>NC_067122.1:11433883-13833883 GCF_021347895.1 Acanthochromis polyacanthus | reverse complement strand
AGGTTTTAGTTTGTACTGCTCTTACACTACATAGAAATAAAACTCTGTACTATACTACTACACATATTCTACACAATACTCTGATCTAGCCGTAGATGAGTTTTACTTTGAAAACCATAAAAATGCTCTTATTCCATTCTATTATGTCGGCTTCTTCTGGAATGAATCATTTTACTTCATCTAATTTGTTCCATTTTTTTTAAGTGCTCCATTCTACATTATGAATTGTATAGCTCTGACTTGCAGTTACATGTAGATTTGTGTCTACTTACAATTAAGATGGTGTCTTTTGTCGTGCTTCATAGTGTGTTTTTGTTATTTGCTTTGTTCCTGATAAGAACAAAATAAATAGTCAGAATGGAGTCACAGTGTGGCAATGTCAGAAATGCTTTTAGAAAAAAGCATTTCTGACAGGCAGCAAATGATTACATTCCCTGCTGGATGTTAGTTGGTTTCTCTCAGCACTGTGCTTGTCATTTTCTAACTTCTTATGAATTTTGCTTCATATCTTTTGTTGGCCTTGTGGCATTTATGTCCCAGTGAATGAAAAATGGTAAGAAAATAAAAAACAGTTGTATACCATGCTTGCCATATGTTGCTACTCCCCCTCCTGAAGGCCTGCTTCACTTAAAGTAAATGTTGCTGTCTGCTAACTTGGTGCATTACCAATACTCATCGCAAGAAGAATTTCGTATAGATTATTGTGTCTGCTACAAGCAATAGATCTTTGCTATAGTCCAAGATTTGCTGCTAAGAGCTGAGGTGACAAAGACTAGAGAGTGCCGTATGCCATTATGGCTAATTGTCCCTCATCAATATTACATTACCAGTTAACCAAAGCTTGATACCCTCAATTAAATACACCAGCAATGTCTTCAGTTAGTGTGGAGCCATTGAATAAAAGTCTAGATGCTCATTTAACAATGAAATTTCAATAAAACTTTTGATGCAAAAGAATTTGATGGCTCCAGGGGGAGATTTTGTTCAAATTAAGTGTTGTTGGTTCACCCAGAAATTGGCACCTAAACTCTCTTCTGAACAAAAGTGATTCTTGTCCTTTTCATACAGATATTTGTGTCCTTGTCAGCGAATGGCACACTCTGATTACAAAATATTTGTTATAAAACAACACGGCAATCCATTCAGTGGCTTCCTATACTGATTATATGACAGGTGTTCTTGAGAAGTCTGACTCAAAGATGATTAAAAATACATCTAGACACAGTTTTTCCTCCTTTATTTATACCATATGTATATTCAATTCAGTGTTCTTGCAAACAAAAAATTGTTTAGTTTTGAATAGAATAGTGATAATGATTTTTTTTTTTTAGTAAAAGAACAATCATAATGTTTGTTTTCTAAAATCTAAGTCTCTGTAACATAAAAATGTTGTTTCATAATATATGCAGGTACATCCCCGGTACTGTATAACTAACTAAATTAGCAAAAAGAAATAAGATCCTTCTAACATTAAGGAGTGTCATGGACTGCACAGTCTCACTGCAGCTGACTTAAACACAGTGTTAAAAACCCATGAGGCTGGTTCCTAAAGGAATGCTTTTTGGGACAGGGGGTTATGCACCACTAGAGAAGGCTAACAACAGCATGCCATAAGAAATTGATACAACACAAAGAAACTGCCTCCAAGAAATGTTCCCTCTGGCTCTTTATGCTCAGGAAATGGCCTTTTTCAAAACACCACTGGGCAAAACATTTCCAGAATTATTTTACTTCACTATTGTTGAAGCCAGCAAATCTGCCAAGCCAGGCCAATTCTTGCAGCTCACCTTTCAGTGCAGCATGCAGCAAATGAAAGGGGTGCAACTTCACTATACAGACAGTGAAGAATAGTCATCTATTCTAAATTATGTTTTCAAATGAATCATACATTACCTTCTTAACTGCCTCAACTCATCACTTGAGAATAACAAACGCAGTATAATCAAACAGCAGTGATTGTATTTTATTTATTGATGAGAGTAAATCAAAGTGTAACACCACCAAGCAATTACAATGACAGTCTTAATGAGTGCCTCAATTTACATTGGTTGATTGCCAAAGAGAAAAGGATTGTTTTGCTGTACTCCTCAATTGATCATTTAAATTAATCCCAGAAATGTGCATGATAAACAAACAATAAACTAAGTTTATGATAATTTGCTAACTACAACCCATAATGCACTACTTCCAAAACAAGATGTTGCCAAATGCATTTAAATTCATAACAAGCATTTCCACATGTAAACGGCCCATAAATCACTTTCAAAGACAAACATATGACTATAACTTTGCCTTTTGATTGACTCAGAACGATGAAAAATTATTAGCGAGTATTGAATCATTACCTTTATATCGCTACAGATATGCTAGCTCTTACTGAATATGCAATATCATGCGTCATCAGCCAATCACGTGCTGGATTTGCTGTACAGCATGTCCCACCTTCTGCTGCAAAACGATTGACACCACAGCTTATCAGTCAGTGAACTCAGATCAGCCACTGACTGCAGCACAGTAAAGTGATTGCTGGCAGAGTGAACACAGAAGTGGTGCAAAGCTGAAAACATAGCTGCTTACAGCAGTGTTCCAAAATTGGCAACTGCATCACTAGATTTAATAACTTCTTAGAGGTTCTTGGTGACTGTATTTCTTGAAAGCTGACAGTGACAAATTTTTCAGACTATCTGCAAAAATGGTGGCGTATACATTCTAATGCATTTTTCTACAATTGACACCTCTGTTCTAACCAAAGCAGTTCTCAGTCATTTGCCAGCAGAAGCACAGCCCTAATCCCACCATGAGAAAAGGTAGAGCAGGTGGCCTCTTGATCTCCAGTGACCTTGCCAGTGGTCTCAGGTCAGGGGAACATTTTTGCTACTAAGTGAGCAGCGGGTGTTGGAAGAAGAGAGCACAGAAAAGACCTTTCATCAGCTGTCTGTAGGTATAATTGCAACTTATACAAAATCAAAATAATTTTGTCAGAAGTAAGTTCAGCAATAATAAGTATAATACAGTGATGAAAAAAGTTTTCAGACACCCTATATATTTGTGAAATATTGCATTAAGAATCACTCTTAGGTCTTTAAGTGCAGATTCTTTTTGTGTAGTCACAGCCAAAATACTAAACAAATCCTTAACAAAGTCTTTGAAAGCTTAAAATTGATTGGTTCCATAAAAACGCTGAAGATTTTTGAGCAGTGGCTCATTTTGGTACCAGTGATCCACTAATGAAAATCGTGCTTTTTTATTAAAACACACAATTTTTGTTGCTGGGTTTTATGGCTTAATGAAGCCAGCATATTTGAAAGTTCTTCAGAGATCAAAATGGCTAAAACAAGGACCCTAATGCATTAAACATGCCTGACGGTACAAGTTCTTAGCCAGTAAGGGTGTACAGCTGCCGCCAGATGGCCAGGAAGTGCAGATGCAGTCCTTTAGCAGTCGGATACAAGGTGTCCAAAGGTTTCTTCAGCTAAAAATTATCGCATCCTGATTTGCATGTGCAAGGAAAACCACCGAATGACATCACAAGAGCTTCAGCAGCAGTGGTCAAACAAATCTGGTGTCCTACAAGGCCTTACAAGGCTGTCAAGAAGCCCCGGATCAATGAGAGACAGAGGATAGCCTGACATCATTGGGCCCAAGCACACAAGAACTGGACAGCCAGGAATTGGAAGAAGATTCTGTAGTCAGATAAGTCCAGTTTCCAGCTTTATCTTCCTCCTGCTAATGTGAGGGTACACAGAAGGCCAGGCGAAGCATTATCTATAGCATGTACAACACCTACTGTTAAGTATGGTGGAGGCAGTGTCATGGTTTTGGGATGTATGAGTGCTGCTGGTGTTGGTCATCTTACTGTCAGTGATGGCACATTGAACTCTGCCAAGTATTGTGCCATTGTCCAAACCCATATGCTCCCTTCTGCACATGTACTATTTTTGTTGATGTTTTAACAAGATATTGACCCTTGAACACATCCAGGGCCAGCAGATCTTGGCTGCAGGAGCACAGTATCGAGGTCTTAGAGTTGGCCAGCTCAATCCATGGACATGAGCCCCATATCAAAAGATCTGTTTCAAAGCATAAACCAAATAATTTAGAACAATTAAAAGCAGTAATTAAAGAAGAATGGGACAAAATTACACCTCAGCACCATGAAAGCTCGTGGGGAACATGCCAGCCAGGATTAGAGCTCTACTGCATGCTAATGGCAAGACTACTTAATATTAATTTGATGATGAGATGGCTTATTTATTTTTTGTTCAGTTTTGAACACATTCTGTTATTTTTTGACTTTGATACTGACAATGTTGAGAGCAGACAAATAAAACTGTCAAGAATTTAGCTTCTTTAGTTGTACACAATAAATGAAAAAAATATATAATTTTTATTTTGTTGTGTCTGTCTAATGCACCACTGTAGGATATCTCAGTTCAGGAATATAACGACCTATGCACTATGTAGCCCCTCTGCTCTGGTGCTCAACTTTCCTTTCCAATGCATTTTCATCTTTGAGCATGTTGTTGTGTTATAGCTTAGCACAGAGGACAGCAAAAATAGGTTAACTGAAAATGAGCAATTGTTTCATTTGTCACATTTGCCATTGGGAGCAACTTCACAGTTTCAGTATCTTGACTAATGATACTTTGGCATGCGAAGGGGCCACTGATTGTAACATGCAACTAGTAGACAACTCCTTCTACCTCCTAATCCACTGCCGTGATGTGATAGTAACTAAAATTAAATTTTCTGCACGGATATATTGATTATTAACTGTCACATTTAGTGTCATTTTGTATTGAATTACATAATTACCATTGGAATAGCTGAGCCAGCAGCTCTTGTTTCTTCAAAGCTATTTTGTTACCGTTGATTTCCTGTAATTTCACATATATAACTGTGTGGACTTTTCCCCTGAGACTGCAGTCATGAGGGATGGGGCCTAGATGACTGCATCTATAGTGTGGAGACAAAGAATAGGTCCCCTGTGAACTGACAGTGTATCAGAATGTAGGACCCTTGTCGCAGTACTACCGCTCTGTGAGTGTGAGAATACTGGAAAATCCTGAATGGAATGAAGGAAAGAGAGAGAGAGAGACATGCAGATGGTAACTGTTACATTGACTATATCCATCCATCTGTTTATATCCACTGATTTTGTTTAATACCAAGGAGGACTGGAGTATATCCCAGCATGCAGTAGGCGAGAGACAAGGTACAGCCTTGGCAGATCTTCCGTCTATGACAAGGCAAATACACTCAGACAAACACAATTCAGAGTTTCCAGTTCACCTAGCTTACAGGTACTGCACTTCATCCCCACTTTGAATCAACCCAGTGATATGTTTGAAGATCGATGAATCCTCCATGATGTCACTCGTAGGTTCCTGAAGAGCAGTTATGAAGCACAGTGGTGGCTACGGCTGTCGCCATTCTGGCAGTGCCTGTCTATCTGACTACCAGTTAATCCAAAAATGAGCAGCGAGGCAGAGCATGTGTGAATGGTTCCTAATGAGGCGGGCCATGGACTGTCCTTTAAAGGCACCCACCTGTCACTCAAAGTGGCCATGGCCTTAATTATGCAGAACTACGCCTTAATACAATTTAAATGGATCAGTCGTCTAAAAAATCACTCTCGTAAAGCTGTCACTAAGGAGAGAAATAAACTACAGAGACCAAAACTGTTTGTTGTGCCAGACTTTTTATGTCTTCTGTAAAATTCTGCATTTTGAGATCGGGTTGTAATGGGGACTGACTAAATTTGGAGTCTGCCTCAAGTGGCCATTCAAGGAAATACAGCTTATGGCACTTTTGTGTTGGCTTAATTTGTTTGCCCTTGAGAATGCAACTTGATGACATCGTCCATCCCAATGAATGTGGATCAGAATAACCCATATTACAGCCTGCTAAAGACTAGAAGTGAGCAAAATAAATATCAAGCAGTTTTGTGTCTGTAAATTCTGTGTTCACACACATGAAAGTAAATTTGAAGAATGTGACTTTATTTTTCTCAATTATGATTACAACTAGCTGTTTTGTATCTATGGTTCATTCAGCATCAGAAAAAAAAATTATTATAGACAGCATAATATCTCACATGAAGATGTTGTCTAGTGTTAGTATCTACATTAACAGGCTTTTGGTTATTGAGGAGAATTCATTTAACAGTGTAGCAGTTGGTAATCTTTAATTTGTAGTGATTTGCTTGCTTTTTTGTTGTTATTCTGGTGACCGATTGTGACATTAACAACTTCTACAGTAAAAATGAGTGTTTTACTTCTCGAACAATGGACAGCGAAAAAAGCATTGCTGAACATAACTTTGGATTGCTATCTTATTAAATATTAATGCTAAAGCTTAATACAAATGTCACTCAGTAAACATACATGCAAGAATCTCTACTTGCTATTAGACTAACCACCAAAATCATTATAAATTACTTTAAATGCATTACATGGCTCCAAGTATGAATCATATGTGCCACATTTGCTAGTGTCAGAAGAATTCCCATACCAAAACCTTAATTAATGTCTCCATCTTTGCCAAATTGGTGACAAAATGGTTTATGCGCGATTATTATATTTCAGTCCTCGGATGGTCAAATTCTAAGTCATGAAGCAGACGGTTTCTAATCCTAATGAGGACTCTCCTATTACTTCACTGAACTGATAAGGTACTAGTCTGTGACACTCAATTTTCAAGACCCAAACCCTATCAAGGAACTATCAAGTGATAGGATAGCTGCAGGATCATTAAGTGAATGTCTAATTAACTTATTATAAGGCATTTCTGTGCTGGCTATCAAATCCTTCCTCTAGGCGCTAATGCATCCATCTGACCTGATTTGATTGCACAGTCACATTAATGAGCTCTGTGATGTCCCACATACAGCTTCACCTCGCTTCCCAGCTGCAGCCAACAGCAGAGGGGTATTTAGAGTGGGGGGTTGATTGTATGTGAGAAGGCGAGAGACCACAGTCCTAGAAGTGCAATGAACGCAGCCAGAACTTGAATGCCTCCACTGGTATTTAAAGGTTAATTTGTTTGTTACTACAATTAAACGGATCACCATTAACTTTGTGTGTCCGATGTTTAAAAACTGTCTAGTGCTGAATTCTGTCAAGAGTACAATAATACGAGTGTGTGTCTGTATGGTCTTGGTCTGCATGGGGGAAGGGAGGAGGAACCAATTTGAGGAGCAGGGGTATCCCAAAAACAGCTTGCCTTCACAGCTCAGAGAAGGAATTGTTGTGTGGAATCAAAACCCATTTCAGTCTATGGGTGTCATGTGTCTGTGCTGGTGGGACAGAAGACAACAAAGAGAGAATTTATTTTCATGCAAAATAAAATAATTTGCATAACACGCGTGAAACTCATTTGCAACATTCCCCTGAAACTTTGCATGAAAACATCATGGAAAACAAGCAGACAGAAGAAGTTAGAAGTCAATCATATACTGAATAAACTAGCAGCCATGTGGAAATTTGGGTAGTATTACTTTGTCCTGCTACCTCCTGTCATGTTTTGTGACTTTTCTCAGTGTTTTAAACCTTTAGAATTGACTTCTGGCTATTGATTGAGTTGCTTGTTTAACACATATTTAAGTATAGAGTGTGTGACCGAAAGTATAACCAAAGGTCATTTTCTTAAGTTGAATGTGAAGGATAGTGGAAGGAGATTTTGTTGGGATTATGGTCTCTGTGTGCATAAGCCCTGGGTTTAAACTTTCACTTTATCCATCTACTGTTCTCTCTCTGAATCCCTTCGCTGGCTGAAGTCAGAGAGGTTTGCTGCACTGCCCCCTCCTGTATGGGAACAACTATGAATATAAATAGGTGAGCTCCTCAAGGTATTACAACTCATCCATGCTTGGCAGCTGGTTGAGAATGTCAATACTTGCATAATACAGGAATTGTAATTTCCCTCCACTTCTAAATGTTGGACTATGCTGTATGGAAGATTTACTTCCTGAGCATTGTACTGTAACTTTAGCTGGGGAATGTTAAGATATTTTTACATGACATTGTTTATGAGACTTTAAAAATACATGTCCTTTCATCAAGCATTAACATATCTGTTGTGTTGCTGTTTTTTTCTGACAGTTAAAAATGTTTTCAAAGGAAATGCAGAATTCCCCTTAGCCTGAGGGTTATGCTCTGATAATCAATCAAACATCCCCCCCCCACAAAAAAAAAAACTTTTTTGGATTTACTTGCTCGTTTCTCTGCATGTGCTACTTGGTGTGTAGAGTTGGCAAATACTGTATGTACTGCTTGCCATTTTAATAGATCAAAAAAGCACAATATGATTTCTGGGACTTCCACTAAGATCTTAAGTAAATCTTGTAAGTGGACCACCGGCATACCTGGCATGAAATGAATACGCAAATACCAGGATGAGCACAAAGAGCATTATCAGGCAGGAGACAAATCCAGAGACAAATAGGAAAAGACAATGACACGGTTTTAGCAGAGTAGGCCATTAAAATTCCATTTGAATCATAGCAGTCTGCAATTGTGAAAAACAGCAAAGCTGGGTAACACATAGAGCCTGATGCTGGGACTGTGTGACTCAATCCTCCCCGGAATTCAAAAATGTTGCTCCTTCCTGTGATCAGTCAGCCCGGGGCAAAGCTGGCACTGCTGGACTGTGCCTGAGTGAGAGAGAAAGAGACAGAGTGAGAAAAAGGAAAGGAGAGTGAGAGGAGAGAGAGATGTTGGTGTGTGTGTATGTGAGTTGGGCTCTAGGCCATGATACCAAACTTCCTTTGAACCAAGCAGCTGTGGGCTGCAAGACTGATATCATATTTAATGAAATAATTACATATACAGAGAAAAATGCATTGGTTAGGCAGTGCACCTTTAGTGGTGGGGATCTGAGAGAATGCAGTACTAATAAAGATGATTTGGCTTGTTGCCCCAGCTCTCTGTCTCCCCACCCCCCACTCTCTGTATAATGCATCACGCAACCCAACTCTGATATTAAAATCTGTGCATAAAGTTAGAATTTTAAATGTTGGTAATATATGACTGCATTAATTTTATTTGTTTCTGTAGGCAAAGTTTCATTGTCAGCAGTCTTACCGGCACATCATTAAATTCTCTGTTTGCACTCACATTTGTACTAGGGAGGGCTCTAATATATTCCCTTTAAAAGTTGGTACCATAGCATAAGTAAAATAAACATGATAAAACCCCACCATTTTTATTTGAAAGCCATGTTTTGCTAATAAGCTAAAGCTGAGATATTGAAGCATTAAGTGCTTTATCTCATTTCTGCTAATTTTTGTCTGCATGTGCTGTTTCCATGGTAATATTCCAAAAACAGTCATTGGAAGTATAAAAAAAACAATCCTAATTCATATAAAATGCCCTACTGCTTCCATTTTAATGTGAATAGCACCAAAATATTCAAAACTAAATGAAGAAAATGCTAATATACAAAATATTATTTAATTGTTTGATGTTCATCATTTAGAATATGGGTTATAATTGAGATAAAGTAGGCATTTAATTTGAAATAGATCCTTTGTGCTGTTACAACTGTCCGTGTGATGTATGCCAACGTGTCAATGCTCTCATCGTTTCTGCTTACGCCGCATCCCCTGCCAAGTGGTGCATATATCAAATCCTTACAGAAACCCATAGCTCATCTTTCCTTGAGCAAACTACAACACACCATGCACTCTTACGTGGAATTTCACATAAGATTAATCTCTTAAATCAGGAGCGCCGGACAACTTGGAAGGTGCTGATAAATCTGTGCTCCTGTAAAATGTGCTGTTTCCCCATAGCTTTCACTTTTATATAGAGGATTCATATTATCATGCTTCTTCCTATTGGAAATCTATTTACATTACTGGATCTTCCTAAATCTAAGGTGATCAATTTCAGACATTCTTATGTTTTTCTCACGTTTTTTTCCACCCACAACAAGTGTACCACCTTATCTGAAGTGCAGTGATTACCAGTGATTTATACATATAATAGCCATACCCACAACAAGTTACAGTAGCTCAATAACAGATAGATGGTGTTGCCTAGCAACTGCTGAGTGCCATAACAGCAACTAGTACCTGCTCCTGGAGGCAGACTCCATCTTGTAGGTTTCTCTGTCTTCTAATTGGCCAGGTGGGTAAACACTGATCCCTCGCTCCTCCATCCTCCCATTTTCAGCCGGGGTCTTAAGTGACAGATAGCACTGGCATTATGCTAACCTTCTGACTGTGAGAATGTGCACAAATGCACTGCCACTGGCATCAACTGAAAAGAAATGAAATGTGGAGGATATTTACTTCCCAGCTGAAATTTGCTGCCTAAAAGTATCCCATATTCTGTCAATACATCAAGGTGTGTTGTCCCTCATTCCCAATCAATTAGAAATTATTCAGGAGGTAAATTGCATGAAATACGCTTGTGGCACTTCAAGCGAAGAGAAGTCGACAGGCTCCAGGGCTGGGTTGGTAATTATAAACAAGTAAACAGAGGAGCTGAGCTGGATGCAAAGCCTAATGTGGGCTTTACACCTTGTCCTACTTTTCAACGATGGACATTGCGGTTACTCTTGTGTGGCAGTACGAGAAAATAGCGGTCTTTTAGCAGATGAGAAACTATCACATGGTAAGTTAACAGGTCTCAAGGCAGTGGTTGACTGTCCTCTCTGGTTTAAAGTGCCAGGACTGTTGAACTTTTCTTCACACTAAGAATTGCTAATTAGTAGCATCAACACTGCCCTCCCCTGAACCTGTAACCTCACCCGGTAGTGAAGTCACAATGCAGCGAGACACTCAGACGTCTGCACCTGCGTCAAAGTGAAAAACCAAATCACTGGAGGTCACCTGAAAGAAGCATTTGAGCTGGTGTTAATTTCCTTTAGTTTCTGTAAAGTATGCTGTATGTTTTGGATGCTGAGATTTTGGAATTTCATTAATTTTTTTGACATACACTTTCAAGCTGGGAACATTTCCTAAACGTCTTCCTTAATTGTGAGCACTTAATTGTTTGCTATTTTGTGAATGTACCCAGGGATGTGCCAGAAGACACCATTGCAAAAATGTACAATATAAAAAGTTCTGTCACTATGACCTCCCTGTGCCCAATTGTCCCTCATAAAATCAAGGGCAGAGTTAAAGCTGTTCACTGGTTTATCATTCATAGATTTTATAAGCTGTGTCAACATTCACTTTGAGGATTGGCTCAACTATAAAATGAATCATTAGTTTTCAACTTAAATGTGCATTCAAACAAGTATTTGTATGCACGGTCAAAGATGGCTGTCAGAGTGAGAAAATCCCATGTACTTATGGCTAAAAAAAAGACCAACAGTGTGATGAGTTTTGCAAACCATGTTGCTTTAGGTGAGTGTTCATATCATAATCCAACTTGTTATGCTGTAGCTTGTCACATGCAAAAGCTAAAGCTAGCAAATAGTAAATAATAGTTATAATCAATTCAGCACTAACTATAATTCCACTTTTGAGTGTCTGCATTAAAAGCATGAAAATGCAATCCTGAGTGTGGCATATAAATGTGACAGCCAAATAATTGAATGAGAACTGAAATCTGGTCTAGTTCACTGAACTCACAGCTGACATAAAAAAAAAATTATACATTGAAGAAAATATGTCTAATATACATTCTCTTACCAGTTAATACTAGAATTATTAGCTATGCAGAATTTTTCCTGTGCAGTAGAATTTTTAGCGTCTCCCAAAGAAGATTCAGGGAGCAAAAAAAAAGAAGAATAATCACTGAAGCTAAAATGAGAAAAAGAAACTAAAATTTCAAATCATCTTTCGATTTATTTATTAGCAATTTATTTTAGAGCTCTTGAACAAGCAGAAAATCTTAAATCTAAAATTTTTCACTTAAAGCAGTCGACTCCACTCTTACATGTGGTCACTTTATTTTACATGAAGCAATGCCGGTTGTTTTAAATGCTCAGCTGTGAATATAAACTGTATGTACAACATGAATGTAGCCTCCAAGATCTAAGTGGTGACGACCAAGTTCAAAACTCAAGGTTTTAGAACGGTAATCCGCAAACTGATGTGGGACGTTCATCTTTCATATAGAATCTTTGACTGTTAAGTTAGCAGCAGTGGGATTTCAATCAGGCCCCATACTCTAGTGATGGTTTTCAGGCGAGAAATAACCTGTGCAGTAGCTGAATCTGTCCTCGTGCTAGTTCACCAGCGGCTTGTTTAGATGTTTGACGAAAGTTTTGTGATGTGTTCCATCTCCGCGTGCTGCATTGAATTTGCATAAAGTAGAAGTTGAATGTTCTTTATGCAAATGAGCTGCGGCCTGCTCTGGGGTGACACAGCGGATCGCAGCTCAAAATGCACTACAATCGGACCAGCATGCAACGCGGTGTGTTTCACATCGTCAATCTGATGCGGGAAGTTGCCGGATTTGGACATGTACCATCAATCTTTCCAGCTTCTTGGGCTGTTTTGCCACTTTAAACGCCTTCCTCTCTGCCATCTCCATATAGCTAATTAGGCAGTAGGTGATGGCATGTACTTTAATAGTGGAGCTTTTTGGAAGACAGTCTTTAAATTGCAATATGTTTTCAGTAAAAATCCAGGTTGTTTTCCGTGCATTAATACAAGTGTATTTACACATATATACATGTTTTAGTCCAGATAGGCGATCACTGTAGAAGTACTGAATTCATCCCCACCTCAGATGCTCATCGTCTTATCAAGCGTGCATGACTAGAATTTAACTTGTTTTTAATTTATGAATTAATTATATGAACTGTAAAGCAACATCAGCCTCCCTTCTCCCAGCTCCACACCCTTCTCCGGTAGACTCTGTCCCCTTCCAATGGTTTAAAAACATGATTTTCTAATAAACAGTTGGGTTAATTATGGTTTCATTTACTCAGAATAGACACTTTTTTAAAAATCAAATGGTCAGAATTAACAGGAAAATGCATCAATGTCTGTGATTTCTGAAAAACCCTGTTATTCACCTCAAATGACATAACATTTAACAGGTAGGAATCTTGAAGTTTATTTTAGTGGCGAGATGTTCTAGGGATGTGTCTGGATGTCTCTTGTGGCTGCCATGAAAAGGTGTGTCACCTCACTACTTATCAATACTCACATCACTGCCTAATTAGCCACAATTAAGTTTGGAACGAGCTACAAATGGGAGGGCAAAATAGAACACTTAATTATCTTTCTCTTCAAGCTGTTTTCAGCCCTAGAAGCAAAATGCTAATCAGCCGGTCCTCAAAATAGCTCGCATTTTGGATTACCTTTTACCAACATGTTCCTAAATCAAAACAATCTGCTCTTAGCTGCCAAAATAAATGTGTTTACCGAGGACGAGGTATAGTACAGTACATTGCACTGTACATAGTCAATGCAGTAAATTAAGTGTTAGCTACATTCCCTCACTCCCTCTTCAAATGGAAATTCCATTTAATCAATAATTCAAAGTACTCATGAAAAAGTGCTTGAATCTTGCACGGAGATGTTGAGCTACTTATTGGTTGAAATTACCATCCTCAGTGTTTGCAGGTTTTGCCAAAATGCATAGGAGTGCATAGATGAGACTGAATTGATAATTGGAATCTAAACAAGCACACTCCTCTTATAAACCATTGCACTATTGAGAATGCATATTAATAGGCTAGTTTCCCTCACGTACTGCAGTTGGTGTGAATGTTCATGTTTCTCTGTATTTTTTGTTTGTGTGTGTCTGTGTGTGGATTTGAGTGCGATTACATAAATAGATGTGACATGTTTCTTGCTGTGCCATTTAAATACACGAGAAATACAGTTGCCAGGCTGCAGAGTGTGTTGTGATGTTTTCCAACATGTTAGTGCTATGGTGAATACATGACATTTAGCTCAAATTAGTCTTCCTTCATATCTGCAACACATGCAGTCATTTAGTCACGTCTCTCCATTTATCACTGGCCCCGTGGCATGCATTAGTGTAAGTGAGAAAAGCTGAGATAGCCATGTGTCACTGGGACGACGAGGAGGAGTTGGTGGCCATCTCAGGAGACTTGGAGGGGAGTAGATTCATTTGCTGTGGTGCTGATGATAAGACAGGTCATCTGTACACACAGGCTGGATGGCAGCGCCTCCAGTAGCGAAGAGCAGAGGAGAGGAAAGGGGAAGAAATGGAGCATGGGAAAAGGGTGGACGAGAGAGGTGCAGGGGTGCATCCAAGCCCTACTCACACTGAGCTGGGAGGCGAGGAGGAGAAAAAGAGCCGTAGTGACTGATAAAAGAGCCATTCAGCTGAGAACACCAAGGACCTAATCACTAAAAACAGCCTTGATATTGAGCCAGATCCCAGAGGAGCCAAGAATGGGGAGATAGAAGAATTTCTGTAACCCCTTCATTAGTAACTGTTATTTATTTGCCCCGCATGACGTGTATCAAAAGATATTAGATTCAAATTCAATTAGGGTCTATCTGAGTGGGGGAAAATAGTTGAAAGAGAGTGAGGGGGCGTTAGAAAGACTAAGGAAGACAGAGGGAAAAAAGAAACTCAGGAACTAGTTAAATGTATTTGGGATTAGTCAATGCCTGTAGACATGTCATGAGTTGCAACACTGCTGCATTTCTCTTGTGCAACAAAGTGTGTTTACATTTTAAATCAAATCCAGATGGAAATGGGATTTTTAGCCTTCAGTGCTGTTAGCCACTCTGAGCAGCTTTAACTCTTCACATTTGACTGCCTCTTAGGCAGCAACCTGGAAAAGGCTTTTCACAGCACTTTTGTAGCTAGCAGGAGATTACCATTGTATTTTAGTCCTCATATATTATTCCTTTGCCTCAGAATAGATCTGTTGGGAAGAATTTACCTTGCTCGGTCACGGACTATCTTCCAGAAATACAGTTTTGGATGGTTTGCTTACCTGTAATTAAAAGTTTATTTACAAGGTTAATGGAGACTAAGCTTAGAGCTACACAAAAGGGAATGAAAAAATATCTGCACTGAAATAAGCTGTGTGGCTTCCTGCTATACGTGATGTATTGTTTGCTAGTTGTAACTGTAATGATAAATTATGGATGTTTTTATATTTATAAGTTAATTCTCTATAAATACAATGATTGTCACAATGTCATTGTAGAATCAAATGCACAATATCTCCATCTGAAAAAGTGTACATATTAACAATAACCTCGCATTTCCCAGTTAGTTGTGGCACACTTTTGATAACTTCAGAATATGTCATGTTCATCCTGTATGCCATTATCTGTCATCATTTTCACAAGTTGAGCAGCATTAATGTCCACACGTTAACTCACAGCAAATAAATATTTATAATGTTTAACAGATTGCGTTACCTTCTTACTAAACTGAAGAAACAAACGTGAAATGTCAATTTTTATTTATAAAAGCAGTTCATTCGCTGCACTACCGCACTAGTATTTTTAACTTATTTTTTCTTTTTCTCAGGTATTTTTAACTGTGTGTTTTTTATTGCTGACTCCTGAATTGTCATTTCGTTCTGCCATGCATCTCTGATGTCATTTGTATGAATGACAATAAAATAATCTGAATCTAATTTAAATAAATAGCTATCTGCAAAATTGTTATATACTGTAAATTGCTTTTACATCAGACCACGTACAGACATGAGTGTACAATAGAAGTGTGGGAGTTTCCATTCTAAACAGCCATTATAGTATGTTCAAATACTTATGACTCTGTTCTTGTAGACAAATCAGTGAATTCACCTGGGCCACTTTTTATAGCTCCAGCACTATAGTAGTATGTGTTCAATCGATTGAGAAGGCATGAACTCAACTCGAAAGACATTTTTCAGTATAAGGAATGGTCCTAACAAAAAACAGGTTGTACTAAAAAGCTGCAGACTATTGACCCCTCAGGGCAGGTGATTTTCCAGCACTATTTTGGGCTCTGTCTTGAAGAAATATACCCTTTTATTTTTTTTCTGATTGGGGAAAGTATTGGAATGTATAAGCACTTGTGATATTCATAAAGCATGTGATAAGACAGTGGTTCTTAGCTTTTTCAGATGTAGAACCCCCTTTAAGGCTGAAAATAACCCCCCCAACTCTACACTACAGAGTTTGAGTGCACAATGCCATTGTGAGCGATTTAAAGGTTTAATTTAAAAAGGTGCACACTTTTCCATAGTACTGGATATCAGTTTAATGTAAAAACAGTCTGTGTCAGTATTCATTCTCTTCTCTGTCTTGTCCCTGCTGCTGATGTGAGACTGATCTGCTCTACTGCTGATCGAGAGGAAGCGTGGCTATTCATACTCAAAGTTAAGAATTAAGCTAATGTTCACATATATAGTTAATTAGATTCAACTTTTACATACAGTTGACATTTGTTCTTACATTGTTAGCAGCAGTTTTACTGCGGGCAGAGCCGTGAAATTGCAGAAGACGTTGCAAGTTTGTGCTATGCAAATTCAAAAGTGTGTTGATAAATTGCTCATACTGTCTCCAGTGGTCTAGGAATTTGTTGTATGTATGGCTAATGAGCATCGTTGTTGTCGTTGAACTTCTCACTCCACTGATTATGCGTATGTGTGCTTGTTTACAGTAACATATACCACAGAAAACGTGTTGTGGGTGGCTATTTAGACGGGCTTACCTACAAGATGCTTAGGTGGAGTGTTTTTGCAAATATTGGATACTAACGACATAAAATTACATAAAATAATGTGTTGAACAACCAGTAGAGGAACCTGTACTACCTGATGACTGGCAGACATGTGCTGCCGTATGCACTTAGTCTACACAACAACATTAAAGTTAAGCCATTCACACAGATATGCAGTAAAACAAATCAACATTCTGTCCAGACAGTGCCAACAGACTATTACAACAGCCAAATAACCTCACACAGTGACACATCTGCAGAAGCACAGTACGTCCTGCAGGGCCACAAACAACGTGGTCAATTGAGTTTCAGTGAAAGAGTGGACAAAGTTCAGCCTGTGTGCTGCTGCCAATGCCCTGATATCAGGTTTCATCCATCTGACAGTAAAAAGGATGATATTACAGTGCAGTTTGTCGTGTAACGTACCAGTGTCTGTGGGACACAACTCATCTTACTTCAACTGCTGAATAGAAGTAACTGCTGGCAATTTGATTTGGGTTCAATTAGCATTTACAGTCATGTGAAAAATGTGTGTGGCAATGGTTGTTTGAAACATTTGGATGAGCAAATATTTGATTCTCAGGGAAATATACCTTTTTCAGTCATTTGTTCAATAAAGATATAAAATATAGAATAGAATGCTCACTGCTGAACTGAGCAAAAATAAGTCCAAAGATAAATGCATGAAATATCACACTATATACAATTCATAAAATGTAAAATTTTTAAAGTAGTATAAGTTAGAACAACAACATAGCAGTGGTTTAGAACAGTGTTTTTTCTGTGGTGAAAATAACTACATTATTAGCTTCAAGTATGGCCCTCATTATCAGAAATAACTTTGTGTAGGTGTTTGCATAATTGTTGACCAGACTTGGACATCATTTTGCTGAAATGTTTCACCACCGTTTCATACAATATTCCTTCAGTTGCAAAATGTTTGAGGATTTACTTGTGTGTACTGTCTGTTTCAAATCCCCCCACAACATTTCAGTGGAATTCAAATCTGCGTTGTTTTTTTTGTTTTGTTTTTTACTCACTAGGCCATTCAATAATCCTCCATTTCTTCTTTTTGAGGCATTCCTTGGTGGATTTGCTTGTATGCTTCGGATCATTATCCTTTTGAAAGGTCCACGTCTAGTTCAGCCTCAACTTTCAGACAGATGGCCTCACATTATCTTCAAGCGCTCTTTGATTTGATGCAGAATTCATAGGTGAATCCGTGACTGTAGGCTGTCCAGTCCCTGAGGCAACAAAGCAACCTTAAACCATAACATTTTCACCATCAAGCTTCATAGTGAGTACGAGGTTCTTCTTCTGAAATGCTGTCTTTGCTCTCTGCCAACCATGCCTACTGTTTCTGTGGCCAAATTTAGATTTGACTGTCCAGAGCACATTATTCCAAATGATCTGTCTTTGCCTGTATGTTAATAGGAAACTGTAAATGTGCTCTAATATTCTTTATGGAGAGCACGTTTATCACAGCCATACCTCTCTTTCTCGCTATAGACACATGCATTTTGACACCAAAAGTTACAAGATGCACCTGCAGATCCTGCAATGAAATTTAGGGGCTCTTGGAGAAAATTTTTTTCATCAGATGGTCTGCTCTGTGCTAAATTTGCTAGGGCGGCCAGTTCTGGACAAATTGCCAGTCATTTGAAATCTATGCCACTTGTAGATGATTTTCCTTACAGTCAAATGATTTATTTCAAATAAATTGGATATCATTAGAAATTCACTGCCAGATTCAACCTTGGCATCCACAACCTTTTTTGCTGAAGGCCTTAGAGAGCTCTTTGGTTCTTTCAATATGACTGGTTCCACGTGTCACTCCCCAAGGAGGTTCTAATTATTGTCACCTAATTTGGAGTCCCTACTTGTAATGTGATGGATTTGAAGGTGTGGTAAATGTTCAGTTTTTTTTCCCATGTGACAGTTAAACTTAGTAAATTTAATAAAACGACTACAAAATGTCAAAAGCTACAAAGTATGTCACCTTTCACTCTGTCAACGAGCATCAAGTGTTTGCTTGTTCAAGTATGTACAAAAGAATTTCCTTGAGATATACTGATTTTATTTACATAACTGTCATGCCCCAGCTTTGAGAATGACAGGTGGATATTAATCTTTTGTCGTCCTCACAGTATTGTCATGCGACAACCTCAAGCAATATGCTTTGTTTCCCAGTTTTTTTTTTTAAACTTAAGGCTAATGACATGCAGCTAGCTTGTTGTCTCCCCATTGCTCTGCTCTGAGCTCTGTGCTGCTGTGAGGGACAGGATGGATGATTGACAGGTGACAACACGACAGATTTAGTTTTGATAAATACAGCTGCCAGAATTTTTTATTAAGTTGTGAACAACATCCAAAACACGCTAAATATTTTTGATGTCTCATAATCTAGAGAACATGCAAAAAGGATGATTGATATTCAGCTCTGATGCTGTGTTTTCGGAGCCCTATGACAAGGTGGGCCTCGACTGTAAATAAGGGGCCACTCATGCACACCCGTGGTTACGAGTATGCTGGGTTACTCTGGTTGTGGGGAGAGACAGTGTTTGGAAATATTGCATTACTGTGGTAGTGAGACTCTCTCTACAGCAAGAAACACAACATTGGACCTCCTGAAACAGCTATGAGGAGAGCACATTTTTAAGCTTGTAGAAATGTAGGAAAAGCCCTGCAATAGCTAAACAGGCCAAGTTGGGTTTTGATCATGGACAGCAGGCTACCAGCTACAAATAAGTAATGAAGCTTGTGGCTGGATATGTGGTGGATGAAATGTTGACCATCTCTGCCAGTGACTCTCAGTGTTTCAGACATATTTGGAAAAATGCTGGTCACAGGCAACAAACCCCCCCAAAGGTAACAGAAATATGACTCGTGAGATATCTAGACAAGCCATGGATGCTTTTGGAAGCTGAGCCGGAAAAATAATTTCACTAGCAAGGACCACACCATTGATTTGAAGATTGATTGTTTATTGGATGCACTGGATTGTTATGCTGGTGATGACTGAATTGAGCTGGTACATTGTTGGGGAAAAGGTTAGTTGGAGAGCAGCAGTGGCTGCCGGCCTAGCAGATCCCCTAGGAAAAAGAGAAGACTGGAAAAAGAGGGCAAAGTATAGAGAGGGTGAGTGGGGCTCAAAAAACAAGAACAAACGAGTGGGAAGGGCAGAGTGGTATGTATGGATGTACAACAGGAAGGGGAGTGATTGAGATGTGGTCCTGCTCCTGAACCTCGGCTACGTATTTCATCTCCATTTTAAGAGATACACTATGTGTCAGATTTATTACGCAAACGTGTATTTTTGCATTCATAGAAATATTTTGGCATTTCTTAACCTCTTGTTTGGATTGTTGGAACAGATTTTACTTATTTCTTAGCTACTTTATTAAATAGCAGCAGTTTAAAAGATTGTTGCATCCCCCAGTTTAAGCTGGCTAGATGGGTTCATAGACTGCTGACGAAAAATAAAAATGAAACAAAAATACTGTCAGTTCGAAGCCGTAGCTGCAATAGGTTGTTTTCACTTGACGTAACTTCCGTGCTGGGCAGTGGGTGCAAAATACAAACGGAGGGCAACAAGTGAAGTAGTAAGCAAGTCTGTAACCAAGATGCCGATGTTTTGCGTCGTGTACGGCTGCTCAAATCGTTCCAACTGGGAAAGAAGCAAGAGTTTTTACCGAGTACCCAAGGTAGTCATTCAAAAGGGGAAAGTTGTAAGAAGCTCACCGAAAAACACCGGAAAAAATGGCTACTAAATCTTCGCCTGCGATCTGGAGGAGCAGAGTCAGATATTGCCCATGTGTGCAGTGACCATTTTGTCCAAGGTAACTTGTTTATTCGCTTATAGTTATCATGTACTTTCCTATGTAGCACTAACGTTTGTTTTTTCGTTGCTTTGTTTAAGTTACGTCAGACACACTGCGCTTAATAGCTGTTGCTAACTGCTGATGCTTACATATGCTAAACATGAAATAGTCATAAATAATAAAATAAACACTCACCCTGGCGAAAACCAAACGAAGGTCGTTGTTCAGTAGTTTTGAGCCCAGGTCGTGCACCCATCCACTAACAAAATAGTTGTAAGACTCCATACTTTTGTACGCTTTCACCTGCTGTTTTGTGTAGAAGGACATTTGGAACACTAATTTGCGATGTCAACTGCCTCAACAGCAGGCAAATATCTTAAATCTGTCGAAAAATCCATCTTCTTGAGAAGGTAGGGATCACATCCGGCATATCTTGTGACTTTTTGCAGGTACCTTTCTTTTGCAATTCCATTTAAAGAGCTGCAATAGACACTTTCCTCTATCTCTTCCATTGCTGTAGTTTACATCTTGCCCTCAGTCTGAATCTCACGCGGTGTCAGAATCACGTGACTGAAAACAAGCTATTATGAAATTACCCATTCACACAGAGCCAAAAGTCCAGATCTGAATTTTAGGACAAAGGATGCAGTTCCCAATTTGGTGGTTTGCAAGTGATGTAGCGACTAGTGTAAGAAATTATTGCTGGCAAGGAGTAATAAGTAAAGTACGACCTTTGAAAAGAGTAATAAGTAGTAAATTTTACTTTTTTGGAGTTCTGAGGCCAGCTCTGATGAAAGAGGAGCTCAGCGGGGCTGAGTGGAGCAACAGTCTGAAATGTGTAAATTACATTATTAGCCGATACCATGCGCTGCAGGATTTTATTTCACATTTCAAATTTTGGCACCTTTACCACAATCCCCTGCGACCTCATGGTTAACAACTGTAGGCTTAAGAAGATGAAAAAATCCCAATGTTCAGTGTTATAAATTGTAACTGGAGTTCTATCTAACAGGGCTTTGGGGCTCATATTTTCAAAATGTGTGTTTTTAGGCATAAGCGTAGCCAGGCAGAGTTCGATTTCATCTCTTATGTGATCCTGAGTAATGTCTCCGATATTTCTGCAGCAAGCAATGGTAAAGGCAGAAAAGCTGGTTAAGGTGGATGTGGGACTAGGGTTATAGTATATAATGGTTGTTCTATTTCACACAACAGATTTCCCTTTAATGGGGTTGTTTTAGCAGAGGGAGAAGCCTGATAACTGTCTTTTGTGTAAATCACTTAGTAGCACTATTAGACTCCTCATGAGGTTCAATTTAGAGCCAGTCTCAGGTCAGATCTTCAACTTTATACACTGGGAAAATTAAACCGAACTCACTCAGTTTCATATAGATTTTTTTCATAATATATATATGTTTCAGCTACACTCAACAAAAATATAAACCCAACACTTTTGCTTTTGCTACCATTTTTAATGAGATAAACTCAAAGATCTAAAACTTTTTCCACATACGCAATATCACCTTTTCTCTCAAATATTGTTCACAAATCTGTCTAAATCTGTGATAGTGAGCACTTCTCCTTTGCTGAGATAATCCATCCCACCTCACAGGTGTGCCATATCAAGATGCTGATTAGACACCATGATTAGTGCACAGGTGTGCCTTAGACTGCCCACAATAAAAGGCTTAGTAAGGATGGTTTTTTCCTTGCTGAGTGTGTCTGGAGTCTTCCTCAGGAGCTTCATCTGACGTGTGACGGTCACCCGATTGAAAGATGATGCTTCAAATATAGACAGTTAAAACATGTCAGCAAGGCAAAAACCATCCTTACTAACCCTTACTAATTTGTTGGTTAAAAAGAAACACTAATCTACTGCACAGTCCAACTCTATCCATGCCCATAACAAAACACTTATTCAACCAGGGATAGCTGCATGTACCATTTTTGAATTTGTCTTTTAAAATATATTTGAACCCTCTGACAAGCATTTTTTATTTATTTTTTTGGTATGTTTTGCTCCTGCTGTACATTTTACTCACTCTGGGTCATTGTTAACTGCATTATAAAGTTCTGCACCTTGATAGAAACAGCACAACCAAGGGTAGAAGCAGAGAGAAAAGGAGAAATCTGTTTCATGCTGTAAAATAAAGTCAAAATTCACTATATCAGAAAAGACAGAAATGAAAGGAAAATTATATAAGTTTGCTTATTCGTTTTACAGAAATGATAAAAAAGACATTGAATCAACACAAAATGTGCCCACTAGTGTTACCAGCACTGGAAAAAATAAATAGTGGCTCGACATACTATACATATTTTTACAAACTTGGATTTGCTTCCATCTTTGTCTCCCATGTTCTGTGTAAACACAGCCTGCAGTTTAGCCAAAAAAGTCCAGAACTTTGGCATGTGAATGTTGGTTGTAGCTGCGTTTGTAATGGCTTCTTGTTGAGTTCTTGCTGAGGAGTAAGTATTTTTTTTTTGTTTGCTTGTTTATCTGTTTATATATATATTTACAGAATCTGGTTACCACAGGCAGGTTGTTTTTTTAGCAGAAGAGACATGCAAAAGCAGAAGCTTGGTTTGCTGGGCATCTCTTCCTGTTAAAGGAGAGTCGTTGGTCTTCACTATTGCAATATAATCATAGGGTATCCTTGGATAATTACATCTTTAATGTATTATAAATACTGTGATTCAAGTATGTTTCTATGTTGTATAATTTTCTTGGGTTGTATTTAAATTACTCAGGTACATTCAGATAAATAAGACTGTGGGGTCCGTACCTCAATAATTAAGCTTGTTTGATAAATTTGGAAAATCCCTGAGTTTAATAGCTGCTGTTTTAAATGTGATATATAAATTACGTTGACCTAACTTGAATAATGTAATTTTGATTAAATCAGATATTTCATTTGGTTTTTGCTCCTGATAAAACCAAAAATCACACGATTGCTAGATGGACCATTGGAAAGTTGAAACCTCAAGGATTCTTTCTGTTTTTAACAATGTCTTGTTCAGATGAATGGTACAATTTTGGCAACTGTGTTTGAGAACAACATACCTTGTAAACTTGCCGGCAGAAGGTTTAGTCTGTAAGCTAAATTTTGAATGGTTTCATACAGTCTGAGTCAATCAAACAAATTCATAACTCTTTCTGAGTATGATTTCTTTGTGTATACCGTTCATCAATTGGGATTTTTAGCTACAGTAAATGTTGCAACCTACAGATGCCACTTCAATAGGTTTAAGCCTTTTGTCTTAACTAATAAAACGTAATCATACATTGGTCATTGTGATTTCTGCATGTTCACATGGCTTTCACTCTGAAATGTGTGGGGTTTTTTGTTGTTGCATGAATTGTCTCAGGTCTCTGCCTCTCTGGGCTGTGAATGATTTATTTGCCTCCCAAATGCCTGAGCTATGACAACTTGTCAATTAAAGTCAGGATCATTGCTGCTGACACATGACACTTTGTATTTTATTCACTGCCATGCTGGGGCACCTCTTTATATTTAATCGGTCAACCATGGACACCTTGAAATGTTTTTTTAATTATGCCGTGCTGTTACTTCGTATTCCGTTTTACCTTTTTCAGTCAAACGTTCTTTTAGAAGCCACAGTTTGACCAGGCCTCAACCCACATTGATTCCTTGATTTCACCTTTGTCAGGATATTTACAGTGGACTGTTTTAAAGTTTTTACTACTGAAAATGCTGCATGAAGAGGAAGCAATATCAACCATTCACTGCTCACTGCTCACTGTCCTCTTCAAGTGGTATCAGAGCTAAGCATATGTTTGCTCTGACAGCATGCACATAAGAGGATAATAAATGCATATTAGACCTGAGTCTTTTATGTAACGCACAATGTGAGATGCAGGCCTCTAACGAGATTGTATATCATCAAAGCAGAAGGTTTATGTTTGTATTTCTTCCGGACATGTAACCGTTCATCACTGCAGACGAAATATAACTAGCCAACAATTCATTTTCTTTTAGGCGAAATTTGCAAACCGAGATGCAGTGAATGCATCGTTTTACCTGTTCATGTACAGCCACAAAGAAAACCATCGTACTCTCTGTGCAGAATAGTAAAAATTGACATTGACACCATTGACCATGAGTTTATACAGCGACAGAGTTCATTGTCAAGGGTAAACTCTGTCAACTGCACCTACATTGAATTATGCAGGAAGTAGGCAGGGGATCATTATGTGACATCTGCAGTGCCACCAAGTGCTGGCAAAATTATAGCCTGGAGTACTGTGTGATTGGCACTTAATGAGCAAATGTGAGTGACAGTGAGCTTTAGCCTGGGGGGTAACAACAGCATGGGGCTATGGTAGGTCATGAATCTGGAATAATGAAACAGTAAATGGTCTCCATCACTGGTATTGATTTTTCTTAGCCTTGGTCTACGTTTTATGTCCACGATCATCTACCAACATTGTAGCCACTCACACATAATGCAAGCTGCACTTACAGGCACTAAGCATGTAGTAAAAGAAGAAAGGCACATTTGCACGAATGGCCCGTTCTTTTTCCCTGATGGAACCTTTTAGTCCATATTTCATATTATGGTTGAGCAGACTTTATTAAACTCTGCTTGTTTTATATGTAGCTCTACCTTTATGGGAGCTAAGGCTTGCAAAGTCCTGATGGAGGTCTTCTGTCATCACTTTTAAACAGAAAGAAAAGGAGTAGGTTTGCAGAAATTATGCTTCAGCAGAGGACTTGTACTTGACTCCTGCTCTGTTGTCTTATCAAGTCTTTCATTAGCATGCGGCTGCCGGAGTGCCTCATAAATGTAGCTGGTAATTCACAGGAAGCACCCCCACCTGCTGAGGCCTTCTCCCCCCCCCCGTCCCCAGCCATTATGCAATTCCTCATGGTTGTGTGACTCTTCTCCACACCCACCTGTCTGCCAGTCTACCTCCCCTCCTATCTGCCACTCACATTTTCATCTACTGCCGCCTCCTCTCCCCACAGCTACTCTTACTTTTCCATTTATGTCTCCATTTGTCTCAGCCTCTGAGCACAAGCATGGATATTTACAGTAACAGAGCTGCCAGATTTTGATTTTATGTTTCATCATCAAATTAGCTGTGTGGCACATTTGAATGATCTATTTTTTCACTAAGTGATGTTAACAGGGTGATGTGATATTCACACCAATACATTAAGGTTATGTATGCATCATTACTAAGCGTTGAATAACTATAAAAGCGGCTGCATGCTGGGGAAGGATGGAGATATACTTTTGCTGCTCAAAAGTGTGTTTGATTCATCAACATGAAAAATATCCCAGTGTGAGACAACGGATGTGGTGCAGCAAGGTCACATTTTAGAAAGCCATCGAATTAATTTCTAGTAGCTTTTGCACACATTTTTCATTGGGCTTGAATAGGTTAAATGTTTTATATAGTTGTTAAAATGTTGCACTGCCACCAAAACGCCCAGTGAGTTGACTGATTATACAGCTGATTATTATATGTGATTTCAAACAAGTAATTGGTAATTTGGAGGCTTCCTGAAGTGTTTTTTTTAGTGTGCTGGACCCTTGTGGTCATATAACGTTGTAGCCAGGTTCATTTGTTAAAATTAATAGTGATGGAGTTGAGAGTGAATACAATGGACATGATTTAAAAAAATAGAGTTTTTGTTTAAAGCATATTTTATTTTACTTGAAAATTAACAGTGGAAACAGACAGGTGTAGTAAGAGAGGAGGGAAACAATAACACACCACAGCTGAGGCATCGCATCACGTGCACTAGGTAACACTTAAGCCCAGTGGGAGCCATAGAATCGTGATGTATGCTATTGTTATCCTTCACATTCACAACAGTAACACAGCAAACTGACTTACTTTGCTACCGAATAAGCCACGCTATGAACCTGATGTCTGCCTGCCTGAAAGAATTCTGTTAATTTACTGAATGTTTTTGCTTTTCTTGTTTTTGTCATTTTTTTCTGACAACTGCTGTGCACAACATGACTTATCAGGTACAAAATTCAATAATTCATAACCTTGCAATTTTCAAAGGGTGTTATTCAATTAGAAATCCCATCACATTTTTAGATGTCATCTCCAGATTCTTTTCTAAAGTTGTACTCTAATTCTTTGTGTATTTGAGTGTGGTTCAAAGTCAAAAGATTTAGTTCCATGCAGCAGTGAGAGCGATTTGAAGATAGTTAGTCTGTAATTTTTGTGTTGTTCTGATCACATATGTGTCATTTTCTTTCCCTCCTCTGTATTAAAGCCAGATTATATGTCTGACTGGTCAACCCATAATTATTGGCGCACTTTAATTGTTTCATGCAGGTGTTTGAAAATGCAAATACACACTTGTAGGTGGAGTGATTCAGAGTTATATGAAAAGAACCATTATCAGAAAGCACCTTCATTCCCTCTCTAGTTATTGATTAAACCACTAAAGAGTCACATCTGTGTCACATATTTAGAAGTTTTTTCTTTAAAAATGATCCTTAAAATTGAATAGATGTTACTCTTCAGTCAATAATTCATTCAACCTTTATTTAAATCTTGAGCAATCATTGAGGGCAGTCAGTCATTTACAGTGATGTCGAGAGTACAGCCAACAGGATAGAAAACCGACATTCAACGAGACAACAAAGAAAGAAGCACAGTTAAAATCAGTCCCATTCAAAAGCAGTACAGTCAGTGATCATGGTTTTGAAGTGGTCAACAGATATGGCTGCATCAAGCTTCAGTGTGTTCTGCAAGCCCGCAGACGTGGCTGAAAAGCTAGAAATATTTTTTATCACCTGCAGTGTTGGTACACCCCCTGTCAAAAGTTTTAGGACACTGTCTCATTCAAATAAAGTAGAACCTGTCCTACAACTTTGGCAGGGGGGTGTATTTCATCACATGGATGTGATCAGGGTAGGACTCTGATCATTCATGTAAAGTTTCAGGCAGATTGGAGCATGTTCAGGGCATTTACACAGCATTTGAAATTTCATGGTGAAGGATTGAAATTCCAGAAAAAAATTTAAAATGGGCAAAATCTGACATAATAATCTGACAAAATAACTCACTTCCTGTTGGGTTTGAAATGTGGCTGTCACTGACTTTTTTGCTGCATATATGTACCACATTTGGTAGATACACCCCCTGTCAAAAATTGTAGGACAGGTTCAACTTTATTTGAATGAGAAAGTGTCCTAAAACCTTTGACAGGGGGTGTACATGGGACTTCGAGTGTTAACCAACCGCTTGAGCGAGTTGAATCGTTTTTTTGAGAGAAGTGAATAACGGTTGATCATCTTGCCATAATACAATGTTCTGCTGGGTAACCTTGAGTCCTGACATTCATGTCGATTGTTTGTAACACCCACCGAAGCATTGTAGGCCAAGCAACCCCCCACCCACCATGGCAACAGCAGTCCTTGATTCTAGTTGCGACCCTCAGCAGGATAATGCACCTCAACACACCGCAACAACCGCTCAGGAGTGCCCTGGGGAACACGACCCATAGAATTCACTGCCACCATCTCGGTGCCACAGGACATCTCCAGAGGTCCTCTGTCCATGCCCCACTCAGTCAGAGAAAATTTAGCAGCATAAAGGGCACCAACACAATATCTGGCAGGTGGTCATGATGTTATGGCTGATCGGTGTCTAATAAAACTGCTCTATGTTACACAGTTGCAAAGTCTAATACTTGAGTTATGCAGATTCAAGCCCCACTCTACAATTTAACAGGAGTAGTTACTTAGGATTGACTTGTGTGAAACTTTTGAAGTCTGAATTTTAGTTTTTAAGACCATCAAGATCGCTGGTGCATTACATTTCCACAGTGGTAATGCTCAGTCATGATGTTGACTGCTTATTTTACTCGTGATGCATTTTCCAGCCTGTAAGAAACACCATATGGACATGTCAAAAAGGTAAAAAAAAAAAAAACTTAATTAACAGAGAGAGAGACTTCATGGCAGAAAGGAGGCCCCAACTGGCTGAGTAAGGAGCATGCCACTCCTAACGTCAGGACTGAGTGGAATTCACAGAGCATTTTAACTTTGCAAACAGTTTGCTGGTTCACACAAATGTTTTGGGAAAATACCGTGAATAACTTTCAAAAGCAGTAGATTTTGAGGGCAGCAACTTGATAAAGATTTAGACAACCTACCAACAAGTAAACACAGTGGCACCACATATGATAGATTGCACAACTCTTCACTGCTGAAATCAGTTTTGGCAGTTATGAACTTGAAATTTCTCAGCTCTGTGTTGGAATTAAACACATTTTTTAGATCCCTGGTTACCTGACGAAACAGGATATTAAGTCTACAACAACACCAGTTATATTAAATAAAGATGGTTTCAGGGTTATTGCTGGAATGCTGGCTTTCCAGGTGAACATTGGTGCTTTTTGGAAAAAACATCTCTAGTATTGACTGAATAAGTATTTTATTATGCTTACTGTGACTATAATCTATTTATATGTCAGATTCAATTTCTATGTATTAATGTAAACCAGTTTATTGACTCTGACAAGCTTTTATCAACGAGTCATAATAGAAGCAGTGAGCAAGTTTATTCTTTGAACACGTTATCCATAACAAGGAAAACTCTCATTCTTTCTCTTAGCTTAGTAGTTGTCTTAGCTCCTTACTAAAAGTAAAAGTATCTGTTGCTGCTTGAATTTTGCTGCTCTATTCTTGCTTTTTGTTGTTGTTGTGGTTCTCCTTGACTATGCTTATGCTGATTATCTGCTTTTGTTACATAATTCATTGACATGCATTGGTGGTAATACACTAGTAAGAAGCACGTCTCAAACTTTATTCTCATCCTTCAACATTTCATATTGGATTTCATAATGGATTTTTATTATTTATGATTGTGTGGCGTGGTAAAAACGTGGTGGTAAGGCCCTAAGTCGGAGGAAGACTGGAAATCCGTAGAGCCAGTCAGCCCTGCTGTTGAATGTTGTTTCTGATAACCTGCTGTGTGCACAAAAATAAAGAGCATTCCCTGCTCACACGGAAAATGCTTAGCTCTAATAGCTTAGTGTTTCCACAACACAGATCCATATTTGTAACCACTATGGTTGACCAACCAACCGACAGACCCACATTGCCATCCCTTGCGCTGCTAGCATGGTTAGAAACAAAACCCCAATTCTGTCTGAATTCCTTTATCCACTCTCCCATACTCACTATTTCTTTGCATGACTGCAGCAAAATTAATTTAGTATGAATGGGACCAACTGAACATTAATTTACAGCTTCAACTTTTGATTTGATCAGAACATGCTATTCCTCATTACGCTCTTTAGCTAGAAGTATGTTATGTCTCCAGCTCCTCTCGTCACTATGATTTCCTGGAGTTCACTGGCAAGTATAATCGCTTGTGCACTCAGTGGAGATAAGCATCCAAGACACCAAATGACTTTCGGTGATTTCACAGTTTTTAATTGGATCCTATGGATAAAACAATTTGTTATCTCAGTGTTGGGGGTGTTTGTGACTCTAGGCGAAGACTGAGTGATCTGATTTGAATAAGAGGAGCAGTGCAGAGTTGGCACATTTTCCACTTTTTTGCAAAATTAAGACTGATGTTTTCATACATGCTGTATCCGTATATAGTGAGTGAACTGAAATAAGAGGAAAGAAAACATTCACCTGAGAAGAGAAATGACAGCAAAGTAGCAACTCTTTCAGTTTAGTTTTCAGCATTAAAGATGGAAAAAGAGAATGTGAAGCGATATAAACCCAAACAAAAGTTAGATTTCTTTTTGATTGCTATCCAATTTGCTGATACGCGAACAATGTTAAAACGGAGAACACTTGAGATATCCAGTATAAAACATTTGTGAACTGAAAATTAAAGTGAACCTAAATCATTTAAACTTCAGCTCAAAAATATCTGAAAGTGCTCTTAAATTGTGTTTAATTTTTAAATGCTACACAAATAAAAGTGTGTCTGAATTGCATGAAATCATTAAAACCTTTTGACTGGCTTTGTGTCTCGGTAAGACTTCTGATGTATTATTCTTTTTAATACCTTCAGGCAAACAGCAATGAGTAAATTCAGTAGTTCTGAAGTTTGTGAAATAGCGGAAAAAAGTTCCTCAAACTAATAAATTACAAATTTTGCCTTTCAGCCATAGTTTTTGCCAGCTTTTTTTTTTTCAAAATCATGCTCATTACAAACCATTCAACAACGTTAATAGTTGACTTGGGAGTGCTTATGGCAGATGTTCAATGTTTATGTGATGGCTCAGGGGTATGAGTTGTCACTGCTGAAGGTCTTTCATTCAGTCAATGTGTAAGGAATCTACAGATGGACTTCATCCAAGCTAAAAACAAAACCCTTTGAAATGGCCTATTGATCTTTCCTCAGCTCCCCCACCCCCTCACTCCCCAGCCCCCTGTTGGGGTGGTGTAACTGGATAGGACTTACTGTCCTTGGTTGGGCCTAGCAGAGTCGTTCATACACACAAGCATTCACACACATGCAAAAATGGGCTCGTGTACATATGTGGGCCCTCGGAGTGGGCTCTGAATGCACTGGGCTGTGAGGATGGGTAATGGAGGACAGTGTGTGTCCTGGGATCATGGCGGATGGATCCTCCATTGCGAAGGCGATGAGACCTGAAGGGCGACAGGGAGATGGAGGCATTGAGGGAGAGAGCAGCCGCAGCCCAACGCTCTGTTAGGCGCCTAATGGAGAGACAGCAAGAAAGCAGCGAGCACTATAGGGCCCACTGCTCACAGAGGAACACAAACTCACAGACAGGGAAGAAAAGTCAAGCGGTAGGGGCTGCTGCAAGACTAGTGCTTTTCTGATTGACAAAAATCCCTTGACTGTGCAATACAAGTTTCTTTGAAGGTGCAACAAGGTAAGCTGGTACAACACGGTCTCTTTCCAGGATTCGAAACAATTTGTAATTGGAGATCTTCTAGCTCAAACAAACATGAACAGGATAATAACAAACATTTTTAATTTTTCACAATAGAGGAAAGGTGAATTTTGTATTTTCAGTTTGATTCTCCACTTAAAACTGACTCCAGGGCATCTGAAAGTACACAATTAGTTGTGTCGGTGTGTCAGGATGAAAAATGAATGAGCTTTGTAGGCAATGAGGGCATTCTTCCACTAAATGTTGTCTGTCAGGTCACTGCTTTCGTTCTGTAATTTACAGTATGGGACCTATAGCCTGAGCTGATGTTGATGCTAATGCTCAAGCATTAGTATGAACGCCAATCAGTGGTCATAACATGCAGGCAACTCTCTTTTTAATGTCCTTTTGACTTAAAAGAGAATCGTGTTTTAGCCAGACAAATGAGTTTTTTTTTTTTTTGTGTGGCTTTATTGGTGTACCTTTTTCAAAGCATTTATCGTGATGGAAAAAGCACTACACTCTATTCAGACACTGAGACTGTATATGTAAAATTTCCTTTGATCTTGGAGTCTGGGACAAATACAGATGGTGGGACCCATTTTTTCATTTTCTTCAATTTAAGAGGGAGACTGGATTTTCAGGCACAGCGCACTGCTCTACCTAGGACTGCTGATATCACGCTTAATTGGATCAAAGTCTTGTATTGCAACAAGACTTACAATTATTCTTCCTCAGTGCTGGAGCTTTTTTTTATTGAGCTCTTTTTCAAACATTCTTACCTTGCAAGCAACTAATCTACATCATTGCAGTTTCTTCGTACATAAGTAGAGCCCAGAAAACCAAAGCTTGGTATAAATTAGCTAATTTTCTAAAATCAAAGCACACACTGAACATCTTGCAATGCAATTACTTGCAATAATATATACGTTTTTTCCCTCTGCTCTGTTAATTCAAGTTCATCGTTCTTCTGAATGCTCATAAAGGCCCGTGCACCTTCACATACATTTAAAATCTGTGCTAAAGTTTTGAACATTTATTTTTAATGGCCTTAGCTACGTGGAACAAGTTACTGGGGAACAATTCAAATGAATAATTGAAATAAAGGTACTACACCCGACTGACAAGATGGAGCATATTGGTTACATAAAAGGCTGTGAGTAGGTTGTTCAAGTATGAGCAACGCAGTAAAGTACCTTTTTGTACATTTCATACTAACATATTTGGTTATTTGGGGGTGGTTTGGGAGCATATTGCACATTTTGATGGTAATGTGACATCAAATCTGTGAATTCTCCTCTTGTCTCAGCATGCTACATTTTCAAAGCTATGATAGTCTGACACAGCAATTATGGCAAAACACTAAGAACAGGACTGAACAACCAGCTATGTCTTCATCGCTTTCAAAATGCATTTGTTATGTAAAATGTATTATGACTACCACCATGTCAACAAACATTGCTTCCCAATTACAGCTACCTTCATCTGTCGCAGGTACACTAAAGTGAGTAAACAACTCTTTCAAGAGCGGTATGAGAGTCTTGAAGTGCACAAATAAACTCTACTGTGTTGGAACACATTTTCTGTGACAGAACAGCTCATTACTTACAGGAGTGTATGGCAAGGACTGCTCGAGTAATACAAATCCTCATATATATTTAATTGTATATGCCAGTCGGTTACGTAATTGGTGAAGAACATGCATGGCAATTTACAGCTACTAGTTCCAGATGAGGTGTGACTTGTTGAATCTCCTGCATGAAAAGATTCTGAACAGATATTCACACTTAATTAATCTCTTCTGTCGTTGGCCTTTCTACTGATTCTATGTAGGGAGCACATGTATTCACAAGTGGGAATGGGCTCATTGAAAAGACAGAGGGGGGAACTAGGTTAGAGAGCTGAAGCCCCACAAGGACTCCACTACACTCCACTCAATAAGAAAAGCCCTAAACGGATTTCAGTGAGGGAACTGCTCAGGGAGAACTGAACAGATTGATGGATACACGTTCTGCATGCTATTGCTGGTGGAACAGCAACACCAAAAGCATCTCATCGACAATTACAGCAGAGAGAGCAGTGAGAGAGATAAGGCCAGGGGAGACGATGCATTTCAGGAAGATATTAGGTTTGGGTAGGAGAAAAATATATCCACACAGCCGCATTCAGTCTGTTTCCAGTGCAGTGTGTCAAGAATCCTTGGCAGTATTACACAAGTGTGTGCAATTCAAATCCTCTCATTGTATTTCTGCAGATTCAGTACGTTTCAAGGTCACTCATAGTCACCTGTAATTGATTATTACAAGCAAGCAGCACCAGACTGATAAGCTCCTTTCACCATCTTAACACTGAGCCTATTTGACAAAGACTGTATTCATCTCCACTGTTGACTGCCGACAAAGGAGCTATAGCCCATTAATAGCCGAGGTCTAAGCAAGATGACGAGCCATATCAACGATACAATCTCAAGGCACATATAATGGAACATATTGGCATAAATGCATAGGCGTTTTTTTTCTTCCCGTAAGACAACAATGCATTACACATCGGTAGTTCAGGAGGGTCAGTTGAGCATTATATGGCACAAAGTGTGTATGCATTTAGCAGGCCAGAGAAGAAGCGAATCAGATTAGGAGAGAGTGACGTGCTAGATCACTATTACAAACAGCTACACTTCTCTTATGCAGGTATAAAATAATATTAATAAAGGGAACAGCAAGAAAAAGGCTCTTTAACTTTGCTGCTAAACTGTGCAGTCTAACAGTGTGGGACACAATCACAGTAGAACAGGCATGAGATGAGCCGCCGCACAATTCAGAAGGACGTGAGGCCTTAACACATAACAGGTACTATCCACTGCATATGGCGAAAAATAACATCAGCTTCTGGGAGGCTTTGATAAGAAATCTCTCTCTCCTTTCTCCTTTCCACCACCACTGTCTCGCACGCAGCGGGAAGCGTGTGGCTTGGCACAACTTTTGAAGTCTCACTTGGACACGCGGCAAAGGAAAGGGTTGCAGGTGTTGATTAGACGTCAGCTTCACTTTGGGAGATAAGTTGCTGTGTGAACAGGCCATTCTTGATTTTCAAGGACACAGGATGCATTTGAGAGACTGCCAAAGGTCCGCCTTCATGCTGCTGTTCTCATTGAAAGCAACCAATAGCAAAGTGATACTGAGAATGAACAGCAAAATGAGATCTTTCAATCATTTTGTCTAATATTAATGCAAAGTATTGTGCAACAGAGGTGAAAATCAGGCATTAAATTAGATGTGCCTATCAAATTAAGTACCCATCACCATTAATGCATTCTAAACTTGCAGCTTTTATCATTCAGTTATGCTTAAATGCAGGATGACAACAGGATACACTATCGAAGAAAAAATAGTTTTTTTAAATCATAGTTTCTTAATTATCTGTAAATTTCGAGCCATTAAATTATATACTTCATATGTATGATATTCTAATGTTCACTTAGGAGTGTTTGTTGATAAAGAATATGCAGAAAGTATACAATTTTATTATGATTTGCTGCATTTTTTGAAATATTCATTTGGCTGCAGGCAGATGTACCTGGTGAAGACCACAGAAAATCACTTGAACATCAACCTTCACATTGTACAATGCGCTGTGGGACTTGAGCCCGGTAGTCTGTCATTCAGTATGATAAAACAATGCAGGTACTGATGATGTGGTTGCTAGGCAACTCTAACTACTTGATTATTTATTGAATAACGGGAAGTATGCTGGTGCGTGTGTATGGGGAATGTCTGTTATTCATGAAAATTAGTTATTTTTCATATTTTGGCAATTCTTTCTCAAGAGGAGAGAGGCCATGTGATGGCAACGTTTTTCTACTTGTCAACATGATGCGCTGCAGTGCTGACAGAGCTCAAGGCCAGGCTGAGAAGTATTGAATGAGTTTGTGTGGGTATGTATCTGTATGGATGTGTATCTGTGTGTGTATATCCATGTAAGCACAGCTTGTCTCTCAGGCAAATGCCGTAGTTTAGTAAAAGCAGCTGATAAGCATGCTTAAATGGTAGAGCAGGTCGGCCACTGTGCCATTAATGTTGTTGCATTTGACCAAGACAAACAGACTTGAACTGTTTCGTCTCCCATAGCCCTAATAAATTAGTGCTGACTGAATCCTCCTAGCTCCATTTCTGGAGGCAGCAACATTATTAGACATCAGCCATATCCTAAGTCCCGGCATTGCAACCGGTTTAGGGGAAATGTAGGTCATCATAGAAAACCCACCTCCAACCCCCCTCCAGCTCAAATCCAACTGACATCTTTGAGGTAAGAAAAAATCTCAGGCTGCACACTAATCCTTCCAGTCGTACTGAGTTTCAAATTCAATCTCGGTTTTCTCATTATTGGTTTTGGAGATACTGAGACCCCATATTGGTCAAGAGATAGTTCAGCTAATCTGATAGGGTACAGTAGTGAGGCCTGTAAAAACTAATGATTCCTGGATCCATGGGTTAGTGACATTAACAGCACATGGTGGTGAAAGCTCCAGAGGGAAGACAGAGTGCTAAGACCAAATATGATGAATTTCATTGGACTTGCTTCTATTTGTTTGGTTAACTAGATCCCCCAAATATTTAAAAGCTCCATATGAACTGAAAATACATAAATATGGAAGAGCAAAAAACCCCAAATCTTCTGGAATTTAAAATGGAAAAATAATTTGCTGAAGGTGAGAAATACAAAAAGCAAGCATAAGCTTTGGCTTGTGCTTTGGAGGTGGAAGAGTTGTTTAGAAATGACTGAAATATACAGTCTGGCACAAGAAAATATACAAACCTACCTACCCATATACACACTTATATTTTTTTATTGCAGTGCTGTCTACTGTTGACTGAATTTCACATCATTCTGATGAAGTCCCATTCTTTCTTTGTGCCTTCTCCTGATAATAGAAGTGCCATGGATTTTTTCTTTATTCCTGTGAGATAGTCTTAAATGTTGAGGGGAAGTCAGAGTAATTGTATGTCTGTGTGACAAGAATCTAATTCCATCTCATAACAGACTAAAATCCTCCTCATTGGGGTGAGCAGTAAGATCAATACTGTTGACATGGTAGAAAATAGGTCAGGATGTGTCTGAGGCACAGCAGCACAGGGAATCAACATATCCAGTACACTGCTGTCTTATGGGACTCTACAGCAGCGCAACAAAATAGACCCTGAAAGTGGTGTGTTTGGACAAAACCCAAGCATAAAACAGTGACTAATAAAATGTTGACAGACACAAACCTCTTGCTACACAACCCTGGATAATGCAGTATGTCTGGCTAGTGTTAGTAATGTTTGGTAACCCACATTGGCTGTTTCTGGTTATTTTTTTTGCTGGCATCACCGGAGGCGTTTTACCACACACAAACCCACATCTGTGTTCATCCACACACGTGTGGAAGTGCACACATACATAAACACTTGTGGGAAAGTAACCTTGGAAAGTCAGTCTGAAGCGTTTGTTGCACAACTGCTCAGTATTCAAACATCATGTATCAATTGCTCAATTTCATTTGTTTTTGGACACATTGCAAGTCTCCGAAGTGCTTCCTTTGTGTTCTCATTTGTTTTTATATTCTCTGGGACTATCGGGTTGTTGGTTGTATGAATGATTTATTTTTTCCTTTCCCTGTTCAAGCTGTTCAGACCTCATCTCCAGCAGGGTTCTGACCCATTTAGACCGTTTTATGTAAGGCGAATTTAAGGGGAGACATGATGCACATCAGTAGGTGGTGGAGCATAGGCTGACAGGCCAAATTTCTCCCAAAATAGAATGAGAAGTAAAACATCTAGGTTTTTCTAGGTTTAAGTCAGAAGTGGAAAGTTGTGTATCACAGTTGGCAATTTGACGCTGTACTAGACCTCGCCGTGGACCTGTGTGGGCAGATGTGCCGCTCTGATTTGGCTGTAGGCTCATAGTGGTAATCCAGTTGCAGGGTGGAGATTGAACATGGAGGCAGATCAGAGATCTCTCTGTGTAGATCATGCAGATACTTGGATTCATATAAAATACACAGTGAAATGACTACTGATTCTACATCTTCAGCAGTATTTGATTACTCAAAGAGGTGTGAAGAGGTTGTTTTTATTTAAATATTCTCAGATTGACAGTTTATCCTTCCTAAAAATGGTTCGGAGTTCAGCACTTGAGGTATAATTCACTCCTAAATCTTATTTTAATAACTGGCAAAATGTCAAGTTTTAATGTTCTCTATGGTTTCATTACTTTATTTGACTTAATTCATAAATTGCAATTGATTGCAAGAATTTATATCACCCCATGCAAGCAGACATCCTGCCTGGGACTCCATTTATTAAAATTACTCTCTCAATTGCATATGCCATTAACAAAGCATGCTCTGAATTATTCTACATTTTACACTGATTTACACACCTAATATTGTTTTGGACAGTAAGTGGATCCTGAATATTACTATTTCCAAAAAAAAGTACAGTGTTTGATATAATTAAAGTCATAAATGAACTTATACTAAGGCCTTGACTTGTTTGTGATGGGCTAAGTGAAATTAATGTCATTAAATCCGACTTACCTCCAGGTGCATGACTTGTTGATTAAAGGTGGCTTTTAAGGCAATCCTTTGCTGTCATTCACCTGCACAGAAGCCTAATGCTATATGGATAAGCTGCCTGCCTGTCTGACACACAGCTGGTCTTTTTGTGTGAGGGATCATACTTAAAAACTTGCGCTTATATGCACAGATAGATATCTACCTACAAGGAGACAGTGTTAAGACCCAGAAGTCCATAGTGTAAGCCCAGACCATGGGTTCACATTGAATGGAACTACATGGCTACAAGCCTGGCACGCTTAAGTGCACAGCTATGGATTAGCGGTTAGCCCAGCAGTACTCCTTGATTATGCACTTGGTGGTGACAACCTAAGCACAACTCCATTATAATTGACCTCCTGTTAAACCAAGCAAGCTCACACTTTCCCATAATGGTTCCTGTGAATAAACCTTTAGGTTCTTTACCTGATGCATGGCCAAGTCACATGGAATTTCACTCTGCAATTACTAGACAGAGGCAGACCTCCTGCTCCCCAGACTTTATTATCACTACATGCTCTTTGGGTCTTCCAAATGGCAATTATCTCGCCATGTTCACAGGTGATTCAGCATGAGTTCTATTAGTCTCTTGGTAGAATGCTGTTACATTAAGTCATGGCCTCTGGTCTCTTGTTAGTTTCCAGGCCACAGTAATGACAAATTGGATCAGACTCTGAATCAAGTTTCTGCAAAAAAAGAAACATGTCATTTTCAATAAACATTTCATTCTGGGTAGTGCTGTGATAGAGTGCAATGTGAGATATGGACACATAATTACATTACTTTTTTATCAGCATGATTGGCAAGCTACTTTCAGTGACATAAATGCCTGAAGTCATTGATTGCGCCTACAGACTGGGCAATGTCAGACCAGTCACAGCAACAAATAATGAGCGCACTGACAAAATTATCATAGTCCGCATTGTGGATGCTCACAGATGTCATGTTTTACATTTGTAACATTTGTTTGACAGTTGGGGATATTATCTGTATTGTTTGTCTCTCTGTGTCTCTCTCTTTCTCTGTGCTGAAGCAGAGGGTTTCCTTATAAGTTGCACAAGACGTAAGCCTGCATAAAAAACTGTATTTTAGAACATGTCCCCATAAATCATCACATATTTCCTATAAGTGGGTGTGATTGCTTTTTATGGGAACTGGATCAGGATACAAGATTGGCAGCTGTAATATTTTTGCTCTCATTTAATCTAGCTATGAGGCATTGCACATGTTGAAATTTAAAATGTCATGTCAGTGTGTATTCCAGAGGCGTTTTTTCTTGTCTTTTTCCCTGATTAGGTTGTAAATGCACTGTATGCTTTAACTGAAGTTTAACCAAAAACCCTCGCTCAGTGTGGCAGTCACCAATAAGCAATCAAGTTACCTCCTTGTGAAGTGATTACAATCACACAGCTATCCCTGCATAGAAAGCTGTGTCAAAAGAATTTACATCTTTGGCCGTCATTGGAGGGAGGGTCCTGTGGTGTGTGTTGCTCATCTGAGTGATTGATGATAGGGCCTTGCTCTCTGTGGTCTCCGACAGGGCCTCAGTGGACTAGTCCTACAGCAACTACTCAAATGTGACAAGCAGACCAAGCTGGCAGACAGTGGCCAAGGTGAGAGCAGGACAGATGGGAAGCCTCTCTCCAGAGTATCTCCCACAAAGCAGAACCAAACAAACTGCTTAAGGATTCACTTTAGATTCCTTCCATTTCTATTTCGCAGGCATGGCCCTCTTCTGGCCCCTCCAACAGGCCTTTTTCATTTATGTTTTGACACTGGTGTTCTTCATGCTCACTTGCTGCACTGAGGCCCAGGTCTTCAAGGGTAATCAGCTGAGTTGGTTGTATATGCCCGGATGCACCTGCAATCTTATGGAATTGACCATATATCACACAGAGAATGTGAGGGGAAGCAGGAAGACAGCCTTTCGCAATAACTGAGAGTGTGGGCTTATAATGCATTTGGACAGACAACACTCTCTTGTGGTTTGCTGTCAAACTTTACAAAAATGAGGAGGGGTACGGGTGAGTCACCTGAGGGGACGGCAGTGCTCACACCACCAGTCAACCAGGCACAGCTCCTCCTCTTCACGCCTGAATGGCATCCTAAACATGGCTGTGCTGACCTTGTGAGCAGCCATTAAACACCTGGAGGAATTCTCTCCATCTAATTACATTTGCCACCGCCAGCCCTTCAGTGAAAACAGGGACTGTTACCCATATGACATTTTAGAAAAAAAATGGACAATGTCAAGTTAAGTTCATTTTTGTGTATTTTGTGATAAATTGCTGTACAAGCACAGTAAATGGATCATTCGAATTTTCCAGGATAACACACATTAAAAACATTCACTGTTAATAGACTTTACAAAACAATAAATAATATAAAATAATAATAATGCAAATACAATAATACACACATGTAATCAGTATTACATACAGATTATAAACACTATGCATTAAGGCTCTTCTAATGTTTTTTTTTTGTTATTGTGGTTTAGTCTCCTAACTATTATCCATAACAAATAATGATGCATATTGAACTTCTAGCTGTGGGCCTAGGTCCATTCTACATAGGAGTTTCACATGCCACTGGCTGATGTTTACATCTTGGCCTGGGCAATAAAATGATTATCTGATGTATTAATGATATACACGATGTCATTAGCAATGCGGACATAGTTGGATAGAAGGTTGAGTAATTTCACGTAAATTCCTTGGATTCAAACCACCATGAAAAAAGAAATTAACAGCCTGTCCGACTTTGATAATCAAGCGACTTCACCCTCAGTCACTCTCCTAATGGCTACTGTGTAGGATAACGTTGCTTTTAAATGGACAATTCAGACAGAAAAGATGTTTTACCTTGCCGACATGTTTCTACAGGATCTGCCGTCGTCTTCAGAGCGTCATCCGACGTGTGATGATGTGTCCTTTTGTATCACATGGCCGATCTGACAGATCTGTCACAATCTGTCCGGCCATGCACCCTGCCGTCTGGTGGTCTCTGCAGGATGGAGTCTCAGGTATGCGAGAGGGTGTGGCCCCCTCGTCCCGGTTCATGGAGCAGCTCGCTGCTTCCTGATTTCGATGGCCTCCTTAATCCATCGTTTGTGTTTGTTTGTCTCCGATGTTCCAGTCCTCCCCCGTCCCTGTCCATGATGTGGTTGTGTCTTTTGCAGTGGTCTGTGATGGCTGATTTTTTGTTTTCTCGTTTTTCTTTTTGCGTTCTTGTGAGTTGTCCAATTGTTTCCTTTTCGCATTCTGTCTGGTGTTCCCTTCTTCTTGTGTTGAATGACCTGCCTGTTTCTCCAATGTATGTTTTCTTGCATGACTTGAATGGAATTTCATAAATGATATTACATTTGTTGTCCTTTTCCATTTTGTCTTGGGGATGGACTAATAGCTGCTGGAGTTTTGTGTGTGGTTTTACTGCTGTATTGATGTTGTGTTTTTTCATTATGCATTGTATGGGTTCGGTTATCCCACAGATATATGGCTACTGTGTAGGCCTCCCGAGGTGAGCTATCCTGTAGTCTCCCAGGCTTCTCCTCACCCCCTCCCCTGGTGGAGGCTGGCCAGCTGGGGCAGGTGTTTGCCTTTGTGAGCTGGTCTTTGTGGTTCAAAAAACTCTACACCACCTCTACACCTGCTCCAAGAGCAGACTGACTTTATGTCAAGATGCACATGAAGGCTAATCTCTGTCTGGTGATACCTGGTTATGATCAATCACTTTCACCTTAACCTCAGTGTACAGCGCCTTTACATCGGCCACTCTTGATGCACCTCCGGATTTTACTTGCCTTCTTTATTTAATATGTATGGAGGTTAGATGATTCCTTTATCCTTATTATATATTTATGTGTACACTTTTTTAAAGATGTGTTTTTAATTGTTATGTTAGCATTCAAATGATTACCTGCAGCCCTTGATAAATAGATTTAAGCGATTATATTCAACAGAAACATTTTTTCTCTCTTGGCCTTTACTTAAAATAGGTCATTAAAAAAATTATCAGTAGTTTTGAATTATATCGGCTGAAATAACACATTTTTTCATGACAAAATTCCTGTTACAAGGCCCAGCGCTAAATGCATCCATCCCTCTGTTAACCTTGAAACTGCTGTGGGGTCATTCACTCTGTTACACCAAATTTGCACCCCAGTATCTTCTTGTATTTTTGTATGGCGTTTTCTTGAATTTTTGTACAATTTTACAGCTTCTGCATATTTCAGCAACTGTTTAGGATGCAATTTCTCTGGCTGTGATTCACATTTATAGAATCTTTGGTAGAAATAAATTGTTGTTTGAATCATTGTCCTGTTGTCAAAACCAACATTTTTGAAGTGTTACTGACTGTATTTAGCCTAGCCGTGCTAGACAACCCACAGCAATGAATTTAATTCTCTGCCAGGGTGGGTCTAGTTACTCTCCATAAGGCTTGAGGTTGGATGCTCCTAAAACTGGCCGGACGAATCACCATGAAGTGTAGAGTCAGAAGGCGGGCGTAACTAAGTGACGACAGAGACGCGATGATTCTGACAGAAACAACCGGAAACAACTCGCCTAGCCGCACTAGACAACCCACGGCAACGAATTTAATTCTCTGCCAGGGTCGACAACAAAAACAACAACAGTCGTTGAGCTCCATTAGCACCGACTCTGAATAATCTTTCTGTTAACATGTCTGTAATATACATGAGCTTCACCCATTGACTGTATAAATAAGGCTTCACCGAACTACCGCATCCTCTGATTTCCGGCGCTCGAGGAACTACAGTGCCTTGTGAAAGTATTCGGCCCCCTTGAACTTTTCAACCTTTCGCCACATTTCAGGCTTCAAACATAAAGATATAAAATTTTAATTTTTTGTCAAATATCAACAACAAATGGGACACAATCGTGAAGTGGAACGAAATTTATTGGATATTTTAAACTTTTTTAACAAATAAAAACCTGAAAAGTGGGGCGTGCAATATTATTCGGCCCCCTTGCATTAATACGTTGTAGCGCCACCTTTTGCTGCAATTACAGCTGCAAGTCGCTTGGGATATGTCTCTATCAGTTTTGCACATCGAGAGACTGAAATTCTTGCCCATTCTTCCTTGCAAAACAGCTCGAGCTCAGTGAGGTTGGATGGAGAGCGCTTGTGAACAGCAGTCTTCAGCTCTGCCCACAGATTCTCGATTGGATTCAGGTCTGGACTTTGACTTGGCCATTCTAACACCTGGATACGTTTATTTGTGAACCATTCCATTGTAGATTTGGCTTTATGTTTTGGATCATTGTCCTGTTGGAAGATAAATCTCCGTCCCAGTCTCAGGTCTTTTGCAGACTCCAACAGGTTTTCTTCCAGAATGGTCCTGTATTTGGCTCCATTCATCTTCCCATCAATTTTAACCATCTTTCCTGTCCCTGCTGAAGAAAAGCAGGCCCAAACCATGAGGCTGCCACCACCATGTTTGACAGTGGGGATGGTGTGTTCAGGGTGATGAGCTGTGTTGCTTTTACGCCAAACATATCGTTTTGCATTGTGGCCAAAAAGTTCGATGTTGGTTTCATCTGACCAGAGTATCTTCTTCCACATGTTTGGTGTGTCTCCCAGGTGGCTTGTGGCAAACTTCAAACGAGACTTTTTATGGATATCTTTGAGAAATGGCTTTCTTCTTGCCACTCTTCCATAAAGGCCAGATTTGTGCAGTGTACGACTGATTGTTGTCCTATGGACAGACTCTCCCACCTCAGCTGTAGATCTCTGCAGTTCATCCAGAGTGATCATGGGCCTCTTGGCTGCATCTCTGATCAGTCTTCTCCTTGTTCGAGGTGAAAGTTTAGAGGGACGGCCGGGTCTTGGTAGATTTGCAGTGGTCTGATACTCCTTCCATTTCAATATGATTGCTTGCACAGTGCTCTTTGAGATGTTTAAAGCTTGGGAAATCTTTTTGTATCCAAATCCGGCTTTAAACTTCTCCACAACAGTATCTCGGACCTGCCTGGTGTGTTCCTTGGTCTTCATGATGCTCTCTGCACTTTAAACAGAACCCTGAGACTATCACAGAGCAGGTGCATTTATACGGAGACTTGATTACACACAGGTGGATTCTATTTATCATCATCAGTCATTTAGGACAACATTGGATCATTCAGAGATCCTCACTGAACTTCTGGAGTGAGTTTGCTGCACTGAAAGTAAAGGGGCCGAATAATATTGCACACCCCACTTTTCAGTTTTTTATTTGTTAAAAAAGTATAAAATATCCAATAAATTTCATTCCACTTCACGATTGTGTCCCAATTGTTGTTGATTCTTGACAAAAAATTAAAATTTTATATCTTTATGTTTGAAGCCTGAAATGTGGTGAAAGGTTGAAAAGTTCAAGGGGGCTGAATACTTTCACAAGGCACTGTACGTCAGCCTATTCGTTGCGCTGATTGGTTGTATACCTACCCAATTGCTGCAGAGTGATTTGAAAGACAACCTTTTAGCCCGCCTCTCTCCCTGTCGAGCGTGCCTAGACCCTTGTGTCTTCAGAGTTGGGTCTAGCGCAGCTAGGCTAGACTGTATTAGATTTGCATGCAGAATTTGGTGGTATCTCCTTAACTGCCATTTGTATTCACAATGTAGACAGTGGAAATGGAAAGCAGCTGGAATGGCCGTAATAACCTTCTTGTAACCTTTCCCTGTTTTGTAACAATCAGTTAGCTTCATTTTCAAATCCTCAGTTAGTTGCTTGGAGGATTCTGGTTGTTCACTGGTTCTTCAATGTTTGGAAAAGTTAGAAATTTCAGTCTTACAAGCAGAACGGCACCCAAGCCCTTGGTAATACCACAGTTACTGTTTCAATTATGTAAAATGTAATTTCATGAAATAAACAATGAAAGTGCATTAAAATTTAATAAAAGGCTGACTTTGATTTTGTTTTGCTGCAAATTGGATTTATTTATTTTCCTTGAAAAAAAATGTGCAATTTCTCTCTGGAGAAAACAAACTTTTTCATAGAACCAGTGATAGCAGGTTCTTCCAAAAGAAACAGGGTCTTTGCTCAGCAAAATACCCAGATTTGTTTAGCTCAGATGCTAAAAGATCTCATAATAAATAATTCATCTTGAACATCCAGTCTGTCAGGAAATGTTACCAGTTTTATATTTATAATTGCTGCTGACTTTTGTGTTTGACAGCCATAGATTGTTTCTGCTGTAGCTAATTGATTTTAATTCCATTGGCTATTTTGAAACCTTTGTCTCTTGGTTAATGTGCTCTACAGGCAGTTGATTGCACTCCGGCAGAGATCATCACTGTGAGTTAAGTGTGTTTTGAAGTTCAGCAGAGTTGCAATTTTTCCCTAGAGAAATAACCGCAAAATATTCAGCAGACAAATTTCAGTTCATTTTTTTTATATCAAATTAATAAATGGACCTGAATCGGGATTAATTAGTACTGGTATGTGAAAAAGCACTGAACATCTACAGGTTGTGAAAGTTGTTTAGGCTAGCTTTATTATTGTTTATGTTGATTTATTCAGTAGATTCAGCTAAAAGGGGTTCTATTTCTGGCTTCTCGCTCAACAATGGATGATCACAGACTTACTGAGTCTTTGAATTGTAGTTATTTATGAGTTAAGCATACTTGCAAAATGATGAAAGCTATAATTAATGAGATTCAGTAATGGACTCAAAAGGGCTCAGATGTGATGAGTGGATTTGATACTGGATTTGAATTCAATAAAATGCCATTGAAGCCCAGCCCTACTAAAAAATGGAATTGTCCCAGCTTTTACAGATGGAGCATGGTATTTATTAAACTGATGTGCATCTAAACACACTCAATATGTGTCTCTTTGATTACACAATTAAAAAAAAAGAAGACTTCGTTCATCTGGAACCTTGCTGGGAAAAAAAAAACTGCAGTGGGTCTGACAGTGGTGGAACAATTCCAAATAGGCCTCATGCTTGAGTGAACGAAAGGCGTTGGTAATAGCACTTCATTGTAGATAGACAGGATGCTGAGTGGAGGGAGGTGGGTGGGTAGGGTGGTGGTATTTTGATATCATTCAAAAGCTCAGCCGTGACTTCTCAAAGCAATTACTCTACTGTCATTTTTGAAAATAGGGTGTCAAATTCAGATCACTAAAAAGAATGCAATTACACCCAGACCTGACAAGAATGAGAATACTCTCTATTGTTAACATATAGTTTGACCGATGCCTTGTGCATCTCTCAACACAGTCACATACAATTTGTACAGATGAGCAAAAGCTCCATACAGTGTGAAGGTTTTTTCCTTCAACTTGAAAGAACTGAGAAAGAAAAGCACAACCTGATGTTATTTGTCAGCTGAACAAAGCCATTGTCTGTTTTATGTTCCTTTCTCATGATTAAAATCTGTTGTGTTTATGGTGTAGGTTAGGTTTTTATTCAAATAAAATTGAGCTTGAATAGTAACCTAACACTAAACCTGCTTTTCTGAGTTAGTAAATTATATCTACAGTCATTTTATAATGACATGTTAAGTTGACTTGATGTTACAAATTTGTATTATATTAAAGGATGATTTTGTTCATGGTTATACAAGAGCAATAATGACAAAAAATCCAGCTTAGTTTGTCATATTTTGCTCGCATGAGGTGTGAATTTAAACTCTCAACACTTGTAGTTATGCAAAATACTGAGGGTGGTTGAATAAAAGCACCCTCACTATATTGCAATGTTATCTAACAAAACAGCCCTGAAACAAGAGCTCTGTGAAGCCTCTAATATTCAGTATGTGCTGAAGCTGAGTCATAGAGCTGTTGATTCAACCCTGAGGTTTTTAAGCTACAGTAAAGGTTGTGTTGGTGGTGTATTGTATTTCTCCCTCGCCTACATTTGCCACCCATTCACTGCTCTTCCCTCTCCACCTTTAATTTTTGTGACACGGTGTGAAACTTAACCAGTAATTGCAGTTGTCCTTTAGTTTTTATCCATATTTGTAGTGAAGCTCTCAGGCTCATATGGTTTTTGAAGACGAGGCTCAAAAGTTTTAAGGGGGAAATGAGTAGAAGTGATTAGTGGGATTTTACGTAAAGCTTGTGTCAATAAAGCCCCATTAGGCAAGCATAGCAGGAGAAAGGATGTCCACTTTTTATTTCCAAAGGAAATGATAAACAGCTTTTTGAGGGAGCTTAATCAATGTGTTATCCTTCTCTGTAGGAGACACACACACACACACACACACACACACACACACACACACACACATGTTTGTTTTTCTATACCGGTGGGGACTTACCATTGACTCCCATTCATATCTAACTCCTAACCCTTACCCTAACCCTAACCTTAACCATCACCAAATCAATGCCTAACCCTAAACAAACGTTTTTGCACTTTTACATTTTTTATTAACAACAACATGGCCAAGAAAACGGTGTTGCCACCCGTGGGGACCTCATTTTAGGTCCCCACCGTAAGACAAGTCCCCACCTTTATAGCAAATAGTCAGGTCAAAGTCCCCACCGGTATAGCAGAAACAAGTACACACACACACACACACACACACACACACACACACACACACACACACACACACACACACACACACACACACACACACACACACACACACACACACACACACACATATATAGTTTACACCTGCTGCATGAATACATAGACATACAATATATTTCACTATCTGTAATGTTGTGTGATGACAATGCTTAACTTTGCGATGAAATCTTCCATCTTTGAGCTGAGTTACTGCTCATTTCACAGATTTTTTTTAAACTGTTGACTGGCTGTTGGTCAAAAGACAGACATGAAGAAGCCAGACTGCCACCTAATTAGTCTCATAGACTTCTCAAACAGGAAAATTGGAATTATCTGCTCACAACAGAATGTGCTCGTAACAGGATGTCCTCAATGTAGCCCCCAATGAGTGTGTGTTCAGACATACATATATATATATTTGCAGCTACTCAGTTTACTGCTGGGAATTTTAACTAAACTAAAACTGTGCTTGAATTTTAAAGAATAATTGCTTGTTTTCTATTCCAAATGGGATTTTGCAAATTAATGGATAAAAAGCCCAACAGCAATCCAACATCACTTTAAAATGTGTCATGAGACAAATAATTATTATTTTCTGAATTATGTAGAAACCCAGTTCTGGGTTTGTAAAATTGTGAACTGAGCTAGGACACTAAGAACAGTTAGACCTTAAAAAACAATATGAATCACTTTGAAAAACATCTCTGTGTCTAAATAAAGTAAATCTATAGACTGTATGAATCCAACAACATACTTTAGGCATTCTGCAAGCTATTCAAGCAACTCCATGTAAACCAAAGGCAAAAAATAACGGTCATAATCATGTATGCAAGGGCTTTGTATACATTTTATATGTAAGATAGCACTATGGACACTTTGAATAAGAAAGTAGCCACACAACAATGACGAAATATAAAGGGACACATTGGAGGAAAAATATGATATGAGGCTTCTGACAGTGAATTTGTCCTCTAGTCAGATTGAGTCATGTGATTTGAGGATATTCGCCCTCTAAGTAGACGACCAAGGGGAACATGACCAATTCACTTGCAATTTGGAGTTACTGATGCATTGATGTAAAACAGCATTTTCCCCGAAGATGGGCCTTCATCATACCTCTGTCTGTACAGAAAGAGTATGAATAATGAGAAAGGATGAGGACCTGTGCCCTTACTTTTTCTTGTCTTCTGACTATTGCTGCTGTTAGTGCACACATGCCTTGTTACTCCGTAAATATCGTGATTTGTTATACATTATAATATCTCAACATAGACACTGAAACAGCAGAGCATACTTCTCTCTTTTATTTCAGTGGACTGGATGCTTGAGAACACTGAACATTGTTTCCATTGGTTGCCAAGACTGTTCATGCTTCTGATTATTGTCAAATTGTGGTTTGTTGTGCTTGGTCCCTGATAGGCCTAAGAAGATGATACAAGCTTCTCAAGTTTTGTGGATGTAAACACTTCACTGGTTGACATGAGCCGAGCCCTGTGGGATGTAAGTTCAGCTTACACAGGCTGTGTTTTCTTCCAGTTCCACCACTTTATAACATTTCAGCTGGACAAGCACTGTGATTCTTGAGTTGGTCTCACAGTTACCACTGTGTTCTCAAAAAACAAGATTGTTTTGTAATTGCTGTCTAGGTCTGAATCATTGTACAGATGCTGACAGCTCGCTGCTGCAGCAAAAAGTCAATTAATAAGTATTTACATGTATAATGAAGGTTAATTGACTAAATGAGGGCTAATTTATCAGAAATTAATGCAGCACATATCAGTAAACACTAATTCTGGTGTCTATAGCTAAATGTCTTTGAAAATAAGGAGCCCCAGAAACCTTTAGGATGCAGAGTTATCTTACACACAGCTTGCAAGAAGGAGATAATGGAGGTGCTAATACATTCATTAATTCAAAATCTTGACCTTTATACGAACTGGCACATTACCATGTTCCTGATAGCAACCATCCCAAACATGACCTTATATTGCTAAATATTTGCCGTGAAAGTTGGAAATAGTTTGAAAAGGCAATGGATTAAGATGTGAGAATACTGCGGAGTCATTTAATCAAAGAAATGACACAGCACTCCATTGCTCGAGTAGCAGAATGTCCAAAGAAGGGATCGGTACTTTTATGAGGACTTGTTTCTTGAGTCCAGCTTGTGTTTGTGCGTGAAGGCTGATCGCCCTTCCAGGTGTCATAAAGGCTGAATGGACCAGTGGCTTTGTGCAATGACATGGTAGCTATTTCATGGCACTCCCCAATGGTCAATGACTCTGCTTCATCATTGTTCCACGCCATTGTGCAGCTCTTTATGGGCACAGCTGCCACCTGTCCTCCATACAGTGTTATCCAGCATGGGAATGGCATTTTTACACTGTTGGAACTGCAAATGACAAGCGTTTGACAAGCTATTTGAAACACTACTTTGACAACACACAACACCATTTTATGAGATGGACTCAGCTTATGTATGGCATTAGTAGAGGGGAGGTGCTGTTTTATTTTAAATATCTGTAGCTGGGAAGTCTGAAGTTACAGCCGATGTACTCCGAAAATAGGCAGTTTTATACTTCTTGACTGGTATCCCTCCAGCTCAGCCATTATCTTGCTGTTAATTTCATGCAGAACGACCGAAGGTCCTCAATATCCTCCCTGTGTGCAAGCACATAGTGGCTGCATATTAACTGCTGAGTCAAATCAGACATTTACAGAAAAGGGCAAGACATTTGTATTAATGGCTAATTGACATCACATTAGGTTTATGCAGAATACAACATCCACCCAGTCAATAATCACTTATCTGTGCAGAGGCACTGCACTGAAATATAAAGAGCTTGAATTTTTACTCTCTGAAATTTGGACTCAGTTAATATGGTTAGCCTCAAGGGTTACTATCTGACTGGACATTGTATTTGGGATTATTTGATGCTATTTTTAGATTTATCAGACTGATTTCTGGATAATTATCGCAGTTGAAAAAATGCTTACAAAATAATAATACAGTGATTAATACTCTACAGAACATATTATAAGAGTATTTTAGTCATTAAAATGTTTTGCTTTTTTGTAGGGCCATACCTTAACTTACTAAAAGCAATAGAGGGACAGAGTTATTATTTGAAGTTATCCAGCAAGGTGTTTCTCGGTCAAACATGAGAATGAGACATGTGTTAGAAATTATCCACTATATTTCACAATTAGAAGCACAGCCGAGTTGTTTTATCATTGAGAGTCATAGCATTGAGATATTGCTAATTATGTTGGCATATAGCAAAGTGAAGCTCATCTGGCACTGGAAGCCATGCTGCTTCAATAGTCCTCCAGCAGTGCAAAATGCCTACCTCTTCATATGCCTCATATCTTATGAGATTGGCATTCTTAATACAACCCAACTGCATTTTCACCCTCTCACTCTTTGCTTATGTCAGCAGGTGTTATATGGCACTCATTACAGCGTTTTTTTTTTGTTTGTTTTTTTTTAATTCGGCAGTCAATTAGAACAGCCTCACCTGCTGCCTTGATTCTCTAAAGTGGAACCTCCACACCACCTTTACCTTCTCTCATTACTTTTCCATCATTAGTATGTCTGTCATATGTTGAAATTGCTGTCTTTGTCCAACATTTAAAGGTAAAATCCATATTTTTTTCGTGGATATTTAACCGGTATTGTGGATATTGTGGTACATGCATTAATCCTGAAGCAGTTATTTTGAAGAATATTCTATTCTATTCTATTCTGTTCTATTATATACTTATTAATTTTGCAACTTAGTACCTATACTTACCTACTTATGTATATATACACACACACTACTGTTCAAAAGTTTGGGGTCGGCCAGCCTTTCAGCACAATTTACCATTAGACTACAGGGGTGATGGTTGAAATGGGCATCTGTACCCCTGCGTAGATGTTCCAGTAAAAATCAGCCATTTACAGCAAGAATAGGCATTTACAACATTAACAATGTCTACACTGGATTTCTGATGTATTTAATATTATCTTCACTGCAAAAAATGCTTTTCTTTCAAAAATAAGGACATTTCTACGTGAGATCCATCCATCCATCCATCCATCCATCCATCCATCCATCCATCCATCCATCCATCCATCCATCCATCCCTCTCACAGAGCAGAATAAAAATACTTTATATGGAACATAAAATGTTTAAAATGCCTTTTTTTTAGAAGTGTAGTAAATGCTCAAAATCAATGAGCAATTGTGTTAAATATTCTTGACTTCAGTATTGACCAAAAATAACTTTAAACATGATAATTGCCATAATCAACCAGTTCCACGACTACTTTTAGATGTTTTGTGTGGATCTGAAGTCACATCATGGAGGACTGTGAAAGATGCGTCTTTTTCAATTTCTTTTGCTTACCCATTACTAATGAAAACTGTCTCTTTCATAGTACTTTTAGTAAAACATGCCTCAATACACCTTCCATTTTACCAAGAACTTATAAAATCAGCGTGCCATAAAAATAAATAGTAGTAATGGAATAATAATAGTGAAATATGTGGATAAAGAAATGTTTCTTATATTTAGAGGAAGGTTTACATTGCATGTGCAACAGTGAACTGTTCTGTCCAAACCTCAGTAGGCCTGTTAGCTTATTTAGATGGCTGGTCCAGTGAAATGACCCAAATTAGGTTGTTAGAAGAATAGTGTTTGTGCCAAAGTGCCCCCAATGGGGATGCATGAGCAAATGTGCACGCACAGCTTTCAATCTGGGCACAAGAAAATTTTCCAATATTTCATCTGGTCTGTTAAATGTGCTGAAGTCTCCGATACAGCTACATTTTAGTGCTCTGTAACAATGGAATGTAAAGAAAAATAAAAAGTATCATCATACTATATATTTAACATTATACAAATTTTATGTTAATTAAAAAATGTAAATCATTCATTGAAAAACAAGTGCTGTACCAAGTTGTTCTATACAAATGACAGTACAGCACAGGCACAAAACATTTTCACCTCTATTGTTTTTTTCTTTTTGCAATTACAGTTTTGAAAGTTAAATCCCAGTTGATGTTTTATCTATTCAGACTCAAAATTATTTTTCATGAAATTAATTGCTCTCCTCAAAACACAGTTATGGGAATACTCTTAAGCTCTGCCTTTGGACAGGCTCGTGAAGACTCGAGCAGTAAATGATGGAGTCTGTATGTGAAAACACTCAGAAACCGTCGAATAGAACTCAAGTGCAGAACTCGTCTCATTAAATAACTAGCCCACCGTAACATGTCCACCGTTGCTGTAATTGCATATGTTCTATGAATTGTTTTAATTTAGAGTGTAATGAATGTGCCAATTACATTTTCACTATGAAAATTATGACTCTGTAATTTGAAGTAACTGTGAGAGTGTACTATATGGTTTACATGGGTTGGCACAGTAATAAGCCTCAAATGCTGACAGTGCATCAGCAGCAAAGCACCATGGCCCTCAGAGAGCCATCAAGCAGAAAATGATAATTAATTAATCATGGAGTGTGAGGCAAACTCGGTGCTATTAGCCCTTTGGTAATTCCTTCCCCTCGGCCTCTACACTAACCATGGAGATCATGCCTCTCTAATAAGGCCTGTTTACTCAGCAGCACTTTGGTCACTGCAGTGACGGCAGGTTGGAAAATGTTCATGACCTCTGACATCTGCATTATTATGCCACCAAACTAAACAGTCTGAAGGTTTGCCTGTAGCTTGTATACATAGCAAATGCTTTTGTCTTGCAATATAAGACACATGAATTGTTTTCTGCTTCCTCTTGGAACGAAACAATAGCCCATTTCTTTTAAGAGGGATATCAGCCTTTAAGGTCCCTTGTGGTTTGAATTCTATCCTCTCTTGAGGCTGCCCTGCCAACACCGTGTCTGTATATTATTCTGTTTCAGGACTTAGTTTAAATGTGGTCCACATATTGCAAGGGGCTGTCCTGCTTTTGGTTGACATCCAACTCCTTTCCCAGTCATCAAAGCTGGGTTCTGATGAATTATATGTCCTTCGTCTCTTAAAGCTCAGCTCACTGAGATTCAGCAGATATAGATTCACAGGCCGACTGGTTGCTCTGTCATTTTTTTGAGCTAAGAATAAATAAAATCGTCTTATTACAGCAGATTGAATCACTGCTCCTAATTGCGTAGCATTGCTATTTGTTATTTTATGATTACATTATAATTTCTTCATTAAAATAAATTAAGGCTCAATACAGGATGTAAGCTCACAGTTCAGATTATGCTACAGTTAGCAGTCTGGAGCTGCAGTTGTCACTCCAGCAAACATTAGTCTGTTAGTCAAGTGATAGTACTGACTTTGATTTCATGATGAATAATAGTTACAATTAATGATTAATGAATCCAATTAATCACTATAATTAGCAACTTAATGTAAAGTGTAACTATAGAGACCAGCCAATTAAAATGAAAGCTCACTGTTTAAAAATACATAAGCGACAGATTTTGTATTTTGTTCACATTAGAAATGGTTGATATACTGAGATTAAAATGATCCTCCAGGCAGACGAATCATCACCTTAGACACACTCAAGGTAAAGATCCATAAATTGATTTCTAACTATGTAGAATTGACTGTCTGGCAGTACCAGCATGGCAGTGTAGCCCGACTATTACTCATTGGTGGATTTTGTATGCGGTGTATGCCCATGCAATTACAAAGGACAACCATAAATTAGTCACTGAATCTGTCTTAAATCATGAGGGAATGCATCAAATACTATCTCTCCTCATCCAGACGGGTTCCTACCTTGAAATAGATACAAGAATACTATAGCTGAGAATGTGACAACAGAGGAGGAAGAAAGAAGAGTGTTTGGGGGTGGAAGCATACTGAACTTCAATGTTTCAGTGTTTTTTTTCTTTCTCTCTGTAACAACCTGAAGACATAAGAATTTAAAGCGGGATTTTGACCATTCAGACCGGTAATGCTTTAATGCATAGGGTTTAGTCCTTATTTGCCTTGTCTGTTAGATTGTGTTAAAACACTGTGATGAGAAAGAGAGATAAAGTGGTGCTCCAGAGGCCAGGCTGTGACAAAGCCCAATCACGACAGGATCTCAAACAACCTCATAAACATGTTAACAGTCAGATTAAAATTTTACCATCGGCACAACAGCTTGTGGACTCCACTTTGAGTTGTTCTCATCGCTCTCATGCATATGCTTTATCACTTCACTTTGTGCATAAATTCATACCGCCATTTAAACAGTGAGCGTTTACTGCAGACGCACTGTAACATTTCTGTTCTTGCTTGCCTAAAGCTATAACTGGCACAAAGTATAAAAGGTGTCTAGAGATTATGCAACTTCCCTTACGTGTAAATATAAAACCATACATTTGTATATGACATTTGTGGAACAGACACCTTTCAGCTCTTCCAACATCTGAAAGACATTACCTCAATTACTGCAATGGGAGACAGCAGCATGTGCTTTTATTCTGGCTCGATGTCCCATGAGGACTATAAACATTTCCATTTTGCTACAAACCATCTCATCCGTGCAGGTCTGTATATATGGGTATTTTATAGGCCTGCGGTCTGGCAAGGACAGAGGAATTAGCCTGATCCACATTCATTAACCTCATTCTCATTCTCCAGAGCAACAGTGCAGTAGAACTATCTGTCACCACAGCACAAAAATGATGAATTGGTAATCAGTTGAGAGCTGTCAAGAAAGCCCCAGGAATGCAAAATTTACGCACTTGTTTGCCCTTGCATTAACTGTTTGTAATCAAATCACTATTTATCGTTGGTTCGGTTAGACATGTTTTATGAGCCAGTGTTGTCACATATAGGCAGGGAGACAACAGTGGCGGTCCTTATTAGAGGCAACACTGAACTCTTGTGAGAGGTGGGGGGTGGCAGTGTCTATTTCATATAACGAGACCACCCCCTAAAGCTTCTGATGTGTGTTGGTTGTTATTCATTTTTAATCATCCTCTTTAATTATTCATAATTTCCTTAATGAAAATGGAGTTCAATCAATATCTTTCGCTGCTGTGAAAAATTTGACAGAGACTCACAGGTAAGAAAGAAAGTAAACCCGCACTCCCTAAGATTTTAGTGTAATGAGGAGATTAATAGGCAGTTAAGCTGAACTTGAGAAAAAGTTAGACATCAACACCTGGGTTCGGTGCCCCAGTTGACCACTCCATGAGCACAAGAATCCTGGGGAGGAATCAATACAGTGACAGCAGAGCCCTAGAAAATCCAAACTGTATCCTAATTAGGAGGTCAGTGTGTACCCAGAGTTTCTCTCGCTTACCTAATTGTGCTTTAAAGTTCAGACACAGTGAGTGGTTGGATGGCGGAGTGCTTGGGAGGCCAGCCGATGGGTAGTCTACCAACCTGTTGTTAATGGCTCATGTTTTAAAAGTTAATGAGAGCTGGAGTTAAAAGCAGCATTAGCTAAAGGCTAGGTTGAGTTGAGCTATGTGGATTAACTTTTCATTACCTCCTCATTAGGTGGGCCTGGGGATTAGAGAGACCCCTGTATGAAATGTAGCATGAAAATATCCAAATGGGCCTGCGTAAAGTCAGTTTGGAAGTGAGGAAAAGTGGAGGAGTTAAAGTAAATGATTGAGCTTTTAGCCTCTCCCGCTCCTCGCCGCTGAGAATCCTTCCACGATAAGTTGACATCTTTTGCACCCTATTAGCCAATAAGAAGGCAGCTTGTAGGAGCAGAGAAGCTACCTATCCTTGAGGAGGTGACTTTGAAAACTAGATTGGGTCATTAAAAGTAGAGTAAGAAGCCCATTATAATTCTAACACTGAAGTTGCCATTTATTTGCATTGTGAATTCCCTGGTGTAGTAGTTAAATGTCACTTGCCAACGTTAATGAGAGTAAAGTTAGGGAGTGTGGCCAGAGCTGATTAGTGTTTTCTGCTGCAATTCCATCCAGTGCAGTGTCCAAAGGAATCATCAACACTTCCACTGAGAGACTACCGGACAATCAGATTGTCCAGACTTCCCCACATCCACCCCAGCTATCACCGCAACTTTAATTACCACGAATGAGGAAACAGAAGGCCACAGATCTTCAAACTCGCTGCAAGTGATGTGCAATGTGGTGTACCAGTGGGATATGCCATTAAAAATGGTGTGTGAGTGTGCATGACTTTTCCTTCTGTGACTTAAACATTTATTAAAGTTATGGTACACTTAGGAAAAAGTTCATTGAAACATTTTAGGTCACCTAAATTACGGGGAAATGACAAGGCAGAATTGTAACTTTCTTAGTGTAACTGCCGCTTGTTAGGTCTTCACAGGTGCATGTTTTGTGGAACTGACACGTGACCCAGAATCCAGTGGGGTTGGATCCAAATTAAACTCAGTGTAAACGCATAAGGTTTTGTTTTATTTCCACACGTCTCAGCTCTGTGTCAACATGTTTAATACCCTCGGTGGATCCCAACGCATCAGAGCGTGCTCAGTATCAGCTCTGATCAAGTGATATGCCGCAATCACTGTGGGAAGAAAATCTGCTGTTATCCAGATGGCAGAATGCTTTATTGTTGGTGAAGGAAGCAAAAATAGGACTTTGAATTATTTCTATACTTTCTTGGAAGCATATAAAGGAATTATTTTTGGCATTTGTTTCTTCGACTTTACATTTGTTCTAAGGGCTTTTTATATTTTGCTGCACTTTTTCACTGTGCTTGTTAATTGATAGCACTTCTTGCGACTGTCGATGTTTGTGGTTTTTCTCTACAAGGGATGTCACGCTACCAGAAATTAGGGATGTTGTTGCTGCTGGAGGTGCTGGACAATAACAACAACATGTGGAACAGATCTGCTGCGACAGGTTGGAGGCAGGGACACACCAGGAGTTGTGTTTGGAAATATTTGGAGTCTGAAGAGAGGTTATTGACAATTAATTTTTAATTTTTATCTAAGCACCTCAAAGACTGGCATCAGAATCTGTACACAGAATTCATTTTATTACGTTTGTGGTAAAGTCAGCAATTAAATTGATATTGATGTTTTTTTTTTGTCAGGAAACAAAAAGCAAGTTTTAAGTGAATTAATGTTGAATTCAAACACTAGATAATTTTATTTTTATTGGTATTCATGATAGCAATTAATTGATGAATTAATACGTGACAATTAGTCTTCTACGTTATTAAAGCAATGTCATTCATCAGTTTGCAGCAAAGAGCCATAGCAGATAAAGTGGTTGTGCGTCGTGGAACCTACATGGTGATATAAATTCATAGATAACCACAGCAAAAGCAAATCTTTCACTCGCTTTTGTTCCACTCTTTCTATGAGAAACTGATGTGACCATCTACAGCAAATCTAAGAATATATTGAAAGGAACTATGTTCAACACCTGCACAGTTCCACAAGCAACAACAAAAAAAAGACAAGGAAGAAAGCTAAAATGTGTGAAAACAACTCAGAGAGGTGTGAATATAATCCGAATTAATGAGGCTATGTCATAGAGACTGAGGGCGAACTCGCATCATTTGGATAATTAAAGCAATGTACTTTGACACTTACCACACGTTTTTTGAGATTCACACTAATGATAACAGACACAAAGGCTGACCCCTCCGATTGTGTTTATGATCAAATGTTTGTCCTCCTTTACTTCTGCTCTAATGCTCTAATTCTGGTATTGATTGGAAAGGGAGAGAAACTGGTGGCAGGAAGAAAATGTGCACCGCCCATCATACCATTAGGTTCATTATATCAGCATCCTTGATGATTAGCCTGTGATAATCAGATAACAGGCATGATATTAGTTCACCTTCTCTCTTACTCTCTCTTACATTCATTAAAGCTGCAATGTCTTTCCTGAAGTAAGAAACAGCAGTTCTTTAAACATGTTACTAATGCTGGGCCCTGACAAGTTTGCCGTACCATTTGCTCATTGGGATAGCACACATTCACTGTGACACCATTTCCCTTGATTTCCCTCGCTGGCCAATTAAGTAGCAGCACAAAAGAAGTAAGCTGTAGTCGCAGTCCGGCCTCCCATAGTGGAATGAAATAATCACTCACAAGCTCATAAAACAGAATGACTGCGTTCTCCAAAATGGTCTGCCTCCGTGACATTATGAATCCAGCAACCTTAATATAGCAGTAAAGGTAGAGAGATATTCTCTGACAAACGGCAGCGAAAAAGACGCGTTGATTCATAATGGAAGATATGCTTTCAAATTTCCTGAATGTTCTTGGACTCTGTGTGCTAGCAGTGGCGACTCTTTGAAAAGCTCTCAAGGAGGTCTGCTAGTTAATATACCAAACTGTGAATGCCAATTATCAATCTTTATGCATGTGGATATTTATCATACATTGTAAACCCCAGGGTAATTAAATGAAAGTGCTATGTGCATGATAGCTATCATCAGTTTCTTTGCCAGAGCGGTCAGTCATTCTATTAGAGGCCTTGCAGGAACTCTGTATGCTACAAGGCCAGTGGCAATGCAGTGCCTCAGGCTAGCAGAACTAATTAGAAGGTTGCCCGGTGGAATTCTATCACCACCGTGTGCAATGCACCCGGCACATTTCTGCTTTTCATCCCAATTTTCATCTTAATTTCAACATTCTGTACGTCTCTGTTTCTCTTAATTCCCCCCACCTCTCCAGCTCTCTCTCCAGGGCCATCCATCACATTTACTTGATGCATTGACTGAAAAATGTGATGCCACCGCACAAGTCAACTGGGAGCATTATCAGTGAAGTTTGTGATTTCATGCTATTCTCTCCCAGACTCCTGGATATGACAAAAATGTGTTATTTCTACCATTGAGAGAATTCTTTTAGATCACTTAAAAAAATTCCCCACTGCTATTAAAAATACCAAATATCTTGAAATCTCAGAATATGACATCATCTTTCCAGGAGAAATATTTCCGTCAAGGAAGAAAAATTAAATACATTTCTTTTCAGATGTTTTAACTAATGTTTGAGACATTTATTTTCACAATGCTTTCATTTGCCGAATATTTGGTAGAGCAGTTAAGCAATGTTTTAAACCACAAGCAATAGTTAGAACTTTCCATAGCGCTTTTTAGTTCCGCTAGCAGTCCAACGAGTATTAACTTTCCAGTGGTACGGAACAAACGAAAACATCAAATCCCCGCCTTTTTTTGTTTGACAAATATTATTTGATTATCATAATAGTTGGTAGTTAATTTTCTGTCAACACATTCATAGATTAATTGAATGATTGTTTCAGCTCTTTTAACTGTTTCATACTCCACCTCCATTACAATATCAGACAATCTGAGCCAACAGAGGCTGTAAGAAATATAATCACATGCGAACCTCGAGACCAAAGGTTTTGAAAAACCATTCTCCAAGTCATTAAAATTCAATAAATGATACAATTAAGTGCTTGGAGATATGCTAATATATTACCTCTGTGTACACGGCTGTAGAGCATTTAGTCACACTTTGTGTGAGTATTATTTATTAAGATTTTTGTTCTAGATGAGCGTATTTGATACAATGTAGCATGTCTATTATTTAGAGAAATACACGTAAGCTAATGCTATCAATATGAAATGTTAGTTCTCTATATCAGGGCATTTACAGCCAAAGCTACTGTAGACACTTAAGAGAAGCAACGATTCGACTGCATGCATCTATCGTGTAACCCTTCTTTATCTTGAAAAGATGTCTCAATATCCATTATGCTATTATTGTGCACTATGAATACATTTTCTATACATGTTGAACAGCTCTTTGAAAGTCTAAATCTGCTTTTGTTACATTATCTTCTCTCATTTAAATAAAGTCTTCATACTAGTTGGTACAGATGGCCCACACATTTGTAAACAGATGCCCTCCGTTTTTTTCACGTACACTCTCTCAGAAAGGAGCACACAAACTGCAAAACACCTGCACATGTATCTTGATCAGTGTTTGATCCACCCCCATGCTGGGGCCCAACCATCCTTCAACTGTACATGATGAATTACTGTTTCAGTTAGTCACATGTAAAATTAAAAACATTAAACAGAGCACTGTGGTAATCACACCCGAGGGTTCATTCAAGCACAATGTTCTTTTGTTTTCTTTCATTTGTGAATTACTGTATCCCGCACCTCTAAAGTGTTATTATTTCATTGTTGTATTGCTTTATGCTTCAAGTCTCCCTTCTGTTAGAGGCAGTGCATTACATGGTGGCCTTTGATTTGACAGACGCAAAAATGGAGTGACAGATGTTGAAGCAGACAGACATCATGACATGTAGACCAAATCAGAACACTGAAAGTAAGAAGAGAAAGGAAGGATTAAAAAAAGAGCTATATTTAGACTGTGTGACATGAGTTGTTTCTGTCAGTGTCAGGACTACAGGCATCCTTTGGGGTTTGGAAATGGTTCTATACACTGCCAAAGATGGATAATTGGTTATTTTGAGTAATTTTATGAACAAAGCTCAGCTGCTGCAGCTCAACCTCAAGTAAACAACACACCTTGGGAATAGCCTCTGTTCAGCCAGCTTGTGTTTGTAGATTCCTGTCTGGATGCATGTTTTTTTGTTTTTTTTCCTGCCAGATGTAAAGAATAGGCCTAACCCTGTTAGCCCAGATGGAGCTATTTTGATTTCCTCTGATCATCTACACCAGTGAAAATGAAGATTAGCAGTACAACAATTAAGTGCATATAATTACATAAGCATCAATTTCTCTGCAGTTAACATTAGCAACTTCAGATATGCAGAAATTGCACTGTAGACACAATTGTGAGTAGTTCTTTGAAAACAATAAATCATGCAATGTATTCCAAATTACCACTAAATGCAGCCAAAGGTAGATTTTTTTCTCACTTCCTGCCAATACACTGTGGAAACAAGCAGCAGTTAATAGAGTGGCTAAATCTTATTGTAATCTGAGATAATTTTATCATTACTAATAAGTATTTATTAAATAATTAATTGAATTGATTAAAGTGTTAACGACAGCGCAGACCTAGAGGAGCAGGCCAGGAGGATGCAGCAATTATCCTCACACACAAACACATTCCCACTGGTATCCCCATACTGTACGACACTGCTTGAGAGACAGGATTCCACATGAACATCTGTTATCACAGCTGGTTTCATCATCGAGATCTTTGTATGACATTATCCACAGTGGATCCGGGTCCGAAGGGTTGCCTTGTTCTCTGCTGCTGGCCTTGGCTAATTTTCACTCCTGTAAAGCCGTTATCTTAGGTAATTACAAAGTAGCTATCTTAAAAGTGATCCCCATGTTGTTGTGATGATAAAGTGGGCATAGTGGGAAATACGTAAATCATGTGATGATAAAACAGCTCAGCCATTAAAGAACAGGCCTTTGGACAGGAGGCACTTTTGGTTTGTTAAACATGGCATATGCGAAATTTTGAGCATAAATATAAAATGAATATACCAGCAACAACTCCCTGCCGTGTCAGGATAAGGTAGAATAATGACATCTTAGCATAGAATAAAGTTACACTTCCTCTGTGTGTGTTGTAATATGAGCGTCTCTGTTTCTGGTAGCCAGTCTGGGTGTGTGTTAGAGCATGTTAGTGCACATTAATGCATGTGAGTCCCTCCATTTGAAACTGTTGGTCCTTCTCACATTCATTAACAGAGAGTGACCTCCACTACCACCCTGTGAAAGTTGAGTTCAAACGTTCAGCTGCTGCCACAATAATTATTTTACAGCAAAACTTTTATTTATGTTGCTAAATTTATGTGCACTCATTTGGCTCTCATGTACACCACCTTTCTGTTTGTAAATCAAAGTAAAGGGAGCGGGTGGGTTTGGCAGATGTGTCTGTTTGTTTTGGTCAGAATACTGGTGCTCTGACAACATCTAATACTTCTGAATGTCACATACCAACCCAGCTTCCACAAAATTACTTCCAACACAACTAAATTGCATCCTCAATCTCAAATGTGTTTTACGTCCGCTCCTTTTCAGCCAACCAATCATATATTAGATGGAGGTGGAACGCGTCACCCTTTAAACCCAGAAAATGGAGGAGAAGCTTTCAGCATGTAAATATACCTTATCCAAGAAATTTTGATGTTTCATTTTAACCAAGCTTCTAACAAGTAAAAATGCCAAACAAAGGCGATGTTTGCCTGAATCTAAGCAGAAGGCAAGTAAGAACCAGAAGTAAACAATGGCAGAAAATGAAATTTAAGGCTACAACTCTACAGTTTTGTTTAGCAGACGCTTTTATCCAAAGTGATGTGAACAGACACAAACCTTCATCCTCTGGGTGAAAGCTTGGTCTGTGTTTTTTGATGACATCCCTTCCTTCCTTCCTCCTAATGTGGCCTTTGTTGGTCATTTTTACTGGCCATCTTCCTTCACAAATTCTGTCTGTTTGAAAAAGAATATGGCCCCTTTACAGTGTAATGTAAATATGACAATACAGTTTAGTTTTATAGAAACAGAACCTGGTGGATACAGGATTACCCATACAGAAGCTTTTAATATTTCAAAGTTCTTTATCATGATTAGTGCTTCATCAGATCTTAAACACATATTCTTTAATTATTACTTAGCTATGCTGCATTTTAGATATATATGTTTTTTATCTACACGAACTGAATCAAGAACACATCTTTACTTGTACACTATAAAGACATGGAGTGGTTAAATGCTGATGATATCAGTTTGTCGTTTAGAAAGTAGGATCTGCAAGTTTATTATACATTTGGCCTGAGCCAATGTAACCCTATTTCAATTCATCATCCTTAATGCTATCAGGTGATACACTGTAGTTTTGATTTATTCATTTCAATCATACTTGCTCCTGTGAAATTAAAACCAACGGCATTGTGTGATACGCTGGTGGTATTACAGTGTAAAATTCATTCTATTGTTGCTTGTAATTCAACGTAATTAATTGGATAGATGTGACTGGCAGGAGACCAAAATGTCATCAATGGGAGAATAACTCGATACATAGGAAAACAATCAGACAGAACAGATGGCTCATTCGCTGCCGTTCCTCTAAAAGAAAATGTCAGTATGCCATTTTGAATTTCATTTGAGATCCTTCATTGGAAAACTTCCTTTTTGCCTTTTTAACCTTGTTGCTTCTAATACGACAACATGCATCCAATCAACTTTAAACTTTCAGTTGTGCTCACAGAGGCAACACTGCAAGCAGAACCACCAGGTATCCTTTTTGACTACTAATTCCTGCTGCTCTCACTGTGGAAAAAAACCCAAGTTAGCTGTGCCTGGAGCATTTCCAAAGGGAGGCATCCAGGGGAATCGTACCAGGTGCTTGAGCCACTTCTCATTCTGGCTCCTGTTTCTGCGGAGGAGCAACAGTTCAATACAGACGCCCTCCTGACTCGTTAAACTCCACCGCTTATTATGCAGACTGAGACTAGCCACCCTGCGGAGGACCATCATATCATCCATTTATAGCCACAGTCTATTTATTTAGGTCTCAAAGCAAAAGTCTTGACTGGAGGTGAGGTTCAGAGTTCAGAGAAAAACACTCCAGCTAATAAAGAGCGTTGCTCTATGGCTCACAGGCCTGAGTCAAACTATATCCATGTGTTGAATCCATATCAGGAAGCCAAAGTGTAGTTGCAATCGTAGGTGGAGAAAAAAAATTGAACTGCTGGTTGTTCTCTGGGGCTGAGTCTATGTTTGGACTTTTCTTCATTGTAAAATGGCTCAGGAGCACAGTAAGAAAACACGCAGGAGTTAAAAGATGAGAGAGTTGAAACAACAACAAATTCATTAAGTATGACTTTGCAGCACCGCAGAAGGGAGGTAAAAACAAAGCAAACATCTGATGCACTGCACAATTACAGAAAAATTTAAGTACCATATTTGGAACTAAGATAATGAAGTCTGAGACAAATAAAAAGGATTCAATAGCACACGTTGGACTATGGTAGTCAGACAGCATCTGCATCTGAAAAAGCACAATCCGTGTCAGATAAACAGCATACGTACAAGGCCTGATTCAATGTTACTTTAAGCAATCTCCCTGCGGGGATTATTAAAGTTATCCTGATTTAACTTATGACTGCTGATGCCCCCAATTGGCAGTCACCCTCATTTTCTTAAATTATTATATGATAACAAAAGAGAATTTGTTCGAAGCGAGTCTTATGCGATACTGTTATGTTAATTAGATCACTGTAGATATGCACTTAGAGTGTTCTGCAATATCTGTATGGGAGAAGCCAATTAAAGACTCAGAATATCTCAGATGAAGTCTGGCGAGTAACGATCACGAACTGTTCATCTGAGCAGCTTGACACTATTATATGGATTATTGCTTGACTCAAGCTATACCCCATCATTACAGACATTTGCACCGCCTTCTTACATTAGGACAAATTATTCCTTTGAGTATCCTGTAATATCACATACTGGAAGATGTGTGCTACCACCCCACGGATCTATTTTAAATAAGTGCCTAGTGAATTTAATATTAATAAATATGCTGCAATCATTTCTGTTTTTATATAGAAGTGCCAAAGTTTAATTTCGAACCAACACCTCATGTCACCAGAGCAAAAACTGAACGTCACGAGCTTCCACAGCGTTATTATTATTATTATTATTATTATTATTATATTATAAAGCAGTTTTCTCTACCAGTATCCATACAGCTGTGCCAGTCCCCAGTTTGTGTTGCATGTAATTACTTATCATCTCAGCAATTTGTGAATTAATTTCAGTGTCAAATGCATTTTTATTCATTTATTTGTATAGAGACAGATATAATTTTTGCATAGGGAAATGTTGTACAATATAACAATCCACAAATAATCAGGCATTCATGCAACAAAAAAAAAAAAAGCAGTCACAACTGCCTCTGACCTCCCCTTGTTTCTACTCTGCTTATTTTCATTAACCAAAACATGTGATTGAGTACTCCAGCAGGGTTATATCTGTCATTCAGTAACATTTCCATTTAGACATGTTTTTCTCTTGTCTAAATTCAGTGACAATGTTTCGTTCCAAGTTAGGATGAACATACTGTATATTCATATGAGCATAACAAGAATGTGATTGAATCGACTGCCTGCCGAAATGCTAGTGAGGAGTAATTGCACAGCGTACAATTTCTTACAGTTCCTACCGCGTGACATTGGCCAATGTGTCAGCACACAGCAAGCCTGCGTGGTGTCATCTCATTGAAAAACAAAAATGCGGAGAGATGGTTTGAATGTTGCACATTTTCTCATATTCATTTCTGCAATTTTGTGAGGGGTTAGATGCACTTAGTTGCAAGTTTATTAGGTACACTTTTCTGGTTTAATATAATTGTCATACAATGAATCCTGCTTTCGTGAAGGTTAGAATGTTCAGGGTTGTTTTCTTTAAACAGTTGTAAAGAGATGTTGATTCAGCTGAAGGAAGCTGCAGTGCGTAGTGCTCTTGCTTTTGAATTGCATCGCATTATGAAGTGCTTTTCCTCTTATTTCGCTAAACTTGCAGATATAAATGGGATCAACAAAATAATTGAAACTGCTCTTACAATTCAACAGCATTGCAAATTGCAACGTACAGGATGACCATAAAAATGAATTTGCACTCATCTGAACTGGTTTTACTGAACACTGTAGCTGTCATTAGGGTCATTTTTTTTCAGCCTGCTTTCAACTATCATGTACCTTATAAACAGAGTGTGGAGTGTACTTTTTTGTAGAACTAATTATTGTGCCACCTCAGTCTTACATTACATTTATCAAATTTTCAGATAGAGATAGTCCAATGTCAGTTCTTGATAAAAATACAGCAAATATTAAAACCTAACCTTGCACCGGAAGCTTAGAGTTCTGATGATTTTATATTAAATGACTTCCTTTTGGAATTTTATATGAGCTAAACTAACCAACAAAATGTGAATATATCTAAAAAAAAAAAGTATTTAACCTCCATGGCATAGCAAATGATCTGTCACTTTTGTACCAGCTCAATTCAGATCCGTGGCTATAGTACACCTTCTGCATAAAGCCTCTTCATATAAATAAATGATTTAATATTGAAGGCACTTTCAAAGTGGATTTGGTTCTGTGCTGGTAAAATTTCAGGATTAATTAAGCTGTCAGTCTAACACATTTCTCTGTTTTTCACAATCACAGAACAAAAAGGGACAAAAAGCAAGAATCAAAATGTTTGTCACATTTTCATTGGAGTGATCTGCAAAATCAGTTGGGCCATTTTAATATATAGAAATTTAGTGAAGCATTACAAGCACAGTTTTGGTTCTTCGAAAGCCAATCTTAGTTGTTGAGTTTGACGTTGTAACTGTCTTTTAAAGCTAATCCTAAATAACTTTAACAGGAGACTGAGATAGATTTAGATTCAGTAAACAAATGTGAACAGTGTGGACTGCTGACACAAAACAAGTGGCTTCATTTGACAGCATCAGCTGATTTTAAGTACGCTTTTGCATTGGTGAGAAGCAATTAGCATGAGATAGTTTTTGCCACTTGCAGGCCAAGTCATCATATATATTGTAGGTCATTGGTGAAGTGAGCTGATCAGTAATTGTCATACAACTAATTACAATGAAGGATTTGTTTTTTGTGTCCAGTTTTATGCCTCTGTTTTGTTTACATTGATGATATTTGAGCACCAACTTTTTGCCGCATGTCTGTTGGGTTCTCCTTTGCTGTCCGCAGCAGTGCAGCGGTGTTTGGGTTTGCAACTCAATCAATGATGTTAATGTCAATAGATGCTCATCAAAATTTAGCTGGTTGAATATTAGAATTTAAGAGCCTGGAGATAAATAGCCGGTGTCATTAAGCCATCACATAAGAGCTAGGCGCAAATGGTGAAATAAAATGAGGAAATACTGTTGGAAATGTGACATTTTTGTTACTTTCAAGCAGCTGTTTTACAACTAGTGAATATAACGATTCTAATCATTATGCAAATAGTCGCCTTCTGTTCAAATAATTGCTATCAGGTGATTATGTTGTAATTGACAGGCCTGAAGAATGAATCTCACAGACAGAACAACAAAAGTGATTCTGTGTTTTTAATGCAATGGAAGTGAAATCACTTTGTTTCTTTCACAAATATTAAGCGACACCTGCGAATATTTGCTTTTCATATTTTATTTATGGGTAACAAAAAAAGACACAGTGGAAATGTTTAAAATGTGTCTCAAAATGTATTTCTAATTCTCTCCATTAAAAAGTAAAAAGCTAAAAAGGCTGAACTAAGACTGTGTGTTGTATTTTCCTTTCAGGACAAATATCCTATTGTGATTTATTATCTGCTGTTTATCTCACAAATCCACAATAGCACCGACCTTCAGATTTATGTCTTTTAATTTTAATTTTTTTATTTTTCATGATGTTACGGGTTATCAGTGGCTGTACCATTCCTCAAAACATCCACTGCTCTGTTCAGTCCTGATTCAAATGCAATAAAGAAATATTATCGTTAATATTAATCCTCATGCAAAAATGGAGCATAACATCAGATGAAATTGCAGGAAGATGAAGATTGTGTTCTCTCCACGATCAAAACTCTCTCCAGTATGAGATCACAAACATGACTTACAGCATTTGTTTTACAGCTAAATTTCTAATTGGGAACACGGTAAGAAAGAACAGCTTCCCTGTCAATCAGACACTTAGTCAGCTGTTTGCCTTTTTTCAATTAGTAATTGCTATACCAAGAGAACTTTTTCCTTAACTCAGGCTTTAATGAGTATAGAACGCATAACTGGTACTTTGAGTTGAATCTGAAGTGTGGCTGCTCATTACTAAAAGGCAACGTTTTCAGTATAAAGGAAATTCAAATGCTCTGTTAGGTGATAATAAGCCTTCTATTCCAGCAACAATTGGGCAAGAACTACAATATTTATAGAGAGAAACATCTATTCTTAGGCTGCTGTAGTATTTACCGCATAGTGACAGTGTATACCTGGCTGTAAATTTGTAAAGCCAAAAGCACTGAAAAGAGAGCTCTGGAGGAGTGTACATAGAAACACTCAATCCACTGGAACATAGAGTACTAGACATTTTATTAGTAACAGTTGCTGATGAAACGGAAAATTATTCACAAAACACTTTCAGCTTGCACACACTCAAAACTGCAAAAGCCTCTAAAAGCATAGACAGACATATTCCTGCTTTGTGCCATAAGAAGGTTAACCCTGTTACTAATTATGACACTAATTCATTATGAGAGAGAATTAGAGTCTGGCCTCCGCTGCTGCCCAAACTCCAATCAGACTGTAAATGAGGCAGAAAAAAATGGGCTGAACCCAGGAATGGACAGACTCTTCAGATATGTGAGTCTAACACCTGCACATGGGGAACTCACCTCTCCATAGTTACAGAAAATAGAACCTGCCTCCCATACACTCACTGCAACTGTAAAATTATGCAACCCCACTAAAACACAAACTTTAGTTCAAGTTTGTAATCTGCTGTCTGTTCCAGTTCTTCTTGCTTTGTTTGTCAACTATGACAGATTAAATTAGGAATCTACTGTTGCTAGCAAAGTTATGACTACTTGATATTGCACTGACATATGCTAAATTTAATATCCATTGTGAAATTAATCATTAAATTAATTAAAAAAAATATTTACTCCCATGCCTCCATACAGTATGTACTCATTTTCAAACTTCTAAATACTCATTGCGGACGACCATTGTTCTATCTATAAATCCTATCATCTTTAAACTGTAGGATTGAGATGATTGGGTGTCAGATAGCCCTCTCATTCTGCAGCACGTATCTAAATGCCGAGATATGGGTCTGATCTGGAAACTCTCGAATTTGTTGTACGTGGAGTTGATTGTACCCTTCCTTGTGAAAATTGCACTATAACATCCAAAACTAGACATTAAAAATCAACCAGAAATAGAGCTGCATAATGAGAAATGCATTCATGTGCAATGCAGGCACTTTCTCTGCACATATGGGCTAATTTAGACGTGCAACAAAATGTGTTTAATTACATACCTGTCCACAGAGCATGTCAAGATTTAGTTAAATTACAGCTTTTACTAAATTACTCTGAAGATAATATTAAAAAATACTGATATGTAAGTCTTCCTCTGTCTGTGTTGAGCTGGGCGGCAGGAACACCTAATAACTGCAGACGAGACTATTGGCACTGGGACATGACCAGATAGCTGTCATATATGATGTATTGTGTGTCCAGTGAAGCCTCACCTTTTCACCTCTTCCATTTCCACTAAGGATAGATACAGCCAGCACTCAGGAGGACTGCGGCCTTGACAGAGACTATAAAGAGAAAACAGTGGCGAAATATCCTAGAAACCAGCCTTCCCATTTTCTTTATTGTCCTGTGTCAAGGGAAACGTCTTTTCTGGAACTCCTCTTGGCCATATTATGACAGCTAATTAAGAGGATGATGAGTGCTACATTGCTTTGATGTGATGGTTGAAAAATTAAAGATGAAAGAGGAGATAGTGTTTCTATTAATATCATTGTATTTTGTTCTTGCATCACACGTCAGTCTTATTGTGCGTAATTGCACAAGTTATCTGAAAGCAGGAACAAGGACATGACAAATATTTGCTTTTGTAAAGCTTATTGCTTCTTCCCAATTCCCACAATACAGTGGCCTCAAAAACTATTTGGGGAGTTAAACTAAAGAGATGTTCGTCGGGTTATTTAATAAAATATCAGACAAACTGCTATTGGATCTGTACCACTTGAAATGCAACAAAGAGAGTGTCCTTTGTTAATTTCTTTCACTCTACTTGTGGCTACCCTTCTAGGTGAAGAAGTTTGAACTTGAGGCTAATCGGTTTCATGTCTACTATAAATGAATGCAGAATTGGTGAATTTCAGGCAACTGTAAAAAAAAAAAAAACACAAGTGGAGTAACCTTACTGAAAATGTCGAGCATCACCTTTGCACAAAGACAGCAGTGTGATAAGCAAAAAACAAAACCCAACCCAATCTTGCACCCTCCACGGTTCCTCTGTTTTGTCAAAAAGTTAAAAATGGACTCGTGAGAACAGAAGGGTGCAAACGCAGGCTTAGGAAAACCAGCAGCAGATTGGACCTGTGTTGGATAAGTGTGAGTAAAATCAAGAGAAACACATGAGGAACAGCATCAAGGATTGCTTTAGAGATCAAGGAGACTTGCCAGATACAACTCAGTTCACAGACCATTTGAAATGGGATCAGTGAGTACTGGTACAGGGGAAGGGGGGATATGGCAGAAACCATTCATAAGCTCACGGAATTAGTCAACTCGGATTAAACTGGCTAAGAAAACATATGCAGAAAAACACGGCAGGGATCAGAATGGTACAACACGTGTGATTAAAAAAGCGAGACGAACAACTCCAACCAGGCTGCACTTAGACTAGAGCATAACTACGAGAACCTCAAAGTTTTCGGGTGGTTTTCTCACAATAATATGGCTAATATATATTTATGTCATGCAGTTTTCACCACAGATTATACAGAAACCAGTTGATTTAATGTCCAGAGGTTTTTAAAGCAGAAGAAAGGTGAAGTAAATGTTAAAAATTAAGCAGTAATCTGCTGTGAAGCCGCTGTTGGGTCTCTAAATAATATATTTTGCTTCATATAAAAATGTACCATCATTGTTTTAGCATTTGAACCTATTTTTTTGGAAAGATATTGTTTGAGTTTGTTTAATATTTCGTCATTTCGTCGACATTTTGCTTGTTAATGCAGTGGAATTCAATGAGGCTTAAATGCTCAAATACCTTCTTTGGCTGCTGTATATAAAGACAGAGATATCTCCAGTCTGTACTGCCAGTGTAATTACATAAATGCAGGCGCGACATTGGAACATTAAGATTATAATCATGAACACCTCCATTCTATGTGTGTGGAGGGTGAGAACATCAGCAGTAAAAAAAGAGTCATCTGAGAAGAAAATCAGGTCTACATGCAACACCGCCTGCATTTATTTTCATGCCAGCTCTGCGAGGAGGTGAAAATGTATTCTGCTGTGATTTTATGTAAACATTATTTGTTTTTACGTGGCATGTTGATGAGTTGATACTCAAAATGTATCTCAGAGACACTATGTAATTGTGGACAATTCTGTTCCATAATTACATAGCACCTACAGCTGTTGTTCTCTTCCTGTACTGTCCAAATGTTATTTCGATTTGAAATATATTGTTTTTCTCACATATTGTTCTTTCATAACACTGAGAACAAGGCAAGTTTGCACAGGTTCATAAAGTTCATATTTTGAGATAATTGTAAACAGTGTGTGAAAGTGTGGAAGAAAACAGCATCTGTGTTCACGCTCCTCCTTTATATCATTCTTGTACCTCTCATTTGACTAACACTGTCACACAAATATCAGGCTTATCGACCTCCAGAACCTCTCAGACTGAAGGAAATGATGGAATTCAATCAAACCTCCAACGAACTGAGGTTGATTGATGACTTTGCGGTGGTTTCCTGGCTGTTGCATTTACAAGTGAAATCACATACTCTCTCTTCACATTCTCTGGTTGAGCCTACAGGAGAGTGTAGAGGTAGGTAGCGTGCATCACACTGTAAATGGAGACGGTACAAATTGAACCATTAAAATGTTCAATATAATTCATTCGTAATATTTTTCATGTCAGTGTTCTGGCATTATTATTTAGCTGAAAGCACCGGTGAGACTCAGTGCAGCCTCACAGAGATGCTAGCATGGCTGTAGATGCTATAGCTTGAGATTACTCTAATGGCAAAATCTATTTCCTCCTTTACTAGTTACTAATTTACCATTTATCTAGGCACATTGCATCATAGTTTTAGATGAAATTAAGCGACTCGCTCCATTTCACTTTGCAAACATCTGCAAAAAACTGTTGTTCTTTAAAAAAAAATTGTTTTTCTGCACACACAGTTCATGTAGATACGGGCCTTACAAACACTAAGGTAAAGTTTGAAAGTCACTTTCAGTCAAGGCTACCTCCAAATGTTATTTGAGGCTTGGCAGCAGAGATCCCTGACAGGTTGTGCCCCCGCTGCCCTAGTTGCCGCTTGGCCCTCCTTTGCTCTGTTTGGTGAAAGCACCACTCAGTACTGGCATGCCTGCGGAGAGGCTGTGTGTGGGGGGTGTGGGAGGGAGTTGGTGGTTCTGTGTGTTGTGGGTGGGTTGGGAGGAGTCTTGGCCAAAAACCGCTCAAATAGCATTTGAGATTTACACTAGCTCACATAGCTTTCTTTATCCTTGACTGGCGACTGGCAAGAAGGGAGAGAAATGTTCACACTGCTTCATCTCCATCTGTTTTTGAAATATTTTACCTTGGTAAATTCACGAGATTAATTTATTTCTACCAAACAGGTCATGTGATATACTGATGACACTTCAAAGGCAAATTGAGTGAAATATGCCAGTTATCAGTGATTAATGAGGGTTGTTAATCCATATCAGTCATTGAAAGATATTTTCCAGGAAAAAAATGTGTTTTAGAACATTGTTTTTTTGTTGACTGTAAAAAAAAAAAAAAAATCCATTGAATTTTAAAATTCTTTCAGTATGTGCACCCACTCACACTTTCAACTCAACAATGGAGGATGACACAATGAGCACCAGCCAGTGTTGCGAGACATTTCAGTTACCAGCGCTATTAAGCCTTGTTCTGAAGCCAAAATGAGACATGACACGGCGACATTGTCATAGGATGTAACATGATGTTACCTTGTCGCCAGCTCCTTCTGAACTCCGGCTTCAGCTTGCTTTCTGACTGAGCCACAGTGTAAAATAGGAAATTTGTTTGCTCGAATCACAAGGACAGTGTCACTCAAGGGGATGGATTGAGGTGGGTAGGGGTGGTAGCTTAATATTTTTCTTCTGACACTTTAACACACCCACACATGTTTGTCATGTGTGGGCGCTTGTCGACATCTTATCATGAAAGTGTGCATTGGTAGCAGTGAGGCAGAGACTATGTAAATGCTGAATCTTTTTAGCAACCACTCACAGATTGCCTAACATTTGCAGCATTTCTGAGCTGCGTTCAGAGGACAGCCTTTGTGATTGTTTGACTTGGCATGTGCCTCAGTTAAGGCCAGTAGCCTATGATTACTCTGTTATATTACAATGTAAATCGCCGTTCAAATGGGGATATTTTCAGCTGTACAAAACAGAAAGTAGAACACTAGATCTGACGTTTGAGAGCATATGTAAGTGTGAGCTTATGTAAACTGTGGATCTGTGGAATTTGTCTGCTGGTGAAAGTCCAGAGTACATTAGGAAAATCTGCAAATTTACTGGTTAACATGTTTGCATGGATTTTATCTTGTCATTAACAGAATGCTACATTCACTGCTTAACCCCGTCTCTGGTATTAAACTGGCCTGTCTGTAGCCAATAAATCAACTTCCACCTGGCAAATTAAAAGTTGAGGTTAAGATTAAAGCAGTGTGAAGTGAAATGCACACTGTGAAATGCAAGACTGAAGACTAACTGTGGTTAAGACATTCATGCATATTTAAAGGCACACAAACTGTACTTGCGAACACATACACTCCGCACACCGCCACATACAGGCACAGACTGAATACCTGCTGGGAATGTCTGTGGGGCTGGACATGACCCTGTCAGGAGTCTTCAGGAGATTAATTTTCCAGGCCTGTTTTCTTAGATAAAATTTGAGACGGAATTAGAAACGTGAGACAGGGGAACAAATCTGAAAATGATATACATTTCAAAGGGATTAACTAAATCAGCACATTTCTCAGTTCCTTCATTTGTCCTTTGTTTCAGGCATATATTTTTTCTTAAGGAAAATAGACCGTGAGCCTTGTCAGAATGTATAAAGTTGCTGCAAGAATTTCCAATGGTAGACGTTGTCAATGGAAAATGAAGCTAGGGACTCCATGCAATGGTAATCAGGCCAAAAAAGAAGCCCTCTGTGTAATTTATCCTCCAAAGTAATTTCAGTATTTATGGGATTCACCTTCAAAATGTAATGTGGCATGCAGGTAGAAAAAACATAGGAAATGAGAAATCTACCGAGGAGGAGCGTGAGGGAGAGGCAGAGAGAGGAAGAGAGGCGGGGAGGGAGAGAAATCCAAAGTGGGAGTCATAAAGTAAGTCATCTCTACAGTCTGCCATCCAGACAGGTCTCCCGTGACCTCCAGCACCAATGCCCTGCGTCCTTCACATCTGACATAGTTGGGAGGACATGCTGGAAATACGAGGCTGTCTCAGCCACCTCCATTTTTGAATGCACTTATTATGTCTCTGTCTGGATAAGAGCATCTGTTAAATGACTGAATAGTAAATTGTGTGCTGAGGACAGCAGACTAGCAGGGCAGATAAAGGAGCTTTGTCTTAGTTACATTTCAGCAGGTAGCAGCATGGCTTAGACTGCCAACAGGTTTTGCTACTGTGCAAGCCTAATGGTGGATGACTGAGGGGAGGAGAGGGAGTCGCTGGTAGAAGAGATGCGATTTTCCACTTGTCCAAGCAGTTTTCTGTGAAATCGCGTATGAGTTGCCTTGCACTTTTTTCATGGAATGTATTGTACAGGCCAAAATTTGAAATATGCATCATCAGTCAAATGCTAAATATTAATCAGATAAGGGAGACTGCATGACAATAGAAGGTTGTATTCATGACATGTTTTTATAATTACTGCCCCTTTAATTCAATGTGTTTCTTATAACTTTAACTTGGGGGGGGGGGCTGGGAATATGGATTTTTTTTGGGGTTGATGGAAAGGCAGAAATAAAACATGTTAAATATTTTGACTGAAAACAAAATGATGCCACCTGTCAATTGAATACATGCCATTATGCAGCGGCACTTGAAAAGGTAATATTTTCTGCCAAAATGTGACAAAAAAAAGATTGCTGATTGTCTGTTAGGGAACTGAGACTGTTTAATATTTAAAGATGCTCTGTGGAGATTTCTTGTACACAGTTCAAAGTTATATTTACATACAGTGTTAAAAAATATAACTGAATATCTCTAAGTCCTGAAAATCATCCCCAGCGTTCTAATTTTACACATGAAGCCAGAATAAATGCACAGTAATCATCACATTAAAGCAGATTAACTGCAACTATTAATCAATTGATTAGTTGTCAACAATTACATTAATCACCAACTATTTAGATTATTGATTCATCCATTAGATTTTTTTAAGCAGAAGGTACTCTAAAATATCTCATTCTAGCTTTTAAACTGGATTTTTTTTCTAGTTTCTTTAATCTACTATGATGACAATATAAAGTTATTTGGATTGTAGACATAATACATTTAAAGATGTCATCTTGGGCTTTTGTGAAACACTTACTGACATTTTACAACATTTTCTTTCCTTTTTTATAGACCAAGCAACTAATCTGTTGATCATGAAATTAATCAGCAGACTACTATTAGTTGAAGACCTATTTGAAGGTTGCTTTTATTTTTTATAAACATTCTTAATAGCCCAGATGTAGAAGTAGTCCCAAATTCATCTGATAGATTTGACTGCGTATTGAATTGCCTGAAGGAAAACCATTAGTGCACTTCCATCACTGAAATGGTGATGACTCCACTGATACCATGATAATGCAACTGTATTGACTACCAGTCAATGTAACTCTTATTAGACAGACCAGCTACACAGTTATTATCTTTAACAGTTCTAGCATTGGTTTAAGTTCGTTATATATCATCTTACTAATCTTGCAGTTGTTTCTAAGAATGGAATATATTTTTGTCACCAGCATTGTGGGAGACATACCAAATCTACATACTATGTGTTTACATTTCTCTGCTCTTGAGGAAAGTGTACGTTTGCTCTTTGTGTTCCTTTTCACATCCCTTTGCTTTGCTACACAGAGAGAAATGTTATTGTGGACAGCAGCTCCTCTAAATCTTCCAGACATTTTGGATTTTACTCATGTACTCTCCTTAATTACAAAAGAACAAGTATTTATGAGCAGTACAGGATTGATATCAGTATCAATAAATCCCATCCCAATCCAGAAAGACTTGCTGAGTGTGTAAACATTGTCAGGTAAGATTTTGGCGCATGTGTAGAGAAGGAAAAATGTCCTTTTTTTTTAACTTCTGAGGCTTGTGTGTTAGTACTTGAATACCATCCAGAACAGTTTTCTTGCAGCTGATCAGAATTCTTGGCTTGCTTTTCTCTTCCTTCAAATCTTCTATTTAAGGATTGCACCCCCTCCGAGCTATTGTACCAGTGCCACTGCGCTAATCAATCAAAGACCACGCTGTGTGCGGTATGTGTACATGTGTGTGTTTGTGTGTGCATGCTTGCCCATTCTTAAAGGAGTGTTTAGCTAATGCTATTCGAATGATTATGAGTCCTTAAACATCAAGCCTATTGCCAAATTGCCCTTGACACAGAAATATGTTGTTAGCTAAGATAATGTGCTGCCCATTATTTTAGGCTATAGTGCTCTGCCAGAATGCAGGATTATTTGGCGCTTGCAGGGCGGCGGCAGCTGCACACTTAGAGATACACGGAACAGGGAACAGGGAGCATCTCCACCATTATGCTGCCAGTTATGGAAACAAGAAAGAAAATTGTAGGTTATACTACGTGCAAAGAGAAATGCCTTTTGGCCTCCTACCACATATAGTATTTAGAATAGCAACAGTTTTGCACCTAAAAAAAACACCAGTATTTGTCGGAATCTCTCATTTAAAAATTACTGTGAAATAATGCCACAGTCTCAGGCTTTAAAAGGTAACTTTTACATAAGGTAAAGTAGCTACAAAGGTTTGTTTTGTGCTTTCATGTGGTACATTTTGGGACTTTTCCAGCTCCATTTCCCACTAAATCTAAAAAAAATAAAAAAAACCCTAAAAATGTTTGGTTTATTTTTCTTCTTTCTCCAGCGTGGTGAGTTACAGATCAAAAGCAGCAGGAGAAAATGAAATAAATATATCCCAAGAAAAATCTGATATTATTATTTTTCGTATTAATTTGACAAAAAATGTCAAGGGATGTATTTGTGGGTTAAATATAGCTTTTTGTCATGCTGAGGTAATTACATGTTGCCCCATGAATCTGTTTTAAATTGATCAAAGCATGATATAATGTTCAAAAAAAATGTCTCGTCTTTTTTTGTCTTATTGCATTTACATGAATAATACTTGCATAACCTTTCTTTGCGCTTGTTTTCTATACATTCATGTTGTACTATCCTATATTTGAGATGCTTGAGAACTAAAATCAGTTGTATCCTGTCCACTTTGAGGAGACGTAGATTAGACACAGCATTTTCTGATTAAAAAAAAAAGAAAGATGTACTAATAATTCCTGTTCTCTGTGTTTTATTTAATCATTATACAATAACAACCTATGTGAAGCAGAAGTGCTTTAGGAATAGAGTGCAACATAAATCTTTCTCTCAAACGTCTTCATAAACACAGCTGCATGTGATAACCGTGGAACTCATCATTTTTGCACTCTCGTAAGGCAAGGACTGACGGTTGAAAAAAATAAAATATCATGATGTATAAAAATACCTGCTGACATACATGCACCTCAACCATAAAAAGAAGGCTTGAGAGGATGCATGTTTCACTGTAAATCAAAGGTCTTTCAACTAAACTGTCAGGCCAGTGTCAGGCTGCGAGAGTTCAAATGAGTTACTAGTATGACTGTGAAGATGATACACAGTGAAGATGTTTTAAAGCAGAGTTTAAGTGCTGAAATTAGACTGAGACAGAATGGTGCACTTGCAGAATGTTAAAATACTATCATAATAGTAGATTAATGGACACTATCTGCTCATATTGTGTCCTTTGCATAATTTTTATTATCCGGAGGAAATGGTGTTCAGAATTCCCTGTAAAGTAAAGATTATCTTTTGAAGGGACTACACTGGAAACTGTGCTAAATATTAATGTTTTCTGATGCTAGTGAAGGATGTACTAATAGTTCAAGTTTATGTCTAATGTCTAACAAACATTCGTTGTGGAAAAATGTAAAGATTCATTTATGCTGCATTGGCTGTAATTATTTCTATCACAAACTCTGATCTGTGTAGTGTTACTCATAAAGTAATTAAAAAATTCCACTAAGACTTTCAGCATATTTATAATTAACTACGAATTAATCATTGAAGCCAGTTGTGAAATTTCAGCTTTAGAACTGCAGCCCGTAAAGTTACCTTGCTCTTGTTTTTACAACACCGAGGACAGCCAACAAACTTGATAGGATTTGTCACTCGATAAAACCAGTACAGGCTTGATCTTGTATGTTCAGTATGAGCTGCTCATGGCAGTCGACTGATTGATCCGTGCGGTGTGAGCAGAGAAGTCAACAGGTAAAGGCTGTTAAAATGTTTGAGTGCATTCAGCTCTGTCCCACTCCAAATGGTAGGCGTAGTCCTGTTTTCCAAATCTATTTTGGAGTTTACATTTGGGCGAAGGTGAGAGAAGGATTTTGATCTTCCACAATAGTAAAAAATAGTGATCTAATGATGCAAAAATATATTGTCAACAGTAGAAATCTTGCAGGGAACTTTTTTTCAGTAATGTATTTGAGGAGTATCAGTGGCAGGGTTTGGTGTTTCATGTCATCTCACCCCACATCTTACTACTGACTGTCCAATCAAAGCAAACTGAGATGTGTGTGCACCTGCTTTGTAACAACATGTGATGTGCACACCATATGAGCACTCTGCGTTTGCCCAGACTCTTGAAATTTGTGAAGCTGCATCAAATTAGCATTTATTTTGATCAGTGAGTTTGGGATGAATTCATTGTGAATGTAGCTACTATTACAGGCTCTCATGCCAATGACATGGTGCTTTTGGTTAGCTACTTATTTAAACCTACTTGAAATTCATAACTCCATACAGGAAAAAAATGGCCTGCCAAATAAAAGAGCTGTGAATAATGAAATAATAACCCGGTCTTGTAAATACTTGGGGAAGTTAAATAACTTACCTGGAGATTATTTAGAATAACACTGTGTTCCTGCCAAGTTTCCCGTCCACGCAGACTCTGGACGCTTGTCTTGTACTGCTCTGTGCACCACTGAGCGCTTTGTTCAGACTAATAACATAAAGTTACAAGTCCAGGTTACTCATCTGAACTTAGGTTTATGCCTCATTTGGGCAAAAAGAGTACATTACACACATTGCAGGTTTTGAATCAATACGAAAGTGAGAAATGAACATTATTACTATATATGAACAGGTTTCCCTTGTCTGCAGCAACGTGAGGTGACTGAAACATGTTGAAGTAACATGCACATTATTGTCTGGACCAAAGGTTTCCCTTCATAACGAGATGATCATTGTAATTCACCTGACCTGTCATTGTTTTAAATGTTGTCGCTGATTGTTGTATTTGTCACGATGCTGTTGATTCAGCTTGTGCACTGTGAATAATTAAGTACCCTGTTCTGATTTAAATGAATTATGTTATTATTAAATGTTACTATGTTTCAAAGTGATCTGCTCAGTATTGTTTTGTTTTTCATAATGTTAAAACTTTTTTTTTTTGTGACTTGCATGTCTTCATAATAAACAGTGGAAGCAACCTTGTGGCACATATAAAATGCTAGGGTGCTCGTACTAGAAATGAATTAACTAATGGCATGTAATACATGATGCAGTGTAAAGTCTTGTTTAAAATCTGGCACTGAATGTGCACACAGCCTCACTATTACCAGGGATGGATGTCAAAAAGACGAGTCTGGAAAGCTGGTGGTGGTTGTAGCAATTAAACCAGTTTGTGTTTTGTGGAAAACTGTACAAATAGATGTCCAATAGATGACAATAAATAAATGGGAACACAGCAGCTGAGACCGTTTCTGCATCGCAGGCTTGCCATGGGTAAGACTGTGTCTGGAAGACTAACACAACAGATGCGTTGTACACCACCTGGCTGATACATTGTACAGACTACATCATTTAATCACTGACCCTTTGGCTCTAAGAGAGGGAGAGATGGAGAGAGAGAGAGAGAGAGGCAGAGACAGAAATACATGCTTCAAAATGAATTCTGAATCCATGAGATGTCATATGAAGCTTTAATTTTAGAATCCTCATGAAGCAAAATGACCAAATGTATTATCAGCCAAGACTAATCCTTTTCATATAAATCCCCACATTTCCTACTTTGTCTTGTTATGAGAGGCCCCGTGTGTCTGCTGGATGCTACTTACTCTCTTTATTCTTCCCTAAAAACCATCAAATAGTACGGGTGGAAGGGGACACAGTCTCATCCATCATCATCAATGTCTCCATGTGACTATCACATCATTTGAAAGCGGAACCCGACTCACCTTACCTGCAATTCCCAATGAAGCAGAAAATAAGGACAAAACGCAGTCTGAACAATACTGAATATAAAACTGAATTGGAAAGCCAAGTAAAACAATAAACATCAAGTAAATGGACAGAAGATGTAATGGACTCTGCACGGCAACCTTTTGGATTATATCTTTCATGCCTTCATTGCACTGAGCTGCTTTTCTGGTCAAATCTTATTAGGTGTATTTATAATCCCATTATAGCTCCCATTATAGTTCTTCAAACTACCCGAGTTTGATTAAATCTGAGTAAAACATGACTTGAGAGGTGCTTTGACAGACAAGACAAAGGTATGATAAAAGAAAAAGTGCCAAGAAAATTCAGTCAAACAGTCACATAACTTAAATCCTCTAATAGCACTGAGAGTAAAATGCTTTGGCAGGGAGTTTTGGTTGGCTGGGGTCTGGAGAGGATTATTTTTGCTGAGTGAAGTGACAGCTAGCTTGTGAAAATGTTTAGCTGGTTAAGCTACTTCCAGGAAGGATGATATGTGGCACTGTCTCTATAAAGTGGCAAGAATGGCTCCATTAATTATAACTTCCTCTGACATTTCAAATATATTTAATTATCTTATTCTTATGTCCTCTTGTCTCCGAATCTGGTATTTCTGCTGATTGGATATGGTTTGATTCAAGGATAGGGATTTGATATTTAAGCTTTTTTTCATAATACAAATTTAACAAGTCTAAATTCTTTACTCGGGTATTTAGTATTAATTTTCTTTTTTTTCCAATGCAGATCATACACTGATCAGTCATAATATTTAAACCACCTGACTGGTAAAGGGAATAACATTAATTATCTGGTGACAATGGCACCTGTTTGTTAAGGGTGATGTTTAAAAGACAGCAAGTGAACAGTTGAAGTTGAAGTGTTGCAAGCTGGAAAAATGGGCAACGGAAAGATTTGAGAGGCTTTGACAAGTCTGGGTCAAGCTGTGACGGATAGATGACTAGGTCAGAGCATCGCCAAAATGGCAGGTCTTGTGGGTTGTTTCTGGTATACAGTGCTTCATACTGACCAAAGTGGCCCACAGGAGGAGAGCAGGTGAACAGGCAACAGGGTCATGGGGAGTGAAGCCTGGCCCAGTTCCATAGAAGCATTACTGCAGCACCAGTCGCTGAAAACTTGATAGAGAAGTGTCAGAGTGCATTTAAAGGAGCTATGTATGGGGTTTTGTAGCCGCAGACCAGTCAGACTGCCCCTTCTGACACCTTGTCCAAGCACCTGCAGTTGGCACCAGTGTGTCAGAACTGGACCAAAGAGCAAAGGAAGACGGTGGCTTCGTCTGATGAATCATGTTTTCTTTGCATCACGTGAACAGACGGGTGTGTGTGCGTTTTTCAAAGAGATGGCAGCAGGATGCACTGTGGGAAGAATACAGGCTGGCAAAGGCAGTGTGATGCTCTGGGCAAAGTTCTGCTGGGAAACCTTTGGTCCTGGCATTTATGTAGATGTTACTCTGACACGTACAACCTACCTAAACATTGCTGCAGGCCACATACACCCTTTCATTACGATGGCATTCCCTGATAGGAGTGGCCTTTTTCAGCAGGATAAAGCATCCTGCCACACTGCAAAAACTGTCCGAGTCAAGTCAAGTCAGCATTATTTAGACAGCACATTTAAGGCGACACCTATTTCAGAAAAGGGATTTCCAATAGAAGACTGGTGTAGCTAATTAACCTGTAGAAGTACAATACCATTATAGTCTAAATTTACCTGTGTGTTTCAGATGTTAAGAAATGAAACTCTATAGAAGATTGTATAAAATATTACTTTTAATAATATCAGAAATATCAAGGCTAGGACCTCTAAGGCTAGGATTCAGTAACTGGCATGAATAGGAAGTGCCACTGTTAATGCTAGTATCAACTAGCTTTGTGTTGACAGCTCTACTCGGTAACTTAACCCTCAGTGCACGTCGCCCTGTTGAATGAGCAGCTTGCATCATTCAGGATCGTGATGGCATATACTTGTATTACAGGGAATAAACTACAGAATGATTCAGCAGATGTAATTATGATCGCATATAATCATTTTGCATTTCCAAATTTCAGGAGGAATTATATTGCTACCGTAATTTTATTCACTAGTGATATTAACTTCCAGTGCATAAAGTAGTGTTTCTAACACATAAATAGCATAACATGGACACTGGAAACATGTTTTGGCAAAGATATGGGCATGATACAGTGAAAGTAAATATGTGGAAAGATCAAATCTTTTCACTGGGCTATCGATAAAATGCAATGCATCACAGTAAATCACTTTGTGTAGCTGTCAGACATAGAAATAAATGCTTTAGCAGATGTTGCCAGATAATGAATCCATCTTATTTGGAACTTGATGCACCATCAGTACAACGGTGTGTACTGCAGTATCTATACTGCCCATATAGTGTTTATAATCCGCTACAGGATTAGGATCCTATGGGAAGGTTACTGTACAATCCAGTGAAAGCCCATATGGCTGTGGAAGGCCAAGTAGATTTAATCTTTAGTCACACATTTTGGCTCATAATCTCATCATCAGCTGGGCGTGGTGTCTGAATGTTTTTTTTTCCTTCCAACGTAGCCGTAGTCAAATGAGGCCACTGCAATCAGCCCTGACAGATTTGGAGCATGTTACAAGCCCTGTTTGTCACAGGCTGTACCTGCCACTCATCTAGCAAAAAAGAGAAAGCGAATAAGAGAGAGAAAAACAGACCATTTTGTCATTTATTTTTGAAAATCTTTAGGTAACCTGAAAAGAAGTAATTTTAAGCCCCCCTGGGGCTTAAATGGCATGCCTTGATTTTGTTGAAAAGTGCTGCAACCCACACTAGAAGACTGTACTAATTCCATAGCTTCTACTAATTGCTTGTAATTGCTAGCCCAAACTTTACTGACTGAAATCTTTATGAGAGGTTTGCCTTGCTGGAAGCAGCAGCAGAGTCACATTGTTACATAAGCTGTATCTGCTCTGCATGACTTTTGAGCCAAAAAATTGGAAAGATGCCACCATTTATCTGCAAAAATATTAAATTAAATTAAGCAAATCAGTAGTAGCACCTGCTTTCCCCAGTGTAATGTGTTACTACAGCATGTCTTCCCTTGTTTCTATGCTGGTCAGAGTGAAACAGCAGAAGGCAGGCCCAACATTAAGAGCTTATACTTTTCCAAACATCTGCGCACCTGCACACTACCATCTAAACAAATCGAAATGAAACAGTTTAAAGTGTTCACATTATAATTTTAAGCCTTTTTAACCAAAGTAGGTCAGTTCTCCTGACAAAACCTCAAAAATCCTGACTCTTTCAGTGCTCTCTTGATTGCCTAATTTAAACAGACATGGATGACACGGCAGGTGATGATTTCAGTGTGTGGGTGGTTTAAAAAAAGCAGGTTTTAAAAAACATGCATCTAGTACTTCCAGTCCTATTCAACGTTAATATGAGATGTTGGGTGTTAAATATTTGAGTTAAATCCTGCTTTTTTTCAACATTCTTATCTGCGCATGATGACATAATGTTTGTGTTTTTTGCTGTGACATTTAAAATTGGTCATGAAAATGAACATCATACTCAAGCGTATTCATATTAAAACCAGGCATGTGATGGTAAAAGCATCTTTCTGTGTACATTTTTGAGAAAATTGATCTAATGGAATATTTAAACGACACCTCAACGAGACAAATGGATCACTTTCACATTTGATGTGTAATCAAATGTACATGCCTCTTCAAAAAGCCTCCACAGCAGGATACAGAAGTATACGGGAAGGGAATAGGGGTGTAGTCTTCTGCTTATTTCTCAAATTCTCTCCACATAATCACCTGCAACAGGATTAGTTCAGGGGCTCAGGGTCTGCCACTTGGTTCTAAATATGTTTGCCAAAAGCCCCAGCTGGCCTTCTCTGTTATTTGGACCAGGTACTCCAAGTCCCCTCACCCCCAAGAACATGCCATGCCTCCATCTTTTTCTGCATCCTTTCATCCATCCATCCGATCATGCCCATCTACAGCACTGACTTTTCTCTGTGCCTGTTTCATAGTGTTGGGCCAAACCAGATGCCCCGAAATTATGTTTATCAATGCTTGATAGCCCATCAGTAAAAAACTGTAATTTGCACTTTGGTAGATGAGACAGACACAGAGACAGACTAATGAGTGGATGCTGTGTTCCACCAGTGAATGCAGCTTTACTGACTGTGCTCATGTCATGTAACTGAGGTCGGTTGTCATGCGTTTTGCTTCTTGCAGTGTCATCATTTGCTGATTGAAGGCTTTAAAAAGTGCATTTCTGTATTTTGTAAATGGCTGCACTTAGCTAGAAAACCGGTAAGCAAGCTAGCTAAGAGTTGCAAGCACAGCTTGAGGGCTCATGCAAGTTGCAAATGAAGCACATTTGAAGAAAAAAAAAATACATGAACAGGACATTTCTGAGAAGATCATACTGTACATTTTATACAGACCATTTATCTTAAATACCACATTTATTAGCTTGATGTGTTGTTGGTTTTCTTGTATACCAGTGCTTCCATTTGTCCATGACAATGATAATTCCGATCATAATTCCCTTGCATTTTATTGTGAGATCTCTGACACATGAATCAATCAAAGAGGATTGTGCCCCGAGAATATCACACCTTGCTGCAAGAAGTTCAAATAATGTGAGCTTTAACCCTGTTAGCTGCTAATTTTTCAAAGCATTTCCGATTAAATTCCACCTCATCCATCAATGTGTGCTGGCTTTTCTTCAGCACATATCAATGATATAAAATATATAAATTACATGATGACATATAGGCTTTGAAGTGCAGCTCAGACCACTTATGGATAGGAGTTTTTGTGAGATTTAAGAGGGAGGGGAAGGAAAAGATAGACAACTGTGACAGGGTATCCTGTTTCAGTGACATATAATCACTGTATGGAAGCAATGCACTTCTCTTTTCATATCAGTAATATCAAAGGGGTATTGCATCTTCATGTCACATCTTTTCATTTTGTGGTGTCCTGCTTTGTGTGAGAAGTGGTTCCTCCTCCTTCCTGTGTAAATCATTAGCTGGTGCAAAGCATTTTTCACAGTGTGGGTGTACGCACATAAAGCACATACGCCCACTTTATGTGAGGATGAAGTAGGTGTGTGCACAATGAATCAATAGCATTCAGTTTTGGATGGAAAAGCAAGTTTTGCTTCTATAAAACACTCAGTGTCATTTAACTTGCATAATCACTAAGCCTTGACCAACGTGGAGCAAAGGGATAAGTACCCTTTATAGGATAATAAGCTTGAATGAGCACTCTAAAACATATGAACAGCTGAAACACTTTATAATATTGTATGCATGGGATTTTAAGGTTGCAGTAAAACCAGCAATGACAAAATAGTAAGAATTTAGAGGTAAAATAGCAAATAAATGTATTTTTCTTTGGGATTTCATTAAGCAAAATAGACATGTTTCTTTATCAAGTGGGCAGAAATAAAAGGAAGATGCATAGATTTCTGTCCAGTAAGGCAACACAGACTCATTGCTTTTACTGTATCGATCATGGTTACTGTCATGTGTAGTCACCCCCCTAAAGACCCATTCTGAACCTGGCAGAAACAGTGCAATGCATTAGACGTTGACAGGCTGGAGGGGCAAAAGCTTTCTTTACTGATTTAAGAGCAAATGTTATAAAACATTTTGAAAGAAAACATTTTCTACAATTCATTTTGTGGTAAAAGGCTATGCATAAATCTGAGTTTGACTGTGCATGACCAAAGCTGAAGTACCAGAGTCAAACAGACATATGTACATCGATCTTAGGTCAAGCATAAAAGATTGAGATTCTAACACCTTGCAATCCTGATAATCTCTCTGTGCTTATCAGCGCGGAAAGACTAGGGAAAGATGAGAGCGTCCTGCTGTTGCTTATCCCCTCCCAGCATGGCCACCGCACTGATCAGAGGAGGAGGACACAGGTGGAGACCTGGAACAGTGTCATCATCAATGCTCAAACAGAAATGAAACAGTTTGGCTGAGGCATCAAGAGCTGGATATAGCCAAGGTGGGAAATGCCAGCCAAATGCCTTTTTGCTCTTCTTGATTCCATGCTCCCCTCTCATAACAATATCAGCGGCTCTTCCATAGACAGGGAGAAGTCTAATATTGAACAGCCAGGCCAGACAAATAAGAGCAAAGTGTACTTAGCCACCTGTGAACCAGCTGGAGAGGAGATGGCCAAAAGATGGCATTGGGTCCTCAGAGATTCAGTCTGATGAACAAAATGAATGAAAACAACAGAAGTGCTGGACCTGCTGTTACACTGAAAATTATACAGACCCTTTATCAAAATTACTAATGAATGGTACTGTCACAGAACGTCGGGGCATCTGTGACTTGCTGAAAAGTGTGTGGTGTGTTGATTAGGATATTTCGGTCAAAATAAATCTGACCACTACATGCAGAGTGAATTACCACATTCAGAGCTTCAGTTAGTGACAGCAGTGCTATGTTGTTTGCTTGAGTTTGTCTCAAGTATTTTTAATGTCCCTCCATCTTGAGCACATCTACATGTATTTTGCAGTGAAAGCATCCATCAACAGTTTTTTAATCAAAAAATAAATCTGTGAAATGATTACAGAAAGATACTAATAAAAATACTGAAATTCAAAAGCTCTGCCTTGAGGCTTTGTTTCATGATGACATTATTCTATAAAGGACAAGTGCACTTTAATAACTGCACCAAATGGTCATGCTGTGTATTGACAGCCAGGTGAAGGAAAGAGAAAGGGGTAGATTATGACAGGAAGAGGTAAAAGAGTACCAACAGGTATTAAAATTACAGTGTTTCAAAAAGTGAATGGTTAGCACAATAACTCAGTTTCTACAATTATGCCCTTGGCAATATTACAGTGTTGTAAGTCACAAGCTGTGATGTACTTCCCTGCTCCAATTCCACAAAGACCCCCACTGTGAAACGGCCTCTGAGCACTTATATACATTGTTGTAGGGTTATTCAATGTTAATTTCATCAGTGGGAAATATAGCTGCAACCAACAATTGTTTGCTAGACAGTTAATTTGTCTATTATTTTCTCATTTAATAGAATAGTTATTTGGTCTACAAAATGTCAGAAAATGGTGATTCCCAAAGCCAAGATGACCTCCTTGAATGTCTTCTTCTGTTGAGAGGAACTAAACCAGAAAATATTTTATTTAAAAAGCTTTAATAATAGACTTTACTTATTGTCTCCCAAAAAAATCATTTAATCCATGAATTAATTGTCAAAATAGTTGGCGATTAATTGACAACTTTTATGTGTAGCGATTAATCATTGCAGCTTTAATGATAAAAATAATAGCAAATCTGTAAACAGTGTAGCAAGTAGAGAAATCGGCTTGATCAGCTGCGTGGTGGCAGGACCTGGTAGCTTTGGTGCTGCTAACGCTTGGTGGGCAGGAATGACTGGAGGCTAGATTAGACTGAGTGGTTCTCTTCAAATAGAAACAGTTTGAAAATGCTAACAGGATTTACGGAGGGGAGTCGGTCTGTTGTTTTACCGTAGAGCTGAATGACACAGACACTGTGTGTGAGAACAAGCAAACAGCGCCTTTTCAACCAACTTTGTGATACACAAGAACAACAGCCGTCACCATGGTAACTGTACACAACAAGGATGGTGACAGCTGTAGCCACAAAATACTTAGAGGGCAAAAACCAGGGAAATAGACTTGGAAGATAAAAATATTCACTGAATTGTACAGCCTCAGTAAAATGATAGCTGTTACACGTTCTGACAGCTGGATTGAATAAAATAGCGCATGAAGTTCAGCTTCAAAAGTTAATCCTGAGGATATCATAAATACTGTGTTTAGAACCAGTTGGAAGGCATGAAAACACAAGAATTGATGTCTATGCAACTAAAGTGTGCTTTATTTGCATTTTGTTTTTCTGTGCGGCTTGTTTGTGACGCATCTCAAATCAGCACAATGTTTCCATTTATCGTAATGTTTTATTGTCATTCCTTTTCTTTTTGTTAGAATGGGCAGGTCTTGTTACCCTGGTAACTCAGGAAATAGAGGAAAAGCTCAAAACATGTACATGTAGTTTTACAACAAGAAGCACATGTTGGAAGCAGTTAACCAAAGTGGTATATTTCCCTAAACCTTACCAAAGAGAGGGTAAAAACCAAAACTAAACAAGGAGTAAAAAATGATACCTAAAAACAACCAAGATGATCCAACTCAAGATGCAATCTCTGGTCTACTGAATAAGAGTCAAGTTCTGACTTATGATTCCATCCTTGCCTCCTGCTTCCTTACGTGGACTTGGCAGCTCTTTTAATTTGGAAACCTTTCTTTACAAAGGCAAAAAAATGCATTTGTTTAAAAGATCTAAAATGCTTTAAAACATAGATTAAAAGGCAGTTTGTACTTCATTTTATAGAGACTAGGCTGCAGAATGTAGCTGTTTGTACAAACGCAAGAAGATGTCCCGTTCTGGTTGTAGAAGCAAGCTGATAGTCAGGAAGTCACCATCAGCTATGCTACCTCCCACATACATGGCCTCATGTTGCCAGAGGAGAGCAAGCCAATAGAACAAGAAGAGGTGGTTTCCAAGGCTTGAGCCTCCCAGGAAAGCAGAACCAGCAGGAAAGCTATAGGCAACAGCCTTTTCAGTTCTTTCGCTGTGAGAGCTGAGGACTGTGGTGCAGCAAGAGATAAAACCCAGATTCTGTGATCATTAGCTAAGGATTGACAATCTTCTCATCTCAGTGGACTGAGCTCTGTATGGCCTAGGTGATAATCACGCGTTTGCTTCTAAATCTGAAATGAAGGGGCATAAAATTAACCTATGACTACGCTCCTCAGTTTGAGCGATCGCTGGAATAAAGCTAACACCAGCCCACAAGCCGATTTAGGCACAGCAGCACAGGGACATATAAAAACGCTACAAATCATCTGTGGTCACTAAGCCAGGCAGGAAGAAAGGTTTTGACATCTTTAAATTAAAACCGCCCATTGTTATCTTGTCACTGCGTTTGCTGGTGGAAAGTGAATGGGTTAAGTCAGGAGCGGATTGAAAAGGATCAACCTAATTGGTGGAATACATTTATGCAAATGTTCTGTCTTCTGCTCTCTGAGGTCAGTGGCTCAGTCCATAGGGGGTGAGGATTGTGTGATAAAGAACAAACCTCCCTGATACACAAATCAGAAAGCATGTCTACTGTATCATCACCATAATCCATAGTTTGTGTCTTTATGGATCTTCAGAAAATGTCCGACAGAAACAAAATTAATCCTTAAATGTGATATTTTGGGGACAAAATACATTTAAGTTTCTTGTTGGTTTAATGCTTGATAATTCTTTTGTTTTTTTTTGTTTTGTTTTGTTTAGGTTACACATAGCGAATATGTGACTGATAAATATGCATTATTAACACTATGTGCCATTGGAGCATTCTCCTTCATGACCCTCTAAAACATGCAAATCAACTTTCTTTTGCCTTTGTAAAATTAACATGTACATTTTCTGTTACTCTAATCTGATTTTTTAGAACCATTTAATCACTAATAATGCATTCACACTAAGTCACTATATTCAATTATCTGATCTGCGCAGACATCAGTTCACTCTGTGCTCAATGTTCGCAGTGATCAGTATTAATCTAATCAATTATAGAATCATTTGACAAGCCAAAGGCTACACAAATCTTATACTAACTGAGCTCTGTAAAACATGTCATGCATTGCAATGAGAGTACTTGATAATATCCCTCAGCCAGAGCCATTTGTGTGGCAACCAGGGCCGATGATTTCAAATGTTGAGCATTCAATAAGAGAAAACCACCATGGCATTGTCGCTAATTATGCATTTCTGAAACTACAGGGGTATGTTCCCCTGAGAGCTGACTTTCCCCAGCCCGGATGCACATGCTCAGAAACATCATATCCTTGGTAATATTGGCTGAGCTGTGATTGCATTCTGCCAGATATTCCGCAGTTCATTAACCTATAGCTAAAAAACTCCCCAGACAGTTGATCTAATAGAGAGGACACACTGCTCTATCCCCTCTGCTCCAATAACTAAAGAGTAAAGATAATTAGGGCCCAGTTAACAAGAGGAGATGCAAACTCTCTTTTCCATGATATAGTTCAATTATAATTTGCTCCCAGTAGGCTTAACATTCTTGGGAATAGTAACCATGTATACCCAAGGGCCATCCAAATGCAGTCCGTCCGCTTATATTGGATGACATTTCCACAGTGAGACGTAAGTAAGGTGTAATCCTTTGGTTATTGCATGTCAATAACCACAACTCAAATGGAATCCTTCATTTAGCTCACACCTAGAGCAGCACCAGGGAAAGTTGGCCCTTCTAATAAGGGGGGAAAGTAAAAAGGAGTATAACAATGCCAATGCATAATGGATTAGTCCAGGTTTGCAAGCTGAATATCAAGTAGGTCCTCTAGTACACACAGGCCACCTGAGCTCTGTTACAACAGAGTTGTTAAGGTGTGAATAAGCCACTAGGTGAACGCCCACCCTGACTCTCACTTTGACACACGATATAGATAAATGAAGCATGTTAATGAGCTTTCCAGGGGCTTCCTACCAATGTGAGAGGATAATCTGTTAGGACTTGTACCTGCTTGGATTAATTTTATAATGAAAGAAGGGAAGGCAGAATATTACAAGCCAACAAATATGTCTGATTACTGACTAAAAATATGGTAATGTTTGAAGTCAAAAACTGAAATTGAAAAAAAAAAAAACCCACATAATACCTCATAGTTTATTTCTATGTTCGCTTTGTAGAGCTTAAGTAATTGTACAATAATTTGCTTCTATGAAAAGCGGCAGTATTGGAGTTAAACTGGAAAAACTGATTAGTTGGTGTCACAACGTTGGTATTCTCAATGACTGCAGCCAAGATGTTCACATAAATACACAGATGTTGAATGGGTGGAGGATGTCAGAGTGAAAAGTTGCTGCAGCTGGTGCCAAGATACACAGTGTTTGGAAATAGACACAGGTACACATACCCGCCACTGCCACGAGATACTGGCACATGTTGAAGTGGACTTGGCACTCAGGCTTGCGAACAGATGTTAATCCAGGACAGATAATTACATCAGTGAGTGAGCAGACATTTTTCCACTTAATTTCCGTCTTTTAAAAGTGTGACTACTCCCCAGAGGCACTTGCTAGAGAGATGCCCCTGGATCTGGTACCTGGGAAGCAGCCTAAAGCACCCCATTGAGACTCCTGATCACTGGGCTTCAGTGTGACCTGGTCCTCAGTGGGAGATCCATCGGTGTGTCTGTGTCGCTTCTATGTTTGTGTTGCAGTGTGTGTGAGTGAGAGGAGCAAGTTCTCAGCCTATTGCATCCATTTTCTCTTATTTAATTATCTTCTGAATGCTCAAGCTAATTATGCACCACAAAAGCTTTTAAATTGTTGTTAAAAAACAAATCTCCCTTTTTATTGGCAATTTTATTCTTCGGCAAGTACCTATTTCATAAACTCTAATTTTTACAAAATGGTAGTCGTAAAAAGCAATTAATTTTCATCATGATTGCTTTTTCCTCCCTCTTTCGTTTACTAAAAAAAAGGGTTAAAATAAAAGTTCTTCTCTAACTTCAGCTGCCTGGTCTAGTTAATGAGAGTCTCCAATGTCTCTCTATGTTACCAATTCAGTTCCAGTTCTAAATTTTGAAGCCAGTGTGTGTGTGTGTGTGTGTGTGTGTGTGTGTGTGTGTGTGTGTGTGTGTGTGTGTGTGTGTGTGTGTGTGTGTGTGTGCGTGCATGTCTTTTTACTTTATGTTACTTTTTTTTTTTTTTGCCCAGCAGTAGGGCTGGATAGCATGATAGCACTTCAGTGTGTTCCACTTCAGCTTCAAATGATTCTTCATTATTGTCTATCTGTAAGCCAGTAAGTAGGTTAGACAAAAACAAGGACAATTTATCAGCAGCTCTTAGTTGTAATTTAGCAACCCAGATCCACCATGGCAGAGTTGAGCTGCGGGACAATGGTTCTCTCCTGGCCCGGCCACAATAAATCTCACTTTAAATTAAGTTAGCATGTTCTGCTACATTGCTTAATGAGCTGCGCTAGTAAACAAGATTGTGGTACTCTCGCTGATTGATTGGTGACAGCCACTTTACTGCTTTCACAAGGGCCTCAAAAGGACACCAGAGGTTCTTATGGCAGATGCTTTCATCACTTACCCCAAGCAAAAATAAATAAATAAATATGGGCAATTCGTTGCTTCAATACTCCATAAAGTTGAAAGAGTAGTCCTACAAAGGGTGACTTCAGTCATGTTATGATTGTGTATGTATGTGGCTGGTTGTGCTGCGGGTTTGTGTGCGCACATGTGTATGTTTGTAGGGAAGTGTAGAGGAAGGGCGCAGAACTGCATTAGGGAAATTTACAGTCCATAAGACATTAGATAATTCATGGTGTGGAACCGTGCGATAAATAAAAGCACAAGCATGGGTAAATAGTCTGCAGCAATGAGTGTCACACTTGAAAAAGACCTTCCAAAGACCTTCTTGCCTTTGACAAAGCAAGTGGGCACCAATAACTTCTCTCTACCTACTACCTGTCTGAAATACAAGTGCCCACTTCTCAAACTCTCCACTTAAGCAAGTCTTCTATTAAGACTTTTAATCTTTGAGTCAGTTGCCAGATATAAGCTTTAACCTTGGATTGTGCTACTGAGTTTTCTAAGCTGCCCTTCTAGTGTTACTCTTTCTTATTTCAGGAAATGGACATTTCTTATTTACAGTGATGTGCTTCTGTCTTCTTCTCATTGACAGCTACTTTATGTAACTGTACAAAGTTGGAATTAAAACCATTCCATGAGGTATAATTAAATGTAAGGGCCTGTGTGTTGTGGGAAATGAAGTGTGCAGTATCGAGCAGTGTTGATATCCAAAAAGCCCTTTCCCATCGATCCTAGGGAGAACTTAGTTTAATGTCCTTGGAAAGTGCGGCAAGTAATCTATTGAGTTATTAAACTGTGAAGGGCCAGGGAATGCTGCGGCAAATTGTGATTCCTTTGGGAATTCCTGTTGCATCAAAGCATTTGCCACCACCAAACTCAATCCAAACTCTTGTGCAGGATTTCAGTTTTAATGGGCATTCCACTTCTCTTTTGACTTAAGATATTCTGGTTTTAAAACTGTAGTAAGGAGGGGAAGAGTGAATTTAACGGAGAACTGGCTTCAGATCCTGGGGGAATTAATTTGCTATAACGTTCCTCTGACAGGAGGACATGACAAAGGGACGTGCCATACACAGGAAACATGGTTAACACTTCCAATCATCTCTGGTGTGAAAGGAATCGCCATAGAAACACTTGCGAAATAAAAAAAAAGAGAAGAAGTATATATCTTTGCTTGAGGGCCTGTCTTCTTGTCACAAAAAACAAGCAATAGCACATGGTGAAGCAGTACAATTCAAATTGTGCCATTTTTGACACATCCCCTCTGATAGTGTTCAAACCGCTCAGCTCAAATAGAGGTGGCACTCAGCCGGGCAGTTTCCTGGCCTCAAATATGTGACAAATTCATTTTATAAAAGGTGCAGGTGGCAGATGAGGCCCTGCAATTGAGTGTGAACACATATCCCATAGGCTGCCTGGCAGTGTCACATTGGGAATACCGATATACGTTTTTAATCACTCGTCGGAGAGCAGCGTTGGTACTGGGCCAGGTCTGCCGTATTTTACAAAGAGTTCGCACTGTCTATGCGCACCACAGTCAGACAGAGACGAGAAAATGACCAGAGCAGGAGGCTGGGAGAATGAGGATGTTCATTGATATGGGCGAAGGGAGGGTATGAGCTTGAGGTATGTACAGCAGATTGTGCTTCTCCGTCTCCAGGGTCAGGCTTGTGTTTTCCTCCATCTTCTCTCCATGTCCCCGAAGAATCCTAAGCTCAGCAACAATATGGCTCAATTATAGGCAGCCATTGCTCCTACTATTCTCCAGTGGCATGTAAGGAGGAATTAAAAAATGTGTAATATCTGAGGAATCACACACCCGGACGCACTGACCTGATATGTGACATTCTAGATTCTCCTGTCTGGAACTTCTGTTCTGGAAGACTAGTCAGGGGAAAAGCTGTGTTCACTAAAATTGCTTACACTGTCTGAAGGGGCTTTACTAGAGGACAACAAGCCAGTTTGAACAATATTGTGTTCACAGTACAAGATGTTTTTTTTCCCACAAATATGGAAAGAAGGTGAAGAGCGTGTGAAGACACAGGTGTGAAAACACATACTCGAAGATGCCTTGAATGACACCTAACATGCAGACTGTTCTTGAGAAAAATGAATGAGGAAATAGCTCTGACATTTTGAACACATTTTCATCTTTTTCAGGGGGAAGAAGAAGCAAGTCTTCACTTTTTTACTTCTGTCTGCTCAGATGTAAACAAACAGGAGTAAAAGAAAAGCGTCCACAGAGGCATGGCTTCATTCAAACCAGGTGTACACAGGTGCACCTTTTACTACAATATCCCCAACACTGCAGCTGCCTGTTTTTATTGTCATCATACACATGTACACTGACTAACCATATCACTACCACATCATGCAGATGAATGTCATATGCCCCCAGTGTTTGTCCCTTAACAAAGCACGGTGGCACCAGATAAGGACACAATGTAAATTAGGCCTCGGGCTCTACAGTACTGTAAGGGAGCCTGTCATATCCAAGAATTAAATGCAAATCATGCATTATCGCCAGGCACAATCCTTATCCAGGAGAGTGATGCCTTTGTGTTCTTATGCAGCAGCAGAAGGTGCACGGCCTTCTGGGAGTGGGGGAGAGAGAAAAAAAAGACAGAGAAAAACAGGTCTTTGACAGAAAGCTGCACTCGTGACAGAAAGGGACTTGTCAATCGCATGAACAATACCCGTCTCTCACCCTGTAATTATGGGTTTCATTACACAACCATGCACCTTTCTTATGCTGTCACTACACCTCTCTCTATCTGGGTATACGTATGCACCCACTGGCACACAGACACAGACACACAGACACAGACACACACACACACACACACACACACACACACACACACACACACACACACACTCGCGCACTGAGACACAAAGACTGCACAAGACTGCAAACAGGATATATGACAACATTTAGGTTTTTTTTTAATATAATCTTCTTAAGGAAATGTACACATCAAAACAAAATGTAGCAAATCCTCAGGCTTGACTTTTTGACTCTGGGAGGAAAACAAAACAGCACTGAGTCAGAATAATGCAAAGACACCAAACAACAAAGAAATGCCAAAGGAGATTTTAATCACAGATTGTGTTGGTTGCCTATAGAGAGTTACATCTACAGACAGGTACAACAAGACTCGATACACTCTGGGTTTTAGTTTAAAAACTCCTTGTGTATGCAATCTGCATGAACAGTGTTTGAAATCCCAGAAGCTTAGTGATTTAGGACTTTTTTGTTTTGCGGCTGGACTAAAAATACAATTCTGGTGATAATTTAAAAAAAAAAGAATAACTAAATTCAATGAGGGAACCTTTGTGATCTTCTGTACGGGCAATTGCACTCCATTTATTGTTACATGATCACTGAGTTATTAAAGCTTGCTCTGGATATGTGTTGAAAGAAACCACTCATTGGCAGATCGAATGCCTCATGGAAACGATACAAAATCATTGAAAATTGGCGGTTGCAACTTCAAAAGCTGATATTGATAAATGCCTGTGAGGGCACAATTTCCTTGTGTGGATGTGATCGCAGAGGGTTTTAAATAGAAACTTATTATGGCTTGACATCTCGCACAAATGTGCATTGTGTTGGATGTTGGCCATGTAACATCCATCCTTTGACATTTGACAAAGGACCTGGACATTTTTTATAAACTCCCCCCATAGAATAATGAGAGGCAGTGGCATTAGGGTAGTCTACTCTGTCTTTCATTCACTCTTTTATTCTCATATGCATGTGCTATAATGCTTGGTGGAAGCCATTCAGAGCTAATGAATGGATGTAATTGAGAGGCTGGAGTAATACACAATTGAAGTCTTTCACGGGTTTTATGGATCTGAGGCTAATTAATGAAAAATAGAAGCCGCATTGTCTCCCATCAAATCCAATCCTTAATTCACCAGGGTCCCAATCACCCCTTCACTGGAGCCTAACATTTTAATCATCCTACCTCTAGAGCACAAGGCTAGTCCCCTAGTCGATTATTGCAATTCAATTTAGCATATTAATTATAGCCACTGCCAAAGGGTATGTTCTTCCTCTCTACTACAGGTGAACTAGGTCCATGTTTTCCTCTCCCTACGCATTTGCTTATCTCTGCCCAGTTTAGGGCATATCTCTGTCCCTCTCTCTCTCTCTCTCTCTCTCTCGCTCTCCATATATATATATATATATATATATATATATATATATATATATATATATATCATTGTTACTATGGGAGATGGTATGGTAATTTACCTCCCTGTGCCCCAGACTGTCTGTGTAAATGAGTGGACAACTCTACAGAGGAGCTCCCACTGTTAATCCCTCTATAAAGACTAATAAAATCAATGATGCCCCCCATGGTAGGTCAGTGAGTTCAGAGGATTCATGGTGGTGTTGCGGATGGCCTTGAACTTTCTTAAAAACCCTGTGTGAGTTTGAAAAAACAACCCGTACAAGAGGCAGCCTGTGGTCAGCTATCTTTTTGGCCTGTATAAACTAAACTGCTTAGGTCAAAAGCGACGAAAGGTACTTCTAGGCCTGCAGTTGGAACAGGGAGGTGACTCCAAGCAAGTACTATACTCTGTGCTTACTGCAATTAAACAATGGAAGAGGAATATTATATATAAATATTATATAATATTTTAAATCTGTCCTTGAAGAATGGAAATATTATACATCTGTGTTCAAATATTAATGCCTACCTCATAAAGGAGATGTATTCCTGTACTGTGCCTAAAACAATTCCCATTACTTTCAAGTTTTATGAGTTTAAACAACACAGTTAGTGCTGTTCTTGCCATTTAATGGTTGATAGCCTGATTTGTATACACTGCACTAAGACTAACATGCCTAAAGGCAAGTTGAAGCTTTGCACATTGCAATGCTGCAGAGTCTGCATGATGTGAGGTGATGATAAAGTAAGTTCCCTTGTGGGTCTCTCCTTGCCTGGTACAGAGGACTGACGCCCCCCTCCTGACGCCCAGGGCTCGTCTCTGCCTGGCTGTCCCCAGGCTCCTGGCATTCTTAGCCAGACCCCTGTCAAATCCCAGAGAAGAGGCAGATGGGCCTGGCTTTTTATGTACTAATCAAGGAGGAATTTGCTCCCTCACAGACACGTCACCTCTGACCCATGCGTCTAGTCACATTCATTATTCATTCTCGCAGAGGTGAGCTGCTGTAAAGGGTGAGAGCAGAGTGGAGGATGAGCAGGCGGAGGTGAAGAGGATGTGGGGTGGGGTGACGAGTGCTTGTTGTGCTCTGCTCCAGCTGCCAGCTTTATTCTAGTATTCAAGTGTCTCTCAGTCCGTCATACAAGTCAGAGAAGCTTGTGTAACATCTGGATCAAACATATTGCAGCCGATGTTGTGCCTTTCCTGCCTTCGTTCACATGCTCCATACCTTTTTCGTGTCCTCTCCCTTTTTGGTGGCAGCAAGGGACAAACCATCTGGACAGTATCACCAGCCAAATGACTGGATGACAAACTAAGGTGACAGGAGTCCAGATAGGGGATCTGGAAGTTGTTTAATGGTCAGATAAACTTGGAATTAAAAGTTTGCAAAAAAAAAAAAGAGTTAATGGTAGAATAAACATTGATTTGAAAAATGTGAACTTTTGTACCTTCTGTTTATTTCAAAATGAAATGTTGTCTGGTGTTGTCATTTAAGGTAGCAGTTCATTTTTATCGCAAACATTTTGTAAGGATATTATTTGCTTTATCATCTACCACATACATTTACTTAATTTACTAAATCATAGCTTAGCATATGTTGTATTAAAAGTAGACAATAAAAGAAAGAATTTAGTCTTTGCAGCCGTGTGGGGGCACAGTAATTGTAGTGAAAAGATTTGCTCTTGTTGAACACATGCTTTATCGTAATAAGTTCAAGTATCGCTACCATTATTGCTGCTAGTATTACAATATCTTTCAATGTGTCCTTGAATAGCAACAAGTGGAGTTTTCAAGAGGCCACAGGACGACAATGGAATAAAACATTCACTGTGATAGACGGCTAAACTTGAGTGGGAGTCACATCTCTGCAAGCTAATTTCAAAACAAGCCCATTGACTGCGTGAAAATAATTTCCGCTTGCTTTGGAGGCCACAACACTCAAACCTATTGACTAAATATGTTCCTATACAGCTAAAGTGCAATCTTGTTTAAATTTTGAAAAAAAAATTCTTTTCTTTTTTAACAGACATATTTTATTCTTGAAAAGTATGACTGTGACATCGTAAAGAAAGGATTCCAGTTTGAAAACATTCATGCTAGGAGGTTTGAGGAATAAGTCAACCTTAGAGTTTTTCAATTAGGAGACCAGGGTTAGGAAACAAAAATTTGCTTATTTTAACTTGGTTTTGCTTACTGTTTGGTTAGGTTGAGACACCAGTACTATATGCTAAGTTTTCTCTCGGTTTGGCTAAAAATATGACTCTTTTAAACATTACGAAACTTCTTTGTCTTCTAGGTTTCCAAAAAAGGGGGTGACAGTAAAGTAACACAATAAAGAGCAAAGATACGCTGATCAAAATATGCTCATACTGCATTACAAACCAACATAATCTGCCAGAAAATATGCTTCCTTCAAAATGCAATTCGGATTTAGCTGTATAGGAACATAATTTTTTGGGAGGCATGGTGTCAATATTACACTTTTTTTATGTGCTTACAAAAGTTATAGTTTTTATGCTAACAGCATTTCTATGCATAATTGTAATGCATTATCCTCATGATTTTTAACAAATACATATGACTAGAGTTACTGTTCCTATTTTAACACTCTTCAATTCTTTCAGAGGCAAGAAATTGTTCCTACAATAAAAAAAAAAATACTGCTTTTGCATGTATGCTTGAGTTTTAATAATATAATGCTATAATGTTTTGTTTCATAGTATAGCAGTCATAGGCGACATGTTTCTGCATTGACTACTTATATTTTTAATACCATAGTACATTTTTCTGATTTAGTCATTTTAATGCTGGACTTTTACAATGTGGTATTAGTGCTTTTACTACAATAAAGGATTGGAGTATATAGTTCCTGTATTTTTAAAAAAAAGTGAGATTAGCACACACACAGTCTAACTACACATTACCATTAAAGAAGGTGGTGATGTAGGCTAGAGGGTTTGTTGTGGAAAATGAGCTTCTCCTGGTGTGTGACAAAGTAAGAGCACACTGCCACAGTCTGAGTAAAGTGTTGCTATAAAAAGCAGTAAAGTTGCTACGGTTAGCTGTAACATGCTGAGAAAAGTATAATCATTCCTGAAAGTGCATGTAATGTATTAACTGTCACAGAGGTGAAAAGTGTCTCTCTTCATATGATGTTACTAAAATTTCCTCCTGCATTCTTCACAGAACAGAAAGTCTCCTATCATAGAAACATGTTACCAGTAGAAACAGAACTAGATACAGTAGCTGTAACCATAGCGAGGCTGGTCTCATTTAAGGTTTCTTGAACCTGTAAACAGAATCAAGAGTAACATTTCTTTATGATTTATTTAAAATCTGAATTATGGAACTGGTTTGTAGCTGATACTCAGCTGTTCTTAGATATTAGTAAGGTACGCTTGGATCCATCTTTGAAGATAAAGCAGCTCCAGACCATGAAGGGTAGGCTGACTGCCCGCATGAAGGAATTAATTTATCGAATGTAAGGCCATGAGTCAAATTGGAATGGGTGAGAAAGTCATCATGTCAGTTAATCACCTTTATTTGATTAATCACAGCCATACTGAACCAGTACATGTCAGTTGCATATAACATCAGCTGCAGTACGATAAATTTTACGTCCATTAAAAAAGGTTTCTACTTTTTCTTTCTCATACTTAATGCTGTACAGCAAGGGAAAGATTGGTGAGGTACATTTGCCACAGAAACACCCACAGAGACACTCATACACCTCCTATTTGTACTACTTTTAGATCACTACAGCCATGACAACAAGTATTTACGAGAACATCAATGCATTTTCTAATCAACACAATGGGAGGAAGATTTAAAAAAAAGGTTTGGAGTGCACACAGTACAAAGCAATAGCTAGAATACCTGAATGTAATAAGGTCAGCAAGTACCAGAAATATGTGATCACTTCTCAAAGGCTAATTCCATATTACATTCATGTTAGCACACTAATCAATTTAGATTCACCCATCAAGCTTAGTCAGATCGTTAGAAAGCAATTTTCATTTTGCCTGAGAGTCCATTAGTTGCTTGAGTAACAGTGGACTCTAAATTGATGCACTCAAATTGCATCTGGACTGATTTCAGAACAATAACAAGCACGCAGGATTACATGCAAATGCATCATTAGATCTAAAAACACATTGTCAGTTGCAGCCGCTGATGGTGCAGACACATCAAGTAGTAACATCTTCACATTACCACCAACTTTGCCAGTTATTCCAATTGCTTCTATTATTGATGTGTGAATGGTGGCTTTGGGCACCCTTGCTCCTTCACATCTTAATAGATGGAAATAGCAGCGTGTACGCTCCACTGAGCATCACAGGAAGTGACTTTCAGCTACCTTACACAAGGTGGGCAAATCAGTGGGGAGCAAGCCATTATGGCAGTGTTGTGGTTCATTTGAGTGCCATGCACTGTGCAAGAAAACATGATCTTTCCAAGTGGCCAGGGGATTCTGCACAGCGGGATCGCTGGGGAGGAGTTGCCCCGTAAATTACAACTAATTACAGCTTCGATTGAGCTGAAACCCAGTCTGCTCAGGCCCACGTTTCCACTAAGACACAGGAGGGATTTCACTCTTCCCCACTTAAAGCTCAGTATCCATAGGCAGCAGTGAGAGACTCAACGGCATTTAAATAAGCACTCTAACGTTTAAAAGTCCTGTGTGTCTGCATATGAGCAAGTTCATGCATACACACACAGTATATAAGAGTAAAATGCACATTTACATTTATGTATTCTTAAATTGCTTATAAGAAAACAAATGTTGAGCATGATGTGAAAATGATCCCCTGACTTTTGCTTCATTTTCTCAAAATATTGCAATTAATAGAATAATATACAATACTGGACGGTCAGTTCGTAGCTTGGCATGATGTAAGCGTGATGCAATTCCCTCAGCTGATGGTTTCAGAAAAAGGAAAGCTGCTTTCGAGTCTATAACAGTGTGAGCCTTGACGTGAAAATGTTTCTTTAAATAAAAAAGATAAAACTATATTTCCTGCTGCTTTATTGTCCTGAAAAAGCCTTTTATCGTGTGCCGCTTCTACACTCGACCAGGGCCTTTTACTTTCCCTAAAAATCACGCATTATGTGCAAAAGAGTGAGGCTTGGCCCATAGGATCCTAACTTTGTGAATTGTGTTTACAAGTATGTTCTTGTAATAAAGAACAAACCTGCAAGCAATATCTACCCTCACAGAGAGAGAGAGAGAGAGCGAGAGAAAGGACATGAGATGATGGTGGTACCTGAGAAGGACCCGGTCAAAGATGTGCAGTTGTTCGATAAAGGTATTTCAGGGACCAATAAAAGGGAAATACTAATAATCTCAGGCTGTCCTGAGGTTTCGAGCACTTTGGGAAGAGGAAATGTAGTGTATGACTGGAGAAAAATAAGGATTGTATGTTTGGATTTCTTTTAAGGCCCCAATCAAAAACTCAACAGAACCAACAGTGACCATAAATCCTCCCAGCGCCTCTCTGCTTTGTTAAAAACCATCTCCAAGGAATCATTCATTTTACTGTTACCATGGGCACAGGAACAAATCTCTCCCATCCCCTCCTCTGTTTGCTTCACAGTTAGTGCTACTATTAAAAAACAAAACAAAAAACTAAAGAACACACAACGAATTACTCTACTCACTCGTTGCATGGTATCAAACTCGCTCAGCATGGCACGGGGATGATTGCCACCAGCCTTTCCTGCCATGTCTGTCATTGAGAATGGGATATCTCTCTCACATCACCAAAAACCTGGGAAAAATGGCTGAATGGGCTGGAGGTGGTAACTTTTGTGCCAGCCACTGGGTTGTTGAAAGTGACTGAGGTGCCCAATCTTCTCAGTGAGGGTGGCAGACAGAGCGCACATTAACACCTGTGAGACTGGTAAGCCACAGCTTTGGCAAAGCCTCTTAGCCCAGGCCTGTGTCATCCATTTTATATGGCTCTGGCACAGGGGCATTTATACACTGCAGCCTCACTGCTGCACTACAGAGGGGTATGTGCTCAACAGCACTCCCTCTGTGGAAACATGTGCTTTTTGTCTTGGCACAGTGAGGTCTATATGCAAGTGTGACTTTTACAAATGGTGAGAGAAACCTCGGACAACTTCAGACAAACGCTTGACATTATGTTTGTGTGCTCACATTCCTTTGAACAACCACATAAACAATTCAGAATTATTTACAATCACTGACATAAACTGATTTATAAATAGATGTATCCTTGTATGTAAAATCCTTGCTCTTTGCAATGCTATGTTTTTACTGTAGTATGCAACCGCTCTTTTGGGTGTGGCACACTACATGTGGAGGTGTAATATTCCTTTGAAATTAGCACTTTACCAACTGTGACCTGATCTTGCAGTTAAAATGATTAAAATCCCATTATACTGATAAAACATGCTCTTAATTGCCCATTTATTAGGTGCACCTACAATTGCTAGAACTGATTCAATCTCAACATGCCTGTAATGAATCCTACCTTTATTAAGTTAATAATGTTTTTTAAATGCTTTGAAAAAGATTTACTTTCAATTTTATAGTCATTTTGGTGGCTATAATTTCAGGTTTGGAATTGTATTGCTGTGAGGGCTCTACCACGTTTAGTCTGCCCTCGCTGTTATAAACGAGGTAGGCAAAATATTAATGCAGTACAACTCAACACCATCACAAACTCCAGCCTTCAGAATGGCCATAAAGTTGAACAGTGGGGCTGCAGGATATTGGGAGAAAAAGCTGACTTTGCAATATCTATTTTTTTCTGCAATATATATTGCGATAAGAAAACAGCTTAGTAAATATAGCATGGGTATAATTTACCCACCGCAAGATGCTCTCTGTGGCCAAAGCTCCGCTGCCTGGTCCATTTGTTTGAGGCAGCAGTCTTCACCATGTTCACCACATTATCAGTTATTTCTCTCTTGGAACAGTTCTCATCTTTTACACTGGCAAAAGCTTTTGAAATTTTATTTTTCTTTTTGGGGGCGGGGGGAGTTCACGATGCCATTCAGATCTGGCTTTGCACTTGTTTTGCAGAGCTTTAAGGTTTAAAATGTTAAAATAATGACTCATATAAAGGTAATAATTGCAAGATACGGTCGACAACGGCGTCACCAACAAAGCACCCCCACACCATCACACCTCCTCCTCCATGCATGTCGAGACCGTCCGTTCTCCTTTTCTGCGTTGCACAAAGACACTGTGGGTGGAACCAAACATCTCAAATTTGGACTCATCAGGCCAAAGCACAGATTTTCACTGGTCTAATGTCCATTCCTTGTGTTTCTTGGCCCAAACAAATCTCTTCTGCTTGTTGCTTTTCCTCAATCATGGCTTCTTGGCAGCTATTTGACCATAAAGGCCTGATTGGTGCAGTCTCCTCTAAACAGTTGATGTAGAGGTGTGTCCGCTACTAGAACTCTGTGTGGCATTTATCTGGGCTCTAATCTGAGGTGCTGTTAACATGCGATTTCTGAGGATGGTGACTCGGAAAAATTTATGCTCAGCAGCAGAGGTGACTCTTGGTCTTCCTTTCCTGGGGCAGTCCTCATGTGAGCCAGTTTCATTGTAGCGCTTGATGGGTTTTGCAACTGCACTTGGGGATAAATTCAAAGTTTTTGTAATTTTCCAGACTGACTGACCTTCAATTCTTAAGGTAATGATGGACTGCTGTTTCTTTTTACTTAGCTGATCGGTTCTTGCCATAATATGGACTCTAACAGTTGTCAAATAGAGCTGTCAACTGTGTACCAACCTGACTTCTGCACAACACAATTGATGATCTCAACCCCATTAAGAAGGCAAAAAAATTCCACAAATAAACCTTGACAAGGCACACCTGTGAAGTGAAAACCTTTTTAGGTGACTGCCTCATGAAGCTCATCCAGAGAATGCCAAAAGTGTGCAAAGCAGTAATTTGGTCAATATATAGTTGTGGGACTGTTTTTTTTTTTTTTGGTGACATAGTTGACATTTTTCCTGTTTTCAGGCCTAAAATCAACATGGCCGTCTATAACGAAACACCACATGGCATTTTTAGAGAAAGATTCTTCTACATATTATATATTCAATTGAGTAAAATTGAAAGTTATTTATAAAGATATTGTATTAACACTGTTGACATGAAATAAATCCACACTTGACTCACACTTCTTTATGTTAAATAAGAAAGAGGAGAAATAATGTACCTTGGAGTTGTTACGATCCAACCCGTAGGGGTTGGCTGGATGCAACAAAATAACCAGGTGTAGTTGATTTAGGTAAAGGGATTTATCACTTAGTAGCAATAAGGAACATAAAAGTGACAAAAAACACAGACTGGTGAGTGTTGCTAAATCAAAAAACGGAATAAAACAAAACGAAGGCTAACAGTTCGTAAATTATCTAAACCCAAAACAAAACAACTGAACTCCCTAGCCAAACTTAAATACAGCAGCAACACCCACCACCGGAAACTAAAACTAATACAATTGTGTGCACAAAATAAACTAAACAAAACTGGTGTCTCACACTCACTGATTACACAGTTCACAAAGACTAAACACAGAGTGGCTTCTTCACTAAGGTGGCAGGCTGCTAATTGGAGCCTCAGTCTCTGCTTGACAGTAGGCTCCACACCAAGGTAGCAGCTGCCAACAGAAACCCAGTGTCGGCAGAACCCACCACGAGTATCTACCGACCGAAGTGTCTGTGGTACCCTCCAACCCACCACAAGTACGTGCAGACCAAAACACATCAACATACAAACAAATTTTCACACACAAAAGAGGCACCAGGGTGGACTGGTCATGAATACCAGCCACCCAGACTAATCGCATGGTGGCAGCTATATAGTTTGCAGGTGTGCTGAAGGCTGCATCTGGTTGGTCCAAGGAGGAGGGGAGCCCAATCAGGAAGGTCTGAAGGCGGGGCGAACAGAGCTGCAGTGCAGGTCGTCATCTTCATGGCCGTTAGGTGCAATGGCTGGCAGCTGGTGTTGCAGACTCTCAGGGACAGCCACAGCTGAACCCACTCCTGCAATTTTTCCCCACACAACAGGCCCTAAAAAGACACCTCATAAACAAACGGCACACCAATACTGGTGTCCGTAACAGAGTCTTGTCAGTCTTTTGAAGGAAAAGGCATCATGTGGAGCAGGTCATGTGATTTGGAATTAACACACTTCCTTTGAGAGGTGTTTTATTAATGGGTAACTGAAAGAAAACAGTGAAAGCCACTTCTCGGACACAGATGCGATTTGTTATTTTCCATATAAAATTTTATATATTGCCAAAAAAGATCATGTCATGATTATCTCAGCTTAATGAAAAGAACACAATCAGAACTATTTTTGAATAAACTAATTTATATACATGAATAAGCTATGACATTGGGATATTCTGTAATGTGACAAAGTAAAGTCACAGTTTATAAACTTCATGACTTCTTTTCCAGTTGATGCCACCTTACACCATCATACTGTACAGTACTTTTTATATTGTACTTTATTTTTCTTGCTTTTCATTTCTACGTGTTCTTTGGACAGGCATTGTTGTTATTGTTATTTTGTACCTCCATTTACTCCACTCTCATCAGAATTACATCCCTCTTTGCCGTGTCACATTTCTATCTGGTAATGCAAGACAACAGCATACCCGGTGACATCATTAAAGTTTCATCTTATTAGCCCAGTAGGGAGAAGTAGAGAACGCAGGGAAATGGACATCATTACTGAGTAGTACTTCCAGGGAAACAAAATACTTCTTTTTTTCTTCTGGCTGACATTAATGATTGGCTTCTTTGTCGCTCCATGGCAGGCTTGTCAGATGCAGCTGCTATGGAGATGAGATCCACCTCAGGCTAAATAATGTTAATGGGATTCCCACACAAACACCTATCACATATGTCTTCAAGATACTATACACCCACCTCATTTTTTCCGTAATCGGGAAGCAACATACTGCAGATCTATCTAAACTATTTCTCAACTGCGACTTCCTCTGGGAATTTATTCTTCAGAATTTATCTCAGCAAAACAGTGAAGTAAAAATACGTCGAAAATGTCAACATATGGAAACCTGTTTGTGGATTTTAGTGTGACCTGCTGGCTCAAGATATGGCAAAGGTTAATACATGGATTTCTTCTCCCTGAAATGTGTGTCATATGTACACACCGTCTCTATCAGTCCTGCAGCTTGAGACAAGACTAAGTGATGTCGCCACTGTGCTGACAGCTCACCAAATGTATGGGGGTGGAGAAACAACAGTTGTGAGGAAGTGCGGAGAGATGCTGAGGGGACAAATAAGAGATGATGGGAGAATAGGGTGGGCGCATCTGTATGGAGGATGCTCTGACACGGAGACACATAAATAGTCTGCACGGTGAGACTCCTAGGGGAGGTGAAGTGGGCTGCAGCTTACGCCACATCCCTGTTGCGTGGTTGCAGAGTGGATTGCAGGCTAAAACTGATCATTACAATCATTAAATCAAATTGTCAGGTGGCTGCAGTCAGGTAAATGCTGAATTCCGTCCAGTATCTGTGGGATTAAGGAGCGACGTGAATTCTTTGTTGGTAATTCTTCAAGACAAATAGCAGGGCTCCCTAGACACCGCCCCCTTCAAGTCAGCAGGCAGCCTGCACTAATTAGCAAGGGAGGTGTGAAGGAGAAATCATTACTTTATCCACACATACTGTGCCCTACATACTGCTCTCTCCCCCACAGACATCATCAGTCCACCTCCTATCTATCCTCTCCCCTACAGTCTGCAGCATGGTGTAGTGCATGTGCATATTCATGTGTTCGCATGTGTTTGTGTGCAAAGAGTTCAAAATGGAGGGCAAATGGAGGCCTGCAGACCAACACAAAAGGTGGGAAAGATAGAAGAGGAGGGACGATGATGACAGAGGTGCTGGAGGGAATAGAAAACAGCATCCGACTAACCACTTGGCAAAAGAGGTGCAGGGAGGAACCGAGAGAAGGGGCCCGTGCTGCAAGGTGTGGACAGCTCAGCGCCGTGACTCCCTCGGTGTAATTACAATGGAATGGTCTCTGATTGATTGTTTGAGCTAGCAGGACCTCCAAAGCACCTCTGTGCTGTGGATGAGGCCTTTGTAGCGATGCTTAGCTCCCCTCCTGTGGACCTCAGCTGGGCTCCTATTCCCAGCAGCGTGATTCATGAGCGCTTGAGCACTCTTCTGACCCAGGCAGGCCTGCAGTCCAAACCATCAGGTAGCACTCAAAACAGTTGCCCTCTCCACAATTAATTAGCTAAAGAAGCAGAGGGCAACCGCCGCTGCTACCACCTTCCCTCTTTCATTCTCTCATTTTAAAGCCTGCCTTCACAACTATTCATAATAAGATCTTGTTACCATAGAGCACAGATCAACAAAAGGGGAAAATAACCACAGAGACAGATCTTCCTAAAAGCGCCGCTGTACATATACTGACACAATCCGCCACAGGCTTACCAGTAGGAGTACATAGTCAAACCAATAAGGTTTGGGGCTAGATGCCACAAGTAAAGTGGTGCACTTAGTACATCCTGGCCACTATCTTTTCAAGAGCATCTTGAATATTTAACCGTAGCTCAATTTTACATACAAGCTTTTAAAATATGTGATATTTATTTCATGGGGACAGAATGCATAAAAGCCGTGAAAATTGAACTCTATTGCATCTTCCCTCCTTTCAAAAATGCACTTATATTGGGCAGCACTTACCAACACAATGCACTCACTCTGTTTGTGCCTCGAGTTACATTTACTAGTACTTCCCAAAAACAGTCGAAATAGTAGATAAGAATAGAATATATTGGAAAAAGCATGAAAAGGAAAACCATTGTCTGTGAAGGCCAGCAATTTTTTTCAAAACTTTTTAGCAATTGAGCTTTACCCGTGCAGAAAGAAAAGCATCTATGCAGCCACTTCACTCAGCACCACCAACAACTCGGAAAAGGAACAGGAGTGGCACAAAATGAAACTGTGCTTTAAAAAGATGCACTGAAATCTAACATTCATGGGTGGTTCACAGGAGCATCTAAGGCAAATGAAATGATAGCTTTCTCCATAAATCCCCCTGAACTACCCACCCACTCAGTCCCCACCCCTGAAAAAAAGCGCCCTTTCAGCACATATTCATAAAGGCTCTCTAATGGCTTCCAGAGGGACGAGGGGGCCTTCTCCTCAGACAGAGACATTTCACAGGCCCACAGGCAGAGCAGAGGAGAGCCAAGAGAAAAATATCAAGTCTGAGAGAAACAGTGAGAGAGAGGGAGAGAGAAGGAAAGACAGAGAGGGAAAGTGTGTGTGTGAGAGAGGATGTCTTCATCATGAGTGGAATAGGAATGATGCCCCACTGGGGTCTATTAGTGAGCCTTTACATACAATGGCAGCCTCACCAATTTCCAAGTGTGGCAACAAAGCAAAGCCACCAGTTTACTACAGCAGATAAGTTAAGGTTGCTGAGGAAAACATACAGCACCAGGATAAATACTCTTAGAATGGGGTGGGCCATCTTGACGGCATGCATGGTAACACTGCAGGGTATTTTGTAGTACCAAAAGTCATGATGATATGACACCGCTTAGTGTAATGCCATACAATTCAAAACACCGTCGCCCTATCCTGTATTCATGTGAACGCTCACAGGCTCAAGGTGGTAATGCAAGAAGAGGGCCTGGCCGTCGTAATTCGTTTGAGGTTCAGGGTCTTGTTCAAGGACACTTGACATATGGATGGAAATTGAAGACCGAGCTTTTAATGGTCCACCTGCTGAACCTTCCGAGTAACAATGTATATAATGAGACATAACAGGGATTCACTGATATGATTTTCTGAGGAGGGATACCGATTTTTATTATTTAAAGAGACCTATAACCAATATTTGGAACTAGTATGCACTAGATGGTCATGTGTTTTTGTTTAATTGCAGATCAAATGAGATTGTTAAAATACATTTTGCTTTAGAGCGATGCTACAGGTGCTAAAGATAGCGTTAGCCTGCAAGCCTCTTTGTGGTAGCTTTAGCCAAATGCCCGTGGCAAATGGTAGCCAAAATAAATTACAGTCATACTGGTTTGCACATTACTCAAAAATATATCTGTCACCACATAAATATGCTATATCATGATGAAAACTGAATTGTTCAGTATAATGAGCAAACTAGGCACACTTGTGTAAGATTCCAGTGATTATTACAACTTGAGCAACGTTTGGGTCTGCTTACCGGAGCTTCTCCGGTCTGCAGGTACATTCCTCAGTCTCCATCTGGCTTTCACTGTTGGTAGCCTGTAACTCATGACATGTAACCAGTCACATAGTGCTGTGGGCAGGACATTGAGTGAGATCACAGAGCGACTACAGTCAGAAAAAGGTGGCTAGAAAAGTGACAAAGTAGCAAATGTGATTTATTTTAATGGGAATCTGGCTGTCAAAACCCCCCAAAACAATACCATACAAAACAGTAATCAGAAAAATCAGACATTCAGTCAGACCAACAATCACTTGACCTCAAGTACATAACAGACCAATTTGAATTGTTTAGTTCTTTTTCTGTTTGATTTCTGATTAAAATCCAACTTAATTTCAATATTAATATCATGATACCACAAATTGTGCACTTACATTTGGTTGCAGAGATCTAGAGGGGCAGTCCTGCAACGCGTTTGTTCTTGACTGAAGGTTATGCTGCCAATGTGACTGGTAAAAGTGTGAAAATCCTACAAGTCAAAGCAAAATTTTGACTGACATTGATCACAATTAGGCTTGGCTCGAGTATGAACCATGAACCAATTATGATGAGCCTTTAGTTCAAGTGAATTCACCATTTCTTCCTCAGTACTGAGAATCAGAAGCAGCCCATTAACAATCCTTCATGAACCAAATCCTCTGCTCAACATGGTGCTCATTAAAATTGCATTGAGAGGGTGCCATTTTCACTTATTAGCTTAATTGTCAGGTCATGTAGATTGGACAGATGACAGTGAAGGTGTCTATGCCAAAGGACATGCTAGTTTCAGTGAGCCACCGCTGCTACAGGGTAGAAGTCATCAATTGCTGAACACACTCATACGTCACATATACGGGCCAAATTAAGCCACAGACAAATTAAACAAGCTTGCTCATAAATTATAAGACAGGGATGGGGGCATCCTATATATCATTGCCATGGTAGTCATCAATCATTGTGAGGCTGGAACTCTTAACTTCCCATCTCATGGATAACTGTGAGGGTTATTCTCTCACGTACTCTTTCATTGTCCCTTCATCTCCTCTGATGAAAGTGAGGTGTCACCGTCGAGGTGACTACTAACCTCAGTCTTACTAACCTCAGTCTTGCTTCATTACACTACTTAATTTCTGACTGAGCATTTGAACGCAGTGCTTCTTCCAAACAAGCTCATCAGACTAATAATAGGAAATCTTGAAGAGCAAAGCATGTACTACTTTGATCTTGTGAAGCTGTAAAAGGACAAATACTTCTATACTTTATTTTGCTGGTATTTTTATTGTGCGTCTATGTGTGTGTGTTTATGTGTTTATTATTCTTTTTTTGTGTCTGTAACCATCTCATATTCTCCTCCTTCGGTGTCGGCGTGTTCCTGAGTCAATGTCACTCGCCTTGCTTTGTCACCACACGATAACAAGTGTAAGAAATAGAAGAACTCTGAAACAGCAAATTCTTGGAGTTGTGAATGTATCTTTTATAGCAGAGTACATGTGCAGTAGGTGGAGGAGTTACTGTATATTCTATATATTTATTCAGTCTAGAAGTTTCTTTCTCATTATGCCAGTAGTTGCTCTGGTGCAGACATACACTTGTTGACCATTTCATGACCTTTTGCACCTGTACATCTGCTTATTCTGCCAATTATTCAATCAGCCAATCATGTGGCAGCTGTGTGATGCATATAGTCCTGTAGATAAAGTTCAGTAGGTTCATTTAATGCTCAAATCAATGCGCATAATTGGAAAAAAGTGACTTTGACCCATGATTTTGACTCTTGAAATATTGTTTCTCGAACTGCTCATCTTCTGGGATTTTCATGCACAGCAATCTTTAGAGTCAAAGGGAAACAAAAAAATATGTAGTTAGTGGCTGTTCTGCACACTGAAATGTGTTGTTGACAGGAGAGGTGAGAGGAGAATGACTTGTGGCCGTTGAAGTGCTCTGTAAGTGTATATTGGACATGCATACGTGTTTACTTCTTTATTCCTATTCACTTTGCTTAATCCATGTGACAGCAATGCTTTGAATTCTACCCTTAATAATATCATGTCAATCAGTGCCTCATTTAACCTGGTTCACAACAGCAAGTATAGGAAATATATCTTATTCATTGCATAGATTCACAGCATTACAGTGATTGGCATAGTTAAAAGCCTTGACGGAGTATACAACATCAGAACATGTTCATAAATGACCATATCATGCAATCCGCTGGTTGAAAAATAAAAATCAATCATGAAAATTAACTTCATTCACTGACGCCAGACACCAACACTGAAGACATAAATAAGAAGATTCACTTATGGTGTTTCTGCAATAATAAGGGCACCTTCACTAAATTAAGCTTCTCATATTCTGGAGACTTTTTCTAATTTTTCTTATCTATGGCTAAACGTTATTGCTCCAAGTGCATTCTTTAATGTTGTTCAAAAGTACATCAAAGTATTACCTTGCATGCTCTAAAACTAATCACACATGGCTCGGTTTACTCACTTCGTCTCACCATCACATGCACAAACACATTCATCTGATTAAGAATATGGAAAGCTTTTTCTTTTTTAAAAAAGATAATCTATTTATATTAGAATCTCAAAGAGAGTGACATTTAAAAGAAAATCACATGAAAAGCCGTTAAAGTGATCTCAACTGTCTTGAAGACAGGTAGAGTGATTAAACATCCAAATACTAAACTGAGGTCATACACTGCAACAAGGAACTCATGAGGAATGAAAAAATACTCCACATCTTGTACCTTATCAAAAGAAATGAGCAGAGTGAGTTTGCATTTAAATTTATACTACATATGTTTGAAAAAACTTAAACTGTGCAGCTTTGAACACAAAGTAAGAGGCCAACTTTTGTTGCTTTGGCTGTAACACCAAAGGAATCACAGGTGTTATACTCCATGCTCGCTTAAACCTGCACAATGGCTCTCCAAAAATATAAAAGGGTGGAAGTGAGAGGGTTGTGCACCATGCCTCTCAGGTGAACAGCTGGACTGTGGAATATTTGGCGGGCAGAAAGTATGAGGCACAGCTGGCTTTTAAGAGGAAGAGCTCCCCTGGAGCCTCTGGGAGGTCACAGCCTGCTAGGCCGTGAAGCGTTGCTCGGCAGGAGCCGTGTGTAAAGGCAGAAGGCCTGTGCCACTGTGTGCAGATGTTCCCCCCGCTCTGCTGGCTGCCTCAAAACACACACAATGCACAAACCTTGGAGCAGGGATGATTTAACACATAGAGCAAACACTTAACACAGACACCTTCACTGGCACATATACATCAGCATAGATCCACTACACATATATTCATACACGCACACACTTCTTCGCTCTCCATATCCCGTCTACACAACCACGTCACTTTCTTGTATCCTCCATAGCAACAAGCACCACCTCAGTGCTTCTGAGTGGTACTGCTGGAAACAATAAAGGAGGGTCTAAATGAGCTCTCCAAGGTCTGAAACACACAACCAAATGTAGGAAGGTGCCCCTCAAATGCAGCAGCAAACCGCTCCTCTTCACTTCATAACACAGCAGCTTCCATTCATTACCCAGTGGAAAAGCAGAGTTACAGGACAAAGTAAAGATGAAAAAAGCTCAAGGCTCCAACCTTCACACCCCTCGGTATTATACCATGTTATGTATGTGTCTCACATTGTGCCACATTTAAATAGTGTACTGCAGCAAAACAATCAATAGCAAAGAAAAATGAAGTTATTCCTTTAATACCTGAGCGGTACGCATTTATCGACCTGCGTACTCCTCAGAGGTATATCCACAAGGGACGTACTGCGCTGTCAGTGGCAAAATTATCCAGTGTTTGTGGTATCATGGCAAAATAACTCATTGAATAATGTCAGTCAAAGGTGTGTGAGATGATAGAATATTTATTTTGGGTGAAACATGTAGCATGGGAGATAGCATGGGATAGGTATAGTCATCAGACACCAGCATCAGCAGTCCACTGGCAGTGATGAATAGAGAAAAAGACAGAATGAGTGGCAGGCCCTAGTGAGAGACAGCACTCCACTCAGCAATCTCCTCCGCGCCGTCTGTCCACCCCGACAAACCCTTGCAAACCCAAGAGACAAATCCTGCTGCTGACACCAATGGACAAGCACATCTGGTAACTAAGGTCCACTGGGGTCCACAGTGACAGCCCCAATCAGCCACTTGATATTCACTGTGCCGACTTCCCATTCTCTCAGTCTGATGGCAGAGACAGAGGGAAGGAGAGCAAAAGAAAGAGGGGAGGTGGGGGAAACCTTTCAACAGGAAATCAAATATTAATCAGCCCAATCACAGGCATATCACCATAACTGCAGTCTGACATTGATATTCAATCAATCAAAAGGCCTAAATATGGAGAGATCACAATGAGATCAACAATAGAAGAATAGAAGGTTTAGAGTGACTGATGACAGTGGGCCCATGAATATTAATGCCTCAGTAGAGTGTAGGGCTTCACAATTAATCGAATATTAATCACGATCACGGTGTTGGCTTCCCACAATTAAATGAACATGATCGACTGCAGTATTGGCATTTAGAATGTGTGCTCTGCTCATACAAATCTCTGCACACAGAAAAGTCCACTCAAAGGAAACAGCTCATGTAGATGATATAATAATTCCTGATTTAGCTTGTTACTGAAATGTTTTCCTCATGAGTTTATGCTCTTGATCGCTACTTTAAAGAGTTTCTGAATACAGAACGGTCTTCGTGTTTTGTGTCTTCAAGTCATTAGTCAGATCCACTCCTCACTCGTTATGTCTGGTAAAAAAAAAAAAAAAAAAAAGACTTGAGACTTCAAAACAGCAGCCCACAGATCAGCGGGTGACATCATGGTCACTACGTCCGTCTTTTCTATGCAGTCTCTGCCAGTCTCTGAGCATTTGTTCAGCAAGTGAGCCATTTTGGGTACGTTTTTTTATATTTTGCCTCTTGGAGATGCACTAAATCCAGTTTATGGATCTTACTCTGTTACAGATTTGTTCATAGCAGGAATGTAGAACATGAAGGTAACATTTCAGTTTATTTAAATAATAAGTGCAATCAAATCATTCAGTAATGTTTGATCAAAATAATTCTAATTATCATTTGTGTAGTCCTGGTGAAGCTAATTTCAAAGGTGCATGTTTATTGTAGATCTCAGCCCATGAGCCTGTGTCGAGTAGCAGTGCATTATCAAAGTAGTAACAGTTGTTTGCAGTGTTAAAGCCTGTACTGATATGACAGCAGTGGTCTTTTTATATGTATTGTTAGTTCTATTGCCCTTTCATTAATTATGTACAAGAACTGGCCAAAGGCTATATTGTTTTCTACAGTGAAAATTAAATATTGATAAAGCTCCAGCTTTCACCCCAGATTTCATTGTGTTAACAAATATGTTTTGTTTGCAAAACAATTTGAATTTAATAATTCATCAAAAGTGGGGGGAGGCCATTATCATTCAGCATGAGCCCTGTGTGGCTCCAGATGTCAAGGATCATGTCTTCGCACTGACAATACATGCAAAGTGTGTGCCCTTTTTATACATTATTTAAAGCAAATTCTGGAGGTTGGGTTAGACATGGGCACAGGGACTGATACATAACATGTATAGAGGTGACCTGAGACTGTCTGTCAGGAAAGGAAATCGTGACCGAACTACAAAGACATATTTACACTGATATTCTGTGTAATCATTGTATTCATTTTGTGTCTGTGCAAGCTTTTACTGATGAAGGACTTTGCAAATGCTGGACCAAAGAGTGTTTCATGTAGCAATGACCAAATTAATATTGATTAATGTGTGAACTATAAGAATTTAACTATGCATGTGTGTATTTTATTCCATCTTCAACTTGTACTCACCATGAATACTGGCTGTTTAAAGGTTAAAAACCCACAGCGCCACAAACCCAGAGTACAGAGAGATCATAGCGTCCCAGCGGGCTATAACATTAGTCACAAGCTTCATGTTGGTCATAAATCTAGCACAGCAGAATCTTGAGCCCGCCTGGGAACATGAATGTAATCCTTAAAACTGAAATTATTCTTTATTTTTCATTATGGGCTCAGAGGAGGGTGAAAGCTGCGGCGATTACAACCTTAACCTGGAACATCCAAACCCTATTGACCACTCTGTCAGCCTTCGGTAACAAAGCTTGACTTGACATTCTGTTAGCAGCAGTGCGGGGGCTGCTGAATAGAGGGGAAGTGGTGGTTGATAGGCGTGACGGAGAAGAGAAAGAGAGAGAGACAGGGGACGCCTGTTTGGGATTTACAGCAGCGGGCGTGCTCACCTAGCAGCTGACCGTGCTGCTTCACAGGTCAGCCGCTCTAACCGGACTCCATTAATACGCCAGTCCACCTTGTGGCACACTTTACGCTCCAATGCATCCCCAGCCTTAGGGACAATTCACTGGCACTTTACTCTAGAACAGAGTAAGAAAAGGAGGAGGAGGCCTGGGGTCCAGGAACAAAGAAACCCTCTGAAAATCGAGGAGGGGTAAAAGAAAAGTCACAAGAAAGTTTGAAAAGTAGCTCTTCTTACGATCCACTTACATACCTTAGTATATAGAATTGCATATGTGGTGAACTTTGAAAGCTTGAGCTCCAAGAGGAGTTGCTCAGTTTTTCTTCTAAAGGTCATAGTTGTTATTTTTTCTTCAGAGTTGACTCAGGTTCATCTGATGTACCAGGGTCTACTTTTTGGCCCAGTAGCCTAAAGCAACACTTTAGGGATGGGCACGGACATCATGGTATAAATGTGTTTATGGCCAGGCAGCTGCCGGGGGCAGGCTGTTTTTTATGCTTTCTGGCCGAGTACAACACGGCCACCTGCTTGGCGTAAAAAACCCTCACTGCTATGCTGGGCTTTATGGGCACGTTCTGCAACGAAACAAAGATACACAAGGACGTGTGCGAGGAGAGCTGCTGGCTGCATATGGTGTGCACTTAAGCAATTCATTGGTGCCATAAGCATCGGCGGGAGCAAATTCTTGGCTCCTTGTGGTTCCCAGAGCATCATGGGACCTGAAGGATACTGCTTGGTTCATGAACCCAGTGATGAATTACTTTCCTCTGCAAGTCCATGCTTCCCTTAGGCGTGACTGTATGTGTCACTCCTCTGACAACTCTGTTTGCCTAAGCTCCAGAAAGCCCGCTGATTATCGTGAGACACTGGATGGAGGTACTGCAACTGGGTGGGGATTCACAGATGATCACCCCTAGGATTCACAGAAGTGAGTGTGTTTTGGGGCCGGGGGAGGGGAGGTGAGTGGCACTCAACCACCTGGTCTTCTGATAAACAAGTTCATGTATGAGGAAGAGTGAAAATGATTATTAGAAGGATTTCAGAGTGTCATCCTCCCTCGCTCAACACTATCTCACTTTCACTGCGAGCAGCAAGAACAAAATTACTTCCCGCCAGTGAATAATAAGGAAGTTTATGAAACGTGACGAATGCGACGGCGCTCTACATGAAATACCAATGAGGGAGGCGCCCCAGCGTAGCAAATGCTACATCCTAATATCAACAGTCACCTTGTGTTACTCCTCCGCTCCCAGAAGGACACATCATGGACAGAGTATGAACACACAGCATAATGGTGTGACACTGACAGTCCCAGTGTTGGCATGCGGGTGCAGCCAGGTGAATGGACGCATGCAGGCAACATGCCACTACAGCACGCTGGCTCCAGGAGGGTGGATGTCAGTGTCACCTGTGTGCTGACATGCTGTGTGCTATTTAGTCACAGAGGGGGGTCAGATGAAGTGTGTACATGACTCAGATACAGTTGTCATTCAGTCTGAGTTGAGTGAATCAACTTAAGACACCCCGCTGTCATTGAGAGAAATAGCGCTCAAAGGAACATTGAAAATGTGCAGAAACGATCAATTCATTATTGAAGAAAATCATTTAACGTGGCATGATGTCATGTAGGACATTAACAAGGACAACTGTAAATATTTGCTTGTTACGCTTAGTTGAAGTGTTGGATTTACTGGTTAGCTCAGTTTAATAGCATTATAAAGTGCATGTTTCTGGAAGGGCTCAGCAAACCTCTGTACTATTCTTCATTCACTCATGATGAAATATTTTTTGTGATACCAAAGGATACTTGGGTTAAAAACTATACTTGAAGGATTTTTCTGCAAGACCTCTTTAAAGATTTCTAAACATATATAGAGAGGACAATATTATCTAGTGCTTGATCAATATACATATCTGTATACAATGTCTGATATGTGCATGTTTCTTTGGTTTATTTTTTTCTTAAATAGAACATAACACAGAAAGATAATGATAATGTATAGATTTGTATTTGCCTAGTTTTGTGTAACAGCTCAGTAGCTGTTACATTCACAATTAATTCACATCTGACTCCATTGTTTACAACACTCACAGCACTGTCTGCAGCACTATGTAGCAGAGTATGTATCACAACTGATTGGACAGTGGTGCAGAGTAAGCAGTGTTTTCATAATAAGTTGCCAGCTAGTTTCTGAATATATTGTATTGTAAGGTTGACTTATTTGTGAAATGGATTCCAAACATTCCCAGAGTACAGCTAGAACTAATTAATACATTAATTAATTAGTTGTGGATATTAAAGTAATCAAGTAATCAACAGTTTTTTAAAGTCTTTTTTTTTTAAGAAGAAAAAGTAAAAATTATAATTATAAAGTGTTTTGTGTTGTTTGTTTAGTGACAGTGAGCTAACAGATTTGGGTTTACACAAAACAAGACATTCAAGGATGTCAGCTTGGGATTTGGAAAACACACACTGACTTTCTTCAAACAAACAACTCACATTTGATTGAGAAAATATGTCAGAAAAATTCCTGTTTAATGCACATTCTTCCCCATAACAGATATGCAGAGCCATTTTTTTTAATGAATATATTCTGAAACCTCCATTGTTTACTTCAAGCTTGCTAGCAGTCTTTTTTCCTGCTCTCTTTAGCAGAAAATTATGTTTCTGAGCATATTTCCGATTCCTGTCAATCAGTGGGTGGATGTGACTGCATGCTTGTGGGTGTCATTTGTATTTTAATGATTCTAATTCTGCTTATTATTTCTGGTTATTCAGGATTCTTGATTCAGATTTTTCCTGAGTTTCAGGTTGCTGGAGATCAACAGTAAAAATTTGCTTTTAATTATATTTTTTCTGTTGTACTATAATAAATTGACTACTTTTACCTTTAGTATTAATGTACATTTTACAGATTTGTCTTACATACTTAAACATTTTTAACGTTACACTTTTGCAATTTGGTGTTAGTACATTTACTTAGGTAAAAGTTCTATAAAGGTAAGCACATTATATGAATTACATTTTTAGACCCTCCAGAAAAATCGCATGAATTCCCGCATTAATCACCAAAATGCTGCTTATTATGCGGGGGTCAATTATTTCCCAAAAGCCCGCATAATCCCCGCAAAACAGCGCATAATTCCCGCAAGAATCTCACATTTCCACGAAAAAAAGAGAAATATGCGGGTCCCGCTTGATTTCACAATTTCCGCATAAAATGAGAAAACTATAACCAATATAAATGAAGTTGTGAGCGAGTTTTTATGTGATGCCCGGCCTGACGTCATCAGTTCGCGCATTCACACACACACTGGAAGCATGAGCTGATGCGGAGCGCGTTGCCAGTGTTGCCAACTTAGCGACTTTCTCGCTAAATCTAGCGACTTTCCAAAGCGTCCGAGCGACTTTTTTTTTGTCTAAAGTGACTAGCCACAAATCTAACGACTTTTTCTGACGTTTTGGAGAACTGACAGGAAAACTTGGGACATTCTGCAGCTACTGTCCTCAACAAGCAGCAGGTGCTGTTGTGAGCTTCTCCCCTCCCAAAGCACAGGCTGTCAGTCCAGTAACCCCATAGCAGTCCAGTGTCTGATTAGAGGACACATCCCTCCGCAGCCAGACTGCAGGTGAATCGCGCGTATTTTTGCATATTTCACAACTATTCGCATACTTTGCAACTTTCTGCAATTTCCCCGCATAAAATGGCATAAAAACCCCGCATATTTATTCGCATAATCAAGGATTTTTGTCCACGTTTTTCTGGAGGGTCTAGAATTATTATCGTTACTATGTTTTTTGACAAGTACAGTTAGCATGACCACAACCTAAATGTCCATCCCCTTTAAGGATGGTGTGTTTGTTGTGAGAATTGAGTTTCTTCTGGGTTGTGAGAGATGCAGCGGCTACAGTGTTACTTTAGTCTTTCAGAATGGTCCATTAGTATGGTTACTGATGCTTTTATGTTTGATGTCAGAGCTGAAAAACAAAAGTCACTGTTCAGAAACACAGAGCTAAAGTAATCCTAAGTGTAGTGGCAGCGAGTCTGAGGCCGTCTTTGGTAGCAGTAGTAGCAACATTTCTGCATTCAAGTGATTTGCTACAAGACATCACACAATCTGTGCTGTTCACCTGCTAATCAAGCAAACAGCCTGGAGTACTAGACCAGGACTGAACAAATAATCGATTCCAAATTGAAGTTGGCAATTAAGACATCACAAGACCGCAGTTTAGGGTGTTGGGTAATCAGCATGTCTGATGCAGGGTTTAAACTCTTGTCCATGGGTCTCCAAATTCCTTTATGACAAATTTTTGATGGCAGTGCTTCATGACATTTTTAATCTTTTACACAGTGAATATTGAACTATGTCAGAATCCAGTCACAATATTTGTAAAACATGACCTAATATATGATTTCCCAAAAGTTTTCATCTGCTCAACTTATGTCTTAAGACAAGTACAGGAGACAGAAAAACACACACATTCCACTTGATTGTGCAGATTGATAGGAGTAAGTGTTTTCAGAACAGTTTACGAAAGAAATACTGATGAATTAATTGTTTAGCAGTTCATAAGCAGAATTTAAATCAGATTTTCTTCATGATGTCTGTAGATTTGGACTTTTGGAGCTGGTTGTTAAGAAATAACCCTCTTTGTAAAGTCCACACACCCTCACACCCACACAAGACAAACGAACAAAGTGAGGAGCTGCTCAACAAAACAATCCTTTATTATGTTACCTGCAGTTCGAAGCTTCACAGGGCGCCTTTAACTGAGATGATTGAAAATCACTAATAGATTAATTTATGTAGAACATCATCACCTGCATCCTATGTGAAACAGCGCTGAAATGAACTTCTTGATGTCTCTTTCTCAGCCTGTTTATCTAGCTCAGCACTGACAGTGCAGTTTTGTGTTTACATCATGCCGTAGGTTTGTCTCCTGGTTACAGCAGCTCCTGTTCGTCCTCTCTCTCGTCACACTCCTCCACAGCTGAGTGACAAAAGTCTCTCCTGAGTGAAATCATGCATTTCCTTCTCGCCTTTATCTCTGATGGCCATTCCTCGAGCGTGCTGGTCATTATTTGCTGCTGGGTGCGACAATGATGAAAGTCTACCTGTTTGCTTGCATGCACACTTTAAACCCTTCTGTGCTAAATGAGTTGTTATGTTTCAACTAGAGCATTATTAATAATCTTGGGTTAAGATGCAGAGCTGAAAAAAATGCAAGGCCTGAATGGAATGCCCTGTATTTTTTATGAGTGTTTGCGCCAGTGTGTATTTGTGTGCACGCATGTAAGTTTGTATTCGCGGGGTCAACCCTTTTATCCTTGTCTTTCAGGATGGAGTGCGTGAGTGTTTGTGTATTTCTGCATTCTCCGCAGGGACTATTTCAGTTGAGGGCAAAGAACACAGAGAAACTTTGAAAGAGCTTTTATGTACTTTTGAGTGAAATGATCCCAAGAAAGGCTTTTTATAAAGAATACTTTTTATTCAGGCTTCCACATCCAGAAGGGCACTTACTCAATTACCAAGCTCCCTTCCTCCCTTTTTACATCCATCAATCCCGCCTCTATTCTTAGGCCTGTGTCTGTGTTGTGTGTGGAGGCACTGCTGTGGGCAAAGAGCATGAGCTTAGTAGTAAGCAATGTAGGGCATGTCAGTGAGTAACACAGTGAGTCAGTCATTTGTAGCCCCTTTTTGGCCATATTGTAACTTCAAAAGATCATGCAGCCAGAAAAAAGACAACATATTTGATTACTAATCTCACTCATGTTGACTATTTTTAAAGCAGAACTTTATTGGCCTCATACTTTTTTACGTTGCTTTAAAAAAACAAAAAACCCTTTGATGGCACGCATTGGCTGAGGTAGAATATGGCATGTACAGATACGGCTGATATTGTATGACAAGCTAACTGAATAAGAGGTAAACTCATTCTGTCGCCCTCACTTTCGCATCTCAGCTCTCTTTTAACTGCAGCCTTGTCACTCAGTAGCCTGAAAGGCAAGACCTCACACAGGTTTGACAGATGAAAGTCTCCTCACTTCATCGCTGTTTGACATTTTACCTCCCAGAAAAGTTTCAGTCTCTCTCTTCCTTTTCTTTCTCTCCCTCAACCTCGTAAACACACACACACACACACACACACACACACACACACACACACACACACACACACACACACACACACACACACACACACACACACACTCCTCTGGATGTGAGTCCATCTTCTCTGCTCCTGTCCATCTGCCTGGCAAAATGGGACCTCAGACAAAGGAGACGGAGGCTAACTCAGTGATCTGAATCAAATGGCAAGAGGAGGAGGGTAGCAGAGGAAAAGAGGAGTGATGGGTGCCAGAGAGAGAGCACGGGAGATGTGGGAGACAGAAGGGTTGGACGGTGAAGGGAGGCATGAGGGGCTAGATGTGAATTTTTTCTGACAGGTTGAAGTCTCCTCTGAGCTGACCCTCTCCCTGCTGGGAGACATGTCTCCTGGATGTGGGTGGGGTGAGGCAGGATGGAGAAAAGGAGGTATAAGAAGGAGCAATGAACTGTGACGCCATCCTGAATGCAGCAGGAACAGCAATAATCATCACTGAGCATGCAGTATATTAATTTGACCCCTACATCCCAAAGCACAATCTCTTGCAGGAATCTGGCAGTATTACATTTCCCTGGTTAGCTTAACACCACCATCGCTCAGCGTCAGGTCTCATCGGTGGGCATAGTGTTACCAGCCGGCACTTGAAGTACAGTGACACAGAAGACACATTGGCTGTCTGTCTCATTTCAAAATTTCATGTACAAAAAAAAAATATATTGATTTGTAAGTAGTAACACTCCGGCAGGGCAGGCTGAACAAACATGGCGACAAGTGACTTGCAGTGAATCTAAGGGTTGAGAGGAAGAAAAAACACAAGATGAAGAGGACAGATCATTGGTTTGAATGTCTGGGGAGGAAGCCTGAGTGTCTGTAAGTGTTCAACAGAGGGACGTCTGACGTTACGGTGAGCGTTATTGCGTCATTTCCTGTTCCTGTTTCAGCACTGTGTTGTGGTGTTAGCATGGCTTCTGCTTCTTCCTCTCCCTCTCTCTCCTGCTCAGTGTGCCACCATGTTTAGTTATTCCTCTGCCTCCTTTAGTGATAACGATATATGTAATAAGTGCAGTCTTTTTGTAGTTCTGGAGGCGAGGCTCTCCGAATTGGAATCGCGGCTCCGCACCATGGAAAATAACCCGCTAGCAGCTAGCCAGGCCCCCTTAGCCGTGCGGACCGCAATAGCTTAGCTTGTGTAGCCATCTGTTAGCCGTCCCTTAGCAGCGGCCCGAACAGCCGGGTGGATGGGTGACAGTTCGTAGGAAAACAGTCCTAAACTCAAGCCTGCTGTCCCGGCTCACCACAAAACCGCTTCATGTTTCTAATCGTTTTTCCCCGCTCAGCGACACACCCGCTGAGAAACCAACTCTGATCATTGGCAGCTCCATAGTCAGAAACGTGAAGCTAGCGACACCAGCGACCATAGTTTAAATGCTCCCAGGGGCCAGAGCGGGCGACATAGAAGCAAATTTGAAACTGCTGGCTAAGATAATCGTAAATATAGTAAGATTGTTATTCACGTCGGCGGTAACGACACCCGTTACGCCATTCGGAGGTCACCAAAATTAGCGTGGCATCGGTGTGTACTTTCGCCAAAACCATGTCGGACTCCGTAGTTTTCTCTGGACCCTTGCCTGATCTGACCAGCGATGACACGTTTAGCCGCATGTCGTCGTTTCGCCGCTGGTTGTCTATGTGGTGTCCATCAAACGACGTGGGCTTTATTGATAATTGGAGCTCTTTTTGGGGAAAACCTGGTCTGATTAGGAGAGACGGCATCCATCCCACTTTGGCTGGTGCAGCTCTCATTTCTAGGAATATGGCTGATTTTATTAGTACTCCTAAAGCATGACAACCCAGAGTTAAGACCAGGATGCAGAGCTGTAGTCTTACACACCTCTCTGCAGTTTCCTCACAGCTGTCACCCTCCAGTAATTCAGTTAATTCAGTTAATTTTATTGAGACTGTGTCTGTCCCCCGACCACCAAAATTCAATAAATTAATCAAATCAAAAATATACAAAAGAAATAGTAACCACAAAAATTTAATAAAAATTAATACTCTATTTCAACAGAGCAAAGAGACAGGAAAATTAAATGTGGTCTGTTAAATATTAGATCTCTCTTGTCTAAATCTCTGCTAGTAAATGAGTTGATAACTGATCACCAGATTGATTTGTTCTGTTTGACTGAAACCTGGTTGCAGCAGGGAAGAATTTGTTAGCCTAAACGAATCAACTCCCCCTTAGTCATAGTAACTGTCATATTCCTCGAATCACAGGCCGAGGAGGAGGAGTAGCAGCAATCTACCATCCTAGTTTAAAACTGAACCAGAGGCCTAAACCTGATTACAGCTTCATTTGAAAATCTCACTCTTAGTCTCTCTCATCCAAATTTGAAAGCTCAGAAACCAGTTTTAATTTGTTGTTATATATCGTCCTCCTGCCTCCTTATTCTGAGTTTTATCTCAATTCTCAGACTTTTTATCTGAATTAGTGCTCAGTTCAGACAAAGTTATTATTGTGGGTGACTTTAACATTTCATGTTGACGTAGACAGCGACAGCCTTACAAGAGCTTTTAATTCATTATTAGACTCAATTGGGTTTTCTCAACATGTAAATAAACCAACTCATAGTTTTAATCACACTCTTGACCTTGTCCTGACTTATGGCTTAGAAATTGAAGAGTTAACCAGTTATTTCCCCAGAACCCTCTTCTTTCTGACCATTTTATGATAACATTTCAATTTAAAGTAAAGGATTGTTTAGCAGCTGAGAAACAAATATCATTACAGTAGGTGTTTGTCTGACAATTCAGTATCTAAATTTAAGGAAATAATACCCTCACTGTTTACTTCAGCAACATTTACTGATAAATCAGAAGGCAAATATTATTATTTTACCCCCACAGAAGTGGATTATTATGTTAATAATGCTTCAGCCTCACTGCGTACAACTCTTGATAGTGTTGCACCTGTAAAAAAGAAAGTTATATCTCAGAGAAGACTTGCTCCTTGGTATAATTCCCAGCTGCGGACTTTAAAGCAGGCATCCCGAAAGCTGGAAAGAAAGTGGTATTCCACTAATTCAGAGGTAGTGTATGTGGCTTGGAAAAATAGTCTAGTAATCTATAAAAAAGCTCTTCATAATGCCAGGACAACTTATTATTCATCTTTAATAGATGAGAACAAGAACAACCCTCGGTTTCTCTTTAGCACTGTAGCCAGGCTGACAAAGAGTCAGAGCTCTGTTGAACCTTGTATTCCTTTAGTTTTTAACCAGTAACGACTTCATGAGCTTCTTTACGCATAAAATAGTTTCTGATTAGAGATAAAATTAATCTGGCCCTTCCTACAAATGTCACAGATGCTTTTGAATTGGCTGTTAGACCTGATGAATCTTTAGAATTCTTCACTCCTATATGTCTCTCTGAACTAATTCAACAGTTTCTACATCCAAAACCATCAACATGTCTTTTAGATCCTATCCCAACTAGACTCTTCAAGGAGATTTTACCTTTAATTAATTTTACCTTTAATTAATTCTTCAATGTTAGATCTGATTAATCTCTCTCTAGTAAACAGCTATGTACCACAGGCTTTTAAGGTTGCTGTCATCAAACCTTTGCTTAAAAAGCCCACTTTAGATCCAGATGTGTTAGCTAACTATAGACCGATATCCAACCTACCATTTCTCTCTAAAATTCTGGAAAGAACAGTTGCAAATCAATTGTGTGAACACCTACAAAGGAATAATTTGTTTGAAATGTTTCAGTCAGGCTTCAGAGTGCATCATAGCACAGAAACAGCTCTAGTGAAAGTTACTAATGACCTTCTCATAGCATCAGATAATGGACTAGTCTCTATACTTGTTTTGTTAGATCTTAGTGCAGCGTTTGACACAATCGACCACAAAATTTTATTACAGCGTCTAGAATATTCAATTGGCATTAAAGGGACAGCACTGGATTGGTTTAAATCCTACTTATCAGATAGGTTCCAGTTTGTGCATGTCAACAATAACTCTTCTGAGCAGACTAAAGTTAATCACGGAGTTCCTCAGGGTTCTGTCTTAGGACCGATACTTTTCACATTATACATGCTTCCTTTAGGCAATATTATTAGGAAGGCATTGTATTAACTTCCATTGTTATGCAGATGACACACAATTGTATTTATCTATGAAGCCAGATGAAACTGATCAGTTAGCTAGACTGCAAGATTGTCTTAAGGACATTAAAACCTGGATGACTTTTAACTTCCTACTGCTAAATTCAGACAAAACTGAAGTCATTGTATTTGGCCCCAAACATCTTAGAAACTCGCTTTCAAAGCAAATAGTTACTCTGGATGGCATCACATTGGCCTCCAGTACTACTGTGAGGAATCTTGGAGTTATTTTTGACCAGGACATGTCCTTTAACTCACACATAAAGCAAGTCTGTAGGACTTCCTTTTTCACCTGCGTAATATTGTAAAAATCAGGAACATTCTGTCTCAGAGTGATGCAGAAAAATTAGTTCATGCTTTTGTTACTTCCAGGCTTGACTATTGCAATTCCTTATTATCGGGTTGTCCAAATAGCTCTCTCAAACATCTACAGTTGATCCAAAACGCTGCTGCGAGAGTACTGACAGGAGTTAGCAAAAGAGATCATATTTCCCCTATACTTGCTTCTCTTCACTGGCTTCCTGTTAAATCCAGAATAGAATTTAAAATCCTTCTTCTGACATATAAAGCTCTTAATAACCAATCTCCATCATATCTTAAAGATCTGATAGTACCTTATTATCCTAGTAGAACTCTTCGCTCTCAACTGCAGGCTTACTTGTTGTTCCTAGAATTTCTAAAAGTAGAATGGGAGGCAGAGCCTTCAGTTATCAGGCGCCTCTCCTGTGGAACCTGCTCCCAGTTTGGGTTCGGGAGGCAGACACCCTCTCTATTTTTAAGACCAGGCTTAAAGCGTTCCTTTTTGACAAATCTTATAGTTGGGGCTGACTGGGTGACCCACAGAGGTTCGGCTTGTGTCTTCATTGTACAGCTGACCCCCTCTTGGACGTCCCTTCGTTCTGCCCCTAGTCATGCTGCTATAGGCCTAGGCTGCTGGGGGACTTTTCTTGACGCACTGAGCCCTTCTCTATCTACCTTTACATTTAATATGTATACCGTTATTGCAGTACATTCACTCTGTTTCCCCCTGTGCTATTTCTCCGAGTGTCCCTGGTCCCAGAGCTGGATGCTTCAGATCTGCGGTTGATGTTCCACCAGCTGGTCCAGTCTCCACCATGTCCACTGTGGGATGCTGCTACTGACCTTCCACCAGCCCTCTGCTTCCAATTCCCTTTTTCCACGAGTCAACTCTGCATCGCCTTCAATATACTGTTATGCTAACTTACATACTGTTTGAATTTTACTGCTAGCTATATAAGGAGTATGTTTAATGTCAGAGCCGTACATCATAAGAGTAAACTATGAGTCAGTTTTCAATGTTAGCTTATACTTTGTCTGTGTCACATATCCTGTCATGCATGTATTCAAATGTGTGTTGTGTTTTCCTTGCTTTCTCACCCCTCCCTCTTCTCCCATCCCTCCCCCTTGCCCTCTTCTGTCCTTCTCAACCCGCCCGGCCAGCAGGCAGATGGGTCCCCCCTATTTAGAGCCGGGTTCTGCTCGAGGTTTCTTCCCTGTTAAAAGGGTGTTTTTCCTTGCCACTGTCGCCTTTGGGCTTGCTCTGGGGGTCAGGCATATGGGTTCTGTAAAGCGTCTTGAGACGATTTGACTGTAATTGACGCTATATAAATAAAATTGAATTGAATTGAATTGAATTGAATTGAGTAAATAAATGTGTTATGGTCTGATAGCTGGAGACATTTATACAGTTGATCCTGGATGGTGAGTGAAAGAGTCTGTTATGTAGCATATGAATTAATGCATTGAGGTCAGTTCATTTTAGTGCTAAAACAACTGAAAACCCACACTGCTAAAAATCTTTTTTTTTTTTTTTTTTTGCTCTGCTAATATGACCATTGAGTGTTTTATTGTCCAAAAAACATGGCTTCAGACTTGTGGAGTTTAACAAACCAATCCTTTCAACCTGCAGATTAGACCTTTCTATATTATTATTCATTTTCAGAATCAGTTTCCTGCTCACACTTATGGCTGAATTCCCCCAATATTACAACTCGCCCTTATGTAGTGTAGAGTAGTTTTACTGTGTTTGAGCAGCGGTGCAATTTATCTGGTGTCCTCCTGCTGCAGAGAACAGGGAGGGGTGGATGAAGAAAAGCAGAGACTTCATAAATCTGCACATTTCACAGAAGGCAACAATGTAGAGTTGCATCTAAGCCTATTTCAGTCAGGAAAAAATCCTAAATATTTGACTTTGACTCACAGAAATGAGTTTCCAGCAGCTTAATCAATGGTCAGAGATTTTAGGAATTAGTTAGTCAAACAGAATCAATTTGTTTTTGTCAAATATGCTAAAATCTTTTGGTTTCCGTCCTCCAAAACATGAGGATATTCAGCTTTCACTGCTTTAATATCTTGGCAAATTTAAGAAATTTTGGCCAAACAAATCAAGACGTATAAAGACATAACCTTGGGCCTTGTGAAAAGCACTTTTTTTTTCAAGATGAATTGGGTTTTGGGAAAAAAAATTGACAGATTAAGTGATGATAAAAAAGATTCATTTGCAGAGTGTACAAGGCCACGCAGCTGTGTTTGGTCGTTCATATGCACAGTGGCTACTTACTCTGCATGCTAATGGTAGCATGCTAACACCATCGTGTTTAAGTTATTATGTTGACCACCTGAAGGCCAGAAAAAGGGATTTATTTTGAATTTCACCACCTTTCTTTGAATTTGACCACTTTAGCCTAAATATCAAGGTACTCACTACAATTAACAGTCAAAAGCACAAAGTCCATGTTAAAATGTGTAATGATGAAGCAATGACCTCATCTTTATGCAAAAAAACAATATATAGAAAGGAAGTGAATCCAGAGATGCACTGAGGATAATGGGGCAAAGCCGCTGCACTGTGGGGAGGTTAAAGTTCAGAGATGTTGACCAGGATCAGGTATCACAAGACGGGGAACCCTGCGCTGGCTTCTGTGTGCAACCAGACACAAAGCCTTCGGAGCTGGCTGCTGAGAGTGTGTTACACAGAAGGAGGAGGTGGAGAACACAGGGTTGTGGGTGTTTTTTCGACCGCAAAGCTCACCTCACGATAGCAAATGCCTCAGCCTCCAGCATACTCCTGCAATTTTTATTTAACCTGTAGAGCGTGTGCAGTAACCTCCTCCTTCATTAAATGCATAGGGAGTATGTGCAACTGGCTTCCGCTTCTATGTGAGGGATGCCTTTTGGGCCGGTGTGCATTGCGTGATGAATTCAGAAGCTATAGTAATGCAGTTTCGCCGCTCTGCCAAAATGGCCTCACAGCACAGCGCTGTTCCTGGGGTCTTGGTTGAGAGGCTGGTGGTCTGCCAGCATCTCATCCTGCTGCTGCTGCAACACCCCCCCACCCCCCGAGTCAACACTCTGGTCACAGTGGCTGCAGCTACAGAGGGAGATTTAGGTGATATGAAGCATGCCTCAGCTAAAAATCTTTTCCCTTTGTTGAAGTTTAGCTGAACAGTGTTAGCAGCGAATATGAACAGACCACAGTGCATCTGTCTGTCTGTCACAAGAGAGCAGGTAAATACCAAACAGTGAAAATTACTCTGACAGTGTTTGACATTCTTAAATTCAGATGACACCGTGCTGTTTATGGCACGCTCGACGGGAGAACATTAGACGATAAAATTCCTTCACAGACGTATTTCATCGACACGCCTATTCACCCTGAGCACACACATACATGCATTTATCAAACTCTCATGTTTAAGAGCAAAGTGCTGCTTGAAGGAGATTTCTCCTCAGACAGAATTAGCTCAGGTAAGGAGGGAATCGTTACTGTCTGCTTTTTTCTCATCTCCATAATGTTTGCGTATTCCATTAGGTGGAAATGCAAAATGGAACATAATTATGTTGTACTCCCACTGACAACTGATCTGTCACCAGGCGCATTAGAAACCACGACCGTGTGTAGCGTGAAGAAAGAGCGCAGAGAGAAAAAAGGGAACTTGTGTGGGCCTGGCTCATCTCTCTCAGAGTTTGACAAGGCTACTTACCTGGAGGTTGTAAAAATAAAAAACAGGATAAAATAAATAAATATGACACGTACGCACAACTGTACCCCTAAGCTCATTAGACAAACACGCTTCGAGTATCTCATTCCTAGTTCCACCATCCCTGCCAAGACAGATCTCTCACCCTGGTAGCAAGCACAATTACACCAGACCAGACAAATATAGCACAGGGGTATAATCTTTCTGAATCACCTGGAAAGTCAAGAAGATAAAAAGCTGCCTTTCTTTAGAGCTGCAGTACCGGTGCCTTGGAAGGAACTAGGTTGGCCTCTTTCAGCATGTTTACTTGCAGCCAAATTCAAATTAACCTCCCAAAATCAACAATAAACCTAATTACTCCACCAAGGAGCGACGGAGTTATGTGACGATCGCCGTACGTTTGTCTGTGAATCTGTCTGTCTGTCTGTGTGTGAAACATTACTCAAATGGATTTGGATGAAATTTTCAGGGAAAGCCAGAAATGACACCAGAATCACCTCAATAAATTTTCACAGTAATGCGGCTAATAGTCTGGATCCACGGCTATGTTAAGGATTTCCCATTGCCAGATATAGCTGCAGGCATGGCATCGCTGTAACCATGACAACAAGTGAACATTGTTTCACTTACCTGCTGACGATCACATGACTGAGATCCTACTGCAAATTGACTGTGATTTATCAGTTAGAAATCATATAAGGAATAATTAATTAAACTGTGGGGTGTTTCTGAGTCCCACTACATATTTCAGTCACACAATGTAGCAAACCCCAGTCAGACAATGGTGAAGCTCCTAATGTTATACAAGGCCTTTATTTACGTTCAGCTGTCAGCCTTATTTTGAACACAAATTCACCTTTCTGTCTTTCACTCTGTTCTTCAGGAAACATCGTCAGAGCTTGTCCCCATTCCAGCTGGCTACTTCTAAGTTTAGACACATCCTTTGCTGGACAGCAACAGCGTGGAGCCGTTTTCTTTCATCTTTACCTGAATTTTTGGACTGGTCAGCGACGTTTTCGTCATGTCAAGAAAGCTGGAATGTTGATAAAATAAAAGCTTGTAACATTAAAAATATGCCTTCAAAATTAAAGCATGGAGGGAACAGTTATTTTAACACTAACAAAAAAAAGGCTTGCCAAAAGGGATGAACTGATCAACAGACCTTAAGAAGAGTGATTTACATTTGGTATCCATGCATAACATGCACATGCAAAACACATGCCTGTGCTCAGCACAAGATAATTGTTTGTTGAATATTTCATCTGTCAGAAATGATACGTCAACTCAGTATCCTTGGTGGAGTACTGCACTGTGCGAGTGCTTTTCTAGTAGTTTAGTATGTTGTCGAAAATAAGACAAAAATGTCATAGTTTAGTATGTCATCCAAAATCTCATTAAAATGTCAGTGTGTCATGCAACAAGTGAAAAGAAGGTACCCAGGTAGCTCAACCGGTTGAGTGGGCGACTCAGAAACAGGGCTACCTCAGAGATGCAGGTTTGATTCCAGCTGATGGTCTTTGATGAAAAACTAAACTATGATGATTTTGGAAGACATTCGAAGCTACGACTTTTTTCCCCCACATTGTGGACGACATACTTAACTATGATGTTTTTGTGATTTTATTTGGACGACATACTAAACTATGACGTTTTTTTCCATATTTTGGATGACATACGAAACTGATGTTTTTTCCATATTTTTGACGACATACGAAACTGATGTTTTTTCCATATTTTGGATGACATACTAAACGAAGACATTTTTTCCATATTTTGGACGACATACTAAACTATGACATTTTTGGCATATTTTGGATGACATACTAAACAATGATGTTTTTGTCAAACTTTGGACGACATACTAAACTCTATGACGTTTTTGTCATATTTTGGAAGGCATACTAAAGTATGATATTTTCTCCATATTTTGGACGACATACAAAATTATGAAGTTTTTATCAAATTTTGGGCGACATACTCAACTATGACGTTTTTGTCATATTTTGGACGACATACTAAACTGTGACGTTTTTGTCATATTTTGGGCGACATGCTAAACTATGACGTTTTTGTCATATTTTGGGCGACATACTAAACCATGACGTTTTTTTCATATTTTGAACGACACACTAAACTGTGATGTTTTAATCATATTTTGGGCGACATACTAAACCATGACGTTTTTGTCATATTTTGGACTACATACTAAATTATGACGTTTTTGTCATATTTTGGATGACGTACTAAACTATGACGTTTTCTCCATATTTTGGAAGACATACTAAAGTATGACATTTTTTCCCATTTTTTGATGACATACTAAACTTTGACGTTTTAGTTATATTTTGGACGACACACTAAACTGTGACATTTTTATCATATTTTGGGTAAAATACTAAACAATGACTTTTTTTGATAGACAAAGTGAGAGAGAGACAGGAAATGAGGGAAGACATGAAGCAAATGGCCACAAGCGGGAATTTAACCAGGGCCACTGCATCAGAGAGCAGCTCCTATACATGGTTCACCTGCTTAACCCATTGAGCTAAACAGGTACCCCTTTTTCAACACTTTTTGATGACATACTAAACTATGACATTTTCCTCTATATTTTGGACAACATACGAAACTGATGTTTTTTTCCATATTTTGGATGACAAACTAAACTAAGACGTTTTTTCCATATTTTGGATGACATACTCGAGTATAATGTTTTTTTTTCCATTTTTCGATGACATACCAAACTATGACGTTTTAGTCATATTTTGGATGACATACTAAACTATGATGTTTTTGTCAAACTTTGGACGGCATACTAAACTATAACGTTTTTGTCATATTTTGGGCGACACACTAAACTGTGACGTTTTAATCATATTTTGGGCGACATACTAAACTATGACGTTTTTGTCATATTTTGGAATACATACTAAATTATGATGTTTTTGTCATATTTTGGACGACATACTAAACTATGACGTTTTCTCCATATTTTGGAAAACATACTAAAGTATGACATTTTTTCCCATTTTTTGATGACATACTAAACTATGACGTTTTAGTCATATTTTGGACGACACACTAAACTGTGACGTTTTTATCATATTTTGGGTAAAATACTAAACTATGACTTTTTTTGACAGACAAAGTGAGAGAGAGACAGGAAATGAGGGAAGACATGAAGCAAACGGCCATAAGCAGGAATTGAACCCGGGCCGCTGCATCAGAAAACAGCTCCTATACATGGTTCACCTGCTTAACCCATTGAGCTAAATAGGCTAAATAGGTACCCCTTTTTCCATGCTTTTTGATGACATACTAAACTATGACATTTTTGTCAAATTTTAGACGACATACTAAACTATGATGTTTTTGTCATATTTTGGACGGCATACTAAACTATCACGTTTTTGTCGTATTTTGGATGACATACTAAACTATGACGTCTTTTCCATATTTTGGACGACATATAAAACTGATGTTTTTTCCATATTTTGGATGACATACTAAACTATGATGTTTTTGTCATATTTTGATAAAGTGTCATGTTTTTATCATATTGAGGATACAATACTGAACTATGACTTTTCTTGATAGACAAAGTGAGAGAGAGACAGGAAATGGGGGAAGACACGAAGCAAAGGGCCACGAGCGCGAAACGAACCCAGGGCGCTGTGTTGGAGCCCATCTCTTATACATGGTTTAAAAGACACTAAACTGTGATGTTTTTATCATATTTTGGGTGACACACTCAACTATGACTTGTCTTGGCTTGATAGACAAAGTGAGAAACAGACAGGTAATGAGGGATGACATGAAGCAAAGGGTCACAAGCAGGAATCAAACCCAAGTCCCTATACATGGTTCACCTGCTTAACCCATTGAGCTTAAACAGGCACCCCTTTTTCCACACTTTTTGATGATGTACTAAACTATGATGTTTTTGTCATATTTTGGGCGATATACGAAACTATGACGTTTTTGTCATATTTTGGACGACATACTAAACTATGATGTTTATGTCATATTTTGGACTACATACTAAATTATGACGTTTTCTCCATATTTTGGAAGACATACTAACGTATGACATTTTTTCCTATTTTTTGATGACATACTAAATAAACTATGACGTTTTAGTCATATTTTGGACGACACACTGAACTGTGACGTTTTTATCATATTTTGGGTAAAATACTTGACTATGACTTTTATTGATAGACAAAGTGAGAGAGAGACAGGAAATGAGGGAAGACATGAAGCAAATGGCCACAAGCAGGAATCAAACCCAGGCCGCTGCATCAGAGAGCAGTTTCTATACATGGTTCACCTGCTTAACCCATTGAGCTAAACAGGTACCCCTTTTTCCACACTTTTTGATGACTTACTAAACTATGACGTTTTTGTCATATTTTGGAAGACATACTAAATTATGAAGTTTTTGTCATATTTTAGACGACATACAAAACTATGACGTTTTTATCAAATTTTGGGCGACATACTAAACTATGATGTTTTTGTCATATTTTGGACGACATACTAACCGATCACGTTTTTGTCATATTTTGGACGACATACTAAACTATGATGTTTATGTCATATTTTGGAAGACATACTAAACTATGATGTTTTTATCAAATTTTGGGCGACATACGAAACTATGATGTTTTTGTCATATTTTGGACGACATACTAAACGATCACGTTTTTGTCATATTTTGGACGACATACTAAACTATGATGTTTATGTCATATTTTGGAAGACATACTAAACTATGATGTTTTTATCAAATTTTGGGCGACATACGAAACTATGATGTTTTTGTCAAACTTTGGACGACATACTAAACTATGACGTTTTTGTCATATTTTGGAAGACATACTAAAGTATGAAGTTTTCTCCATATTTTGGAAGACATACTAAAGTATGACATTTTTGTCACGTTTTCGTCGACATACTAAACTACGACGTTTTAGTCATATTTTGGACGACATACTAAACTATGACATTTTTGTCACATTTTCGTCGACATGCTAAACTGCGATGTTTTTATCATATTTTGGACGACACACTAAACTGTGACATTTTTATCATATTTTGGGTGATATACGAAACTATGACGTTTTTGTCATATTTTGGACGACACACTGAACTGTGACGTTTTTATCATATTTTGGGTAAAATACTTGTCTATGACTTTTTTTGATAGACAAAGTGAGAGAGAGAGACAGGAAATGAGGGAAGACATGAAGCAAATGGCCACAAGCAGGAATCAAATCCAGGCCACTGCATCAGAGAGCAGTTTCTGTACATGGTTCACCTGCTTAACCCATTGAGCTAAACAGGTACCCCTTTTTCCACACTTTTTGATGACTTACTAAACTATGACGTTTTTGTCATATTTTGGAAGACATACTAAATTATGAAGTTTTTGTCATATTTTAGACGACATACAAAACTATGACGTTTTTATCAAATTTTGGGCGACATACTAAACTATGATGTTTTTGTCATATTTTGGACGACATACTAAACGATCACGTTTTTGTCATATTTTGGACGACATACTAAACTATGATGTTTATGTCATATTTTGGAAGACATACTAAACTATGATGTTTTTGTCATATTTTGGACGACATACTAAAGTATGACATTTTTGTCACATTTTCGTCGACATGCTAAACTGTGATGTTTTTATGATATTTTGGACGACACACTAAACTGTGACAATTTTATCATATTTTGGGCGATATACTAAACTATGACGTTTTTGTCATATTTTGGACGAGACACTAAACTGTGACGTTTTTATCATATTTTGGGTGACATACTAAACTATGACTTGTCTTGGCTTGATAGACAAAGTAAGAGAGAGACAGGAAATGAGGGATGACATGAAGCAAAGGGTCACAACCAGGAATCAAACCCAAGTCCCAATACATGGTTCACCTGCTTAACCCATTGAGCTAAACAGGTACCCCTTTTTCCACACTTTTTGATGACATACTAAGCTATGAGGTTTTTGTCATATTTTGGACGACATACTAAATTATGACGTTTTCTCCATATTTTGGACGACATATGAAACCGATGTTTTTTCCATATTTTAGACGACATACAAAACTATGACGTTTTTATCAAATTTTGGGCGACATACGAAACTATGATGTTTTTGTCAAACTTTGGACGACATACTAAACTATGACGTTTTTGTCATATTTTGGAAGACATACTAAAGTATGATGTTTTCTCCATATTTTGGACGACATACAAAACTATGACGTTTTTGTCATATTTTGGACGACATACTAAACTATGACATTTTTGTCGACATGCTAAACTGTGATGTTTTCATCATATTTTGGACGACACACTAAACTGTGACATTTTTATCATATTTTGGGCGATATACTTAACTATGACGTTTTTGTCATATTTTGGACAAGACACTAAACTGTGATGTTTTTATCATATTTTGGGTGACACACTCAACTTTGACTTGTCTTGGCTTGATAGACAAAGTGAGAAACAGACAGGTAATGAGGGATGACATGAAGCAAAGGGTCACAAGCAGGAATCAAACCCAAGTCCCTATACATGGTTCACCTGCTTAACCCATTGAGCTAAACAGGCACCCCTTTTTCCACACTTTTTGATGACATACTAAACTATGAGGTTTTTGTCATATTTTGGACGACATACTAAATTATGACGTTTTCTCCATATTTTGGACAACATATGAAACCAATGTTTTTTCCATATTTTAGACGACATACAAAACTATGACGTTTTTATCAAATTTTGGGCGACATACGAAACTATGATGTTTTTGTCAAACTTTGGACGACATACTAAACTATGACGTTTTGTCATATTTTGGAAGACATACTAAACTATGACGTTTTTGTCAAACTTTGGACGACATACTAAACTATGACGTTTTTGTCAAATTTTGGAAGACATACTAAAGTATGATGTTTTTTCCATATTTTAGACGACATACAAAACTATGACGTTTTTATCAAATTTTGGGCGACATACGAAACTATGATGTTTTTGTCAAACTTTGGACGACATACTAAACTATGACGTTTTTGTCATATTTTGGAAGACATACTAAAGTATGATGTTTTCTCCATATTTTGGACGACATACAAAACTATGACGTTTTTATCAAATTTTGGGCGACATACTAAACTAAGACGTTTTTTCCATATTTTGAACGACATACTAAACTATGACGTTTTTGGCATATTTTGGATTACATACTAAACTATGACGTTTTTATCAAATTTTGGGCGACATACGAAACTATGATGTTTTTGTCAAACTTTGGACGACATACTAAACTATGACGTTTTTGTCATATTTTGGAAGACATACTAAAGTATGATGTTTTCTCCATATTTTGGACGACATACAAAACTATGACATTTTTATCAAATTTTGGGCGACATACTAAACTAAGACGTTTTTTCCATATTTTGGACGACATACTAAACTATGACGTTTTTGACATATTTTGGATGACATACTAAATTATGACGTTTTTGTCAAACTTTGGACGACATACTAAACTATGACGTTTTTGTCATATTTTGGACGACATACCAAACTCTGACATTTTTGTCACGTTTTCGTCGACATGCTAAACTGTGATGTTTTTATCATATTTTGGACGACACACTAAACTGTGACATTTTTTATCATATTTTGGGCGATATACGAAACTATGACGTTTTTGTCATATTTTGGATGACATACTAAACTATGACATTTTTGTCACATTTTCGTCGACATGCTAAACTGTGATGTTTTTATCATATTTTGGACGACACACTAAACTGTGACATTTTTATCATATTTTGGGCGATATACGAAACTATGACGTTTTTGTCATATTTTGGACGACACACTGAACTGTGACGTTTTTATCATATTTTGGGTAAAATACTTGTCTATGACTTTTTTTGATAGACAAAGTGAGAGAGAGAGACAGGAAATGAGGGAAGACGTGAAGCAAATGGTCACAAGCAGGAATCGAACCCAGGCCACTGCATCAGAGAGCAGTTTCTATACATGGTTCACCTGGTTAACCCATTGAGCTAAACAGGTACCCCTTTTTCCACACTTTTTGATGACTTACTAAACTATGACGTTTTTGTCATATTTTGGAAGACATACTAAATTATGAAGTTTTTGTCATATTTTAGACGACATACAAAACTATGACGTTTTTATCAAATTTTGGGCGACATACTAAACTATGATGTTTTTGTCATATTTTGGACGACATACTAAACGATCACGTTTTTGTCATATTTTGGACGACATACTAAACTATGATGTTTATGTCATATTTTGGAAGACATACTAAACTATGATGTTTTTGTCATATTTTGGACGACATACTAAAGTATGACATTTTTGTCACATTTTCGTCGACATGCTAAACTGTGATGTTTTTATGATATTTTGGACGACACACTAAACTGTGACATTTTTATCATATTTTGGGCGATATACTAAACTATGACGTTTTTGTCATATTTTGGACGAGACACTAAACTGTGACGTTTTTATCATATTTTGGGTGACATACTAAACTATGACTTGTCTTGGCTTGATAGACAAAGTAAGAGAGAGACAGGAAATGAGGGATGACATGAAGCAAAGGGTCACAACCAGGAATCAAACCCAAATCCCTATACATGGCTCAGCTGCTTAACCCATTGAGCTAAACAGGTACCCCTTTTTCCACACTTTTTGATGACATACTAAGCTATGAGGTTTTTGTCATATTTTGGACGACATACTAAATTACGACGTTTTCTCCATATTTTCGACGACATATGAAACCGATGTTTTTTTCCATATTTTAGACGATATACAAAACTATGATGTTTTTATCAAATTTTGGGCGACATACGAAACTATGATGTTTTTGTCAAACTTTGGACGACATACTAAACTATGACGTTTTTGTCATATTTTGGAAGACATACTAAAGTATGATGTTTTCTCCATATTTTGGACGACATACAAAACTATGACGTTTTTGTCATATTTTGGACGACATACTAAACTATGACATTTTTGTCGACATGCTAAACTGTGATGTTTTTATCATATTTTGGACGACACACGAAACTGTGACATTTTTATCATATTTTGGGCGATATACTAAACTATGACGTTTTTGTCATATTTTGGAAGACATACTAAAGTATGATGTTTTCTCCATATTTTGGACGACATACAAAAGTATGATGTTTTTATCAAATTTTGGGCGACATACTAAACTAAGACGTTTTTTCCATATTTTGAACGACATACTAAACTATGACGTTTTTATCAAATTTTGGGGGACATACGAAACTATGATGTTTTTGTCAAACTTTGGACGACATACTAAACTATGACGTTTTTATCAAATTTTGGGCGACATACTAAACTAAGACGTTTTTTCCATATTTTGGACGACATACTAAACTATGACGTTTTTGACATATTTTGGATGACATACTAAACTATGACGTTTTTTCCATATTTTGGACGACATACTAAACTATGACGTTTTTGTCATATTTTGGACGACATACCAAACTCTGACATTTTTGTCACGTTTTCGTCGACATACTATGACGTTTTCGTCATATTTTGGATGACATACTAAACTATGACATTTTTGTCACATTTTCGTCGACATGCTAAACTGTGATGTTTTTATCATATTTTGGACGACACACTAAACTGTGACATTTTTTATCATATTTTGGGCGATATACGAAACTATGACGTTTTTGTCATATTTTGGATGACATACTAAACTATGACATTTTTGTCACATTTTCGTCGACATGCTAAACTGTGATGTTTTTATCATATTTTGGACGACACACTAAACTGTGACATTTTTATCATATTTTGGGCGATATACGAAACTATGACGTTTTTGTCATATTTTGGACGACACACTGAACTGTGACGTTTTTATCATATTTTGGGTAAAATACTTGTCTATGACTTTTTTTGATAGACAAAGTGAGAGAGAGAGACAGGAAATGAGGGAAGACATGAAGCAAATGGCCACAAGCAGGAATCGAACCCAGGCCACTGCATCAGAGAGCAGTTTCTATACATGGTTCACCTGCTTAACCCATTGAGCTAAACAGGTACCCCTTTTTCCACACTTTTTGATGACTTACTAAACTATGACGTTTTTGTCATATTTTGGAAGACATACTAAATTATGAAGTTTTTGTCATATTTTAGACGACATACAAAACTATGACGTTTTTATCAAATTTTGGGCGACATACTAAACTATGATGTTTTTGTCATATTTTGGACGACATACTAAACGATCACGTTTTTGTCATATTTTGGACGACATACTAAACTATGATGTTTATGTCATATTTTGGAAGACATACTAAACTATGATGTTTTTGTCATATTTTGGACGACATACTAAAGTATGACATTTTTGTCACATTTTCGTCGACATGCTAAACTGTGATGTTTTTATGATATTTTGGACGACACACTAAACTGTGACATTTTTATCATATTTTGGGCGATATACTAAACTATGACGTTTTTGTCATATTTTGGACGAGACACTAAACTGTGACGTTTTTATCATATTTTGGGTGACATACTAAACTATGACTTGTCTTGGCTTGATAGACAAAGTAAGAGAGAGACAGGAAATGAGGAATGACATGAAGCAAAGGGTCACAAGCAGGAATCAAACCCAAGTCCCTATACATGGTTCACCTGCTTAACCCATTGAGCTAAACAGGTACCCCTTTTTCCACACTTTTTGATGACATACTAAACTATGAGGTTTTTGTCATATTTTGGACGACATACTAAATTATGACGTTTTCTCCATATTTTGGACGACATATGAAACCGATGTTTTTTCCATATTTTAGACGACATACAAAACTATGACGTTTTTATCAAATTTTGGGCGACATACGAAACTATGATATTTTTGTCAAACTTTGGACGACATACTAAACTATGACGTTTTTGTCATATTTTGGAAGACATACTAAAGTATGATGTTTTCTCCATATTTTGGACGACATACAAAACTATGACGTTTTTATCAAATTTTGGGCGACGTACTAAACTAAGACGTTTTTTCCATATTTTGAACGACATACTAAACTATGACGTTTTTGGCATATTTTTGATTACATACTAAACTATGATGTTTTTGTCAAACTTTGGACGACATACTAAACTATGACGTTTTTGTCATATTTTGGACGACATACCAAACTCTGACATTTTTGTCACGTTTTCATCGACATACTAAACTATGACGTTTTAGTCATATTTTGGATGAGACACTAAACTGTGACTTTTTTATCATATTTTGGGCGACATACGAAACTATGACGTTTTTGTCATATTTTGGACGACATACTAAAGTATGACATTTTTGTCACATTTTCGTCGACATGCTAAACTGTGATGTTTTTATCATATTTTGGACGACACACTAAACTGTGACATTTTTATCATATTTTGGGCGATATACGAAACTATGACGTTTTTGTCATATTTTGGACGACATACTAAACTATGATGTTTATGTCATATTTTGGACTCCATACTAAATTATGACGTTTTCTCCATATTTTGGAAGACATACTAACGTATGACATTTTTTCCTATTTTTTGATGACATACTAAATAAACTATGACGTTTTTGTCATATTTTGGATGACATACTAAACTATGACGTTTTTTCCATATTTTGGACGACATACTAAACGATCACGTTTTTGTCATATTTTGGACGACATACTAAACTATGATATTTATGTCATATTTTGGACGACATACTAAACTATGACGTTTTTGTCATATTTTGGAAGACATACTAAAGTATGATGTTTTCTCCATATTTTGGACGACATACAAAACTATCACGTTTTTATCAAATTTTGGGCGACATACTAAACTAAGACGTTTTTGGCATATTTTTGATTACATACTAAACTATGATGTTTTTGTCAAACTTTGGACGACATACTAAAGTATGACATTTTTGTCACATTTTCGTCGACATGCTAAACTGTGATGTTTTTATGATATTTTGGACGACACACTAAACTGTGACATTTTTATCATATTTTGGGCGATATACTAAACTATGACGTTTTTGTCATATTTTGGATGACATACGAAACTCTGACATTTTTGTCACGTTTTCATCGACATACTAAACTATGACGTTTTAGTCATATTTTGGATGAGACACTAAACTGTGACTTTTTTATCATATTTTGGGCGACATACGAAACTATGACGTTTTTGTCATATTTTGGACAAGACACTAAACTGTGATGTTTTTATCATATTTTGGGTGACACACTCAACTATGACTTGTCTTGGCTTGATAGACAAAGTGAGAAACAGACAGGTAATGAGGGATGACATGAAGCAAAGGGTCACAAGCAGGAATCAAACCCAAGTCCCTATACATGGTTCACCTGCTTAACCCATTGAGCTAAACAGGCACCCCTTTTTCCACACTTTTTGATGACATACTAAACTATGAGGTTTTTGTCATATTTTGGACGACATACTAAATTATGATGTTTTCTCCATATTTTGGACGACATATGAAACCGATGTTTTCTCCATATTTTGGACGACATACAAAACTATGACGTTTTTATCAAATTTTGGGCGACATACTAAACTAAGACGTTTTTTCCATATTTTGGACAACATACTAAAGTATGATGTTTTCTCCATATTTTGGATGACATACAAAACTATGACGTTTTTTCCAATTTTGGGCGACATACTAAACTCTGATGTTTTTGTCATATTTTGAACGACATACTCAACTATGATGTTTTTTTTCCATATTTTGAATGACATACTAAACTGTGACGTTTTTATCATATTTTGGGCGACATACTAAACTATGACGTTTTTGTCATATTTTGGATGACATTCTAAACTATGACGTTTTTGTCAAACTTTGCACAACATACTAAACTATGATATCTTTTCTACATTTTTTGATGACATACTAAACTATGACGTTTTTGTCATATCTTGGACGACATACTAAACTATGATGTTTTTGTCATATTTTGGATGACATTCTAAACTATGACGTTTTTGTCACATTTTGGAGGACATACTAAACTGTGACGTTTTTATCATATTTTGGGCGACATACTAAACTATGACGTTTTTGTCATATTTTGGATGACATTCTAAACTATGACGTTTTTGTCACATTTTGGAGGACATACTAAACTATGACTTTTTCCATATGTTGAACAACATACTAAACTATGACGTTTTTGTCATATTTTGGATGACATTCTAAAATATGACGTTTTTGTCATACTTTGCACAACATACTAAACTATGATATCTTTTCTCCATTTTTTGATGACATACTAAACTATGACGTTTTTGTCATCTGGGGTTTGGGGGTGTGGGGGTTGGGGGCGGGGGCGGGGGGGGGCGGGTTGTGGGGGAAGGTGGTCGTGGGGAAGTGGGGCTGTGGGCCGGTGGGGCGCCGTGAGGATCTGCTATGGCCCGTTCTGCTGCGCGGGCCTTGGGGCTCTGGCTGTGTCGGCGGGGGTCGCTCCGGGCTCCTGGGCTGGCTCTCCACCCTGTGGCTCCTGCGGGGGGCGGGCTGTGTGTACCTCCTTGGGCTAGATGAGACAGTTCCCTCCTTTTAGTGGAGGTTCTCATGCATGCCAAACCCACCACACCGGCACTTACCAAAACTCAACTATGACGTTTTTGTCAAATTTTGGACAACATACTGACTTATGATGTTTTTTTCACATTTTGGAGGACATACTAAACTATGACTTTTTTCCATATCTTCAACGACATATTAAACTATGTTTTTGTCATATTTTGGATGACATTCTAAACTATGACTTTTTTGTCATACTTTGCACGACATACTAAACTATGATATTATTTCTACATTTTTTGATGACGTACTAAACTATGACATTTTTGTCATATTTTGGACAACATACTGAACATGACGTTTTTTCTCCATATTTTGGATGACATACTAAACTATGATATTTTAGTCACATTTTCGTCGACATACTAATGTATGACGTTTTAGTCATATTTTGGACGACATACTAAACTATGACGTTTTTGTCATATTTTGGAAGACATACTAAACTATGATATTTTTTCTACATGTTTTGATGACATACTAAACTAGGACATTTTTTTCCACATATTTTGATGACATAAACTATGATGTTTTTGTCAAATTTTGGACATCATACTGACTCATGACTTTTTTTGTGATTTTTTTGGACGACATATTAAGATGTTTTTGTGATATTTTGGACAACACACTAAACTCTACCGCTTTTGTGATTTTTTTGGATGACATACTAAAGTATGACGTTTATTTCACATTTTGGACTACATACTAAACTAAGTTTTTTTTTCCATATTTTTGATCACATAATAAACAATGATGTTTTTGTCATATTTTGGACGACATACCAAAGTATGAAGTTTTATGTCATATTTTGGATGACATACTCAATTAAGATGTTTTTTTCCACATTTCGGACAACACACTAAACTGTGACATTTTGTCATGTTTTCGACGACATACTAACCTATGACATTTTTGTCACGTTTTGGACAAAATAGTAAACTATGACGTTTGTGTCCTATTTTGACGACATACTAAACTATGACGTTTTTGTCACGTTTTCGTCGACATACTAAACTATGACGTTTATTCCACATTTTGGATGGCATACTAAACCATGACATTTTTGTCATGTTTTAGTCGACATACTGTACTCAACTATGACGTTTTTTCCACATTTTTGACGACATACTAAACTATGACGTCTTTGTCATATTTTGGACAACATACTAAAGTGTGACTTTTTTGCAATGGGAAAACCTTAAAGTTGTGGATCCGGACTATAAGCTGCATCAAAATTTAATGAGGTGGTCCGTGTGTCTTTTTTGACCTTTCCTGAAAATTTCATTCAAATCTGTTTGTCCGTTTTAAAGTCATGTTTCACACAGACCGACAGACAGAGACAGACCGACAGAGACAGATGGACGGGCAGACGGACAAACAGACAGACAGTACGCAGATTGTCTCATAACTCTGCCATTCCTTGGCGACGTAAATATGACACAACTGTGCGTACGTTTCTCATTCGACAAACACGCTTCGAGTACTGTATCTCATTCCTAGTTCCACCTTTCCAACCAAGACAGATCTCCCACCCTCGTAGCAAGCACAATTACACCAGACCAGACAAATATAGCACAGGGGTATAATCTTTCTGAATCACCTGGAAAGTCAAGAAGATAAAAAAAAAAAAAGCTGTCTTTCTTTAGAGCTGCAGTGCCGGTGCCTTGTAAGGAACTAGGTTGGCCTCTTTCAGCATGTTTACTTGAAGCCAAGTACAAATTAACCTCCCAAGATCAACAATAAACCTAATTAGAGTTGTGTTCTGCAGCACACATCTCTAAACACAGATCACAGCTTGTTGAGAGATGAATCTCCATCTGTCTTGCTGCACACTGGGAGGAGGAGAGACTCAGAGAAGATCAGTCCCAAGATTCGTCGAATGAAGCTTTGTGTGTGTTGGTGTGTGTGTTGGTGTGTGTGTGTGTGTGTGTGTGTGTGAACACAAGGAGGGAGTGAGAGAGGCCCTTGTGGCCACGGGGTTGCTTCCCCATGTCAGCCCTTATTTTATGAAGTCATGCTGCAGCGGGGGAAGTGGGACATGGCACATGCAGGGAAGAACACGGCATTGGATTTGAGCGTGTTCGGTGGTGGTGGTGGGGCTGTAACGCTAAGGGGCTCGGACAGGAGCAGCTCTGCCATGCAATTTGACACTCACTGCTGGGACTCAGACAGCCAGGCGGGGAGGGGAGGGGAGGAACACTCGGCCGTGGAAACAGGACGAGTCCACTCTCACAGTGAACTGCACATGCACGTGCCGAGTTTAATTTTCCCCACATTTGCCACGCTACAATAAAATATGATCTCACATTATTATTAATTTCAAACCCAGATTGCCTGTATCACAGTCGGGCACAGCTTGGATTTTCGATTGTCTACAAAAGATGAATTCCACAGAAAATGTTTCCCCGGTTATCATATTAAATCCTTTAGTATCAAATAATAAACAAATTATTGAATTTCTTTCGCTGATTTTCCCTGTCCTCTAACGCAGGCAGGGAAAAGTTGTAGTCACAGGGGAGATTTTAAGGTCTGAAAATGATTAAAAAAGGTAATTTTTGGGGGATATGTATTTTCTGACTCTGTAGTAATTTCCCTAAGCTGCCGTTGGACATGACAGCATTATCACTGCCTTTGACACTGTGCAAGATAAAGCAGTGGGGACACCGAGGTCCAAATATGTTGCTTTTATAGGTTGGAGCTGTCCCATTCATCACGAGCTAACACCTTGAGCTCTCTGTAATCCATGTCCATAAGTCAGTGTGGGGCAGGTATTTTCTGCCCTAACCACAAAGTAAACTGAAGATGTAATTTTAAACCTGGCAAAACAAAAGGTGAACAGTCGATAAGGAAATCGTTGAGTACGCAATTAAATGCATAAATATGCACCATAAATACCAGACAGAGACAAAGTATCTTTCAGAAATCAGTTTATATAACAAAGTGGTTATTATTTAGTATCATATCCCATTACATAGTCTATGGAAGGACAATGTGCATAACCATTTTGGTTTTTTTTCCCATGTTCCTAAGGATACAAATAAACTTAAAATGTTACAAATATAAATGTTTCTTAAGACATTAAAACATACTCAATGACAACAAGGAAGGTAGGCAGGGATATGGCAGCTTACACATTGTGGTCGGACAGGGTTTGTTTAGGAGCATTGCTTGTTGATTCAGCCGCAATTGGTCTCGCACAAATCAATAGTAAGCACTAACAAAGTCGGAAAGTACTGGATATGTGGCAGCTGGGAACTATTTACTAAAAGAAATACTTTGCAAATAGTTCACTCTGTTAGTGGCAATGTTGTATTTACGAATCTTAAACAAATCTTTGCTGCCTGAGCAGAATATCTTGCGAGGTAAAGTGCATTGCAGTGAGTGTAAGTAACGTTGCAAACTTTTCTTTTGCTTTGAGCGCTTGCCACCAGTCCCCACATAAATGGCACCTTCACAGCTGTTGACAAATCTTTCATACCCCTGCCTCCTCGTTCTTACAATTACCATGAGCACAAGTCATATCATCAGCTGAGGTTTGTTAGTTACAAGCGATACGATGATGGGCTATTTTCCACACTAATATGATGTACCAGTTCAGGTCCTTGGACCCGAGACTCTCTCACTACTTTCTATAAAAACACACACAATTCTGATTATCCTAAAAGATGAGATGGGAGGAAAAATACAACAATCACTTACAGGGATAATGAGGAATGCTGTCATTGTAGAAGTTTCTCTTGTAATTAATGTTTTCAGCTACAGCTTTCCAGCCATTCGGTCTTTTAAAACTGGAGGATTTACGATGCAGTTTTGCTATTTAGTTTTGTGTTGCATCATTCCAACAACATAATGCATTCACTGTTGCAGGGATGTGCATGATGTGGAACTCCTACAATGGTTAACATCGTAGCTCAATACAACGGAATCGTTACAAAAGTTTGTTTGTCCAAATCACTCCAAACAAATTGCATCTTACAAAAGATGGGTGAGCGTTTCACATACGAAATACCACGACTATCAGAATCACATCAAATCTCCTACTCAGAATGACAGTTCTTAATTGGATCAATGTTCATCAAACAACGGCTAGAATAAAATTTTTAAAACGTTTATATGCCTGTACAATCTTTCTCATAGTTTTAACTAAAAGATCTGAGAACACTTTTTCCAAAAAAAAAGAAAAAGAGAAAAAAAAGTTGGCACAATTGTTTAAATAATAATGAATACGTTTTTTTTTTTTTAAAAAAAAGTCAAATTATTCGAGAAACAGACAACCACAAACCACTGGTTGTTTTGGTAAGTACAATATCCAATCAGAAAGGAGAATACACCATTAGATACTGGTGTTGATGGAGGACTGGTAATAAAAAAAACAGATATTACTCTTTATCTTGTATTTATAATAACTGGACAGGTGTGGTGGTGTAGAGGACAAAGGGATGAGGGACGATTAGAAGGAGGAAATCGTTGCCTTTGACGGCACATCTCTATCACTGCTGTGTACAACAAGTCCTGAAAACTCCTGTCAGTGCAGAATCCCTTATGCAGAAAACTGGTTCTCTCTGCTTTCTCTGTATGGCTGCTCAAACCCTATATTCAGAGGAGAATTATTGTCTTCTTAAATATGCAGACTTCTCAGAGCACTGTGGGTGCACCTTGAGCCGAGATGATGTGTAAAATTGCATTTTTAGAAGCATGCAGGCTGGGAGAGGAGGCACCATGAAACAGACACATCATAAGCAGCACCGGCAGATTGTTTAAATGAAAAATCTCCATCTATCCAGTCCAGGAGTCGAGCGCACTGAATCCTATTTTGCCTGGGTTCCTGTTGTGACTACTGAGCTGGCATGGTGCACACACACATATACACTTGTTTGGGCAGAAACACACAGACACACAATGGCCAAAGCTGAGTTATAGTGTTAGTAAAGTAACTTACGTTATGGAAAAAGGGTCACTTATGCCATTAGTGCTGGGGAATTGAAGGGTGTTAAGAGACTCACTTGCTAAGACAAGCATCATCTTGTCTGCTGTGCGGCTCAGTTGATTATTCTGGTCGCGCCCAGTCTCAATGCGGACTCAGTGGTTGTATTTAGTAGCAACTGCTTATAGCTGAGGGAAGTGAGGGGACAGGGTGGCCCCAGGCATGAATATATGAATAAATAGTTCACGTGAAGCTGTGTGACACTGGGTCCATACAGAGAAACAAAGCTTACAGTAAAGTTTCAACTATCTCGTATACAAACACCCAGCATCAGGTGATTTTGCTGCAGTGTCGCACATTCCACCAGGAAACAGGGTTTTTTAATAGAGCGGTAAAGTTTGTGGTCTTAAAACCCTTTCTGAGTTATGAATTCCCCCAGCAGATTTTGAATGCAATTTTTTTTTTCTCCCCAAAGGATTTATTTAAATCAAATAACACGCGTGGAGCATGTATAGACCGAAAACATTTTGGATTCTGTTTTTAATTATATTACAAATAATTTAGAATTATATTAATTACACGTTTAAACAAAAAAGGTGTCCTTTTGTGGAGATTCTGGTTTTCCTACAACACTTATTATATTAATGTTTTAAATAGCCAACAGGAGAAAAATACATCAATTGAGAAAATGCTTTGGGAGTTCCGAGTGGAGCAAACTTATCAACACTGGTCTCTAGACAGATTAATAATTGCTGGACTGCTTTTCTTTTTCTTTTTTTTCTTTTTTTCTAGAGCCCTCATATTTAAAAAAGAAACACACAGATTGAAATAGATTATTAATGAAAATGCTGTAATACCTTCGTATCATCATGTGTCCCCCACTGAAAACCTGCACAACCACAGGAAAGGTCAAAGAGTTCATGTTAGTTCCTCCAGGCAGTTATATGCATTTAAAAATGTGTCAGTCTCTCATGTTAACAGCAAAAGCGACCTTGGGACAGAGATCAGCACCCGAAGGCATCGGTTAGATGCTACACAACTAAAAATAAAATGCATCTTGTCAAAATGGAGATTACAGTTTCAAGATCCATGAGTCACATGCTTTGAGATATTGGTTTAGACAGGGGCCAGCTCTCGTGGCTTTGTGGGATATGCGGTGAAGTGATTCATGGGGACTTGTTTTAAATTTACCACTGAAAATTGTCTTGATGTCAGTTGAAGGAGGGATTGACAGGGGAAAGAAGAAAAGACATTTGTAAAACAGCTCCTCCCTCTTCGGTTAAGAGTTCAGCGTTGGAGAAAACGTCAGCAGGTTGAAATCCTGCCAAGATGGGTGTTGAATCCCTGTCTTCTATTAAAGGACAGCTGCCCCAGTGTTTGCTGAATAAACGGTTCGCGGTATGTTCTCCAGGATAAGTGTACACTACTTTGCAGTCCCTGTTGGCAGAATGTCTATTTTTTAATTCACTGCGCTGTTCGATGCATGTTTCGTGTGAAAACTATGTAGTATGCTGATTAGAAAAGGATTAAAATAGAGGACTTGCAAGAATTCAAATGGATTTTCAGACAATGAGAGCCATTCATTTTAGAAAGCAGTAGCATTTTTAAATCAAACCATGTAGGGAGTGCACGGACATGAAAAGTAATGAGAAATTATTGAATAAATATGTAAGGCATCAGATGAATGGCATGATAATTAAGTGTCGGAGTCTTCAGTTCTGTGGAGCTTCTTCAGGCATTTTTGTTCCGTACTTGGTGCTGTGTGTGTGATTCCTTTGAGTGTGAGTGTGCCACAGTGAGGGGTGGTCCGTCCCTCCTTCAGATGTCTTCCACGTCTCCTCCTCGCAGGCCTCTTTGGCACTTATCTAGCGTCTTGTGATAGGCGCGGGTGATCATCGAGCTTGGTGATTTGCGTTGTGGCGCGAACGAGACCTTTCCAGGACTGCGCGGCGGTTGTCTGTAGAGAAAAAAGAAAGAAAGAATCAGAAACAGAGTGTGAGACTGAGAAAGAACAAGAAAGCGTTGTTGCATTGATCCATACTGGCGCAGGAGCTCAACTAAATGAAAGACTGTATAGAGGAACTAAAGGAGGCAAAGAAAAGAGACGGAGAGGGGAAACAACATGAAGCAAATCCGAGTTGATTGAGAGCGGAGCAGCAGGGGAGAATGGAGAAACAGAAGAAGCTGCTGGAGTGGAGGTGCTTGTGTCTGGTGTCATAGTAACTCCATTCAGTTCCTGATCCAGGCTTCCACTTAAGAGCCCCTCAACTATTCTCACATCGGATGCAGCATATGCACTGTAGAGTAAGTAAATGCACATATGCGGGGACACCTACAAACCACTTCGATAAACATGGAGGAATGAGGAATAACAAGGCTACAAATATAATATACACGTGGGACATCTCCATTTCCTGTTTGTAAAGTCTGTCTGTGTTCAGCTGTCTGTGGTCTGAATTTCCGGAAATGAACTGTAGATATTAGTTTGCCATTTTCGCTGCGTATTTCATGTGGCTTTTTCTAGCTGTTGCCATGTTGAACGCCTCCTACAGGAAACAACGACAACCTCTGAACTAGCATCTTGCATGCTGGAAACAGCTGATTTGGATCCTGCAATTAGGCAGGTCTGCTTGGTTCTTTCAGTGAATTAGCCGTTCAGCCTTACTGTCAGCCTTATTTGATTGTTTTGTCTTTATCTTTGTGTTAGTCTTGTGATGAGCTGGCGACCTGTCCAGTTTGTATCCAGACTGTCACCCAAAGGGGGCTGGGATAGGCTCCGCCCTTAGGACCCTCTACAGGATAAAGCAGGTATTGCTAATAGATGGATTGATGACTGTTTTCAAAAGTGTGTTAAGTAAACTTTTACTGCTAATACCGCTTCATATAAAAAGCTTTCAATAGGATACTTTTATTGTGAAGAAGGGTAAGCAGAATATAATTAGCACTGCAAAAAATACATATCTTTCTGCACAGTGTACTAGAAAAACACTTGCATTGAGCCAGCACAGCTAAACTGATGCGCATGAGTCTCTATTAATCAGCCTAATTAAAAAGTGAGGCAGCATCTTCAAATGAAGGAAAATAAAAAGACCAAATTAATCAATCTCGCAAGATTTACCAGACTATCAATTTGGGAATCTGAATAACAATAGTTTAATCATTATTATAACCAAAAACTTTGTAAAGGTTGAAGCATTTTAAAGTTCTGAAAAGTAGAGGATGACAGTATTAATGGCTGTAAGCAATTATTTTTGAAGATAGCCAACAATATATGCAGTATAATCAAAGTATATGTACTTAACTAAGAAATTAACTCATGTATATTAAAGTGTTCTGCCAGCACACATGGTAGGTCAGAAACAACAGTGTGAAGCAAGAGCTTAAAGTTCCTTCTTTATATATGTGTCTATATTTAAGGCCAATGAATTTTCCATGTAAGATAATGGTGCCAGTTTTAAAAAAATAAAAAATAAAGATGGCTGCTTTGCATACAAAACCCTACATCTGCAGGAAGCGTAACTAGCTTCAACTTAGCATATGGTAAAGCTAACTACCCAATAATCAGTAATTAAGTGCAAGCAATACATGAATTAAAGTAAAGCGGTCCTTTGCTTAGCAGCACACTGTGACACTATGTTAGATATGGCCAGTTACCAGTCCATGAAAAGAAAGAGGAGTTCCTTGTTGTTGTTCGCTTATGTGAAAGGTTGTGGTTCTGATGTCTTTGTTGTGCAGGTTACAGGAAACTGGTCACTCTTTGGTTCTGCTGCAGAGTTATCAGTTCAATACCATCATGCTTTGTTGCTCGTGCTACTAGCTAGCAGACGTTAGCAGCTTGCGCTAACTAAACTTGTTTCCACTTAGAGTTGAGTAACTTGCTAATGAGGAATCTTCCAGCAGGCTGTCACATCACTGCAGCTGTTTGAGCAGACTCCATGAGAGGTCTGAGAGCCGTCCACAGCAGAAGAGTCAGAGGCAAAACAATAACGGAACATGGAGCTTATTAACCTAATCTTGGAATGGTAGTCCAAATGATATGGGGCTGTAGTTACAGGGAGTGACAGGAGGAGCAGTGTGACTTTTTATTTTAAGTTAAATGCATTTATCAGTAGAATTCTGATGTTACCTACATATTATCCCTTTGGTCACATGATTTAACTTGATGTGTGATCCTGAGACGATGAATATACATTAATGGTCCATGGTTAAATGAGTCCATTTGTCAGTTTATTCAATTTGGTAATATCTGGGCTGTTAATTAACCAGCTGGTCATTTGTCGACCCTATCAGCTAAGCATGGTCATCAATTTACAAAAGACAAAATCAGTGACAGTGGCCCCAGCATAAGAGGTATAACCACAGTTTCTGAGCTATTCTTCAGGCTAGTGAGAACAGGAATGTTAATTATATAAATTTGTTAAGGTGAGATGCAGATTTGAAGTGATGAGAGCATCTATGGGGCATCAGAGAGTGTTTTGCAGTCATAATAATAACTAACTAGTTGGTCCAAACAGAATTTAGAATTTTGTCACGTAATCGTGGGATGTCTGGCTGCTACTGAGTTTAGAATTTTTAATCCAACTTTGCCTTTATAATGCAGAAAAGTAAGGCACTATCAGCACAGTGTCAGTGGACTTTGCTGTAAGCTGTGTCAGTGAGGAATGAACTCTGGAGCTCTTGTGCTTCAAGTTTTGTTTAACTTGTGGCTCAGTGCTGCAATGCTCCCGGTGACCTTTCTGAGCTGTTATCTCAAGCACTTTAAAGCTGGGACACTTGTACATGTTTTCTGGGGGCTAGACTAAGCTAGTGTTAGTACAGGCATGTGCATTATGTGCTACTGCTGTCTCTGGTTAAACTGTTTCCAGCTCTGGTCAACTTTAAGAAACAGTTTCCTCAATGTTATTGCCCAGGACACGATGGTGCTGTAACAACCCCTCTTCCCCATGTTGTGGGCTACCAGAACATTAGGTTAGGCTACTATATTGTCCAAGCCACACTATGAGGTGCCTGTCACCACAGACAATCGTGTTGCCACTTGATCTCACCCTCCATTTGAGACACGACGATGATTGACTCCTTCCCTGCTCCCAAGGACATGGGGTCAGTTGGGAACAATTCACAAGTGACCCTATGTCCTTTGGAATGAAGTTAATTCCTCAACTGACTTACCATCCCTGACACTGATACATAACACATTCTCATCGAGGATTCCTCTTTGCCCCTGGTTATCTGGAGCATTCCTGAGTCCTGAGCTAAGTCAAACTTGGAAGCACAAGAGCACCAAGAGTTTTCTTCTCATAGTTTACAACACAATATGCCCCTGTACTGACAGAACCTTAGTTTCCTTGCAGTCATATAGCCAGACTCAATTTGTTAGCAATGGCAGCAAACTCAATCATCCTGAACTCAGTAAAAGCCAGATATCCTGCTAAAATTAGACAAATATCTACATTCTAACTGGACTCAGACATTATTGTAAACCTTGCAAGTAAAGTGGACCAACTTCCTGGCTTTACTTGTTAGTATGTTCACAGTTGCAAAACTTTCCTTGGTGCTTCAGAAATGGCCTTATCGCTTTAGGTGCCATCCTTTCTGCTTATCACCCTAACAAATTTGTGTGCATGTAGATACTATAGGTAGGTAAAGTTCGTTTAAATTACAAATAAATTCATCTCTGGGCTTCCTTACAGTACCTACTGCTCCTCCTGAGGCCTCGTCCACGTGCATCCATAGCCTATTGGCCTTTCATTCACATGCAAATGCAGGTTTAGATGAGGTCACTGGAAACTGACCTTTTGAAAAACTCAGGGTGAATATTCACAGAAACAGTGTTTCATTGTTGAAGAAAAAAGAAAAAAATGAGTTTTGGCTTGTGAGAGTCGGAACGTGTACAGTTATTTCATTAGCTTTGCAACTAACAAAGAGGACATGGACAAAGGAGTGCTGACGCTAACCTTGCTAATGGGACTATTTCTAATTTTATTTTTACATGTTTATATATGAACGTAAAATGAATCTTCCACTATAATGACAGAAGCGTTAGAATCAGTCAACATATATGACTTCTTGCTTCCTCAATGCACAACTGTTGCCATCCTGAACTTTTCCGAGCTTCTGATTAGCCAGCGTAACTTTAGGATTGTATCACCACCTGTTGGTTTAAGCGCACTTGACATCACTTCAATTTTGTTTTTCCATTTTCTTGTGGACAGATATTTTTTTTTGAAAACAACTGAAGAAAAAAAAACAAGTTTTAAAAATGACTGTGTACATTAAGCCTGACACTAAGGCCGACAGCGCCCTCCATAATTATTGGCACCCCTGGTTAAGATGTGTTACAAGCCTTAAACTGAATTCAATTTTTATTACAGAAGCATACTCTCACACTGAAAATTGTAAAAAAAAAAAGAGAAAGTATTATTGGAGAAGATTAGGCGCTGTTTTGTTTTGAAAAAGGGGGTTGTACAAAGTATTAACATCAGGGTTGCTAATAATTTGGCACACATGATTTGATGTAAAAGAATTATTTCTATATTCTTAATTCTTATTTCTGATGTGTGATTCTTTCCCCACTGAATAAATGCACTTGAATTAAAGGTTGTACATGCCAGCCCTGTTCTGACTACGTCTGTTTTGCACAAAAATCGCCTTTTGTAAACAAAGTAGATGACAGTGTTTACTGACGTCACAAGCCAAAAATTCATTTTACCATATCTATGCTGTAAACAGAGTTTCAATTGCCTAAAACTGTACATGCATGTGGACAAAAATACCAAATGCACAGAAAAAGCTATGCTTTAGAAATTATCCTTGTGCGTATGGACAAGGCCTAACCTACCTCCCGCAGATAAACCCTAATATAGAACACAGAAGGGACAAGGTTTCATGCTCCGCTGTGTCTCCCTCCCCTTTCTTGTGTCTCTGCCATTTATTCCCCTTCTCTGTTTTGTCTCTTGTGTGTCTCCGGTTCATCATCTCTACATGCTGGTATGGCTGGGCGTGGCAGCTCCCTGCACAACTGATTCTTATCTACAAATTGAGCCTCTGCAGTACTTATACCCCAGTTTTTCACTTCACTCTTGGTCAGTTATTCAGTCTACTCCCACAGTAGCAATGCTACAGCCATTTTTCTTCATTTACTTTTGCTACTTTTCTCCTCGTTTTATACTGAAACTCGAACCGTCGTCTCCATCTGCCTCGGTTCCACTGTTACCTCTGGTAACCAGTCTGCCTGCCCCGCCTTGCTTACCACCAGGCTACCTCAGTCCTGTGCAAAGCCAGCCGTGCCACTCTACAGCCAGCCACATCTTTCTCTAGCCAGACATCTTATTGAGTTTCTCTCTACCCAACAACGAGCAAGCCTCTCCTCTTGCCACGACTCTCCCTCGACTGTCACTCACCACAGGAAAACTACAAGTCTTACTCACCTTCACCTTGCCTTCAGTTATAAATAAAACAACTCTCTAAACTTGTGTCCAGCTCTGCTTCTGGGTCCTATCAAATTCCATTACTTATAAAGGACTGCAAGCCATGTTTCTGTGGTACAGCCATTCCACTTCACAAGGATTAAAATTACATCAAAAGTAGCTGCTAGATGCTCAGCTAATAGTGGCAGAGACTCTTTCACTGCAACGTTTGTGGACAGAAAGCAGGACGAGTTGCACTTTGGGTTTTTTTCTGTTGCCAGTGCTACGACAGAGTCATACAAACACTCCTTCCTGTGCTATCCAACCATGGCTGCCCAGAAATGCCCATGGCATATGCCGGGCAGCCAGGTGGCAGGTGGGGCTGGACAGAACCAGGAAGCATAGCCATGGAGATGACTGCAGGCACACCCACACAGGACTCCCTGGTATTTCCAAGCGTGCTGCCGCCAATGTGCCCATTATTCAGTGCCAGCTGTAGGGTGCCAGGCGTCCTGGGCTGGGCGTTGTTTAATGGCACTCACTTCATCCATCATGTCAGGTAATGAGCAGAGAGTGACTGTGATGGCCAGGAACACATACACAAACGTGCACACAGAAGACTCGCACATACTCCTACATCCACAACAGAGAACAGAAAGGGCTCCTTCTTCAGATTGGATACAAAGCATCATACAGATGGTGCACAGGAGGAGAGAGGGAGAAAGAGGGAGGGAAGGAACAGAAGGACCAAAAGGAAGACAGATCGAGATGTTTAAGAAAAACAGATAAAGGTTCTGTGTCCTCTTTCTTTTGGTTTAACCTGCATTCATATACAGTAGGCGAGCGTTAAAGCTAACATGTTCTGGCAGCGCATCCAAACACATCATCACTACTTATCCATGCACTCATTTTCCTGTCCACAGGTTGTGCTTCACTCTGTAAGCATGACTTACACAACCTTCCTCCTATCAAAACAAGCATCCACAGCGCACAAAAAGAAAGAAAAAACTGGGACAGTTTAAAAGAAAAAAAAGAAAAAAAAAGTAGATCATCAACAATCTATCCCTGCCAATCATTGCAAGCCCAGTTGCTGTAACCTCATTTCTGGGCAAACAGTTGCCTTTAACCCTCAGTCTATCAGAGGAGCATGAAAAACAGCTGGGAGAATACAGACCCTTTGTCTCCAATGTGCGGTCATCGAGGGCTACATCTATTACTGTAAATAGGATGGGGAAAAAGATGGTAGAAAGGATCAAAGAAGACGACACAAAGAAGGTCACATATGAATTAGGAGGGGAGTAAAATCAGAAATGACAAACTGCAACAATCAACAGATTTATCAAAATTACTACTTGGGGTTTGAATAAGGGTTGCACAAAAAAAACTATTTTTCAGAGTACAACAGCAAATAGGTTCTTTGTGTGACATCATATACGATCAAACTAGCTTTGCTTTAATGCAGTTTGTGTTTTTTAAATGAAAGGAAGAGTCTCCGTGTGCTATAACAAGTTGTTTGTTTACAGTAATTGTTGACACGCAGGACCCGGACGTATACAGCAGTTAAACAAAAGGGATTTTTTTGCCATCAGCTCTCCTCCCCAAAACAATGTGCTCACAGTTAACCTTGGTATCGATTCAAAGTACAGGTGTATTGATACTAATATGAGAACTGTGCACTTAACAGGAGAAAACTGCTGGTGGCTTTGTTATTTGAAGAGACCGTCATTTTGTGCGCTGTGTAAAGCAAAAACAATGGAGACCATTAGTGTGACCACTTGTTGAAACCCTACAGGAACGCTGCCATATAGTAGGCAGCTTTTTGTGGAACAACAAATGAAAAGTGCCCTTTTGGGTGTATTTGTGTCTTGCCTAACTGCCTGAATATATTGGAAAGCTTTCGTCAAAGACTTTGCAAAAAAAAAATAAGGGAGAAAAACTTCCAGCAAAATGCATCTCCCATCAGAGGATCCTTGAATGGAGAGCTATTGGCTTCTCATAAAGACTTTTCTGTTCCTATCTTCAGGTGCATAAAAGCCCATCTTTTCACACCCCACATCAATCTATCACAACAATTGAACAAACAGCAGCCATTTCTACTGGGAGAGAAACATTACTACTAGCCTCTACTGAATTGAAAGCTGAAAGCACGCACACACACATACAGGTGGAGAAGGAAACAAAGTGAGACTGGGGAAAAGGAGGAGGAATCCACACAAAAGACAAACTCTACGGCATTTTTTTTTTTTTTGGGGTGCACTGATTGCAACTCTTTCTACTCGCATTGGTTTTGATGGCTTCTTTACCTGCTTCTCCCAGAGGCGACATCTTTCCGAGTTACAGTAGCAGCGACACAGAGGAGCACAAGAACAGGAGAAGAAATTGACAAAAGAAGAGCAGGTATTCCATGTTACAGCAGGGAGATGTTGGCATACCAGAACTTAATTAAATGCTGGCTGGCACCATTTCTCAAAATGTTACTAAATGCACTGAGGATTTCGGTGAGGGTGGGCAGATGGAGGGGGAAGTCACTGACACACACACACGCACACACACAAATGCACACTATGTCTTTCTGTCTCACACACACACAGAGGGAAATACATTGTTCCTTAAGTGTTAAAGCGGTTCACAGAGAAATGGCTCAGTGGATTGTTTTGAGGAAATCACACACACACACACACACACACACACACACACACACACACACACACACACACACACACACACACACACACACACACACACACACACACACACACACACACACACACACACACTTCTCCTCTGTTTTCCAACACACAGAGGCAAATCCTAGCGTGTATATCATGATGATCCCTGCCACCAGGGAGAGGCTGGGAATAAGACAAGGGTAATAGGAGGAGGAGAGGACGCCAAGATTACTAAACAGCTAAAGCAGAGGCCTTAAGCCGGCGCAGTCAACTCCAACCTTCTCTTGACTGTTTGGAGGGCCTCCACTGAGATGTCACTTTACGTTATGATAAATGCTTGGAGATTCCTCAAAAGAGATTAAATGTCATAATGACTTTTGAGTTACTGTCATGTTTGGCTAATTGCACAGAATTACATCATGATAGGGTTCTATGATCTGCGAAAAGAAGGGGACGCTGCCAGTCATTTATCACAACGCTTTCAGCATGGGATACTTTGAGGAATTACCTCTCAGTGGCCAGTGTAAGCAGGAAGACTTTTCGGAGGGATTACGCTATGTTAGGAAAATACAGTCTGGGTAGCATTAGAGTCGGGGGCCGACGTCTAAACATGACACTCGCATTCATCAAGACCACAATAACAAGTTCACATAATCACCAGTCTTGTGTGTGAAGAGCTTCAGAAGGCAAACAGGATGCATCATAGCTGCAGCTATTGTGGAATATCTTTGTAAATCTTGCGCTGACTGTCTTTTGTGTTAAATAAGTGAGCAGCGACATGATGTGTCTGACATGTCACTGCCTTTGTCTAATTCCTTCTGTCTCCGTCGCGCCGCACTCCATATTTTGATGAGTTAAAACATAATAAAGGTGATTAAATCTCTGCTCGCTGCACATCAACATGTTGTGTTTTGCTTCTCTGTTGAAGGGGAAAGCGTCTGCAGCACCAGCAACAGGAACAGCCGCAACCTTCTATCACCCCTTTTCATCTCCTCCACCTCCCTCCTCCCTCCTCTCTCCCTGCCTCCCGCCCTCCCTCCCTCCACCAGCCTCCAAGCTACAGAGTAATGGAACTTCCTACACAGAAACAAGATACGGCGTATAAATGGGATGCAGAGGGAGAGAAGCTATTTCTTCCTACTGAAAGTTATGGGCCTGGTATCGCAAAACTACAGTCGTGGAAAACACAGCCCCTCGTTCACTGGTAGGAGTAATCACTCCAAACAAGGAGCAGGGGAGAAAAACACAGTGCAGCCGAGGAATACATGAGAGCAGCGGTGGAGAGGTGGAAAGGAAAAAAAAAGATGGGGGTGGTGGGTCAAAGAAGTGAGTGTCAGCGAGCCTTTTCTATCTGATGTTGCGAGTTACTCATTGATTTATATGAAGTCGCTGAAATGTATACAAACCAAAGTGAAGTAGAAGATTAAAGGATTAAAAGTTCAACATGCTCGCTCTGCTACCGCCACTCGAATGTTGATTTCATTGTTTGTTTGTTTTTTAAAAATAATAAAAAAAAAGAAGAATATCTAGGTTTTCCAAAAACTTGATTTGGAGCAATTTTCACTCAGATTTTCTCAAACTTTTTTTTTTCCTCCACTGCTGCAAAAGGACACTGCTCACCATAGTTTGCAGTAAGCAGAGGTCATTTTGCTTCTGGTAACAAAAACGGAAGAGAATTTTTCTGATTTCGTGGTAGAGTTTCTCGAAGTAAGCAAAAATGAACAAAAAATAAATAAGCAGAGAAGCACAGAATTGTTGAACTCTTTTGGTTGCATTGCAAATTGTATTTTCAGAATCCATTTCTTGGCATCAATGTTGCAGACAGTATTTGAATCTAATTTTCACCTTTTTAATGTACACCCAACTAACACCTACAGAAATGTCTTACTGACATCACCATAATTATCAGTGTTTCTCAGTTCCACTCAAACTGTGGAAAACAATTACATTAGTGCATGAATGCACCGTTTTACTTTGTCTAACAAAAAGGAAACTCCCACGGCCGATGTGTTAAGGTTGCCATATTTGTTACCTTTCTTTTCTTTTAATCATACATTTTTATCTAATTTACTTCATTGATATATATTCAGATCTGCTTATTCTACTTCACCATTGTTTTCATTTATTGATTCCTAAATGTCACAGATGTGCTCATTTTCAAACATGAATGTTCAGGCTGTCATGATTCATCTGCACAATGAATTATTCTGATGCTGCATTCACACAAATGGGACACTTTATTTTCTAAAATTCTTTAACTGAATCATTTTCCTCCATATTACAAACATTGCCTCATAATGATGTCAGTCATTTCTGTGACGCATTCAGTCATTGGTCGAGTGAACTCAAGGCTACAGTTTTAGAAAATGGCAGCTGCAACAGAGTCCGTTTTTTCAAAGACTCAAGGCTTTTAAACAAAAGGGTGATTTGTCCAAAGTGAAAAGTTTTGATGGCAACTGTAGAAGATGCACTGCTAGAAAGAGCAAACCACCGTGTGCTGCCTATTCATTAGTAGAAAGAGCCTTTGAACATTTTTTTTTTTAAAAACTTGCTAGATGTAAAATATATTTCCAAAGCTCAGAACTAAAAAATAAAATGAAGGTAAGCGACACGGTAATTCAAATTTGTTGAAAATGGATCGCTTACATAAATCAGCTAATCTGTAAAATCGTTGATAGATTAATCAATAGAAATATAGTCATATGTGACTGCTCTAATACATGTGAATTATCTCTAGGCACATACATTTTTTTTTTCTCAAAAAGTATCACCTAAATGAGGGGGCTGTACAAATGTCAGAGGATCTGAGAGTGAGGGGGCTGCAATCCACACTCGATGTGTTTTGGTGTTTTCTCAGGATGCCATAGCAGGCAGAGGCGATCAGAATGGCATGACAGAGGGAAGTGCCTGAGACAGGCCTGGATAAACATGCTGAGGCAAGATACTGAAATTCTCCCACTTTGTGTGTTTCTTGCTCTCCTTGTACACACTGTTTTTTTTTCCTGTCTCGCTTTTTCAATTTTCTTCTCTCACTCCCTCCTGCTTGTCTCTTCTTAATCCCTCTTATTACTGACATTACCTCCAATGTTTACTACAAAACGATAGCCACTTGTGATTTTATAAACACCCAGGAAGCACAGGAAACAATCTAAACAGGGACGCTGAGTTTTAACTTTAAATGGACACCAAATCTCCAGGTCTTCAGATTTGGCATGCATGTATACAAATCTACGTTCCTCTTTGACAGTTTGTATACAGAATTTGAAAGCAAAGTGAGTTTATCTGACAGTCTGTTGGGATAAACAGTAACAAGGAAGGGTTTGGAGAGAGCAGGGTGGTCATAACACATGCAATTGGGTTTGACAGCACAGGGATGTGGTTAATCTGTCCATGCCTCTATCACCACTCTATCTCGTTGGGTACCATGCGAATAATGCTTGGCAATACTGGTGACCGACCCAGATAGTGAATACATCCATTATTTCCCCCCAGTGGCCTCACACAAATCTCCACTGGATTTCACTTAAGTTCCAGACGCCCTCTTACAAAGAACTCGGCTGTGTACCTTCACTCATGGCTCAGATTTTGAGTTGTGGACTTGGCCTGCCATTCTTAGCATTTCTCTCCCCCTTTATTACAGCAACCCTCCACTGGATGCTCTTATTGTCAGACATACTGTGCATAAATGCGACCAATTTCACTGTCATGTTTTCACATGACAGCTTGGTCTGAGAGTTATGCCTCCTGACTGCTTGAGCAAAATGTATTTTCATGAGAGCAGGAAATCGCTGCACATGTTCATATACTGACGCTTATTTTTAAAAGGGATGAAAACTACTAGTTCTCCAACTCAGTAGTGAAGCTTTGACAGGTTTCTACCAGGGACAGAGGTGACAGTGAGTGTTGGGGTGCACTAAATGCACTTAAGGCTTTGCGTGATTCTATTTGTGTGATAATGTAGAAAAAAAACCCTGAAAAAAATCCATTGTTCTTCTTGACGCTTGGCTAACATGTTAGACTTTTGATTGAAAACAACAAGCCTGACAGACTGTGGCTAGCAAAGATTCCTCATTGGACCCCTCAGGTTCAGAAATCTCCTTAAAATATCTCTGCTGGACTTGATTCCTCAGTCACGGAACAATGCCTCTCAGCATTCTGGGATGCAGCAGAGGCACACACAGCCCAAATGAACAGTTATATGAAAACACTTTTGCGATCGATCAGTGCCTGAGGCAAAACTCCCATTCATGATTGTCCTCTCAGCAGTCAAGTTTCGGGAGGCATGCTTCACCCTAAGTATAACCATGAAAGAAAACAAATATCCTTGAGAGTAAATTCCTGAAACTAGAAAGCGTTGCCCACCTGTTTGCCTGCTGCTTGCATTTACTTTACACTTTGACATTATCTCTGTACTTTGGCACAACACTAGAGGATACAGTGCAGCTTAGAAGGCTTGCGGTATCCGGATGTGCAGTACATTATGTGTGTAGAGGGAGCAGCAACATTTCCACTACATTTAACCACTAACTCTGAACTGAATTTGGCAATTATTTCCTCGATGAATCAGTAGTTTAGTTTGTAAGGCATCAGAAGGTGGCGCTTCCATTACAAAATTTGTCCAAGGTCACATCATTAAATGTTTTTCTTGTCAAAACAATAAAAAAATGCAAACTGAGACATATAAAAATTTTCCTTATTTCACAAGCAGGAACGATGCCTGAAATATAACTTTACTGCCATTTGGTAGGTATCAAAATATTGACACCTTTTTCATTTACTTCTGAATTATTCTGCTAGTACTCACAGGTCAAAGTATTTCTTTAATTTACTGGAGTAGACTTTCTGCATGGAGTGTCAAAATATGCACCCGGGACTGAAGCTTGTGATTTGCAGCTTCACCAGCAGTCCAAGACTATGACCACAAGGCATGTAGGAGCCATGGAGAGCACAGATGGGGCCTGTAGCAGAGGCCTGGGTTACACAGGCCTGAGCCAGGAGAGTGAGTAATCCATCAGGCCAAGGCACTCCGGTGCCTAGGGGGGCCAGTCACTGATCCTATAAGACTGATTGGGACTCTGTGGGAGGCCAGACCCCCTGACTGCACGGACATCAGTGCCTGGCTTGCTCCAGTGAGGCTTGATCTGAACTGGACTGAGCCAAAGCAGTGACCTGCTTCCATTTGGATTCTGTGGAGGCAGCTATGTAGATCAAAGATAACTGTCTGCACTGAACATGTCATATGAACTGAGTGAAAATAGACAATCTAAACTTGAGTGTTTTGCATTTTAACAAAAACAAATCTGGCAACCATTTCAGTTATGAAACTGTCATCACTCCACGATAAATAATCCATAACCCCTGTTCATGTATTCAGTCTGATGCCTTGAAACTGACACAACTGTCTCACTATAGTCACATGGTGCTGTATCTAATACAGTGTAAAACTTTAGATGAAGTGATAGGAATCTAATTACTTTATCCAACGGTCTTCTGAGCAGACGAGGTCAGAAACGGCATCAGCCAGACGAGCAGCTGGAACCTGCGGCAGCCAAGGCAAGCCACATGATTGACAGGTGAATGAGTAGACAGAGAGATAGTTAGACAAATGGAAGTAAAGATATAGTTTGACAGACAGATGGGAGCGTAAATGGATGGTTTGGCAGCATGATAAGGTAAATAGGCTGATGGATCACCAAACAAATGTGGGAGGAGGAAGGAAGAAAATAAAAGAGAAGAGAAGAAAAGAATGCCTGCCTGCAGACAACAAAAGATAGGAAGCCAGATAGCCTGATAAACACAGATGGATTGTGTTGATACACAGGGAGGTGGGGCAAGATCGATAGATTGTTTTATTCTATTTGCTTGGCAAACTGGAGATTTGATGTGGCTGGTATCAAGGCGATCTGTTTCTGACGACGCCAGGCGTGACTGTTACAGATGGCGAGATAGCGACACATCTCAATCTTTGGCTAGCCTCACTGCAGTCTATCTCAGCTGCAGTACTAGCCCTGCCGTCAGTGGTGTCATTGCTTCTTTGTGTAATCAAAAAGACTGCAAAATGTGCAGTTTCCTTTAAATCTTCACTCCTCCACAGGTTTTCATATTAGATTGGAGCATAAATTAGTGAGCGTGAAGCAGAAAGTGAACTGGTACGGAGATGGAGCTTGCAAAGAATAGGGACTTTGTGTCTCAAAATCGAGAAAGGGGAGGATTCTTTGCTTCTGCTCAGTTTTGAACAAAACAAAATTGATGCCCTGACAAGCCGACGCCTCATTACTGCTGCTTGCGTTTATCATGTCAAAATGGAAGACAAGGGTATGCGAAGTTTAGAGGCAAAGGCTCTCCTAGTTAGAAAGGTGGGTTCTCTCTGTGGCTGCTTGAGGGACATGGGGGTGCACTGCAACAGCATTGATGAGTGTTGCAGGGCTTATAATAGACAGGAAAGGCCCAGAAAGCATGCCCTTTAGAGGTGCAGCATCTCTCACTGTCTGACAGCTTACAGGGTCTAGGCTTCACAATGACACCTTCACAGTGCGCTCAAGATGACACGCAAACACACATGCTCACAGGTGCATAATTCTCACACAAAAGTCTCAGAAACACAAATAAGTTTGGCAGCACACCACACAATTACACACACGCAGGCATAAACACATGCACTCCCAGTCACGCGCGCACACTAATCCATTTGCGATGTGCAGATAATACCTGACAAGTGGAATCTCAGCATCATGCTGACAGTATTAATACTTATAAAACAAGCCAGGCTATAAAAACATCCTGCATTCACTCCAAGAAGAGGCTTATGGAAACAAACATCTGTTTGTGCCATGTTAAGGAAGCAGCACTACTGCCTCACTGTAAACAAAAATACAGCTAAAGCCCTATCTCTAGGAATAGTGTTGAATTTCTGCAAAAAGCACATAGTGGGTGAAGAAGGTAAGTAACCAGACGGGGCTTCTTTGACCAAGAGAGAGCAGTATGCCCACCTGTGGAACATCTCTAATTATTAGTATTAATAAAATGTATTATAGTGTTGGAATAATTCAATGAGGTAACAGAGATTAAAGACAACAAAAAAACAATTGAATAATCTGAATAATTTGAGCAAAACTGTAAAGCATTTAATGATGCCACCTTATTAAATTTAAGCGGATGCTTTGTTCGTTGAGTAGCTATTAGTTAGATAAACAATGTTAACATTTAACACCAATTATTGTCAGTAACAGCCCTACTGTATTCTATTATAAAACAAGCATGTCACAGAACTAGTTACACAATGGCAGTAAAATACATGGCAGCTGTTCTGATAATAGTTGCTGTTTTAATCATTTCTCAAGCAAAATTTGTCATAAAAAAGCAAGCAGTTCCACTTATCCCACGTCAGTATTTACAGCTGTTTCCCATCGTTGTACTTTAAATGTTTCTGAGGTTTTAAACTGTTAGACAACTGTGAAAAAAGTCACCTTTTTTAATACTCTATGACATTTCATTGAGTGCATGATTTATCAAATGAATGAACAAACAGAATGATTGTGATAAAAATAAGTGCTAGATGCAGCCTTCAAAAAGTCACAAGTACAACTGTACAGCTGGGAATTGCTGTTCAACATACTGCAAGGATCTATTGGTATTTCTGCATTTATTTCCCCCCAGCGTCCTGAGGTACACACATTAGGTAATCTACTTAACTTCTTCTGTTTATCACAATTGAAACAGTATATAGTACAAAGTCACTTTTTGTCACTGTTGGCTCAGTGCAAAGCAGATTTTGCCTCGGAAAAAAAAGCAACTGGTTAGACAGCTGTTAAGTTTTCCAGCAACAATTCAAGCTGCCGTCCAATCTCAGAATTCTCTGGGACTCCTCACCACTGTTGCCTTACTCAAGTTAATAAAACATGGTGTGGTGTGTTATTTATTTATTAATCTCCTTTTTGATGTGTCCCAGCGCACAGTGAGAGTAGCGGTGGAGATCACAGAAGGCTTTGCTAGTGAGCAGCCTTGCTCTTTCCTCCATGCGATCACCATCAGACCCATTTGGCCACGCGAAATGCACCCTTCTGTTCACATGGGGGTTGCAGGGTGGGTGGGTGTGCATCCAGAACGACTTTTCACTTTCTCTTTTAATATAAATCATTCATACTGAGAGATGCTCCCTCATGTACACAAAACACCACAACCCTTCCTGTGATGGGCTACACTTTGCTACCTTCATGTTTTTGCTTGTGCACCGCCTGTGTCGCTGTCAACGTGAGTTTTGGTGTGTGAGACCCAAAGCAGAGGCGATAGATGGAGTACATATGGGCATACACGCTAAAGAAGTAGCGGTGATGTGAGGTCTTTTTTTTAAGTTTTAAAATATTATTTCAAATTTGTTTTGAAATCCAACATAATTTGTTGAAAACCGTCATAATCCTCAGTCTCTTTTGATACTGCTTTTTGTAGAGAAATATATATTTTTTTCCATCTGCAAATGGTGAAGAAAAAGCAAGCAATTTATTAACCATTCTAAACGAGGTTGTAGATGTGTCTGTGTCAGGAGTGATATGCTAACTTGCAGTTTTGTTGCGGAGGGGACACTAATTCATCTATATTCCTTAACTGGATCTGACAGTCACTGTCTAATAGAGCTCCATGGTGTCTATAGCTTGAATGGAGCAGCTGGATGTGTTTCTGCCTGTACGTGTGAATATACGTTATTTGCTTATGTGTGTGTGTGTGTGTGTGTGTGTGTGTGTGTGTGTGTATATGAGGCGTCAAACGAAGCGGCTGCAGGTTGACTACACATACCCACAGACGACCAGACATCTCAAGCGACAATGGATTCTGTGTGGATGAAAAATTTATCTGTCCCCTTCACTTATTCATCAAGGAGGAAGATTTTTCTGCAGGGATGCCCTCCAGAGATGAGGCGCTCACATGCCAGGCGGCCTGCCGCCACTTTACCCACAAGGTTTTCAATAAAACAAGCAAACAACACAATTCCAACACCTATAAATAAGTGATCGTTCCTGAATAAAGTGCTGTACACAGAGCCCCTCACTGAGGCCACTCATCACACTTTAATGGGGCCCTGTGCCGGCCAAAGTTATTTCTCTCCTCTCTCCCTCGCTCCTTCTTTCTGTCTTTCTCTGCCTTTGAGTGAGGGAACAAAGTCAATGGAGGCAGCAGAAACAGGAGAAGCAGAGGTGCATTCAGATCATCCTCATACCGCCACCTGGCTCAACACTGGTTAAGATGCTTTCATGATTTATGAGGCTATCAACATGCGCTGCTCGCCCTCCCCTTTCCACCAAAAACACAAACACTCACATGCAAGCACACAAACTCTTTGAGTTTCTTTCTCAGTTATTTCTCCCTTCCTGGAGACAGGTTGTTCACAGCAGTTTGAACATTCAGAGTGGTGGCTCGCCAGATGCTTGGGCGTCTGTCAACGTGGTGCTATTGTTAGCTAGTTTTTGATGAGATTTACATGGCAGAAAAGCCATCAAATAAGATATACTACTGAGAATATGAGAAGGGATCACACCTAATCCGCACACCTGCGTCTTGGCAGCGCTAAGTCTCTTTTCCATCCAGACCAACACACACATGAGCAGATACATGCAGTCGCCCACACACACCCACACAATCAAGACTGCAAACTTACACAGCAGCTTGAGTCTGATTTAGATGTGGGTTTTTTGGGGGGCTCAAGGGCTCACAATTATCGTACTTGTTCAAAAACTAACACACACGTTAGTACACTACTCAAAACTGGGCATGCACAGAAACAGGAGAATTACACTGTACGTTTTCATAGATTCTTTCTTTTAGTGGTTTTCTTTCACAGGGGTTTAGCAGTTTATTTACTCACATTTTGGCTAAAACAAGCATCCAGCTGTGGTTCTTGAAAGTTGGGTCTGAAACAAATGAGGTTCTTTTAATTCTACCAATCTGGTCTTTTATGCTGAAAAGGAATTTCACCAAAGACAAGAGTGCATTGAATTAACTTTAAAAAAAAAACAAAAACTTTACTTCCCAAGGCCCTTTACTTTCTCAGACTATTTGTTGAAAAGGGCTATTGTACCTTTTCTCTCTCTGACTGATGTGCACACACTCACTCACACACACACACACACACACACACAAACCTGTGCTGATTAAAAAAGAACTGGGTCACTAGTGTCCTGGCTAGTGGCAGTTTCTGCTCTGGCCCTATAAGCCCCTCGGTTACCCAGAATCCCTTGGCATCCATGTCAGAGCTAGGGCCTGCGGCAACACACCTGTGTCCACACGTCTTCACTGGGATCAATTAGCATTAAAGTTTCAGAGCTGCTCTCCCGCAGTGTGGACATAGTGTACACTGGAGGGGTACAGCCTGAGAACAGCCACAGAAAGAGATTGACCGAGACGTGAAGAGAGAGATAGATTTGTAGACACACCACAGCGGTCAGAATGACAGACACATACGCACATCATTCCTCCAACCTTAACTCTATATTGGCTGTGTTTCTGGGTTCAGGTTCTGGGTGTTTTTTCACGCAGGGACCAATAAACCAGCATGTATCGGAAATGTTTTAACTACCTTCCAAACCTTTAAAAGTTAGACCACCACATCCACGAGGACATGAGTGTGCTTTACTGGATGTCCCCCTGTAACTCTACCTGTAGTAGATCAGTTAGCTGGACTGAACTGACCTTGCAATGACTCACACACTTAAACAAGATAATTGAAATGTGACTATATAATTTACTTCAGGAGAAATGCAGGAAGAGAGATTCTGAAATATCTAACGCTTAAATATTCACACAATCGCCACAACATTTGAAAAGTGAAACAATCAACATTAATCAAGAGGCTACAATGACGTCTCTGAGTGAAAAAATAAGCTCTTGAAGATGTTGTAAGAAGGAATAGTCAGGGCCAAGTTGTGTTGGCTAGATGATGAGGTAAGAGTATCTACGAAAGTGGTCCAAGGAAGGATAACTGGTGAACCAGCTATAAAGTCATGGTAAGTGTGGGAAACAATACCTCTGAAGAGCTACTGCAGCACAAACTGCTATGGCATGGCATCTATGATTGATCTATGATTGTGTCAGAACACAAAGTGTGTCACAGCTTGTGCACTGTTCAAATTGTCTACTATGAGCATCAGAGCTGGAATATTTAGCAGTGAAAATAAGTGTCCTGGTCTGATGAATAATATTTCCTTTTACCATGTTTTATCATGTGGACAACCAGGTGCGTTGTTTACCTCGGGAGAAGATAGCAGCAGGATGAAGGGGCCAAAGTTCTGCTGGGAAACCTCGAGTCCTGCCAGATGTTACTTTGACACGTTCCGCCTACATAAACATTCGCACAGACCACCTACACCCCTTCATGGCAATAGAATTCCCTGCTGGCACAGGTGTCTTTCAGTAAGATAACGTGTCGAGCCAGACAGAATATAACATATTCAGGAATGGTTTGAGAACCATGACAAAGAGTTGAAGGTGCTGACTTGACCTCCAAATTCCCCAGATCTCAGTCCGTGGGATGTGCCGGAAAAAAACAAAAAAACAAAAACAAAAAGCAAATCTGATTCCTGTAGCCACTGCTTCACCCACAGTTCTTAAAGTATCTGCTTTTATTGTCTTGGTGAGGTCTTGTGGGATTCAGGTCATGAGTCAGAGCTGCTTTTTTGGCAAAAAGGGGACCTACGCAGTATGAGACAGGTGTTTTACATGTTGTGGCTGACTGGTGTAGTTTTCAGATAATGTTCCTTTTATGATATAGTAGAATTTTGACTTTACTCTGGGTATCTGTGGTCTCCAGTCATTTTTATCATTTAGTCTGTTTGGATTCCAGCATTATCTATTTAACAAAAAAAGAAACATAGCTGTCATTTTTTGTTGTAAACATCTAAAGGCCTTTAATTTAAGTGAGACAAGCTCTTATAGACCTTAAATTTTGTTATTCCATGCACGGTCAGAGGAACAACTTCAATTTCTGTAACATTGTTTTTATATTGTTTTGGCAGATTTTCAAGCCTTGTGAACACAACTGGACCCTAAAGAGGTCATCTGTTTGAACATGCAGTACATATCTTTAAAATTCTAGTCTTATCCAGAGTTGTCCACCCACAGGTTATTGTCGGTTATTTTTCCTTTCACTCTTCCAAAGTTCACCATCGGGCTATAATAGTATACTGTCAGAGCTCTATCCTCTCAGTTAAACTACAGAGTCAAGCATAGCTCCTATCTTTCCATTCAAAAAACGCATCATGCAGCTAGTTCCAAGCAAGTAGTCTGCGGCGCTTGTTTTGAAGGAATTGTACAGTCCTGGGGCTTTCACCCTGGGGGGCTTTCCCACCACCATGTGTCACTTTACAGGAAGCATGGGTGTGTTTGGCTGTTAGTCGCCGTCAATGTGTGTGTGTGTGTGTGTGTCTATGCTGCAGAGGAAAAAGAGCACTGAGGGCAGCTGTACCTGCGTTGCCTCGTGGTTGTCTCTTGACAGTGCCCTTCACATCACAGCGTGGGCCTGGACATTGGATCTGACAGAAGTGACCTCCATGCCACATCACCCTCACAAGACACACAAAACGTACCGCACCCAACACAGACAAACCGACACACACACACACACATATCTACACACACCTGATAACTTGCTGGCATGTATGAAGATTTAGAGTGTCTGCAGGCATAACTTAAAAAAAAACATCATCGTAATATACAAAAAAATACCATATATTCTAACACATTTATGTGATGTGCATCCACAAACTGCACACCGCTCTACCCCCTCTGGGCTGCTTAGCCACCCGGCCCCCCTGTCAGACAGCTATCAATAGGGATTCCAGCAGAGTGGCTGCTAGACAGCATGGGTAAACAAAGCAGGGATGAAAAAAAAAGCGGCCAAATCAAAGGCAGAGTGGGGACCCTGTTATTCTCCCTGAGCAGGAAACCATTTGCTGGCAATTTGTGACTCATTTTGAAGTGTTTTGTGTGGGGCTGCGTTTGACATATATAGTGATGAGGGGTAGGTGGGATGAAGGGAGTTGGACTTGGTGGTAAACTTTTACTTATACATTTAAAATGTCAAGAAGTTTGTTCTTTACAATGCTGCTATTTTCAGAGAATTGTTGGCTAATCAGAATTTGTGTTGCATGTGTCAAACACAAGGCGGTAATTGATGGAATTCAGTGCTGCCGCAATTCAGAGTGATTGATAGGGCGTAGAGGAAGCAGTGAGACGTGCATTTTTCTCCCACTGTAAATAATAAAGAATATGCTGCATTTGTGCCAGTGTTAAGGACTCAGCGGAATGATTATTTTATTTGGCATGCCTTTTCTAAAGTCTTCAATCAATATGCTTCTAACACTGCCACCTTCTTCAACTGATTAGCCTTATCTTAATCCCCATAAACACAATGTCATTACAAGTAAATCCATTTCCTCAGACCTCTTCTTGCCAGTGACATATTTACCTGGCCTCCCTTAGGCCTAATTGAAATTAAGTTGGGTGACCTTTGGGGTGCCTATAGGGACCTGGTTGTTCCACTAGCCCTGTACTATATTTCATTTGCTAGAACCCCATAAATCAGCCTGTTGAACTGGGCTGAGATGATGGTCTCGACCTTTCTCATGACATTTCCAAATGGCCACATCCTCTACCTAGGATCATGGCACCATGAAAAGCACCCGACCATGGTATATGAAGATGAGAATGAGTCCACTACGCCAAGTGCAGGGGAGAAAATAAACCGGTGGCATTGGGAAATGGCATTGATTGTCAAAAGTGGTGTTCTGTGAGCACAGTTTTGTAGGGAATGAAAACAGTTTCCACACATGTGGTAAGCATGCTTTAGACTTTGACAATGTAAGATCAAAGAAATTCATAATCAAACTTCATAGTAGTAATTACACAGAGTTTTAAATTCATTAAAGACACCATCTAAAATTCTGTTTTAGAAAGTAAAAGGCCTACTACTGAAGCCAGGTGGGTTTACATTTTTTTCACTGTAGCTCAGATTCAAGTGTATGTATGCAAATCAACAGCATAAGGAAGCTTTAAATTCTGCATTGCTGCACATGTACTATGAATAGTCGGCTGAAGAAATATTGTGTATGTGTGTGTAATTGTGTGTTCTGCAGGGAGAGAAGTAAAGGTCCACTTGTGACAAGCCTAGCGGGAATAGGAACATCTGGTGGACCGGCTGCTCCTCTGGTTAACATGCTCCTCCTCAGTGGCCCCCAACGACACACACCCAGGGACCACATGCACACACATGCACAGGTACATGCTGATACACACACATACATATGGACACAAACAAAGTCAGGTGGAGGTACATATGTGCGTACAAATGCAGTCTCCTTCCTTGGCTATCCCTGTTGCAGATTTTTAAGGAAAACCCACATTCTGGTCATCTCATGTAAATTATGGTCCACCATTTTCAACAGACTCAAAACCATTATCATAGCAGAGAGAGGTATAAATAGAAGGCCCATCATTCATGCAATGATGCTAAAGAGCAACTATGTCCAATTTACAACAGATGCTCTTCAGAGTCGAATTAAGCCTGCATTATTGCTGGTGGAAAATGTCATGTTATTGGCAAGGTGAACCCTCTCCACTCCAACCCCTGTTCTTGATGTAGTTATACACGGATTTGTACTGGCTCACTCCCATATCCACCCTGTAATCGACTAAATACAGAAGCATGCCTTATTTTATCTTTCTCGCTCTGTCACTTACGCATACACATGTATTTAAAGACATTACTCATAACTCTGCTCGGCTCCAGTGAAATGTCATCTGTGCTGCACTGGATGGAACACAGCATCAATTAACAGCTCCTTCACCTTCGTTAACTAAGCGGTTTTAAAGGCTGAGGTCACGTTTCCTCCGAGTGTATGGTCGTGTAAGAGGAGGCGACAGGAAGAGTGGGTCACTATTCCTCCATGAAAGGTTGGGTTACTTGATAGAAGTGGCAGCAGTCTTACTAGAATGATTGCTCACTGCCCCCAGGGCCGGCATTTGGTGCCCAAGGCAAGATTTTGCACTAATAACTCCGACCTCCCTCACTCCCTTCCTCCTCACTCGTTCCCCCTCGCAAACACACACACACATAAATTTTGGAGTCTGTACCCATAAATGCACCCCTTGTAATTTTCTTTATTCGAGTATCACCTCAAAAATTTACCTCCAGCCAAAAAACCCCCAAACAAACAAAAGAAAATAGAGAATATTTCTTGGAATAACTGAGGGATTTTATTTTTTATTTTGGAGGGGCTTCTACTCTCTTCAACATAAGCTCTCACAACGATAGTAAAAGTGCATGAACACTAATCTCCAGCTTTTCTAAAGGCTGCAGCCAGGTCTCACCTGAGAAACAGTTGTGGGGCGGGTATGCACGGCAGTAGAGTAAGTAGAGTAACACTTAGTCAACAACACTGCCAGCCGGAAGAACACTCAGCTGGTCTCCTGCCAGGGCCTCAGCATCCTTCCTTCACCAATCTATGTAATGGCCATGCTAATGATGGTAAAGCAGCCAGTACCTCAGAGAGCAGTAATTTAGACACTATCGCCAGTGCAGTCATTCGATGGCGATGATATGCTCCTGACATCCGTCACTCTAGCATTCACTGGTTTCTTTGTGGCAACAGGACAAAAGCGGATAATTACACAAAGAGCATGTGCACACACTTTCACTAATTTACATGAAAAAAAATACCACTCTCGAATTATTGAAAGTATTTACTTTCTCAGCTGTTTCTCGTGGCTGAGAAAGTGAGTGTATTGATTTTCCTTTTCACAAAAAAAGCCTAAAGAATAGAAGCGAGAAAACTAGAGAGTGTTACGTTGAAAAGGAGTGGCGGTGGAAGATATCAAGGAAGAGAAGGGATTGCAAAACATAAAAGGCATTTCAATGTTATTGGTAAACAGTAGTGAATAGAAGTTCGACCTCTTGGAACAGGGAGTTATTTTTGCACATGGCGAGCATGTGAGAAGTGATGAAACTGCTGGGTGTACACCACCAGTCAAAAGTCTGGACACAGCTTCCCATCCAGTGTTTTTTTTTTATTTAATTAATTTATACATTGTACATTAATACTGAAGACATTGAAGCTATCAAAGAAACCTTATAGAATGATGTAGCAAAAAATAAAGTGTTTATCTTCAGTATCAATCTACAATGTAGAAAATAATACAAATAAATAAAAAGCATTAAATGTGGAGTTGTGTCCAAACTTTTGATTGGTAGTGTACATTGATTTCCCTAATACTGAACAACACAAGTAGCATCTAAATAGTTGGAGCACCTGCTTCCTGTAGCTGATGATCACACACATGAACTGTATTTTGAAAATGATAAATGGCACAAGATCGCCACGTGCCTATTCATCTGTCATTATTCAGTTCCACATGGGAATGAAAGTTTCTTTGTGGATACAAGGGCAATTTCAAGTGTGAAGCTGTGCTAACAAAGTGCAGACACAAAATAGCATTCTGAAAACACAATAGTACTTGTTTTTCTGTATGGTAGAGAAGCAGAGTAGCAATAACAACATGTGGAATAGCAGCAACAAGTCCCCCCAACCTAGTTTTATGAATGAAAGGTGTGATGAAAAATATTCATTAATGACATACATTTCACTACAAAATCTAAATTAAAACTGAACAAAAAGACACACTATGGTTAAATCTCATCTGTGGAATCACGCACTGCAGTTCCAGATCTAAGTTTCCTCTGTTCCTTCACCCCCTCAGAGTTTCTAGTGTTTTGTAGATTTATCATTTTGTCATGTTTTGTTGTTATTCTTTGATGCCGTGACTCAGGCAGTGATGTTATCTGGGGGTCCTTGAAGTAAACTGACCTATGAATTAAACTCATCAAAACATTACAACGACAAGCAGCAACAAAATAGGTGAGAAAAACTGCAATCTTGCTGACAGCTGCTGACATTTACAAAAAGTTAAGCTCGAGTTAATTTAACACCGATAATGTAATACAGCTGATGTGGATGTAATGTTAGAGTTGCTTTCAGTCGGATGTCTTTAATGTTGCTGTCAGAAGGAATGAGTCAGTTCCAGGAATAATGATGGTGCTCCATCTAAATCTTCCTCGAGATGTTCATTACAGAAATAGGCCTAATGTCGGATAACTGTATTAATGTTTTCCAACCACTTAGCATCTAGAGTCTCTTCCCAAGCTAAATTCAGACAGTAAACAGGATTTAAGTGAACATGCAAGTGGATAACTGAATGACCAGCTGCTCTTCAATGCAGAGAGTTGTTGTAATACTAATGCTAGCTGAGCAGGATGGACAGAGAGAGCAGTTCAGAGTTTGGAGATGGGTTTACTGAGGAGACTGTCTTATCTGTTGATTACCTGCAGAGCAAAGAGACATTTCTACTAACTTTGTATATAACACATGGTAATTGTAGCCAAAGATGGCAACATCTGAGACCTCAAAGTACTTCAAAGACAAAAAAAATAAAAATGGTAAAACTAAAACTAGATTAAAACTAATTAAAATCAGAAAGGTAACATCTGACTAAAACTAATACACATTTTTGTAAAAGACTTTGAGTGGGATGATCAGGGACACATTACAGACAACCAAAAGCCAGTATGCGAAGGGCACAGAGTATTTTAAAAGAAAGCAACAAACGCTTCAACCAAGTACCTCAAACAAAGACATTCTGATGTGTACACAGAACTCAAGGTGAGTGAGTTTCATTTGTTAACTTTATATTAACAGATTGTTGTTCAAATATTCATATCCTGCATCATTGCAGTTATTGTTCGGGAATTGCGACAGCTGGCATCCATTGTAGCAAAGCTCCACATACAACGCAGAAAAAGACTAATGTTAACTCTTGTATAGGCTTACGTAACGATGGCTCATAATGTCAGCTGGGTGCTGTTGATAATGGCAGGCTATTGTCAAAATTATTCTGTCAAATGTAACATTGTGCGTGTCTATGAGCACATTGTGTTTGCTGAATGCACTCATTTAACTGATTTATTATTTTTGCTATCCAGTTTGGATAAGAATCATGGAATTTCAAGGGCTTTGGTCTCAAGCACCAAATTTCTGTTATCACGATAATCCTTGGTTCTGCACGATGAAATGAAGACACGTGGACATACAGTGATGAACACTGAAGCGCCTTAGGGCATAGAGTCCACAGTACAAGTCACATTCCAGTGTCTAATTCGCCTTTCAACTTAATTGTCTGGAAATGCAGGGGTCTGGTGCCGTCTTCATCAACAGCACATTCAACTGTGTCTTTGTGAGCAGCAGTAAAGCTGATGATACTATTAAGCTGTATTATGCTCTTTGATACGTGGCAGTGATATGACATTAGTCACAATAATGACCTCTGAGGTGTCCCGATCCAAGAAAATAATGAAGTCGGTGGAGAAAACTCAAAACATTACTTCAGTTTAGTCGACTCTCTCATTATAACACACAAGCATCTTTACCTATTAAAAATAGAACCATGCCTGCATCACTGTGCAACTTAGACACATGCCGATGTAAAACCAAAGTTGTCCAAGTAGCTCCGACTAATTTGACTGGGATACATTTTGACAGAAAATCAACTTTTAATGAAGAGCCGCGTGATGGGAGAAATTAGCCATTACCCTACAGAGCTGGCATAAAATGTTTATAAATGACAATGATGTTGGCACTGACTGTGAGGGAAGTGCAGAGCTCGGGGAATGCACTGACGTTTAGACAGTCGCAGAACAGGGCGCAGACTTCACCTCATCTGAGGACGCACAGAGAAAGAAAGGAAGGGACGGAGAAAGAGCGTGACAGGGAGAAAAAGGAGGAGGAGCGCGAGGGGGGCACGCGAGAGACTGCGGTTATGATGCGCATGAGAAAGGGAGACAGTGAACGACAGGGCGAGAGAGTTTAAAAGGCATGGCGTCTATTGGCTGGCAGGATGGACGGAGGGAGTGAGGGAGGTATGCGACAGCAGAGCGTGGCAAGTGCGGCAGAACAAACCGGTGGTGACTCATGGGCTCCATTCACCACTGTGATCAGATCCAGCAGGACAGCCCACCATATGGGATGGCACAACTTATTCATCCAATCACTCGGACTACATAGGGGACCAGAGGAGGAAAAGGGATGGTGTGTGTCTGTCTGTGTGTGTGCAAGTGGAAGAGAAGGCGCCTGAAGTTTCCCAGAATATGACGGCAGACGAAAGACTAAGTGAGGACAAGACTATGCCAAGAAATGCAATTAATCTACTATAGACTCAACGTATTTGAGCGAATAGAAAAAGCACAACTGCCACATGAAACAAGAAATTCCATGACAAAACTTACAGTGTTTTGGAATCTTCACAACCTATTGGTATGCTGAATATTTGCACACTTCCTCCCTTGTTGCCTCCCCGATGATGATTCCGTTGACGTCCTTTTCGTCACCAAATTATAACCCATTTACTTCAAACTCTTGTCCTACAAACCCAACCGAGTCTGCTTGTAACTTAGTCATAAAAACACAAATATAACATAATTAAATGGGGAATTGTAACTAAAATTAGCTGTCGTCTCTGTATGCTCCAAGGAGTCAAATACATTTAAACAAATTATTAAATAAATGTTTCTGTGCATATAACATTGTGATAATCACTCCTGTCTTTTCCAGGCCTCTGTAAAATGCAGATTAAGGCTAAGCTGTGAGAGGTGAAGGGCCTGGCAAATTGAGCCCCAACACACCAAGCACAGGAATAGAAACAGACATAATCTAACCAAAGCCAGATATTTTTGTGAAGAAAAGAATGTTGCTACCCGGTTGGCAAGAGGCATCATAAACCCTTTTATAAGGTACCTAAACTACACTGCGCTTCACAGAAAGCAGAACCAATTTGCTTAACTTCACAACATGCAGGGGCCCGCCGATAAAAGTGTCTGTCCTATGCCGTGGCTGGCAAAGATATTGTTATCCACTTTATTCCTCTGCCACCTTGCCAGCTTACACAATTTTTGCAAGACAGATAGCAATCGTTGTGGGGGTAATTTAGGGATTAGACTGGAGGTGTATTGTAATCACATGCTTTTGTAGCAGCAAGGCAGTCATTTAGGTTATAGGATGGCAAGAATGTCCAAGGTGTACCTTTTGTTTCTTATCTAAAGGGTTCTGAGCAATCCTCAGGCCAGCACCCAGATTAACAATTTGGTTTTTATATTGCACCAGTGCATATTGTGCCGGTACTGATCTGGGAAATTGCAGATTGGGAGTCTGAATACGAAGCAAATTGGGAATTTTTAGAGTAAGAGGCAGCGCTAAAAAACAACTTACTGCCCTTTTAGTCTGCAGAGATTTCATGTTTACAAGCGTTCCTGAAGCACAGCATTACCGACATCATTTTGAGTACAACGGTAATGTTTTCTCTCTCACAGACAATCTGAACGTGTATCATTTTTGTCTCACTGCTTATTAATAACCTCTGTGATGTGACACAAAGCTTAAACTGTAACTGAAGCGCCGCGTTATACACTCAAACATTCAACCAACAGCCGCACCAAATTTGTCGCTATTTTCTTTAAAGTGCTCGAAAACGAGGACATGATGAAAATGTGAGTATTCAGCGGGAATGTCAGAGGGTGGCATTAGCAAGGTAAAAAAATAAATAAAATAAAACACACGACACTTCCCGAGGGGTTAGTTGCAGTGTTATCACATTGTCAGTGAGTCTTATTCACAGCCAATCCTCCTGCCTTCGTGTTCCCTCTGCCCTCTGTCACATAGGCTCTCTTCTTTTCTTAGATCCTCCACTCCAAATGATCTACTTTTTTTTGTATCCTTATTACAAGCAATTTAAGGACAATCCAGTTTGGCAGGTACAACACTGCACTTCAAAGAGGATATATGTATCGAACGCTGAATGCAATGACACCTTGTATCTTGTCATTATTGTTCAGCTGTCGGAACAGAATAAAATGTCTCCAACCAACAAGGTAACTTCAACAATATTTACCGTGGCCATCGTCTATATATAAACTCACACATTTAAGGAGTTTACTGTTATTTCAGTGGCCAAAATGTCACTCATGTAAGTGGTGTATGATAATAAGATGAAGAATAGCTGGAAGCACGACTGACCGTTACGAGGGCAGAGCTCCATCTTAAGGCTACAGAGACATTAACAGTTCCTATATCTGACCACTGCCTGAAGGCTCACACTCTACACATTTTGCCTGTTGCCCCTATCTGGGGCAGCTGTATTTGATGAGAGTTGACAGTAGTAAAAGACTGTCTGCATCAAAAAAATGGTCACATTCTGACTCTAGATAATAGATGTTGCCATTCTAAGCCAATAATAGTGTCTATAATGAAATCAGTGGAGCAGAAAAGAGGCACTCTTTCATTTCCTTATGCGGGGCCGTGCGTTTTGTACATCCCATTATTCATCAGGTCCTGGCTGCTGATAACTGTCCCATTTGCATCTGAATCAAGAATGCCTCATAACCTCCCCCCACCTCCAAAACACCACCCCCATGCAAATGAAGTGACCTAAAAAGAGCAGGTACTGTATTTAGTTATTCGTGAGTAATTGTGACCTACTCTGGAGGTTATGTTAATGTGGTGCCAAGGTGGAAGCTACTGTACTGGCAACATCATATAGACAGTATGAGGATACATCAGAGTGCCTCGCACCTAGATGTGGCTTCAAAACATCCTGTGATAAAAGTTGTTTGTGTATTTTTTCCACTCCAAACCAGGAAGTTTTTCTCAGGATGCTGGTACATGCACTGTATCTTGTGCTGCCCTTTTTCCCCTGACATGCCCTACTTTTATGAACAAAAGACAGGACAAGCGTGCATCGCAGAAAACGGTGTATAATCTTGGCCTTGCTTTTCACAGACAGCTTGACTCACTCCAGTACACTCTGCAGTTCAAAGGTACAAGACTTCCTTATTTAAAATCTCTGCCGCGAGTCAGGAACATACTGTGTGATATTTGTGATCAATCACAACTGCAGAAAAAGATTGCTCCGGCTCAAAATAATAAAAAAGATGCTATCCATAAAGTGGTGATCTTTTGAGGGATGAACTCCTCAGAGGAAAGTCTCGCTGTGCCACACAGACCGTTCAAAACCCCAGTAGACAGACAGATTAATGGACTGTGCCTTCACATACAGTAGTCGTCTTAAACGTTAAAGATGGAGTCGGATGCAATCCTCAGCTGTATCAACTGCACAGTGAGGCAGCATATGGTGATATATATGGTGATAAAGATGTAATTTGCCAAATCGCATGTGCATTGTTTGACTGTTTATAAAACCTTTTCTCTAAATCCTGCATTCACGCAGCCAAAAATGAACAAAACACACTCACTTAAACACACAAAAGAATAAAAACTCATCTGTTTCACACATGTAAGCAACACAAACACACTCCCAAATGCCAGAGGGCAAATGGATAGAAAAGGGGTGTGGGGGTCCTTTGTGCACTCTGAGGTTAGGTCTTGGCCATTAAATAAGCTGGCACTGCAGAGGTGAGCCGCACTGACAATGATGTATGGGAGAAACACAATCCATTGCTGTTATGAATTGGCTGGCTCTGGTGCGGACAATGCTTGCACACATGTGCACGCACAGATACACGCAACAAGACACACAGACATTTGTAAGCAAGTGCACAGACACACACAATCAAGAGGCAGTGGAAGAGCCAATGGTATCTTCCTCTCTTCCAGACAAATTCAATTTTCATCCAGGACATATGTAAGCTGATTAAAACAGCCAACAAAGACTGGAGAAATATGTCACATCCTTCAGGACTGGACACAATATAGAGTGCCGCTTTGGCAATGGCATGCCTACTCCTTCTCTGTCGTTCTCTTTCTAAGTCGCTGCTCTCCTCTGTCATGACCTTTCTGCATCACCTGATGCCATCATGCATCCCTTTCTTCCCCTTCTGTATCACTTCCTCTTCCCTTCTGTAATCCCTGGCCCTCATTCCTTCTGTCCTTGAAAAGTCAACCCTATTATTCACGATACTTTCTAAAAAAAACTCTACTTTTAGTTCATTTCAGTTTTTTTCTCATCAGCAGACATACTTAATGATTTAAACTGTCTTAGTAACATAGCTAATGCTGAGTAACAGCAGCAGCAGCAAAAAAAAAAAAAAAAAGTATTAATTGATGAGTTCAGTTGATGTGCAGCCCTGCTTAAATGCTGTGGTGCAAATGTCCCCTACATGTCACACACTATTTGGAAATGATGAGGTAAAAATATTAACCGTCTTACTAAACAGAGAAGTTTAGTTAGACAAAGAAAGCAAGCCAGAGCAGCTTTGTTTTCCATTTTGCACTTGTGGCTGGGGTGGAGCCTTGCCAGTCAAAAGTGTGTCACATAGACACACAGACAAACACATGCCCATGCACTAGAGGCACTGCAATGTCTGTTTAGCCACCGCAATAATGTCATACCACCAGAAGATGTGTGAAGAACACATCTAAATTATGAATGGGGGAAGGTTAATTATGGATGGAGGGAGGGCAGAAATAATGCCTTAGACATTTCCCTGAAACACATGGTTGGATACATGGCTACAGAGCCAGTGCACACTTCTTGGCAAGTATCAAGTCAGAGAGACTCCCTAATTAGCTAGTCGGCGCTGATAATGGTTGGTCCTTGTTGCATGTGAATGTATTCAACCTCATTTCTGTTAGAGTATGCTTCAAATGAATGCGTAAGATGAAGAAGCTTAACCCAAGTTGACAAGGAAAACTGTTCTATTGTCGACAATAAAGCAAGAAATTTATTATATGAAAAGCAATTATACTCAGATCTCATCCTTTTAGGATGATGTGGAAAGTGATAGTCAAGACAGACAAAGGGAATCCACAAGGAGAGATTAAAACACTGATGCTGACATCTGTCAAAATGTTCTTTTTTAGGGGGAAATATAGCACTTTCTTTTTCTTTGTCTTTAAATGCATTTAACACACAAATATTTGACAGGTTTAGTACGTCGCTTTCTCATACACTCGGAGTTATAAGTCTTATCTATTTATTGCAATCAACCGTCTGCATTTTTGTGGACCACTGATTCCTTTGCAAGAGAGTTGCACCTGCAGCTCTGAAAGATTGTAATGGGCTGTCAACTACAAACAAAAGCAGAACCCTGCAAAAAGGGGGTCAAAGATTTGGTTCGATGGCAAGAAACTGGGGGATGCAGACTGGGTTGGTGGGGCGACTCAAAGACAAGCAAAAGGATCAGGGTGGAACTAACAAGGGGCGTGTTGCCGCCTGTGTGGGAAGAAAGACAGGGCCATTGGGAAAGAATGATGTTCCAGATACCCGTGGAGCCTTGTTTTGGGGGCTTGTGACCTCTGGAGGTTTTGTGGAGTTGTAGGAAGATTATTCAAATGGCTCCACTGCTTTTGTGTCACAGCCATGACAATTCACCCCGTGCAGAGCTCGGCTATAATGGAATTTTTAGTGAAAACAAGAGATTATCCTCAATTGCCTACCAGCCCCCACTCTGCTTCAAAATAAAAATAATTAAATTAACTGATTGATCTGCATGTCAGCTAGTTCCAATCATGCTTTAATTGCATCTACCATGCTTAACCCCAGAACTACATTGCTAAAGTTCTATTTAGCAGTGCAACACGGTTTCAAAAGAATGCTACTCAGCTATTTGAGACATGGACAGTGTGTTACACTAAGCGCCCACAACATCTCTCTTTCCAGTCATATCTGTAACTCTGTCACCTGTGCTGTTTTAAAAATCAAACCACAAGTCTAGATACAGAAGCCTGCAGTTTCTTTGTATAGAGAGATCAGTATGGCCGAGTAGTTGTGACATAATAATCTGAGTTCACACTGGATCACTGGCTGGCACATAACTCTGATGGCTAACCACAGCATAAATACAATTCCAGAAGTACAAGTGGAAAATAAGAGCAAAGAAGTTAAAATTATTTGTTTAATTCAAGGTTCAAGAACATAAGGAGGGAAGGGAAAAAAGCCTTTGCTCTGACATCCTGAGGTTCAACAAACACAGAGTGGTGATGCACAAGGCCTTGTACGATGTCTGCCTGTTGCCATCCTCAGCACTGAGGGCCTTGGGACATCCACATGGCCCATTCACCCAGCTCCACTGAAACATTGAAAGGATTGCTTCCAAAGGGCCAAACTTTTGTTCCTTCACAAAAGGTCCGACCAGAGGTTCTCCCATAGATGGCAGCCCCGTTCAAAATCAGATTATTTCCAGTGAAATACTCCTTTCTCCACCTGCCAGTTAACTATGTCAGTGCCATTGTGTCTTACTTGATAAAGCTCTCCAGTTTGGCATAATGGAGGCTGGATGTGTATTATTGCTATTACTGCCATTTATTCGAGGAGGAAAGAGGCACACCCCACCCCCACACTCCTTCCCTTATATTTTTTCTTTGAAGAAAAATCTGGGCCACATGCCCCAGAGGAACGCAAAGTGCTTTAATTCATTCGCACCTTTTCTCTCTGGCTGCCATCTCCAAGGCCTCTCTTTATGCCCAGAAGTGATTTGTTCAGGCTGGACCATCAAAGCAATTATGGCAGCGGCCTGCTTCCCTATTATGAAGAGAGATGACTGACAACAGAGGGACGGTGCGGGGGTGGAGGGCACTTGGATTCAATTTATTTGATCTGAAAACATTTTTTTTTTCCATCCACTCGAGTAACAAAACACAAACAAACTCGTCAGGTTATCTCTTTGAGATTTTTTTTTTGTTTTGAATAAAACATCCTATCCAATTCTCAATGTAACACTTTTCAATTACCTTTCTCACCTTCCTGGCCAAAGTGATTGAGAGCCACAGTTAGGTGATGCAGGACAGAGAATGCCAGCAATGTAACAAAATACTGAGAGGCATGGCAGGCAGTGATGTGTAGCAATTAATGTAATGGACATGAGAGAGCACAATCTGTGGACTAATGAGAATGTCTTGTATTACAGTGCAAATGCACAGGGTCGCCAAGACGCCTATCATTACTGGGCTATAGGAAGATGGCTCACCACAAAAGGGGATACTCTATAAATGGATAATGCGGGTGGAGAGAGCAGAGTACGGCGCCACTGAGCCGATGTTCCATCCAAGAGTAATAATTCAGCCTGGAATGACATGGGGTCACTGGGATGGATGGAGACAGGATGTGAGGAAAAATAAAGCATTCAAAGAAAACAGGGCATTAAGGTTTAAGAGGGGGACAGCAAGGAATGGGGCAAAGTGACGTTGATAAGAATGCAACTGGAGTAATAGAGGAGTAACGAGGTAAGGGGTTGGACTGAAACAGAGGAGGGAAAAAGAGGACAAGGAGCACACAAGGAGAGCAATAGACTAAGAGAGGGGACAAGTGAGAGTAAGAAGGCGAAAAACAGATGAGAGAGCATAGTGTATAGACAGCAATGGGGCAATATGACACATTGGCTAATCAGTCTGCTGTCTTTCTCTTTCACAAGCTGTCATCTCGGCCATCAAGTCATCAAGACCTTGTGCCTCTCCCTCTCTCATTGACTGATTCCTCTGTTCAATTATTCAAGGTTTATAAGCAGGAACCATCTATTCAGCTAGCAGCAGAACCAGTAAAATAATGAAAGGGTTGCTTCTTCAGTCATATTGACTGTCATAAAACTTTTACAATTGGGAAAAGAAAAATCAATTTCTCAGACAGACTGTTGCCACCACGTAAACATATTAGTGGTGGCATCTGGAGTGAAGAAAGTGCCCTACCATGTAGGAGACTTTAATAATGCAGACCATAAATGATTTTACATGCTTTCTCACTAATCATAGTGTATGATGGCGGAATATTTACAATGATGGAATGCTATATTTAGCCAATGCAGAATATTTACACATATGTGTAATGCACATGTGAGCGTGCCTACACTTTCAGCCATGCTGCAGCTCGGATGTGTGCAGAAGTGATTTAGGCGCATAGCTGTGGCTTTAGCTTTCACGCTGACCTCACTTTTCCTTAAAAAGCAAACCTGCGTGAGTCACGCTGTGACACAGAAATCAGGTCAACCGCTGGTCTGCCAAGGAATGCTAAGCTCCAGTAAACATTCCCACAAACACACAGAACACACAATCACACAAAAACAACATACACGCACAAAAAGATCAAACATGTAGGCACACACCCAGACACACACTCCCTCCCTCACTTGTCAGAAATCTTAAGGAACATCACAACTCCCATCTGCCATAATCTGCCCTGGGGTAACAGTGACCTGAGCTGCTAGAAGAAACTCATCTGGAGTAGAAGGAGAAAATAATAATGGTCGAGGTAATGCAGTGTGCAGTCTCATCCTTTACTTTGCTGGCGAAGCCTCTGGGGTGGAAATGTTACAAACTCTGCAACCTCCACTGGCTTTCTACTAAAGCGTGACCCTCATGCTGTTCAGCTCCTTCTTACCTAGTAGTCACTTCTTTTGGTTGTGGACTTCACATGCACACCCTGATCAGTTTATATACAATGCAATTTCACCCATGCACTCAGAAATATATATAGGAGTTAGCAGACCTCAGCAGAGATCCTCCTCCAAATATCCAAATCACTTCCTACTAGAGCTCAGCTCTTTCAGTATCACAGTATTATTGACTTCAAAACAACACTTGAAATGTGTTTTTAAGACCTTGTGTTAATCTGAACGAAAAAGTTTGGGTTCTTTTCTTTTTTCCTCCCGCCCCCCACCGACTCCAAATCCTCCAGAGAAACATGTTAATTTTTCTGTGTATAAAGTGGATTATTACAAGAAGTCTTAGATTGAGTTCTCAGTTATGCTGCTTAAATGCAATAATATTTGCAGCAGTGTCATTAGTACAAGCATGGAACTTATCTAATAAAAAATAGCTACAGAGAGTTGGATTAATTATCCAAACCACATTTATCATACTTAACATATTAGTTACAGTAGACTATCTATCTATCCTCCCTGACTTTATAAATTCGACAATGTACAACTGAGTCAGGCATAATTATGCATGACACTCCCACAGCCACACATAAACACACATAGATCAGATCCCAAATCTCTAACCTTTACCATCTATCTGCTTAATCCTCATCCACTGGAGGCAGAGGGTCTGTACTGTGGCAAACTGTCTATTTTTAAACTTGACATATTAGTCATCTCTTAGGGGAGTAACATTGTAATTTATGGAATTCATGAATACCAAGCTGTTGTGTTCCCCTCTTGTTTATTTCCCCTCCTCCTTCTCAGCACAGTGTAAATCCTTTGGATGATTTCAGATTAACTCAGATGCAGTTGGGTAGGATCGCTGTCTCCACAAGAGCACAGATGCCAATCAGCTGCCGCTAAAGAGGGAGCGTTGTAGTTTCTCACGCCACACTTTGGGCATGAGGTAAAATGCATAACGAGGTTTTAACTTGATACAACGATGGACATCTAAAAATCTCAGAGTAGACAATTGTTCCCCATCTTTGTTTAGTTCCCCTTAACCTTTATTACTCACGATTACTTTTATTTCAACTGCTAAATCTTCATTTATGTTTTAAATTTAAGATTCATCCTTAAATTAGTTAATCAAAATTGCATATTGAGGTAAAAACTTCTTGATGAAAATTATGAGGACATGCAAGGCAAGTAATCTTTAGGATGGGCAGACAGTAATACTGCAGCCATTTTTAACTTGGCATTCTTTGTGTCCCTACAAGAATGGACCAAAGGTCCACTGGCAGACCTCTGGCCAGAGGTATTGGCTTTCAAAGCTAATGATCTCAAATTGTACACTTGTGGGTAATTAAGCATCGCCATTCCCTCAGTAGCTTACAACAGCAAATATGTCATTGTGAGAATAAACAACAATTATACTAACACTCATTACACTCTAATTGCATCATCAGAATCACAAGCAAGGAGGCATCTTATTAAAAGCTACCAACAAAAAGCTCAAACAAAAATCGAGGCCTGAAGCCCAACAACTTTACAAATTGACTTACAGAGGTATAGGATGTGATACGAACACTGAGATTCAAAAATAGAGCATGCATTCTAAGATCCTCATGGGGATTTGGTGGTCAACGACAACAGCAACGTGCTACATGCACTTAATGTAGCTGAGAGCACTGCAGAAGCTTGGAAAACTCATACAGGCAAGGGAGTAATATGACCCCACTCAAATCTTTCCATCAGACACTAACCAAATAGAAGTCAAAAGAACAAATAATAGAAGGGAAGAAAAAAGAGAGAAGCAGCTAAACCACTGGGATTAGTGCTAAGTAACTAAATGGGCCATATCACTTTTCCATTATCAGAAGGGAATAGCTTTTTCGACTGCTGGAATCTAAATAAAAAAGGTGGACTCTGTCCTTCCCCCGTCTTCTGTTCATTCGTGTGTGAATGCCTTATAGCCATCTGTTTTTTAACTTCCCTATATGAACAAATGGAGATTTGCCATTGCATCCTCGAGGCCCATTAATAAATAAAGTTGACACAAATAAACAGATAAATAAATAAATGTGAAGAGCTTTGCAAATGGGCATCAGTCAGCATTAGTGATGGAACCATGTCAAGAACAATCACGCTTGACTGGATGGGGGAGTGCCTGAGTGTAGGGAGCATTCTCGCTGATTGTAGAGTGTGTGTATTTGCGTATCTATGTGTGAGAGAGTTTGGGGATATTGCTGTTTTTTTTTTTTTTGTATCTTTGTACCTTAATTTAACCCCCTGTCTTTAACTCTTTACTGCTTTCCCTGTTGAGACATCTTTCCATCGTTACACGATACACCTACTCACTCCATTTCACTGATGGATTTCTTTTCTGCTTTCTTTCCCTCACATGTGCGTCTCTTTTCATGCAAGATCACAACTTCTTCTCGCTCCTCTATCTCTCTCTCTGCGTTTCAAAAACGACTTAAATTCTCTCAGTTAAAAGGCAAATGACTCATCAGCTGGCCACATTTTTCCTGGAACATGTATTATGATGAGGGAATTACTTCTCACTTGATGTTTTCACAGATGCAAAAGCACAGATTTCTTTTGTGCCTGTAAGTCACATTTTCCCATCACAGTTTGAACCAATATATACCTATTATTAAACTTTTCTTTTTGTTGTTCAGGCAGTTAAATGGATGCTTTGCTGCATACATTCATGTTTAATAAACAAAACACCTTGGATGTGAAAGTGTGCACAGCCTACTAAGGGAGTGGGAGTCTTACTGCTGTTAACACAAAAAGTCACACTTTTCATGGATTCAGTAGTAATTAATCTTTTGCCTTCATTTTGTTGCAAATGAGACAAAAGCTAGTCAGATTTTAAGGCAACAACAAAAAAAAAAAAACTAATTGAAAGGGTGTTCTTATCTTATTTGCTGTAAGTTATATACATATCATTTGTGTTGTGATCAATTTTATTGTTTCTGCTTTCCCAAAATGTCTTTCAGTACTTATTAATTTGTCCTGTATTTTCCTATAAGAACGGCAAGTTCTCCTTTTTTCAGTTTCAAAGAACGAACAAATGTATGTTGTATGACTATGATCAGCCTTTTATACCCGAAGACAGAACACACAGTTGATGTTACTGTTGCTTGTTGTCACCGCAAAAGCATTGTTAATTATGCATTATTCATTTTGATCTAAAAATACTATACTGGTTAAGGTTCAGAAAAAAAAGCAGCATATTAAAATTGCTCTAAAGATGGAACTTTCTTGCACTCCTGAAAAGGAAGGTGCGATTTAATTAAGGACACTGAACATGTTGAATTTTCCTTGTAACACAGCAAAGTGTGAAAAAAAAAGATGTAAAAAATGTTGCAATATTTAGTTACTTCAAGCTGAGAGCATCACATATACTGTAATTTCTTTCATATTCTTGCTCTCAGCATCACTTTTACTGTTTTCTGCTACTGAACAGAACATTAAACACCCCTTGACACATTCTCTCTTTGTCTGTATTTATGAGAATTACCATTATCAGCCATTACGCGGTATGCAGCTCTTTTTCTGTACCTCTGTATTACTGCACATCACCACATCAAGCCTGCTGAGTGGGGATGCAAAATACTAATTCCATCTCATTCTGGCTGACAGATTGTAGACAGTGGCTGACACTTCAAATGCAAACATCAACTTGGACATTATGTCTTATACTTTAATAACGGCCACATCATATTAAGGAGTCACACGCGCGCACACACACGTATGATAGGAGAGGAGGAGGCATTTTATTCAGGCACCGTGTCTTATTGTGAGAGGAAGTCATAACCATACAGGATGGCATACTATTCCACCGCGCATTATTTGCTCTCTAGCTGATCATCAGTTGGCCCCGCTGTATGCCTAATGAGCGATAAATAAGGTTTAATTCAACCGACACAAGTTGCCCATCCTTCAACACTAAGCATGATGGCTTGGACGAGATTCCATTGGAATTATATGAGGGCAATTTTTCAGCTAGTGGGATGGTCCGATTGCCTCCCCTATATTTGGATTTCATAGGCATTCCTTTGGCTTTAAGCTCTGCAAGTTTATAGGTCTATTAGGAATACATCAAGCAATGAACGACATCAATCTTATTGTGTGAATGTGCCCTGGGTAAAAATAAGATAAAACCTTCTATTATGGAGCCTCCAAAGCACATTTGCCCTCCAAAATTGATCCAGTATTGACAATTTACACTTACGGTGACCTTTCATAACTGCCCACATACTTGAAAGCCAATATTGTTTGGAGAGTGAGCAAGAAAAACACACAGCCCACTGCAAACGCTCTAGGATGTTATTGAATATGATAAGTTAGTAGACATTTTTGCTCTGCAGTTCTTCGTTGACGGTCCACTAGGCGGGAGGGCTGAGCTCTTTTTACATCAATGAAGGCCTGCAACTTTAACAACAATACTGAATATAGCTGTTGAGGGCTCTGAGTCTAGTATATTAAAGCAATAGGCCATGCACGTCATTTCGAAATGAAAAGAAAAGGAATAGACGAAAAAGAGAGGAAAGAAAAAGTGAGTACTACCATAAGAAACTTGGCTCCGCAGGCAGGGAGTTGTAAAAGGGCATAATGGCATCGAAAGGGCATTCGTACAGCCCCCTGTTGATATCCTGTGCTCAAGTAGATACTTTCAGTGTAATTCAAACAGCAAAGGGTTTAGGGGGTACTTAAGAGCAGGGGCAGGGGCGAGTGACCCCTGGTGTCCACTCAGAGAGGCTACCTTTATTAAGATTTGATTTATCCTCTCAAAATGGCTCCATGTCACACTTCACTTACTTTACGTCCTCTCTTGGCAGAGTCAAGCAACGAATCAGTTATGCGCCAAGGGTACTCAAATGGTACATAAAATCTTCATCTATATTTCCATGATGGGCTTTCTGCTGCGGATGAAAAATGATCAGGTCCAGAGAAATGCCCTATGGGTCAATAGGGGGGACAATGGCTTTGTCTATGTCCGAGGACATCAAGTCTTAAATGGAGTGGCTGTCCATGCCTCAGTTCTTTCCCATCTGCCTTTCCCTTTGGCTGTTGATAAATATCCTTATCTATAAGAAACAGGTGATAGATTTCAAGCAGCACGTCTCTACAGAGCTCTTCTCTCATCCACTCTATTGATATCTCACATCTACTAAGCCATCCGAGCTGTAGCACGAGGCACCGACACCCTCTGGGTCGCTCTGCCCCAAATCATGTTAGCTTTACTTCCTGTAGGAATGCCTCTAGGGCTGCCCCAATGAATAACATCTATCAACACCCTGAAGTGGAGGCCAGGAGCTTGTGGAGGCAAAGAGCTTTAGCCCTCAACTCAGAGGCCCCCTACAGCAACAGTCCCTATCTGATATGTGACACAAGCTTGAATATGTGTGTGTGAGTGTGTAACGGTACAAGAGAACTACCAGAGAGGTTGACAGACAACAAAGGGAGCTAAAACGATGGATACAACATATGTGTGAGCAAATTAATTGCTAAGGGAATTATGATCACTATCACTTCCTGTGATGTAATTTAAGAAACAAACGGCTGGTTTTCTCTAAGATCAGGGGAAAGATGAGAAAATAGCTGCCAGGCTGAACTTACTGTGGCTGTCTATATCAGGGTGATGTGGGTAACAAACACAGGAGTAATAGGAATGGGTATTAAAAAATCATTTAAGTCACAAATGAGGTTGGGGGATATAAGAGAACACAGGGATATTCTTTATCTTTACTAGCATCTCCATAACGACACTTTCCTTTAGACTTTTCATTTGCCTCTTTGCAGATTCATCTCCTTTCTTCCTTTAAAATTTCATGAGAGAAAATAGGTAATTTAATCTTCATTAAACATACAAGGGGCTCACTCTCTCTGGCCTGACCAGCAGAATTAACTGCTGGCCTTGGAGGGATTAGACAGTTAGGCTGAAATTCTGCAACCCTGACAAGCATTATATCATTGCATCTCTATTTTTTTAATGGCCATAAGATGATCCTTCTTGGTTCAATGTCAAATAAGTCCTTAAGTGACTCACTATATGGAACAGAGGAGGGAACTTTTGATGGACTGACCCGTGAAGGTGAAGCAGGAGACTGGGGCAGGCAGAGGAAGGGAGAGAGGCCCTGGTTTTGGATTGTAATGACATTGAAAAGGCAGTAAATAAATAAGATTGGCTTGGTTCTCTTTGAAATCTGATTGATGTGTCTTTTGGGATGCCCCCCAGTATGAAAGACCTACTGAGTCTGTGGCTTTCATCCCTGACCGAAAATCGATGAGGCAGGATGTATGAGAGGCTCCTGCTCTCTACCCACCAATCTCTTGCAAGATTCCCAGGTAACTGTCTCACAAGAAAGGGAATACGAAATGGTATAGTAGCAAGGTAACTTGCATCTTTTTTTTTTTTGTAGAACCTAATTTTCAATTACATTCTATGAAAAACACTGAAAGAAACACTAACCGTGTAATATATAGCGTTGAACCAGCAGAATTAACAGCACAGAATACTTTTCAAATTGTCTTCCTGAAATGAGACTGAACCTACAACAGTAATGTGGCTTCTCTGGTCTCAGTCAATCCAGTTTCTGTATGTTGAATTAGGAATGGCTGGTGTAATTGCATAACACATGAGTAAGGCCTCCCGGGTTAGATTTTCCATCTTACACAAAGTGGAGACAAGGAAATAGGAAATGCTTCTGGGATTGGGTGTAATTGTGATTGGCGGCAACTAGAATTGTGCTCAGCCTGACACTTGAGGTAGTCTGCTGAAGTATAGTTTTGCCTAAAGGACGACAAAGAATTGGATGCTGGGTTTAAATGAACTCCTTTTGACGTAAGCCAAAATTCTTTTGCACGACTCTGAGAGCCTCTCTCTGGTACATGCTGCTCGTTTAAGGATGACAGGAGGTTAATCAAGCTTTAAACCATGAGATTACAACAGACATGACAAGCAGGATTGAATAGATTTGGCACTCTGTCTGATATAACTGCTCAGAGAACCTTCTCTAACAGCAAATTCCTGTACTGAAATGCCGTCAGTCTCGTTAGAGAGAAAACACATACTGTATATGTACAACAAAAGTATATAAACATTAATGCTGCTGCACTGACCCAAAAGCTATACCATCATTCCTTAAATGCTGACAAACCAGTGCCAGTTCCCAGCATGAATATTGGAGTAACAAGCCATCAGCTATCACTGGGGAACTTTGCTCTCTTTGGGTTTTTTTTTGTGTGTGTGTGTGTGTGTGTGTGTGTGTGTGTGTGTGTGTGTGTGTGTGTGTGTGTGTGTGTGTGTGTGTTTAATTCCATCAAACTGTGGATAAGATTTCTGTTTGTCCCTTTTCATTAGATGAGGCAAATTCCCCGTTATGTTCTACAGCAAGTGAATTAATTTCCAGATTCTATTTATAAAAAAAATAAAAAAAATCCATGGAGCCGGCATGTGAAAAGGATTTTCCTCTCTCATCACCTCAGAGTAGAGAATCCATGCAGCTGTTTATCAAACCAGTACTGGGCTCCATATCAATAAACAGAGGGCTGTCAGTGCATAATGCATTCTGGGAGCTCAGCAGTGGTGTGTCTTCAGAAAAAAAAAAAGTGCTGAAAAGAGTCTGGTGTACAATGTCATGCAGAAAATACAGCAATTCTGAGGACCACTGTAATTTTGGCTATCTCGCAAAAATGTGAAAATAGGTCACAGACATACAGAACACTACTGTATATAAATATCATACTTACAAAAAAAAAAAGACAGACAGTATTCAGCTTTACAATGATCCAGCGGCACATCACATGCCGTGCATTTTTTTGGTTTCATTGGATAGTTTTAGTGGAGGCAGACAGGGAATGTCACCTTGTGGAAATTCAGGGCGGCCAATCATTTTTATCAATTCTCATGAGGGTGCCCAAGTTGCATTAGAATCTGGGCACGGTGTTCACAGCAGATGATACAGTAAGACAGACTTTGCTCTACTCGCCCAACGCCTTCAGATCAAGTTCCTGGTATGGGTCTCCTTCCGATCACTGCAAACACATGCACAGACCACCACAATAGACATCTTTATAACAAATTAGCTGCACTTCTACTGATTGCTCTGTCTTTAATGGAGGAACCAGACATCCAGCAAAGAAAACCAGACATTCTGACTCACAATTTATTTTCCTTCATAACATGGAGTTGATGGACATGGGCCAATTTCACCGAGCTTTCACTTAGACTTACATCTTCACTAATAGTCAGACCACATATATCTAAATTTATCTCTTGGACTAAGTTGTACATTCCCCATCAGTTTTAACGGGGACTAATTTGGGTGATATTTAAACTTCAGAGAATTCATGACATAAAATGTGGCTGTTCGATCAATCTCTTCAAACCAGAAGGTTTCTCTAGCAGATATTTTTTGCCTTTTGGAACAAACTGTATTATGACTGGTAAAGGTGGAGCTTTGCATCTAGGTTCAGTTTGCCAAGAATGTGCATTGCAACGCTCATAACACTGCAGGAGCTCAAACAACATATCAGTTAAACTCGCGCTCCTTTTTTTGTTCTGTGATAAACATACTTACTGAAATTTAAATCTTTTACTTGGGACAAACACTTGCACCCACTACAAGAGATCCACTGCATACTTTTTAAGTATCACACAAATGACCAAGTGACCTTCAGCAGGAAAGAACAAAGCCTCACCTGCATGTTAGAACCCTACCTGCCGTTTCCACCTAATTATTCCTCTCCCTGCAGTGCTACTGTGTTGTAGGTGGTGCCCTCCCAAGGACCCACTGAGGCTACTAGACTCTCTGACACTGCAAGCTGAGGCATGCCACACAGGAGCAAACAGTCAGAGCCTTTGTGAACCCTCAGGTTCTTTGAAATATCAAACATAGCAGTGCTTATCTGGGGGTTCACGAGTTTCCAGACGATTGTCACTCTTTATTTCCACTCTGGACAGCTGTGGAAAAAGCTGTCCAGCTCCTGTCTAACTTCTAGGTGCAAGAGCTGCTGTTGTGCATAGTCAAGCATAACTATATTTAGCTGGCACTTCCACATATTGACTACTAGCATTAGCTTCTTCCTACCAAAGAGGTGAAATTTTACATCTTTAAAGTCAATTCCATAGCCAGGTGTCAGGTTACCACGGCCCATTCCTTCCTGATCATGAAATTACTTGAACAGTTTTCTGCTAACACAAGTGAGATTGTTTTTCTTTTTTTCACCGTTCTTTTTAAGTGCACGACTTACATGAGTGAAGCATCACATACACAGACTCCTGGTATGCATTCTCATCCGTGAATACACGAGCACAATGTCAGGTACTTGGACATGCAGCAACAGCAGCAACAAGGAAAACATTAAAAAAAAAAAAAAAAAGAAAGCAAGAGCCTGCAAAGCATAAAAGGCAAGGATCCTTCAGGAAGAGGCATATCTGGGGTGCTGTTGCTCATCAGTTTGACATTTACCACACGTATATGTGAAAAGTAAAGTAATACACAAACACATAGTGACTGGCCAAAGCACTGAGGCCCACAAGATCTCTCCAGCAGAATAACTCCTCAGCATCACCACAAGACAAGGAGTGATATCATGCTGGGACAGCACAGACTAATAGGAAGGGCACGGAAATTAGATGACAACTGTAGCTGCTCTATCAAACAGAAATTGTGCTGAGTGAATTTCGTTCCAGTAGTATGACCACTATCAGGATTGTAGTAATGTAACAAGATTTAAAATTCAGGATCATGGGGCCACCTGAAGGACAATTTCCATACTGTTATACTTTACGTTATTGGATTTCAAAGGTATTCACTGTAAGATTTACATCATGTCACTCAGCACTACAAGCAATAATGTCCATAATGGTCTCTCCAGTCCAGTTTTCTTTTCTACCCCTGCACATATTAATGTGATGAAAATGAACTCTTGACCAGTAATGAAACATGCTACAATGTTTAAGGGCATATTCATTAAGGTATTTTTCTGTAGGCATATATTTCTCAGTGCTGATTTCAACTGGAATTTATTGTGAACTTCTCTGGTCTTGACATCAGCTTTTGTCTCTATAATTAAATATTCAGGATTTCATTTTGTATGTAAATTTCTGTCCACAGACATTAACCAAACGTTTCTTTCTAAGGCATTTCCAGAGAAACCGGCATAATGTTGCTGTATGCTATGCCCTTTTTTTTTTTTTTTAGGCAAAGACTTAAAACCTAAAAATATTGTTTTCTTATGTTTTGGGTAGAATAAAAGATGTTTTTCAGCATTAAAAAACACCTTTTTACATTGGCTTTTATCTAATGTCTGTATTTATTATTTATATCTACATTTATGCACTTATTTATATTTTATGTACTCTTTTATTCATGTATTTTATTTATTTCAACATTTGTTTTACCATCCTGTTTTACACAGTTTTAGTTATATTCTTAATGTGTTTAGTGACTTTATTTTATTCTACATTCCTATGTTTCCTCAGTTTGGGGCCGTCTGCATCTGGGGCTGTGGTTGGCTCTCGGTCCGGTGACACCAGCTTGGAGTCCACTGTGGCGTTTTGGGAGGTGGGGAGGCTTCTGCCATTCCCTCTGCCCCTGCCGTGGTGCACCCTTGGCTGCTGTTTGGGCTGTCGGCGTCTGCTGCTCCAGGTGCAGACGGCTCTCAAAGATGGTTCCTGGTTCCTCTGTGCTCAGCCAACCCATGCTGCTATGTTTGTATTTTATCTAGGCGGGTGGATGGAGGGGTGGGAATGGGGGTGGGCTCTTTGGGTAAGCGTGTGCGTGTGTGTTTTATTCTCTGTGCGTTTTATTCTATGTAAAGCACTTTGTGCTGCATGTCTAATGTATGAAAAGTGCTTTATAAATAAAGATTGATTGATTGATAACATTTTACATTTATGACTGCATCACAAATACAAATACAAACTAAATATTTATTAAAATGAATAAGTATGGCACACTAACATTTAACAGATACTCTCAAAATGCTACAAAATGAGCATTTTCAACCTTTATGTAAAAGTTTTGGTAAAGCGTTACATAAATTACTTAAACTTAAATGCTCTCAGAAGTCCTGAAGTTGCTTTACTTCACACTTTATATCAAAATGTTCAACAAGTGCCATCCGGACACAAGGAAGAAGTAACTGTATCTCCTGCAGAGCATACTCCCATTGCTAAAAGTAATAAAAGTAACAGCTGATGTTATATTTCATCATCACCTGTGGATGCTAATTTTATCTGATCTCAAGGTCTTTCATAAAACACTTGCTGATGCACATCAGAAATTAGTCAGTTCTCTTTCTACGTGCCCATGCAAAATGCACGTTCAAGCGAAACCAGTACTCATTTTCAGTTTTCAACGAGTCTTGTCCATGTTGCATTTTGAGACATGTTTGTAATGAAAGGTTCCTAATAGTCACTCGGTATGTTTATTATTTTAAAGCTCCTATGTCTGTAAATCTTACACATTATACCTTTGAACATTTGACTATTTTCCAAGTCAACTGGAGTCACTCAGCACAGGACTCTGCATGTTGTAGAACAGCTCAGCTTGAGTGTTCTGAAGCAAGGATGTGTGAGTTACGCAGCCAGTGGAAGTGCAGTATGAAGCAAGACAGTGTTGTGTTTGAGTTAAAAAGGTACTTAAATACACACACCTAGAGTTCTGTTACCATAGTTAGCACCCGGCCACCGAGAGGCTGGACTGGAAGGGCTTTGATCACCTGCAGCAATGTTGGTGATGAAATAAAGAAAGAAAGAAGAGAAGGATGGAGAAAAAGGAAAAGAGAAAAAAGGTATCAGAGGTGACTCATTTCAGATATTGGCAGAACCACTCCCAGAGTTTGGCAAAAACCCCTTCAGGTTTGCTAACACACCTGGACAAACATTTGGACAGACACAGGCTCACATTAAACCCAAATACAGAAATATGGAATGGAAAAAAGGTGGTGTTAAAGAAAAAAGGTGGTTATGGTCAATGATGAGCAGCATCATAGGTGTTGAAACAAGAGGAAAAATGTGGTTATGCATGTTTGTTGCTATACACTTATATGGTATTTAGGTCAGCACACTTTACACACGTGGACAAAATTGTTGGTACCCCTCAGTTAAAGAAGGAAAAACCCACAATTCTCACTGAAATCACTTGAAACTCACAAAAGTAACAATAAATAAAAAATTATTGAAAATTAAATAATCAAAAACAGCCATTACTTTTGAATTGTTGATTAACATAATTATTTAAAAAAACAAACTAATGAAACAGGCCTGGACAAAAATGATGGTACCTCTATAAAAGATTGAAAACTATTTGACCAGAGTGACATGATTAACTCAGGTGTGTCATTTAATTGACATCACAGGTGTTTCCAAACTCATAATCAGTCAGTCTGCCTATTTAAAGGGAGACAAGTAGTCACCCTGCTGTTTGGTGAAAAGGTGTGTACCACACTGAACATGGACAACAGAAAGCGAAGGAGAGAATTGTCCCAGGACATCCGAAAAAAAATGATAGACAAACATCTTCAAGGTAAAGACTATAAGACCATCTCTAAACAGCTTGAAGTTCCTGTGACAACAGTGGCTCATATTATTCAGAAGTTCAAGACCCACGGGACAGTAGCCAACCTCCCTGGACGTGGCCGCAAGAGGAAAATTGATGACAAATTGAAGAGACGGATCGTTCGAATTGTATCCAAAGAGCCCAGAGCAACCTCCAAAGAAATTAAAGGTGAACTCCAAGGCCAAGGTACATCAGTGTCAGATCGCACCATTCGTCGTTGTTTGAGCCAAAGTGGACTTCATGGGAGACGACCAAGGAGGACACCACTGCTGAAAAAAACTCATAAAAAAGTGAGACTGGAATTTGCAAAAATGCATGTTGACAAGCCACAAAGCTTCTGGGAGAATGTCCTTTGGACAGATGAGACCAAACTGGAGCTTTTTTTTAAGGTACATCAACTCTATGTTCATAGACTCAAAAACCAAGCATACGAAGAAAAGAACACTGTCCCTACGGTGAAACATGGAGGAGGCTCAGTAATGTTTTGGGGCTGCTTTGCTGCATCTGGCACAGGGTGTCTTGAAAGTGTGCAAGGTACGATGAAATCTGAAGACTATCAAGGCATTCTGGAGAGAAATGTGCTGTCTAGTGTCAGAAAGCTTGGTCTCAGTCGCAGGTCATGGGTCTTCCAACAGGACAACGATCCAAAACACACAGCCAAAAACACCCAAGAATGGCTGAGAGAAAAGCGTTGGACTATTCTAAAGTGGCCTTCTATGAGCCCAGATCTGAATCCCATTGAACATATGTGGAAGGAGCTGAAACATGCCATTTGGAGAAGACACCCATCAAACCTGAGACAACTGGAGCTGTTTGCTCATGAGGAGTGGGCCAAAATACCTGTTGACAGCTGCAGAACGCTCATTGACAAATACAGAAATCGTTTAATTGCAGTGATTGCCTCAAAAGGTTGTGCAACAAAATATTAAGTTATGGGTACCATCATTTTTGTCCAGCCCTATTTCATTAGTTTGTTTTTTTAAATAATTATGTTAATCAACAATTCAAAAGTGATGGCTGATTTTGATTATTTAATTTTCAATAAATTTTTATTTATTGTTACTTTTGTGAGTTTCAAGTGATTTCAGTGAGAATTGTGGGTTTTTCCTTCTTTAACTGAGGGGTACCAACAATTTTGTCCACGTGTGTATATACATACATACACCAGATTTACTAGTGGATGTCCTAGTAGAAAAATCAGAGACACACAGTCACACATAAGAGGTGACGCTGTGTACTGTCATATATTGAATAAACTGAGAACGTGAGCACTGCAAAAAAAACAAAAAAACAAAAAACTTTTCACAGTAGTATGAACAAAAGAAAATAAATTAATTGGCAGAAGGTAAGAGAAAGTGGCCTAAGACCAGATGGAAAGACCTTGGTCAATATGTTTAGGCCATGCCACCCATTAGGTACTTTTTCGCAGCCAAATAAATACAGACAACCACATAGGATGGCATATGCTAAAATTCTGCTACTAATCTTTACAAATATTTTATCTTGTCTCCCTGCTAACAAGACTAGCTACATCTGACTGGTCTTAAAACACTGATAATTGCAGTAAGTCAATCTGCAGTCAAGCAACAAAGAGTAGTGTGTATTTTGAACAGCTGTAGATGTAACACTACCCATTGAGCATCTAAATATGTATTTTTTAGTAGTAATGGATGGACAATTCCCTGCTCTGGCTTCAAACTATATAGTGCGAAAGTGAGTGAGCAATGTGCAATATCACTTATGTACTTTTATATATATATATATATATATATATATATATACCTGCTTCCATTGGGAGCTGCAGGGTATTTGCTCCTATGTAAAACAAACTGTTTAGTTGAACTGTATTAAAAATACAGGCCTCACAATAGGAATTCAGTGCTACAAAATCTGGGCACTCTCCTGTCCTGAGATTTAAATCTTTTAATTTTTCAAAATGTGGCATGTCCACCTTTATTTTTGATGACAGACTCAGTTCTCAGCATGGAGAATACAGTGTAGCATACATTTCTGCAGAGACATTCTGTCATTCTGCAGAAACATGTTTTTTTTATTATTTATTTATTTATTTTACGCTGCTCTGTGATGGAGGGGTTGTATTGCTGTGCGTCTATCTTTAAAATACCCTAGAGGTGTTTTTTTTTTTTTTTTTTGGATTAAAGTTGGGTGACAAACTTGGCCAGGTCAAAGTTTTCTCTTTAGAAACTCTTGTGTGATTTTGGCAGTGTGCTGCGGATCGTTATCGTGCTGGAATATTCCTCCACTGCCAAGCTTCTGCGGACTGGGAGTCAACTGTCAGCCTGTATGTTGGTATATCCACAGGAAATCATGATACAATCTATAAATGTCGTCTCTCCGACACCTTTTGCACTCCTGCAGCGCCATATAATCACACTCACCTCCATCCTTCACTGTTGAGACTATGCATTCACTGTGGTGGTCCTTCCAGGTTCATACCTAACATGCTGCACCCCATCTGAGCTGAACAAATTTATCTCACTGTCATCTGACCAAAGGAAGTGCTCCTGATATTCATCATGTTTATTTTCATGCCCTGAAGTTTTGTGCTGAAGAACAAGCAAGGATTTTTTCTTGAATGCTATCTATAGTTCTTTATCATTTCTACTGATCAATACAGACAAAATGCTGGCACTCACTGATTCATAAACATCTTGTTTATTGTGAGACAGAAACTAAACTGTCATCAGAGTAGTAAAAATAAAAATCTAAATACTTTACTTGCCAATATAGAAATAGTAGTGATGTAATTTTGAATCATCAGTACGCAAGTGACTTTGTGCAAGGGTGTTCTCACTTCTGTTCTAAACCTTTTGCCTTTTTATTGCTTGCTTTGCAGTATGCAGCATGTCTCTAGCAAAATCATATAAACGGGCCACTGACAGATTCCACCCCCTACCTTTTTCTAACATGATTGCCGTTGTGGAAATGGCAGCACCTGTGAATCTGCAGCTGAACTCTGACTTGAACATCAGTTGACCATTGCACCCCTACTAAGTGGCACTCTCCTGTGCATGGCCCATTTATTAAAGCAGAATGAAATATGTCAACACCAGAATTACACAGAGTCAGCCCACTGATTTAAGTTCTTTATGAATGCAAATACATTTCTAATGACTTGGATTCCTGCGTGGTTGTTGCTCTGCCCCCTCTTTACATGCACATATATGTCAACACGTGTTGATGTGTGTCATTAATCCTCGAAACAAGTCAGTGGAGTGCTAGCACATCAGCATACACAATTTATATTCAAGAGAAGAGCTTCCTTTCCATGACAGTCGGCTGCCAATTGTGTTGTAGACAAGTGAGACAAAAAAAGTCACATAAAATTCCACATTGAGACATGACAAGACAGTGTTTTCCGCTGTCCTACCGTTGCGTGGTGTCCGTTTTCGTCGATCACGGAAGGCTGCTCCGGACTGTAGCGCTTCCATTAGGCTATCCATTACTCCAGTTTCGTCTCCTTCTGCAAGAGAACATAATGGAAGGAAACTTGTTTACATAACACATTTACAAAGCAGGATGGAGTGCACAATAATGTAGTCTTTACATGTGCCCATAAAAATGTATACACAGATGTGCATGACTGCTTCAAGATCTAGATTCAGGTGTTGTGGTGAGAATGCCTGCCACAGGTGCATTAACAATCACCCTACATCACAATGAGAAAGTGCTTTGATTCTGAATGAGCTACAAGCAACCCTTGCAAGTGTATGAGTGTTGAGACAGAGGCCTGTCACTCAGGCCAAAGCTTTTTTTCAGTAAACAGCTGGGGAGGAGGAAAATACACTTAGAGTTTAGTTTAGAGTTTAGAGGAGCCTCAGGATGAAAGCATCCAGTGATGGTCATTGACAGATATTCTTTCTGTGGCTAACGCTGGGGAGCTAAGTGCTCTTTACAAAGATTTAGTGTGGAGCCGCTCAATACCCAGACGCTCTATCATTGTTCAGTCAATGACACCGGGACCGGCCTTCGGAAAACATTCTCTCTGCCTACCGTTCCGGCTGTCGTGTGGATCCATGAAACCAGAGAAGTGGCGGCAGTCTGCATGGCTTAAGAGATAGGCATGAGACACTTTACGTGCTATAAGGCCAATAGCGCGACTAGTTGTACCCGGACTGTGCAAAAGCAGCATACCGCTCAATGGTAACAGGGTTCAAAAATAAGCTTAGGTTCTATATCTGGGTCATCTATCTTTGTGCTCTAATACTAATGAGTCAGAGGGGCACCCTTTTTATCATTCTGGTCCAGAACAGACATTATTTTAAACTAGGATCATTAGGGTGAGTTATTGTGGAGCTGGAGACTTGGCCATCAATTCTTTTGCATATATGAGTGAACTAGCTCTTCCCCAGTGTTTACCATCAGGGCCCAGGCATCTTGTTTTTGCGCTGTGTACAGCTATAGCTGAAGGGAAACATTCGAAAATAAGTGGTGACAACTGCTACTTTCAGCACACAGCACTTTTACAAGTACTGGTGTGATCAATCTTTTGTTACTTGCATGCGCTCAAAGAAACACAGTGGGGCAATTTCAATTTATGTACAAACCACAGTGACACAGAATTGTACCCGATTGATTTAAAAAAAATGGCACATATCTTGCCATTACCAAAGAAAGCCAGACCTGCACATGTTTTCCCTTTACCTTAAGCAACAAACCACCCGACCTGCAGTCATTCATGCAAGTAAAAGAAGACAGTACAACTAAGAATAGAAACATGTCTTATGCAAATTTTCAAAAAAGCAACTCTTCAGTCATACTCTCTAATTTTACACTCTATCTCATTCCTTCTCTTTCTTCCTCAAGTCCTTCCCAAGGGCTACTTTGAAATCAAAGTATCTGTTCTGGCTGTGTGCTGTGCTTAAAAGCAATCCCGATTAAATCAAGCTTAATTAGACCAGCTTTATCAGAACAAAACCAAAGCTGAGCCAAGTAGTGCTTATCTCAAATTGCAGCACTACACCTCAGATAGCAAGCTCATTGGTTTAAAGGGGGGTGGGGGGCATGGGTTTCGTCTCCTGTGGACCTGAAGAACAATATGGTGAACAACTTGCAGCTTCTATAACTGTATCAACTCCCAAGATCTTTAGCTACTCCTCCTTATGTAGGCTAGCAAGGACACATTGTGAGTCTGACAGAAGGCAGAACGTGTTAAGTGGCAGGTAAACATTTATCTACAGCCACCATGGTACAAGAAACTTTTTGGCAGCTCCTTCTTCACTGCCTTCTTCATGGAGACCTAAACATCACAGGGGGCACCTGACACTTTGATCAATTTGTCCTACTTCTAGCTTAACTGTAGCACAATTCATCATTTGTAATGGCCAGGACTTGGGAGCCCTAGAAGACTGGGGTTCAGGGGGAGAACTGCAGACACAAAGAACTAAAATGACTAAAATGGGAAGCATACTCCCTAGTCACCTCACAGTGCTCAATTAACTTTGTCCTAAGCTGTCCAAAGCTTAAACCCAAGCAGGCCTCTCTCTCAGCAAGAAATGTTCGCAAATGAGCCTTCAGAATGTATGAACCTATTAACATAAAAACACATGTATATATATTTTACAAATCTGCAAAGACAAAGTAAGCATTTAGCAGTGCAAAAAGAATACTATTTGACTACACTTATTCCAGTAATCCTCAAAGCAAACTTTCTACATTACTTATTGTAACATTGCCCACTTTAGCAGACATTTCTGCCTCATTCCTGCAATTCACTCATCTTATTTTGAGCTGTTAAACCTAAGGCAAATATTCATCTGCTTCTCATTAGCAGCACTGGTACATTGCAGGGTGGGGAATTACAGAAAAGCTAACCTTTTATGCCCAAAGATCTTTCTCAGGAGGAAAGATCCCCTCTGCTCACAGGAAATTGCTTTCTAAATGGGTTAAGATGGGCTAAGACCCAAGACATTGACAAACCCTTCCAGTGATGAAACACCTTGGTGGGCACCTCAACAGACAGCCTTGGGGTCCTTTAATGATCTTATTAAAGCTTGTGGAAGTGTGGAACATGGTTGCGGCTTTTTGCACTTTTAGGTATTTTCTTAAACAGATAAACCTTTAAGAGCAGGAATAAAGCTCTGTGAAACTCCAGCTTCCAGAGAGAGATGATGAACCTGTTCTATATCTTTCCTTTTGATCCCTGCCTACCTCCAATCCCTCACCCCCCACCACCCTCCAATCCTTTACCTGAGTATCTGGTGGTACCTGGACCCCGAGGCTGTGCCAAATGTAACCGTGAGCCCCGGGGATTGGTTTAGTCTGTCATATATATTTACAAGCAGCAGTATCACATTTTCTAATTAGGAGGGATAACAGAAGCCATGTGCTCTCAGCAGGATTGGCATAAAAACTTCACACATTAGATTAGTTTTTGCCTAAGAAAAAAAAACTTCTGTAAGAAAGCAGCTGCGATATACTTATTCACCAATCCCAGGAGCAGAACACTAAGTCAAATGTCGACAGAGGCAATAGAAGGAAAGCAAGAAGTAGGAAAAGAATTAGCTCGGATTGCTGTTAAGTGTCACTAGTCAGTGAAATAAGATGTAAAGGAAAGCATGAAGGAGGAGGAAGAATTTAGAGACAAACACAGAAGGCAACATTGGAGGAAAGTGAAGAGTTCCAGTGGGTGCGGCAGCGCGTGCTGTGGAGTGGGTTACTGAGAGGAACTAGTGGAGCAAGACAAGACACAAGGTCATAAAACACCTGCTTGAATACTTGACAACCTGAGCCCTTTGACATTTAATTATTTCTAAAATATACACTGCAGTATGCAAAAAAAGGCACACGGACATTCAGCTGTAGTCAACACATGCCTACACATTTTAAGTGACACAAATGCATGTTGTATGTTTGCATTTGAGTATTGGCTCTACTTAGCTGATATAAATGTTTAGTTCAAATTTTTCAACTGACAAGTATGTGCAAGCTTGACAGGCAGAGACAGCAAGATGAATGAATGGATGGTGAAAAGGAGATTGAGGGCATACTTTGGCAAATGTCAAAAAGATGACCTACGCACTTGAATGCTCTAGACAAAAACAGTTACATGAGACAGATTTCTAGCCATGCCTTTTAGAAAACCGATGTATATTGAAGATTCCTTAAAACTCTTAATTGTCAGCCTAAGACCGGAAAGGAACAAAATGAATAAGCTTACATAATGTAGCACGCAACATTTCATTCCTTTACTTTTGCTAATTAAAATCACTCATCAACAGCACACAAAATATGTAAAGCACAGGAAAAGAACAGCTGTCACCTCAAAAACGTGACAAAGCTTTTCGCTCAATCATTCAAGCATTAAACCTTGTATGTTTTTGAATTAAATGCTAGGCTCTCTTTTTAAACACCAAAGGCACTGCATTCCTATAATTATACAGCAGTATCAACAAAGCCTGTCCATGAATTCAATTTGCTATCTGTCATCTCCTGCATGTTGTGCTGAGGAGAAAAAAAACACAGTGGATCGATTGAGAACTCAATTTTTGATGGCTCACATGCAGCCTTCGTGATTCATGTGGGAAAAGAGAGGCAAATAATTCTGAGAATTCCAGAGGCTTCTGTCTAGCACGTATGGGTTTCTAATCTGATGGCAAATTATGTACGCCACGAGTGAAACTAGTGGTGTTTCAACTAACAGTGGCATGTTCGTTGAAAAGATTCAAAAATAACCGCAAGAGCATCCAAAACAAATTTCCATACAGGAAGACATTTTAATCAATCAGAAATATGTATAGTTTCCTCTGAATGTAATCACAGCATTCTCCTCCCTTTCCAAATCAAAGTGTTAGACAAAATCTGGCGTGGGAGAGATGTCTATTATCTACTACTATCCGCTATCCTTCCACTAGCAAATTCCTGAGTCTAATTTGCACTGTAATGAGATGTAATGAGAGCTTACAGGCCTTGCGCTTGATAAATTGAAACCACTGTGAGAGAAGAACACAGTGAGAGTTTAACCTCACCCCAGTCACCCTCCATGACTCCAGTAGAGATGATGAGAAAGAAAAGGAAGAATGAAGAGGAAAGGAACAACTCATTTCTAGTTCTTTTTCCCCCCCCTGCTTGCTGCAGATTGTTTTTGAACACATTTGAGCCCATCTGTTCCCCCACAGAAAGTCACCTGTGCAATTAACCTGGACCATTAGCCGTGAAACAAAGGCCTCAGTGGAGGGAGGAGGGGTAGTGCTTTATGGCCAGGTGGAGAGGCAACAACCACACTTTCTTTTAATCTCATCTCCTCTCTCTACTCTCCCTTGCATGCACCTGGTTTTGTGTTATTTTCACACCTGAATTCAGGCTCAGCCACCTAGATATACACAACCACCTGCATCACTCAACACCCCCCATCCGCTTACTGCTCTCCTGCCTGCTCTCTAACGGTCTGCCTTTGAGCTGAGTAACCCCCTCCACAAGCCCTCCTTCTCCGCTACCCCAGCAGTTCCTAAGACCCGGGCAGACAGAGACCATTACTGCCACAGAGAGCACACAGAACACAAGTGCCCGAAGGACAGCAGTCCTACACCTGTTAGATGTCTTTCCTTTGTTTTTCCCTCCCACCCCCTCTTTCACGACCTCCATGCAGTCCAACCACCCAACTCTGACAAAAGCTTTGACACAAAGAGATGGGAAACTTTTCCGAAAAGGCCCCTGTCTTTAATTTTGAAGTGTGTGCATGTGTACAAGTCCACTGGAGTGAAAAAGGAAAGGAGGAAGGATGGGGATAGAGGGGAGAGATTGCTAGTAAAAAAGACAAATATGTTTGCTAGTTTATCTGGATTGTATTACTGTAACAACTTGATTAGCAAACCCACTCATGCCCTCCCTAACTCAATTAGGCATGCCCCCACAACCCTCTATTGCAGGAGGAATGAGAGTGTAGATCCTACTTTACTCTTGCCGCAATGCCCTGCCTGGCGCCAGGGTCAGCAAGGGAGGGAAGATGTTGAGTGAAGGAGGGAGGGATGTCTTGAGAATGGAAAAGGTAGGTGGGAGGTGAAAGGTGCATTGTGTTTGACATGCATGAAGTAGAGAGAAGCATTGGAGCTAGTGTGGCCTGGTCACTGCAGGCCTGATCTCACACACTGAAGTAAAAAAGAGAGATGTCCTGACTGCGAGAGACTCGGGGAAACGTGGAAAGAAGTTGGATGTCGACAAGGGAGAGATGAAAGTGGATTAGCCGCCGTGGCGATTTGCATTCTGTGGTGGAACGAAAGCCCCAGCGATGCCCCGAATAGCTGGATGCATGAATAAGTAAACAAACAAAAACAAAAATAAACCCTCCATCTGGATGGATGCTGCCAGGCCCCAAGTGAGAAACAGTAGGGAGGGAAGGCTGGGAGACGGGAAGGGGGGAAGAGAGAGCCTTGTATCATAGCCGTCACCGCGCTCAGCTTCCTCTGCCGTCGTTTACTTCGACTGCCTGTGCACAGCCCCCCACCCCCCACCCCCAATAACCACACTGATATCACCATCTATCCACTGCTTTTGGCTAGTTTGCCCAATAGCACCACCAACACACAAGGGAGAGCTCCAGCCCAGCACTGACAGATGTTAAGTTGACACACTTTCTCTGAGCCACATGGGGTCATCATGTCAGGGTGCCAGCAGGGCCAAGGGAGCCAGTCCTCACAGCAGACTAGCCAGCTACTGCCCCTTTTCCATAAGCAAGGTATTGCTAAATTTAGCTCCAATATTGTAGACCCTGACCCATATGTAGTTTTACTGACCTCACACATATCCTTTAATCGTTTCTACTCTTAATTTAGCATTCCCTGTAAAATGATTAAACTATATGGACAGGCAAAAATCATCACTTAAAAAGTTCAGCTATTACTCATATTTTAGTCAAATTCAAGGATCTTTTAGTCATATTCAAGCTGCTGTGGTTTGGAGTTTAGGTTGAGTAATGTATTTCTCTGTTTGATGGTACCTAATAAACTGTTTAAAGCACCTGTTTTGAAATGTATGTTACCTAAAAGACAAAAACAAATGAACACAATTAATTACAATGCACCTTTATCAGAACCAGAAACTGTAAAAACAGAAGGAATCATCACATTTTCACCTTACTGTCAGTGCTTGTCAAAAAACATCAAAAATCTAAACTGTACGTCTCATTTAATAATTCACCCAAAATAAACCATCTGCACTATCCAGATTCTGCAAAAAACATTCTGTGCTCTTTGGCACAAACGTGATGCCATTAGTGACTCAGCTGTGACCAACAGTCACGTGGCAAAGATTCAGCGCTTTTGGCTGAACTGGGCTGAACTGCAGGCTGTGTTTACACAAAGCAGAGAAGAAAGAAGCATGGAAACAAATAGAAGTAGTACAACTTTTTTTTCTTCCCCCAGCATTGGGAACTTGAAGAAAAATGATGCATATTTTGATTCCAGGCCTTTACTTCTTTTTCTAAAATAAATAAAATATCTGGTAATGATGTATGGCATTAGAACTTTATACTGTAGAAGAGTTCTCCGCACTTCTAGCCACGGTTGTGTTGTTCCCACAGAGGTGCATTCCTTTATATTGCAATAAATTTAATCTACAGTGACTAACATATGGCATGAGCAAGAAACACCCAGAAATTTCTTAGTGTTCTGTGGGTTAAAACTTAAATCTACATAACTCTTGTATGGTAGTCCTTCTAAACATTCTGTTGGCTTACTTTCTGTTTGCTAAAAGATGACACACCCCCAGTGAAAACTGGTTTAGTCCATGTGTTGATTTCAGCCTCACATTCTGGTGTCCTAAGGTTGGATCCTTGAGAGGGACTGGTGTTGTTGTGCATTGCAATCTGCTGCAGTGTCTTTTTTTAAGGCTACCACTGAGACTTGCTAAAGTGAGCAATTGTTAAATCCTACACTTTTAATTGCTTAAATACAATCTGCATACTTCCTGCTGTCGCTAGATGTAAAAATGGTTTTACATGCCAACCACGGAATGGCTTTCACTGTAAAACAGCAACAGGACACGTAGTCTTGATCATTAAGGACAGCAGGACTGAAATCTGTCAACATCAAAGGTATTTTCAGTGCACTCAGCAGATTGGTTTTAAGCATCGCAGTGGTAGAGTGAGGATAAAGCCACAGTGAGCTGGTTAAACACAGAAGTGCAGGTGACTGGGGTTTTTTATTGCAGTTTGGGTGAACCTCTAAAACATTAACAAGCTGAAAACACCTTTTACTGTGCTTTTCAGGCATATGGATGAGAAAAGTCTTGGGTTATATCAGCTCTATGCCAGCGTCACAGGCTGTGATCAAGCTAAAGTATATGACAACAGGACATGTGTGACTGTTCATACTGGGGTCACTTAAATGACTTAGGTTAATATAAATCAAGGAATGTCAAAGAGGCAATGTCAGTACACTGAGTGGCAATAAACATTCTGGGTTTCATCCGTCCAGTCCGGTGTGGATTCTCCATTTTAAACACGTGGCACATTTGGATGGCGGATGCAGAGTTTTGGAATCCAGATCAAGATAACATCTGAACCAAACCCCACATGGGCTGTTTGCATCAGTAAAAGGCGGTGCTGTCTGGGGAAGCTAAATGGATTTGACAATGGGATTTGATGGTCTTTGTAGTGAGGGTAATTAGGTTTGATTGACTGTAAAGTGACTGGTGAGGTCCAGATCTGGGAGGGGAAATGATCAGACACTTGAACCACCCACAAATTAATGAGATTCAACTGTGCCTGAGCTGATTTCACCAAGGAGAAGAAGAACATTTATGAAAGCAATGGGGAGAGAGAAATAGTAAGAGAGGGGATGAGTGTAGTGAGTGTGTGTTGTATAGAAAACTGAAAGAGAGACACACAGAGACACAGATGGAATCAGAGAGACAAAACAGCAAAGACAAAGGCATCCAATGCATGTCTCCCTTACTAAACTGAAAACTTTAAGGTGCAATCTAGTGTTTTTTGTGTTTCTCCTCACACAAAGGAAGGTGTCACTAAAAAGCATACATCTTCAACTTGACAATTTGATGCATACGATGACAGATAAAAATGTGCGAGAGACAATTCACAGTTGCTGTTTTTAATTGCTAATGAATTAAGGCATTTATCATTAACTCCTAAAAGCCCCTCTGTAAAGCTGGGGTCGCTTTCCTCGTGCTGACATTTATTTGTGGAAATGTACGGAAAATATTATAATCCTGGAGAGTAACGGATAACTATTTTTTTGGTATTTTTTTGATTCACAGAATGTTAAATGTATTTAACACTTACTTGTTTATTAATTTATGAATAGTACTGAGCTGAGATGCAATTGTCTATAATCTCTGTGCCGTCTTTGCCTTGGGGCACATTCTGATTCTGACCGGAGATACAGCACAGTCTAATATGCTGTTATTTATTAGGATGGGTGTATAACGGCAGATAATCCTGGTGCCCTTGTTCCTGTCTTTCAAGGTAATGATGGAATTCACCAATCCATAGGCAGGAGTTTACGAGCATCCCGAATACAAGGGCAAAGAAAAAAAATGAAGTTTGCTGAAAGTTTAGTTTGCAGTGACATCTGTATGCAGATGTAGTTAAAGATACCTCATTTTTATAACTCATCAAAAAGTACAAATATATTGCCAGTCATGGAAGGCATCGATGCCGTGACATGGATATTATACTTTAGGGAGTAAACTGCCAGGAAATTCTTAACGTTTGTACCTAGATCATTGTTAGATTCTGGAAATAGTCTGTCCTTGTTCGTTCTATTCTATTTCAAACATGAATGTCAGCTTTGGCTCTCTAATACTGACTTCGTTTTCTAAGCTAAGCTGAGGAATAGTGAGAATCTCTCGAAGAAACATTGCTTTTATCTACTTGGGTTTCTGACCTTCACGTCTCTACAAGCTATCTCCCCTGGTAATATTGTTTGCCATGTCTGCTGTGCTGCACAGACACTATGCAAACCTAGAAAGTCAACCTGTCCACCCCACCACTGCTTGTCAGGGCTTGTCTATGATCACCTAGCTGGCATGACTGCGACGCAGGTATGCACTGGCCTACCGGCAGCTGTCAGTGTCACACAAAGCCATCAATCCACATCTCCACCACTGTCACTCCTGACAGGGCTCTGTCAGCCACAACCAGTCAGCCGGCTCCACAGAAATATGTCAATTTAGTTTAGCATGCCACACTAATAGACACTTGAATTTGGAAATTTTGCTTCGGTAAACAAAAGTAAAGAAAAAAATCAAAAAAAGTTGCTGAGTTCAGAAAAAGCATTGTGATGAGAAACGTGAGAGTTATAAAATCAGTAGTATTGATTATAATAAACTCTTACCCCCTAAAAATAGGCACATCATTCTGTGGATGTGGATGTTAACTGTGCATTACGTAACAATTGCTATCATAAAACCGCTTTTGAAAGCTATTCTGCAACTGCATTAAAAGCTGATGCAAATGAAGAACACTGACTTGCACAAAAATAAACTAAAAACAATTAATTCTAAACAACACAGTCTGAAATGCATTCAAGACCCATTATTACCTACCTTATTAATTACCAACCTTATGAACTAATTTTGCTCATATTTAGTATATGTGATTCTTTTCTGAGAGGAGCCCACATTTATTTACGTAAACATACACCATTTCATCCTGAAAGTGTGAAAGGTTGACAAGAAGGATGCATAAATAGAAGCCGCAGGCCCATCATTGTCAACATGCCAACTGCTCTCTGCAGAGAATCTCAGAGACATGGAGACCTCATTCTAGCAGGCTTTGTTCAACGGGGAAAATGCCTGAACAACTATCACAGTTTTTTTTAAAAAAAGACCTCTCGAGAGGAAAGGATACACAATAATTGTACAATGCAATGAAAATTAAAACAAAATGAGAGCACTATCTAAAGATGAACAACCGATTGAACTACTAGAAATTTTGTTTAATATCTGTGACTGTATTTTTGACATGTTTATTACAAACTTAGATTTTATTCTGTCGGGCTAAGTGGCAAGCTTAAACATAAGGATGGAATGTGTGGGATGCACAACCTCTTGACACTGTTTGAACAAAGACAATAGCAGCGAAGATGATTATAATATGTGCTCAGTAGCTATATTGTAACACACACACTGTGCCACAACCTATTTTTCCACTACAATATCCCCACAGAGCAACCCAGTGTATGGATCCACATTTTGCTGGTGTCTGCAAGCTGTTGCAGGTGGCTGGGTGGGCTCTAATTCAGTCTGTAAAAAAAATAATCACTTTGCAAATAAAACTCATCATAAACACAGCAGCTGTGAAGGCTCCGAGTGTGTTTTTAGGCATTCAGCAATACTGTCCAGAACAATTTAAATAATCGATTATTACAAAAACCTAGTCTTCAAATCAAATACGTCTGTCTTGAGATCTCAGCTTAGTGCATTAATAAAGTTGGAAAACATTTAATGTGTGGAGTCAACTCAGGCAGCAGACAGTTGGTACGCTCATAAAATGGTGCTGTAAAGCTCACAGGTTACAACCAATATGCTTCTTAACTTTATATTCTTCAGCTTTTCAGAGGTCCATGTGGTCAAGAGGACCTCTACACAATCTGCTGCAGCTACTCACACACAGATCTATAGTAGGTTTTACACTAGTTTCTTTGCTCGAAGAGAAGTCAGCAGCACATGTAAAACACCAAGGTTTTTTTTTTTAATTTCTCTGTGCTACCTGGGAGAAATGCCTGGACTAAATAAAATGTTCCACTAACTTTTATTTCCTGGTTTGTTTATTCTTATGCGCCCTATGCCAAGCTGCATTGTGCTCAAAGAAGCATGTGCGCTTCCCGGCTCTGTTCAAAGCTTAGTGAATTTGACTGGGGTACATAGTTGACATGTGGGTTCAGACACTTGCCCCAGACGGGGGCACTGACCCCGGTGATGCCAGCCGAACAGGCGGCCGGAGGGGCCTGCTACTCCTCACAAATGCCTTAGAGAAGGAAAGTCCAGATGCTCTACCATGCTCCGGCTCTTGACACACTCAGCATGTTGCTTGTGACATTGGTTCATATGCTGCAATAAAATATATCCTGCTGCGCTGAACCATCATCCCCTGCTTCAGACAGAGGCATTAGTTTGGGTTTATTCTGCAGTGTTCAACAGTGAAGTAAAGTGATTTAGTAAATGTTGAACATCTGGTCAGTTCAAGAGACTATGGAAATCCACTTAGAGCAAATTAAAACAAATGGGGTGACTGGGTAATGATTTCATAAGCAATTTCCTACATTAGGATTTCTAATACTTCACAAAGAAAACGTGTTTAGCGCTGCACTTGTCTCATCTATCAGTCATGCTTGTTGAAGAAGTATGCATGTCAGTGAACATCGAGAGAGCATTAGCTCAAGTTTTATCAACTGGGGAATGGGATTTTTTTTTTTTTATCAGTTTCCTAAAAGCATTTGTCTGCTACCCCTCCCCCACCCTGGTGCCATCCTGGCAAAAGCTAAATGAATTAAACTCTCATTAAATATGCATTTCATTGTTAATCATTTGCAAGCGAAGAGGATTAGGTTGCAATTTGTGAAATGACATAAAATCTATCCCTACTCAAAAATAGCCTCTTGAAACTGCATTAAACACAATAGTATGATCCATCAAACAGTCTTTTAAGCAATAAAATGAGTAAATCAGTAAATCCATAAAATAAGATAAGACACTGACCTGTGCATAATTCTCATAATACAATGACCATATGTTTACTCCATCTGCTCATGCTAATGGGTTTACAAACATAAAAATGCACTGTATTCAGGTCAATGATTCTATCTATCTATCTATCTATCTATCTATCTATCTATCTATCTATCTATCTATCTATAAAGACAACAGAAGTTAAATCAAACTATTTCAGTGTTTCCTTTAGCTTCTCAACCTTTAAAATGCAAAATGAATGTAGGAAATGTTTGGACATGATTAATTAATGCTAAGAGGAATCAAACAAGCCTCTTTGTGCTGTACACCACCTTATTTTCCTCAACCTTCACACCAAACACGACTGATGCTCGGCATGAAATATTGATGAGAAAAGTCTCCACAAATAACTAACTCTTCAAATATCTGAAACACATGTAGAATTCTAGAACAGAATGGGAGACAAGAGCCAAGACTCTCAAGCCAAGGCTGTCAACTGGAGAGGGAGGGAGGCACAAAAAAGAAAGCGTGCAACAGAAAAAAACATCGACTATCCCTGCTACTCTTGTTCCAACCAAACAGCTTAAAGAGAAACCGAGAGAGAACACAAGCGCAAAACCACCCAGCTGCTGCAACCTCCAACCTGCTCCTTCCTCAAATCCATATTTCCATTCACAGGACCCATTTAAAGAGTTCTGTATCTGATTGTCCTTTCTCTGATTACATTGCACATAGAGACGAGTACACAAAAAGAATTTCAAGGTTTAATGAAAATATGTTGTCAATCTAGGTAAGAACCTTGACAGAGTAAAGAAAAAGGACTGGGCTTAGTACTTCTTCAATTTAAAAGTGTGTATTTCATAACTTCCAAGGTCATTGTCATCACGACAGTGCAATGAGCCAGGTGTTGGTGTGGAGGACAATCCCTGCTATCTCCAAGGCTGCAGGCAACGTTGCCCATGTCATCCTCATGTTTTATTCATACAAGTCATATAATGGCATTCAGAAACCGAGATCAAAATCTGCTCTGGCAGAAATATTTAATATCATACCTACTTCTCTATCCTTCTCCATCTGGTTAGCTAGAATGAGAGAGAGGGATAGACAGCCTCCTTCAGCTCAGCCATGTTGGATTATTAAAAGTGAAGCTTTCAGAGAGGTCACTGCTCAGGAAAAAAAAAAAAAACTGTAGCATGCATCAATTATCTTGGGGAGTTTGTGGCATGCTGAAGACTGTCTTGTCACATTTCCCAATGTGGCTGAGTTACAGAGAGGTCCTTGGCTGGCGCTGACATTTAGAAGCTGGTGAATTGTGGAAATCCCAGTCTGTTTGTCAAGAAAAAAATGGACAAAAGACCACACTGACTGCTTGCAAAGCCCTTCCAGGCTTGAAATTCCTTCTCAATGTCATTGGCATAACTAGACACAGGCATCCAGCTCTGTCACTCTAATTTTTCATGTGTGAACAACTGGAACTTACACTGATCAATACATGGTTTACTGGCATTGCTGTAGGACAATGGAGTAATTCTAGCGATTCACAGCAATAAATATTACATGCTGCCTCGACTGGAGAAATGTTACTGCTGTTTTTTTCTTTGATGTTTCTCGCACATGACTGATGAAAAACTTATAACAACAACACGATCATGTTGGAAATGCCATCTACAGAGTAATTCATCCTCTTCTGTAAGCAGAGCAAACCTCGGCTCCCTAACTTTATACGTGACCTACATCTTGTGTGTCCTTGCCATCTTTTCAAAGTCTCAGAGAATGAAAGAAATACCATTTAATACTCAAGATGTACAAATATTTCAGAAGCATTTATACTGCAGGAGAAAATGGACAGATCGTAAACAATTATCCACAAAGTAGCAAACCCTCTCTGTTGTTTGGAAGCATTGTAACAGCTATGGAAGTAAATATGAGATTCCTTCACAGCTGCAAAATAACACTCCCCACCCTCAACTCCTACACATTATCCCCTTGCTTGTGAGTTCAAATCTGTGTGAAGCAAAATTCCATGAAACCCCCGTATTTCCATCCTCCTGTTCTCGTCTTCCGAACTCCCCACCTGCCTCCCCGTCTCCGTGTCTGTCGCGACATGGGGAGAAGTGGCATACCTTTGTTCATGTCAATCAGCTGCTTCTTCTTCTGCTGGCGCTCCTGCTTCTCGCGCTCCGCTTTCTCCTTCGCCAGCTTGGCTCTCTTGATCTTCTCCTCCATCTCCCTCTTCTTGTGGTTCTCCTTCACTGCTTCCTGATGAGGCACACACACACACACACACACGCAGAGAAAAATCAAAATCTGGATCCTGCCACCACCGCTCTTTAGTGTCTTTACTACTGTATGGCATTCAGAGGAGGCAGGATGCCATCAGCAAATTCTTATTCAGAGAAGGGTTTGATACTTTGATATAAGCTGCTGGAATCAACAATGTATCATTCCTCGGTATTGGGTTTCTTTAATACAAGCCCATTTGTCTTCAAAGCTTCTGGACGGCTTCACATGTTTCCAATAGCACAAAGCGTGTATTTGTTGTCAATAAGAGATGAATATAGCCATTTATCCACGGATAAAAAAAGGCCAGATGATCATCGCACATACGTATCACGCTAGTACGTTTCCGTTTGCAATCATGGGGAGTCATTATGAGAGAAAAGGAAAGTGTTGCAGCAGCGTGGCCGTCTCTAAGGAGAGAAAAGAGATATCATCCTCCTCCTCCTTCGTGACCAGCTGAAATGTCAGGAAGGAGTCAGAGAAAGAGAGATAATCAACAGTATGTATTCAGCCTTTACAAATTTGTCAGTTTGTTCTGGTGCCAACAGAGAATAAGATGCAACCGTGTGACCTTTGGAGACAACAAAATGTTCTCCCATCCAAGGCCCGCAGCACAGCCCTGGACAGAGCCTGTCGTAGGTGTGAACATTTGTGTGTGCGAGGTCACACTGTATGTGCGCATACATGCATATGGGTCTGTGTGTCTGCCTAAACCGGTGTCCACGGGCATGTGTGTGCTTTTGCCCATCTGGGGTGTTCCCCCTTATGTATGCACATGTGTGTGCGTCAGTAAGTGAAGGCATGGCCCCGTCTTTGCACTGATATAATAAGTGGCGACAGTAGGCCCCCCATCTAATGCCCCTGTGGTCCTGATGTGTGTGTCGTGTTGGCAGCTAAGACAGAGGGATTACGGGGATTGTGGGGAAGGAACAAGGAAAGAGCAGCTCATCATGCCAGTCAATAGCAGAGCTTTTCTCCATGTCCAAGGACACGAGCCCTCATTGTCACTGTCTCCTTGTTAGATGACAAGGGCAATGAGAGACAGGGAGGGAGACAGAGAGAGAGAGAGAGGGAGAGGGAGGAGGACGGGAGGAGGTGGGGTGATAATGGAGAAATCAAGCAAAAAATGAGAGAAGCAAAATAACAACATACCAGAGACGAGTGGGTGAATTTTTGTATTACAAGCATTGTGGAAACGCAATAAGTATGTTTTGTCTCTGTGGCCGTGACAAATCAGTGAAGAAAAGTCACAAATCAACCTATATTTTATCGCCACTTCAGGGCTGTGTAAATGATACAGCAACACTCTATACGGGCTATTGATTGCACGCATTTTGCTGCTTGTCTAAATTAGAGTGGACGCGAGTGGTGCTGAATATTCAGCAACCACGCGGTTAATCTGATGATGGGCAGCTTTTTCCTGTCCTCATCCACTGACAGGATTCAGCTGAGTTCGAAAGTAATATCACTGCAATGCTCGACATCTACAGCATAAGTTGGAAGATAAATTATGCAGATTACAAATAAAATCCTGTTGGCAAAACTTATTTTAAACAAACAACTAATTCTGACTGTAAACATGATTATGCAACATAATTATGTTGCTCTAATCAAACAGCACCACTAATTACCATAGCACCAAATATGTGTTTACTGTTCTCTTATTTCTCCCTTTACCATTCTCTTTGACGGCCCCCGTTTTGCCACTGGCAACGACTGATTGTATCAAATCTCATTTTCTTGGCAACTCTTTATATTGTAGGAGGGCATATAAGTGAATTCCATCCTCATGTTTTCAAATTCACTTTTAGTACACAGAACTAGATTTACACCTCAGTGAAACGTAAGACAAGAGATCATAATATATGATTCACTCAGATATTATGAATGAATTCCAACAATGATGAAATGTTTGTTTATAAGGAACCCATGGATCTCTTTTGTGACTCGTCTTCTCAAAAGTACAGAAAAAAAGATTTGATTTTAGGTGATTACGGGAACATGTTGTTTTTGGCCTTCACATTCAATAATCTGCCCCTTGGTGAGGCTCATTGCTACTATTACAGTGGCACAAAATCTTAATTATTTATTCAAAACGATAACAATACATTTGATCCTCTAACTTAGGTAAACAATGCATAATACACATTCAATTCCACTGAGAGGGACATTGTTAAAGCAGAAGTAGCAGAAGTTTTTTTTTTTTTTTTAGAAATTCTGTGGTGTTGAAGCATGACATCATTAAGCACAAGACAACTAAAATATCACAGGCAAAATCAAATAAATTGAATGCATTTTCATTTTTATTTGACACAATTTATTGTGAAGCGTGCACTTTTACTAATTTCAGTATATTACTTCAACCAAATGTAATTTGCTTTATGGTCCTAAGTACATCATTTCAGTCACATGATAATGGTTAGTGGTTTTGTTAATGTTTCTCATTCACTGAAGCAGATGTCCCTAAAGTATAAGAAATAGTGGGACAAAAACTGAAAGAGATTGAGGCACATTATTTCTCGAGATAATGACCAATTACTGTAATTAAGTAAGGAATGATTTTAATAATAATACAATCAATTGCAGAATAAAAAACTGCTCTTCAACACAATAAATAAGGCTTAAAACTAGACAGTAAAGGTAGTCTTATAATTATGATTCCTCTGTGATTATACATTATGTGAGCCAGTGTCCATCATGGCCAGATTTCTTCCTAAAGCTGAGATAGGCAGTGTTTTTATTTATTAATGTTTGGGCACCACTGACCAAAAACTCCCTGATAATCTTTTAGCATATTGTAGTTAGTGAGTTAATTTTTATTTCATTCATTCATATTGTAATTTAAGTCTTCCTAGAGAAAACTAGACTTCTGTGCCTCCCTTTTTAAGCTTTACAAAGTGTAGCCTGTGATGCGAGTTTTTAGGCAATCAAATGGCTTTTCACTAAATAGATGTGACATTATAAGTAGTTTAAAAGTCCATAGTGAGAGCATGGTGTGGTGGGAAATGGGTTAGATGGAATACTTCCACTCAGGAGGCCAGAGTTTAAATCTCAGGTGAAGCCACAAATGAATGTTGACTTTCAGCTCGAGGTATGTGCTCATGTGGTGACAGGGGCTTAGAAAAAGAAGGAGAGAGAGAAGGGCTGTATGTTTTCATATTCTGGTGTTTTCATCCCATTTCCCAGATTTTCTGCCTACTACAGCTTTAAAAACAAACAAACAAAAAAAACACTGAAACCTAAAAGTCTGGGGGTCATGTCTGCGACTTGCTCTGTGTCCTGAACCCCCCAGTAAGAAAGTGTGCTGCAGGTGATGAGCACACATTGATCAGGTTGTATAGAAATATAGAAATTCAGAGTTAGAATCTTGAAATTCTCAGTGAGAAAAGAAAATGTGTTTTTTTTCTTTTTACAGCACCTTAATGGCATGTAGGGGTCGTCGACAGCACAACTTAAGCGGCATATTCTTGCTTTCAAGCTCTGGAGGCTCTACGATGAAGTGAGTGCGTGTCACACTCATGGCCTCTGGTGTGTCTGGGATGGAGATTATAAATACGCTTCTATCTATACCTTGCTAGAAAATGGAACGCTGTGTAACCCATAGGTCCAATCGACCAACAAGGGCCAGGCAGAAATTTTCCTTCCCAGGTCTGTTCTTTCAATAATTCATGAAATGTGTTTGCTGTTCTTCCTTGACCCTGCACAACACAATACATCTCCCACAGCATGGTTCCCTTCCCATGCATACAAGTTTGCCAGTCCAATGAGGGAGCAATAAGTATTTCCAACTGCTCAGTTGCACCAGTGATCTCACACAGAGAGTGTCACTGCAATATCTCATTTGAATTTTACAAACACTACAACGCCCGGGCTTTAAGCAGCAAATGTGTTTATTAGCCATCTGTTACACAGTGTGCCAGGATTTGGGGGGAAATGGCTTCAAGAAGTTATAGGTTACAGATTGTGAGACTTCTGCTCTGTGGTACACATGTATTCCCATATTGATAGGTGACCTCCAAAATCTGGTGCAGTGAATTTAATGAGTGTGCCACACTAGTGTAAGTAAAGATACTGAGGAAATGTGACTGTGATTCAGCAAGAAGGTGGGGAGAGCGGCTCTGCTGGTGCATCATTTTCAGCATCATCAGCATGACCATGATAATTTCTCATATTGTGAAGGAATTAGCAAGCTTTATAAATATCAAATGGGCTCAGAAGTGGACAGATCCACCCCCCCCACACACACAGACACACACACCAACAATCATCTTAATCTCTTAGATGCTCTATCTTGCTACTTCGCAAACCCGGTCAGTGTCTTTTGGTCTTATTAGAAACTCACTCAATTGACAAGGAGGACTGTTAGCTCACCCCGGCCCATCTGCTGTGCTTTGATAACTCATTAATGAAAAAAATCCTCATCCCCATGCTCCTGGTCAGGATTACACATACAGACCCTGCGATTGCATTTCACTCATACTCTATTTCAGAATATGGCAGCAGCATTAAATTAACAAATTGTTGGACTCCTCGAATACTGACTCCATGTACTGAAATCAAATAATATTTCATTGGCCACAGAAGAAAAAAAAAGAGAGAGAGAATGGGACAAGAGTGAGGCAGAGAAAGAGAATGAAACAGAAGGAAAATAGAGCTAATGGATTCTCTTATCAGTTACATTCAGTTCTGTGAGGACTGTCTGTCAATGCATTTACTCAAATGCCTTATGTCGGTCGGGGGCATTAAGCCCTAGCTTTTTAGTAAAAGCAATTTAGGGTGACTGTATTGCAATGGAATTCTTTAATACTGCAGATGCTTTGTGCTGTGAATGCATTACACAGAGCAACGCAACGTAGACAGAAGTTAGCAAAGAGGTTTTGTCTGAGTCAAACAACTCAGTGTCTCAATATTGATATAAAAGTCTGAGGCTCACCAGGCACATGAAGAAGTTAAATTCCATTAAATTATTAACTGACAAGAAGTCAGTGTTCATTTGATTTGCCATTTGCAACAAATCAGCAATGGTTGATGTAGGTCGACTTTTCAAAGATAAATAACTAGCAGACATCTCCCCACAAATTCCTTTACTGACAAGAAAAAGCTAAGGAGGAGGCTTTCGTTATGCTGCAAAGGAGCTAGCCCAGTTTTTTTTTCACAGGGTAAGAAAATAAAAACAACATTCAAGTAGAATCAACCATTGATTCCTTGTGCTCTGCAAGCAGATGGGATTAGCCTTTCTGTCAGCAAAGCTGAAGAGCCAAAAACTATAAATAATATCTGAAGAATATGGTGATTAAAGGATTGTTTTTATATGAATATATTAACTTAAAACCACCTCCTCCCCCCAGTTTCACAACACTATATCCCACTCACTACCCTCCCCTTAACCGTAGCAGGAAAGTTTAAATCAGTAATAAAATATTCATATGCAGCTATTTGCTTGAGAGAATAATTTATTTTCTAGGGTGGATGCCTCTTTTAGAGATATGCAATGCTGGAATCCTTGAGGGAGCGTTGTGTTGTGTACTCGAGCACTTTGATCAGCGGGAATGAAAAGTTGGGTTTCAGATGGGGATCAGAGTAGAGAGAGGCGAAGGATTCAGACAAGGGGACCTTGCCATTCACGTTAATGGATTGTGAAGACTGAGAGTGTGCCGTCTGGACATCGTGTCATCATCCTGACACCGGGAGCTTTTGGGGCGGTGCCAAAAGGGATGGATAGACTGTATGAGCTGGAAAAGCAAAGACACTTGAATAAATGTTTAACAGACTACTCAGCAAAATGGGAACTCCTCCTTTGCTCAGAGGAGATGTGATGTTTACCTTACCATAAATATTACCTCTATAACAACTAATCTTCTCTGCTCTTTATTCGCTGCCGCAAGAAGGAGAGGGATTTTTTAATTTTTCTTTAATCCTAATTAAACTCCAATTTCATATTTACTTCAGTAGTCAACCTTTCTATCTTATGTATGCTCTTCCACCAGTGTTGTATGAACGTAGGCAGAAAATTCAACATAATCAACACAGTTAATTGCGTTATGGTGTTTGGATTATGCATGGAATACATTTTAAGAATACATGTTTTCTCTAAAGTGCTTCATAATTGTAATTTTTAAAAAAAGGTTTCAATTTTTTTTTTACAACAATTTTATCCTCTTAAGTGTAAAGTGAGATACAACGTGACAATTCTAAAATCCTAACCAAAGTTTTCCTGTGATTTTTACCCCTTAAAAACACCAGCAAGATCAACAGCGCTCCGCCGTGACAGCACATGCATGTGGACACACATAAGCAGCTTTCAGTTAATGAAACTGTGTTTAACAGGTTAAGAAGCTTGCCCGAGCCACTTTTATCAGTAAGACCCTAATACACTCTCTATTTCTTAACACACCTTCTCTTGAATAATATATTCTAATCTGTTTCATAACTTTGTCTTCTTTTTCTTCCAGCTCCCACTTCAGTACTAGAAGTTTCTTAATAAGTACTAGTAGGAAGAAAAATTTGTCAAGGATCTCCACAAAAAAGGCACATAATGTCATTCAGGCATAAGCATCTGCGACTCAGTTAAATGTTAAATGCTGTTTTGCAGTTGGAGAGAGAAAAGTACATAGCATGTACGTGAAGAAGCTTCTTTAGCTGTATCTATATAACCACTATCATAATGTATACATTTCTGCACCTCTGCATTCACGTTACGAGCACTAAAAATAAGGTGTCATTTGTGAAATGATGTGACTTCATTTGCATATAATAAAACATTCAGATTTACAACAATGGCGGTTAAATGAAATATAGTATAACAGAAGGCAGTTTTTATATTCCTCTGCACACAAGATGCTTCTGCACACCATAGGAGACAAAACAACAACCTGTATTCATAAACATCCACACTAACATGGCATCGAAGGGTGTCTAAAACAAAATTCTCTGTGACAAAAAGAGGTTATGCTTCTGATAAAGGGAAAAAAAAATTGGCAGACATAGTGACCTACTAAAAGCTGACATATGGGAGGAAATCGCACAGCAGGTAAGCTCAGTTACATTCTTGCTGAGAGTGTGTAAGAACTTAAAAGAAAAACTGAGGCATGTCAGGGGGCAACCACGAGGAAAAAAAAAAGACTACAATAACTAAGCGGCCAGAAAAATGTGGTGCACTCTGTCTGGCTAAAAACTTTCTGGCTTTTTTAGGTGAGGAAAGGGAAACGAAGTGATTGGCTCAAAAGCAGAGATCTTGATGGATTATCGGATGACTGGGAGGGAAATGTTTCTACCCTTGTTGCTCACTTCTAGATTAAAGTTGTACAATGTCTGCTGTGGCTCCAAAGGAGATCCGTCAGGTCTCAGAATATAAGCCCAGCGATGTCACACTGATGTCTCTGGGGTTAACTTGATTTGAAAACAGGGGAGGGGGGAAAAATTATAAGAGGAAGCCTGAGTTCTGCTTTTACAGTGTGACGTTTGAAAGATGTACACATTTACTAGACAGAGAGGGCTGAGATGTTTTTGAGGTGAATTACAGCAAATTTGCTTTTGAAACTGCTTTTTATCTGTCCCTCAATTTTATGGAATTGCAGTCGTACATAATTTGCGTAGCCTTTTAACATCCAATTTCTTCTGTGAAGGCATAACGCTGTATTTTCTGCAGAAGTTGTCACCATCTGTCAGGACCTACTCAAAGTCTGATGAAAATGTGTGCATGTGTAACACACGAACTCTGTTCTCGTTCCATTGACACCCAATGTGTGCAAGCCAGTGCGTGTATAAGCATGTGCATGTGTGGGTGGTGGCTTCTGTTAGTCACTGTGTACGTCTACTTAGAAGGAACAGCAAACATGAGACTGTTAATATACACGTACACAAACCGTAATCTTCACACTCACCATGAAGAGGATGCGGAAGTTGGACAGGTCTCCAAAGAAATCCTCGACACTGACTGAATGAGGGTCAAAGGCAAAGTAACTGCCTATGTTTTCGTAGAGCTTCTGCATGTTCTTGTGCATGGTGGACAGCTTTTCATACTGCTCCCGAGAATGCTTGCAGAAGCCGTGAGAAGGACAGAGTCAAGGAAAAAAAAGGAGAAAGACACATCTCAAACACAGACAAAACATTTTTAAAAGCAACTATAATCAGCAATATAACCTCACATCTCACAAATGTGTTGATCTCTGGAAAAAACAAGCCATTGTGAGAAATGATCCCTTTCACAAGCTTTATAGTATTCTAAAAGCCCACCTATGTCAAGGTCAGCAAAAGAAAACACTGGATAAAGAAGGGTCAGAGACAATCTAATGTGCCATTACAATAACCTCTCCATCTCACTTTCCAGTCAATGGCATGGTGAGCTAATAGCTGCAGCCCTGGAGTAATGGAAAGGTGTTTTGTAGTCAGCAGCATGACACAGATGGTAGCTGGAAAAGCTGATTGCAGTCATTGTTCTATTGTTTCTCACAACAACAGTGGGGTCAGGTTGTTTTGAACCTCACAGCTCACGTCGCACTGTGTAATTTACTGAACAGGCGGAGCACTTTTCTCCTGGTGAATGACTATTGACAGCCGGCATCAGTTAAGCATTATCACAGCAGCCATTGACCTCATAGAGACTCCACTTGGACACTCCAAGACTCACACACCCGAGGTGGAATGAGGGGAACACAACGCACACATATATACATGCCAACGTGTACACACAAGCAGGCTAGCAAACAGACAAGCAAAGAAAAATAACACGACCTGCTGTATAAACTCCAGAGGCTTTAGTTTTAATACATCAGCAGTGTTACTCAACACCTGCTGTGCCTTCAGTCATCTTCCCTCCTAAGAGGCTATAGTTATTATAACTGTAATAACTGCAGTAGCACAAACACAAACATGGAGTGGAAGAAAAAGAAAAAAACAACAACATAAAACTTTGATTGTATTATCATATATCTGCCTATCTCTAATCATCAGTCCAGTAAGGCATCAGATCTGAGTGGTCAGACAGGGTAAAACTAAGACAAAAGTTTGCAAAGAAATCTTTGCACATCAGCCTGTACAGAAGCTCAACTGGTGACCTGATAGACAGAACAATGGAGACAGATACTAGAAAAATGGAATTTGAAGCAGATGCAAACGATTTCCCCATCGTCTCGGGGAGAAGACATTGCAAACAAACTTTTACACCGAGACAGCTAAAGTAAACACTATTGAACCACATGGACTAAAAGCGACATATGAAAAACTTACTGTTCAGTGCCTGTACACATATATTTAAGTCTCTGATATACTTACCAATCTAAAAACCATGAAAGAAGACAACCTAGCCAGTATTTTTTGCAGGCTGTCTAGGTTAGAAAGTGTGCGATTCAACAAGACCTATATGACCCATGAAGTAGAAACAGAAGTAGCTTTGCAGGAGTGTGTCTTTTTTTTTTTCTTACAGGTGTCGAGCATTATGTTGAAACTAAGTACTAAGTACAGGAACTGCTCTGTTGTCGGTTGCACAGACCAGAAAATCACCACATTAGACCCTAAGTTGAGAGAACAGAAGAGCTGAGTGGATGAAATTTACTTTTGATGGAAAGCAGTTTATGTCTGACAGATTCAATACAACTCAGAACAGGCAACCAAACTTTATTTTTTTATTTATTTTTTTCCTTATTCAAGAAAGAAGCGTCAATACCAACCAACTGTCCATGACAAAAGTACAGAAGAGAAAAATGCAAGAATAAATATATATACAGTTTCTTAATGTTATTTAAGGTTTTAATTTAAATTTACTTTCTTAAAATTTTGCAGAAAGTTACTGACATTAGATGCTGCAGGTTTTGCAGTGATGTTGATGCTAATAGTCTGTTAAATGTGAGTTCCATCTTATCGACATCTTAAATAATGCCTGAGGAAAACAAGAGAATGCATGTAGATGTTTGTCAAGTATTTGCTGCTGCCACTTTACAATATTTACTTTTATGAGTCACTGAGGTCATTTCATCCCTGTCCTGTTCCCCACTGGGCTGGTTGTTGTGTCCTACTCAGGTAATTAGGGATTAGTAACATGTAGCGTGTTGTCCAATGGGAAAAAGTGCTTAATATCAATTTGTAATTTGGCAAACAGACTTTGTAGATAGATTTGACCCAGATTTTCCAGTTTCACTCAACAATTTTGGAGGTAAAATGGAGCTTAGCTGCTTAAAATCCCTCACTGTGCAAGAATTTTTGATTACTATGTGCTATGTTTGACTATGTTAAGTTCAGTTGCTCTGCGTTGAACCTGGAAGTCAGTCTGTGAAGTGTGATGGATGTCAGGCTGGGTGGTAATTTTACTCTTCACGAGTAAATTTTGACTAAGCTCGGATCTACTGACAAACACCGGCAGTGTTTTCTGTCCTGTTGAACCAACTTCTTTAGGAATGCTGTTTATAGACTTTACTTGATTGAATATAGTTTAATCATAACAGAGAAAAACAATGGCCAGAACAGGGTTGATAGTGAAATAAAAAGACGAAAATAAAACCAACAACAACAAAATTAAATGTACTCAGTCATAATTTCCCTTTTTTTGGTTTCGATCAAAGTGTATCCAGTATTTAAACTTCATATTTTTTGTACTTTTTCACAGGGAAGTATTAATGATAATCAACACAAAAAAGCTTGTCATTTGTGAATTTTAGGCTGTTTTCAAAATGTAGTATTTCATGGTATTGATTGTATACATTTTAAAGATCATATTATCTTATCTTGCACAAAGCTCCCTGTAACGTCTCCCAGAGTAACACTCGGATTAGACACAAATTAGTCAGCACAGTGATGACTAATCGTAGTCACATGTTTGCATCTATAGGTGTGTGAACTCTTTAATTCTGAGTAGCTAATTAACTTTGCGCGGTTAGATGTGAAAATACTGGAGAGCTTAAGTTAGAACACAGACATTCTTTCTTTGCCAGACTGAATGTGTATGTTACTGCCCTTCGGAAGCATTTTCTAACTCACTAATAATAAATGCAGTGACCCTCTTGAGTGATAAAGAAAGTCATGGTCTGGGTTGTAGATCGCTTTTTCATTCTGCCCTCACTAAAGAGCAGATTCTGATTCTTTGCATCATGGGTACAGTTAAAGGCAATTACTGCTCTTATACAGTCGCCTTGGCAACATACTCTGGCTGGTAGTACAGCATGTGGCCTGTGATTGCCAGAGCCAAACAGTCGTCAAGATATTGTTCTTTGTGAGCAATCTGCAATTAGTATATGGAAGCCACTGATTTTCCACAATGCAATTATTTATTGTTTGTTTGTTCTTCGTTGTTGTTGTTTTTTTTTGTTCTATCATCTTGGTAGACATCCATGTTCAGATCCAGGGATTGTTCTGTGTCCCCTGAGCAAGCTATTAACACACAGATATTTACTGCGTGGGTATGAATACAACATTTACATGTGGCCCTATGCAAGTGATGGATCTGCTCGCTCACACGTGCTCACATGTTACTGTGTGTGTGTGTGTGTGTGTGTGTGTGTGTGTGTGTGTGTGTGTGTGTGTGTGTGTGTGTGTGTGTGTGTGTGTGTGTGTGTGTGTGTGTGTGTGGAAAAGCCTTTGTGTAGCTGAGTGGGAATAAAAGCTCTGACAGGGTAGGCTGGTTGGATTACCGCTCTGCAAGCTTGTGTTTACCAAAACATAGCAGCGGTGCCACAGTCCAGGTTAGCAGCAAGCCCACACACTGCCCAATGGTTGGACTCATCCTTCTGTCTTTCCTCTCCTGTCTCTATCTCCATGGCTGCCTGGACCTGATTTACCCCCCTTGCTTCTGTCAGACTGCTGTTATCTCTTCTTTTGTACACCTCCCCCTCATTCTGCTTGTGTGTGAAAAACTCGAGGGCCCGACGGATAGATGTAAAAGTAAAACTTTTCCAAAGTAAGATATCTTTTCAACATCCAAGCAACTGAGAGAGTTGTGCTGCATTGGAGTAGCATTTCTCTGGCGAAGGCTTAAAATGAACCTTGTAAACAAAAATCCCTTTCTAGGGTCCAGTCTACCATGACCGATGCCATATGGTGTGGTGCCATTTTTAGTGAAAATGAACCTCAGCACCCAGAAAAAGTGCAGTGCCGTTTTCAATGCTAAACCAAATACATTTACAACAATGCCTAAATGGTTATGATGCAAAACAGACTCAAAAGGGTAAAATAATAACTAAAATTCTGAATATTAAAAACAAGGACCCTTAACACAGCAAACAACGGGTCAGTTCAGCTGATGATAATATTCAACCATAGCACAGAAATGCTGATTATCAGCATTTAAATACAATAGAGATTCCACAATACTGAGTCCACCTTGGCTCAGGAAATGTTCAGGTCACAACTGCTGCCTCTGCTGCAGAATGGCACTTTGAAACACTGAGGCAGTGGTTACTTTTGGTGCTTGTTGTGGCTTGTGGCTCTCTGTGTTTCTCTTTCCCTACTTCTCTCCCCTTTCTCTCTCTCTCTCTCAAATACACATGTATGCACATGCACTGTGGTAGATGTGTCCCACTGGGGACTGGACTGAGGCAGGCTGGGTTTTTGCTCCTTGTATTTCCACATCAAAGACATGTCATATTGATGGAGCCTGACGCACACTATCCTGCAGCAACACAACCGGTATGGTGGAGCCTTCATCCAACGCGAATACAGAAACGGAATGAACAGGCAAATACATTCACTCACACACACATGCACGCAGACACGCAAGCACGCACACACATATATCTTGTACATGTGCACACAGTCACACCGCCATTCTTTGAATGTCTCTCTGTCAGGTTGTCCGCTACTCTTATCTTTCCCTTAGCATCTCACAGTCATTGCAGCTTTTATTGTCTTTTTTTCTCCAAAGACAAATCTATTTCTATTTCTTTCTCCTTTCCTTTCTTCCCATCTACTTCTGTCTCAATCAAATGCATTCCCTTTATAATTCTCTTTCTACACTTCCCCTTGATATTCTCTCCCTTAAATTCTCCCACTCCAACAAGAAGTTTCTTCTTTCTCTCCTACTCAGAGGAATCTTTTAGAAGTATGCTGTCTGAGCTTTGTCTGATTTTCATGTCAGCAGGGCTTGAAGCAGTGCAGGGAGCAGAGGTGACTGGTCTCAAGGTAAAGCGTCATGCAGCCTTTGGTTGCCCCAACCCTGTTTGTCAGTCTCTGCTCTCCTTTAGCTTTTCCTCAGAGGAGGGCTGCCGTCTGCACTTCATGTGCACTAATCCTCACCAACGCGCAGCAAGACAATCGCTGTAGGGCTGGCGGGCTCAATGTTGCAAATGTAGATGCTACTGAAGATATCTGCCGAGTGCTTACTGTACGCTATCGGTCAGTCTAGAACACTTCGATTTTCTAATGAGGGCATTTTATAGCTTTATGCCTTCTTGAATTTCTGCATAGCATTGAAATTCATGTTACAATAAGAGAAGCTGATAAAACAACATTTGCAGTCTGAAACAGGCTTGCAGAATAGCAGCAAGCCACTAATCACCGGGTTACACAACACCAGTTTCTGACAACATTGTAATTGACAGTGCTGGTTTAGACAATGTCCGATGTGAAATGTGCTGTCAGTGCAGTGCTCTGCTGGATTTTTTTTTTTTTTCTAATTCTCTTTCTCAGATCTCCACTTGTTGCCAAAACTGTCCTGTAAAAAATCAAGATTCAGGTCTTCGTCCTGCCACAGTGTCCTCATTACTGTGTTTAATCAGTCACTTTTTATCTATGTGTTCGACATGCCAGAAAGGGTACATTCAACATTAGTAAGCTGAGATTAAAAGCACTCATTTTTAACACCGCAGAGTGACATCAAAATCACATCCAAGTCAGACTTATCCTAAGACTGCATTCAATGTCACGCTAAAATCTAAAGGAGGAGAAAAAAAATCAGAGGCAAAATAACGTTGAAACAGTTTTCACAATAGCCACCTATGAGGATGGCAATAAATTACCTGGTTTGTTTACCTGTGTGCATGTGAGAGTTATTAAAGTGCTGCATAAAACCTTACAGTGGGGGCCCAAAAAGCTTCCTTAATAAATCTCCTGTAACCCAGTTCCATTAATGTTTATTTAATGCTTTTCCTATGTGCTTGCTGGCCCCTCCATCCAAGGCCCCACACTAAGCCTGCTTTTCTCCAAACCCCACCATCCCTGCTCCCTTTATCCCCACACCTACTGCCAACAGCCCCTGTGGGCCAAATTACACCAAGGCTGCCCACTGACTGGACATAACCCATCATGTTGCGAGTGAGAGTGGGATGAGAGAGGGATGAAGGAATGGAGTGCAGAGGCAGGGCAGAGGGAGAGAGGGAAAACACACATGCTGTAAGTCGGGTTCTTAGGAGAGGAGGACAGGATTGTTCTGTGGTGTGTGTTGATAAAAGCAGAGGGAGGTCCGTAGGGTGAGCGGGGAAGCAGCTGACAGGATCCTGAGTTGGGCTGTGGCACCAACACTGGTTCTGTCACAGGGAATTAGCAAAGGAGCCAGTTCCGGAAATTTGGGATGTGACCTGGTGCTGAGGTGGAAAGAGGGAGGAGGGAGGAGAGTGAGCGGAAGGAGGAGGGAGCTAATTGTTAAGAAGAGGCAGACAGGAAAGCGGGAGTTGGTGAGATATAAAAGCGGCACTATTCTGTAGCCTATATGTAAAGGTACAGAACACAGTGGCGTGTAGCGATGGGTGTTGTGACGGTTTGAGGGTAGCGAGATCGTACAGCTTTGCGAATTTCAGGTATCCATTTTAAACACTGGCTCAGTTTGTTATTTGTTCGTGTTATTTGAATAAAACCTTCAACAAAATTACCACAATTTTGCACACTCAAATACGCTCCGACAAGTTTTTACCTGTGTACTAGGGGACAGGGATTACTAGGTTTATCTGTGAAATGATATCAGATTAAGAGCCCAGACTCTAAAGGCTAAGAATATTTTAGTGAAAGTTGGTAGTAGTAAGAGATACTAAAATAATTATAAAACCAAAGTAAAACTAAGCAAATTAAACAGTGTGTCAATTCAGCAGCAAAAGGCAAGTTAATATGACTCAACACTGGCACAGAAATGCTTAAGGACAGCATTTAAATACAATATTGATTCCACAATACTGACTGAGTCCACTTTAGTTCAGAAAATGTTCAGGTCACAGCTGCTGTCTCTGGCAGAACGGCTCTTAGAGACACTGATGTAGTGATTCTTCTTTGTAGTCAGTGATTCCCCAAATGATGCATATTAAAGTCATTATCAGTATTGAGATGACATTTATTTATCATGATTATTAATTGACTTTATGGCCAAAATAATTTCACTGTACCTATACAGGGTATCCATATAGTCTCTTTACAATTTGAAGAATTTATTGCAAAGGCAGTTGATAAGATATCTTAACCAGATTTGTTTAATTGTAATCACTGTCTATTGAAGTTTATAATCACATTGAAATTGTGTGTTTCAGGTATCCTGTTGGTGAAAGAGGTACTGTTGAATGAAACTCGATGTTTTCCTCAGATGTTCTTGGTCGCCCATTCCTCCCTTTGTCCAACACTGTCCCTGTCTCCATCAATTTCTTGTGCCATGCACGGATTGAAGGATGTGATGGTGGATCTCTTCCATACTTAGCTCTGTAGTTTTACTGAGTCTGCATATCTGATTTTGTCTCAATAAACCATGATACACATTCTCTTGAGGAGTAGCCATTTTTAGGGTTTCATTTAACAGTACCTCTTTCACCAACAGGATACCTGAAAAATACAATTTCAATGTGATTACAAACTTTTATAAACACTGATTACAACAAAACAAATCGGGTTAAGATATCTTATCAACTACCTTTGTAATAAATTCTTCAAATTGTAAAGAGACTTTATGGACACCCTGTACATAAAATAAAAAGAGCACTGACTTCACCTCCATGCTGTGCTATAGTCCTGCTAATGTACAACTCTTTACATCAAAATAGGACTTAGAATTTTGTGCATCTCCACAGTATGGCAAAATCTAACTTAAAGTGTATCCGAAACACCCAACTTGCTGAACATCTGCTTATTAGTAGATACAGTTTACTCACATGTAGGCTACAGTAATTGCTAGCTAGACAGCTGTGCACAGTTAAATCGTTTGTTTTTTCACTGTTACTACAACACACACAGCTCAGACAGGTGTGTAACCATGAATTACTTGGAAAACAGGGAAATAAGCCATACTCAAACTGAAGCCAAATGAACCTATATACATGGGCTGTTTTTTATTAGCTGTTCACACATTTTAAATATCAATATTGCAGCCAATCATGCTAATTTTCTGCTGGGAAAAAAAATGTGATAGTGATTAATTTTCGCCCCAGGCCATTGGCAATGACAGGTTAAGACCTGAATCAGATTAAAATGTAGACACCTCACTAGTATAATTTAATTTTGTACATGTAGACTTACTAGGTTGAGCAGCACAAAATTACTCGCACTGCCAGATCTAATATCAATGATCTGCACTGAAAACGTTACACAAGGTGACACTATATCCCTCTGCTTTGTCAGTCAGTTTACTACTGTAGATTTACCCTCAGTATGAAATGTATTATGTGAGTAAAGGCCAGTTCTGTTCCATGCAGTTACAGTGAACGCGGTACAGATCCACAGCACTTTTTCCCATGATCCACCTCTCCAGCACGTTTCATGAAATTCATTCTGGGAGTTTTTAACATAATCTTGTCGACAAACAGAAAGACAGACGGACTGACAGACAAACAAACGGAACTGATCACATACATCTGCTGTGGCTGTCGACTTGGCCAAGGATCGAATTTTTGTGCAAAACAGATAGATAAACAATTTTCTGTAAAAAACAAACAAACATTTCACACAAGAAAACTTTTGAGAACGATGAAAAGAAATGATCAAAATATTAATTGGTGTCTACCAACACATGAACTGCATGCAAGGCTGCAGACCTATAATCACGACCTTGAATGTTTACTGTTTCACTAAAGACTAATTAAAACGTCTGTTAATATCCTTATGAACCACCACAGTGGAATCAGGTTTACTGCTTTGTCATTTAATACCAAACCCAAGCCCAACGTCCAAGGACATCAGACTTTTCACAACTATGCAAGCAAATCTAACATAGCGGAAGTGATCCCAATAGCTTACGGCTGCATTAATTCATAATCTTTGAACAAAACAGTCAACCTGCACTTGATGACTGAAAATATAGAACCTCTAAAAAATGTATTCAGTACTTAAATGCAAATAGACAGGAACAGAATATATTTTAGGTGCCTACAATCTCACCTCGGATGACTCTGAAATGGGAAGCAATTTGCTATGCATGAAAATGCAAGAATTCAAGTCAGGTTCTTTGTGAGAATAATTAAATCTGAACCAAAGTGATTGCCTTCGTGAAACAATACTCTGAAAACTGCTGGACTTTGTCAAAAGTAATCAAAACAACACCTTAGATGAAAATTAACAGCGCGCCACAGAGAAATGCTATCCTGTTGATCCATCTCTGTCACTGCACACTAAACTGTATCTCTTCTTTCCCTCTCTCTGTCTGTCTGTCTCTCCCTCGGATATTGGAATGTGCCAACAAGTAGGAAATTATTCAATACGATGAATGTAACATTACTGCAGAATAGTGTTTCAAATGCTGTAAAAATGTGCTTGGATTTAGGACATTTTTGTGATGGTAAGGTTAGAGCTCTCTGTGTATTTTGCATTTTACCTTATATGTGCATGAATTTTTTTTAACTTTGCATGTAAAGCTCTTTGAATAAGGCGGTGCTAGATATAAAAATAAATTTAAAAAAAATAAAAACTTGCTTGCTTGCAATCCCATCTGCTGCAGTACTTCTTGTTTTTCTTGTCACTCCAGGTAGTTCTTTCTGACTCGGGCTATATTCTTGCTGTCATTGTCACAGTGTAGAATAAATTTGGGACTGATCCAACGCTTTCCTGGATCTAAACATCTCAAGTGCCTAAAACATTTGCACAGTACTAGAAGCATGTATTTAATAACAGTGAGGAATGTATTTTTCACACATCAGAGGCTCAGTAAATTATATTACCACTTTGACATCGGGGTCATGACCTTTACACTCTCTACACTCCCCTCTATCATTTCACCTACAGCTCATAGCTCCTCTTTCTCTGGAAATTAAAAGCCAGATTTAATGTCAATTTTACTGTCAATTTATTCTGCCCGTCTGTCCCTGAAATATTTATACGTGTAGAGAGGAAGGTTGCTTCTGTTTAAGCATTCAAAGCTCTTCACTACAGTACCCAGCTGGTGCTATAACAACTCAATGAGGGGGAGACTGCTGGCTGTAATGACTACATCTGATAAAGGAAAAGAGACGATATAAATTAGAAATGAGGGGATTAGGTCCATGGGAATGACCTGTTGAATCATGGATAGGCTATTAAAAAAGCAGTCAGAGCACAGGAAAAAATGGGGAAAATAATTCCGTGTCCACTATAATGGTGTTGGTGAGTGAATGTGAGCACAACACAGCTCCGTTAAGATACTGAGAAACACACACACAGACACACACACACACACACACACACACACACACACAATTTTATCTTTGATAACCATTTATGGCTGTTGTCATCCTTTCATCCTCATCCAAAGCAATCTCATGCCACATCGATGCCCGGGGCCTGTGCCTCTCTGTGTAATTTCCACAGAGTGGAAACATGACAATGCAAATCCACTGTGTTTACAACGTTCATACTTGTCAAATTGTAAAAGGTCAAGTCTCTCGCGTCCCCTGATCTAATCGGTAAACATCAATCCCTACCTAACATTACAATGACTCAAGAGATGCCCCTTGAAAAGAGGAGCATGTGCAAGAACACGGGCCATACGCATGTCATTTTACAGACATGGGTAAACAACACAACACATTTAAACATCCACAGAAAACTCAACCAGACCGTTTTTTACGTAATGTAAAATACATGAGGGCACATCATATGTAGTTTTGAAGCTAAAAAAAAAAACCACCCAGGAGGAAGATTTAAGATTCCGATGATACCCTGTTTTACACATTTATTGATTTGCTCTCCAGTGAGGCCAACCACAGCCTTCTTTCCCTTAGCACAATGGTTGGTTTTGGAGAGAAAATGAAGACCATTTATTTCCTGCTGCAATTGAGCATGCTTCCAATTTAATTTTTGAATCTTGTTTAGCTATATTTACTATATAACTTTGAATACAGAAACAACATGTAATATTGCTTCATCAACATTTCCAGCATTAAAACTCAATGTCCTTTACATTTAGTCCACTTTCTGACCTGACTCGCCTCATCAGTATTCATATATATACCAACACAACACAGTGTTAAAGTGTAGCTTCCATTCACACTAATGCGATGACATTTTAGGCTATGTTTTTAAATGAAAACGATCTCTGCCCAGGCAAGCTCTGTAGCTCACTTTCAAAAATATTCTCTGTGCATACTATCATGAATAAAAGACATATCACGCGAGAATTCATATACACTAGACATGTGGGTGCCAGTGTGAACATGAAGCACAGAGTGACATGCTTTGTTGCAGAAAATACTTCAGCAAAATACTTTGCAATACGGAAGAATGGCAGTAGTGAAAAGTAAGACTGGTGATTTTTGCTAGCATGTATGTGCGGTGATATTAAAGATCCAGTTAGAAAGCAAATGTAGGTGTCTGTGTCATTGTTTAAACAAGTCTGTTTTTACCTGTTCAGACAAAAAAAAAAAAAAAAGGGGAACCAAAAAAAAACAACAAAAAACAAGTTTTTACTATGTTTTAAGCTAAAATGGGATCAGCGTCATAGCCATCAATCTCTGATTTAGAGGCCCTAAAATGTAGGAGCAGTGTGGACGCTCAGCGTAAACACAGTAGACGTTATGTGTTTTAGACGGAAAACATATTTGTCTTTTTCTGCAAAATCCCTGGTCATGCACGCTCACTGGCTGGCCCATGTTAACCAGATCATTACTACAGTTGGTATAATATAATAATACTGAACTGTGTCACATAAATGCTTTAAGACGAAGAGAATTTGAGTGGCTTCCTTCTGGTCGACGGCTTCGCTGCCCCGCATGTAGGACACAGAGGAGAAGGGCCACCTTTGTACCCAGGGCGGTCCAACTACTCAACTCATAACCACAACACCCCCCACCCACTGCCACCACCTCCCACGGACTTTAACACGGACCTCGTGAACTTTTCCATTTGCATTTTGCACTCTGCATTTTACATCTGTACTGACTTATTACTGTACCTACCTCATTGCCATTGCAACTATTCTACTTGTACTACTGACATACACTTGTATATTTGCACTAGTAAATTGTTTACCGTATTGTCATTTTAATTTTTTAGTTTTTATTTCTGTACATAGTATTTTGCCTTTATTATTATTCCATTGCACTGACTGCTCTACGTGCCTTTGAATTGCCCCTTGGGGACAAATAAAGTTTTTTGAATTGAATTGAATTGAATTGAAGAATTTATTAACATCTCTACTCCATGTGAACACATTAATTTTGTTCCTGCTCAACATCTGATTTTGGACATTAGTTATCAAGTCGTCATCTATCTGAGTCTGTACCAACTGTCAGAAGCTGCACTTGCTTATTCATTAGTCATTAAAATGTAATCAAGCACAAACAAGTCTGATAAAGTCTTACATAAGGCTTGCATCTGTTTTTTCCTGCCTGTTTCTAAATTTGGTTTGCAGCACATTATTGCAGTCACTTCAATATACCTCTCTGTGATTGACAAATGAGTATTTGAATTATCCTGATGTGGCGCTCCCTCTCTGTGCCACTGGAAACTACCAGCAGCTTTCAGCAAACCCAGGTTGACTTGCTGTTTTTCCAGATTACATCTTCTTGATGCGATCACGATGCATAAAGTTGGAAATGGGACCTCTTAGGTGGCCACTTAATGCATGCCTTCTGAACACACCGGTAATCAAGCCAGGCAGTGCGGTTTGCAAATGGACATCATGTTGGGCTGCCTTTGAAGTCTGCTTCGAGACCGCAGGCGAGTGTTTTAAATGTCAATGGAATCTCCTGCTTTCATGCTGGACTGTTTCAACCTTCTCTCTAGCAACAATGAACAAAACACGGACGATTGCTGAATCCCTTGATATTATGTAAATTCCATTGATATACTGTAAATAACTGAACAATAAAATCAAGGGGTGTTCTGTTCTAATATTGGACTGAGAGCAAGGGTCAGCCGCAGTAAAAGCAGTTCATCATTTTTACAATTCAAAACAAAAAGCTGATTTATTCAAATCAATTGGATGTGTGAGTCAGGCATGGAGGGATCTGACATCTAGCAAGGTCTGCCAGTGTAAATCACCGACCAAAAATGAAAATGCTCAAAAGAAATCAAAATCTAGTCCTAAATGTTTGCTTATTTATTCAAAACATAATAATCAACTTTTTTTCATTAAGTACAGTCATATTTTTTGATATTGGCAACTTTTAACTTTTACCTAAATTGTATCTCTGAATGCAACTGTTGAACAATTGCCCGTGTCTTCTTTTTCTTTTTTCTTTGAGCGTTTTTTTTTTTTGGTAGATAAAGAAAGAATTGTGGCAGGAGGAGTGACACAAGATGGACTGCAGAGGAAAGAAAGAGGGAGAGGGAGACTGTATATTGATCAGATTCCTTCAGTCAGACCACTAGCCCAGCAGCTATAGCGTGACAGAGTACAGCTCCATTCAATAGCCTTATCATTACCACAGCACAAACCCATTCAGCAGGTCAGCCTGTTTGGCCCCCGGTTCAGTGTGTGTGTGTGTTTGTGTGAGAGGGAGTGTGCGTGTGTGCATTTGTGTATGTTTGTGTGTGCATCACCGTGAAAAAGTGGCTAAATTTCGATTCTTTAAGCCAATGAATTCCATTATAAGACCACTTACAGGACATTTCTTTGTTCAGAACACTTTCAGGATAATGAAGTGACCTCAGAGTGGAGGGAGAAGTAAACACGAGGTACTATTTGCTCAACAGTGTTGTCGAGCACAGTTGGAGTTATTGGTGGACATTAAGAAGATGGTGGATGTTGCTCAACAACATTCGGCTTTTTAATCCAATCTTAAGGCTTTATAAGAATATGTAATCACAAGTTCAGTATCCTATAGCTGCACCATATTGCTCCATGAGTGACATGCTGTAAATTGCACCTAACTGGCAGAAAGAGACATGGCGAACACAACAATGAGACTTATCCAAAGTAGTTTAAACAAGACGACATGGTCATCAACATCCCCCGCCACATGTGATGTCTATGAGTCTATATCCAAAATAGTGATCAAGGGGCATAACTCTGTTAAATATTATCGCACAGGTCTCATTTTCGAACTTGAGCAAGGTGTCCATGGAGTGAAGCTACACACTAAATTTCGTAATCCTAGCTGTAACAGTTTCCGAGAAAAGCTGTCCCCTTCATATGAGTCTATATCCAAAATAGTGATCAAGGGCCATAACTCTGCTAAATATTATCGCACAGGTCTCATTTTCGAACTTGAGCAAGGTGTCCATGGTGTGAAGCTACACACTAAATTTCGTAATCCTAGCTGTAACAGTTTCCGAGAAAAGCTGTCCCCTTCATATGAGTCTATATCCAAAATAGTGATCAAGGGCCATAACTCTGCTAAATATTATCGCACAGGTCTCATTTTCGAACTTGATCAAAGTGTCCATGGTGTGAAGCTACACACTAAATTTCGTAATCCTAGCTGTAATAGTTTCCGAGAAAAGCTGTCCCCTTCATCTCGGACGCACGGACGGACGGACGCACGGAAGCACGGACGGACGGAGGCCAAACCTATATCCCCCTTTTCCACTTCATGGAGGCGGGGAATAATAAATCCACTGGACTTTAAGAAAGTTCCTTGAAGACGTTTCACCTCTCAACCAAGAGGCTTCTTCAGTTCTGGTGGTGGTTGGTGTTGCCTCAGCTTTTAAACCCCTGTGAGGTGTGTCCAGGGCTATTATCCCAATGACCAAATACCAAAACTCATCAGACTACTCAACGATGGTCGTTGTGAGTATCGGTGGGGGTTGTTGAAATGCACAGATGTCACTGAGCCCTCGTATGCTAATGGTGGTCATTAGCATGAGTCTGCTGAGTAGTTCTTTTGGGGAGTTTTGAAAGGACCTGATTGTAAATTGGCGAAAGATGATGAGAACCTACACAGACACAACAATGAAACGTTCAAGCAATCAGTGCTGAAGCATTCTGAAAATTGGCTCCCGTTAAAAACAAAAGAACAACCTCGTCCTTTATTAGATTACAGTCAGACATGAGTGGCAGAAGTAGCTGTCAACGACGTGGAGCTAGAGGAGGAGAGACACGGGCTGGGGAGAAAGGAATAATGGAGCCGTCTCCATTGGCAACACAGAGGCACAGAGACTATTTTTAGCAAATTAATTTAAGGCTCTAAATAATTAACTGATAATTATCTGGCAATCAAGAGTAAGATAAAATGATCTCCCCAAGAGTTTTTCTGTCATGTGACTCAGCGGGCAGACGAAGGAGCTTTGTGTGACTCGCCAGTCAAAAAGACTACCGGGTGTCACGATGCAGAAAGAGGGGGAAAAATAATTGACAGAGGGAATACAGTAAGATGTGCTCGCTAGAAGGCAAGTGGATTTGCCAATGATTAGTGGCTAATGAGTGACAGAAAACCGGCGCTTAAAATGCATTTGTGTGTGGAATAAAAGATGCACGAAGCAGCTGTCTCCCATGTGTTTGCCACACAAGCATGCCTGCATTTGTAAATAGAAATAGCCACCGTACAAATGGCACACACATTCTCGAGACATTGTCTTGCATTATTAACAAACTGATGATTTCTCTTCAATCTTAAAAGAGTAATGACTATTTCCCCTGATAGTGTTACTGAGCTAAACGGGAGAACAGTTGCTTAAAGTTCAGTAGTATTGGTTGCGAGTTGAGTGGAGTGTTAGTGGATGTTTTGTGTCCGAGTTAGGTTATCTCCACACCTGACCCTGACAAGATCCCCTCTAAAGAGAGAGGAAGAGAGGGAGAGAGCACTGACAAGCAGTTGATGAACTGCCTCCGGCTATGTGTGTGTGTCCTCCAACCTGTAAAAAGTAAAAGTACCTTCATCGCCAGTTCATCTCTTTCCTACCAACACTTTTCTCTCCCTTCTTGTCTTTATCTCTCTGACCCTCTCATAATTCACTTCTGCTCTCCCAAGCCTAGCACTTCTTCTGTCCTCCCACTACTGAACAGTTTTCAAAATGAAGATTCTAATGGGCTCCATTCGTGTAGGACAGACTGTCAAACAAAGTATGTAAACTGTCAGTCCATCTCTCTTTCAGTCACATGCATTTTCCTAGATGCTTTCCTCGCTCTTACTGGCTTGTATCTAATCGCAAAACACTGTTGAGTGGCACCAGGATGACTAAAATGAGCACAAAAAACAACTGTGCGTTTCCCACATGACAGCAAATAGTGATACCAAAAGAAAGAAGACCTTTTCACAGTCAGCCATTTGTTGACTGAAAATTGCCTTTTTCATGTGAAAAGATAACAGTCATGCAGTTATAAAAGATTATATGCATATATATGTTTCCATACTGTGTCCTTTTTAAGGTTCTGGGATTACAGAGAGGGCACAATTAGCTTGACGGCGTGACATGCTTTGGTGAGAGCTAAGGTTGACAGGCCTACCTAGCCTCCCCGCTGCGCAACCTTTTATAAAATCAATGCCACCACTAAACACAGCCCTCCCCTGTGGAGCTGGGCCCTGTTACAGCCTCCTTCCCCTTCTATTGCGGGGAGGAAAACACAGACAAACAGATAAATTAGAGCCTCCCCAGCTGCCCTCCTCTCATTCTCCAGCCTGTCTACTATTGTGAAGTGACAACAGTTCTGTCAGTAATATTTTTTGAAAAAAATAAGGCGATTCTGCTTTTGTAACACGAACCCCTGCATTTAAACTTCACTTTCTTCAGCCAATTATATTTCTTTTCTCTACAGAAACATAGCGCTGTGAAAATCATTGTTATTGGCTTGATTGGTTGTCGATGGGTGACATAGCAAAAAGGTTTTTGGAGGCTTTGTACACATCCGAGAACAGGATCTCAACGGTGACTGGATGGCTGAAGAAAACATTTGCTCGCATAAATTGTTCTCGGTGGAAAATACTGCACGGAATTTGTATTGTCACAATGTGAACAAAAAAGGAATGCAAGAAAGCTGTGTAAAAGAGGACAAAAAACATGTTGTTAGCAGAGTAAATAGACATTAGCCTTATTGTCTTGTCTTTTGTCTTCCACCTTAAGGAAGCAGTTTTCATAGATTGTTCTCCAAGCACATATTTAGAGAGGCACTGCCATTGGGAGCTTGTAAACAGTTGACAGTGATAGCACTGCTGGCGAAAAGTCTGAACACCTCCTTTGAAAGTGCAACATGGCTTCATTGCCTCAGTGTATCTGCTCACACTAATATCAATGCACAGAACATTTATCATCGTAGGCATTTAAGTAACACCCAAACACACCGCAGTCCTACAGGTATGTTGGCTGGCTGTGCTACAACTGCTCTATATCACCATCACTGCAGTCATTTAGTAGTCTGCTGCTCTAATTTGCATCAGATTACAGGCCCACAGAGGCAAACGCCCCTTAATGGGTAGCATCATCCTTTGCAGGTGGCAGGAAAGAAAACGTGAGATGGGGACACAAAAATGATCTGCCTCCTCGAATACTCACTTGTCATTGGCTGATTGCTGCGTTGATGACACCCATTTGTGCTCCGAGATATGTTCAACTGCTCAATCTCTCTCCATTAGCATTAACTACAGCACTCCACAATGTGGACAAATTAACCCAGTTATTCTGTTAATTACCATATCAGGGCTGTCACCTCAAACCTTAGAAAGATGACAGGCCGCAGTACTAGCTCTTCACAGTGAAGCAGCCTTCTGTGATGGTACGTACTGCATCTGCATTCTAATTGTCAGTTAATCGTCGTGAATTTGTGTTACATTGCAGGTGGTTTGAACTAGACTAGAGGCATCCCACCCTTTATCAATGTGGGCTGGGGTAGGCGGTGCGTTGATGGTGGTATTGAGCAGGAGAACAATCTATATCAGTCATTAAAATGCAAATGTGTTTACCAAGTCTAGCTTTGATGCTGCACTAATAACAAGCAGTGTGGAACAATCATGAATCAAACTTGTGTAGCGACCTATTGAACACACGCCGACGCCATGTAATGAAACAAGAGCTGAAGTAAGGGCAGTTTCAACAGTCAATACAAAATTCTGTCATTATCTGAGAATGTGAGGCAGAGAATTAAGCAGCACAAGATGACGCTGGCACATATCCAAAGCTGCATTTCAAAGGAAACCCAGATTCTATGCCTGAAATTAAACACTATTGCAAGTGAGACAGATAGGAAACACTAGTGTGCTCTGTAAATAAACAAGGATAGAGGCACAGCACCTGTTTTTGCACTGTAATCCAGTGCATATGGATAGAATTTGCGGGTAGCAGCACATAGAGATTACTTGCGGATTGTGTCAAATAAGGTATAGAGATAATAACACAATTAATTCAAGATTTCTCCTCTAACACAGTGTTTCCTTGCTATTTTTGGCTTGTCAACTCTAAAAATGAAATTAAGCAGTGATCCTTCATACCTTCATTTGGTTTGGGGGAAAAAAGAAAAGTGAGCGGTTCATTATAATTTCTGCATCTTGAACAATTTGATTTGGCATCAAACAAAACAAAGCTTTTTTTTTAAGATTATTGGTTACTGTTTTTCTTGTTAGAATGCTATAAAAACTGCAAAAGTAGCTGGAACTGAAAATGAATTATGAACAAAAAAAATTCTTGTTAACCATAACTCAAAATACATAGAAATGCATGGGATACAACAAATCGTTAAAGAATATCGAGTGTCTCTGCAGTTGGTTATCGTTATAATGGACAGAAAATACCTTAATTCATCTATGATGCCTCACTAGGCACCAAATTGACCATGTCATCTTTCTCCTCCTATTGACTACTGCAAAACTACTGAGAAACACAATAAATAAATAAACTGCGGATAATTCCAGAACAGCAAAGGAAGGTTTGGTCCCTCCCTCTACACTGTGCCAATTAGAGAAACTAGTGTTTGGATGAGAAAGCAGACATCAAAGGAACAAAAGGATTTAAAGTCATAACAAATGTTCATACAGGAGGGTGAGATACCCTTGGATGAATCATTTGAAAATAATAATTGTGTGTAAGAGAGGGTGTAAAATCACATTTGCTGTATGATTACTGCAGTTCAATAAAGTAGGGACGCTGTATACTTCATGTACTGTAAGTTTAAGTATGGGTTGATGAAGTACTATAAGCTCAAGTCTGCAACTAGTTGTCAGGCTATAAATAGGCAACAAATTACTTTTCAGCATAACAATATTCATTTTTTCCCACAGTTAATTATAAGATGGTGCAAAGGAACTCCTATAAACCGGCAAAGAAAATTAAAGAAAAAAATTAAATAGGTGGCTTTTTCTCCCTTTATCGTCAACACGTTGGACACACAATAGCAATACTAATCACTGAGAACTGACATGGGCCACCTCTCTCTTTCTCATCTGGAAGGAAAATGAAAAGGCTCCAAAAATCTGGTACATGCCCTGGGAAGTCTGTGTCGCAACACAAAGGCAGTTGGGGCTCTGCTCAGAATATCTCCACTGTTCAGAATATCTCCTCGCTCAAACAATGTCTTGGAATCCTGAAAAGAGTTAGCAAACCCTCTTTAGAGCTTAGTCAATCTGAGTGGAGGGGATAGAGAGAAGAAAGGAGTTGGGTAAGATGAGAGAGAGAGAGAGAGAGCACAAGGAAGCAGTAGATGAGTGGAGGGAGGCAGAAAGAGGAACTGAGAAGAAAAGGGGAGGGGACTCATCTTTTGCAAATCGTATCATCTCTGTGAAAGCAGACAGAAAGATAGAGACGAGCATTACTACTAATCTCTAACCCGCACCTTAAAAAGAAATCTGACTTTCATTTGTCACTAACAAGCTCCCTCTTGTGATCCCTGTGGATGACAAAAGCACTCAATGGACAGATTACACAGTGTATTTACTGTCCTACAGTATGTAGCAAATCTCCAGAAGAGAATCTTCTTCCCTGACTGTAATGAACCTCATTTGAGTTATGGAATGATTGTTTCTTTAAATACTACGGCTCTGATAAAAATATACATTGTTTTGTTTAAAGGCATGGCAATCAGTAGTCTGTGAAATTAAAACTAATCTCAGAAAGGATTATTATCTCTGATCAGTCTGGCATCAGGGAAAATACTTGATACTGTTCTGTTTCAGATCAAATCTAATAAGCTTAAAGGTAAGTATAAGGCTTAGTATTCATTTGTGGATAGAAAAGCTCATTCTGTACATAGTTCACTTGTAATATGATAAGGAGATATTGTTGGGGGATTAGGTTATCTCCCAAGAGATCTATTAGTGGATAAGACCTACTGGCTGTCTTATGAATCATTACCTTACTGGTAACAATCGGATGTGCACATGCTCCTCGTCAACTACCAACACACTGACCATCTACACGCGCACTCACATGCAAGCACACATACACACAGTGAGTTTTACACGTAACAGCAGGCAGATGCATTTCATGGAAGCCCAACACAGAGCAGCAAAGTGGCGCACTGAAAGATCACTTAGGGTGTCATCGAGCTCCGGTGAAAAGAATAGAGAGATAGGAATCAGTGGATTGCCAACCCATGTCCACAGCACAGCAGGGCATATCCATCGCCCTCTGTGGGATAAGTAGAAAGGTACGAACACACGCTGCATCAGCTGTATCTCCTGCAATAATGGCTAAAGTGACATTAAATAACACGGGAGCTAATCTTCTTCACGGGGAATACAGTTTCAGTCAAACTGGCTCCAGCAGAGTGCTTTTTGGCTATTAGCACAATAACCAAAATGGAGAGCTCTAACATTATGGAAATGGAGAGGCAATCGGGAGAATGATTCCACGAAGAACGCCACAAAGTCTAATGCCATTATTAACACACTTGTACTATGTATCAACAGCCTGGCCTCATGATTGCACATTCAGCTCAGGCAACATCCTGCACCGCAGTCACGACCGTGGTATTTAGCAAGTGGTGGGGAGGGGGCACACAACAAACTGAACAGTGTTTCTGCACAGAGCCTAAGGGGTAGATGGGTGAAATTCAATCCACTTTTTTCTACCTGTTAGAAATCTATTAGAGGCCAATAAGGATGCTGAGGGGAGAGGGTTTGAGATATTTCAGGTCAGCCTTGGAGGTTAATTGTTGAGTCGTCTGTCTGGTCAGTGAGGGGATCACTGTGTGAAACCAATCCTGAAGGCAGGGGATGAACAGTGAGTGTGGATGGCATTCGGGAGATTAGAACAGTTGATGGAAGAGGCAGAGAGTCAAAGAGAGAGAAAGAGGAGGGAAACATGAACCCAGAGACCTCAAATCAACACTTTCACAAAGCTGCCAATGCTAAGTGGGTTTAGAAATACACTTAATGCGCTTAAGAGTGGTTATGTGTAGCCAACAAGCCCACTGTGGCTGGCTCTACTTACATTTAAAGTACATGGTGCGGTTTAACCTTTGTATCAAGACGGGACAGAACAAAAATGCTAATAGCATCAAAAATAACTACTCTACCTACTGATCACTTACTGCAAGGTGAAACACACACACACACACACACACACACACAGACTCAGTCAGGCACACACAGGGCAACCTGCACCCCCCACCCTCTCCCCTCACTAAGGTAATTAAAGGGAATCTGCTGAACAGAGGAGACAAACTGATTAAAGTCCAGCTTAATCACATCCATGGAAACCTCAAGGAACTTCCATTCAACTATCACTACTCTTCTTCTTGCACTTAAAGCACAGAAAGAAAATAACAGGAAAAAACAACAAAAAAACAACAGGCGATGTGGTTGGGAATGAGAAAATGTTTACTTTGTTCTGATGAAGGTCAAATTATAACATAGAATGTAGGCTGCAGCAGGGTGATGATAAATATTTGGCTGTCTTTTCAGATGTACAGTGAAAAGACATGGCCCTCCTGTGGGCATCGCTCCACTTCTCTCGGGCCGCCTCCATGCCAGTCCCATTTCACAACTTGTTCTACATCTGTGACACATAAACACACGCGCTCGTGCATAAACACGAATGCACGGGGGCACTTTCTCCCAGACACACACACACATACAGAATGTCCCTCATCACCTTGCTCAGAGATGAATGAGCTTGCCGCTGTCCTCAATCATTTTAATCACTTCAATGGAAAATGCCTCATTCACAGCTATCATTCCGTACTGCCTTGCAGCTATCTCATGTATACACATTCCTACACTCCCCTTAAACACCCCCTCTCTCTCACACACACACACGCACACACACACTCACACGCAATGACTGCCATTCTCTGATAGAACTGACTCTTGTGATACTACAGCAGTACGTAACCCACTCTACTGTCTCTCTCCACTGATAACAAGACGCCTAATGACAATTTTTCGTAACACTCCACAATAATTACCGACAATCCTTTAAATAAACATGCAGACACACTTACACATACTGCACTGTGCTGCGCTGAGAGTTTAGGCACCCAAATCAAATCAATGTTTGAATCAATATATCATTCCCCAAGGTACACCTGTGCGCAGTTTTTCAAGATACTTGGCAGGGTGCATGCTCCAAGAATCTTAGAGAACTTTCCAGAGTTCCTTGGTGGATTTAGGCCAACTGAGTTTATTTCGTATCATCAGGGAGCCCCAGACTGAATGCATGATGTGGAGATCAGGGCCCCGTGACCCCGCAACAGATGGTATAGCCTTGTCTGTTGCAGGACTCGTTGCTGTTCTCGTCGCTAAAGATAGTTCTTTATAAGTCTGGCTGTATGTTTGGGCGGGTTGTCATTCATTGGAGAGAAAAAAAAATGGTGCAAATAAGGTGCCTCTCCAAATAAAACTGCATGGTGGAAAATATTATACACATTTCCAAAAGCCTAAACTGTCACACAATTCTGCACATAAACACACACAAAGAGGTATTAAGTTCGAAAGTTTAAAAGACTGTAAATAAATTACAGCTGCAAACATTAATCAGTTGTCCACTATTAAACTAAGATGAACTGTTTTCATAATCTAATAACTGGTTTAAATGATTGATGATACATGAAGGTAGACTGAATATTGTCGGGTTGCTGTCAAAACAAAACATTTAAGGGCATCATCTTGGACTTTGGGAAACACTGATTGCCTTTTTTAAACCATTATTTTCATATTCTAAAGACGAAAAAAAATTACCAGGTTAATTTAGAAAAAAATCAACAGATAAGTCAACTATGAAAATATTTGTGTTTTGTAGCAAACAAACTCTTTTCACAAAATTTAATTTACACAGAAAACAGAAGCGTTTTTTGAAAGAAGTAAATTTCAAAACTACAATTAAAACAAATCTAAAGCAGAATTCAGGTGCTGCTCTATTGTTGTGAAAGTATCCAGCATTGTTACAGAATTGTTTTGTTGTTATTGAACATACTAATTAAGTGTGAGATTTGTTACTTGGATTGAAGAGCGCCACTTTCTAACTTGCATGTTGCTGTGGTGTCTCGGTTTTGGAAAGTGAGTTGTTACTCTGCTTCAGCCATCCCAGGAATAATTATTGCGCTTCATATTTTCTTTTAATGTACGCTGTTTGTTTGTTATTTCTTACTTGGAAAACCGTCACAGATGAGATAAATGTCACTTTAAATGGAAATGTGAACAAAGCACGAAGATTACTGAATCTCACCAATTATGAGGAGCATGCATTCAGAGACTATTTAGGACAGGTACAGAAATAAAGAGATAAAAGAGATGGAAGTCGGCTAAAAAAATCATTCTGCATATTTCCATTGCAGTAAATCATTTATTTTGCACTCAACTGTCACTTTATTAGGCACAACTGTGAAATCTAATGCAATTTACTACAACGACTCTGCCATAAATTCTGCTTTCAGGATGATTATGGTTGATGAAAGGAGATGATTCTCATTGTGGGTGGTGGTGAACTCAGCTGCATTATATCTAAAAGTGTTCCTAATATTTCGCTCCTCTCAAATGCATTAATGGGACAGACAGAATATTAGCAACACTTTTGAATGTAACGCAGCCCAGTATGCCACCACCACCCACTATGACCTTAACAACACACATTAAGTAGTATTTTCACCTTCCTAAAAGCTGAATTTATGTCAAAGCTGTTGTTGGACCACATCAGATTTCACAGGTGTATGTCACTATCAAAAATGATGTTTGACGCATGCTTTCTGCTCAACCTCATAGTATGAAAATAGCAGAGTTCGGCTGTGCACCAACCAACTAAGAGCATTTAGTGCATGCAGGTGAAAGAGGGGGTGGAGGCATAATTACACTATGTAGTGAAGGTCAGGGTTGATTTGGTAGTTCAAAGGTTCAAGTGAGTGATTACAGGCTTTTATCAAGCAGACACTGGCATCATAATTTGTACTTGCCATCGATGATGCAAAATATTCTTAAAAAAAAAAAAACAGCAACAGCAAGTAATAAATGCAAAATGCAGTTACTGCCATACTGTTTGTGACAAAGGGGTACTGATTCAGTTATAAGTCTTAATCCATTTGCAACTGAATAAGACTTGTTAGCCAGATGGTACAGCAAACATAGCTGCACAGTCGTATTGCACTGAAATTTTTAAATATCTGATTTGGTCATGTAAATTGTAGGAGTAAGTCAATGGACTACATGCAAATAGAATTATATCTCAGATGGAGAATCGTGACCTTGCTCACAGAGGTTTAACAATATGACCACTGCATCAAACAAGCCTGAGGCATCATAACCCCTGCTGTACCATCCATCACAAATGTGCCTCAAGAGCCCACTCAGCCCACAGAACACATGAAAACTGCAGTCAGTCATTCCAATGGCTCAAAATATTCTTAATTTTTTTTTCAACATCATGTTTAAACTTAGCTCTAGAAACAGTATGAAAATCTTTCCAAGCAGTTTTCAATCCCAATTATGAGCACCATGATCCGCTCCACTGAGCTGGAGATGCTGTCTGATCGCATTTTTACAACAAAACATAAGCACACATGCACATCTTCAGCAGGTTGTTGGCATGATAATGGCAACCATATAGTGATACTGTGCAAAAAAAACCTCGCCACCGCTGAGCTGTGGTGGCAGCAACCCACATGGCCTCCGGTTAACGCCTGCTCTTTCCTACACCTCTGGATGTGTGTTATCACACCTGTGCTACTGCTGCGACGTGTAACATCAGGACATGGTTGGACAGAAATGTGCTTGAATCTACATGATCGCACCTTCACTGTGTGTTCGTAAGGAAGGAGGGGCGTATGTGTTTTGAAACACAAAAATAGAAGAACAAAAAAAAGACATTCTGACAAGCAAACTCATCTTGCAGCACTTCTGGTGTAGAGTCTTGAAGTGGGAGGATCTGCTGTTTCCAAAAACATTCCCCCCGCACTGTAAATTAGCATTTCAAAGATTTCTTTACTCAGAAATCTCAATATTCCTCAACATACAGTACAATAGGAGGATGGGAGTCTCCAAGACAAGGCTTTATGGTTGTATTAAGGTCATACATTATAAATATTACAGCTGTAGTCCCTGAAAAGTCCTGCTTTTTCAATCAGTTTGCAGATTTGGCGCTCAGTCCTATAGCACCCATCGACCTCAGTGACTGTTTTGCATCTCGGCCAGACATACACAATTCATCTAGTTGTTTCTATGAAGACTAAAATGATGCAGCATGTTTGCTTAATTCATCAAATATTGATGCAAGTGAATTGAATCAAACTGAAAATGAATGTTTTTTAAATTGTACTATCAAGTTTTATGTAAAGCACAGACACTTTATAGCTTCAGCACATTGTTAGCTTATCATGTGGTGCATCAGCTCCTTGTTTTATTATGAATTTTTGAATTACTAGTAAACAAACTAGACAGCAGTGCTCATGTTATGCAGTTATGAAACGACCTTCTTATCTAAACCTTGGTTGTGCACAAACGGAAAAATAAATAAAATAACGGGAAATTATACATACAGAAGCAAGGATACCCAAAAAAGCTTTACCTTCACAACTGCATAAAATGAAATTAGTTTCTCATTATCTTCATGTTGCACAGGACTCACATAAAAATACAAAAATATCTGTATATAGACTGGTTGTACATTTGCTGCATTGGCATCATTTAAGTTTCCGCAATTCTCTCAGAAAACAGCAAAAAGACAGTTGGCAAAATACAGAGAATAAAAAGGGGACAAATCCTTCCATTTTAGTTTTACAGTAGGAAAAAGAAATAGAAGTGCTGGAAAACGTACTTTTATGTACAGAGAGGAGACATTTACACTTTCATTTCCTTGCCAGATGGAATCAGAAGCTAAGGAAAAGATATCGCAAGTAAGTAAAGTGAAGTGAACATTTTTTGCACAATGGATTTCAGTTTTCAAAATGTATGCTTTCATACATCCTGTATGAACTGATAACATGTACGTTGATATTCAAAAGTACTTTGGTCTGAAAGATTTGGGATGTGTATCACCAAGTAATTTGGCAGGCTAAAAAAAAATGTGCAAAAAGTCATAAGGAGGTCATACGTTTTGGCAAAAAGTACACATTTCCCTCTATTGGTAACCTTGAAAGTCATTGCAAGAAACCTGAAAAAAGGAGAGCAATAAAAAAAGATGTATATGGTCTCTACGGTTACTGCCTATGTTCTTACGTTAGGGGGGAAAGCTGCAAGGCATCAAAGCAAAAAGCCCAGGGATCAGCCATAAGTCTTCATCACAGAAAGTCAATTCAAGGTCAGCTGCTGGTTCAGGTAGCAGATGTATCGCACGCTTCCCGATTGCTGGTAAATGACAAGGCTTAGACACACGAACAGAATACAGTCTCTGTGTGTGACAGTGCGAGAAAGAGACAGAAAATGGGTCACCGTTATTGCAGCAAACACCAACGTGTTAAATGCTTCCCTCTGCCACCTAATGCGCCGGTGCACCAGCAAGAGGTCCCTCTTCACAGCAAACTGGCTCATCTCGTGCGATCACATTCACAGAGGAGGCATCATCAACACAACCAGTGGCACCTCTGGGTGTCGCCCATCTATCCATGCTGATAATTGGAGGTTAACTGTTAATAAAAGCCCACGCAGGCATAACTTTTGTTTTGACTCGCAGTGCATTAGAAACACTAGAAAGATAGATGTGAATATTTCATTTTCTGTGACATTCGTGACATTATTGATTCAATGCACTGGAGAGAGTTCATAAGGATATTAACATATTATACCAGCACATATCAGGTAACATTACAGCCTCAATTATTGCAGTCTGCACCTTACAGGTACATGAAGTAACAAAATTAGATGCAAACATGAAGCAGAGGAGAAACACAGAGCAATAACTATTTCAAGTCTTGTTTTGCATGTGATTGCATTAAACCTCGCGAGTGACATAGAGACAAGGAGCAGCACATTGATTGGTTCAATTGATGAAATAGTCAATCATTGCCTGGGGATATTTATGGGTCTGTAGGCAGAGGCAGGATGTTATGTGCCCTGGCATTTGTTTGGCTTGCTCAATCATAGCAGCACATTGCTCACCGTGAGAGACATGGATATTACTATCCTTGTCAGGGGTCATACAAAGTTCACACACTGCTCCCATGTCATGTGAATTTCCGACAGTTTCACAACATGGCGAAATAGCTGAAAAATGCCTTCCAATTAAGCCTTCTCAAATAGATGTCAGTATTTGGGAAAAAAAAAAAGAAGAAGTTATTTTCAATTCAAAAAAAATAATCAAGGTCTCCTGTATAGAAGCTTGAATATGAAGAAGTAGTATGGGGTTACAAGGCTCTCAGCACATGTCATCAGCAACGAATATCCTCTAAAAGCTGGAATTCAACAGTGTGTTTTGACAATTCTGTCTCGGCCTTGACTGGCAGAGAATGCCAGCCAATCCCCATTTGAAATGCGACATAGAAAAACAAAGCCTGTCAGAATGAGTTGGAGAGATGTCTACTGAGAGCCACATGTGGTGAGAAACAAAGTTGGGAGGGGGGAGAGAGAGAGAGAAAGAGAGAGAGAGAGAGAGAGAGAGGGAGAGAGATGAGAAGAAACTGTTCCTTCTCTACATGACTCTGTCCCTGAGACACACTTCATGCTGCTCCCCCCACAGTGGGTGACTCTGACAGGATACTGTCTATGCAGTACTCCCCCTCTGTGTGATTGATGAGCCTCATTTTGCCAATTAATGGAGAATCCCCTGTTGACTACCATCAGATTGCCGTTTGTAACTGTTAGTGTTTCTGACTGTCACAGATTCATTTTAATTAGCGATCTCTTTCTCCTCCGACTTTTCTATTATGTCTCAAATTTGCAGAGCTGAGCGCACAGTGACATGCCAGGAAAATGGCCCACTGTGTTATTTGCCGTCATTAATTCATTCGCAAAGTGCGTGGCTTAAACTGTTGAAGACCAAACCTTTTTTTTTTTTTTTTTTTTACAGAGTCGACCCTAATGTCAACCATATAACGTATCTTATAATCAGTTAGCAACGTGAGGCAATTATTGCACTTTATTTGCATAATGAAGCACCTAATTGCTCAAAAGTGAGCAAATCCAGTCAATAAGTTCGGCAAATCGTTTGAGGGGCCATGTACATGAGCAAGCTGCCGGAGAGATGGCCTGCAGTCATACAGACGCAGTGATCCGTGGGTCCTGTCAGGGGAGAGGAAGGATAGCCACCACTGAGCTAAGTTAGAAATCAACAGAGGGCCAAGCAGCAAACAGCAGAAAAACAGCGTAGTCCCTCGACAGCATCAGCAAGAAAGGAATAACATTACAAGGGGGGGAAGGAGAGGAAGTGTTCGGGCATTAGTTTGATTTACATTTTAGAGTGGCTTTCAACTGGCATACACAGCAACCTCAGCTAATGACCCTCAGGCCTTTTCATCAAGGAGCTTTTCCCAGCCTTTTGGGCGCTGCCCCATCGCACTCATTTGCAATAAGGCACAACAAATAATGCTACAAAGTAATACAGCATACTGGTCTGCACAGGAACGCAAGCCTGCCTTTGTACAAATGTCTGCTCTGTACTCTAACAGCAGGTACATTTCACCAAACTCATATCACAATTAACTTCAGCTACAGTAGCTATACTGAAAGTACCTGTTTACAGAAGTCTTATGAATGAATACAGCAGGGGATAATACATAAAAACCATGTCATTTTGTCCGCATGCCTTTTCTGGAAGCCAACTCATGTCATTCAACTCAAACATCTTCCATTGTAGAATCGCATGCTGAAAAACACAGTGAAGCCCTGAGTGGCTCATATTTACTAGACAAATAACTCCAGTCACGTTTCCCTTCAACTTGCATTTGATAGAATAATTTGCCAACAATGGGCCTGCCATTCACCTGAGTCTCGGGGATTTCATTAAAACATCAAATGAAAGTGAAATCATGAGCCATGACGGTAGAGAGTGGGGATGGCTAAGCAGAGAAGCGTGGCTGGTGTCTACTGCAGGATTAGAGCTCAGCAACAAGTGCTCAAGGGGGGCTTTGCATCAAACCCAGGAGCCCATGACAAATGAGGGCGGCTGGGCCTCTGTCTATTACCCTGCACTAAGCCTAGGCCTTTTGGGGAAGTAATGAGGTGCAGATTGGAGCCTCTGCCACTAGGTCCTTAGCCCGACTTTCAGTAGAGCAGAAATAATCAGCGGAGACCTGGTTCAATAGTGGCAAAGCTGTAGAGCAGCTGAGGAACACATGGAAACATGAAGATAAAACAGATTAACTAAACAAATGATTTTCTATTCCCAACACTATGGCCTGTTACAACTTGCTAACCCTGCACAGATTCCAAATCAGCACTTAACCTCGTATACTGCATGTCAACATCACACAAGAAGTTCGAACAATGTATACAGCGGGTGCGCAAGGAAGTATATTTGGATTGCAGGGCTCGAATCCCAGAAGAACACAGCAGATCCCAAAGGACAACCTCCAGGACTGGCACGGAGCTTTTAGTGGTGGAATGTGACAAGTTGTCCATTCGGGAGCACAGAGGTGTATTTTCGAGTACATCATGGGTGTGCTCTGTACTCCAACGCCACACCCCCCCCTGCCTCTGGAGTTCAGGCAGTCTGTCAGCGAGCTTACGCTGCTGGTTAATGGAGCTGCCACATCAAGCCAAGTGTCACTGCCTAACGAGATACTGATTGGCGAACTTCTAGGAAATTCTTTAACGTGACCAGAGGGTACGGAAATGACCTGTCTAGCAGGGAACACGACTGATGACAGAGAGGGCAATGGAAGCATGATACTTTCTGTTGACTCAAAGTACTACATTTTCTGTTCTGTGAAATATATCACTTTTTATGTTTTTTTTTTGGCTTCATCAGAGATTGATGTATGATCGATGTGTTTCTCAAGTGGTACGCATTTTGCTCTGAAAAGCAGAGCTGTCTGTATATTTAACTTATGTCCACAAAATTTCAGTTTGGATATTTTGAAAGCAGTGGAATTAGGTGCTGAACCTGCAGTACAATATATATATTTTTGTCTTATGTTGTGAATAATGGTCTGTGAATGTCTTATGTTCAAATTTATACCTCGCATTTTTTTTGGATAATGAATTTCCTTCATCCCAAGTGGTATTTACTTTGTGATGTCTTTCACAATAAATTGTAGAGCTGAATTTATAAGCATTATTATTAACTTTGAGTTCTACAATTCATTGGGTAAAACATAACTATGTGAAAGCCAGTTGAAACTTTGTGCGTGTGTGTCACATACACAGTCGTTTTATCATCCCCTCAGAGGATGTTACATTGACTTGCATTTCTCTCCTGGAGACTTACCTTACCCATAACCCTTACTCTACCCTTAAAGCAAGCCTTCATCTTAAAATGTAATGATTTATTATGTGGGGACCAGGTTTTGTCCCCAAAAGGGAGGTGAGTCCTGACAGTGTGACTGTTAAAGATGAGAAATAAAAGGACACACACACACACACACACACACACATACAAAATGGATGGAATGTATATAGTATGTCTGTAGAGAATTAGAAATAACTCTACACAGCGGTTATAGTCATATGCTGCATCTTCAGGTGGTCTATAGATCAAACAATGAATAGAAAAAAAGAAAATCAAGAGTTTAAAGCGAGATTCAATGTAGCGCTAATGATGTAGAGGACTCACACTGTTACATGTAAAATAAAGTGATTTGAACTGTGGTGTACAATGTAACAGTGAGGGCGTTGTATTGCATAAATCCTGATGAAACAGCAGAAAAAAAGGTATTGTATGACAGGGTATACTGCTGGTTCAGTGAGTAACTGGTTTTAAAGCAGTAAATACACATATTAGTCATAGTGTTTTCAGTTCTGAAAGTCAGTTTAATTGACTCATTCTGCAACAATGCCAGTTCACGCCTTACTCAAGTTAATTACAAAAAACATTAAAATGCAGTAGATTTTATATACGTTCTAAAATATAATGAGAAAATGTCAAGCAAACAATGATTAAGAAAGAAGCTCTTTTTCTCTGTTTATGTATTGCATGTATGTTTTGTCTTCAATAATGCAATAACTCACATACACATGCCCACAAACTCACTTGATTAAGTAACGGTGGCCAGTATATGCTTCTCAGAATATGACACACCGATCGCATCAGCTATGCTAACCATAGCAATCGGTTCATTGGTTTGGCTGAAGCCTGACCTTTTATTTCTTCATCTGAAACACACGGATAAAAAATATCCATCGAGTTCTCACATACGGCGTCGCCCGCTTTCTTCTCCTACAACAGCCTTCGAGTATACTTGCTGTAGATGAGTCAAAAGCACACGCTACACTGTTGAACAACAATGACAACGTGAGCACAGATGAAACCATGGCCCGCACGAGTATGTACATATTTACCGTTTTACTGCCGACACATCTTTTAAAATGCCGACTTATTTTTAGCAAGTGTTTATAAAGTAGACACATGTCAAAATGTGTTAATTAAAATCTGAATATTTCCCCTGACATGCAGAATGTAACATCAAAGATGACTGTTTGTTCTGGTGACTGCAATTTTCCGTTGCTTTATCTGAGTCTTTGTATTCATCCGAGCCTGAACATTTACACCGAAGTGAGAAGACACAGAAGCAGAACTCAGGCATGCAGGGAGAAAGACTGTTTTAAGCACCTCTACTTATTTACACCCGTTTCCACCGAATTTTGGATAATTAAAAGGCTCCATGGTTTATCTGTGCTTTAGTTAATTGGCCACACAGTTTACAGTGAATTTCATTAGCGGAGGAAAACACTCTGGTTGGTGTTGGGACTTGAAGGAAGGTGGTGATTAGGAGAGAGAGCTTATGTTTGGCAAAGGAGGGTGGGTGTTGGAGTATTTTTGCTTTAAAAATTATAGGGAGCTACTCAAAGTGCCACCAGCATGTTTTAACCCACTTTTATTCTACGCAAATATACAGAAATAAACACGATGATTCTGTAAATAGTCTGACTTAGTTCTCTTTCATACACAGAAAGGTGTACTAAACTGGGATAAGTTCTCTGAACAACACTGTGCTTATTCAGAAAAAAAGAACAACCAAAAAAAAAAAAAAACCCAAACAAGAGAATGTTTCTGTGGTTTACACTCAGCAGCCTGCTAAATAGAACAATTGTTTCACTAACAGCCATTTATTTGACCTTAAGTGCCTGGTGCTGATACAAGAGATTGCTGCACCTGTACACAAACCTCGCCTGAAGCCAACAGAGTCTCCAACTGTTGCAGTTTGACAAGGGCCATCCATAAACACATTGTAGTGAACCTCTTCCTTTGAAGTGTGAACTAAATCAGGCTGAAGACTGAAAACAACAAAAAGGTGGAACCTGTATAAATGTGTCTGTCGATTTTTAAGCCACGGCGGTGGTATTACAGGCTAGCCCTAGGGCTGGGAAAAAGTGTGTCTGGGCTTACCCTGTGTGGGAGGACTACACCGGTTTGAGAAACTGACACTGTTAGGTGTGTGTGGGCTCAGATCCAAGGACCCGAGGCTGCTTTTTCCCTGGTATCAATAACCACTGTGGATAGGTGTTGCTGCCCAAACAGCTGGTTTTTGGCAAAGAAGTGCCAATATGATATAAACACTAGAAACCTGAAATGTCTGAGGGTAATTAAGCACAGCACTTACTGCAGGAGCAAAACAAACTTCTAGTTTTTTCAAAGACAGACTTAAAGTAAGAGACCAGGCAGATATTTAAACTCATCAGTATGGCTATAGCATCTGGTCCTTGGCGAACTTCAGATTTGACTAACTAAACTTCTGGGTGAAGTATGACTTTTTTTAAAAACTAAAAACATGGCCATGAGGCAGGAGCTTCTATCCACTCAGCTTCATTCAAGCAGCCTTGTGGATAAATCCAACAGCTACAAGGACATTGCACTGGGGAAACTCAATGGCTTGTGTAACAATACCTCGCACAAAAAACAAGCTCACACAGACAAAATTATCTGGAACAAAAAGGCAACAGAAGTAAACAGGAAAATTAAAAAACAACATAGTGAGGTGTGTAAGGGATTGCTAAAAAAAAAAAAAAAAAGAACTACTGCTGTAAAACTTGAAGGCACCACATATCACTAGCATCAAGAAATAACAGCGCTTGTTTCTTTTTTTGTCAGCTGGTGCAGACTCTCAGCAGGTGTCACCGACTGTTAAACTGAAAACATAACTCTGTACTATGGTATCAGCTTGAGAGCTCAGCCTTAAAATTCCATTTTTAGTTTCGTAAAACTGTCTTGCTCACATTATTCAAGTCGAAAAATTAAGACCCACTAAATTCGCTTAACTTGTCTGACATATCCAAATGAGAGCGGCCCCTGAAGACGGCGCCTTTTCACTCAGTGTGTGGAGATGGGAGAGGATGACATGCTTTGACTGTGACATTCTGGGAAATAAAAGGTTAAGCTTAATACCAGTAGGTTGGGTTAAGTCATTGAGTACAGCACAGGGAGATGTATTGGACATGTCCGAGCATTCATCAAAGTTCAGACCGGTCTCTCATCATCCCCATCAAGCCACCTCACTACATCAATATTCTAGTATGCAGAGTCCCACTCTACTCTATTCTATCATATCCAGCAGCAAGCGTGCGTGAATGTGTGTGCATGTGATAGCAATAGCCTCTCTGGTGAAATAGGACTCTCTGGGGGCTTGTGCCTCAACTCTACAGCCTTTGTGGGCCCCCATTACTTCTGACAGATAGAGATCACTAAACTGCTGAACAAACACCCCATTCAGTCATTTGCATACATTACAGTAATGGAAGGAGAAAAATGTATCAATAAAGCCAAATGAAGTGCTTCCACTAACCCCTTCCTTTCTTTCTTCCTTTCTTTCTTCCTTTCTTCCTTACTTTCTTTCTTTCTTTCTGCTTGAACTCCTTCTGATATTGTTTAGTGGAATAATTGCCTCTGAAAGGTAATCACTTCTAATGAATGGCAGAAATGACAGATTCTCCAAAATGTTTGTACCGGATATTTATTTGACTTTCTAATGTAAAAAAAATGTCCCAATTTCTGAAGCCCAAACAAGGAGCACTAATCATGCATGGCAGAGGGAAAAGGTAGCAAAAACAACACATAATGTATTGTAGAAGTTTTAATTAAAATTGTGCTGCTTTGGGGCACATTTTACATTTAAAATACCTTGCAGTGACCATGGCCTGCTGAAATTAATCTCTGCAAAAAGTGACAAGAGTCACACCGAAACAGAGGCACATGTACTCACCTACACATGCACCGTAAATTACTCTCCCCCGTTCTCTGCCTCCCTCTATAACACACACTCATCCAAGCACACACACACAAATGCAGCCTGACTCATTCATCACAGTGCCCAACAGTCAAGACAACAGAGCTTCACTTAACTTTTTCAGGGTTGCTCAAGCATCAAATGCATGACTTTTAGCTGTTGTTGTTCTTCCATCTGTCATGCTTCAAGGAACCAACATCCTTTTTCCTAATCCCAGGATAAAGTTTAAAAAGGTATGTTTGCCTTGACTCTGCTATCTTACGCGCACCAAAGGAAATGTCAACCCAAAATATACTAGCGCTGCATTTCATACTGTCATTGTTCCAACACTTAGCTGTGCAACACAGATTAGAGTGCTACCTAATCTCATTGCAAACACTGGTACTAAAAACCTCAGCAAATCAAGCAGTCTCCACTTTCTATCTCTTAATCTCTCTGTTTGCTCCGTGTGTGTGTGTGTGTGTGTGTGTGTGTGTGTGTGTGTGTGGTTTCATTTCATCGTCGTTCTCGCTTGCACAAAAAAACAACCCAACATCTGATATCCTTAGGAGGGTTGAAGTGGTAGAAAAATTGTCCTGGGTGACGAAACTTCAGAGAAGTGGGCTATATTAAGACACACACCAGCATGTTTACACAGACATACACAATCATCCTAATGCAACAAACAAACCCACACCATCCCAATTCTCTAAATGCACTGAGCCAAATGTGATTGCATACTTCTGTTATTTTGTGCTATACCGTGAACATAAAGACGAAATAGCTCAGAAGGCGAAAACCTGTGTTTTCTATTTAAAAACTCACTACCACATAAAAGAACTGCCGCATAATTTCCCTGACAACTTGTTATTAAAATTACATAATTATTAATTCAAAGACATTATTGTATACAGGAGATGAAATACAGATCAAACACTCTAGGTAGCTAACTGAGGGAATAAACAAGGATGCGGTTTTCATCATTTGACACGTCTTTCTGCCTCCATGTGTCAGCATCTCTAAAAAAAAGTGTGAAATTTATGATTAAAACTACATATACAAGGGGAAGGAAACTATTGTATCATTACCCATTATGAAAAATCAGTCTAATATAGAACACAACACAGATAGAGAATGAAATATATATGCTTGTCAGTGCTTTCCTACTTGCACCTACTTTAAATAAGACAAGAGCCAAAATAGATCTTATTAAATCCTACTAAGCCTCCTTCCTGCCACAAAAACTCGATCAGGTGAGGTGCGGAGAAGGGGCGAGGAAGTGGGGTGTTTCAGGTCATGCCAGCCAGTTTCTCTCTGGTTCTCTCTGGGGAGGAACTCCAGACAGTGAAGGAGAGCCATACTGCAGTATATCTACACTTCTCCATTTCCTCTCACTCAAGCATCTAGTTCTCGAAGGAGCCTGCGAATCAATACTGACATTGGGGGGCAGAGCAGCTTTCTTGCCTGCCTGTTCTGCTTCCGAGCTGCCGCCAGGGAGGTCTCTGCTTTAGTTTTTTTTAATTATACAAATTTAAATGCCCTTCTTTGACTGGGAGCAGATTGGTATTTTGTTAGGAGGCTAGTGCTCTTATACCACCCAATGTGCAAAGTCAGTCTAAATAAATCTTAGATAAAGGAAACAGAAATCAGGTTAAATGCAGTTCTATGTGTGAGCACCTGGCATATGGAAACACCTACTCACTTCGTACACGACTCTAGAGCAATCCTTTCTTTTCTTAATAATGTTAGAGACAAAGGAAGAGGATTCTGCTGACTGCTGTACTGTTTATCTTTTTCCACAAAAGGCACCCCAGCCTCAGGGTATTGACAACAGGCCTGATTTTCACCATTGATCAAACCTATACAGTGAGGACCTTTCCTCTCAGAAAGGGCATTCAAGAAAGTGCAGAGACATGGCTAATTCAATTTGGGAGCAGAGATGCTCGGGTTTAAGTGAAACACTCTGTTATCAAAACAGGAGAGGTGCCATGAGAAAAGATAGTGCACGGATGGTTGTGTGGAGAGGCTTGTGGCCGGTCAGGAGATGAAATCAGGAATAGGCGATAAGTTGGTGTGAGGGGCTAGAGCCCCTATTAGAGTCCCCCAGGGGACAGGCAGCTGTGGCAGAGTGCAGTAAAAATAGCCAAGGGCATGATTTCACTCTTGGGACCCAGGGAGGAGTGAAGAGGGAGATCTGATCAACATCTCACAGCAAGGCAGCCAGATCCATTCCCTAAGTTCCCTAGGGTGCCACCTATCACACCAAGTGACTTAAACTGCTTACCACTGGCAGGCAGAACACAAACAGCACACACCTTTGCCACTGCTGTCGACAAAATAGGACAAAGAATGGTCTAATATGCTTCAGTACATACGTTGTGGAAGAGCGGCCTGTGCACAGTGTGGAACCGGCCACAATAAAAAGGATATGGACATTTTTTCCACAAACTTATCTTGTTGGTCATCTGTTTTGGGGAAGTTTTCTATGTCGTTCTCGAGCCTCTGAATTTGGCGTTCCATGGTGGTCAAGCTGGTCTTAAGGATGTCAGCAGACACTGTAGACAAAAGGACAACAAAAAGGATACAACAATGAACTGATTAGTAAAAATAGTTGAATTCATATTAGGTATATAGACAAGTTATTCTCTATGACAACAACAACAACACAGGTCTCTGAAAACGGGAAATTTCAATGAACTAGTGGTGTCCAAGTGAGACTGCATGTTGTGACATACTGACTCCTGCATAATCTATTTGTGTATGGCCTAGAAAGCAAGCATGTGTTGATGTGTGTGTGTACAGTGTACGTGTGTGTCTGCAGTGGCTCATTAATCAGTCTGTAATCACTGTTTGCAGAGTTGCTGTGGAATCCACAGTATTCAGATCAGGCCTTTCAAGTAGAAACTTCAAACAGCAAGCAGCGTCTTAGGGGATCAGACAGGACAGGAGCATGGATGCAGTACCATGTTTAGGGTTTAGTTTTATTGACACATACACACACACATACCCTCACTCTCTCTCTCTCTCTCTCTCTCTCTCTCACACACACACACACACACACACATATAATAATTCAGAATAACTAGCCTCAGAAAAGAAAAAAAAAGAAAGAAAAACACTAAATTAAGCTATTCAAAAAGCCAACAACTAAAATGTGTACCTTGATCTCTTTCATATCAATGTTTGAATTGTGGTTATACATTTTCTTTAATTTCAATGACTTTGTCAATTCACAGCAATATTCGGTGCATTTAGTATAAGGAACACTTGATTGAAAACCTTTCTATTTATTTCCACTTCATATTGGCTTTGATATTCCTGTGCAGGTAAAGCCCTTGGACTTACACAAACAGACAAAAGACAGAAAGTTAATCTGTCAGTCTGTATGTTTAAAAGCAACTTTGTGTAGTATTGAGAAGATGAGTAGGTATGTAAGAGTAGCCAGACTTCAGGCTGGTGGTGAAGCCAGGTGAAGGATGACATGTTTGATGCCTGCACACTGCAAACTCCAAATCACAAATGGATTTAAATAAACAGAATTTCAAACTCGATTAGATCTTCACTCTGACAGAAATGGATAAAAAGCTAGGGAAAGTTTACGAGGCCACAGAGAATAAGCAGTTTATTTTGCTTTCTAAGACTATGCGAGTGAGGAGCTACATTTATTTAAAACTCAATGGGAGGACTGGTACAGCACGAAAGGTCAGAGGATCACGAAACTTCGCAGATTCTTCCTCTTGGGAGGGTTAACTTGAACAGCAAATCTCATTCCAGTCCAGTCTTGATTTTCAGCATGTTGGTTAAAGACAAACAAGCAAACAGACGGATGGAGGAAATCATACAACCTACTTGCCAGAAGTTAAAAACAAAACAAAACAAAACAAAACAATAAACATGTCCTGCTGCATGAATGATGTAATCCATTGATATGACTGATCTTGCTGTGCTCTCGCTGATGTCTATGAAATTAGAATGACTAAACAGATGGTGAATGTCGGGCTTTTCACCAGTCAAAGCCAGGAAATACTCTGCATTACACATAAAATACATAACAATTTGTCTACTTTGCATTGCAGCTAGTCGTTATGATTTGTTCTAAACACTGATTGAATACCAAAACTGGCATCAATAAGGACAACTTACATTATCTAACCTACACCATATTGACATCTGTTAGTCCATCCACTTGAGTGTAACTGAAGTGCTCAGGAAGTGAGAAGTGGAGTAAAAGACAAGCTGTCATCCGATGTGGCCTCAGTGACATAAGGGTCAACCTCGTCTTGCTTTACATCTGTTCCACAGCTTGACTTTGCTCTTTGTCTCATTTTCTGACAATAAGATTGGATGATGATGTTGCAGATCCCACTACACTGAAACGACCACGAACACAAATACAGCAGCGGTGCATTCCCACTAGATGTGCACACACAGCCTGCTGTGATCCGACTAGAAGCAATACAATAAGAGGGAGGGGTGAGGTCACTGTCATTATTAGACTTTTCAGCTTGCTAGCTGGGTAGACAGACTGGGAGATTCACAACCCCTCCTCCTCAATTCTCGCGGAACGGACTCCTGGGAATGACAGTGAGAAAACCACACTATCACATAGCCTGTTTCTCCACTGATGGGGCCGCTGAGATCCACATGCTCTTGTCACTATCGTCTCTCCCTCACTAATGGTGAAAGTGAACAGTGAGAGACAGATGATGCAAAAGAAGAAAAAATTACATTCACATCCAACAATAGGAAGGTGTTTTGTCGTTTATTGTGGCTTATTAGTCGCTCGATGCTTGCGACGGTGTTGGGTAATGATTTGGCTGAAGCACTTATTACAGTAACCGCAGTAGCCGAGAAATAGTGACTCAAGCGAGCTGCAATGGTGTTTCAGGGGAGCTCTTTATAGGATCAGAGTAAAGCCATGGGACTATAGCACAGACTATTCTTTTCATGGGAATTGCTCACCATTGAGACAAGCTGACAGACATAAATATACCAGCTTAAAAGTAAATAATATTTCAACCTTCACTGTTGCTAAAATATAATTTATGTGTACACATTTTTGATGCTATGGGCCAGTCTATGTTTTTTAGAAACACATGTTTATTATTATTACCACCCTTCTTTGCTCTAATAACCAAGTGTCTACAGACTCCAGCACGGATTCTTTAGGGATATCATTAGTAAAATTACCACAAAAATAACACTGCTATTTTCAGGGGACAAAACATGGCAGCACTGGTATCTCCTCATACACATTCCAAGTGGATCAGAGGAGAAACAGAGGGGGTGGGGGTTTATATATCCCAATGATGGCTGTAAGGACCTCAGTGCATGTATCTTCTAAGAATACATATATTTTCTAACAACAGAAATAACTGCGGAGGTTGAGTGATGTATGGGGGACAACAAAGAGTACAGGGAAGACAAAAGCCATTTGAAAGACAAGACTTTAACTTGTTCAAATAACACACAAAAAAAAAAATTTCTGTGGTCAACATCCTTCATCTATTGATATGAGCTCAGTAATACTGGCTGCTGATTTATTGTTCACTCCTAAGAACAAAAGACAGATGAAACATATTTCATTAAGCTTTGCCCTGTTTCCTTCAAATAAACTGCAAGGGGAAAAAATATTGTGTAGCACACAATACCAAATCAGCCGCTATAATGTGAAGATGTCATCGTTCTATTCAGTCATTTGTAGAAGGGGGCAATTTTCATTTTGATTTATAGACAAATAATACCAATCTTTCAACCAGTGCTCTTGCAATGCTGCCAAAGGTTACAAAGGAAATTGAGATTTATTTTGAATGTTGCTGCCAATGTAGCAGAAAAGATCTGTTTTAAATAATCTACACACTTGTGAAAACAAAGACAAATGCAACATAAAACCAAAAGAGAAGGTCATTCATGAATGCATTCATCACCTAAGCGAAGTAAGTGCATGTTTCTGGGTGTGTGAAAAAGAGAGAAAGGCGGACATAACATAGAAAACTGAGAAAATATGCATATTATACAGAGTATGTCTAACAAGGTTTTGTTTAGAAGTCAGATTTTACATTTATCTGTTCATTTAAATATATATGTGAAAAAAAATTAGGATGGGGTGAACATGCTGTACATATTAGAGGACAACTTCAACAGTCCTCCACATGAGCCTTAAATTGGGAATTTCCAGTATTTGGAGTGCGGATAAGGACAAGGTCAGCTGGTTCAGCCACAATGACATAGATTTATTGATGGGGATTGATCAAATGCCTAGATATATTTCAAGTGGCATAATTAGGATATATGTACATGGTGTAAAGTAGCAATGATTGGCACCTTAAGTGCTATACCAAACCAGGAATCAAATAAAGTAAAAAAAAAAAAAAAAGTCCATAAACAGTGAAGGGGCAGATCTCGTTATCAGTACGAGTTGAATAAATTCTGCTATTTTTCATGTATATTATTTCTCTGGCCATTTAAAAATCACTACTTTATATATGAAAGTATTCTTGAGAATGTACATAGAACATAATATACTAGAGATAAATATTAAGAGCTGCGGCTGACCAAAGAATTTTGATTAGTAGATGTTAGGTGAAGCAAAGAGTCAGGCAGTTCCTGCACATGTAAATAACACACATTTATCTAGGTTATGTATTGTCAGAGGGAACATGCTACACACCTAATGTTTGACAACATACTGTTTACACCTAAGTGAGGGCACCCCTGTGCAAAATCACTTTCAATCAATGTTAAATTATTCCAGACTGCACCACCTCCCAACTGTTGTGCAGTATTTTGTCTTGAATAATCCAAATTGCACATACAATGAAACTCTGTGATCACTGGGACATAAGTTAGAAAATCTGTGATCACCGAAACAAAACCGAGTACATCTGTGATTTTAAATGAGCATAATTGCATGAACATGGGTACAAAGTTAAATGTGAATACTAGAATCCACAGAAAGTGCACTACTTTCACTATTTACCTCTGGAAAAACAGAGGGCAAGTGCTTGAGACTTGGCACAGGGGCTATCAGTGGAAATCAGAGCTTCTGTGACGCTCAGACAGTGTGAAGGACAGAGCGTGATGTCAACCTCTATGGACAGCATCTAAGAAAAACACCTGAGTTTGCTCTTTGGCACAGAACTGCAAGTAGAATCTTTCTGATTTGTCTGATCGACCAATGTTTTCCTGCAGAGTTTCATGTCATTTGGTATCGTCCGTTACCCTTTCGAAATGACACTTTGGATTTTCTGTCAGATATATGTAATTACTATCTCATAACCACAGGGACCATCTGCGTAAATAAGAATATCAATATCTCTTCCATGACTGTCAAAACCCTGTCAAACCAACCAGTCATAACCTGGCCAAATGCCATTATTGGTCCATTATTTGGCAGGAGCCCCAGTAAAAGCCTTTAAGAGCCCCAACAAAAAGTCTCAGCTCTTCTTGTTGACCTTCCCTCAAACCTGAGCACACAACCTCCTTGCATATATAACACAGGATGTAAGGAGAAGACGACCTTCATGGAACTCTACACATGACCAGATACACATAATACCTGCTGGAGGGCGTATTCATCACATCAGGGTAGAATTGGTTATTGATCAGCACAATGATACCAAGACAATGATGGATCTTATGTCTTCTTAAGAACATTTTGTACAGGTTAATTATTTTAAACACTCCCCACCCCCTTAAAAATGACACCAAATTATGTTATTTTTTCTGTTAAATAAAAATAACACAGTCTTTTTTCTTAGTGGTTAGTGGCACCTGAAAGTGAATAAGATATGAAGTGGGAGGCAGACTACTGTACAGCTGAGGAAAGAGACAAGAGGATAAACACAACACTATGTGTTCCCCTTTCAGCAGGAATCAAAGCAGCTCAAGTTGCGGCAGTGAAAGTGATATTGTTGCTGTGACAAAGCAGTCACATTGTTCTTTCTGATTACCTTGGATCATGTGATGTTAAAAACAGCAGGCAGGAGAAGGCGGCAAATGAGGAAATTTAACAGACAGAATAAACAAAGGGGTTAGAGGAAACCTCGTGGCACAGCATTACCTATAAGCATTATGGTAATGTGCATAGTTATTAGGCAAAAAACACACTTTACCCTTGGCTTGTAAGGTAAAAAAAAGATACTAGTTAAGGACATTCTACTTTGGTTAAATGATGTATAATTACTCACATATAGAAGAAATATAATTATTACGTCATCCTAGAAAACAGACACTGTTGCTGGCAGACAATGCAATTAATCTCACTCAGAGGACACAAATCCACACGAGGCACAAACAATAACAACTGTAATTTCCCATCAATGTTGCAGTAATTGCGAGCACATAAAAGGGTAAATCCTTTTCGTGTTTGCTCTATTTCCTCTTTTAATTTGCATTTCGCTTAAACCCTTCATGCAACAGAGCCGTTACCATAATGACGGATTTGTTTGTTTGTCTGATTAGAACTGATGACCCCCCCGAAGAGTAAAACCATAAGGTTAAAAAATGTAATGGTAAATCTGAAAATCCCTCCTGCAGCAATGGTCACAAGCTACTGTCTTTTCTATAAACCAAGACCATTGATATTTAGAATAAAATCGTTTCCTAATGCGGTACACCTTCAGGTAAAAATCTAAATATGTGAATGCAATTATGTTCCATAATGAAAACTTGAGATACAACTGATAAAGTCCATTTATGTCACATGACTTCGTATGACTACATTATTTACAGCACATTAGCAGTGCTACTACATTAACTACTTTACATGAATTATTACAGCTACAGCACACTAACATTATAGCATATAAATATATAATGTACTTTTCCCTAACTCACACAGGTACAAAAGCTATGCTAAAATATATACACTGCTCAAAAAAATTAAAGGAACACTTTTTAATCTAAGTATTGCATCAAATCAGTGAAACATATGGGATACTGATCTGGTCAAGTAAGTAACTGAGGGGCTTTTTAGTCAGTTTCAGCTGCTTTGGTGTTCATTAAATTAACAACAGATGCACTAGAGGGGTAACAATGAGACAACCCCCAAAACAGGAATGAGTTTACAGGTGAAGGCCACTGACATTTTTTTCCTTCCTCATGTTGTCTGACTGTTTTTCACTAGTTTTGCATTTGGCTAGGGTAAGTGTCACTTTTGGTAGCATGAGGCGATACCTGGACCCTACAGAGGTTCCACAGACAGTCCAACTCCTCCAGGATGGCACATCAATGCGTGCCATTGCCAGAAGGTTTGCTGTGTCTCCCAGCACATTCTCAAGCGCATGGAGGAGATTCCAGGGGACAGGCAGTTAGTCTGGGAGAGCTTGACAGGGCTGTTGAAGGTCCTCAACCCATCAGCAGGACAGGTATCTGCTCCTTTGTGCAAGGAGGAACAGGATGAGCACTGCAATAGCTCTACAATATGACCTCCAGCAGACCACTGGTGTGAATGTCTCTGACCAAACAATCAGAAAGAGATTTAATGAGAGTGGTCTGAGGGCCCAGCATCCTCTAATGCCCGTTGTGCTCAGCTGACATTTGCCATCGAACACAGGAATTTGCAAGTCCACCACTGGTGCCCTGTGCTTTTCACAGATGAGAGCAGGTTCACCCTGAGTGCATGTGACAGGCATGAAAGGGTCTGGAGAAGCCGTGGAGAACGTTATGCTGCCTGTAACATTGTTCAGCATGACCGGTTTGGTGGTGGGTCAGTGATGGTCTGAGGAGGCATATCCATGGAGGGACGCACAGACCTCTACAGGCTGGACAATGGCATTCTGACTGCCATTAGGTATCAGGATGAAATCCTTTGACCCATTGTCAGACCCTACATTGGTGCAGTGGTCCTGGATTCCTTCTGGTGCACGACAATGCCCAGTCTTATGTGGTAAGAGAACTCATGCAGTTCCTGGAGGATGAAGGAACTGATACCATTAGCTGGCCCCCATGCTCACCTGACCTGAATCCAATAGAACACCTTTGGAACATTATGTTTTGTTCCATCCGACACCATCAGGTTGCTCCTCAGACTGTCCAGGAGCTCAGCGATGCCCTGGTCCAGTTCTGGGAGGAGATACCCCAGGACACCATCTGTCGTCTCATTCAGAGCTTGTCCCGGCATCGTCAGTCATGCATACAAGCACATGGAGGCCATACAAACTACTGAATACCATTTTGAGTTGCTGCCAAGGAATTTCAGCAAGATGGACTAGCCTGCCACATCAGTTTTTCACTTTGATTTTGGGGTGTCTTGAATTTAGCCATCCTGGGGGGTTGATAATTTTCATTCCCATCAAACAATTTGGCATCTTTTCATTCCTAACACATTAACCAGTCCATATCAATGCTAAGATCCAGTTTGTTTTCTCCCCCATACTGAAATATGATGTATTTTCAAAGTGTTCCTTTAATTTTTTTGACCAGTACATATATATATATATATATATATACATATTTTTTATTTTATTTTTTTCAAACATCAGGCCCTGCAATACACTAACTGCAAGATCTGTAATGGAAAACAAGGGAGAGTTAAGTGTTTTGTGTTTTTTAAGGTCATATAAGTTATTGCTGTTCTGTAGAACCAGGAGCACATGAGTATTAATCCAAGGAGAATGAAAAATGACATTTGAACTGCATGACTTTTAAATTACTACATTTGAATGGAGGCATGGGCTGGAGCCAAAGAGCAAAACTACAGCCAGACACCAAAAAACACACTTTACTGTACCTCACACTCCAGAAGGAGGGCTTGTTTACAATGGGGGTCATGTCTGTGAGACTTTATTGCTTTTGGCAGCCATCAGAGCTACAGCCCAGTGCCAGATCTCTGGAGGAATTACAAATGGAGTCAATTACAATATATTTTGATGCATGGGAAAGTTTAGACATTGACCTGGGGTGATGACAATTCCCCGGGAAGTGCTGAGGAAATCAGTCAGGGCGATGTGCTGGTGCTATATGTGAGTCTCTGCCCTGTGCAATAAAAAGAGTAAGGAACTCACAGGGGCACAATGGTTTACCTCTTCTCTCCTGACAACCAACCACCTGAATGCCTGTCATGCACTTACTTGAAGACGGTCATTTGTCTTTGCCAAGACATGCTTTTTCTGTGCTATTGTTATGGTACATTTCTGGTGTCATACAAACAGAAAGGAAATTAGTTAGGAGTGAACAACTGGATGGTTGTGGTGCGTGACATTCTCGCAAGCGAGCACAGCCTGAGGAGTCAAGCGGGTTTTGTTTTTTTTCGAGAACAAACTCAGCTTTGTCCTCATCAAGGTAAATTAACAAGTGCATCGTCTCTGCTTTGTGAAAAGCCATGCATGCCAGTACAACAACTAATTAATTACACTTTGCTAATGACTGCTAAGTACCTGAATGACTGATAAGAATGAATTTATTTCATAATTGATTATCAGACTGTATCTTCATGCCCACAGTCTTCCAGACACCTTCTATGACTATAAAAGTAAATACAAACACGTCTAATTTCAGCATAATGGTGAACGCAAATAGCTGACTTGTAATGTCACATATTTTAAACCTGATTGCACTCACAGGAATGAGGAGATTCTAAAGGCAGGGGAAGGACGTGACTCGTGTGAGTGTAGTAGACAGGAGGGATGCTCGGTGATGGGGGTGTGGCGGTCATAATAGCCTGCAGTGGTTGACTCATGCCTCTAACCTCATTCACCACTTCAAAGTTGCACCTTATCACATAGCTGAAGCTATTTCACCTGACACCTCTAAGGGACACACTTCACTTGACATTTCTAGATCCAAGAAACTGAAAATCTTACTTATTGACTGGTTTTAGATCTTGAAATGCAGGGCCAAGACATGGATCAATCCTATTTTTGCATTGTCATACTGAATGATGAAGCATCACAGTGTTTGTGCTAAAACCGAATGGGAAAAAAAAAACAGCTTTGTAATTTAACACTATAAAAACTAAATGAAGCAACGACAAGGTCTCAGCTTTTAAATATCAAACATTAAGTATAACAACATCATAGCTGCAGGCAGTCATTACCAGGGTGTAAGGCAGTAAGGGCACCCACAAACCTGAGGTATCTGAAGCATCACATGGAGCAATTCTGCTCCACAGAAACATCGTAGAACATGACCAATTTCATCTGGCACACTTTGGAGTCACATTTTCAGATATGTATGTGAGTATGATTTCTCTGCAAGAATTAAATCCAAACATCTCTACCGTCATCTTCATTTATGTGTTAAACAGCCCTATGTGCTAAATCTCTTGAAGACAAGATCAACTGCATGAGCAGAACAGCAAAGCAAGTCATGTATGGGGATAAAACGAAAAACATATGCTGGATTCCTTTAAATGTGCTATACGCGTGATGCAAGAGGCTAAAATATGGCTCATGTTAAGTGCAGTGCTGACTGGTTCTGCTTTGCAGGCTGCAATAAAAAAAAGAAGAGAGATTTTAATTTGTGACTGACAACAATGTCGTCTTGTGTCAAAGCCTAAATTCCATATTATCTAATTATGATGTATTTAAAATTTCATTTCACGCTAAACTAGAGTTGCCTGCTGCTGCTGGAAAACAAGGTTGATGACACAGAAATTGCAGCACAGAAAAACAAAACAATCTGCTAAAAAATGATGATAATAATATGAAAAAATAGCGTCCCATGAGTGGAACCGCAGAGATGAGTGATAATTCTTTGTGGGTTGACTGACCCCTCTTGACTCCATTTTTCACAAAGAATACTTGTCACCCTTAATCCATCATAACTGATCTGAAGTTGACCACAGAGGCAGGAAATTGCATTCTTTTTTCTTCTCTTTTTAAAGCATTACTTCAAAATTCAAAATTACAAAAGTGTATTTATTGTGATAATTTTCTGTTTATCTTTTGTTTTATTTATAAATTCTTGCTAGTCTTTGTAGTGGAGGACATTCAAAACCTCTGCTTTGGTAAATGTACTAAATCTGATAATTTAAAAACCTTTGAGGTAGTTTTAAAAATGAAAATTGTAAGTTATTGAAACAAAAATAAGTAGTACTAATAGCAATAGTATTAATGCAGTGATTTATGAGGACCCTGATTCCTTTAAGTTACACTTTGCTACAGAGTATTAGGTGGGAGTGGCTTAAACTCCAGCAGATGACACCCAACTCTGTGTTTCTTTTCTTTTTTGCGTCTGGACCTACTTCAACTCAACAGCAAGCAAATCTTTTTTTTTAATTTTCACCATTTATGAGGTGGAGAATTACAGCCATTTTACAGTTAACCAATTGTATTTTATAAGTCATTCTTATTTGGCATTGTCATGCAATTTTGTTCAGAGAGAGAAAAAAAAACACTTCTTTTGAGTACTCTCAGTGAGACACTGATGGTGGGTTTTTCAGTAACAACAGTATCAAGGCCGGGTTCCTGGCAGTAAGCGAGGTGCATTGGGTGCTTAATTGTTTTCAAAAGCCTTCCTCGTTTTTGAGTTTTGTTCTGCTACACAGTCACACCAAAAACATGTGGCTTACTTCTTCTCCTGTCTCTCCCTCATCCTGTATCTTAGTCACCGCTCTTCTTTACTCCGGCTCTGCCTCTCCTCTGCTGTCATTCAGATTTGTCCTGTGCTCCCATTTGTAGCGCAAGAGCTCCCTCTGTGAGAGATACTGCTGCCAGACAGAGGAAACTCTTTATATGGGCATATTTATACTAATCTTACTCAAAATTAATTGACAGAAATACATATTTTGTGGTCAAGATGACTTTGTTTGACCTTTTTCTATGTACTTTCTAAATAGAGTCACTTGATTGATAAAGATTAATTGTTTAATCTAAATCAATGATGGGATGTGTTGTTCATTTAGATTGAAATCCAGCATGTATGGACTAAACGATGAGGTCCATCACTATTTATCACATATAATATCATATTAAAATCAGCCCCACCTTAAACGCAGAGGTAAACGTCATTGATCTCCCACAGACTCATTTCTAAATTTAACTGGTTAAAATATGCGTCTGTTTGAATTATCATTTTGACCACTGAGCATATTTCAGAAATTACATTCTCTAATGCTTAACTGTCTGCACATGTGTGGTGGTGTGTGACTCATAAGAAGAGTGTGAGGGTGGGTGATGACTCAAGCATAGTGTTTGCCTCCCTCTCTGCCTTTTGTTGATGAAGCAATGTGCGATATTTGTTCCCCCAGTCACCACATGTGATTCTCTTTAAATAAACAGCGTCAACTACCACAGCCTGTTGCCTTTGTCCAGACAATCGTCATGTAGAATATTACTCACCATTTGTCATGGATACATCTGGGTGAAGATTTTCCTTTGTCCATTTTACTTTTCTGTTTTTCTTTGTGTTTTTTATGACAGAGATTTTGTTCTGCTTGTCATCTGGGGTTGTAACACGTTTGGCACATAAAAAAGGAGATGTTTAATATTTTTGGGAAATGTCTTCTTACACACTGACATATGAATGAGAGAACCAACACTACTCTTACACTGTATTTGCTCATTCAGAAGGAAGCTAGAGGAGACCAGTTGCTTACTTTTGTAACAATACTAAAAAAAAAAGAGAAAAAAATAACTGTTGGCTTGGTTCTTTGCAACAGCTGGAAACAAAAATGCCAGATGCATGAAAACTCACTAATGAACATGTTACAACTTGTCTATTTCATACAGAAAAGAAGGCAACAAAAGAAGTCAACTTGCAGTTTTAAGGGTGGTTTTGTGCTTAATTATTTCTATACATAACCTTCAAATGATGTGTTTTTTAATGCTTACACAAACAAATTTAATGCATTAGTTTAAGAGCTTTAGAGGTGCTGGTTGGCAATTTTTAAACTTTCAGACAGAAGCAAGCAAAGTGCTTCAGACCAATTTCTAATCTTAATGCTAGATTAAGATAAATGTCAACTGAAGAAGCATTCCCCCCCCAAAAAAAAAAAAAAACTCTATTGTTTTTATATGTATGTCCTCAGTGATCAACAATGAGAATTTAATACTCAGAGCTAAAGAACTGCTTTGCTAATATTTAAAAATAAGCATAATCTGACTTTAATTATCGTGTTTCTTGTTTGTCTCCTTATTTTTTTTCATATGCATTTAGTCCTGCTTACATCTAAAAGAAAACTTGAATCCGTCCATTCTGCTGACAGTACAGCTCACGTCATAGCCCCCAGTAGACCACACTGCCCAAGAGTTCAGTGGCTCAACAATGAGGAATGCTTTCCCTTAATCACTCTGTGTTTGATTTACACCATCCATCCACAGAGGCAACAATCCTTTAAATTCTCCAAGTATTGCTCTGTGAACTCTGATAATCATTCCAATTGCTGCCATCGCCAGCCCTGATTATTGATGAGATTTAGATGGGAAATATGTATTCATCGGGGGAGAAAAGACAGCCAGGCTCTTCTTGATTGGCTTTAAGCTGAGCAGTCATACTGAAGAGGCATCTGTCAGATGGTAGGTCACATCCCCTTAGCATACTGGTTTTATCTTTCAGTGCAGATGACGAGTTATGGTGGTTCCCTAACAACAGAAGGAGAGCTGGGGATGGGAAGATAACTGAGTCGATTTAATAGGCTAACTGACTCGAAGATGTGGGGCTGGGAACAAGGTATTTGGGAGTGGTGGCAGGAATACATTTTGGATTTTTCAGTTAAAGGTACAGTACTCAGTCTAAATGCAGCAGAAATTACAGCATGGTTGGTTTGCAGCTCATCCATATGAATTCAAAATAAAGTTACAAGAGTTTAGGATCATAAACACACCTTTGTTTTGGAGTTGAACCAAAATATTAATTGTATGCGGAATCGTTGAATCCTGCTGCGAATTTATCACCTACTTTTCATGAGGGTATGTGTCAGTGTTCATAGCTGGTTTTCCAAGAGTCACCTGAGTTGTCTTTTTTTTCTTCTTCTTATAATCGACTTCTTTTCAAACATGATCCAGCGTTCTTCAAAGAAAGAAAGTCAACTTGCAACTCTGTTTTGAATCCAACTCAATGGTGCTTAATCCAAGTCTAGTAGAATCTGAATATTACAAAACATATTTTTTGTTTTAACTCCTTTATTCATTTACCAACATTGAAAGCCTAACAAATAGCCTTTTAGATTGCTCTTGATGTACCAGCTGCTTTAAAGTCCAAACATACGCAATATATGTGTCAACCACTTAATAAAACAGATGTCTAGTTGTTTTTTTTTTTTTAAATGAAAGCATGATGGTTATATATACCTGTTCCACTTCTGCTTGTAGTTGTGCTGTGACCCACATGTAACTGCCTAAATTAGGATTTTCTGTGTCCCTATATCACACTAATAAAGTCGAGGCCGGGAGATTCATATCCCTTACATGATGAGAAAAGGTCAGATCAATTCCTCCACCAACCTCATCTGTCTTCATTTAGCAGCCTCCACATAAAGAGGACATAACGCCCCTTTAGAAGCACATGTTTAAATAAGTGTACAATCATGAAGTATTTAAGACGGGATGTGTTCAGTATTCATTTGGCTGGAGCGTTGACATGTCTTTTGTTTTCCATCCGCACGAGACGAGACTCGGTACGCACGATTGCTGAGCCATAAACACAGCCCCCTTCCACCTCAGGCAATCCTTAAACTCATCAGCAGGGTAATGAGACTTTCGAGCTAGGAGATGAATTAACTGGTTGATTTTCTTGTTTTTATCCCCCTCATACAGAGTAGCTGAATATAGCATTGGGAACAATCCAGGACTGTGATGTATGTGGCATGACCAAGACACATAGATACACGGTTGAGTTGAAGGAAATTGATTGGCTTTGGCTGGAACAGTATGAGACAATCAGGCTTTTGCATTAATCAATGCATGAAAACAAGCACGCCGAAAGGCACCTCAGCAGCGCAAGTTGTAACGTAAAGCACGCACGCACACACATACGCACAAATATAAACAAAAACAACGGAGGCAATGCAATATCAAAGCAATAGCTAAAGTCAATACCAAAATCATTTATGTGAAGTGTTTTTGAAATGGTTTGGTGCTTCAAAAAACTCAGCACGCAGGATTATAGTTGGGAGGCCGGTCAAATATGGTCATAGCACCCTGAGGACACTGAGTCTTGTTAAATCTCAGATGGGAGGCCTGTTTGGAAACAAAATGATCAGCCGTCATCGGTGTGTTAGTGTGGTGCAAATGAGAACAAATTTGTAAAGTGCATTGTCCCTTAAGGTAGAGTAGTGCAGTCCATTTACCACGTCTTAATGACAAGTGAGAAGAAGCAGCTGGTGACTCCATGTGAACTGACGAGGACACCACGGCAGTCTGCAACTTCCTCAGGCCAACAGACGGTGTGAGTATGACAAGCACTGAGTTACAGTTTGGCCTTATAAGATTGGAACTTTTAAGTTGAAATGTCAGAAATCTAATTAAGCTTGAACATTTTCTTTATTAAAATGGAGAAAAAATAAATCAACTTGCATTAGTATAAATGCTTCCAAAATGTTGTATAATGTAACCAATGTAGTGCATGTATCTGAACACCATTGTACAGTATAATAGTGTACATATACTGCACTACTGATGAAAATAATAAAGCTCAGACTCTTTGTTCTCCCATGATACAGTGTGTCTGTATGCATTCAGTATTATGGACCAATACAAATACTGCCTTTTATTACTTATTATTGTCAATGTCGGGCTCATTACCTGACTTTGCTTCATATTAATGTCTGCAGACGCTTGAAAAACATTTTTTTTTTGGTTGCTTGTTTGCTTGTTTTTAGCACAAAACTGAATTACCAGAAGCATTTTTGTCAGGAACAGCTAAGAGTGGACTGTTCCAGGTGCTATGTCCCAAAGGACTGTCAAAAACATGAGGGATCTAGAACTGCAAAAGACATACAGTACTGGGGTGTTTGTGCTGTTATCTTGTAGCCCAAGGCGGCTTCATTGTGCACTCCCATTTAGCCATTACTTAGGGGGGTTTGTAGCTCGCAGCCAGTCAGCCTATTGTAATAACCAACAGCTTTAGGCTTTGCTGAAAGCTGTTATTGCCCTGGATGTACAGTACAACTCCATGAATATAGGTCACCAGGAAAAGGAAATTTCAACCTTCAAAGTGCCAGGAATACGTCTGTAAACCACATCCTGGGGGAATCATTACTGCAAAATGATTTCGGTCACTAGAGAAAGAGTATTTCTGGAGGCTAATTTAAGGTAGATTTTCTGAGTTGCTTGGTTTTATAATGCATTTCAACAACATGTTTCAATGCTGTGTGATTTAAACTGTGGATAGCAGGTTGAAGTTGAAGTAAAATGTGACTTTCTATGAGAGCTGTGCTACATAATCAAAATGTGCTAATGTTCAAAATGCATGAGCACATTTGATGCTATTGTGGTCAGCATTTAGTAGAGGCTTTTGTCTATGTAAAAGATGCAGACACACATAGCTCTTGTAGAATGATCCTCTAAAGTGTTTCTTCTCAGAACAGTATGAACAAGAGAAGATACATCACCATCACTTTTGCAAAGGCTGATGGGAAGTAACTGGCGATAGACCTTTGCATAAATTTTGATTGTAGATTGTTGAAAATAGACCAAGGCTGTTGCCAAGAGAGTTGTGGAGTCTGTATTTGAAGCTAATGACTAAACAAAAAGGTGTTTAATGATAATCAACCTAAATGAATGTGTCCTCAGAAAACCATACAAAGATGATGAGTTTGACAGACCTGAAGTAGAAGGTTCTGAGTATGGAACATCATGATTGAAGGGTTCAGGCTTTTCATACGGGAAGATATGGACAGATGGGAAATCTACCCCTTCACTACCCCTTTAAGAGCTCTTTCAGTTTCAGTCACATATATGTGCCACTTTTCCATCATTATTGACTGCAGGTGGTAAACACTTCAAGATAAAGTGAGACAAGAGGAAACCATAAAACCTGACAGGCAACCAAGGGCATGTATTGAAGCACGTGGGTAACATCCTTTCCGCTTCATATCCACAAAAGCAAACATGGCCTCTACCTGGATAGTGTTTATGGGTGCAGTTCATAACTCTTTCATGTTTATATTCTCCACAAAGCATTTCTGAAGAACAGTGGGAGGTTTAGCCTAGGGAAATTTGAAAAGAAAAAAGACCCAAAGATATGAGATCATTATTGTCTACCTCTGAGATTAAAGCTTTAAATGTACCTATAAAATGACTGGAGTTACTGTCACTTTATGCTAATGGACTGGCTGATTAGCCAAAGCTATTGCCCACATGTCTTGGAAGAGGTGGGCAGTATTTCGCTGGTCCTTCCAGATAACAACTGGTGTGACAGAGTAAGCACAGTCCACTGAGTAGGTGGTGGCTCACAACATCAGGTGCTGGTAGGACAGGCTATTGTGAAACAGAGATTCTTAAGACTGCACCACAAGCAAGGGTCACACAAGCAGGGGAAGACTGCTGCGGGGGCATATTCATGTCCAGCACAGATCAAGCATCCTCTTCTAAGAGTTTACATTCACAGGAGCACACTGACAGTGGCAAATTATCTCTGCTGGTGGATAGAGGATGTTTGGCGGAGGACAGTCGACAGTCGTGCTGCAGTGTCTTGAGTTACTCCAGATGACTAAATCTACTGTATGTGATTAAATGGGTGTATCTAACTGACAGTCAATAAACACAATGTGCAAAACACCTCTTTCTACCAGAGTAAACTGATCAAAAAGAAGATTGACAGCTCCTGGCTGTAGCTCTGCAGTCATAAAAAGCACTTCACTGTACTGCTGGGCCTGCAGGAGTGATCAAGGGAATACATGATGCTGCCTGCAAATACTTCAACAAAGGTGGCCAATATAATGACTGAGAAGCTTAAAAATGACTTGAGGCCTGCAATGACATGCTAACCATTTAGAGAACATCATGCGGAAGACTTTACATCTTGAATATGAACAAAAATGAACCAGAGCAAAGCGAGATAGAAAGCAGCAAAAAATCAAGGCAGAGCCCTCTCCAGGTGAAAAAAAAAATGTACAGAGGAAGCTGGAAACAATAATGGGCTGACATGAAACATAATCCCCTCTGTCTGCGATTTTATTGGCAGCCCCTCCAAAGAATGGTGGCTCCCCTATTATGACTTAACACATCAAAATCGCAGCATAGCACACACAGAAAAGGCCACCTGATGATAAACACAGCAGACAGCGTCAGAGGCTTTATCTCGTGGCTGCCTGCAGCTCGACACAGGTTCAATTTGGCCTGCAACAATCGATTCTGTCCCTCCTTACCTCTGCTTCAGTTGGTGGAATAAAAACAGACCTTTCGGTAAAGAGCAGGTCTCAGCTGGTATGCCATGTCAAGGCAAAGGAGAGGAAAACTAGTGATAGCAAGACACCTCAATTGTGGTTGACCATCAAACTGATATGAACATTTTCACCAGCATGGCATTTTGATTACAGCCACAGCAGCAGGATATAACAAACATCAACTTTGGATGATTTAGAAGTTTAGATATGCATGAAAAAATATGAACAAATCAGCAGTAGAGTAGTAGCTTTAATCAATACAAAACTATTTAAAAATGAATTAAAGGCAAAGACATACAAAATTTAAGTATTAGAAAAATTCCAACAGGTCATTTGTGCCAGAAAAGGGTCAAGTCAGTCTCCAGTTTTTCCCCAGCATTTAAATAATATACTTATAAATTAAGTGGCAGTTTTTTTTGTTTTGTTTTTTTTAATGAGAATACATTTTCTAACAAGATGCTAACCTGCCTTTGGTTTGAGAAACTGTGTCAAGTGCTTGTCTCAGAATTCTGAGACCCATACACAACCCCACAGTCCTGGTAGTGTTGCTAACTAACATCAGTCTGCTTCCACTAACTAGTTAGTATTGAAGAGTAGATGCAAAAGCTGAGAGGAGATTTTTAGCACAACTTCAGCTACTTCTTAGGTTCGCAGAAATAGGAACAAGTCTAAAGAGTTGAAAACGCAAGCAAAACTTCGACAATAAAACCAGTTTTAAAGATTAACTGTTAACACGTTAGCTTCCAGAAACAAACTTCATGAAACGGCAAGATGAAGAACTTTATTGGTTAGATTGCTGTTTTGTTTGATATAAGTGCCATGATAAATACGCAGTTAGTTTAAAAAACGCAAATATTCCATCTGGGGATGTAGCATGCTACATATCTCTCTTCCCCTCTTCATTTTGAAATGATATCATGCAGATATGTGGGCTACTCTGTTTTGTTTTTCAAAATACACCTTTCACTATTCATAGAGTTATGTACTTAGTTACTGATGACACACTGTAAAGCCGGCTTTGCCACAGCGTTACTGAAAGTTATAACCTTCTAAAACTTATAACCAAACATGGTGACTGCTTAAACAGGTTAGCAATGTAGACTGGTACAGAGGCATAAGAACTATCTACAGTGACAAGAAGGACAGGAAGTCCTGTAGCAGATGGTATGGCCCCCAAGAGCCCCAGCCTCAACACTGTGGAGTTCTATGAAGAGAGAGAATAACTAAGACAGCCTGAATCCACAGAGGAACTGTGGCAAGTTCTTCGGTGTGCTTGGAACAACATACCAACTAAGAATCCAGAAACAATGTATGTGCAAGCACTACTAGAAGAATGTATGTTATTTCAAAGGCCAAGAGCACGAATAGTGAAATTGCTTAGCTTTTGTTATTACTTTTGAAAGCATTCTCACTTACTAGCTGTGATGTAGCAACATCACAAACATGCATTTGAGTGATATTCTAGTCCGATACACAAAAATGAAGTTGGTGTTAGAGTGCTGTTCTGCCATATACCGTCAACTGTCTCACAGAGCACCATAGTTAGCTGACCTCACTCTTGGTTAAACAATAATGTTTGTATTTTTCCCCTTGGCTGCAAATCTAAAATGTATTTTTGGTGTGTGAACAAGCCGCCATCTTGTGGTTGATGTTTTTCCCCCTAAAAGTGACACCACGGCTGGGTCTCTCTATTTGAAGAGGCCATAATCATTTCCTGAGCTGAAACCAGAGGGCTTGAGAATGATATCGGATTCATTACATGGGAGGAAAACACTCTGTTATGGCGGTGAGCAATATAGAACACCCCTTTCATGACAATTTATTAATACCCTGTCCCATTTATTTGCAATATCAACCCTCCCTCCAATGAAGGTTGTCCCTCTGATCAGTATGCAGGCGACCTGGCTTCAAATCCTCAATTTCACATGCAAATGCGGTGCAACTGATTTAAATAATATTTGAATATGGATCACACAGTGTGACTCCATATCACAGAGCTGTAAAAAAAAAAAAAGAGAGAGTGGAAAATGCAAATCATCAACATGTATGAGAAAGGTCATAGTCAGGACCTGTTAGAATTATTTTTAAAATAAAGGGCCGGCTGCTAAATTAAACTCATTCCATAAAGCCTGAGGACAAAATTAGGGTGATTTACATTATAAAGGCAAACAAACACAATATGGTTCTTACTACACAAAGGAAGCGGTTTCTGATGTGAAGGTGGATTTGGCAAGTATAAAACAAACAAAGGTACCCTGTTTTCATCCCACACTCCAAAACACGGCAAGATGAGAAAAAACAGATGATGCACCAAAACACTTTGGCTACAGAAACGCTGCTTCAGTCTCACTGGTAAGCACATCACTGCAAATACCTGAGAGACACAGCATGTCACTATTGTGGGTGCAACCATTTGTACACTAGTTCACAACAATAAAGTTGAGACTACTTTGAAATTCATCAGTGGATAATTTCCTGGAATGGCAAGAAAAAGAAATGTGAGGCACTGAGAGAACAAACACCTGGAAGATGACAGATAAAGATAAGCATGGTCTTGGCAGACCCTGCAAAAGCCTGCGAGAGCCACATAAATGTTGCAATACAGGCAGTGAATGCCTATGTACTGCTATATCCTTGCTCCTCTCGGGGGTATAAATCGTGAGTGATGGTGGAATCTTCACACATAGTGGCATGCATTAACTGAAAGGTGCACAGGGGAGCCTATTCCCCTGTGCCTAGTAAAACTCCAATGAGCAGCACTGCCATGCTCGCTTCAGGCCATGCTTTTAAATTATATATTGATGACAGCCCATGATAAAAATTACCCAATTTAGTATCTAAAATCAATTCCCGCCCCCACTGATGCACAGGGGTTGGCAAAAGCTGCCCAGATTCTTATGACAGCATTTCATCCACAGACACGTTTTCTCAAACAGTGGTCAATAGAGGCAGAGAGTGTGGGAATAAATGGGAAGGAAAAAAAAACAGAAGCACTTTATCGCAATGACCACCTATTCTGTGAATGATCCGTTGCCTTTCTGGGTAAATAACATGTCTGTTCTGATGCGCATTGTCCTCCATGGCCCGGTATGATTTGTGCGCACGGAACAACAAAGGCGAACAGACCTACAACACATAGGAGCTCCAAACTGCTGTTTGATGGTTTTATAAATGTCACTTGCTTAATTTAAATATAGAACAACACATACAACCATGACACAGCAGTGTGAAGGTTTAGAAACATTTCACTATCATGTGTGACAGAAAACCTAGTGTGATTTCCAGCAGATTTTGTCATGCTTCAAGGTGGCATAAATGACGGTTGTCATTGTTAGCAGTTAGTCATGCAGGAAGTCATTGCTCTTTTGAGAATAACACCGTTAGAGGATGAGCAACGTTTGGAAAAAAAAAACAAACAAACTAGTTTTCGCCTAAATGACGAAGAGCAAAAAGTTGTGACGCTCAAGACAGCGAAAAGGAAGTTATTTAAACATTTAACTTCTATCTGACAAAGTCAGCATTTAGGATTCCGGATAAAATGTTGATTCCCAAATTTGTTCAAATGAAAAATTCGATTTTCTATGTATTTATTTTTTTATTCAGTTATTTCACAGTTGTTTCAACGAAAACATTATTAAGTGCAGCAAGACTGATAATATGCACCTAAGTCAGATTGTCATTCAACACTGATCTGTCTTGCTTGATATTTTCAACATAAACTGTGGGCCTTTCTGCTAAAAAAATGAATTATTATATTATTATCAGATAACAGCTGGATATGACTGTTGTGAAATTTAAGAATTATAATACATAGACATTTATTAGATTGTGTCTGGATCATGAGTGAGCGGCCCATCCCATGAGCTTTAATTTGGTGAGACAAAAGGAAACCGGTCATCTCTGGATCACCACGTCACTTCTGCTGGATTTGAAGACAAACGAATAAACAAGCAACAAAAAAAACCCACTACAAATGGTCTAAGAAGGAGGGCATGGAGGAGCATTTTGGGTTAATACTAAAATGGTTATGAGATGCAACCTATATGGCAAGCTTAGCCTTTTAAATATAGATCTCACTGTGGAACCGTCACCCAAGCACACAACATAAATCCTGAACATGGTGGGCATATTGTACCGTAGATTGTGCTCTTTCAGTCAGTCAATATCACAAATCCCTGCACTTGTTATTGTAATGTCTTAACAGGGCCTTATCTGAAGAGTGCAGGGATCACCTCGGAGAAAACTCAATTTCCTGTTCATTTGTACAACAATCATCATCATTATCTTACTTATCAGAACAGCCTGACAGACACGCTATTACCAGATCCTACGCGAAAACAACTTCAAAGTTTCATAACGTTTAGTAAAATGTCCTGTCGATGGCTTCTTAGTTCTCAGCTACTGTCATGACATCATCTCCGCCTCACCCAGAGTTATATGCTTTTATCAATGCGCGCTGCATACTGTAAATCAAGCTTTATGATAATGTCCCGAATTAATGCAAATGAAAAGCAATGTGATGATGTACAAAGGCGGTAAGGGGAGAACTAAATCACTGAGGAGTCCAGCAGCATCGTATCTATCTGTCTGAGTGGTACGTCCAGATTCTCCTCCATGTTCGTGGTTCCATGTGATAAGTAAAGGATCAGCTGCAGGGTTACCTTGGGAACAAGTCCGTCCCTCTATGATGTGATGCTGCAATATGGGAAAATTCTGAATAACAGCATCCCTTAATTTAAAAAGTGATGACAATGCTGATATGAAAATCTATATAAATTATCTGCAAAATGATGCCTATTAACACTTTATGGACATCCATTGAGGAAAAAACTGTCATTTTAACTATGTAGGTACAAGTGTTTGTTGATCAGCTATTCATAAATTCTGAAAATACTCCAATTATTTTAATCTGCAGGGGTGGATTGGTTCGAGTTATAAGTTAGTGTAGAAAAACAGAGTTGCATTTGAAACGGAGCTTTCTTGTTCACCTCAGCTCATGGAACACTCCCAGCATGGGAAATGGTCTACTGTGACAGGCTGAATTTCTAGGCTGGCAAAAAGCATTATTCTCATTCCTGGTCCCATTGTCAGCTCTCATTGAAATCTGCTGTCACGGACTGGAGCCTGATGCTAAGCAGGGCTGCTGGCCTCCCTGCATGTGTCTATCTCTTTCTACATTCATACTGGCTGGCCAAAGTGGTGATGTAAGAAATCAGAGGTGGAAGGAAACGGAGATGGACAGAAAGAACAAAAAATAAGAAAAGAAAAAAAAAGAAAGTGAGTGAGCAAGAGAGAGAGATAGAGGAAGAGAGAGAATAGTTGTTTTGGTCTCACAATGAACTACTCATCCACCATAAAGTGAGTACAGAAAAAAGAAAGAAAAAAGCGAGAACAGAAAAAAGAGAACTCTCTCGAGCTCATCACTCATCCTGCGCTGGTGGAGCTAGACAGGTCTGTTTCCTGTTTCTAATATTCTTCATGACAGACTGTCCATTTAGACTGCTGGCCGCACTGATCCTGCTCTATTACTTGCAGGGTCCAGGGATGAGTATACCTTAAGCAACCTGTGAGGAAAATTGTTTCCATTTCTAGCTACTGTGGTGGCAGTAAGATGACTACTGGTCAAGTGTACTTTGTGTGATACTGGTGGGCATACAAAAGCAGTTTAATACGACAATCTAAATTTCGCTATTCTGTAGAAACTTTGGGTTCTTCTCGTGTGCCAGCTATTGTGTGAATTTATTTTTTATCTCAAACAAAATGAGGTTAGTGAGCAGGTGACGGTTAAAACTTTCAAATAATGAAATGGTTTTGGTTTGCTATTTAAAAATCCTCTACTAAATATGTGCGTGCAGCAGCACACAAAATGTCCAGTCAAATCAGCTGGAAATCAGAGTCTCAGGACTCCCAAGGCTGTCATTATTTGTGTATTACTGAAGACTGCAGCTTCAATAATACAAGCACCCTTTGCCAAATGCCTTTGATGTATAAATGATGAGTTCTTAAACACAGAGGAGAGTTTGCTTAGTGCTTAGGCACTGCAAGTAACCAAATGATGGAGAGAAAGGTGTAGATTTAGCACAAGCAGGCCCTCAAATGTAAACAAACCCACACTCATCAACACCTCCTAAAATTTTGATGATTTAACCAACAGTTTGAAATCCCAAACACAACAAAATGGACAGTGGACACAGCAGATGCTTCATCTATGTGCATTGCTTTCTAACAAAGACCTGTCAAATTACTGAGAAGTCAGTGTTTAGATGTTGCTGTCCCAAACAATCCATGTGCCATCCAAGAGCTTTATGTACATTTTCAAAATGAGTGCACAGTTTGTGAGAATCTTGGCCAGACCGACTGATTTAACATTTGATAGCGATTTTAAATATTTTAAATACTTTGGAGTTTTAAACTTGGAGGAAAAACAGTCAAATTGTGACATCAAACACTTTATTATGTTTGATAAATTAGTGGAACCATCTGACTGACTTGGCTAATTTGTATTGCTTCAAAAATAGGGATAGACTGTTTTGTATTTTTGTGGAAGTTTAAAAATCGTGACTGTAACTTCAAGTCATCTTGGATATACTGTGTTCCTACCAACTTTGCCAGCCTGGAATAGGGCTTTTTTTCTCTCTTTCTTCCCAGCAGGCCCTCTTAATCTCAGTCAGATTGGATGGACAGCATCTGTGAGCCGCAATCTTCAATGTTTCTCTGCAAATTTTCAAAGGGGTTTAAATCCAGGGCTTTGGCTCGGACTCACAAGTACACAGAGACAAAGCTACTCCACTGTTGTCTTAGGTGTGTACTCTGGGTCAATGTACCGCTGGTAGGTGAATCTCCATCAGGGTCTGTAGTTATGTACCCTCTGGGATCAGGTTTTTGCCTTGTTCAACATCTCCATAGTCGTGACCAGCTTCAGGCTGCTGCTGGAAGCCTCCCAATGCCATGATCTTGTGGACACATTTCCAAAGCTACTAGAAAACGCTGCCAGCGGCCTCATTTATAGTACTCTAACTGTAACAAAAGATGATAAAAAATGTTCCTTTACATTCACCTACTTGCAATTTCCCACTTTATAAATTACAATAAAGTTGAAATGCTGCACTCCCATGAGCCCTATACCACACCCTATTAACTCCCATGATTAAAAGGCAAATGGAAATCCCATTGAGAATATTAATATGCACCTAAGTCAGACTGTCATTCAATTACTTCAAAGCGAGCATGGAAAGGTTTGACTACAAATCGAAGAAGGGAAACTTAACTGAGTGTGAAATGGATTATTACTAATATTATTATTATTTTTCTCTTCTGTTTCGTTATTATTTTGTTTGCAGAGGTTTGGATGGCTGTGTTGTTTGGTGGTCATAGCTTTATAGGCGTTCCCACTACAGGCACATTTGTTAGCACAGCGGTGGTGAAAGGTGCTAATTCATGGAGGGAAAACCATGATTGAAATGAGGAAGGAGTAGACACACATCAAAATTGAAACAAGACGCTTGCTACTGTGGAGAGGCAACATTGGTCAGGGGACACAGGTGATATCGCAGCCTACTTCCTCAGAGGAGTGTCACCTATAATTGGAGAATGCCTCATCAGTAGTGCTGTTGCCCACAAGGGAGAAAGACCTGGCAATGGATGAAGCCACGGAGCCAGGTAAATAGGCCATTGCTGTATTGTGTACACAGGAGCACACTAAATTATACATTTTATGAGCTACTTAGTCATTTCAAACAGAAAGAGACAGACACAAAGAAACATGTTAATGCCTCAGTTTTCTGACAGGCAGTGAAGCATTTCACTACAGCGGCGTCACTAATTCTGTGTAGGTCTCTCTGTTTTTAGATAAGCCTTTATTTTCTTTTTAAAAAATTTCCATTGCGCAAAAGAAAAAAGTACTATAGATTTTAAAATGTATTAAAATGATAAAGAAGTCCAAACCAACCTTCATCATACATTATAGTGCTCTAAAAAGAGCAACAATAGATGCTGACATTGATCACTGTTAACATAAAACTGGACTCTATCACATCATCCTTTACCACATAATCTGCACAGTTCTTGCGCTATTTTACTTTTACTTTACTTCACATCATTACATAAGCCACATTTTCCATCCTACACTCCTGAACATATTGTGATTGTTATTATGTTTATCATTATATTGTGGTCTATTGTTGCTTATTGTTGCTCTACTGTATGATGTATGCTGCTGTAACATGAGAAATTACCCCGGACACGGGGAGTAATAAAGGATTATCTTATCTTATCTTATCACATTTATTTCTCCAATGTGAAAGGTTCTTAATATGATTCATGTTTCTATTTAGAAAAAAAAAATACTAGTACGGCTGCTACAGAATAAAATTAAATCAAACGTCAGATTTTTAATTCCATTTTAATTCAATTATCACACTCCACAGCTAGAATAAAATATATCCTCGCGTCCCCTTTGCTGTAAAACTTTCAGCTGATTTTCCTCTCAATTTCTTTTCATAATGTAGGTCTATATGGCTCTTTGTTGCCATAGAGACGACATTTTTGATGTGATACGTCTTGCTGATTAGAAACCAACTCCACAATAGCGCTGAAAGCACAGTACATCCAATGTTTATGGGTTTCTCAGTTTTACCAAAATAGTAATTGCCGTAGCTATATTCATTCTGATCAGGGTTTGAAGTATCAGTGAAATACAACACAATGAGGGTCACCAGGAAAAGAGCGACATGAGGAAAATCTTGAGTTTTTGTACAAAGACAAGCCCATCTCTTTGGCAGAAACATTTGTGTGTCTACTGCAACAGCACTCTCTGGCTTGAATAATGTAAATTCTTCACATTGCTCAAGCTTCTGCCGCTGACTCCAGTAAGATACCCCCCTACTCTGGACTGGTATGAGGGAATATCTTCTCAACTCCATGATTCCATGCAACTCCAGTGAAATAAAAAGACAAATGATCCTCTCTGTGTCCGACCCCATCCAGAAAGGCATTTTGTCTACGTAATACACAGCCAAGTACTGCTCGGAGTTTAAATGGGAAATGGGCACTGCTTTATTATGCTGCAGCGCCTTGAAATGAATGTGGATAATAGATATATTCACAGCGGTATTAATATCCTCAGAGTTCATCTTTTTTTTTTCTTCGCTCATTCTCCATTTTCCCTCTCACAGGCTCCAAAGTACTTTGCCCTTGGCTATGCCTTATACTAAATAGATTTATGAGAACATTTGTGTCATATTTCCTCTTTTCCTGGATTGTCAAGACAGATTGTCAGTGCACCACTGATTGAGTGGAATCACCACACAGACTTAGTTCCCATTGTCAGGCCCCACATGTTCATCTCTGGGGGAGAATTTAACAAAGCAAATTGGTCATTGAGACTTTTTTCGAAGCTTTGCCACATCTATTAAGATGAGGTCAGGGGTATGAAAATAGTAGACTCTATGACTACATTTCAAATGATTATAGTTTCAATGTCTAACAGCACATTTATGAATTAAGGTATACCCAGCATGCAATGTGTATGGCACACAGCGTGTTCAGTGACTAGAGACCAACTCAATGGCACATCATCTTAAAAGAATAAGGAAGACGCACACAGGATGCCTCTCTACTTTGGAGAACACTCAATGATCCCCCTGTGTGCATTCAGCAGCTGAATTATGAGCGTAGCTGCCGAAATTTCACAATTCAACAAAATTTAATCATCACTTCGCATCACATCTCAATCTACACTACAGGCAGCAAACAAGGGCTAGTATGAAACCCTACCACAGACACACACATGCATGCACACACCGTAACATCACGTTGTAGCTCTGCAGCTTATGTCTGTGATTGTGTCTGCAGCTGCTGGCCTGTTCTCTTGACAAAGAAATTCATGAAGACATGATCAAGTCTTGGTCTCAAGTACATCAAAGGCAGTAAAAATATATGTGTTAGAGTCAGTGAGAGTGAATATTTCTGAATATCTGCAAAGTGAATATTGCAAAAGAATTTAAACAAAGGCATATTATGTTAGGGCCTTTTTAATCACCTAATTAATTGTTTGCAAAAATTTCCCAAGTTATCACAATTTTGTAATCTCACGTGCAATGGTCATAGCTAAAGAATTAAGTAAGCTTTCAGTTATTTATTGATTTATTTTCACAAATGACACACAAACAAATGATTTAACTGTTTGGAGTCAGTTTGACGTTATGTGATGTTGAGACATTTATATAAAAAAAAACTAAATGGTCAATTTATTAAGAAAAAACTGGTTAAATCATATTTAAAATCTCTGATAGGCTCGTTATATAAGAAAGGATGGCGGTGACCACAGAGGAGCTGAAGGAAGTAAAGCAAAGTAGGTTGTGTAGAGAAGTTACTTATAATGTCAGTAGTTGTTATATGTGTGTGCTCTGTTAAATATGCTCTGAATTAAGGTCGTTTTATGCTACTCTAAGCTAAGGTTTGGTAGAAAAAGCAGGTGTGTCACGGTACTTTTTATGAAGAAAAAATAAATATTAAGAACTTAATTAAACACTGAAATCCATTGGAATCTAAGTGACAAGACTACCATTATTTAAGAAAACCATTTAAGTACACTAGAATGCTCCAATTTTTCCATTTTTTTTAAATTGAAATTCAAATAGTTCAAGTTCAATGAATAGCTTGGATATAAAGGTAAGGTGAACTGTCACAGGGTTAAAAAAAAAGTTAAGGCTACACAGAACTGAAAAATAATGTACATTGCAGAATTATACAACAAATGGCTTTATCAGAGAACAAGAAATGGGTTAACAACTTAAAGCTGTTCTGCAGCAATGGATCAAGCCTTGAAAGGTGCCACCAATTCCTACACGTGTCCCAACTTTTCTTGCCTACTTAGAACTCCCTTCTCTTAAAAAGTAGAGTTGGAACACACTGTGGCAGCATACCCTCAAGAGCAGTATTTGAACAGTAGTGTGCCGCCATAAAAATGCCGAGGAAAAGGCAATTAACAATAGAAGAGAGACAGACCATCTGAACACTTAAAAATTTAGGTCCTTCCAACAGAGAAATTGTGAAGAAAGTCAAAGTGTCAGTTTTTTTCACCATCAAAAGCCACTCAGAAACTGGGGGAAACTCTGACAGGAAGAGGTCTAGAAAACCTAAAGCCACAACAGAATCAGAAGACAAGTGTCTGAGAGTCAACAGCTTGGAGATAGGCGACTTACAGGACGACAGCTTCCAGCACAGCTTAATAGTGGTCTTAGTAAGCAAATCTCAGTTTCAACTGTGAAGAGATGACTTCAAGTTGCAGGTCTAGCAGGTCGCGTTACAGCAGGAAAGCCATTGCTAAGATGTCAGAATAAGAAAAACATGGCTTGACTGTGCCACGAAACCCCAGCAATGGACTACTGAAGATGGGAAGAAAGTATTACGGACTGATGAATCAAAATTTGAAATCTTTGGTTCATCACATAGGATTTTCGTACGCTGTCAAGTAGAAGAAAGGATGATTCTTCAGTGTGGGACATCAACTGTCAAACATGGAGGAGGGAGTGTGAGGTCTGGAGCTGTTTTGCTGAATCTAGGGTTGGTGACTTATACAGAGTGAGAGGTACCCTGAAACAAAATAGCTACCACAGCATTCTGCAGCAGCATGCAGTACCCTCTGGTGTGTTCCTAGTTGGTCAGAGGTTCATCCTACAGCAAGACCCAAAACATAAGTCCAAGCTATGCCAGAACTACCTCAGGAGAAACGAACAAGATGGTACGGTGGAATCATGGAGTGGCCAGCACAGTATCCAGACTTAAACCCCATTGAGCTGGTTTGGGATGAACTGGACAGAAGAGTGAAAGCAAAGTAACCTACAAGAGCCACACATTTATGGGATCTTCTGCAACAGAGCTGGGAAGAACTTTCTGAAGTATAGTTGATTGCCATTGTAGAAAGAAAGCCACGAGTGTGTTCAGCTGTTACATCTGCCAAAGGTGGCTACTTTGAGAAGTCAAAAAGTTTAGAATACATTTTGGTTTCTAAATTGATTTCTTTTAACTTCATTTGTTCTATGCTTTTATTTCAGAGTACAGTGAGACATTAACATGCATAATTTCCAATAAAAGTTGGAAAAATTGAGGTGTTCTAAAACTTTTTACTGGTAGTTTATAAAACAAAGCCATCCTTAAATCATGAAAGTATTTCAAAGCATACTGCATATGAGACTTAACATTACAATGAATGCTGAATGAAGGACTAAAATAAGGGAAAAACAAGCAATCAGTATGCTGCATCAACTAAACATAATGAGCTTCAATAATGCCAAGAAATTAGCAGTGAATCCCATCTGGAATGTCTCACACCAGTTCGTTAAAAAAGAGCCAGCAGCAACATTTAACCTGAGCCCATTTAAGGGTAAATTAAAATAGAAAATTAAATAAATAATACAGTGAGATCAGGACTGTATGGCACACTGATGAATTAAAAAAAAGAAAAAATACGTGGTAACATTAACCAGTATTGCAAAAATCCAGTTACTCATCGGTAAATATCCTGAGACATAATTACTGAATGCAAATTAAGGATATATAGCACTGTACAGAGACTCTGGGCTATAATAAGTGACTGAGGACAATTTCAAAAATAATGTATGGATAGTTTTAGATTAATCAGTTACCATCAAACAATTTGCAACCAAACCATGAGTCCTTGTGTGCTGAGCATAGCGTAGTTCTTTATAACTCTAACCTCCCTTATGGATAAGAATCTGCGTGTGCTTTATAGCATTTTGCAGATCACTGAAAACGGCCTGACTTCCAAATTATCTGCAGAAATGTGGCTCCAAACATACAAGAAACCTTCACCATTCTTACAGAAATCATTGAAGTGCTTTTCAGCATTTCAACAAACTGTCGTCTGTGAGAATTATTCCAAAGTTTGACCCACCAGTCCAGAGCTGTGTTACATTTTTCAGTACCCTAGTTCTTGTGTTGTTATAGGCAGACAGAAATCATTGGAAAATGTCTTCTTGTCATCAGATTTTCACTTCTTTAGTAACCTCATCTTTCTAATATAACGATCCGTCAGTTTCAGTTCATGACTGTGGTTCAACCTACTTATTTTGCTCATTAGCACACATTTGTTAAAGATGTCTAATTCTGCACTGTGTCTACACTTTATTTATTTACTTAAATCTGAAAAGCAGCTGGTCATTTTCTTGCACAACATACACATATCTCATTGGAGTATTTCAGTGTTTTTGTAAAATTGATGTTTGTGCAGGATCTCAAATAGGATGCTCCTTATTCCCACACAAGCATCAGTGATATAAAATAACCACCCAAGTCAAATATTGTTCCGGAGCATCGAAAGTGCCTAAAACTATCACCCAGTACTGAATATCTTTGAAAACTCCAGCTTAAATGGTGACCGAGAGCTACTGGTGGTGAGCAGTGATGTTTTGGGGGGGAAGGGAATAAGAAAAAAGAGCATTTTCAATAAGGAGGCCTGAGTATGTTTGAGCTACCAAGACCTCCTTCAAATACTTCACCCCTCAAAGTGATTTATGAGTAGAGAGCCGAGATGACATGGTGACAGGGAAGGCTACCAACCTCGCACTCAGGCAGACAGGGAGCTCACAGTGACATACCGTAGTAGTTTAAATACAAAACAACCAATAAAACAGGGTGACAGTTGGTTGAAATTTGCAGAAAGATCTTTGATGTTTTACAAAAGGCCATTATTCAAAAGTCAGTCTTTCACAAGAACAGATTTCGGCATCTTTGAGAGCTATCATAAGCACAACTAAGGTTTCACCAGATGGCACGTTTTGAATACCTATCAATAACCTCATTCATTCAACATTATACTAAAAAAAAATATACCTTTTATTCTCATATTTTCATGAAAGAACATCTTTTTTTCTGAACAATAAACCCTGTTTCTGATGTTTCCATTTGTTATCTGAACACTGATATAAAAAAAACTGCCTGCACTGATGTCAAGACTAACCTTGACACAGAAGTCTGTATCAAGGTTAAAGATTGCGATATACTTGATACATCTCTCAACAAGCGCGACTGCTATAAAAAAGATTTTGAATCTTGAAAGAGTGTAGTGTCTCTTTAGTAAATCTTCACAGTCTGAAGAAAAGTGCCACTGCGGGTGTCTAGTGAAAAATACTGGAAAGATCTTGTCTGTGGCTGTTCTTCAGGCTGTAATGGTTTTTACCAGCATTCTTCAGTCATTGCTTTAGGAGGAAAAAGCTAAGAGTGAGACCGACGAACCACACGTTCTGAAAAACACATTTGTGAAGCAAAGAGCAGTTAATTATTACATTATAAAACACATAATTGAGCCCCATGTGAATATTTTCAATTACCAACTCTGATTTTAAAACAAAAGGCCTTCATGGCCCAAGATTTCTGCATTTAAAGCTTTGGAGATCACTCAAACCATGCTAAATATAGAACATGGACAATTTTACATGGTTTTAAAGGAAATACATTTTGATAGTTCTGGCTTCTGTTTTTCATAGAATAAGAAGAAACTACTCAGAGGCTATACGCCCTCACAAAAGCAGAAACTGATGCACAGCCATCTAAATATGTTTGATTGTTTCTGATCAAGTTATATAGATAGACAAGTTTTAGAATTGCCTGTGGGTCTAGATCTGCATTGAGCTATACGCATGGACAATGTGCATAGTGCACTGATATAACAAAAAATAATAAACCAGCAAATATGGCAAAAATAACACCGACTCTAAAAAAGAGAAGTAATTATATTACATTAATTGGGCACTTTGGCCTTACTGTCATATGTTACATTGCATTAATGTGCAACAGAGCCACGGAATTTATAGCACGCTGATATTATTTAAAAATAATAATAATGATAATAATGAAGTATTGTCACCATATTGTATATAAAACAAGTTTTCATTTCTTGATTGTGTGACTATACACAACCCTACAACCCTGTATCTACAAAATTCAAAATTGCATTCCTACGCAACTAAACTGCATTTTCAATTATGTTATCAGGAAAACACTGTTTTATCTTAAAACAAGCAAATTTCATTTCCACACTTTTTTCACTCACTGTTTTAATTAAACCTAAACATCATCATTTGGATGTAGGAACAAGCTGAGCGGCTACAAGCTTAATTAGCACCAAAACATGATAGTTTATTATGAATATATCATACACAATGATATTATGCTCATATTTCATTAAAGCCATGTGATGACAGTGCATTGTCCAGGTCCTATCTGGATCATTTGCAGATTGCTGCCTCTGCCCTCTTACATAATCATGAGAATTTTAATTAAAACTGACCTTGATACAGGTAGGCTTTGATAATAACTGAATCCTAGGAGGAAGGGAGAGTCTCCTCAGGGAACATCTTCACGTGCTGGACTTGTCTTAGTTATTGGTGCCCTAAAGCTTCCTTTAGTGCCCTCACTCTGCTCTGCTCACAAGACAGTATTTGAACACGCTGATTTCTAATGTAGCAAAATACAGGGCAGTTTGTTTTTGGGTAACCTAGAATTTTAAAAGAAAATGAATCAATAAGTGATGCCTCAACTACTTTTGCAGGACAGAATTCCTTTTTGTAATGAGATTTTTTTCATCAGAGTTCAGATATGAAGGACATCATGGTCAATGGAGTATGAAAATATTTGAATAAATAGATATCTCATGTACTACCTTGAACCAAAAGCACCAAAAAGCAGTAATCATCATCACTACATGCTGTAGAAGGACACTGGTAACAAAGCAGTCTTTATAGAATCATTTATAGGACCACTAAAAGGAACATAAATTACTGTTGGATGGTGGGAAACAAATGTGCACAATTTTGAACGGTGGTAGTAGAATGAAAACCGTAAAGATCTTGGCAAGAGCACTGTGGCAATGCTTTTTTTTTTTTTTTATTCCCCACGGAAATTGGACACTGAAGGAGTTCTGAAGGAAGGAGCCAATCAAGGCAGTTGAAAATTATCCTGATTGCACTTATCAATGAGCTATATTAATTGTACAATTTTCAGCCACTGTAGATGGCTATTTGATTACATTTGAATCGCCCACATCACTGCCAGCATACTTTCAAGTCAGCCCCTTCCCCCACGCCTCTGCAATCAGAAAAGTCATGCCTGGGTGACAGGCTTTACACGGCTTTGTTCACGTCAGATTTACTACTCAGAGTCAAGTGCTCTGCTTTATGTATAATGTTAGTTATGATGGTTTGATGTACTTTTGTTGGTGTAATATTGATGATTAACATTACTGATAGTGTATATATATATATATATATATATATTTTTTAACCATGAATTCATTTCAACAAACAGCGGTTTCCAACGTACCACGCAGCGTGTCATTATATCAAGAAATCATTTTCAAGAATAACATTTACGTTAACATGAAAATTTGTTAAGTACTAAGCAGAAGGAAAATTATTCCATCAGAACCTACTGTGAGAAATGCAATGTCAGAAACTGTGACAAAAGAAGAGGAGGTTAAGGGAAACTATGTAAACAATAGCTGTCGGAGGAGTCTATTATGCATAAGTAGTTCTTGACTTCTTGTTAAGAGTGCACAATGCATTCAGTGTATTAAGGTGAAACAGCAGCGTTAAACACCTTTTTTATCAGCCAGTTTACCTGAATGGAGACTGAGAGCTTGTCAAGGATTTTGAGAAAGGAGAAAACAATTCGGGAATATGCCACGATTGTAGAGGTAATAAAATGTCACCAAAGAAACAGAAGCAAATGCTCTCTAATCACTATGTTTACATCCATGTCTGTCCACCCTTGAATGCAATGAAAGCAAAGAAGAAAGCAGATTTTCAAAGAACATGATGTTGTAGCCATGACAATAGGCAATGATTTAGATATGAATGTTGCTGCAAAGAAGTTGCAAACTATCTATGACCTATACAAACGCCACAGTTTCAAGATGGACACCCAAGATTAGTGTCAATGAATTCAGTATCTGACATGAAGGGAAATATGGCTACAACCCTACCCTCTGTTCCTGAGTTGTGGTGTTAAATAAAGGCCATGACCGTATTTTTTTCTGGAACATTATAATGTCACAGTGTCACAACTTTGACCTTTTATGATATAAAAATGTCATCACTTTATCATTTTCTCCTATGAGACATTTGTGTAAAACTTTGTCATAATTAGTGTATGAGTTCTTGAGTTATGACCAAAAATGGGTCTGTGAGGTCACACTGAAGCTGACCTTCAAGCATCACATTTATCAGTTCAATCAACGCAAGCCCAAAAAAAAAAAAGAGAAAAAAAATCATGATGTTCCTGATATAATACTTTCTTAACAAGAATGGGACGTATGTAAGAATTGATGTCTCCGACCAAGTCAGACTCCAGTGGGGAGGCAAAAAGAAATAGATTTGCCGATGATCATCAACAGAAATTTCAGAGCTTCAACATACTGTGGTGGCTAAAATATAAGACGCCAGTACCCTCGCTCACAGCTCCACAGTAAGTAAGCTTGATCTTCAGCAAATTTTAATGGGTTCTTCCTATAGTCACGCTTCAACTCTTCGACAAGTTTTATCAAATTTGGCCGGTTAGTTTTTACATAATCTTACTGACAGCACCAGAAATATGAGCATGCAAAAAAAAAAAGAGCAATTCTGAGGAACAAATTCAACACCCGAAGTCAAATCAGCACCTCAAGTGTCTCAACATGTAAAATGAAAGTCTATTTAATTCAATTGAATTGCATGTGATGATCAATAGAGCAACACTATGTGGTGGAAGTGTGGTGTGCCCAAGTACACTGTTTTTGTTTTTGCATCCCCACTCCTTAAATACTTCCTGAGGGTTTCTGAAAGAGGCATTTATTTACCGGTCTCAGTCAATTAACGGGCTTCTGCTTGAATAATTCATTTCCGTGAAATGACAAAGTTGATATAATTCAAAATGTGTGCATATAGACATCTTAATATATACAAAGCGTGAAGACTATTCAGTCCACTTACACAATGGCTGGCAGCCTCACTCAAGTGCATAATTAGTTGAATTAGATTAAATAACCAATTACGAGACTAACAAAGTAAATAAGCCTGCAGGGATTCCACCAAATGCTTGAGAATAGAATTAAAGCGGAATTAGTTTATTGACAGGCTGAAAGACTGTGTGGTCAGACAAACAACTCTATTCCTGTCACAAAGAAAGAGTGCTGGCTGTCATCAGGGGAAGGAATGGATAAGTAAGGGGTTAAATGTTCTAAAATGTCCTATATTAAATAAGTTAGAGTTTAGATTTGTCTTCTGGTAGCAGCACAGTGAAGACATCAGCCTTCCCCGGACACTATTAGTAGAACCAGACTGGGTGTTATGGTATGTGGCTGGACAGCCTTGAGACACAGCTCGAAAGACATACCTCTGCTGGCATCCTCCACATGCTCCAGTTCATCTGGAAACCTCAAAATCTCTGGGTGATTCTCTTCACACTTGTCAGCCAGGAAATGAAGAAGTGTTGTATTCTGACTGATGGATTTAGTGTCTCGGAGCTGAACAGAGAGAGAGAAAAAAACAATGTATATAGTGATTAACTCGCAATTTTACACTCAGTTTCTTCATGTTTAATCACAGTTGTGTTTGTTTCTAAGAAAAAAAAGAAACATGTTGGCTATATCATCTCAAAATTCAGAAAATCATACCTCAGTAAAGACTGCTACAGTATAAACATACCTAGTATGCGACTTCCAAAAAGAAACAACTGTAGTGATGTAAGTGTGCATCCTTTTTTGTATATAGAGCAGTAATGTTCCTCTTAGATGTTTTGCTAGTACTATCTTTCAAACTGAACCCAGCATATAGCTCATCTGCGTACGTTGTAGTCAGCCCAAAAAAAGTCCAAAAAGGCTTTTTCTGATGTTAGACATTCAACAGTGGAAATCAATCCTTAACAAGCTGAACGCAACATCCCAATTCTTAGAAACTGTGTGAGGATGAGATTATAAAAAATGAGACCTCATAAATGGTCACAACCAATTACTGATAGCTATATAAAAACAGATAAACACACACACCGATATATGCACGCAGTACACACACACACATTATGACACTACACCCCTGAGAATAAAGCAGTGAGGCAGGAAAGTTTGAACGAAAGCACTGCACTGTCTTTGCCAAGTACGCATATGTGTGTGTGTGTGTGTGTGTGTGTGTCTGTGTTCATACACTGAAGCCGGGATTCTTCACATCAGTGCATAGAAAACTTGTTCCATATTCATTCCCCACCGTGATTGCCATGCTGTTCGAATAGCATGCTGGGAAAGCTAATTAGCACAACCCACCTCTGTGTACTCATACTGATAATATCTGTGCTGTAAACAGTCTGCAGTTGGACATACCCACACATGTACGCATGTGAGCACGATCACACACACGCATTTAGGCAATGGCGAACTGAGACAATTATAAGCAGTCAGAGGCGCACCGTCACACACCAACTCAAAAATACACACACACGCTTTCATTAGACGAGGATCAGTCATTTTCTCACGTTGTTTAACTACAATATAATTTCATGGATTTTAAATTTTAATTGTTTATTGCTACACCCCAAACTATCATCACTGCACAAAAAAAGTGCATCTCTGGCATACTGATTCCATCTGCTGACTAATATTAGTAATATGTAATAAAGACAGGGGGAGAGACAAGAGACAAACAAAAAATTGAAAAAAAAATTTGTGAGTGTTAAAAAAACAGGACATTTCCCTGCACTATAATTGTAAATGATGTGGTACAGTGGCAGAGTTTATGTTGTATCTCTGGATTGGAGTATCTTCTCAGTGACAACATGTGCTGATAATTTAGCGAGGGATCTTTAACCTGAGTTAATCTTGTGGCCATGCAGGGGAAGAGGATGGGTATTCTGGGGTTTCATTAGGTGCAGTGGGTGTAAATGGAGAGGCCATGTGGCTACACGTAATAGGGCAGCCATTACAATTATCTGCTGAAACTGGAAGCATATTAGCATTGTGAGGTGAACAATCCTGACATAATAAAACTGGATAGAGTCCACAGAGCATGCATAGTCACTCATTCATAAACAAAACTCTCCACTTCCTGTCTCCAAACTTGTACATTTAACTGAATATGTACAATTTAAATGAAATAATGTCTGGCACTGTATGAAAAACAAACTCGGGTCAATGGCCAATACAGATAAATTACAAGGACATTAGTTTGTATAACTGTAGTTAATTTACTGTATTTTCAAACAGTTTATGCTAAAACTAAACAAGGGGTCATTGGTAGGAGTAACACATCCTGTCGAGGGCCTCCGCGAGGACACACTGAATCCACATAAAACCTGAGGCGCTGATGTTAAGTTTCACACTAGTTTACATCAAGAATTTCAGTCATGCAGCTTTGAAGCATCGTGAGAACTGTGCCAAGGGCTGAGGAGCGCGAGGGCACAGGCTGCAATGAGCTCGTCTATTTCAAAGTCCAAAACCATTTTAATCTTAGTCCATCACTTGTCCTGGCCATTTTAAAGTTTGTGTTAAAAGCGAAAGGACCTTCGCTGTCAGTGCTCTTGAGCGAAGGAATGTTCTCCACGAAGAGCTTACGCTACCTTAAGTTTTACCTCAGATCTTGTTCTGTTTTTAAACCACCCATATAAAATGCCTCATGCTATTTTTTGTTTCTTTTACAGAAGCCACTTACAATGTGTCTTATCCCATTATGTTTTAATGAGGCGACTGAATGGAGTGTGCATAAATGTTACTACTTCAAACGAATCTGTTCATTTGAAGTAGATGGAAAAACAATGCTTCATTACTGTGCTGTTGAAAGCAAAATCTAAACAGCGATATCAGTCAATCTCTCATGGCATAAATTGCCTTGAGGTGGCATTATTTGAAATCCCTCACTAGTTAGCACAATACATTACTATACATATGAATTTAGAGTGGCAAGATATATTACAAGTAAACAGGTTCCGGCTTAAACATCTACATCAGAAGTGAATAAATAAATAAAACAATAATTTAGTAAGAACAGAAGTAGTAGCGATGGGAATCCAGCAGCTTCACGTTAACAGGAGAATTGTCGGCCCTTGATTGTTCAATTTAACTTCTGCAGATGGTGCAGCAGCAAAGGACAAACACATGGCATAGGTACTGATAAACCTGTGTATTATACTGAATCACAATAAAGATACAAGCAAAGTGAATGCAGTGTTTAGATATAGAAGCAGTCAAGGCCACGGCTGACAATAAGTTCTATGAAGACATGTTCTCATCATGCCTCAATCTGATGAGGACATGAAGTTTACAATGCAGTCAGTAATTGCAACAATAATATCAGCTGTGGAAATTGCTATATTTTGTACACAAGGTCAGACTGATGTTGGCTAGATGACTCCCTGTTAGTCAATCAAGTGTCTAATAGACAGCATGTTCTGTTCAACTTAAATGGAACATGAATCATTGCCATGTGGTCCTTAATTATTAAGGAGGGCCGGTAAATGTGTTTTCCCTCGGTAGGGCAAGAATAAAACTCAAGAGATGCAGTATTTATTTACTTTCTGGTCATCCAGCAGATGGATTTTTAGATTTACCCAAATTAATTATAATAACAGTCTCTTACTCTAGATTGTTAATTACCATGCCCATTTTTGAAGATATTACTGCAATTTGAAAAATATGATTAAAAATGTCCCCATAATGTCATTTGCTCATATATTTTTCAAACTAAACCAAAGTATTGTGACATGGAATCCACATTTTAATAGTGTCCTTGTGATACCACAGTGCCAGTTCAGTGCGCTGAATATATATGATCAGGCTGGCTCCCAGGAGATTTGTGTGTCCTTGACCGGACTAGAGGTTGTAGTGGAGTCCTCAAGGTGGAAGGTGAAGGTGGGTGAGACTGGGCCCTTCTCCTTGCGGCTCATTCCCATCATCAGCCTCCTCCCTGATGAGCCCATTAGGTACCCCAGACCTGCCACCCAGGGGGCCATTTACTTGATTGACTAAAGTGAGAAAGCAGACTTTTTTTTCTTGTCCATCAATAATGGTCCAATCAGCCCCCTGAGGCGTTACCAGCCTCCGACACTCCAAACTGATTCAGTCAGCTTGCTGGAATACCAAAGGTACACTACATTCGCCAGAGTAAAGCCCTTTCTACATCAAACACGCGTGGAAGGTGGTGGCTGCCGGAATTCACACATAGCTCTCCTATATGGACAAATGCTACGTTGAGTGTTTTCACATGCCACGATGGTTCAATGTGATGCAACCATTTGGGATAGGTCTGCTTTTGTTTCCCTTCATTTATGTAACAGCTGTAGCACTGCTACAGAACAGAAGAGAATTTGAGAAAAAAGAGACAGAAACATTTGAGAACCAGATGTAGCACAAGGAGAATCCCCTACTAACACATTAAATACTAAATTATTGTATTTGCTGCACAGCATCACAGCGCAGAATGCACAAAAAAGGGGTTGTTTCTAAGTACTGGGCATGCTTCATACCTTTTCCTGGAGAGGTTCCCTTATTAATTTTACTGTTTCTATGTAGTGCTAGAAATTCTTTACAACTGTACTGTAATTTCTGCAACTTGAACCCAACACATTTATAGAATTTTGTTGGACATTTTTGAACATTTTCCAAAAGTTATTCTTACTATTTTTTTATATATCTTTAAATAGCACGTGTATAGAGAATCACAGCGTCAGTTAATGTGGTCAATACTTTGGTTCTGATGTCTGTACATGACTGTACATCAGTTGTGGCCTTGTAAAGATTCAACTGAAATATAGCCTGGTTTGGCCTAAAAAAGTAAGTTTAAAAAAAAACGGCACCATTCATAGATAAAAATATGAAAAAGAAGAAAAAAACCATGTCATGTTACACTGATTTATGTAAATAAATAACAAACAATAACAACTTCCTGACTATAATTTCCTACTTTTAGAGCCACCTTCCTCCTGTGGTATCATTTTAAAATCAAAGCAAGAACCCTGTTTTCATTGCAACCCGAGTCACCCTCGCTTTGTGCGGCAGCTGACAGCTTCGTTGTGCTTTGTATAGTTGGGTGTGCATGGCTGCCAGTCTTCGCTTTCACACCTTTGCATGCTGTGATTTTATCTGGCAGTGAACACACATTCTGTCTTCCCGGTAGTTCCACACTTCTTAATATTTGTTGTATTGAAACTGTTTTATTTGATTGTCGGCTAATCTCAAATTAGATCAAAATACAGTCGACTAAATCAAAATATACTTGAAACCAATGTGTTTTACCTTTGAAATGTGAAGTAAAATGAACAATCACAAGTCAAGTCAACCACTTCATGCCTTAACATTTTGTGAACATGGCTCCGTGTGCTGTAACGCTGCGCTACCTTGGAAAGAAAGCTGATGTTGAAGCCAAACGTCTGGGCGTTCCTCGAGCCAGCATTCATGTAATTGCCAACCAGCAGTATCAACTCCAGGAGTCTGTGGAAGCCTTCACTCTTCTTCACCTCTTCACAGGCGAATGTCACATTCATGATGTCTGGCCGGATGTTATTCACCTGCTCCTCAAACGTCAGCTTAAACAGAATGCCGTTGAGTCGTGGTCGTAGGAGTTTAACTGAACTCATCTGAATGTGGAAATAACAGTGAAAAGAAACAATGTTAAGTGCCTTACACTGTATAAAAACAAAGGACCAAGGTCTAGTTCCCCATTATCATTCAGCTGAAAAAGAAATCCTACTTTCTTTTTCACTTTTTAAAATTTATTTAGATGGAATAATTGTGTGCAGCTCACCCGTACTTTCTAAGTGCATTTATTGAAGAAGTTATCATAGTTTTAATTTATTTATATGCGAATGAGTTATTCATGATCAATATGTATGTATTTTAAGACAAAGAGTTTGTGCTGACTGTCATACTATAAGCAAGTTGTCACTCTTGTTTTTCTCCTTGAAAGAGATGCTTGACAGACTCGACCTTTCTATTGCAGTAAATTAAAATTTGAATTAAAATTTTTGCTGTTGCCCCCATAACATAACCATTAAAAAAAAGCTCAAAAAGACACAAATATTCTGGGCAATGCAAGAAAAAGCACATACTTTTGTGTGTTTTCTTCTCTTACAGCCAGCAATAAAACGAGGACTTATTTCTGGAGAGGCCCACCATTTTGCTATGCTAATCTGACACTCAGTAAGTAGGTAAGTAAGTGCCACCATACATAAAATATATGAGCTCATTATTTGCATGATGCACCCCACCTTGAAAAACACATGTATTAAGAGCAGCATTTCACTGATTGGAAGCAATTTGTTGCTCACTTGACAGGGGAATTGCACTCTGAAGCCCAAGTATCTCAGGCAAATAATGAACATCTCTCTAGGAACAAAAAAAGATATGCCATATTTACATTAAGGCACAAAAGGCTTTGAAAGTCTAAATGATAAGCTTCTCAATCAAGAATTCTGCTACTCACAATCTCAGGAACATTTGAAAATTAAAAGGTGACACAATAGCTGTTAATAAGTTGAGCAAGCAAAGACAGAAAAGAAATCCGATAAACTTACACCGACTTTCCATCACCATCATGTTGAATTTCTGGTGTAATTGCAGCTGCCGCTAATAAACTGAAAATCAACTACCCTCTTTAGCAAATGGGATTTACCCATTTCCCACATCCCTCCTGACTTTTATATGGATAAAGGAATCTCCCATTAAACAGATTTGTCATAAATAATATAACAGCCCCAATCAATACTTGTGGGCTTCGGAGTTGAATGATTGAAGTAAAAAAAAAAAAAAAAACTACAAAAAACAAAGGGAAACAAGAAATCATCGCTATTAAGATGAAAAGGAATGAACACAAACATGATATGTGGAAACACTCACGCAACCACAATCCCACCCAGCGCCATTCCTTCCACAGACGCCTGTTCATGCACATACACACACACACACACACACACACACACACACACACAAACCCAAATAAGCGCACGCACTGATTTGTATACAATAAGTAGAAATCAAATTGAAAGAGAGCACGCCGGTGACAGCTCCGCCAGAGAAAAGCTTGAACGTGGCTTATTTCCCAGGGGAACCAAATATCTCCACAATGAGGAGCTACTTCATCAGTGGGGAGATATATGATCACAACGCTGGTGAGATCATGAGGGAAACCGCCTCCTTCTGTTTCATTACATCTTCTAAAAGACGCAGGTAAAAAGCCTTCAACAAGTAAAGAGAATAACTAGTGTGATGGAGCACACCGGCGACCCTCGGCTCCACCTGAACATGTCTGTTGTAAAACTGCATAATGTACCTCTATGATCTTGTTGTAAAGTTAACTTTAAAGATAACACTTCCTTTAACTGTTGCCTTAAGTGTTGGGAAATTCACTTGGTAAATGGATGGCAAGAGCAGTTAATTAAAAAGTAATTACAGCTGTAACTAAGTGTAAAGGTCAGAGCAGCTTGATGATGTACTCCCCTTCTCCTACCACAGATTTACAGTAACTATTCAACCCCGCCTTTCCGGTCATCCGCAAGGTCTAATCCTAGCAAGAGCACAGGCTAATGTGAAAAGGCGCGGGGGGGGGGAGTTGCCAGAGCATGCAAAACTCCAAGGCTGCAAGAAAATAAAAATAGGTTGATGATGCATAGGAAACATCCTAGTGAAAATATCACAGGACAAGCCTTAACGATTGTCCAGATATACAATATGTTATCTACATCATTATTTATCTCACTACTGCAAAAGACAGAACTTTGGCCGTTCATGATAAATTGATTAGAGGACTGGGATACTTCACCACGGAAGCTGACTACAGCTGCAGACTTTTCAGAGAACTTTATTACAGACAGGATATATAGCCCTGGGGTATGATTTTATCATGAGACAACATTGACAGCTGATGTCAAAATATGGTGTTCGTTAAGTTCTTGATCAAGTCAAAAACACTTCTTTTTTTTTTTTTTCCATAGCACGCCCTCTGTCCTTTGAATGCTGGGTTACCAAATTGACTTTGTTTTAATTAAATATGCTGTTTGTATTGTTAGATGTTGAAATTAAACACCACTGAAGCATTTGGGGATGAATCAGTTTAAGGTACCTCAGTCTCCAAGCTATACCACTGTCTGAACCGAGCATTTACCCCCAAAAGTCAAGGAAAATTACATTTCTTGATTGTGCATGCCAGTCACCGTGTTCGACCAGAACAGGAAGTATGATTGTGTAAAATGTGTGTTCCCTTGTGGGAGTCCTGTAGGCACCAGTAAACTTTACTCACCACAATGCCAAACTGCTCCGACTCCACAAGCTCTTCGTATTCACCCTTTAGTTCCGCCAGCGCACTCAGCTCTTTCTGCTCCGGCAGGTTCTTTATCAGGTTCTACAAATGGAAGAACACACGCAAGCACGGACACACAGACACACACAGACACAGGAAGCTACTGTTAATGCAAATCTCATTTTCTGTCCACGTCGGGATAAAAATCACCTCACACACAAGGATGACAGCTTGCATTACATAGCAGGGAGAGAAAGCAAGTTCACACAAGCAAAGAGTGAATGTGTTCCTTTTCATCTTGCCTGGGTAGTTAACAGTTAACACTTTTTTTTCCCTCATTTTACAAAAAATACCATTTGTTCATATGAGACAGTTAAAAGGTTAAAGTTATATATAAACTTTAGCCTCTGGATGCACATTTTAAGTGCTATGGAAGAACAATTACTGACATCAAATGCTTTTAATGCGTCTATAAATGGACACAGACAACACACAAAACAGTCAAAGTAAATAATTTTGATCATGTAAATTTTTCTTCATCAAACCCGGTTTCACTAAGAATGCACAGAGGTTTGTCTCGCAGAAAAGTGAGTAGATAAGGTCACATAATCACTGCTCACTTTTGGTTCTTTGCAGTGAGAGTCGTGGCGCTTAGTCAGTTACTGAACATGTCAGGGACCTTCAGATAGCAGACCTTCTACTGTATAATCCACATCACCTTGCAACTGTCTATAAAATACATGTAACGGGTTTGCCACTAATTTGCTACTACGTGATGAATTTCCTTCGTGGAAGGAGGGGGGCAAAAAAGAAAATAACTGCTGGTGGTGTGGTTGAAGATTAAGATGGAGATGAGGAAGATAATGGGAGGGGCTGCGTTTTCTGTAAATGTTAATTGTTTGTGTGAAGGTCAGCCAAGTTAATAAAATTGACCACAGCGACTTTTCCCCCTCTTTTTCTCAGAGGAGAAGAAGAGGAAGAGGTGCCCTTTTCCAGGTCTTCACAAAGCTTCCTTCCTCATTAGCCCCCCAAATTTATTCAGCAGGAGCAGACTGGCGCAGGATCACGTGGCCAGATGGAAGCCCAGACAGAAAAAAAACAGAGAGCAGACACTGCTGTTGGGCCACAGGCCTGGCTGACCACGCTATAGACCTCAGCACCCATCACAGACAACACAGCCAGAGAACACTGCCCACTAATGATGACATCGCTGTCCTTCCCGCAGGGAATTCAGCAATATAAAAAGTAAGCCATAATGCAAGCCATGCAGTCCTGTTTGGTATGAAGCCATTAAATGAAATGTTGCTTGTTTTTGCCAAAGCCCCAATTAGGGTCTGCGGCAAGTATCAGTGCCTTAATAATGATGGAGTTTGATCATATCAGCAAAAGCAGAAAGCATTGTTGATAGCATAAAACAAAAAAATAACAACATTTGTGTAATTGGAACTACAAGGATTACATTGAAAGTAAAATATGACCAAGTACCTTTTTTGTAGATCCCAGCAGTGGAAGCTACTGTAATTATTCACTGATGACCTTCAAGGAAGAAACTCTTCCTAACTCTGTCTCATACCTGATGGTTTTTATAATTTTTGGCAAAGGGAAATTAACATAATTTAGATCATGTTCTTCAGAAATACACGCTCGAACTATCTGAAACGCTAGTTGAACAGGCTTTTGAATTTCCCTTGGGATTATTAAAGTATCTATCCATCTGTCTGTCCGTTCGTCCGTCCGTCCATCCTTCAGAAATCAGGTTTCCGTAAACGACACTGAATGATCCCACTCAGACTGAAGTGTATGTAAGCACAATTCCAAATGAACAAAAACAATGTGCTGGGAGAGAAACAGAGAGCACAATGCGGTGGGAATAAAGTTCTTCTCCTGACATTAGCAGGTGGATTAGTAACAAAGTTCTCTGACAATGTATCACTGGCTCAGAATAAAACAACACGAGTGCAGAAGAAATTTATTCATCTGTTGCAATAGTTATTGCTAATGCTGTGGCAAATCCGATTATTTAAACTGTGCTTCTCTGGCAAACAATTAGAGGTATATTTTTGTAAGTCCTTTACAATGCCTTTCCATTTGAGTTGAGTCTGGTTTGGCACAGTATAGAAATGAAGGAGAAAAGAATCCAGTCCATTTCTAATATCGCTTTCTTTCTTAAGTGAAGCCGCACTTGTATCCACTGCTTAGGCGTGCGACAAATCAAAGGCAACAATATACAAATATATATATGGCTACAACTGTTAGATGGATTTGCACCTTTCAAAGTGGAAAACATTTTAATTACAGTATGAGTGGAATTAATGCTTTGAAAAAGGTGAACGTAATCTACAACAGTTCAAAAAGTGACAACTGAATGCAAGTGAAACAGGCAGAAAGAAGACAAGGTGGTGGCAAATCGAATCCACCTTGTGCTTGTCATTTCATTTGTCTGTCATCTTGTTAATTATCAGAAACCCCATAGAGTACAATTGACACAAAGGCAGCGCCATATGTGTGGCAATGTGGGAGACTGGGTGATGATGCTGGGCCAGACTCCTCACCGCAGGCCACCAGACACACACAGCAGTCTAGGAGAGATTACTGGAAGTATGCTAGCAACACTACACATTCATTTACCGCCTTGGGCGAAGATGAAGGCGCTACATATCAGCACATGTGCCGTGAGACAACACAGGAAACAGCAAGCTTGGTTGTTCAGGTTAAAACCTCGTAAATTCCAGTATGTCAGTGTCAAACTGTAGGCTGGATGTGTCAAAAAAAGTGAATATATTGAATAAGTGAACAAGAGTAAGGGTTTACTGAAGATTTAAGGGAAAATGCTTTATGGTAAAATTTAGTGAGTATCAAGACTAAGATTTACCGACAGCAGGTCAACTCAAGGACTCACAGGGAGACTTGCAACACCGATTCTGATGCTTTCCCCTCACGTTCATTTAGAATTATATTATTTAGGGCACAAACATAAACAAAATAAATGTAGTAGATATTGTTGAAATAATTTTATTCGTGCTACCCACACTGAGGTAGGTCTGTACTTGAGGATTGGAAGTGTTTGAGAGAGTAAAGGAGAGTGTAAAAGTAATGAGATACAGGTTACGGTTCACTAAACATTTGTAGAGGATGACAGTATCTGTAGGGCTTTCACTTCCGTACTTTGATCTCTGCTGCTGTCAGCCAGCTTCCAGGGAATCAAGTTCACAGTTTCACAGCATCCAAAACCCATGCCAAGCTAATAGAGTTTAAAGGGCGGGATCGGGCATGCATTAGCCATAAACCTAACCAAACAGTTTCTGACACTACATGTTGTTAAAACAGTGGGTGGTGATGCAGTGCAAATGTAGTGTAAGAAGGTACAGAAAAGCTTTGATATTAAGAGTAAAATAAACATCAGCGACTGTGTATATTGTTTCATATTTTCTGCAACAATAAAGAAATAAGTAAATGCCATGTTGTGTGAAAGAAAAATCACATTAAGTCTACTTGGATTGTCATCTGAAACTCTGATTTGAACTTCTAATCTGCACGGCGCCTACTTTACCCATACCTCATGAAACGCACTGAGAGCAAGGAGAGGCATATTCCCAACAGTAATGTCAAAATGATAAAGAAGCCCAAGAAGCCTTAAGATACAGTCTGAGACACGTCAATCGATAAAGCTTTTCTCAGAGCAATAAAGTCTTTATTAAGCTGGGTTAAATAAAGGAGAAAGGAGAGAGAGTCACCTGATGTCTCAAAGATGATCTGAGTAAACTGCACTCCTTTCTAAAAGGCCTATGGGAGGTCTATAACAAAGACAGAAGAAGAGCCATGTCTGCCATGTGCTTGACAGATGTGATTTTCTCCTTTTAATTGATTTTCTCCTCAATTTTGGAAGACAGAGAAGCACGTGGTATTCTGCCCATGCCTTGTGATGAAGAGCAACATGGGACTGCCATCTCCCTGCCGTGACACCTCAGCGGGCTCCCTACCTGGCTCATGGCACATCAGTGAAGGCTTCAGTTTGAATCAATAACAAAATAATCAACAGACAAGAAGATTTTTCAACTTTCTACAAACCTTACTTCTCACACCAACCCTTGACAGTTTGAATTTATAAAAAAAAAACAAAAAAACAAGGAAGACATTATGAGCGATTTCAAACATTTTTTTTGTCTCCAAACTAAGCTTAAGAGTCAAAAGAGAGAGAAAAAAGTAACTTTCCGCATACTTTGTGGGTGTAGACAGGATCCATGTCAGACAAAAGGTTACCAACACAGAAGTGGAATCTGAATATGTGGAACAAAGGCTATCAGGTTGAGTTTTTGTCTGTGAGAATGAGGGCAGTGTTGACAGATAATGCTGTGGAAAGGGAAGCACATTGCCTACCAAATGCAGCACTGTTCAGTTCAATTTTGTACAAAAACAATACTGATAAAGTGCATCTATTTTATCATATTTGTAATCACATGTAACATACTTACAATTATGTCTTTTTCTCATAAAACATTCATTAATATAGTTCCAAAAATTAGGATTAGAAGCAACATATTAGAAAAAAATTGAGAGAAAAACAACAATAAGGAATGGCAAATCTTGTCTCAGAGGTAAATATGTTAAACAATGCACATCAGTCATACAGGCTGCATAGTTTACAGAATGTATATCCTGCCAAATCACACAAACACCTCAAATCTCACTGTGAGCAAAGCTACAGTGACAGATTGACAGGCAACAAACTGAGTGTGACAGATTCTAAAATCGCATTAAACTAAATGAGAAATGCAGTCTAAGAGAAAGACACAAACACAGAGAGACGAAAACAGGTTGAGAGAGAGAAAGATGGGGGGAGGGATTAATTTGAGGGTTGGGGCTGGAAACCCTGACAGACTTTGTGTGACATTAAATTTGTCTTTTAGAATATATAAATCGGGGATTTTTTTTTTTAAATGCGCATACCTGAGCACTCACATCCACCATGGAGGGTGTGAAGGGGGATTAAGGGGGAAACTAAGAAGGCAAATACAGGTTCATATACAAAAAGAAAAGATATAAACAGAGAGGCGGAATTTGGTACAGAAAGAGACAGACAGAAATGAGCAACGCTGACATAAAAGAAGTAAACAAAAACAACAGCGATAGCACGAGATAAACAAAATGCTTCTCAGAGCTCATCCACCCCCACCTGAATATGTGTGAGCACTTCAGAACTTACACATTTTTTTAAAAATAGTAACCGATTCTGAACATTGCTTTAAAATGTGAATGCACATATGAACACTCCTTATTACAATAAAACTGTTTTTACAAAATACTTGGAGACAAATTGTATGCAGAACATTTCCAAAGAAACGCATGATAATAAACGTCAAGGTGGAGAAAAGTGTGTGAACTCTACTGCACTGCTCTCAAACTGTCTCATTTGTGAACATTCTTCTTTTGCAACATCTCATATAGTCATCCTAATACAGAGCTGGTATATGATGAGACTGTCAGTCAAATAAGAAGAGAGCCAGCATGCAAAACAGTAATAGAAATTAATTTGTTTGTGGACTCTGCTGTCTGAGAGTGTCTCTTTGAGTGATGTGCCATCTGTCACAGAAACAAAGAGAGAGAATTGGAAAGTGAAAACAGAAAACTAATTTTTACTCGGTTAAGAAAGCACCCACTATTCCAGAGGAGGAGTTGAATAAACTGCACATAATCAAAATTTTAGCCGTTGTGCTACATGGTGCTGCACTTTCCAATGCATCGTATGCATTTGAGTGTGTGTGCGTATGCGTGCGTGTGTGTGTGTGTGTGTGTGTGTGTGTGTGTGTGTGTGTGTGTGTGTGTGTGTGTGTGTGTGTGTGTGTTCTTGTACTTGCTACATGGTGAGCACCATTTTCTGCATTTAACTATCAAAGTGAGGACATTTTTACAAAGTGAGGACATTTTGGCCGGTCCTCACTTTGAAACAGCCATGTTTGAGGGTGAAGACTTGTTTTTAGAGAACAGGTATGAATTGAGGTTTGGTTAGGGTTAGGGTAAGGATTAGGGTTAGGCAATCAGTTGTGATGGTTAAGGTTAGGGTAAGGCTCTAGGAAATGCATTACGCCTATGGATGTCCTCACTAAGATAGAAGTACAAACATGTGTGTGTGTGTGTGTGTGTGTGTGTGTGTGTGTGTGTGTGTGTGTGTGTGTGTGTGTGTGTGTGTGTGTGAATGCGAGCGCTTTTAATCAATATTCAACCTAAGGACAGAGTACCTGGCCAGGACCCCGCAGCTACAGATCAGCAGCTTGGTGATGATCAGTAAAAAGTACATGGAGTACCTTGGGTCCTGGCCATCAATTTCTGAAGCATATTTGATATTGCACAAAACCAAGCCTAGTCTCTCTTTCCCCTGCCTTTTACTTTGTTTATTCAATACCTTCCCTCCTCTCCTGCCTTATTTTTCTAGCCCCACCAAACCCGCATAATGTATTTCACCTTTCATTGTTAAATTAGCATTTGATGCAGAGGAGAGTTATGTGCCGTGTGCCAAAATAAACCACAATTAAGCCCATGGGGGACTCGTTTCTCCTGCTTAAGCTCCTAATCCAACAGGCCCATACTTATCGCCTTGCCCCACATGTGCACTTTTACACCATGAAAATGATGCCCAACAATGTGCCAGTCTGCTAAAATCACCTGTTACAGCATTGAACAAAGGCTGGCATGGGCACTGCCAGACCCTGCAGCCAATGAGCAACAACGTGTAATGATGGGGCCATGCATATGGATGAGCATGGCGGTGATCTGGGTGATTGACAAGAGAGATAAACAATAATAACAAGCAAGGCTAGTTCGGAAGACTCCTGTGAGACCTGGCAGAAAGGTTGTTGCCATGGCGAGGTGAAGGGAAGTAGTGCAAAGCCAGAAGCTGACGACACTGATGTTTACTGTGAAACAACCTAGTCATTGTGTATAAGAATTTAATGTGACACAAGATTTCATTTACGACAATTTCTAATCATTATTTTAATATATAAATAGAGCTGAAATAAAATTGTAAGCTTACGTGAGAGGCATGTGATGTGCATGTGTTTAAGTTTTATCCGTATCCCTATGACTAAATTGCAAAGAACAAAAACAGTCATTCCAGACTTTCTTTTTTTGTAGCATGTTATCAAGTTTAGCTGCCTAATGTAGCCATCAGACACACACGTCTTAATGTGTTAAGGGTTGTGAGAGAGCTGGAGCCTTTCCCAGCTGACACTGGGCGAGAGGTGCAGCCTGCACAGGCCTCAGCTGCCTAATGTTAAATCGAATCGATGGCAATCACTTTATTAGGTTTGGAGTCACACTATGAACAGATATTGAATAAAACACAGCTCTATGACCATCTGGGGATCATTGGTGAATCAAAATCAAATTAATTCACATGGATGTACATATTACAAAACAACACATTTATTGTCTAAGGGAGGGGAAACAGAGGAGACATAAAAAACAACAACAACAAAAAGTTTGCGATAATAATTACATTTTGGGTGGAAAAAATGCAAATTTTAGGCTTTAATAGCCTGAGATCCAAGTGCAAATGCATTTGGGATTTCTGCAGCCAATAAAAGTGGCATAATACAGGTGGGTAGAAAGTATATCTTTTTTTCTCATTCCATTGGAAATGAAACTATATCAAATTGCATTAGTGTGCAAAGAGCAAAAAAATAGACCTAAGACGTGCTGTAAAAAAACACAGGGATAGATAGGTGAGGCTTATTTTTGTTTCTATGAATATCACCGCTTCAAGAAACTCAAGGGTCGGGATGATGACATATATGTTAAAATGAGTGTCTTTTCTGCTTTTCTTTGATATTCTTACTAGTGCATTTGCACACAACATAGGGCAATACTAATTACAAATGAATAGCAGCGGTGCAGTGTTAGTCATTAGCCTTTCCTTTTGAAAAGAAGATGGGGTAATATAAAATACATTGGCAGACATTAAACATTAAGAAGCCACTCTGATATTCTGCAAAACAAGCCCCTAGGGCCATATCATCCGCTGACGAGACTTAGCTTACCACACACACCAAAAACTGGGCGTGCTAAAACATTTAGTGATGACTCCCTCATTTCAAGCAGCTTGATCATATGGCATGTTCTGAGTAAGGGTGGGGAAAAGAACTGCTCTGCAGCAGTTTAAAAACTGTGATTACAGTTTGTTTGAAATGAATTCTCAGTGTGCTACGCTGTGCAAAAAATTTGAGGTCATTCAGTTGGAAAGACTCGCATTTGTACGAGGTTCGTTCCTCAGCGTGACAACAACTTCAAACTTACAACCATAAAACAGTCAAAAAGAACTATCTTCAGCAACAAGAAGAAGTGCTGCAGCAGATGGTGAGGCCCTCACAGAGCCCTGATCTTAACGTCGTCTAGTCAGTGTGGGATTACATGAAGAGACAGAATCAACTGAGACAGCTGAAGCCCACAGAACTGTGGCAAGTTCTCAAAGATGGTTGGAACAAGCTTTCTGCCAAGAACCTCGTAAAACTGTCCACAAGTGTATCGACCACTCAACCACATACCCTTTTGTTTAAGAGGCAAAGGGAAGTCATACCAGATCTTGATTTAATTTAGTTTTATTTTCTGTTTACTTCATTTTCTATTAAGTTAACTGGAACAAGCATTTATGGCTTTATTTTTTTTCAGGGTGTTCTGACAACCTTTGTCTTTTGGCTATGACCTTGTACATAATCCTAAAATTTGTTTTCCACTGTGCAGTGGAAAGTCACATCAAATATTGATTTAATTAAATGTTGTTTTCTGTTTACTTCACTTTCTATTAAGTAAACTAGAAAAAAAGTATTAATGACTGCATTTTTCAGGGTCTTCTGGCAACATTTAGCTTTTGGCCTTGACCTCGTACATAGTCCTAATATCCGTCATCCATTGTGCAATTTGAGAACGATTGCTGGTTAACAAACAAAAACAATGGCAGCTATGATTTACATTTGTACCTGTTATTTTTATTTGTGCATCTAAAACACACAAAGGTTTAAGAGATTAACGGAAACACAGATTTTAAATAAATATAGTGGGTTCAGTGTGCCGGGTAATCCAAAAAAACTCAACACATGGAAATTAGTCACATCCAATCAAAATGACCCACATTCAGTCTGAAGGCATGGACAGAATGTGAATCATACAATTCACACAGACCACATACCTATGCAAGTATGAATATGAAAAGTGTATTTTAATGTAACTTTCGAACTTCAATGGCCGATTAAAGTTGCCTAAACTAAATACAAGCCTTTGTGACTGTGCATTAGCTCTGATCTAGTGAGGTCAATGTTGTGATGAGCTTTGATGTGACATGGTTAAATTAGAAATGGGCCATAATTGGACATCACAGGGGCTCAGCAGCTGTAAAACTATATATAGTGCATGAGCAACCACAGGCTGTTTTTTTTTTCTTGATGGAAGTAGAAAGCTGATTAGACCTGGAAAAGCTTCTATTTGCCCTGGGGGAGCATTAAAGGAGGGAATGCATGCATTGTAGACAACTTAAGAATTTAAAACTGTGATCACAAAGAATAATTTTCCAAGATGTGCCAATTAAGCAGCAAGGGAATGAAAGGTAGTCCAGCAGAGATATTATGTGAGAAAAATAAGAGAAAAAGTGGCAAGACAAAAGAAGAAGCTGTTAGAGCTTGGAGAGCGTACTTGCAAAGCATTAATCTAAATTCCTAAAAACCAATACCACTTAATCCCCTCTACTGTAAGTAAGAAGTCTTCCTAACAACGCCTTTGGACACAGTTCCTCTCAGAGATTGAAAACCATGTGTAATGCAATAATAGCAACATTTGTCAGCCACTTGAACTCTTTTTTCCATTTCTCTCTCGACCACTGCCACAACAGAGGAAGGTCTGTCATTGAGATTACTACAGACTTTCAGCTACCTTGAAAGGGAAGTCCTCATCAAATACTTTGTCACTGGAGTGGTTGAAATAATTCGGTTTAAACTGTCACTGCTATATTGGATCCGAATACAGAAATTCCAATAAATCTCCTAACCAAATAGTGAAAACAATTCAACAAAAGGAAAATTACATAAATGCCACATTCTTATAGAACTATACAAAAATAAGCAACAATTTACTTTTGCTTGCTTAAAATACAATTACTTCAGGATAACTGACAAATATAAATACGGGATACTACAATAATGATTGTAATACATTTTACTGCATTTGTGTTTCTTTCTACTTCGACTGTTGGTGATATATTTTTTTTAACAGTAACATGAAACTGGACGCCAAGAGCTTAAAACACGTACAAAACACAAAACATGAGCGCTTCTCTGCATTACAAAAAAAAATTCTGTGGGCTGTATTTAGAAACTGTCAAGGAATAACAAAATTATACAAGCAGTCCAGTAAATAATAAATGAATATAATAAGACACTACAATTACGCTCTCAGCTCTGTTACAGCATAGTAACCCTGACAGTGAACTATTATGAGTAACTTGCTGCATGTGTAGCGGTTGATTACACTATAAACTATTCTAGTTTACAAGTGCTTATTAATAATCTGGGCATTGTTTGGCCTCCTTGTGTTTCATTGGCAAGAACTATAAGGGCATGGGACCAAATACCATCATTATGCCAGTTAAGCCTTCTCCCTGGGGGCAAAAGGGCTGTGAGGGACTTTTGGAGAAATTGAAACACCAAAGGAGAGCCAGCTTAAGTCAATAACAGCAAGGTCATGGGCATAGTCACATCATGGTTTAAACAATACAAATGAGGAAGAATATGCAATTAGCCAGATGCAACTAAAAAGAACTAGGGGCTAGTGGTTCAGCACTGCCAAACTAAAGGCAAACACAATGCAACCAGGCCCCCTGAAGCCCAGAGCGCATGTGCCAGACTCTTTCCCACACAAACAAGTTCTACAGGACCCCTTCCTTTGCTGCTTCCGTTGCCCGCCAACAATAGCAGCGGATAGCTTTGTGAGCCTGTCAGCCCTTTAAAAGCAGACCTTTGCCAGGTTTTCTGAGACTCAACCTGTTATCAGTGAGCCAACGCGTATTGTTGTCTTTCATTGTCCTCCTCATCTCATTGTTATACAGGGTATGGTGGAGGGGGGACTGAATTCAATGAGGCTGACCTGATATATAAAAGTGACCTCTGTCCACCAGCACTATGAATATTGTATGCAGATGAGAATCAAAGAGTGAGAGAGAGAGAGGGAGATAGATTGCATGCAAACATGCCTGTGTGTGTGTGTGTGTGTGTGTGTGTGTGTGTGTATGTGTGTGTGTGTGTGTGTGTGTGTGTGTTTGCACATGTGCAAGGAGCAGACACACATTTATTGCTTGCATGATAAATGACACAGTCGTGTAGGGACGTGAAGACAGAGGGGATAACTGACACTGTCTATCCATTTGCATGTTATGTACGTATGTTTGTATGCCAGCTGCATAGGGATGAAAACAAGTGTGGCATTGCAAGGATTCATATGGAGCATGGATGAATGGTGAGAGCCAGGACTGTCTGCCAGCATTCAGGGATGTGTACATCATCTCTGAGGCGTTGATGGGCCCTAATGCAGAATAAGGAGAGCCAATCAACTCCTATCTATCCACTCTGCCAGGGTGACACATTGTAGGGGTACTTCAAGGCCAGCGCACTGCCACATTCTGCTGACAAATCATTACATTAGACATGTCGACGGAGAAGGAAGATAATAAGATTGAGTTACAGAGTTTTAGATGCATTACGAACACCTCTTGCTTCCTTGATTCCTTCCGCTTTCACAATTTCTTTCATTTGTCAATTCCCTGCTTGATTGTCATGGCTGAATTTTGGACACTTTTGCACTGGTTTATTTTTCTCTTGTAACAAGTGCAAGAAAACCTGTCGAAACAGAGCCATTGTTTATGAGAGGTGTCCATCGCTGGCCACAAAAACGCAGGTGTGCTTTGTCAGGCAGCTTGGTGACGTTTCAACTTTTTAAAGATAAAAGTGTTAATTACTGCTAATGAGTCACATAAACTGATAAATTATCAGTCACTGAGAGAAACACTTGGATATCAAACCAACATAAGTATCACATTTGTAATGGAAAATTGAAAAAAAACAAAGCACAAATAATGACAATATGCTAATTAAATCTGTGTCAACAAAGCCTTTTAAATTACTTAATAACAGCTACAAAAGCACAACAACAGTGAAACAACAGCAGATCAAACATACTATATGGTCCATCTTGTATATACTGTACTGCCCAAAAGTTGTAGGCACCTCACAAATTTGTATCCATGATTTAGTACTATCAAGAGGGCATCTGATCAGTCACAAATATACACCAGGAATAATGCGCTAATAAACAATAAGCTATCTTTAACAAGAGGAAGAACAAGGAAGAGATTAAAGCGACCGACACAGGTTACATCCACAATATGACTGGTAAGTTCTCCAAGATGCTTAAAACAAGCTGTGCAAGTGTACCAAGGACAACAAGAACTAGAAGAACAAACACTGAGTCGATTTTGGTTTCTTCTGTCCGCTCTTTAAATGAAGTAAATACATGAATAAAAATTATTTATGACTTTACTTTTGATTCTATCTGCACTTTATTTTTAGTTTGCAGTGTTGTATGTATAGTATACCCCGTACTACATGTATGTATGTATGTATGTATGTATGGTACACCCCCCTGGATCACCCACTCTATGTAGCATTACAAGCCGGTAAATGCAGTGGCTTTTATTATTGCCAAGCTGTGCATACACATCTTCCTTCTCGGTACGTGTGTGCATCTGTCCATGTGGATAAATGGTGATTGGCGTGTGGCTGAAAGTGGGTGGTGTGGAGTGATTAATCAGCATAATGAGTGTAGATGAGCACTGTGCAGATGGAGCCCACACTCAGGACTGTGTCACCCAGCAGGAAGTCTCTTTGCTCTCCTTCAGTGCCGCTGTATAGCGTTAAATATAGCTATAACTGTATTTCCTGGCCATTTGTTGCTTGTGTCCTTGTTAAATTTGTGAGCTGCATGATCCTGGTATACAATCACGTTACTCTTATTTCACCAGGACGGTTATCTAAGTATACAATTAGCAACATTTTCATATAAATAAAGATTATCCATGATAGTTTTGTGTTCCCTCTCATACTAAATGACATTTCAAAATACTGTGTGGTGCAAATCACACTTTCTGTCAAACGCAACTTTCCAAGTCCAACTCCATCAACCTTCAAAGAGCTCACATGAATACATTTTAAAACACCACATGGCATATGGCACACTGGTGGGATGCAGTGCATATTTTGTCTATAGGTCAATAAAGATCTATAATAATATAGATCAATAAAATGCACGTTGCTTCCATGTCTCCCATTCAAATTCTACATGTATGCAAACCAAAAATATGACATAAAACATAGTATAATCAACCTTAAATGTGGCAAAATCCACAATTTAATAATGGGTAAGAAAATTAGTCAAAGAAGAAATATGCCACAAGCACTCAAACATTTCTGAGAAACCTACATTTTTACTGACTCAATTTTAATCTCAAGCAATCCACTTCACATTAATAATTTTGTATTATAAATTATTAGCATATCTGTAGTTGAATAATTATAACTATACATACAACTACAGAGTATTGTAATGATTCGAGTTTCAGTTTGCTACACAAACAAGTACCATTGTAATCGAGAAAAAAAAGCCAAAAACAAATAACAATAGTAATGTAAATGGAGAAACCACTGCAGGTTAATAGAGGCGTAATTCTGATTGGTACAAAAATATACACAAAAGAACAAGACAGACATCGTATGTTGGGAAGTAAATAAGCTTTTTTTTTGTTGTTGTTGTTGAAGTGCTGCCCTCATTGTGCAGGCCCGGCTTTATTCTGTCTTTAGAAGCATTATCTAACCAGCGGCCGCACTCTTGCCAAATGTGTGCTCCTTCTGCACCGATAAGTTAACTCAGTTGGTCCTCTCGCCTCCCTCTGGACTTTGTGACATTAGCTTGGCTCCCAGATGCTTATGCTGACTCACACACTTGCTCTCATGAGCCTCGTTGAGCCTGCCTCTTTGTTAGCAGCCTCACTGTCCTGCTTCACATTTATTAAAGGGGAAGACGGAGGACGTAAACGTGACAATGGAGAGTCTCTCAATGAGGACGACTAGCTGCTTGCCTGCGGAAACAGAAACATTTCTTTTTCTGTGTGACTAACCCTGACCACCTGTCATATCAATAACATCGCTGATTCACATGCATTTTTTATAACTGTGAAGAAAAGGAACAAAGGTAGCAACAGCCGCCAGCGTCTGAATACCTGCATCACTGAGGAAATCTGAGAGAAGACGCTGCAGCTTTTTCTTGTCTGTGTGCTTTTGTAAACATTTGGTCATTATTTGTTAATCACTGCCTTGCTCGGCGTCGGTTCAGTGCCATGTCAGTGACTTTGAGAATACCTAACAGCTGTAAAAATGTGGACAAAGGGTTTCAAATATTAAAGCGATCACTAATGCAGCAGCCTACTGGCCAGCTTCACCTGTGTGGTTTCACTCGGTAGTCTGGCCAGGGTCACTTGAATGGCAGCTGTTTGATGGAGCACTTATTTTCTCTGTAACCCAAACTGACTACTGTGCACCAGTCTAACCATTTTCCCGGCACTGTGTGCAACAAGGTTCTGGTGGGGTTTGGCTGTGTCCCCAGCTGCCCTGCTGGCAGATATAGACTACTTTGCAACAGAAAGGCTGACGATGGGAAAAGGTCAACACCTTAACTTCCTTTCTCCATCACAAAGCAGAGGGAGGTGATGTGCCATTTCATAATGTACACTCTGTGCTTTCTTCAAGATTACCAGCCAATTAAAGGTTATCAGAGCTCAAAATATAGCAGTGCAGGGCAGCTCCCTGAATACCCCCCATCTAAATATATATTGCCTTTCCACTTGATACTAGCGTATGTGTTTAAAGCAGTGGGGAGGAAGCTGCTGGACAACTGTTTGTTGATAAGCCATGTGGGAAAGGACATATATATATCAGGATAAATGTTTTTTTTTTTTCCTCTCCTGGTACCTCTGGACTTTAAATCAGCACTTGAACAATGCCCACTGCTGTTCTGGAAGAAGAAAGAGCAAATAACCCTGTTGCACACACTCATGCACACAACAGGGTGTATCACTGTCAAGATTATATTGAAATCAAATCTTCTATTTGCAACTCACCCCTGAGGTCTATACCTCCTACTGCTGAAATAAAACAGTATCAAAAGACACCATGGCTGCTGTGGCCACAAGGAAAACACAAGGAAATGTTGGTGCAGATAGAGCCTAACGCTGTCCAGTGATGCATCTTCACCTCAGATGCACCCGCCCTGTTTCCAATTAAGGCTTTCAGAGACAAGTAAAAATGAAATAAAATGTGAGCAAAAACAAGCAGCATTTAGGAGGCTCATCAATCATGGCATAAGACAAAGACAAGAGGAAAGGAGGGTGGAGTTGAGGAGACTTTGCCAAGTCTTGTCCTTCATAATCCATTGTAAGAGGATGAATGGGGGTCTCTATGGTCCACATGAGAATGGGAAGACTGACTGGTGCCAGAGACAGACCATAGCAGGTTTAAAATGGGGTCACTGAGCGCTCCTCCAGACGCTGGAATTTAAAAATTCCGTTTTCATGTGAGCACATGGGGAAATTATCTCTTCCGCTTTCCCTCACACACTCTTCACAAAGACTCAAGTTCACACAATCTTCAGTAAGCGTGCCTGTGTGTGTGTGTGTGTGTGTGTGTGAGGGGAAAAACTAACACATCAAACTGGAGATCAGTCTTACCTGGATGAGTGATTCGCTCAGTCTTTCCTCGTCTACCTGCAGCACAATGTCCCGGATCTCTTCATAAGGCAGGCGGAACGAGCCCAAGAAAATTGCTGTTGTGATGTAGAGAGAAGAGAGTCATTTCCTCTCCTTTTTTATTACACTGCAGGGTTCAAAGAGCCATTTCAGCACTCATCGCTCCTCAGACAAAATGACCACAGACCTAACTTGCCACTTGGAAAAACTAATACACATTCTGCCCCTGTACAGATAGTTTGTGTCACTCTGGAAAAAAAAAAAATGAAAGGGAAAAATATCAAGATTTACAAGTAACAATGAAAGGAAGGTGTCAAGTAATACATTTGTTCATAAAAAGTAAACCATACAGAATCACAGTAACAATACAAAAATAATGTCTTATTATGTTATTAGGTGTAGCAGTGACGCCGTCATCTGGGAAGGCTACAAGATTTTGTTTTGGTGGACACAAAGGAATACAGTGAATTTGCCTCAGGGGGAAGCCTAGTGGGTGTTTCTCTCTCCAGGTGGGTGGCTGCAGTGGAAATTGGAGCTGATGGTGTATCCAGGTGGAAGTCACAGGTGGAGGTTTGATAATGAGTTGGAGGAGAGTCACTCAACAGCTGCTATACTACCGAAGCAGTGGGACCTGATGTCTGTATTTGACATGCAACAAACAGAGAGGCAGTGTGTTCGCTTTTTTTTCTTCACAGAGTATCACTGCATGTTACACAAGCTAGTTACTGCGTGTGCTTACTGCATACCCATAATAGAACACACCATTAGTATTGCTTCAATGTGAGGTAAAGCATAGAAGGTATATCCACTTTTGAATTGGGTGTCAGTCACTCAGCACCACAAAAATGTAGTAATCCTTATTCGGCCGGTAATCTATATTTATCTTTTCCGTGTATATTCTCAGCCTGAAATTCTCGTGTAATTAAACAATTCAATTTACATATACACTCTACTGCCTTTCACAAGTGCAATTACCTTGGACATGTGTTATAACTTCTTATTTATTTTCCTGTTTTCTAATTTATTTCATTCACTGCACTATCGCAATAGTATTTATAACTTATTTTGTTTTACCTCAATTGTTTGTAATTGTGTGTATTTTATTGCTGACCCTGCATCGTCGTTTCGTTCTGCAGTGCAACTCTGATGTCATTTGCTGGAATGACAATTAAGCAATCTGAAATCTGAATCTGAAATTACATTTTTAAAGTTTTAGTCCTAATCGCACCACTTAATCTGATGTGAGCCCCTGTCTGACATACTACTTAGGAGAAATTCAAGTCACATATGCAAGGCAAACTTATAATTATGACTTTGTATTTCACAATTCTGATTGTGTATATTATAATAGAATCACTTTAAATTCATTGCCGAAGGGAAATTGGGGGATGAATTAAAAAAAAAAAAAGATCAGATACCATTTTACAGTGTGATTTATAGCATAACAGTGATTTAGAATTCCATACTAATCTAAGCAATTCTCATAAATATAACTTAAATCCTCAAAATAATAGAGTGCTATGGTCAGAATTATACATTATTGATGTATGTCATAATTATAAAACACTTTCTCATACAATATCATTATTAAGAGATATGTTTTGACGGACTTCCATATGTTGTGGCTGTAAATATTTTAATTTCATTTCTGAGAAATTGCATTTCTGTTGCTTTAATATGTCCAACGGCACCAAATGCTGCAGTAACCGTGAGCCTGATCCCCCTGAGGAAGGAGTCATAGCCTGAGGACCACCGCCAGACTACCACAGCACATCCAGCAGCCACGGAGGAGCCTTTAAATCCAGCTCTAGCCAACACCTCAGGGACTTTGCCATGGACACGTGGGTCACAGGGGACAGCGAACCATCCAGGAGGGAGCTGTGTAGTGTGTTGGGGTGTAGGTGAGCACAGTTTCCCAGCATGCTCTAAGACACGAGCTTAAGAGAACTGCGCTCTAAGTCACAAGAGACATTTACTGTTCTTCACTCTGCTTCTACAATGTTCTTAGTGCTTACAGCTGCTGCGGAAGTAGGTATTCTGCACCATGACTGAGGCTTGGTGCACGCTTGGTCATATATTATTAATATCATTTTGTTAATTCCAGTATTTGTTTTGCTTTCTTAATCAAATAACATGTTCACATGCTATAACTTAATCTATTAAGTGCAGAAACTGGGCACTTTCATAGACATTAAAAAAATATTTTCAGAAAAATCAACTTGGGATTTACTGCAATGAAATTCAGGACACTACAAATTTAATAACTTTACAAAGCATCTGATATTAATAAAGATTTTAAGTTACACAAACTTGCCATTTGGCATATTGATCTTCATCTAACACTTCTAGTCCCTCCATCGTTTAAATTAAAATAATACACATGATTTGTTTTAGCAAGGCAGCTTATCTTGCCTTAAAGTGTGACATTATCGAAACTGAAGTGCATTTTAATGGGACATGCCTTATTTACCGTCTAAATGCTACATGTTTCTGAGTGTCTCTTTAAGAGCCATATGCAGTGTTGTGTTGAGCGAGGGCTGTCAAAAGTAATACTGAGATATATTGTACGTTACAAAGTAAAGTAGATGAAGATGAGAATGCAGATGAAGAGTGACAGGCGGAAAATCCAACTTTCGGGGCTGCCTGGCAATCTTATACCTCACCGTATGCTCTGTGTCAGTGCAGGGTGCCATTAGCTCGCACCTGTTTGGTTACCTCACTGTGCCAAAATGGGCAAAAGTGGTGTGGGTGGAGATTTGTTCATGCAGATTCTGCAGCACAATGCAATTTTGGAGCACACTAGCAAAAAAAAAAAATCTAATAAAAATGCACCTGCATATCCACCCACAAGGATCAGGCCTAAGATGTTGTTAAGGTGCACTGAGCTTTCTTTGTGGCTTTAGTTTGTGGACAAAAGGACAGTGCACAGTAGTGATATTTACCAACACTGAAAACAAAATCAGAAACAGACTTCATAACTGCCAGCTAACTTTTGGCTCCCGTGTGTGCTATTGCTACCTGTTAGCCCAACAGGAAAAACTGTATCGTGTTTTATTTCTTTGGCTGTTTCTATATTTGGTGATTGTGGTGTGAAAGAAAGTCTCTTTTACAAACAGAGGCCATTCCACACACAAGCTCTGTGACACAGCGGCTCTCCACAACCACAGCTTATAAACGTCTGTCAAGTTGAGGATGAGTCATATTTCTAATAAATTTATTATGGAATCAATAAAATAATATATTTAATTACTGTTTAAATAGATTGCTGCAAGTGTCCTTGGAAATTCACGATGTTTATGATTAGCTAGCTAAGAGTGAAAGCTTTTAGAAATTGTCTCGCTATCACATTCAACAGAATTCTAAAATAGAGCATATATTCGGCAACATATTTGAAGCACATTTCTGTAAAAATTTTATAGCAAGAAAATGTCTGCTTGGTTTATACTGCCTAATAGTCTCTGAGATTTAAATATATATGACAGCTTTTGGCAAGTTAGCTTTTAGGGGACATGCTTGTGACCAAATCCCTCATGAATTGGGATTTTGCTTAAAAAAAAGGTTAAAGTGTTCAATATGTTTTACTCAAAAGTTGCAGAAAGATAAATGCTCGAGAGAATAAACTATATGATGTTTGAGATTCTACAATCATTTTTTGTCGATTACAATTGTTCTAGATTTCAGCACGATACACTGTAATTAACCTGTACAACTTAAAATAAGCTGTAATTAAGTCCAGGACCCATGTCTCTTCTATTGTGATCCAAGATCTGCTCTTTTCAAACAGACATGGCGTTGCTTATCCTCAAAGAAAGATCATAGCCAAAACTGATTCTCTTTAATCTCTAAATATCTTTCTCTCTCAAGTTAGCAATTGTAATGTGCTTTATTTTAGCCGTAGCCACAAGTCATCCGCCCACCTGCAGCTCACTGAGAGTGCTGGCCGAAGGTTTGCACAAGCAGACTGATTAGACACAATTCATCAGACAGCGGTATGCATAATCTTTATCTCAGAATACATAATGTGGAGCTGACATCACAATCACTCATGTTATCTCACTTCCCATCCCAGTCGCTGAACCTTCAATACTACCACACATCAAAATTGAGAACAGAGCTTAGGGGGTTCAGTGGCAGGCAGTGAATATGATCTATGATGCTGTGGTATGTGTCAAGGGGACTCAGGAGAGCGGTGCAGCTTTGTACGACCACATGCCTCCCACCCATTGCTATTCTGAAGGTGACGTTTTCTACACTTGTTTTTGCTTCCTGCCAAATTCAAAGCCCATCTGCAGATTTTGCAATCAAAGATGCCAGTGACACCTATCAACATTGCCACAACCCATACATGAGTGCAATGACATGTGCAATGGCGCATTTGCAAATGCACACACACACACAGGCAAACGCATGCACACAGATACAGAAACCCACATGCTTCAATGTGTTATCCTTATGTTCATACCACATGCGCCTTACTGACATCAGACCTCAATATTTCACCTTGTAAATGCATTCATCTGGCCTCTGCTTTGAAATATGCAGCCATTTGCTTCCAGTTCTCACTCTGTGTGAAGGAATTTATCCACCCATGTTCCCCGCAGTCTACAGTATACCTCTGCATACAGAGGAACGCTGAGAGAGACGTGTGTAAACAAACAGGTGGAGTAAGAAGGGTGACCTGTAATCTTTGCATTAGACATGTATATTTCATGAGGCGCGATTATCTACACTGTTTCTCTGAGGTACGGTAAATCCCAAAGAGTTGGGTAAACAACAAGATGTGCTCTACCCATCAATCATAACAAGACATCCAGCAGTCACCGATGTCTTTCTATGATCAGTTCACACACACCCACACATACGCACATTTTGAGCAGGAGGATTTTTACGTAACTTGAAATGATACCCAACCAAAAAGTCTTTTGATCAGCTACACCAAAATAAAGAGAAGCTTGATGGGGGAGGTAAATACACCATTATTAACTTACCATTTAGTCCACTTACTGTGGGCTCCAGGAGATTTCAAACATCCGCTTGTAGTTTCAGTAGCTTCAGTTTTGATAGGAAGTTTCTTTACATGTAATTACAGACAAGGCTTGGACACAACATTCGTGTGGAAAACGCCATACGGCAGCCAAAAATGATCCAACTGCCCTGCAGGGCTCAGTTTAAGTGTACCCATATTGAAAGTTGTCTCCTGTTCGCAAGCAGCTTCATGAGAGTATGAAATTGTTGAAAGGAGAATTGATACTTCTGACATAAAGGTGATGGTTAGAAATAGCATTGTACTTCATGAACTAATTGAGATAAACATGTGGTTAGTGGGTGTAAAATATCTTTAAATACATAACTACATCTACTTACAAAGGTTCTGTGCTGTCTTGGCATCCAAGATACGAAGCTCTTTTGCCTTTTTCTTGAATTGTGGCATTCTGTTGTCAGTTTCATCCTTCACATCTGTTCTCACTGCAAGAAAAAGAAACAATGTTTTCAGAATTACTTAAAACATTTTGGAAAATATATGCAATGTAACAGTGTAGTACATACTATTTAATCAAAATGTTGACACTGACTGCTTTTAGCACTGTATAAAAGCAAGAATTAAATGCCATTCAAAAATGTTTTCTTTTTTTACATTTCCCATAACAAAGCACAATAATTAATTTCCACACATTAGAATGCAAATCTATTTATGGATATTAAAAAGTAAGCTGACAGGCCAAGATGCCAACAGATGGTATAAACCAATTAAAAACCATAGTTTCAATACCAGAAAAGTTTAGCATTTGATTCCATATCACTTTCTCTTAATAAAAAGCAAAAACAAACAAGCTACTACTGCTGAAGTATTTGGCAGACACTGTCTACTTTGTGACGTATTATAGATTAAGTGCAACCATTTGAAATAAAATAATGCAAAACAGGACAGCCATCCCATATGATTGGATATTATGCCACAGATGTGATACAGCATGAAGTTGATGATAGGTGCCTCTGATTGATGCTAGTTCCATGTAACATAATGTGTAATATCATCATCTTTAGTATCAGATGAAACTCTTAAGAAGAACTTCCCTCTCTTCATTTATTTGTGTGCCACCACTTCTGTCATTGTGACAATGGGTAGATGGTTGATAAGCACAGCTCACTCCCTTAGGCCCTGCCTGTCAACCGCCTAGAGCCAAGGACATAATTGCGTTAACCCCTGCAAATCCCAGAAAATGGCATTAAGTCTGGGCCTGAACACGATAGACAAATTGGTCCAACAATGAAGAGACCTTAAGTTTCCATAATTGAGACACTATTGAGTCTGCACACTGGGGAAAGGGCACATGACAACATGAATTTCTCTTTATTTATACTGTAATAACATCAAGTTAAAAACACACATATCCATGTAAAGACCAAAGGGTCAAGATTTTCAAAATGGAATTGCAGTACTGAAGAGAGAGCGGAGTTTTCCCACAATAAAGAAGCAGTAATGTGAGAAACAAGATTCCTTAGACCCTTCCCTCTCCTCCCGATGGTTTATGAGAGGCAGCACACTTTGTTGCTAATCATCACAACTGCTCTGTTTAAGCCCAAGGTGGGAGTCTCCCAGGAAATCTAGAACAAACAATCTGCTCCCTTAGTGCTGGCTTGCATATTTGAAGAAAGAATCAAAGAGGCAACATCTCTTGGGCAGCCAGAAGAAGCAATGCTGAAGGCAAGTCTTGTGCTTGTTGTCAACACATGACATCAGGGATGCAGTTGTTTATTGTATTAAATACTGGTGAAATGGTGTAAGTATATACTAATGTTACACCGAGTGCGATGGCTTGATTTTCTTTGAGAGTATTAGGATGTTCCTTTAGGAGCTTACAGAATTTTAACTTTAAGCCCACTTGGAATATATTATGCACCAGGCTGTATCACCTTTACACTGATATCAGAGGTCAGACATGCAAAACAGCTTTTGGCCTGAACATTGTTTTACTAACAGAAGTCAGGATTTGAAGGCTCACAAAGGTTTGTAGGCAGAAGTTGCTGGCCAATTCATTATTAAGTGAGGCTGTTTTCACAAGGCACAGCACTTGGATTAGTAGCTGTGATAATGTCCACACCATAACAGAGAAACCCTACATATTTGGTTTGTGTCACCACTGCTTTGGTTCAGTCCTTGTTGAGAAAGGGACTTTATGAGGATGGATTCACTAAAGGAAACAGAATTTTGAGACTATTGATCTCAAAATAGGCAGAGATACACATGTTATGGCTTGACAAATACCAAGTGAAGTCAATTTCCACATACAGTGAAACCTAGTTGAATAAAACAGATAGTGCAGGTTTATTTGGCGGGTCAATGTGGGTGAAGGGGAGGGAAATTAGTGAAAGACTGACAGCAAATAGGTCCTTGTCTGCTGATTGTTGGAATGTCAATGTGTTTATCTGCTGTCCAAAGAAAAATGTGAACCTTATTTCAGGGTTTGGGCTTTGTGATGCTTTTGATTTTACAAGACAGCCAAATACATTACTCTTTTATGGGGTGTCAGCGATTATTTATCAGAATCCCTCCAAACCCACCAAATAAGACAGACAGACAAAATAAATGTTAATCACCTCATAAATAAATCCAATGACAACAATATTACATCCACAATATCCTGACTCACACACTCGGAGTCATTAAACAGCGAGGCCCACGGAGTCGTGCCGAATTTCTTATGTGGCAAGAGGCTGGGACAAAGAAACTAAGAGAGCCAGCAAAAATAAAAAAACATGAGGAAGAAATGATCTCCCTCCGAGAATAGCCCAGAGACAGAGAGCAAATTAAACGGAGAGGGGGAATTTGGCTGCTTTTGGTTCCAAATTGTTCTCTTACACCTCCATTATCTATTTTTCTCTCACCTTGGTACCTTACACTCTCGGCAGGGTGCTCTCAGCCTTTTGGTCAGTGCCTTAGCTGTCTGCGCCCTTGCCCCCAGGGCCCCGTGCTATATCAAATTAAACAGAACAACACTGTCTTTAATAACCAGAAACAGCCACAATTCCTTCTGATACCATCCTATACAGCTCCGAGCACCCCCGCTGGGCACTGAGCAGTGGCATCAGTACGCTGATTTCTGCAAAAGTACTTGGTGGCTGACTCAATTATGCCACATGTCACATGTTTCCTCTGAGCACTGCATGTGGACTGATGGGCCCTGGAGGGCTTGCACACATTCAAGCTGCCACACTTGTCGGAGTCCCAAGTGTGTAGAGAGGATGACTATAGGTGGCATATAACCAGATGGCTGGCCACAACAATAAAGCTAGTTTTAGAAATGAATCCAAAACACAGGAGTTTTCCAGTAGTTACTAAAAATCCCACCCTCAACACGACTTGAAACTTAAGTTTAGTAAAATTTCCTGCAAAAGTTTTTTGTTTATCTTTTGACCACAATGGAACTTCGGGTATGTACGTTCATCGAATTGTTTGTCTGCCAAGAAAGCTTAACCTGTCCAACAGCGTAGGTCCACAACAGCTGATCAAAGTCCTTGCCAATATTTAAACGTGTTTTACTAGTTGCCCAGTGGCTAAAATGTAATACTCTGACAACAATACCATCCCTCATGCACAGAGTTATATTTGTTAATGCAATCTCTTCAGAAATCATGCAGTACAGAGCCATTTGTGGTAGCAATGTGGGAGGGTTTTCTTGGCAGCTCACTGGTTTCCTTGAAGCTATTCCGTACAATGGAGTACTATCACGTACATACATTATTTCTGTATCAGGCTGTCAGATGAAACCACAGTGATCAAAATCTTCATTACAAGGTAACGCATGCAGCACAGTCATTTATTAATTGTTGTTGGTTGGAATTAGGTGAGAGGCTGGGACAGAAATGTGCTTTTAATCCAGATCAACTCAGTCCATGAAAGACTGGAGAGAGAGAAAAAATAAATCTGCTGAAATATGAACAATCCCCGCTGTATTATGTAGAGCTCGACTTTCACAGCTGATGCTTGGGCCAGATGGTTCTCAAAGGGATATAATAGGGTCAGATGATTTTGACATGATATGTGCTATGCAAGTTTGAGAAGAGAACTGTACCAATGAATTAAAAATAGCTAGCATTTCACATTGATTTGTTGTAACATATTAACTTACACGGGTGAAAACTTTGAGGAGCATGTCAACAGAGGAGGCGTTTCAAAACCATGTTTAAACAAAACACATGAAACGTTCACTGAAGCCAACATAACCACATGAAGAGAGGCCTCTGGTGGCTGTAATTGTTGCACATTACATTAACTGAGGGGGAGTTAAAGCTTGCTCTATGCCAAAAGGAGTCACCAAATTGATAGAGGTTTCAATGGAAAAATACATGAATGTTTGAGCAAAAAAGCAGATTTGGCTTATTAGGATGACTTGGCATTCATGTTAAGCCTTCTCTGTGGGCCTTGGACTGAGGTATCCCCATGGGAAGCTCTGTGATAACAAGAGTTCTCCAACACTTGGACATGCAGTCTGTTTGCTGGCCCAGACTCACTATCCTGGTTGCCTTCCATGCGATATCTCCCTCAAGACGTCCGTAAAACCCAGGGCATTACAAAGCTAAACACTACCACATGTTCACTTCCGGACACAGACCATCCGGCTGAGCCTCGCCACCAGACACCAGAAAATGAGCGGGCCTTGAAAGGAAATAACAGAAAACTGCAGATGACAGGTCTTCAACAAACATATTTAAAGGCAAAGGAACACAGAGTGGAACAGACAATGTGGAGTCTGGTCCTCTACAAGGCAATTTATTCCTTCAAATGTGCAATCTGCCTGCAAACATGTGCCCTGTCCTCCATCTCAGGGACTCACACTGAGGATTGAGCAACTGGAGAGCTGCCAGCCTATCTCAAGGAGATGGATTCTGAGGAAGAGTCCCTGGCCTCAGCCATAGAAATACAATTCTGAAGGAGCATTTTGTTTGTGTGTGTGCGTGCGTGCGTGCGTGCGTGCATATATATATAGATATAGATATGTAATGAACGAAGTCTGCTGTACTGGAGAAGAAAAGAGTCAAAATAGAAGAAAATTATGTAGAGAGATAATAGCGAACACCGTCAAGATTTCAATGTAACAATTGACCCGTGAAATCCAGCAGTGTCTTATTTCTCCCATCCACTGAGGCTAAACAGAGGTCTCGGTCTGCTGTGTGGACACATACCTTTTGCCACTCCTCCCACTGGCTTGGATTTTAAAAGCATGCTCCCACTGAGAAAAAGTCAACCCCTCCCCATTTGACTCGAAGACTTGAAATACATATATATATATATATTTTTTTACTTTCCGCTTGGGAAATGAGCATTGCTACAAGAGAATACCAAAAATCTATAAATCTACAACTTCATCCTGCTGTTAATACTCGGTATTTGAGTGGATATACTTTTTTTTCACAACAAATAGATCCCTCCATGTGAAATGATAAGTATCTCTCTTGGCAACAAGAGCACAATTTCAAGATCTTTTTTCCCCCTCCCTTTGCCAGGTTCTAACCTTGACATAGAAAAAAAAATGTTTCAGAGGATTTTTTCGAAACACTCCTCAGCTCAAGGTGAACCATAAGAATGGAGCTGTGGTTGGATGTGGGGTGGAGGGGGGAGAGATGGAGCTCTCAACCATGCAATCATCATCATGCCTAATGATAACAGGGAGTGGGGGGAAGTGGCTGATAATGATAATGATGATGGAAACCATGGATAGCGTGTTAAGTGTGAGCACGCATGTGTGTCAAAACACACTTCAAGGAAAGTTTGTGTGCACCAGTTCAACAAGGTATGACCATGTGTGTTTTGAAGCTAACTAGTTTTCTGGAGTTATCCCGTCTGAAAGCATCTGGTTCTGGTTATCCAAGTTCTCTAAATAAAAGGTGTGTGTATAAAAGGGAGGAAAAGTCCCGCAGAGTCACACTCTGACCTGTGGCCAGTAATGTTTTCAGTATGCAGGGAGAGGCTCAGCCCACGGTGGAAGGTACACAGCTGGGCCTGGAGCAGAGCCCAGAGAGAAAAACGCCTCCTCTTCTAATTGAGACAACACAGATCTCCCTTAGTGACCCCACGGTTCTATTCCAAGAGAAAAGGGGGAGGATATTCCTGCAAACGCTTAATGTACTCTACGGAAATGTTAGGACTGTCGAAAGTGCAGAACCAGAGCAGCAGTATCAGGATCATCATGATCATCCGTGGCATGCTTAACTTGTAGTTTATGATTCTGATTAACAATCATTTCTTGGGTCAATTTCAGATGAAAAATTAATATAAATCCAGAGAAATGTAGTGTTGGCGAGATTTAATGTCCGATCCAGACTGGAAGTATTCACACTCCTGCACAGTTAACAGATTACCTAACACACTAAGGATGGTATCTCGGAGGGGAGGAGCAGTGATGGGGCAGTATCTCCTAGATCACAAATGTTCTTTTGCACCAACACAGAACAAATTTCTTTGAAACAAACAGTAAAAAAATGAACTTTAAAGTAAAAACCACAACAATGCTGAGAAAATAAGCAAATCCTTCAAATCAATAACTCTGAGCACTGTCAATGACCTGGGGCTTCATACAGCCTTTTAACAAGTATATTTAATCTGCCCACATCTACACACGACTGTTGTTCTCTCTCCCAGAGGCAGGGAGTGTGGGAAGGCTCCGACTCTGCCGCTTAAATTGGTCATGGAGACATGCTCCTGGGGGCAACGAATGGATTGAGCTTGACAGCCAATCAGTTCTAGGAAACCATTCTCTGGTTGTGCCAAAGCAGCTCATTGCGACCCAATGCGCTTGAGCACTGGTGGGAAGGCACAAGCTGCTGGTCCAATCGGCTGCACCTGGCGTCCATTAAGACCCTGCCATGCAGTCCGACTTTAAGCATTCAGGAGACAACGCAGAAGCTGGACTTGTGTCACTATGAGGGGATGAAGAACAGAGATTTGAGGTTAAGGCGGTTCCTTGGGCAACTGGCAGGATTACTGATATCCCCGTGGTCTCTATTACCTCTCCCTGTACCATGATACCTAGGATGGAGTTCTGACAGACACTCTCAAGTATCCTTAAAGAGCCTGACATAGTTGGAGGCTTTAAGATGTGCATCTGTGCCACTGGTCACCTTTAAAGGGGATGCTGGGAAGGATGTTGATGGTGTGTCTCACAAGGAGGAACACAAGGATATGTACATCAGTTTTACTCTTGTGCCTTTACAGAGACCTCTCTAACCTACTTTAGTGCCTGAAAACCAGAAGCAGCAGGGGGAAAAAAAAGTAGTCAAACCTTCAAACAAGTTATCCATTCATGTTCACATGTTGCACTTTAGCCCAAAAAATCTTGAAAAAAAAGAAAACATAATAGACCAATCACTCTAATTAAAATATAAAATTGATTCTGATCTTCTTATCCAGCAGTCTTATATTTCAAAATGTTGAAACACTCCTTTAAATCTTGTGACAATGACTAATTGTTCTCTTAACAGTTTTTTTCCCCCCTTCAACACACAGTTAAAATAGGACAAAACATGTTCTAGATGTCATTTATCCTGTCTGCTACAGTAAAAATTGCTGGAGTTTTGTGTGTGCAGTGACTGTCCTACTTTTGAGTGTATTCGACAGGGTTGCATTTTGTACATTTGTCAGCTGACAGAACATAATCTGCCCTCTCTTTCTTTTATAGAGCGCTGTTATTCTTTACCCTTTCTCTCTCTTTCATGAGTACCCCCGTTACTCTCTTTTTTGATTGCTTGTTCATTATTTCAGGATGAAAATAGGATGCTCAACAAGCAAGAAAAAATGTTTTCTCCTCATTTGCATTCTGTCTTGGGGCGTTTAGCATCATCATTGTTTGTTCACTATAATTTTTACTGCATTTGCAAGTGTCTTGGCTTAGGTCGAGACATTATGATTTTACATATATATTTATACAAATATATTTTTTTCTGTTCCTAATTCTTGGATCACAGTGTAACCCCTGTAAAGTCTAATGATCTGGCTACATAATGATAATGATGGAAGGGCAACTTTCAGCCATGACGGCCACCAGTAGAAAGGACTTAATAAAAAAAACTACATTTGGGTAATGCATTTACTTTCAATGTAGCCACCACTGCTTTCAATCCAACGTGCAGGTGTCTCTAAGCAAAGACTTAAGAAGTGTGGTGCGTGAAAGGTTGTCAAACAAGGAAAAGACGTTCATGCTTATATTTTATTTTTAAGAAATGTGCTCAAGTATTATCTCTTCTTCTCGTGAAGGTTAACCGATAGGTTGATCCAATTTGTCTACTGAGGCGTGAAAGGACTTAAGAAATACTTCACATTTCTTTGCTGGAAAATGTCAAGGTTTGCTGAGAGATGAGGACAAGAGGAGGAGGAAATGACTTTTTCTCCTGCTGGCAGCTTGACTCCATGCTTGTTAGCAGCAATAGGTTTATCCTTGGCAATCAGCACGAGGATAGACATATAGAGTATAATTGTTAGTCTCCAATTACATAAAAGACAGCTGGTGTTCTGTCTGCCAATAAAATACATGCATCGTCCCGTTCGTACATGTGCAAGTACACACGCACACCCACCCTCATAATGTAAGTCTGGGATTGGCCCTGCAATGTGAATGAAGCCATAAAAGCCTCCATCATGTCACTGTCTCATGACTATTCTTCACACAGCTGCAGAGAAGCATGCTCCGGTGACATGAAGGTGTCACAGCAGACATGCCCTGATTAAAGATGCACCATGCAGCACCTGGGGATGAAGTTAAAGGAAGGCAAGGAGAATATGAGCATAAAGAGAAGCACTCAGTCGTGAACTGCATTTAATTCCCGAAGCCACAGTAGCTGTTGAGCTCCTCACCTGCCTCGATGTTTACAAGGAGTATTTCTCTTTCTCTCGCCGTCCCTTTTAGTGTGTGCTGCTTTTTCAGATGCATAATGGCTGCTTTTCACCCCTCTGATGATACCAAGTAGCCTCCTAATTGCTAACAGCATGGCCACCATTTTGGCACGATGCCCTCAAGCTACAGTCAGCTACCATTTGCATGTGAACATTTTACGTGACAGCAAGCACTTTAACAACACTTTACTACACAATGATAGGAACCCAACAACTCTTAAGCTGGGACAAGTTGCGCTTTCAAAAAATACTGTTTCAAAATGTTGGGTACAGTCTGACAGTAACCCATTTATACACAAATTGAAGTTGATTTTTCAATGGCAGAGTGATGACCAGCGTTGAGTGCTGATGTGCTCAAACAGTGCAGTGGTCAGGGACGTTAAAGATGTGACACACTTCAGACAATTGCTGCTCTGAGTACTGAGAAAGCTTGTAGATAAATTACACACATTCATACACACGTAAAAATGGACATCTTTCATGCTCAGTGGACATAATTTCATAATTTTGTCACATAAAAAGCAGGTAACCTGAATTATTTTAAAGCTGTCTTACTGGAGCGCAACCCTTGACACTACATGCTGCAGTGTTGAGTGAAATCTTCATAATATTTGCCCTTTGCTTGGATAGCAAGAATGAAAATAAGACTTAATAAATAATAATGACAGACTAGCGCCAAGGGACAAGGTAGGAGTTCAAAACCCTGAATGCAGAGCTGGCTTTTGTCTGTGACACTGCACCAGGAGCAGCACTGTTACTGGATTTTTGACTTTGATGCAGTGGTATGAATTTGATTGTAAAATTATGCAGTTTAATATGTATAAATTCAAAGCAGGTAAAAATAACAATATTTTACAGATATTTTCTGTTATTTGAAAGAAAGGTTATGTATAGTAAAGAGCGATGAACAATTGCAACTGTTTAGTAATTAATTTACCCTGTATTGTTAAATAGTAACTAATGAGAGAAAAAAATTGAAAAAAAGTGTCTGTTTACATAAAAGGCCACATCTGTCCATAATGTCCACATCAGAAATTTGCAGTTTTTTAAATCACTATTTGTTTATGTGTAATAAGTGGCCACAAAATCAAAATATTTCACCGTATTAAAATCTGCTAAAAAATATCATTATGATTATTTATTTTTACAACTTATTGCTTTGACCATTTCTATAGTTGCAGCATTCAATCATTTTTTAATTTTTTTAAATTAATTTTCTGGCATTCTTGATAAAGATTTGTATTTTTTTATTTATTTGTGTGAATTTACTTGTGGTTTTATTTGTTGTGCTAACATTAAAACATTGTTTCAGCATTACAATTATGGTCTGCATTTCTTGACTGAAAAAAGTTTTTCCTTCTAGTGTTTATTAAAAATATGTTTGTAAAAATAATCAGTTGCTACTGAGTGATGTAAAGGAGTCTGTTGCAGTAAATAGTTCAGCTGTACTGCCCAGCCTTAGGTGGAATGTATATTTACAGAGGTTGCTGTTGCATGCAGATCAAAAGGAAGTGTTTATGCTTCTGCTGCTTTAAGCCTTTCAATGGGTTGTGCTCGATCAAGAGAAACTGCATGAGGCCAAATGCACGTTGAAAGGCTTAAGATGATCTCTGGAATGTGTGTTCTCGCTCTAGTTCTGTTTTGTTTGGGTTTTTTTTTTGGCATGGTCAGTCTACTCCACTGCAATCTCGAACTCTCGTTGACACACGCGCACACACACACTAGCCTTGATCTCGACACAAGCCCATCTGACTTCCTGGTACAACTCCTGCAGCAGACTAGAAAAGCCTCTATAAACAAAAATGTACACAATAAATATACAGTATGTGCACAAATCCACATACAAATACACACTAAGTGCACATAACAAGCCCAAACTGGAATACACAAAAGAAAAACAAAAGATCAATGCGAATTCTCAAAGTGCCCCACTCCCAATTGCGGTTTCATCCCTAATAGCCGTAAACAACAGATAAACACAGGTTGTGCTAGCACCAGATGTTTATCTTCGGCCAAGTGCCAGTTGTCAGGTGGATTTTATGGATGTTCCCATTTCCCTCTGACATATTAAAGCGTAAGTGCACACATGTTAAAGTAAGATTGTGGAATCCTGCCAAGACGTATTGTACAAGAGAAAAAAAACAAATTTATAATGGCATTTCTCCAGCAGCCTAGAAGACAGAACTGGGTTGAAATGCAAGAAAAGGTGGGAAGAACATGTTCATAAAGAAAATACACTAATATCCACGGTATGTTTCATCCACAGTGCACTTTTTAAAGGTTTGATACCCAAAAAAAAAATGTTGGCATGCATTTCAGAGCACAATATCAAACTTCCTCACACATTACTGTCTAGCAAGTGAAAGCTGCCACACAGTTCCACATTCAAAACTGCACAGTGTGCCACTGGTACCTCTAAATAAAGGATATCTCTACATTTGATATGCTTTTAAAATACCACTCTTGTGAAATCACACTAGCCAACATGCTGTCATTATCGCTCTATAAGTGGTGAGTGTGTGTGTGTGTGTGTCTGTGTGTGTGTGTGTGGTGCTTTGACATGTAAGTACATCACTTAAGCAATTTGGTGCTCTGAATGGTTATTGCTTTCCTTCTGTTAAGCACCTCTGAACTGATGGGCTCCACCTGAAAAATGTGTTCATGTGAATCAAAATGTACTGCAGCAAAACATGCACTAACAAGTACTTCATGCTGCCGGGTTGTATGGTTTACATTAGCGTGCTCCGTGCCCTGACACATTCACTTAAAGCCCAATGTAGAAAAAAACAAAAAAACCTGATGGGATTTAGAGCCATTTCTGAAGTCAAACAGACAAAAGGATACACACTCTTTGAACTTGAAAATGCCATTGATCCACAATCACATTCACAAACGGTTACATTCTTGTTCCTTCCTCCCTTCTCTCCTTCCAACCATATCTTCACTAGATTCACGCTGATCCTTGCAGCAGTGCTGAGACTGGAGAGAAGGAGAGGTTCACACATCCAACAGCACAGGGTAAGCCTCCTATTGGAGAAGGTGGAAGTAAAGGGATGGAATCATCTTGAAAGGGATTTTCACTTGGCTCCTGTCAGCCATTTGTAACTCGTGTAATGCAGAATTGTCTGGCTTATGTGCCCATGTATATATGCATGTTTATGTTTATGCACATGTACACACTTCTGTGTGTGCACTTGCGTGGAAACAAAACTGGATATGTGTAGTAGATATAGGAGGCTTTTTTCCCCCATTCTGATTGACAGCTTCCCTGTTGCCTCATTGCTTTTTAACACAGGAACTTTTATGCGACAGCAGCTGAGTCTGGTGGACACGGGCCGCATGCGAGACGCGCAAAGAAACTGTGTGGTCCACCCCTCTGATGTGCTTGTCAAAAACAATCTTGACATTGACAATATACGTTCAACTACAAATGCTGATCCTTTGGAGGAATGGCTAAACAATAAATCTGCACAAATGAAAATATTAACACGATGACCAGTATTATTCAGAATGGGTTCCTACATGTATCACATTGTATGAAACTGCCATAAAGTTCGTCTGCAGTCATAGCAGACCGAGCTGTCTGTAGCCTGCACTGCTACAGCTCCGCCCTTGAGATCTGTCAAGCTTTTCTATTTGCTAAGTGCCACATTGATTTTTCTGTGTTGCTAACCTTCAATTTGTTTACAGGATGTATGGTTACCGAGCAAAAATTTACCAAGAATGTACAATTTTAAATGTTGGTCTTTTGGAGAAATGGCCAGAGTGAAAGTAATTCAAACATCACAAACAACAAAATACGCCCAAACAAAATGATAATTATTAAAGAAGGAAAGAAGGCAGGCCTAACTCCCATCAGTTTATTTTAGACACAAACTCTTTAAATCTCGACCTGTCCAGGGGGTCCCCTGCCTTCGCCCGAGTCAGCTGGGATAGGCTCCAGCACCCCCCGTGATCCTAGTGAGGATAAAGCGGTGTATAGAGGATGGATGGATGGACTCTTTAAATCTCAAATATTAATAGATTTCAGAAGCTATGAAGGCAGATAATGATGCAGGTGTCCAAACATCTTGTCTGCGACTTCACACTACTTTTTAATGTGTTACTTTTATTTCTAGATATGGAAATATGTACTACTATTTACTTTTGAACTATAGACGAAATGTATGGATTTAAATGTAAGGCTAAATTATCTAAATGATATCTGTTGGCAAGAAATTTACACATCCTACAATCAGGATTCCCTTAATTGAAAATATTTTCATTTCACCAATAGTCAGAACTAAAAAAAAAGAGATGGATATGAAATATGGCATTACTTCCTTTGAAGAATAATCCAGCGCAAAATACCATTTCTGCTGAATGTTCACTCTCAGAAATATATAATTCCATCCTCTTCACAAGAACTTCAAACAAGAATACAAAAAAAAAATGAATCTGCAACACTTCCATGCTGCACATACATTCCAGAACCCAGATAATTGCTCGGCAGCCTGTTTCAGACAACCAGGTGGCAGCATGTGTTTTGGAGACTTACAACTTCCCATACCACCCACAATCAGCAGCGTCCTCTAGGACTTCAAACACCCCCTCTGTTCTCTAAACCCTCCAGTCCCCACTCTCTCGGGGAACCAAGCACCTGGCCTGCGAGTTTCATATTCCTCTCAGGTGTGCCTCCACAGCATTGCACTAGCCTGATATGCACGCATATTAAGTACTGTATTGGCATTCTATTTTTCCAATAGTTGCTATTTTACTTTCAAAGTAGGCCACCACTGAAGGACAGAGCACCTTTTCTGCCTACCAATTTCATCAGATGGAGGATGAGTGGTCTCCATATCCCTTCAGGTTTATAATAGTTGCCTGTGTATGTATATGTATGTGTTTAGACTCTTGGAAAAAATGAGAAAGTCTTCCTCATGCGTATGCTTACACTTTAATCATGATACATGCCATCCATATTTTAATAAGCTACTGGACAACTCATTTTAATGAGGATAATCTTTAAAGCAAAGCAGTATGCACCAGTAATTTCACCTGTCCTTCCTGAAATAATTCCTTAACTTGTGCCACCTCACTCTTCCACACCAGTCTAATTCTAAATATCCATGGACAGCAGCAGGGAAAGCCAACACTGACTTCATTTCCCAGGAGAACAAAATGTACAGCAGAAGGTAGCAGATAAATTGCATGTAGGCCATCATCGTCACTTACAAAGTCAGCTTATAGTCATGGGAGAGCGTGTTGCATGTAGCCGGCACCTCTACATCTCCAGCTTTAAGATTCATCAACCATTTATTTTTTGCTCAGTGCCAAATGTATCTTGATGTGTCCCTGAACTGCAATTTGTTTTCAGTAGGTGTGGTTATTGGGCAACAACTTAATAAACATTTTTAAAAAAATAAAATTATAACTGCTGGAGCTTTAGAGGGATTTGTGTGAGTGAAATTAACTCAAAAATGAAATAAAAAGTTAAACTGATGACGGTCTATCATGTTAAAATGACTTCTGATGTAGAAGTTTAGTTTTTTCCTGAGCATTTATTTTACTTGACAGCTAAATAAATCTGGCACATGTAATTGTGATTCGGTTTTCTGAGAAGTACAAATAAGACAAAAATGCTGCATATCTTGCTGGCTCATCATCAACTCAGTCCAACGGAACTACTGATCTCCAGAAAAACACATGCCACTGGATTTTCATTGTCGTTGCTCCAAATATACACAGGCGCATGCTTTATTGCGTTTAATGTTGATTAATCTCTCTCCCGAGAATCTTCATTCAAAACAAACATTCTGCTTCCTCTGTGTGCAGTTGGTTGCTTAAAGAGCGGCACAATCAAAACATGACAATCAAAACGCTCTCCATTTGGAAACTTGGGCAGGAATTCAACAGGAATATGTGTTGGGTGTGCTCTTCAGTTGCTGGATGAAATAAATGTCAGCCGTCAACCCTGTGTCTACCATCTATCTGTTGCTGTACGGGGCACTGAAACTGACATAAAAGAGAGGTCTCATTTTTCAATCTTTACCAAAGCAAAAATTAAGAGAATGAAGGAAACAACAAAATTATTCTGGCTATTTATTTATCAAAGTAATTAAATGCCCAGGTGACAATAAGAAATACATTATCAAACAAGTATTTAACAAAAGCTGCAATTCCGCTCTAAAGACAAACATACAGGCCATGGATGAACCTTAAACATCCATTAAGAGCAGTAGAGTCTTTCTCCTCCCAGAAAACCTCCACAGGAAAGAGAGGTTAAGTGAGCTCATAGGCAAGAACAATCGCTTGCATGGCTCCTAGCACTAACAAAAGCATACTAAAATGGCTCATTCTTCTGTTGTAAACAATAGGGGGTCCTCACCTGAGACAGTGCTTGGAAATTGCTTAACATATTCCACTGGGGTGTAAAAACTGCTTTGCTACACTTAAACCTCAAATGGTCTGTAGTCCTTAGATGATTGTTTGGCCTCATTGACTAGCAGAGCTATGAACATGAAGAGTGCGCTCAGCTCATGTATGTAATGTCAGCCCTGCTGAAGAGATGCAACGGGGTCTGCATTACTTTTCTGCTCTCTAGCAGAGCAGATTCTGTAGGGAGAATGATTGTTCTTTCTGCATTGAATGTAATACGATCACCCTGTCTCCAAAACATGACTGCTCCCTCAGTCTTCACTTCTTCTGTCCATCACTTGAAACATCTGGATTCATTTTAGAAGGTCAGGGCTAGTGAAGCAGAACCTGTCAGTAGAAGTTGTCTTGATGTATGTCATGAAATGGAGCAAAGAAATGCCACCCTCAGACGGACCAGGAAATAACATTTCTGTAGATAATATACAGTCTGAGAAACCTTCTGCTGAGATAAAGGTGTGGATGAGTGCTATAAAGACACACACACATTAAACTGCTATAGTCAATATCAACATCAATGATGCTCTATATAGTAGATTATTTATAGGTGAGGCAAAAATAACTTTTTACCCACTGAATTTTAAGAAAAAAGAAACATTTTCAACCCCAAAATCCAAGAGAGATAAAATCACGTGTCCAAACAGGATTATATAATGAAACTGAATCTACCCACACAAAATGGTGCAAAACTGTGACAAGATCCGACTATTTTTTTTAACACACAGAGTTCCTGTAGGTGAAGGAAGCTGTGCTTTGAAAGCCCCTTGCAAAAATAACCATATTTTTATTATGAGTATCTTTATTAGGTGTGTGCTTTTGGGTCCTTGCTCATTTCTTCAGGGGCAAACAAAAGTAAGCTAAGCAGTAGTTCCACAGTCCCTCCCACCCATCTCACCATGCCAATACTTCCCCCTTAACTCTCTCTTCCCCTCGACTTCCCTTACTACCATCCCTCCTCCTGGATTAAAAGCTCTTAATTTTCACTAATTACACAAGCTCATTTCTTTTTCTTCATGTCTCGGCATTTCTCCCTGTTTTTCCTCCATGGGGCTCATAAACACGTTTTGAAACGGAGTTTAATAAGACTGCCTTGTGAGGGTTTAGGGCATTTAATGGACACAGGGCTTGTTTGAGAAGTCTCCACTTCATCACACACTTTATTAATTAAAGTTTATATTACATTAGAAACAAAGTTAAAGCCATTTGCTCCCCAATAATGGTTTCACGTAGCTGCATATCTATGGCCAATTAATTGGAGCCTTGCCTCCTCATTTGCATTTTGCCCTTGTTTGACAAAAGTGTGCTGGGATTAGCTTCCGGCAGTATATTGCAAGCAGAAGCAATACTGCTCTTGTAATCCAGAACTATCAGGAGCTTGACTGTGCTGGCAATTAAATGGTGCCAGATGTAGCAATATGGTTAAATATTCTCAAAGAACCATTTCTCCTGTAACTGCAGCACTGGCACCCACAACAGCAAGAAAAATTGAAAGTATGACTCAGCAGGAAATCAAATATGTTTCCAGCCGGTGTTGGCCTTTGTCACCTTTGAGTTGTTCTTTGTAACCAGTTCTATTTGTGCTCCTCATAAAGAGGGCATCAAGGCTCAGCCAGGCAAAGAAGAGCATCCAGTTTGGGGGCCTCAGAACATTTTCTCTGCTCTTTGCCGATGATGCGGCTCGGTTAGCTTCATCAGATCATGGCATGCACAAGGCCATTTACAGTCAAGTTTAAGTGGATTTAATGAGAGGTAACACAGTCAAGTCTGAGGTTTCCTGTCAGAAAACGGTGGAGTTCTCCCTCTAGGTTGGGAGTGAGGTGCCCCCACAATTGAAGGAGTTTAAGTAGCCTGGGATCTAGCTCATGAGTTATTTAAAAAAAATGAGTGACTGAGTGGTGGGTCAGCAGTAATGCAGGTGTTGTACCAAACCATGAAGAAACAGCTTGGCTGGAATTCAACCACTAGTGTTGCATTCCAACTCTCATCTATTTGAGCTTTGGGAGATCACAAATGCAACCAAGTGAAATGAGTTTCCTCTACAATGTGGTGCCTTGTATCTTTGCTACTCTGACATGTCTTTCAGGATGTTGGTCCACTTGCTCTTCCTTCAAGATGCATCCGGTGAGCGTAATCCTACTTGTGTCACAACCATTCACACTTTTTGTTTTTGTTTCTAAGAGCCCTGTAATGTTAAATTTCTCCTTTGTGAGATTAATAAAGTCTATCTTATCTTATCTTATCTTATCTTACTTTTGTTTAGTACATGTGGAGTAGGGAAATTCAGACAGCGATAGGTAGCCTTTGTTCTGCTCTACAACCAGAATGTGCAGCAGATGGAGGATTGGTTAATGTGCTGTTATTCCAACCTCATTAACGGGGGAAAGGAGAACAAAGACACTATAATGTCTGCTAACTGACTATCGTCACCAACGCAGTCCAAGATGACAGGTCTTGAATTGGCCCATGAGTCCCAAAGTGTACTGGAGAGCCAGGTGAATAACAGTAAGGACTGCCACAAGACTAGCATGATCAGCCAGTAGCTATGAAAACATGAGATGGGATTGGCCAGTGCTAGCTGGTTAGTAGTGACTAAACTTTCAAATAGAACACTCACATGTAGGAACTGTAATGACACGATCTGTACGACTGCTCTGAAAGGAAGATCATATGTTAAATCAAGATCATCTAAAATTATAGATTCTATATTTGCCTAACCTAATGCTGGACACTATTGCTGAGAGAAGGGTGTCCAGATTTCCTGGTTTAATCTCTGAGCTAAATTCTGAAAAATTGGTAGAAAGTGAATGAATGGATGGAAAAATTTGGCCATTCAAGTGAAGTGCCCATAGGGATAGTAAATGTGGTGTACACATCATATATTAAAAACCTAACAAAACAAAACATATTGAAATCATTAAAAAAAAAAAGATCCCAAAACTGTTGGGATTGTCCAATTACAGATTTTTCTTCGATGAATGTTCTTCACTGGAAATGTTTTTTAACAACCATCGTTCCACAAACATAATTCTACACACTGCACTTCCAATAACATTTGACCCTGTTCTCCTGCCTTGCTGGTCACCTAAGCACCAGAGAAAGAGTCGCTTAGGACAAGTAACGAGGGCATTTAGATGATCACACATGCTTTTCACACTCAGTTATCTAAGCCACACCGTTCCCGTCATTTGGTTGGGAAAACACGTGATGAACAATACCCACAAGAAACAGTCATCACAATTGCTCACAGCGATAACAACTTCCATGCACACAACATTGAGACAGTTGCTTAACCAGTGGGTCGGTCTGCAAATTTAAAAAAAAAAAAAAAATATTCAAAGGTAAAATTAAGGTGAGTAATTTACCTTAAACTTACTGTCATAACAAGTTAAAACTTAATCATCACTTGCCTAATTACTCATAACTGTAAAAAATAGAAACGCACAACCCCTTTGTGAAAAATAGAGAGAGAACATGACTAAATGTATTCTGACAGCTAGGTTATTTTCCCATAAAAGTAAATCCATCACAATGAAGCAAGTGTTTCCAACATCCAAGAACTTATAACTTTCATAACTGCAGTTAGTGAAGAGTTTCGATGATTATAGATGAGAAATGTTTGGCACAAAACAGCAGCATTCCAGAAAGGCTGAAACCGTAGCATGAAGAGCAAAAGACAGGACTAACACAATGAGAAATTTTCTGAAGCCCCGCATGGATGGACACTGCCCCGCACCCACCAAACACCCACCCACCCAGCACACTGAGTGTGCGTGTTTGCACCGGGAAGGAGGAAGATGTAGGAGGCAATGCACTGGAGACAGCAGGAGAGCAGAAGTGGTGTGGCCTGTCAGACATAATGAGTAAGCAACGCTACCCACAGTAATTGTGGCCAACTCCAGGGACCCCCCTCTGTGTTTGGTTGGGAGGGTACTGGTGTTTGTGTTTGCAGGCGTTTGCGCGTGTGTGCACACCCACAGCTCAGATTCATGCAGAAAGCAATATGTTAAAAGCAGAGAGGGCACACTGGGGGCAGCTACACAGAGTGAGGCTGAAGGGAACAAAGAGGGCAATAAACACTTTGTGTTGCATGTTGATTGCATAACATATTTTAAGGCACATTTGGCAACACAATGCAACGATGACAGTAGCATCTACATTTGGGGGCACTTGAAATACTGAGCTAAAGATAAAACACACACCTACAAACATCTATATGATGAAATTGTGTAAAGTAGCTCAAGACCTAAGTGTCAAATAGTGTGTGCCTGAGTATCTAAAGCAAACATTCAATGAGTTGACAAATAATGAATAAATGTATGTGTAAACAGCATAACTTCATTTTTGCTGCATGTTTCCCTCAGCCTGTTCAACCCGACTGGAACCTGAACACACCATTAAAGTTGGGATTCATCTAATAACTTCTAAATGTCATTTAAGTATAGAATGAATGAAGCCGGTCTGCTGGAAAACAAGCATGTTTAAGGACAGAGGTTGTCAAGCGGGACCACAATGGTATCGAATTTAAACTACACAATCTCTTGCTTCTTCAAGTTTTAATAATTTAAAGTTTCTACATGTACACTCATGACTACATGTGCCATAAAAACAACGTTCACAGTCAGAACAGCTTACTCAAATTTAAGTGCTGTTTAAAATGTTGATGTATGTATACTTTTTTAAAGAAATGTTGATATCCTGTTATTACCATTGGTGGATTTGCTGTTGGTTTAATGTCCAAAGAGACACGCGACTGTACTATATTTTCAAAATATATATGTATAAAGCCAGGTTTGTGATACGCTAATACACTAATATTCTGTTCTACTTTCTTCTAGTCTATCCATAATACATTTAATATCACTTGTACAGTTAAAACAAAGAAGTACATTTTCAATTAAAAATCTAAATTGTAACAAATTAACTCTAACTGTAAAATATCAGAACAAATATTCAATATGTCACACTGCAGAACTTCAACTTAATTTCCCTTTTGATTAACTTGAATTCAGAAGAATGAGACAAAACCAAACCAAAATTTAAAAAAACAAAAAAACAATGAAGGCAAATTGAACAAAATAATGAGATTAAATTAAAAAAAAGTATGTCTCAGAATAATAGTTTTCATCACTATTAATTTGATGCAGATTCACATCAAAATAAAATTAGGCTATCATGGAAAAAAAAATGTTAAAAAGCAGCTACAAATGGCTAGTGAATATTAGCCATCCACTAGTGGAGAATACAGAGCCAACCAGTTTATTCAACAGGAGAAAATAAATATTGATGAGAAAAGGGGGAATTAACAGGATTTAAAACTCTTTGGATAAGAGGACAATGAGATTATCCCTTCCATCAACATAAATACATACTGCCATCTACTGCCCCCAGACTCTGACACCGGTCCGTCTTTCATGAGCTATAAATACATATGTAGATGAGGCTGGTGGGGCTGGCAAGCAGTGGTCAGCTCCTTATGAACACCGTGGCCTGTGACTGACCGATCCTTGACTATGACGCCTGTTGCCCCAGATTAAGAGAGTGCAGCACCAGCCCTGGGGGATGGGAGGTCATATCGCTGTTTACCCCATGTCAGGACACCAACGCAGGGCCAAGGCAATGCTAAAATGTTCCTCTATTGTGTGTCTGTCTTCCTTTGTGTGTCTGACAAATGAAGTGTATGCCGATACAGGGTGGAGGGAGGGAGAGAGTCTCACAATGGCAGCAGGTGCACCAGGACAGCTAATATTTGCACAGCAGCCTCTGTGCCAAACAAGCAACTCCCCCCTGAAGAAAAGGGGCAACTGTCTCCTCATAAATGGCTCTGTTACAGACACATAAATCCGGGGCTGACTCCACCAACCTATCTGTATCCCCCGTTCCCATCCCTCTTCTTCCATCCGCAAATCCCTTCAGTGTAAGACAATTGCCAAGATACATCTTGGTAACATGTGACATTGCAGAGGTCAAGCCGAAAGCTCTTGTGTGAATGTAGTGTGTTCATGTGTATGCTATCCCCCACCTGCAGTGTGCCTGACACATGGCCAGCCACACTTCAGTCTCTATCACACTTTTACTGTGATGAATGTGTTGGTGCTTTTTGTTGAGTCTCCGGACCTAAACATATGACAGACAAAGACTGTTAATGGTTTTGTCACAAGCTTCAAAGGGAAAAAATATCCAACAAGTAATCAAATTAAATGTAAAAAGCGCAAATATTCCGAATATTTTTATGTTTACCTAATAGAACATGCTTATGACTCTTCCCAAAATGACCTTTATCTCTGTTCCCAAGGCAGACAGAACCTTTACAAACCAATAAAACATTTTTTTTCTTGTGTGTTCCAGTAGCTTCCCAAAAATGACACATATGATGTGTAAATGAAGTGTATACTGATATGTGGTGTGAGAAGGAAAGGTACACGCGAGACACAAAGCCCTCATATATATGCATAGAGCTTGCTCAAAACATGCTGATCCGTTGTTAGGAGGCCCCCAAAAAAGGGGTGGGGGTCAACCTGAAGTGGGCTGAGACGTAAGAGAGTGATTGTGAGTAGGCAAAGCCCTTTATCTCATGTTTTCTTCATTCCTAACCTCCCTTTTTTGTGATTAGGCGTAAGAAATGAAAGCTTAATCTATTTAGATGGAAAATCCATGGCAGCCGCCCTGGCTGTGTGGGGGTATTAATAAGATGACAATGCAGATTCATCAATGGAACCAGGCTGTTGTTCCATCACTGCCTGTCCAGAGGTAATAAATAGACCCCACACTAGCAGAAATGTAGGAATCTCTCTTAACTTTCCTCAAAATGCACTAAGAACATGTATAAAATACTGTTGGCCAATCTAATTGAATCACTAGCAGCAGCTGTAGATAACATTCCGACAGAGAAAATGGTGTCAGTGGATTCAGCTGAAATGTCAGGCTTAACTATATCAAACAGAACAAGTTCAATAAGTAGGGAATAGGTCAAATTCACAAGTAAAGGATGTAAAAGAGGGGCAGTGTTGAAATTGAGATGAAATAAAACATAGCTAGCATATGTCTAACATGTCAACACTGGGTCCACATATTTCTAATATATCAATGAGAAAGACTAAACAAAAAAATTGAGAGAGTATTTGTACATAAAACTTTTGAGTCTACAGAGAAGTTATGATGAAAAACATAATGGTTATCACTGTACAGATTTATATTCACTGTAGGCTATTTTGTTACGTTTTGAAAGAGGTTCTGTATTTTTATATAAAGATTAGTATGAAACTAAATGGGGCAGAATTTAGATTTTTCTTTCATTTGTCTTAATGAGAGTTTAAAGGACCCATGTGCAGGATTTAGCTGTGTCTAGCAACAAGGTACCACACTGTACCCAGCTCTGTCAACCCCCATCTTCCGTCCCTTTCCAAATGTACAGGAGAACCTACACTGGCTGCCACTTCAACTTAAAAACACAGGCTACTGTAGAAACATGAGCCCCCAGCATGACTGACACAATTTATGGCTGTAGGTGATTATAGATTAATGAGACCATAGTGAATATGAAATTAGATTTCTCCTAATAGATTCCCAAAGTTCTAGACATTGGTCCTAAAAAACTGGTTTCTTTTGATATTGGAAGGACAGCGTATAGAAGATATTTCACATCAGGATGTTAGATACTAACTTTGGCTGAAAGTTCCTCTCTAGCTTTTCATTCCACACAGTCTTGGTTAAAAGGTTAATATTTCAAAACACATGAACTGAGTGGGTTATAGAGTTCAAGCTTTCTTTAACTGATTTGCTGCTTTTCTTTGTCTTTCATGTCAATCAATGAAACATTTTTGGGTTTTGGACTGCCATTGGGGCTGACGATGTTACTTTGGCAACTTCAATATAAAGGTTTTTTTTGTTGCATTTTTCTTTACTATTTACCACTGATTCACTTGGGTCTATCGAGGAGTTAATGAGTCTTTGGTGGGGGCCAAGGGTGACAGATAAATCCAGCCATTTGTACAGATTATATCAACACGCCAGAGGTGAATGAGCTGGACACTAAACAAAACTATACTATCGCAGTAGGTGAAGGGTATACAAGCAGTCAATTTTTAAAACTCCTGATTAACTATGAGAGTTGTTGACATATCCACAGTGAGAAGCTCAATCGAGTGTGACCTTTCCTCCTGACTGGTTATGGGACTGATGTGGATCCTACTAGGACTAATGACAGAATAAGCATCAATGGGGGTGAAGGCCCCTTTGGTTTGGACTGAGAGAAGAGATAATACAACTTCCACTCCAAGAAACCTGAAATCCACAGCTGAGCACGAGATGTTAAATTTGAAAAGCGAAGTACAGTTTCTTGCTGGCTACAAAGGTGAACATTTAAATCAATAACACATGGGCATCTCTTAAGACTTAGCTGGGGCCAAGGAAAATCCATGTGAAACAGGGACTGGGAAGGTGAGGGGTACCAGCTTGGTCAATAAACTGGGCCCCTGCCCCAAGGCAACAAGCTGACTCCAGCTGTGAGACAAGACCGCAGGCCAGTGTTTAACTTTCATCCTGTCAGCCAATGGCTCTCCCACTGCTCCCCCAACCACTTGCCACTCAGCGCGACATTCACCTCTTCCTCACCGCACACCCCCGCCCACTTGATGAAAAGGCAATCAGTGAGCTGGACCGGTCTGCATGGTAGCCTGAGGCGAGACTAAAAATTCTGCAGTCAAGAGTTTTCTATGTGAGATGGCACCGTGGGTAAGAAATTGCAGGCTAGGTCAAAGACGGCGTTGTTGCTCCTACTGATATTGTTCTTTGTACTACAACACCTAAGAACTTGCTTGCTTGAATTAGCACAAAACCAGCAGCCTGTAACACCTACAAATGTGCAAATTAACATGTGACATGACACTGTTCCAAGCTCACCTCAGGATAAATGATAAACACAGACAATACAACTTCTGCAAAACTGCAAGTGCAAATTATGCAAGTCAAAGAAGCTGAATTTTTGTGTTAAGAACAAGTCAGTGCACAAAAGCAAGACATATAAAGATTACACAGCAGTGTGCACACAAACAAACACAAAAGTCCAATGACAAAAACGTATATCTATATATTATTTATCAACACAAGTAGATGGCTTGAAAGACAAGAGAGGGAACACAAAAGTTGGCAGTTCAAGCTTTGTTTTCCACAACACCATCTTACTTACTAAATTCACCAGTAAATAAACAGCAATAAATGTCTGCTTTACTACACATGCAATATTTGTGGAATTCTGATCACACAAAAAGAGCAAATTAAGCACAGTTGTAATAGCAGATATAGTGCTACAGAAATTATGTAATTCATCTCGCCATCACAACGCATACTCATATTATTCTGTGGTCATGCTAATCTTTGGCTAAAACCAGCCCGAGGTGGTGAGGAACACCATTTTGCTGATAAAGGTCTGGGCTTACTCCCTTTTCTGCCACTAGCAGAAAACATGGATATTAAGTCAAATGCATAGCGGGGAAGCATGTGGACATGGAGTAGCATACTATCTCCACATGAACCAAGCTGCAGGTTAAAAACCCAGAGGTGTGGACATAGTATTGACCAGAACACGACGATGCCATCCTAACAGGAACTCACATCATTGTCACAAAAACTTGGTAAAAACACAGTTAAAGATCCCTGCTGGTGATGGCAGGAAGATGAGGAGTGAAAGTAATTACTTAACCATCCTCTCTTGGCCTGAAAGTGACAAAAGACAAATCTACAGTCGCAAATTAACCCCGGAATAATGAATGAGGAATGGAGCCCTGAGGTCTTAATTGAATATTTGCTGGACTCATTTTGTTGACAATGATGGATGTCTGCAAAAAAAGAAGGCCTCAGCAAACTCATAATTCATATTTCATCATCCCTACATCTGACTTCAGCTGTACAGATTTATTGATTGGTAAATGATGAGTTTTCATTGTGCAGCAAAACTGAATGAAGTTTGACATGTTCCGGTGAGGTTTGATAAATTGAGGCTTACTGGATTTTGAAAAGGCGAACATGAGCGCTTCATAGAAACATCTCTAATACAATAAAGTTAGCTCAAGATCAAAGAAATTTGAAACAGAGCGCATGCATCCCTACAGTCGCATTTGTTTGCTCTTAATTGTTAACATTGTGTGACCCTGCCCTACCGCATCCTTTGACCTGCAGTCTTCTTGTCCCAGGTTTATAAAAGACATTGTCTAAGTAAGGGAATAAAAAAAAAAAACAACCGCTGAAAGCTTGAGCAGTGCGAGTTAGCTAACAATATTGTCTAGCACTAGCAGTGAAAGCAGGGCTCTGACATGCAGTGCAGATGTCAAGCAGTGAGTATATTTTAAGCACATAAAAACCCAGGATTTGCGTTAAGTATTTTCAGTGCTTTCTGGAAGAGAAATGGTTATTCTGTGCTTCCTCATGTATGACCTGGAGCAGAACTAATGTCTAGCATTTCCATTTATCTTATCACTGACACACATAAACAGTTTGATACATGGAAAACTTAAGGCCTATGAGAGATAAGCATCAAAGCTTATTTTGCTCCTGAGTACTATCATCATGAGCTTCACCAAACTGCATTTAAATCTATAAACTGTGCGTGTGGTGCTGGCACTCTGCTTTTGTGGCAAATCTGTGCAATGACAGTGGGTTGACTTTGAAAATGAGAATGTCAGTTCAAGCCTCTAAAAAGACTTTCGCATTTGGCAGCAACCTTGTTTTGGATGCTATTTCTGTGGGCAAGCAACACTAAGCATGTTACTAGAGTAAGACGATTTGATGGGGGAGAAGTCACTCAAGGAAATAAGTCAGATCGCAATGCCTGAAGCACTTTAAGGACATGTCGGATATGCACAATATGCAGTGCTGATCACAGAGCACACTGGGGCAGATCTCTTTAAAATGCTGCTCTATGAACGTGACAGTGCTGCTCTCGGCATTCTTATTCAGAGGATTAAAAACAGCAGAAGGTGGTGTTTGAATTTTCACAACTTTTGTACCAGTTGTAAGGACTGCAGTTCTTCAGAGGGGAAAAAACATCCCATTGTACAGAAAGGATTCGCAGAAAAGGACGTTTGAATGGTGTTTGCTCTGTAGTTATCAACCCAAGGACTGGTTTACACCTGGGGCTGCAAGGTGAATGCAATTAGCACCCTGGTTGGATAGAAAAGCAGCAGCAGTATAGAAAAAGCAAGATAAAATGAATTCCAAAATTTATGACGGTTCTGGCAACACAATCAGATGTAGTTAGTGATTTTTGATGAAGAGAGGAACACAGATCGAATTTAAACCAACCTAGACAGAGGGGGAGAAAAACATCAAGATGGCAGAGTAAATCATGAATAAATTACAATTTATCAAATACGCACAGAAACACAAGTAACTAAACAATTTTCAGTTGACAGATGACTGAAAACGCTTTCCTCAAGGTGAAATCTACCACTTCATCCATCAACAATACAGTCTTGCATACAGAAAAAAACTTTCTCAACAGTAACAGGTGCACATTAAAGACCAAGAAGATTTTTGATCCGACTAAACAAATCATGAATCTGCGGACAGCTTCAGTTGCTAACTAGTTTCCAAAAAAAAAAAACATCCACAGACATGTTTCTAGCATGCACAAGCAAAAGTCTGTTCAAATCTGCAGCTAAGTCAGTTTTAGAATTCTGGAGAAACAACAGCATCTGACGAATAGATTCTGAAAGTGGTACTACTAGGAGTTAATGACATTTGTAGAGGCACAATCTTCTTAGAGGTCATTATTTTTGCATCAAACGAAATTGCTTGTCATTTTGAGTTTAGAGACAGATGAGAAACTCACTGAGCACATTATACATATATACACACACACACACACACACATATATATAACAGATTATGGAGATCATATGTTGCTGTGAAAATTGAGAGTACAAAATGATAGCGAAGCAACAATACTAGTATTGTCTCATTACTGTGATTGTGAGTGGGTGGTACTCTGGCACATTGGATCTAAATTGTAAAAATAACTATGAGGTTAATGTACTGACTTTCACCTTTAATTTGAGGGTGTGTACAGCAGATGAACTGGTAACAATTGCAGCACTTTATGCACAAGTCCCAAGGGTTCAAGAAGAGTATGAGGCTTAGACTGTTTACCCTCTACGGAGGCGAACAACACCCTCTAGCTGAAAGTCAGCACTTTAACCCAATAGTCTTGGTTTCATTTCAAACAGAGTAAGCTGGGATAGCGTTACAACAATGAAAAACATGCCACTACCCCAGTTCTTAGAAGCATCACTGTCTGCGCTGTGGTTTATAAACTACAGCCCTGGCAGGAGTCTTCTTGCACAGACCATATAGAGGAGTTCACCTTGAATGCAGAGGATGCCAAGTCACAGTGCACATAAAAGACAACCTCATCAACAGATCCAGGGGAAGTAATGATGATAGACCACGAATAAATATTTTTCCAAGATGATTAAGTCAGGCGGAGATGGTGGAAAGGTGGGAAAAGGTGGCAGTGGGCCCAGGCTATGTGTGAGACAGTTTGCAAGCAGGAGGTTAGAAAGGGAAGAGGGATCAGAATACAGCCATCTAGGGCACGTAGGAATACGCTGGGAGGCTCTGAAACAGCTGAGACCCAAACCAAAAACCCCAACCAGCAGACACAGGCAAGGAATGCCTCCCTTGAATTCAGTGGCAAGTAGAAGCTCCACTTTATGGCACACGCCTGAGCCAAGACAACAACACAAAATAAAAAAGCCAAACAAGTGGTCATGCCACAAATCTAAAAGATAGAATAAAACTCAGGGCCATGTTCTGTCTGTCACAGAGGACGGCTACTCACCAAAGGGCACTGATGTGTGTTTCAAATGTGTATTTAAAAAAAAAAAAAAGACAGGGGATTAATCAACGACTGTCTTGTGATGTCAAATGAAGACTGTGCGGATGGGTTATTTTTTTCTGTGTTGTAATGTATGCACCTAAACATGCTCACGTGCTGCCAGGCTCTGCTGCTCTGTACAAACTACACTACATCAGGGGAAGTTGCCTTTGATCGATGAAGCAGCCATGAAGTGGGAGTGCAGTAATTGAGTTTCACATCAACTCCAGCAATCTTGCAAATTGGGCACTTTCTTTCATGTGTGGATTGCGAACAAATGACTCGCCTGGAAGTTTTTAACCAGAATTACAAATGAAAATACTCTGTAGCTGGCCCAAATTAAACATATGTTTACAGTAGCGGTGTAATCACAGTACACCCGTGCCTGTAGAGCTAAATGTGTGAGGTGATTTCTGATATGTGAAATGATTTAGCAGCCCATAAGAGGAAAACGCCCCTCCCTCCCACCTAAAAATGTATTTTAAGTATTTAAATTCCGACATTGCAGCCAAGAAAGATATGCCAGATATGCAGTAGTACACATGAAAAACTGAACATTAATTATACAGTTTGGTGTTATAAAAGTACTTTCCTCTTGTAAGTGATGTAGTTTTAAGGGATATTTTAACAGATGCTGAAAATGATGTTCCCACTATGTTCCTATATAAGCAGACACCATGCTTTATTAACAGCTAAGAAGGAATTTTATTTGAATATATTTACAAATTTCAGGATTATCCGAAGTACTGACCTTGCATTCTTAGAAGAACAACAAAAGGCAACAGTTTATTCTAAGTAGAACCAGCTCAGGCATGTTCTCAGAGTGCTGTGGACTGCAGCTCTGTGAGCAACCACCACTATACTAACAGTGACACTAGGTCTGTTCATTTAATGGCTTCCACACCAGATGGAGCTTGCAAGTGACAGTGGGAGCAGACACAACTTTCAAGTTCCTCAAAAGGCGAAGTAAACATTCTCCCCCAGAAAATCAACCCAAATATGCAACCTACAACCAATTACATGCCATTGTTGAACAGCTGTAGACAATAGGGGACAGTAAATGACGAGCAAAATTTACAAATTCAGATGGCCATCTGCAGGAATTAAAGTCAGTCTAAACAGAAAAGTCAATGTGCGGCTCCAACATGGCATACACGTGTAGTCAAAGCAAATTCTTTCATCTGTTTGAAGGTAAGATAACCAACACTTCAAGGGGATAATAGAGCAAAGGACTAATCAAACTGTGCTACCGTGACAGCTTGAAAAATGTTCAAATCCAAAGGAGCAGCTTCATCCCTGTGTTGCCTGTTACAGAGGTGACGCATATTTTTAATCACAATGGGTAGATCAGCTTTGGATCGACTAAAAGAATGTTTGTAGTTGGTTATGCTTTGGGCCTAAGAAATTATATGATTACATGATTATATTGCCTTAAGCCATTTCTCCGGTATTCAGAACCAGCAAGTATTACTTAACAGTCACACGGTGTGGCTTTGTTGTTTTTTATTGGCTTTTTAAACTGCTGTTTCCTTAAATATCCTGAAAAGGACTTCAGTGCACATCTTTCTTAACACAATTACAAGTTAAATTTTCCCTCCGGTCATTGAATAAACTCCTAAAAACTCATGTCCATGTATTAAAATTACATATTTAGTTTAACACATACATATTAATATTACAAAATAAGCTTTTTGTGGGAAAATAATCCTGTGTTGCCATAAACTGGCCTACACTGGTGCTTCCTTTAGTATGTGATCTATGGACTATGAAGTAACCTCCTTCCTCTCCTCTTCTATTTGATGCAGCTCGAGCATACCAGCTCACCTATAACTTTGCTCAAGCACTGTAAAAGTATTGTGTGCTACAGGGTGTAGTATAGAAATGAATAATTCAGCCACATATATTCAAACCAGACACCGATTTTGAACAATAAATATGGAAAGCTCCAACCCACAGGTAGATTGAATTTCTAGACAGAGCTCCTTCCCTTTGTTAGGAAAGAAACACAAAGCATAAAGAATTTTGACTTCTTTTTGTAGTTTGACTGTACGGATCAAATAAAAAGTAATTAAAACTAAAAACGACACCATCATGGCAGCGGTGCACAGAGTCCCCTTGCTTGACAATAACAACTCAAAGACTCTTAGACTTAATCGACTAAATGCATTGGATTTTTCAATCTGGCTGCACTAGATAAATTTGTATCTTTCATATCATGGAAATCCCATAATTTTATTTATTTACTTCAGGAAAAACTGTTACCCTGCTGACAGTCAAATAATCTATCAAGCATGCTGTATATGATGGCCGTGACCGTCTGACCACGCAGTGTCACCCCAACAGATGGCCTTAGCTGGGGCCTAGCAGGGAGGCAAGAAGAGAGCAGCATACTGTAACTGTCAGGCCAGGTCACTCGAATCCCACAGCTTTCTGCTACACTGATCCCAATCACTGTGCACCTGCTCTCCATCTTCCTCACTTTCAAACTTCACTTGTAAGATGAACAGGAAGATTTGAGGAAGATGTGAAAATGGGAAATTACTCTTCTTAACATTTAAGCCCCAAACTTTAGACTTGAAGTGAAAGCTGATCCGACACCACCGTGTCCAAAATGGTATTCTGTTGTTTTTTTTTTTCCACTGAACACGGAGACATTTGATGCATGCAGATTTGGTGAGGTCACAGTATAACTGGAGGCCATCTGCCTACTCATGCTGGACTGTGATTACGAGCCTTAAGTCTCTAAGGTGAGAGGAGAGAGCGCAGAGCGTTCACTATGGAGCCTGCTGTCTTCTTCACTGAATTTCACACTTACTTTCAGCCACTTTGTCCTTTTAATTCTGTCTGTCTGCTATATTGCCCTACTTCAAGAGCTCTACAGACAAAGCACTGTCATCACTTTCACCCATTTGAAAGTCTAAAATTTGCAAAGACACTGACTTACCACAAATTAATAATAGGTGTGGGCTGGCAGAGGAGAGCTGAAGCAGTGTTCACACATGGTGCAATGCATATTTAACACTTGGGTTTGGATCATAAACTAAGCTGCAATGATATCTTATCTTATGTCTTATACAACACAAGGACCAAAGAGTCTTTAGGAACCAACATTACCACATTATCTTCTTAACCAATTAAAGACTACAAAAAGAGTGAACATTGCTTACATTTATAAATAAAGCAAATGCACAAATTTAAAAGGTATGAAGATTTCTAATTATGTGAAGAATCCGGTATGATTCTTTTCTTTTTCATTAAATATAAGGGTATGTTACCATTAGTAGCACTACTTGGCACTGTTTTAATGTATAGATCTGACACTCAGGTGTGATACACATTCCTGCAAGTTGTATTCACACAGTGCCACCATTTTGCACATGACAGAGCCAGTGGCTGGATGTCATTACAGCTAGTGCACGTAGTACAAGGTGTCGACATGCGTGAAATAAAGAAATAGCTGCAGTGTGTGTTACTGTAATGTGGGAACTCCGTAACCCAGTTCACACCTTTTAAATTTTATAAATTTAATTGTTTCTAAAATAAGAATATTCATTCTTTTGTTCTTTATTTGCAAACAGTGCTGTTTGTCAAGTATACCAACAACTAATGTACTGTTTTTTGTTTTTTACTTTCTTCGATGAAGTTGTGCTTCGAGTGCTGTTTCACCATCCATAGGGCCAATGTATAAGTAATGCATTTGCTTAATTAACTCATCAGCGATAGCACATTATATATCAGGCTGAAAGACGAAGCAATCCACCACTTAAGCTGAGGGGCCTCCAACTTGATGAAGTCATGAAAAGTTAATTCTCGTTTGATGATAATTACAGTATTTAGAAGTCAAGTGAATGCATGTGCTCTGTGAAGGGACAGTTATTAGACAGGCCATTTAATTGTAGAAAACTATGAAGACAACACGAACATTCTTAAAAACTTTGAAGACAGTCTTGGATTTAGATATGTATAAGATGCTGGTAATTTGTATTAAATGCTGGAAAAGAAGGGTATAAAGATAACAAAGACAAAATATAGTGATATAAAAGGATATAAAAATGCAGCTATTAACAATTAATGTCAGTATTACGGCCATTTTCAAAGCTTGTAAATCCTATATATATTTGCATATATATTTTTTTATGCTTTTTTTCCCCATCTTCCCACACTGGGCTTTAAAAAGTGGGCAGATGTTGTTGTGATTGCTATGAAATGATTGGCAGGGTCTCACAGAGTTCCTTTGGTTACAAGGACAAGAGCTATTGCAGAACTCGGCTCCTGCAGGGTGCAGTATCCCCTGCTGCTGCCGTACCTGGAGGCAGCATAGGAGCTGTCTTATCTATAACAATAGGAAGGGCAGGCAATGGCTGACACGTTTTTGCTCACCTGCCAGCTACTTGAAACATCCTACTTTTGCCAGCATGACAAAATAAACTTCACCGTATCCATACTTTTAAAAACGGTAATAAACCATGCCCCTTTCTATGGTCCGAACTAGCTTAAAATGAGCTTCTGGTTATCAGTCAGGGTAGCTAATGATTCATTACTCAGGTCTCTTGCCTATTGCTTGTCTACTTGCATGTTGGATCGACATCTACCTTTGCGCTCCCTCTCTACCTCTTCATTTCTCTCACTCACAGGTCCAGTGCTTTGGGATCAATTTGGAGGGATTGTAATTGCCTTGAAACTATTGTTGCATCATTAGACTGGAGTTCTAAGATGGCATTTGCAGGAAAAGAAAGGGCATGGCTAACAGCTTCTCCATAGCTCTAAAGGTTACTTTTAATCACCCAATGAGGAATCCTCTTCTACCTCCCCATTCCTGGTTTAATTTTACTCCCAGTTCCAGTCAAGGGTCCAACATGAAACAGCGTATATCGTAGCAGTCAGCTTCACTAATTAAGTGGTGGGTTGGTTTGTTACAGAAGGATTCTGACCTTTGACATGTTATGTGATGATACAAAGAAGTGGCTTTCACTTGGACTGGAATTATAAAACCAAAATATAAAAACATTTGGTTAACTATGCATTAGAGAAGCTCTTCAAAACAGGCTAATGGCTTGTCTGTCACTGAAATGGTATGTTGTAAAAAGGAGTATTAAAGGTATATTATACACACACACACACACAGAGATAGAGAGAAAGAGAGAGAGCTGACAGTGTTATCAAGAAGCCTCAGTTGAAGCTCAAATGGCCTCAATCTTAAGTTTCCAAATCCTGCAGAGAAAAGGATGGCAGACGTAGATTTTATGTCATGGGAAGATGATTACACTAGAGTGGGCCATTCATTCTTTCATTCCCAGAACCGGCTTCACTTTGCTTAAGAGGTGACTTTGCTGAACTAGCAACAAAACAGAGTGGATGGGGGAGAACACCAAACTGCCAAATTGAAACGAAGAAAGCTATAATTCAGTTTTTACCGTGTCAGTGCATACACTAAGCTATGGCATGATTGTTAGTGATGATTCCTCCATTTTGCTGCCTTTGTCTGTCTGACTTTTCAGCCCCTTGCTTCTTCAGATAAAGTAGCTTTTTTTTCCAGTAGACCCAAAGCCCCATGGGTGATTCTTTCATAAATGCATAAATGAGGGGTAAATTATTATGCACAGCAGTGGATTTTAAAAGTGTAGCCACACACACGTTCATCAGCACGGTCTCTTTTTCCAACTTCATTATTTCCTTTAGGAGCGAATACTGGCTCACGCAGACGAGACAATATGACAGGAATTCTTGCTAGCACTACACTTCTGCTCAGCTCCATCAATGGTAAATGTGTTTCTTCAGCTGACAGCGGTAAGACTGACACACATCAGACACGCGCGTGCACACCAAATCTAGGTCAAAGATCCATTAAAATTTCAACAAAGTCCTGTGCTCTGCCATGGAGGTGCAATGAAAACAATTCAAATGGATGTGGAGAGCTCACAGCACTATGTTATACCTTCCATGGTGGCTACCACTACAAAGCCTGGATACTCTGCGGGCCACTGCACAGAAACACACACACAAATCTACACGTACACACACATGCGCACACACTTGTTTCACTGTATTTCTTGATTAATTCTCTATCCTCTAAGCACAACCTCTGTTCAGTCTGCCCTTTACCTTTTCCTGAACTACATGTCTCATCTTTAACCCGATTTAAAGCCCTTCACTTTCCGTCGAAATCTTCACAGGATGTCCACACTAATATCACCTTTCAACACCATACCACGTGTACAGACATGTCATGTTATCTGATCAATTGTGTCATTTTGTTCACATTAGAAGTTCACAATTATATCAAATGAACTAATGCCAATGTCTGAGCTCACCTCCAATATATATGCATGTATAGATCCGGCAGTGCTGTATGTCTGTTGATGTTCAGCCTATGTTTCACCAGCATTAAAAACCTAACTCTGGCAAGCCTTTTTGTACATTTCAAATACCAACAAAAATAACAATAATTGAATCTACCACTCTACTACTCGCAACAAAGATTCCGTTCAAATCGTAGAGTGAAATTATTATTTGTGACACTGACCTTCTTCTGTTATTTAGAATAATATTCCTTACAGACATCTTAGAGTTTTACTGAAAAGATGTAAACAGAAATTATTACTGGAGCACAAAACCAAGGCAAACAAAGGCAAAACATAAACACAACACAGAAGAATAACCAAAATGCTTTTTTTTGTAAAAAAAGGAGCTCAGAAAAAGCAATATCAGCAAATAGTTGACGAATAAAGTTAAATAAATCAGGGAGGTTTTGTGGAAAACAGGAAAATGTGCTGGATAAATTAACTGCAGTATAGCTCAGAAATATGTTTTTAAAAAAATCATTTTTCATTTAAAATAAGGAATGTCGTGGGGTTGACTTGCATTGAGGACATCCTACTTGACTCTGTGAAATACGGCAGCTTTGATTTTTACAAAATTTATTTTCAACTAAATCGCTTGTGGCAATTGATAGAGCAAATAAAAACAGACTTTTGTGTTCTAGACAGAGGTATATCAAAGATTCTCATGATATCACCTCTGTATAGGTTTTTTTATACGCAGGATGTGACTTTAGATTCCACTGCGGGAGAGCAGCCCCAGCAACAATCCAACCATTTCCAGCGTGGCCGGAGAATTATAGCTGGTAGAGCACTATAAAATTTGATAAATTCTCCTCAGTGGACTCTACTGATCACAGTAGAGACTTCTGTGCTCAGAGATGCGGGTTGAAGGCACAGACAGAGTGCTGTCCAACTGATATGAGTGTCCAAACTCCCTGGCCATCAGGGAATTCAAACAGTGAGGGAATTGGAGACGTAGGAAGAGCATGAAAACACATTGCACACAAACGGAGGGAGGCAGGCTTTGGTGGAATACAATGTACTGTATGATAGAACCATAAAAAGCTTGAAGACAATCAAACAACCTCTTCAAAGGAGAGGCACCTCACTACCGTATGTAACTGCATGCCTCCACGTTGGAATCTCAATACAATTGACATGTGCATCATGTATCTCTACAACAACTGAGATACAAAGTTTTAAATCTACTGTCCTGGGATTGTTGTTTTTTTTTTTAATATCCCCCCAAAAAGGAACAATATGTGCAGAGACAGACAATCCCTCAGTAAGGAAAAAGCTTTGCTACTAATCGGGGCTTTTGTTCTTTTTGAAAACATAAGAAGGTAGTTAGCTCTGGATTTTCATGAGTGATATGTGTGAAATTAAAAATTGCTGTGCTTCGATACTAAGGAGGACAATAAAATAGTATCTGAGTCAAGATATGCGGTGGACAAAGCAGGTGGAAAACACATTTGCCATGGCAAGTTCAAGACACAAAATATAATTACATTCCAAAAAATTCAAGTCATTTTGTTGATGTTTTTGCAGCACTTCACTGGTATCAGAATATTATATGTTGTCACAGTGCAGAGCAATTATTCACAAATCAAAGAGGCTGACAATTGTGTGATACGCATTTACAAAAAATAACGACAAATTTAGTCTGGCTATCGTTGCGATTGTCCATCAGTGACTATCAGCCATTTGTTTCCATTTGCTCACATTTGCGGACTGCGTATTTGCAGATTCTCCAGTAGTTGACAAGTCATTCTGAAGAGTTCTTAAAGTAACATCATACTGCATCCATCATGTGGCACATGCTTATTAAGTCATTGTTAATTACAATGCTATTTCCAGGAAAGCAAAGAAGAAGAAAAAAATAAAACATTGTGAACGTGACACAATCTGAATAATAACTCGCATTTCATTATAAGTAAAGTACTTGACGGTGACATTTGAAAAACAGTGTCAAATTCAGGAGCAATTCTCAGTTGGCGCTGTCAGAGTCTAATTAAACTACAGCATCTACTTCAGCCCCCCCTTCCCCTGCCTTGAAACAATCTGGATCCAGTCCCTCTTGTCTGTATGATTGAGTGTATGCTTGTGTGCATGTGTGTGTTCATGTACACTATCATTTGCATGTGCACCCTAATGAGAGGTTGCACCTTTGAGCATGCTGAGTCTCTTTCAGAAGAAGAGACAGAAGACATTGTACGGATAAGGCATATTTGCCCTGAAGAGAGGCTTGCCCATGGTACTTAATCTCTGTGGGGATGTGCGTATGTGGGCTTATCAACCTTCAGCGGAGCCAGAAATTCTCATATCTTTCCCTGCGGATCCAGCAAGTTCCCCTGGTGAAGGAGAAATCCACACGCATGCAGACAACCACAACGGCACAAGCAGAGGGGACAAGCACAAGAAAAGCAACACCTCGATAATATCATCTCTGAAGCTTCATTTTATTTTTTACTGTAAATGCAAGGTGTGTTCAGGCGGGCCTGAGAAAAGACAAAAACGAGGAAGCGTCATAAAGTGCAGTTTCTCGAATGGCCACTTGAGGCTGGCTCAAAAGTGAGTCAATCCCTGTAGACTCTTGTGTTAAAATATTCAAACTGTTTACAGCTTTGAACAAAAAATGGTTTCTACGGCTAATTTCTCCATTTATGACTGAACTGTATGGAGGTGAATTTCTTAAAAACTCACCTGTTTAAATTGTTTTAAGGCTTAAAAGGCTACTTTAAGTGAAAGGTGGAACACAGAACATAGTCGTTGCCCCGCTTCAGTGAAACTTATGTTCCATCACTTGCTTTTTTGTTTGTTTGGGGTTTTTTTTTTAAATTAGCCACGAGTCAGGAGCAGTCAGGCACTGCCAAGTTGCCAGCACTTGGAGCCACCACACTGAGTTTATAAAACGCAGTTTGGAATCCACACAGTTGACAGAGGGCTCATCTGTCTTTAGGTGTACTTCATTGGCTAATTTTCTGCCTCAAAAATGATAACAGTGTTGATCAACACCTCTCTTGCATAGTTCCAACAATACATGAACATTGCAAGTTTCAAAGAGATTAAATTTATTGCAGGCCAACTCAACTGCGACAGTCCACCCACATGCAGGCGCGTACACACACAAAATCAAAGCAGCAACGAAAGCAACACTCAGTTCAAATATGGGTTTTGAGGACTTCACTCGCATTCAGTCAAAAGGCCCAAAATGGTAAAAAGAAAATAATAAAAACAAGACAAATGCTTGTCTTCCAGCTCTTTGTCGTTTTTTTTTCTTTTGCAACACATTTTCATAGCTCTTTTTTTCCCTTCTTTTCATGTTGTAATTGGCTTTATCATGAAATTAAGGTCATCAACACTGTGCTTTCTCTGGTGGTCTCTGCATCTGATTGGGTACAGCACAGTCCTAATTATCACCAACGAATACATCAGCGCTGACCCACAATAGCCTCTCATAGCATGCAGCTATGTTGGGCACACATACATGAAAGAGCGCGCACACACACACACACACACACACACGTACACACACATTAATTTCAGATAAAAGAAGACCACAAACAACATGAAATGCTCCCGGACCACACAGTTAGCTGGCGTCCACCCATTACATGTCACAATGACAGTAGCTCTAATACATTCCTTATTAACAGCAGAACAACCTGCCTGGGGTTTTAATTGGGATAGTGAGCAGGTATTGGCAGTGCATCAGATAGGAGGGCTTGATGGTTATTTCGAGTGGTCTGATAGGAATTCCAGGGGGTCCCCTCCATGGCTTTGTTGTGCTTATTAGTCGTCTGAATAGATAACAGATTGCATCTTAATTGGAAATCCCACCAGTAGTCCTGGTAACCATATTGTAAAATGATCCACACCCTTTGGAGTTTGTATTTCTCAGGGTACTTTGCCTATGGTAACAGGTTAAAAGAGACAAGGTTGGAGGGAAATTAGGCAAAAGCTTCACTCGCCTTGTAGCTTTGAGAGCTGACAGACTATAATTACATGTATCACCTATGTACAAAATGGGATGTATTTTGAGTCACAGTTGTAATGTGTAAATTGTGATAATAAAAAAAACTAAAACTGAAAACAGATTAAAAAGTAGATATTTATCGTGTCTCATAAGAATTCAAAAGATTCAAGAACACTCTCAGATCACATATCTTTGTATGTGGAGTGTTTCAGTCTTCGTAGTATAAAAGATTTAAAAACAACATTCAGCTTTAATCTCAGCACATATTGGTGAGAGGCGAGGTATACGACAGAAAGGTTCACAGATTTTTAAAAAAATATATTTTATAGCCCTATAAGGTGCAGTCAAGTCCAGCCATTTTCAGGACAAAAGAATCGCTAATATTCTATTTGTAAATAAAAATATGACGAGAAATACAGGGAATATTGGACGCGCATCGCGAGGTGCATTTCCTCGAAAACGACCTATTCGTGGATTATATACCGACTTCAAGACATGTTTTGGATAAAATATTTTACTGGCTTGTGTCGTCTGGATGTCCAAGGTTGGATTATGGCCGTTTTTTGTGGAATATTTTCATCTGTGTGTAATAATGAACCCGGAAATGCGAGTCGCGCTGTGTACGTTGAAGCCGTGTACGTTAAAGCCGTGTACAGAGAACGGATGGATGGATATTCGTTGTTTGTCGGACAAATGTGTTTATATTACCCGCTGTGGTAATCACATCTGAAAGTGGTTTATACCGGCGGATTCATGAGAATCTAAGCTTTCCATCAGTGTATAGTGTTTGTATAATCGCGTTTGCAGCTTCAGACATTTAAGGAAATGCTTATGCAGATCTCAGAGTGTTCCGCGGGCTATGATGCTTGAACACTGAAGCTGCAATTCAAATCCTTATGTGAGGCAAAAAAAAAAAAAACATTTGAGAATCTATTAGCCTCAAATAATTCTACAAGTAACATCCATTTATGAGAATAGTATTTTTTAATGTAAACATTGTGAATGAATCAACAAACCCGACAAAATACAAACATTGTCAAACGAAGCTGGTATAGTAACAAAACAGCAGCACAGACTCACTCCAGAGCAAGTGTTGTATGAAGATTGCACTGACATTTCAAGGTAATGACAGCAAAATGCACACTATCAATGTCTCCTTTCAAAACAACACAGACACGCTGTGCAGAAACATTGTAATGAAAGTCAAGGTCCAAGTCTATGTTCCGGGCCACAGAGCTGCAGGTCTGTATTGATAAATCGTTGAAAATGTATCTATATTATTGTATATCTTTGCTGACAGGAGGAAGTAACAGTGTAGAAATTCCAAGCTAGGTTTAAAGCATGAAGACTTTTATTGTTGCATTTTTATGTTTTGCTAATAGATAATATTGAATTTTTTAGCATTCACCTCTGAGAAACTGCATCAGTCAGGCTGTAAGTTCCATTATTTAACTGCTGTCACTGACTGCTAAATAATACAGGTTAGTTACATTTTCTGTTTCACATCTTCCTGTAATGTACCTGAACAAATTTGCTACTGATCTTTAGATGCAAACAATTTTCCATGCAAAATTAACCTTCACAAATTGTGTGAACTTCAGCAAATCCAGTAAAATGCACCCACACTCACTCTATCGCTGCTCATCATTTGTGTTTCGCTCTGTCAAATGGGAAAAGGAAAGGTGCTGTTCACTGTTTACAAACACGGTGCACCGCAAGACGACAATCAAACCGCGCCTTCTGGCCTGTGTACATGTTTGATAATGCACGTGTGTCTAGACGAAGGATGCCTTCAGGATTCTGAAGAGGAGACAAAGAAAAGCAAGAGAGGAGAGAGAAGACGGAAGGAGGAGCAATGCAATTCTGTGTAGTATGTACTTCCCTGGGTAGGAAATAATGACTGGCCAAGGAAAGACAGAGGAAGGGAATCAGTGAAAATAAACTATTAAGGGAAGAAAAACCCCAAGGTGGTTCTTTTTTTCCCTCCTTACATCCACAAAGCTACGATTCAGAGGCTTCACAAATTCAACCAAGGAGGACAATCAACCAGACACACCCATTTAAAAAATAAAATAAAATAAAAACCCATGTTGCAAACTGCAGTCTGTTCCCTCCTTCAACTACAGTGCTGCTGACCAGTGGCTATGGAAACACACTGGTGTTCATCTACAGAACCCTTCCAGATGGATGAAGAAAGAACAAATATTCTGTGCATCAAAAAGGAAGCAGTTGCACAATGTGCAAATTGCAGCAAGCAGGAAACCGATTATGAATCGGCGTATGAAATTAGGCTGTGGGGGCAAAAATAAACCATCCCAGCAGCAGCATGATGCCACACTAGCAATTGTTTGTTTGATATTGATATGTACCATACCATAATTTATGCAGGTGTAAGAACTCTTCTATTACATGGAATGCTTGGCACAGCATAATTTAAATATCTGAGATGCAGTGCAGAACCAAACAGAGCAAAATATTGATCATGGTTATTGGGTTTCCCCGAGCACAAGCACTGGCATACATGAAGTGTGTCTTTGAATTTAAAGTATTTACAATGTGAACTGAATTGCTGAATGCACATTTTTAAATGGGGAGTTTATATTACATTTCATTAAAAAAGAAGCATAAATTAATGTTGCTATACATTTCTTTGCAGACAACAACAATTATCAATTGTGGATTAATAACTGGATTTCCTTGTACAGTGTTAGTTAAAGAGAGCTCAGAAACTTTAAAATGTATAAGACTGTTATGATTATAAAAGAGTTTTATTATTATTAATGTAAAGCCAGAGCTAAACATCAGTTAATTTGTCACCTAATAAATATTGCCTGATGACGCCTCAGACTCATGAAACTGTTGAAACTAGTAAATAGCATCACTGCACAGCGATCACATTACCGCCTATGCATTAAAAACAAAAGAAAAATGGGCCAGTTGTGTGTGGAGATGTGTCTTGGCTTTTTACATGCAAGGAGCATGTCTGTGGAAATAAAATGCTCTCCACTGAGATAATAAATCTCATGAAGCTATAAAAGGCCATTCCTGGCTTTCTGATAACGTAGTTTTCTTAACCTAGCTCTCTGTATCACATAACCTTTCAACGTTTCAACACACAAACACTACATTTTAAGGAACAGCTTGGCCTTTCCCTCAGCTAACTGTTTTTCTAAGCTGTCTCCACACATGAAGCAAAGGAGTGAACATTCCTCTGCCAAACACATTTCATCTTCTCAATGACATTCAACACTAAATCCGTGGTCTTGCGGACTGAAGCCGCTGAGAGAAAAAGTTCAACTCATCTTGACACAAACCATGACCAGAAAAAATAAAAGTAAAACACACACACACACACACACACACACACACACACACACACACACACACACACACACACACACACACACACTTAGATTGACTGTAGTAGTGAAATACATTTACTTATCTGGGAAATGAAATATGTGAAAGTGAATACTTTGGCATTCCTTTAAGGAGTGAGTTCACATCGACACAGTTCAAACATCTAGGTTGGTCGCTGTCACAACACACTGAAACCCCTCACTGTGTGATCTGATGAAATTTTGATGGTGGGTACGCTGTGTTGGCTATAGGTATATCTATGATTTACAAAACCCCAATGAGGCTGAGAGAGAATGTGTACTCCTCTCCACTAACCACAGACTGAAACCTCAGAGAGGGCTCAGTTATTGGCCTGTATCACAGTGCCCCCTACTGGCAGAGAAAACGCCCTCATAACAGCACCTCAAGTGGAATGATGACAGGTAACAAATTATTATTTCAATCAAAATAATGACTATGGCATTCAAATAACTGCCATGCCTCACTTAAAAGGATGGGAAATAAGGAAATAATGAGCGATAACACAGTACCAAAGCGTTGCTGTGGTGTGTAGATTCATTTCAGTTTTATGCAGTTAATCTAATATAAAAACAATTTAAAAAAGGCTTTTTTGGACCACCTCGTGGAGTTAAGAATGAGAAATGATGAGAAAATATGAGGCTTTGTTACTGAAGAGGTAGAACAAAAAAACATTGTGGGCATTTGATTACTACTTGATATTGATTGCCTGTTCATATTCAAACCAAGGGAAGTTCTATGTGAATAAAAATATGAATTTTGTTTTCACTTACATCTGATTTAACCCTCTGAGACATTGTGTCTTTGGGTAACATTAGTTTGAAGATTATGTTTATGGTTAAATCTCAACAAAGATGGTGCATATGTTCAGGAAGCAAAACTCTACTCACTGCAAGTCATTTTCGATTCACAAATAATACAATTATATCTTAAGCTTATTGTTTCTATATACATTTGTGTTTTTAAAAAAAGAATTATTTCACGAAATTGACTGTTGACAGAAAATATTATTAGTTATTTTCTGTAATAAATACCACTCGACAAAGCCTCATAAAGAAAGATACTTGCTTTAGTTTCCACTTTAATGCTGGCATAAGTTATGGACATACATGATTTGTATCACTTGGTTTCTCTCCAGAAAATGCAAGATAAAAAAAAAAAAAAAACTTGCATCTGACACTTCTAGTATGCATTTGCCAGCACTGTTTTTTTTTTATCGTTTTGATTGGAACTGCTAACACCTTGAAACGTTTCCTGCTGGGCTAAATAAAAATCAACACATCTCCCTGTATATTTATGGTGCTCTTTTCGCAAAAAGCAGATAAATGACAAGGTCGCATGTTGCAGGGGAGAGATTGCTTGTGCTGACTTGGTCTAGCACTAGAGAGCAGGAATGTCTTTCCTCCAGGTTTGGCAGCTTGTTAAGTGATGATTGTTGGAAGGTAGCAATATACCCTTGACCTGCCAGCTCTGATCAGCCATTAACTTCTTTAGAGACCTTGAATTGCGGTACTGCTAGCAAAGAGCTATTCATATTTTCTGGTGAGAATATGTCACATTAATTGAGGCTTATTTTCTTATTGCTGGAGGACACTGACATCAAGCCACATTCAACGAAGAAAAATTCAGACATGACTAAACGGATGTTTATTGTTGGTTTGACAGCATGTTTTTCTTAATTACAATAGACAGAACAAGAATATTGGAACACGCAGCCCATTGATGTCGGCGTGAGTGTTTCCGAGTGTGTGTTTAAATCCTTACATATGTCATAGAGACACAATGGTACATGTATGTGTACACTTTTACTCATGAACTCTTGGACATCACTACTGTCAATCTAACCTTTTAAAAACTTAATGTTTTCCCAGACATATCTCGGCGAAATCAACAAAATACCAAAGTAATACCAAAGTAATGTCTTGTTGAAGGTGAAGGAAGGTAATTTAGAAATCTCACAGCTAAGTCCTGGTCCAATAAAGTTGACGGAAGTGTGGTGCTGTATACACAAATCCTCTGCTGAGAAATGTTATCATTTTCCTTCGCAGCAATAACAGCCTCCACCGGTGCACTTATCACATCCTTCTCCCACTATCACTCCCTTCATCTCAAATAATACTAGTTCTTAAAACATCTCTTTCACATGTGCACCATCTATGTCTGTCTTCTTGCCCCCATCTCATTTTTTTCCCCTTTTCTTGAGCTCGCTCTGTTACGCATCTTTTCTCGCTCTCACATATTCTCTCTGTCTGTACTCAATAAACTTTTCTTGCCATAATATCTGGATTAAAAACACACACTTGTCAAAGTACATCGAGAGATGAAGCCAATAATAAACAGAATGTATCAAGTGGAAAGTGCTGGCATACAGAATATGAAATAAAACAATTTGTTAATGAAAATGTGGAGTGAAAAATCGTCAGAATCGGATGTAAAAGAAAAATCTGTCTATTAGAGAAGGTTAAAAAGGAAAACAAAGCCCTTCAAGGGGGTGCCTCTTCCTCAGCGATAAGTGATATATTTGCCTGCAATCTGTCTCTGCTCTCCATGTGATATTCTGCAACACACTGCCACACAGCGCAATGTAAACTCAACAAGGACATCTTCTATTTCCATTAACTGTTCCCTGAACACTAAACAATACTTATGGTGCTTGCAGTTCATGAACATACAAAACAAGATTGCGTACACATCACAAACTAACCTGACACCATGCACAAACCATAGAAATAACCTTGTTAAAATATGAAAAATTCTCTGTGTTGAATGAATGGCAATAGAGCCTTACAGGTAGAGATATAAAAGCATATTTGAGCCTTTTAGGCATTTAGCTGAGACTTGCTGTAGAAGCTCTTTGGTTCAACGGGGTTACTGGGGCAGACGGAGAGTGCTTTTGCTGATGCTTTGTCAGTGAAGGCTATTCGGGTATTTACAATCACCTGAGCCGTGCAGTTAATGTCGGAAATATAAATGGTTGACTCATCATTGTCATAGCAATTCTTGTGCAGTCCAAGACGTGTTTGGCCAATACAGTTATATTTAAAAAGAAGCAATACTCATACTACATTCCACATCTATGTGGCATCGGTAAACAACTGCCAAGCTGCCATTCCTACCTGTCAAGGCTGCCAGAGCATCTAAACCACCAGCAATGCCATTAATGAAACAATGCGCCACGAGTATCTTTTGACAATGAAATGTCATTGAGTCTGTTGTAGCTCTCATGCTGGTATCAGCGCCCACCTGTGTCTAAGTATGTATCAGAACACCCTGGGGGTGACTGCATCGGATTCTACAAGGTACCACCGCGTTCGAAGCACAATGGTGCACTAGCTGCTCTGCTGTGGGGCCCTTGGTACTTCTCTAATAATCTACCCAGCATGTGTTTATCTTTGTTGGACCAGGTTGTGTGGAGGAGGCGGTCGGGAAAAGGAAGGCAGACAGAATCCTGCCAGCCTGCATGTGAGGAGCCCACAAATCCAGAGGGACTGCTGGCTTTGTGTGAGCGTGTGTCCGCATGTGTGTGTGTGTTTGTGTGTGTGTGTGTGTGTGTGTGTGTGACAGAAATGGCAGCAATACAGCTATGCCAACATGAGTTATGGTCTGACTTACACAGACACAGACACACACATACACACAAAAACATTTAATTGCCAAAAAAAAAAAAAAACTCTCTCCCGAGCTTCATTGTGTCTAATGTGTTCAACGTTAATCTTACCCTTTGGGGACATTTGTTGTTGTGTTAATTACACACCACCAGGAGCCCTCATTAACACACATACATAATACGTGCATGTACTAGCACACACACAAACACACTATGTACACAATTTAGGTGGAGCAAGTAGAAGCATAGATTATGTGAGGCAGTCCAATATGGGAGAAGCAAAGCTAATGAAGCGTTTACAGAAACTCGGGGTCATCGGAGACTCGCCTCAGGTCAAACCGTCTCCCACACCTTTAATGAACAAACCCGGCCTCAGATGTAGAGAGGGAGTCATGGGCCCAGAGTGGCCAGTGTGCCCTGCTTAGTCATCCACTACACCGCTGGCTCATCACATCCTGCACAAGCCTTTGCTTCCATCACTGTGCAAGCTTTGGCTAACGCCACTGGAGTAAGGCAAGCTGCAATCCTGACACACAAACAATTAACCCCAGCGTATTTTCTCTGGCCTGCTTCTCTGCCTGCTATCAGCGCTCATTACGGTCTGCTACTCCGCGCAGCCATTAAAACTACAAAAACCCTAAAGAAAGAGTGACAAAAACTAAGCGACTAAATGCTACAATTTGTTTGTCTCACTCATTTTAAACTACTGTGGGGGGTACAAAAGCAAAGAGCGCTTGAAGCAACTTGTTTTTTGCCTTCGTGGAGGGTGGACCACACACTTTAGGAGCAGAGTAATGGGCTACAAGGTGACCGGTATGCACCTGTCTTCCCCTCGCTTTCACCTCACGGCAGGACCTCTAATTACATTGCAGGAGGGCTTCAGACATTCAATTATAGATAGTCAATTATAGATACAGCTGTAGCAGATTTGTAAAAGATGTATAGCATTTCCTTGGGAGAAATTGCCCCAGATGACTTTGGACAGATAACTGGTGGGAGAAAGGAATACCTATAAAATGAAATTCCTGGCCATAGGCACCAATCAGCATGGGAATGAATGCATGAAGGACTGTGAAGTTAGCTCTGTTTGCTTCAGTGTAACAGTGTACAGCGCCGTGTAACACATCTGGGAAGTGGGAACTAAACGGGGCCATTACTTGTAAGGAACAGAGGAGATATTTATGCAACAACATAAAATGTACAACACAAAAATTGACACATTTTCTTCAATGCAAACAAGCGAATCATAAGTATGCAAATAACACCAACAAGATGTGATGCGCACAGACGTGTAGACTGACATCATTTTCACAAGATGGGAAACACGCTCACTGTTATTCTTCAAGCTGAAGTCTCCATTTCAGTGCAGCTGAACTTTAATAAAAAGTGTAATATCTTCTTCATATTCACATCAGACATAAAATATCCAATGCATTCCGCTGCTCAGAGTGATTAAAATTAAAATCAAGGCGTATCAATCCTCTCAGGTTAATTTGTCTTACACAGTACGTCTGTGGTGCCTTTCCATCCTGGGGATGCCTGTGGCCTCAGAAAGGTTAATAAGCTGTTTTACCTCAGCAAGAGTTGGATTGGAGGAGAGTTGGAAAGGTGAAGAAAAAGGCCAAGAGAGCAGAAACACCTTAATGCAAATCCTCACAGTCAAAGTAATCTGTCAAGTCTTTAAAACCACCAGCTCCCCTACTTAACAGTCTCCAACCACGGCAGGATCGGTACTTTCCATGCAGCGAAACGTTTATACATGGGCTTGACATCAGTCGGCCCACATCTAGCAATGAGCAACGGGGGCCAAAGGTCTGAATAGAATGCGAAACACCTGCTGGAATATGTTGTTCAGTGATTTGCCCGCCCACTGTGGATTTTAATGTCAACTCAGTCAATGTTTCAGTTAAATGTGCTTGATTTGATGCAGTGATACACCTGGCATCTGTGTCCTCATGTATACAGTAAAAGCAAATGCAAAATTCCCATGACTTTGCCTCTATTCTGAAGTGTTACTGATGCAGTTTCCTTTTACTGGCATGTGTAGGTGGAGCAAAAGTGCAATAGCAGTGCAACACCACCGAAAGACCTTAAAGCTTAACATGGCTAAAGAGTGAGCGCAGCTTCACAGCAGGACCAGGCGCCCTCAGAGTTTGTGAATTCTTGGTTTGTTTATACAGGCAAAAGCTGTACCAAAGGCAAAAAAACAAGCCAAAAACAACATTAAAATAATGTTTCGCACAGTCTTCTGCACATTTATCCCATTACAGCTTCAGATTTTCTGGCATGGTTCCAGTGTATTGCACGTTTAATGAAAGACGGTCAAAAGGAGAGAACAAAGAAGGAAATAATCTGTAAATGCTGTAATTCAGAGGAAGCATTCCCCCTCAAGGCGTCTACACTGCAGCAATAAAGATATACAGAGCCATTGGGATTTATCTATAATTTCATCTGCCCATAACAGTGCCTGTATGCCTTGTTTCCCTGATTTAACACATCACGCTGTAAATGACCATTTTACTATTCATCTTTATCAGAGGACACCTCGTGAAAACAGACAAAAGGAAGAATCATATGGAAATAAAAAATGAAAATAAAGCTGTTCAAAAATAACCATACATGCTTGTTGGATGAGCCGATTCATTAGCCGAAGCTTTGAAAAGTTATTTTTGGCCATCCTTTTGTCACTTATGAAAGACAGAATTCAGGACAGTGAAAATAAACGTACTTTTCAAAAGAAAAAAAAAGAGCCGATTCAAAAATGGATACTGTGATGGAAGTCAGAAAGAGACAAACATTCATACAGACAAGAAAATACAGACAGAGTTAAAATATGTATGCTGTGGATAGTGTAGCAAGACAATGATAAGAGAAAAAGAAGGAAGATACTGACTTTAGGTTCAAGCGAGATGACAGAAGGCAAGGAGGGTGAAGAGTACAGAGAGGGATTGAGTGGGAGGATGGGGCAGCAAGCACAAGAAAGGGAAAATAAATAAAAGAAAAGGTAAAAGCAAAGGCTAACTTAGGACAGTCAGGGGAAAACTCTCCAATCACTTTTTTCTGACACAGTACCAAGTCTCAACAGTCGTCATTTCTGAAATGCAACATTTTTTGCAATTGTAATCTGTATCATTGCTGTTTTAACAGATTGCCAACAAAATAAATTCATTTCAAAATGCACAGCCTTGGCTTTGAAACAGCAGTGTTGCTCTGCTTTCTGGTTACATGTCATGTGTAATAACCTATGAAAAGTGAGGGATTCAAGTTCATTTTTCATTTAAAAAAAAAAACATGAACAAATAAAGACAATTTAAATGAATGTTTCTGTTAGAGCCTAATTTTATTCTTAATATTGCCATCAGGATTTTCATTTTTGTCACGCAAAATATTACTTACCAGCCTCCCTCATTACTCAGAATAGATTCAGCTCCCAAAAAAACACATCAGTTGTAATTTTCATATAGACTTTTGGACACGGTCCTTCACATATTTTAACAATGACTTTTATTTTGTTTTAGTTTCCCTAGAATTTTTCTTTGTTAAAAAAAATGTGATTCTTTTTGTTTGCACTCACTATCCAACTCATCTACTGTTACTGCTGTAAATTACAATGATTAGAAAAAAATGTGTGGTTTCAATCGCGAGTCATCATCAAAAACCAAACAAGGACAGCCTCAATTTGCTTGTTTGCAGTTAGTAAAATTATTTCTTGTTTTCGACATCTGCAAACATGAAGTTACTTGTGTACTAAACTATTTTGTACAACATCATACACTAATATTACACATTAGCACACCTAAAATTAGTTGTCTCAGATTGAAGTAGACAACAGTTATATCTGACACAGTTCAGTGCAATATTTATAAAAAAAACAACAAGTCTTCCACTGTAAAAAGTCATAAAGTTCTAAATTTCAGTGGTCCCAAGTTTGAACAATGTCCTCGAAGTGTCACTGTTCTTTACTGCTTTGTTTTTACTTTTTTTTTTTTTTTTCCTGTTTTCCAGGTGACTGTGGATCACAATCTATAATCAGACCGGTCTGTCTACTTTACTCTCTCCTTCCCTCATCTCAACCTTTTCTGTCTGTGCAGTAATTTACCTCGCCGTGCCATGAGAAGTCATGATTGTTTATATTCAAGGAGGCACCATCTTGAACACGCAGGACTCTGATTGTTTACCCATTCTGCATGTGACATCACGCTTGCTCTCTTCCCCCCGAACGCTGCTCCGTCTCCTCTCTGTCCCTTTCCTACCAGATTGGCTGTGGGAGTGTCACCCCCCGGCCCACTTGTAGTCACAAACCAATTCCACCGAAGAGGCTCAAAGACAAATTAAACTTAATGCCATGTAACAAACTCAGCAGGCTACTGTGCACCGTCAGGCATTGTGTTAGCGCAGGATCAGGAGCTGGTGTGCACTTTCTGATCTGTATGGAAATCATGAGTCAACGTGGAGCCGGGTCCAAACCCCTTTCAGAGAGGTCGGAGTTCGACGACAAGTGTAAAATCTGAGACGCGAGTGAAACATTTGCATTTGCGACTGATGAATTAACTGCGAGTTAAGTGCATGGCCGACAGAGGTTGTGTTCCATCTCATTTAAGAGGAGATTATGAAATGCAGCGGGTGGTTGAGTTGTAACAGCTTGAAAAACAAACTATGTCTACGGGCCTATCGGAGAAAAAAAAAATACCAACCATTGCTTAAGTAGAACAAAAGCTATCAACCCCTGAAATTAATACCTGGCAAAAAGAGTGAAAACAAAGCTGTACACGTTTCTACTAGAATGTTGAGTGTCACTGAATCAGTCTGAATAGATTGGTACAAAAGGCTGCCACTGAAGAAATGCATGAATAAATCAGAGAAATACAAAAGATACATTGATTTTCTTATTGGGAAACAGTTCTTTTTTGAAAACCAATAAAAGCACCACTGACACTCCAAACTTTCACAACTTTACAATGTCTTCCTTTTATCACTCAAAAATGGCCAATCCAGTGCAGCAGGCCTTTCAAACACAGTGAACCATCACACATCAAGAATTCCCTATAAAACTCGCTGCTCTTGTACTCATACTTCTGAGCTGGATTAGACATGCACTCCATATTCTGCTGTCTGGGATCATGGGGGTGAGTTAATGAAGCTCCACCGGGGCTTTTCCATGTGAAAAGCTCCAGTGACAGTGCCGACATTGTCCTCTTTTTAAAGGCGAGTCCCATTGTTAATAAGCATCCAATCACTCAATTAGACAGCCACACACACACACACACTGGATATACCGCAAGACACACAGCAAGACACACACACACACACACACATCATCACACAAAACACACACTGTTTAAATATATCTCTCTGTTTGTCAAAAGCTAAATATCACTTTTGAATATATTACAGTGATTTTACACTAATACACATGAACATTTCCTGAGGGGTTGGTATTATGTATGATATAACAAACACAGTCATATCAGTAAATGCCATGTAATGGTAATGGTGAAGGGAAGTGGCCAAGATTCAAAGTCGTGATACGAAAGCACAACCACAAAATGAAAGACTGCAGAAATAAATGGAAGTTTAACATTTAACTATCAAAAGGAGTCATGTGTGTTATCAAAAAAAATACTGCATGACATTCAAAAACTTCTCTTACGTACTTTGCAGAGTTCTTTTTGTCTTTGTTCCAGACTTATTTCATTCAGAATGCGAGGACCTCAGTTTGGGTTGTCTAGGTAACACTTCTATACAAACTGACCATCAAAAGGACAAATAAGCTGCTGCAATAGAAACAACCTAAAAGCAAAATTAAAGAAATTGGAATATTTAAAGACAAACTGAAACACATATACTTTTGAGGCCCAGTGGAGAAACAGAACTATTGGAACAATAACTAAGATTGACATGTCCTAAATCTGCTTTAGCTAGGATTATCTGAGGGATGGAGAGCAAAGAAAAAGAAATAAAATATTTAGACGCACAAGGGATATTTATTTTTGAAGAGATCGTTTTTGATGAACATTACAGTATACCTGAAGGCACATAAAAGTTAGCAGGGTGTAGACTGGGGAGGCTGCAAGCGGCAGGTATCAAAGAAAGCTAATATTCAGAGGGCTAAAGTTAAAGTGCACTGTGATAGCCAGAATGGCTCTCATCTGAGAAGAGAAGATTAAAATCAGTGGGACATCACAGCTAGGCAATATGAAGTAGGAATGAGAGGAAATTTCTCGCTCTCCCGCTCACTCGCTCTCTTACACAGATGCACACACACATTATAAAGTCTCCTACAATAAACCAATTACTTGTCATTAATATTTAAGGGCCTAATTTCCATTCATATGTAATATATTAAAAACGTGCAGGGATGAGCAAAGAAAAGGGCTGACCCTGAGATATTCACAGTGGGCTGACTGGCCCAAACAGAGAGAAATGAACATCAGGGTGTTTTGTGTTTTATTGAGACAAATGTCTCCTGCCTGTACCAGCAATTAATGCCCTCCCCACCCTCTAAACCATGGGAAACTGTACAATTTTGGCCATTTCTTTTCCAGAACGGGATAATATCCTCTCTGCCTCGTTTAAAGTAATAATGGACATTTAATCCAAGATGCATAATTAAGTGACCGAGGTAAGATCTAGGGTCATCAAAACAATCTGCCAAAAGCAAGCATCCCTCCACTCAGGCCCTGATGACAGCTAACAAAATGACTATGCGGTAAAATGCCAATTGTGATCTCGCCTTTGAGAGACGGAAGCTGGTAAACAATGAGCCTGAGGATGAGAGTGGGTGTCTCTTTACCAGGCTGGCCCCAATTCCAGATGGACACCACCATGTCCGAAGAGATGATTTCAGAAGCAAGCAGAGTAAGATGAGATAAGAAAATAGAAAGGGAGATATTTCAAGAGAAGAATGGCTCAGGACAAACATACGGAGGAAGCTGCCTTGGCGGCTGCTCCCTACTCTCAATTAACATAATCAGCAATAAACAGCCGTGTTCTCCAGGGAAACACGGCAAACTATCAAGCCTGACGTCCCAACATTCCAACATAGAAAATATCATGAGCTTATCATTGTACACACACTATCAAAACAAGGCAGACTATTCCACAGTGGGCTGTAGTGTCTTGAGTTGAGCTCAAACTCATTAGACTAAGGCCCTTATTACATTGTGAGTATCTAAAAAGGCAGAGCTTCAATAATAGTCTTGGGATATGTTTTTCAAGAGCAACAAGCTTTTCAAAGGTTTTTTTTAACAAGACATATTGTTGTTAAATGAATGCAGCTTAAAGGGATTAAAATACTTTGAGTAGCAGCCATTGTTTCGAAAATTCTGTGAGCCAAAACTTGAGTCCATAGCTGTGTACCGAACAGCCACAGTAGGGGCCACAGCACAAAGTGCACTGATCAGCAACAGTCTTCCTGTCTGAGAGGTTACCAAGTGCCATGTGAGGTGGCCGACCAGGCGTGAGTGTGTTTGATCCGGTGGCCAGGTCAACCCTGATGTTAACAGAGTTATTAGGGGACTTATTAGGGAGAGTCAGAGAGCCAGCTAAACCCCCACTGATTCCATCATTACTGCTGTTGTGGCCGGGTCATTACCGCCCTGCTGCTGGGGCTTTGTAGCAGGGATTGAGAATCTGCTGGTGTGCACACCACATTGGCTCAGTGGGGAGAGTGTGTGTGGGGTAGAGCTGCAGAGACAGAGGTAAAGGAAAATGGGTGTGAGAGTGAGGAGAACTCCTGAAGGATTTGATCAAATCCTTTGTGATGAGGGGGCGGATGACTGCAGCTGTCACTTGTAGTCCGGTTTTTACCAAGTTACCGTTCCAGAACTGACCTTTACAGTGATAACACGGTTTGACGAGGGTAACAAAAAACACTTAAAGGTAAAGTGAAATGTAAAAGAAATAAGAGAGGGATTGCTGTGTTTGCTTATTACAGTATTTATTAAAGACAACTGGAAAAAATTAACATAATGCCCAAAAATATGTTTAAAATTCTTTCAGAGGTGTATTTGTTTACAATTAAACCATTCTTTCTTTTTCGGTGTGTGTATTTTCAAATCTATTTTTGGATTTCTTTGGTAACAATTTCTCCTTTTCAGTCTTATTACAAGAAGTACTTGTGTAGCTAGTTCATATGTAGACCTTGGCTTTCATGGGATGTAGGCATATTTTCAATAGGCCTATTTTACATGGGCCTATTGAATTTTAAATTAAATTTTTAACGTCAAAACTGCATCTAACAAACACAGATTCCGACATCTAGGATTTCATAAAGATGATCTTTATTGTGTTTAATCAATGACTGGAGATGGGAATATGCACCTGACTGTTATTAATCATCAGAGGTCATTTTACATAATTCTGACTTTCTGCATTCTGAAACATACAGTATATTAAAGGCATTCAGTTGTCGCTGAGTAACCGCCTTTCTTTCTTTATGTTGTTTCTGCTGAGGAGCCCAGACATCACCATTACAAAGTGGCATGTGCCCTTTGTCCGTCAGCAATTGATGTGGGCAATGGAGGAAACATTTTGGAAGAAAGGGGGTGTGAAGTTTGCCAACATCAATCTTGTTTCAAATTGAACTGCAAAGTTCCAGCTGAATGAATTGCCTTTCAAATGCAGGAGGCCATGGCTACACACATTCAATCCCAGAGTGAATCTGATTTGATCCCAAGAGCCGTACAAAGGCACAACCCACTGATTGATAAAGCGAACTGAGGGGAGATGAGAGTAAAAAAAACAGAGCCAAGTCAATGGAGAAGAGTGTAAAGAAAAAGGAAAAAGCCAATACAGCCGAGGCAAAAAAAGAGGGAAAAAGACAAAGGAACGAAAGCAAGAATAAAAAAAAAAAAAACTCTTTGAAAGGTAATTAAAATAACTCTATGGCATTGCCAGGTGTTCTGCAGGCTTCATTTAATGTCTTGTACATGGCTTAAAAAGATGTGAAAACCTGGGTGGTGAAGAAGAGAAAATAGAGATGTCTATCTGTGCTAACAGATTTTCCAGTTCTATGTGTGGGTGGGAACAATTTTCCGATCATGAAGCTCACAATGGTGCCAAAGGTGAAATACCTGCCTTGACATCAGTGAATGAAGTGTACATTTAAGTGCAACACATTTTCAATTTAAAAAAAGTAATAACATGGTACATTCCTCCCACAGTGACACAGAATGCTGCATACCATGAGAATAAGGCTGATATTACAAACAGGATTAATGCTATTTTGTGAATAGAAAAATAAAAGCAAATACAGAAATAGGATTTATCAAAAGGCTGCTCTTTACATTAAAAGAAAAAAAGAAGCTGCAGTATTTTTTTTTCTGATAATAGAAAGGCATTATATCAAAGCATGGCACACTGGGCTCTAATTGCAAAATTGGCAAAAAAAAAAAAAATCAGAAAACTGGAACCTTAACCTAATTTCTGTGGGACTAGTTAATGAACACATTGGCTTCAAATTAAAAAAAAAAAAAAAACTAAACAATTACTACCTTTGTTTCAAAGTGGCGTAACAATTAATTCAGGTTAATTTGCTATTTCTTCTGGTTAACTGTGGATTTATTGTCAACACGTTGTTTGTAATATCCAACTAATTAAATTCCAGGTCATAATTCATTCTGAGCATATTTATATGAAATTACATTAATATATAGTGATGCAATATTTGCACATTTCTTATCTCTAGTCCGTGAAACATGAGTGTGACAAGAGAGGAAAGCACTGCTATTTAAATAAAATATTTTCTTACATGTATATGTTATGTTGCATATTTAGATGTGCATGTCATATATACTATGTGCATAAAAGCAACAAAAGCAGTTAACTAAACTGCTGTTTGTAACGCATGGTTGAAACGTCTTTTTTATTTTTTTGGTATTGTTCTGTTTCGTTTTGTTTTCTGAGGCATGTGAAAAAAGTGCAAAACTGGTCACTGCTTCCAGTACGACATCATCAGTTACATGTCTATGGCCACCAAGTACCAGAGAACCGACTCGTGTAAGTTTTCATTTAGGCCAAAGACCCATCTCATAATAAATGACAAAAAAAACCAAAAAGAAAATAAAGAGCCACTTTTATAAGATTGAAGCCGAGCTTGAAATCCCTCTTGATTATCATTTCCTTTTCTTGGTAAAGCTCATTAAACAGTAAGACTCATAAAAGCAGCAGGGGAGATGACAGTCTTGCATTCTCAGTTGTTTTAGGGGCCTCTGAGCGCAATAAGCATCTGAAAATTGGGGGCTGTTAAAGTGATTCTTTTTTTTTTCCTTTTACTGCCAAAGTGTTGTTCTTCAACAATAGAAGTAACAAGCAAGAATCCCAAGGAACGTGAAGATAACAGAAGCCTTTTTTGCACCATTTTCTGGGGGCAGCTCTGCAGGGAAGGCATTTGCACCTGCTTGCCTCATCTTTCACGATACACTGGGCCCCCAAAGTGTGCTTTACTTATAAATATCCACGTCCGTGTGGCAAAGATGGAGGTACCACAAAGAAGCAAAGGAAAACCAACAAGTGTGTATGTGTGCAATAAAAACAAAGCTGTGGCAATATCCCAGACAAATGACGTCGGTTTTCACCAGTGACTTGTTTGTCAAATCAGCACAAAGGATTTATGGTCCGTAGTTACAATGAGAGGGCACAATGAGAGCGAAAGACCTCAGGAATTAATCTTGCAAGCATTGGCCTCACCACCTGAACCCCCAAAAACCACTTTAAACTCCAACAGTATCAGTTAAACAACCGGGGTTGAGATGAAAGTTGACTCAACATTCATATACAGGAGGTCAGAGTCAAAGTGGAAATGAGGCGGGGATCTTTGTAACAAAATGTTTAATGTTCAAGCACAGTTATCTGCAGATGGAATGCATTTGAATATAGTGCATGAATCATGAAACATTGAAAAGAGGAAAACAAATGAACTACTACCTCATTTTAGGAAAATCCCATCTAGCACCTTTTCTGCAATACCATCTACATCAAAGCTCCTCTCATTGACTTCCAACTTCACTGAAGGGGTGGGGGGTGGATATCAAACATTAAACAGCATTTTTCATTCATGAGCAAATCATGTTCTGTTTCAACAATAGAGGGAAAAGAGCTGATTCAGTGAAGTCGCTGCAGGGGTAATTGATAGGGATCCAGCAAAGGTAACTCCCGGGGGAAATGCTGGATCATGAATTCCTACCCTGCCAGCGGGAATATGGACTATCTATAGAGCTTTTTTTTTAAACCCCAGTGGGTGAGAAAGTGAATTTAATAAAGAATTTAAAAGGACATTTAAAGCTGAATTACAGCCATATGTCTGTGGAACTCCAAATGTTAAGTTGTATTTTATTCTAAGAAGCCATCTGAAAATGTATTTTTTAACAGCTGTGCTCTGCAACACATAGTTCTGCTTTAAACATAATGTTTACAAAGTCTTCTTCAATAGCAACTAATTAGTCAAATAAAACCGAATTTTTTTAAAATTAAATGGGCATCTTGACCTTGAAATACTTTAGATTTTTTTTTTTTTAAAGCATCTGGCAGATATTCTCTGGTGAAGAAAAGAGTGGAATAGCTACCAAGCCCACCCCTGTCACTTCATTAAGTCTTGCAACAACTGTTCTTTCCAACCTGCATTCTCCTTCCATCTGTATTATGCCAGTAAATCACCTTGCGGCAGCCCAGGGAAAATTGCTATTTATTTCACAGTGCAGAAAAAAAAAGAGAGCGGAGTCTAGTTTGTAGACCTTGAGGCTGTGAGAAACAGAGAGAAAGAAGCTGCTGGCGGGCTGACTGGTGTCCAAACAGACGGTGGGTATAAGGGAAAAGTTAGAGGATTCTGTATAGTTATGTCCACACACGCTGACAGAGCTCCGATTTGACTGTTCTGCGCTTGACAGGGCTCTGACTTCTCCCCTCCCACTGCTGCTAGAATTAGAGGGGTGTGCTGCACACACATAAATACACACACACTGTCAAAGAAGTGGAAAACACTCAAATTGTCATGGGAGGAATACATCAAGTGCCTTCACACACCCTCTTGCATATAAAAACAAACTTGCTCTGCACTGCTGGTGTTATTCATCAGCAAGTTAGGTAGCCTGGTTGTGTATCTGAGAAACAAACTGGCCGCTACAAGTAAACTCCCAGAGCTTCCTTCACCAAAGCCTCCCATCTTCCCTGATGGAAGATTGGCCTACTGGACTGGAAAAGGCAAGACGCAAACCAAGCATAGCTGCTCTGAGTTCACACATATATGTACAAGTTCAAGCAAGTGCACACCACCATGCTGGCACGCACACACACACACACACACACACACACACACACACACACACACACACACACACACACACACACACACACACACACACACCAAAAAAACTGATCTGAAACAACTCAATGGGTACAAAGAAAGAACAAATACAATGTGCAGCCACATGGCATTTCTAACTTTCTCAAAGACTCATAAACACACTGCAACAAGAGCCCTGCTATCTCTAATTAGCATAGAGATCTGAATTGAGAGCAGAAAGACATAGCATTAAAATGCAGAGGAAAAGGGGCTTGGCTTTAAGATAATTAACATTTCTATGAGAAAAATTTGTTGTCACAAGATGAAAGTAGCTTGGCATCTATTGCCGGAGAGCCTAAATGAAGCATGTATGATTAGATTAATTAAGGTAGAGAGAGATGACACCTCCTTACCTTTGCTCTGTGAGGAGAAGCAGAGGGAGAGCTGAGCAAATAGGTCAGGATTCTCAAACTTCTCTTCTTTGACTTTGATCCAGAAGCAATTCTCTGCCATTTCCTGAGGCACTATCTGCAATGACACAAGGATCCCATTATCACCACAATCAGAAACCGTCATTCCACCAAGCTGCCACTCAAAAGTTCTTCTCACTGGAGATGGGGTTTGTGAGTGTTTTTCTGTGTGCGGACACACATGCTTTCTGTAGCATCTTTTGCCTTCAAGTGGTGAACACGAAAAACCCAAAAGCAACAAGAAATTGGAATGCAGTTTTTCAGATGATGACAAATCACATGAATATAGCCATGCTAAATGATGAAGTGTGCATAGGCCACATCAAGTTTGTACACTTTCCTTTGCTAGAATTGGGTGAAGCAGGAGGGCTTCTAAAATGCAACCAAAGCACCTACAAACTGAGACGATAGTAGCCACAGGGATGCTTTCTAACCCCGCCTCCCTCATTCCCTCTGTACTGCTCAGTAGACAGGAAACTCTCACAGCAGACAGAGAGGTTCAAATACAAACAAACCCCTCTGACATGTTTCAGTTATTACTAACTAATAATGTGTGTGACACTACACTGCTTCTACCGTACATTGTGTTAAGTGCTGCGGTAAGAGCTCATAAAGTACTACTGTTGTGGCTTTTTATCGAAGGCCGAGACTAGCACTTGAACTATTGCACCGCTGCTATTAACCTCTTCAATGCCGCAGTAATTACACAGAGAAAGAGGTGTAAGCAAAACACTTACGCAACACAGACAGAGTTCCAGCTGATAGTCTGCTTTAATGGAGGCTTATGAAACTTTCAACATGAACTCGTTTTGGTATTGAGTATAGATAACAAAGTGCCTCTGTACTCTTATTTGCTCTCATAAAACCCACTTAAAGTCCTGGAACACATCTGTCATGTCTGTGAGAGCTTAATTTAGAGAAAAGGTGAACCAGAAAATGTAGACAAAATTCAATAATGTAATGATCCATAGCTCAGATATTTTAGTGTTTCACTGCAACGATCACTGCTACTGCTACTAAAAACTTCTACTAATAATAATAACAAATAAAGCAAATGAATCATCAAAGATTTCAGAGCAAACCAACGAATGCTTTGCATTGCATTGTTATTGGTTTATTAACTTGTCATGAAATATTTTTAGCACGACAATGTTAACAAAAAAGCTTCCTGTGTATTTAAAAATTATATCAGTCCAGAGAAAAACAGATATTATAAATCATTTTAACAATTCTATTCTGCTGTGTGTTGAATGTGGAAGCTGACAATCACGTATTTTTTTAAGGCCTGAAATATTCTGGGAATTGTGACTGTGATTTAATTTACAACATGACTGCTAAGTAAAGTCCTGCTTCAGTTCAACATTTACTATGTAACAGATTAAACAATGATGGAGCATTACCATAATGTAGCACCAAAAGTATGACTGTCACACAAGGAGGAGGGTGTGAATTAATTGATGAAATAGTTTGATCTCTGGGACAGATGTGCCATATAACATGTAACTCAGGTTTCATGCATTTGGAAAGTACTGGGGCATTTTTATTGTGTGTGTTTGTTATCATGTCACAGTTAAAATAAAGTGTTAAATGCCTAATATAAGACTGGATGAGCAGGCATTTGTTTTCTAATTTTCTTAATATTTTGGTATTTAGCATTCAGCTCAGTAGGCAACTCTTGGATTTTCCTGCCGGGTCTCTGCAGAATAAAGATGACATCTCATTGTCTGAGTAAAGGCACTGGTTACAATGGGAGCTAATGCGCTAATGTTAAGCCAAAACATGAGCCAGTCTCATGGTGCTCTGTACAACAGAAGTTATTTTCTTCATCCCATTGCATCCATGTTTCCTTTTGTTCTGTCATTCTCATATGTTTACAGATATTCTCAATTAGTACTGTAATATTATATTAAAATGTAATTATATAAATTGTAATGGGTTTCTGGCTGACAGGGACTCTAGAACTAAATTATATGTGTGTTGTTTATTTTGTCATTTGCAGAGTACCCTACTTAATCTTCACTAATAATATTCTGTGGGAATTACTGATAGACTAATATGAAAGTGCATGCAGGAAACAATAACTGATTTAAAATTCATTTAGCACTTAAACAAAGCTGACATTTCCCAGTGTGTGCTGATGATGAGCTTGTCCCATGTGAGAGGCTTGTTCTACTGCTTCTGGCTATGATGCACTTCCGCCACATCTCCTGCTTGATTGGAGGACTTGTACTGTAATTGCAAATATAATTAGCCACACTATGTAAAAATGTACTGTATGCATGCAATCACATATGTCTTATTAGCATGCATGTGTAGATCTGTGAGCACGTGTTGCAGCACATCCTGGACTTGGAGCTACCCACATGCTGACATAAAAACTATGGTCAAGTTGGACACTGTTTCTCTTAACATTGTAACAAAGGGACAAAGGGGATGTAGGCATGAAAAATATCTTTTCTTTCCACTTTCTTCTTTATACAACCAAATCCTAGTCGCTCCTGGCACTCCCATACTTCCATCTGCTGCACATTGAGAAGGCAGACAGCTCGTGTCCCACTTAATCGACACAAGAGACACAGACATAGACTCAGGTGGTTATGAATTGCATTTGCATCACCAAACCACATTTCCTGTGGAGGCAAGGTTAATGCTCCTACACATGAACCTGTTTCTGTACACTTCCTAGACAATGGGCATGTTGCACCACACTACATACACACAAATGATGTACGCAAAACCTGAGGAAAACACTGCACACGAAAATAAGAAATGATTTTTAAAATATCAAGGCACAAACAAACACGCAGACCTGGTATGAAGACACTCAAAACCAAGTTGTTGTTTTCCCTATTGTTTACACCGTGGGTATGATAGCCCATACTGCTGTGTGACACTATTAACAATTTTACATACTGCCAAGGAAACTCCCACACACAGTCAAGCATTTGCATATTTGGCATTTTAAAGAATTCTTGAAATGACTGATGATTCAAGCCATGACAGGCCACTTGTAACACAATAGTCAACATTGTCTTCAATTTCCACATTTCTTTCTCTCTTTATAGCTATCATTTGTTGTTCTGATGTTGAATAAATAATGTGCCACTGAAAGAAAAATATGCCTGATTGTTTACACATTCGAAAACAAGGAAAACCTGAAAAGCTAACTGCAATGGCCCCAAACATTTATTTTTAATAAATGGCTGAAACTTTGTGAAGAGGTAGAGCACAGACAAAGGAACAGTCCATTAAATTTTGGTGAGAATGTGGATCACTTTCTTTAAAATTGCATCATAGGGCATTGGCCTTGGCGGAGGACAGAACTCTCCGAGTGCTCTTCCAGTGAATACGTGGCGTGATTCCACTAAAACCATTAAATATAACTTGCACTATTAACATGATGCCAAAACAACGAGCCTGTTATTTTTGCTTACAGTCAGTAATTTTAGACTAAAATGCAAGGTCACACATGTATCAGTGAAGAACCATTAAATTAATGCTGAGAACTCCTGGGGCAATGGGTTCATTATCTATAGTAAAATAGAGCCCAGATGCAAGCAAATGTCCCATTGAAATTGTATTCAAATGTGATGGAACATTAAACAAACAAGTCTTCATTCAATTACGCTTAGAATGTGAAGATCCACAGACATTTGAGCAGTGAAAATTGTTTACTGCTGAATCCTTTCAATCGGGTGTTGAGTGTGGAATATTGTGGCCTTTGGCTGAACGACTGCTAGATTAGGAGTGCATCTGTATAGAGCTCTTTTTGGTTTGAACCTTCAACTTTGTATCTTCTGCAAAATGTAAGTATGTGCGATCGCAAACAGATCAGACAGCACTTCATATAAAAACATGAGACTACTATTCCCCTTACAGTCTCAAATTAATAATAATATCAGTGAATGTGAGGATATTACAGTGAATGGATGCTCTGATAAGCATACCTTGGTCCAGTTGACCCTCTTCATCACAGTTTCAGGCTTGTAGGTCTTCTTGGTCTCCAGTCCGTAAGGCAGCTTGATGACAGGCAATGCAGGAGGTGGAGGAGGCATACCTGGGCCACCGAAGGGGGGCGGAGGAGGTGGCGGCCCGCACCCAGGGGGCGGTGGTGGTGGGGGAGGTCCTCCACCTGGTGGTGGGGGCGGCGGAGGTGGTGGTGGAATGCCAGCGTGGCCGGGGAGTGGGGGAGGAGGCGGAGGCGGTGGGGGACAGCCCCCGGGTGGGGGAGGAGGGGGCGGAGGAGGAGGTGGAACAGCTGCACCTCCGGGTAGCGGCGGTGGAGGTGGCGCTCCAGGTGCAGTCGGTCCAGCTGCAATCTGTCAATACAGGACACAGGTGTCAGTGGTGGCCCACATTGTGAGGGAGATTGCCTTTAGTTTATTTCAAACGTGAATCTGGTGTTCCTGATGAATGAAAGTCACTTGGCATGTTTGTGCCGTGACAAACAATGTTTAACTGATGCAAACCTTCACGTATTTCAGAATGAAAAGTATCCAGTATGTTTTGTCTCACATTGTTGTGACATGCAGTTAGATATGCTACAGAAAATATCCCCAAGATGACTTTTGCATTAATATTTTGTTACTGTGTGCTAAAAATGGGCATTTTAATGACAACCTCATTTTTTTCTTATATTTTACCTCACCCATAACCAGATATTTTTTGATCTACTTGTCCAATATTGTATGTTTGATTTTGATGTTTCATAGGTGTACTTTGATCTTTGATGACAGACTCAGTCCTTCTTAGCATGGAGAATGACACATTTTTGAGAAGACAGACATTTTTTTTTCAGTTGTTCTTTGCTGAAGGGAATAAGTTGCTCCAACTTTCTCTTTTCAGTACCCCTAAACTGTTCTGTCGGTTTCAAGTCAGGCGACATACAGCACATGGCAAGATCAAACTTTTTACTTTTTCCTTCTTTCGATACTCTTGTGTCAGTGTGTTCTTGATCATTATTATGTCATTATTTTTGGTATATCCGCAGACATTCATGTGCCAGTCCTCAGCACTTTACCACCTGGTTTTCGGTACTACTTTATGGACAGTCTGTGGTGTCATTTTAGGAGGACAGCCACCGCGACTCTGATCAGCAGTACTCTGGCTCATCTTAAACCTCCTGATTACTACTTCAACTACATTTTGTTTTTAGTTGCTCTTCAGTCTTCCTGTATCCTCTTTTATGGTTGTGATATTTCACAATCAGATTTTTAAATTACCCTGACTATTCTTTTCCATGTGGAGTCATGACGCTGACACATAGATAAACACAGTTGTAACTCTGGAATTGAGAGAGTTCTGGTGTTCTGAGCTCATTTTTTAACCGTGCTCATATAATTAGGCTAATAGAAAATCACAGCTCTAATCAGTTTTGTTTCAGTGATCACACATATATAGTCACTTTTGTGTCATTTAGTTTGTACTTCATGGTCTGTATTTTCAATATAGTCTTTCTAGTAGGAGATACTCTGCTTGTAAATTTAGAAATAATGCTATTAGTAACAGGGGACGCATTTTTGAAGGATTTGACTTCTGATATTACACAGTGGCATCTTTAATCTATACTGCATGTAGATGAGATGATTTGGGCAGCCCAACTCTAACCCTACACAATATTGGATCAATGTAATTATAACTTGGATGTATTTCTTTTTAATTTTTTTTTTCACAAAACATGCAGTTTTGCTCAATATGTTCAAAAGACTGTGCTGAAATCCTTAGTATGTGTTTATACAGCACTTGTCCATGGAAGGCACAAATCCTATTTACAGTAGTGATGGTAAACACAACCATTTGGTTTGATTTTAGGAGAATGCTGAAACACTTCTGAGAAAATGTTCCTTTATATGAAGAGTTGGCCAAGAGGTTGAACTACTGTGTTCACTAATCCCCATGTATATGTTTGTAAATACTGAAAAAAATGTTGGTAAAAAACCTGTGAATAACCACTGTTTCAATTCGCTACAGATAAGAATGTAGGTTTCCCATCAAGTGTTCATTATGAGGCCTCACAATGGCGGGCTATTAAACTGTAGACAGGAATGGAGTTATAACCTGCGACCGATAAGACAAAGTCTTTCAGTCCTTTGACATGTCAGCATTATCACACGCAGCACATACGCAGGTGAAAGTTGGGCCAATAGAAAAATGTTTAACAAGAAAAAACATTATGCAAATATCACAATTACAGACACCCAACCTCCGACAGGGTTTGATCTTCAGAGCTGATTAGATGCCGGCTCTTACCAAAAAGCATTTCCTCTTGCACTTCTCATTTCCAAAACCAATTCCCCACTATTTGCATTTTCCCCAGTCACTTGATTGTGTGCGCAAAATGTAATTGGCTTCATATTTAAAGACATTACATAGTGTTTTATTGCATAATAGCATTGGTGGATTGTTTATTAGGGCCGAAATTAAAAAGGTGTTCTGCAAGGAGCTTCTTACACAGATTGCCCAGAGCCCTTCAGTGAAAATCCACATCCAATGATTACATGTCTGTCAATCTCGAGCCCTCCGTGGCCCGTTTTCTCTTTTAAGATTAATATGAGAGAATGGAAACAAATTAGCTGCTAAATTAGAGCGCAGTTGTTTCCATACTGAGGAGCCCTGTGAGTTTCTATCTCTCTATCCACCTCTCTCTCTGATCTACCCAATAATAATAAGCCCAATGTAACATGGAACTCTTGGGATGCTATACCACTACCACTGGCGTCTTCCTCTTTACATAAGAAAACAAACATCCCAAAGAAGTTGTATAATATATAAGTAACTGTGCTTTTTTCCCTTAAATTATAATGGCCATTTTTCACTGAACTCATATGGGACTACATCAAATGTCATGTTTTGCATTGTAATTAAGTAGCTACATGTGATTTGAACGTGGTAGAGATGCAAGATACAGAAAAAAAACATGAGTATGTATCCACATTAGCAATCATTTTAGAAACTTACAGTATACAGTTAATAATGTCCTTTTGGACCCCAAAAATATCAACTTCCCAGTCATTTTCTGTAACATCGATGTACATTTCTAATATGAATATTATGCGCTATGTTTTAAGTGCATGCTTCTTGCCGGCTTGTGAGGGTGATCATTTTAAACTGATGTTATTTTAGCAGATCCTACAGACAACCAGGCTAATACAAAATCTAACCCATCCAATTTGGATTCATACTGTTCTGGACTCAATGGGGAGGTCAGCGTGGCAGGTAATTAACTCTGAATGCTATGTGATTAAATCTTTACCCCAATCTCATCTCTGACAGAGAAATTCAATTACAAGTGTTTACTTACGAAAATTGCATTAAACACGCACACAATGTCTGTGGTTAAAAACAACTCTGGAGATCACTATATGCTTTCAATTGATATGTACTTAAATAAAGGATTTTTTTTTTCAGAATGTTATTTGTTTTTGTGGATTGGCAATGCCAAGACATAAAGCATTCCATCATATTTTCTATTACATTTAGATGATAAATATAGCATTCCAGTTTGAGATTGTTGTCTTGCATAACAAGATTTGTGAAACAAGTAACAAAACAAATAGTAGAATTTGCAGGTAAATCATAGATAGATTTAAAATGTAATGCTTTATATACAAGGGGAAAACATGCAGAGAGAACAAAGAGGATAAAAAAAAATCAGTCTCATGATCAGTTCGAGATTTTTCTCCAACAAAACACCAAAATCCAGTTTATTTCTTGGATTTGCAACTGATTAAATGTGATATTGTGCTACGGGCCACACATGCAAAGGGGACACCCACCTTGGCTTCAGATTCCCTGATGAGTCTCTGAGCCTCTTTGAGCTTGTCTTTTTCAATAGTTAACTGTGCAGATACAACACACGCACACACACCACAGATACACACCATGGGAACACACACATTACAACAGACACAGAGGGCAACAAAGAGGCACAAATGGGGATGGGTTAGATAGACAGAGAAGAACACTAGTACACTAGAACAGATACAGTACTCACACGAAACACAATAAAGCCAGAAAAGAGGAAGACCCTTGCACAGTTAATGAGAATGGTAGTACAGTGTTATATTCCCATTTTGCATGAATGAGCCATTTGATGTGCAAAAGGCAGAGTGTACTGTACTTTTACACCTAAAACAAGATGTAATCTATGTTCAAAGGAACATCAGTGTAGAGCAATGACTGCATGAAAGGAACAAGGCTGACAGTTGGTGTACCTTCAAAACCCTTCTTCCATTTCCATCTTTTCCTCTTTTTTGGCATCACAAAATGCATTTCAAATCAACACTCTTAGATGTGTGATGGGCATTGATTTCACTGTGCAGTCTTTGTTTTAGAAATGTACCCATTTTGCTTTGATATTTCATTCTGTGCAACCTTGCCAAAAGAAAAAGGATGGGAACATATTCCAACAGCACCTGAAATGTAACATTTTTATAGAGTCATTCCTACAGAACACCTCTTGGCTCTTACTATGGACTGTAGAGAACTAAATATTTAATATGTATAATGGAAAAGAGATGGAAACTTTCGGCAGCTTAAAAAGAACTTTCATTTTGGTGGTAGTAAAGTGTGATATTTAAAGCAAAGACAAATTTCATTTTATTCTTCATCCTCAGGGATTAAAAGTTAGAGGCTTTGAGATAACTAAGTTTTTAAGAACACATCAGTGAGATTTTCAGCAGGTATGACTTGTTCTGCTCTCTGAGAAGTGTCACTCGTTTGACCTCCATATGAAGCAAGCCTGTTAATGTACAGATACATTTATGACACACTTGAATGACAATAAATGTAAGTACTTTTGACTTAACAACTGAATTGGCTCCATCTCACAACAACAAAGCATCCATAATAGTTACTACATTGTGACTCCTGCTGTCATTATCAGTTGAATCAAATTCTATAATCAGACAGGGTAGAAGGCAGTCTGGCAGTAAAAGACAGAGAAAGTGGTCGACTACACCTCCAGCTCCTCTTGGGGCCATGCTGGGTCAGCTACAAGACCGCCAGGTTGTTAAAACCTATTAATGGGATTGCGCAGACTGCTCCAGTGTACCACTGCAGTGCTACATTATTCATCACATCCACAGCCAATTCAATGAATCGTTTCCCCTTTTTTGTGCCTTGAATGGTTGCAAGCAAAGGTTTGGGAAAGGGTGGATGAGTTCCACTTTGTTGTGATTTCGATGTCCTTTGGTGATGTTTACAAGCAGAACCTCCATTCAACTCAATTGGGAGATAATCAAACAGACACATCAAACAGCCTGCTTGTTACAATGCCAAAGTTCCCGGAGAAAGACTCTCATTAAATGTGTTGGTTCACAAACAAGGTGAGGAGAAGCGACTCAGGCGTGCATGTGTTTTAATATCTGACAGGAATTCAGTCTAGGAGATGAAAGGTTAGGGTTAGCTCCCACTTCATTCATATTCAGCGAAACGACAGCGATCGCACAGCTGCTTTGATGGACAAACTGAATGCGTGTCCTCACACCGATTTAAAGGTTCTGCGCTCTCACAGTTAATGGCTTTTCTACAGAACTGTGTCAAATGCGGAATAGGTTTCAAAACGCACTCTTAAAGCTTAGTCTTCCTGAAGTGGCAGAATCACAACTGTCTGAGAGGATGACACTTGTTTTGTTCGTTGCTTAAGGTTGCAGTCTGTGTGAACGCCTGCCTAAAATTCAGAGACAACTCAGATGAGTTATGACAGAACCTGCATATTTTAGATGTCTAAAAACACCTTTAACACAGAAAGTCACCATGTAAACTCTCATTAAATCATCATCATTAAAATGAAACTATAATTACTGCCTCATGGTTTAATGCCTCGGCCAAACAGTCAAATTGCAGTTTACATTCATGTCTGTCCAGACTCATAAAATATACGTAGTGAAGATTTTGAAGTGTGTAAAGCCCGGTACACACAGGAAGAGACCAAAAGGAACAGAGACCATTCAATCTCACTTAAATGCATGTAGCAATGACAGGCGAAATGATCACTGGCGATGCTAAGTGAAGCTGTATAAAGCTAAACGAATCTCGACTTTGAGGCAACACAATTGGGGTGAACACCAATGGGAGTGAAAGATACTGCTAATTGACATATAACACTATCACTGAGCTCCCAAAACTACAAGAAAACAGCATACACAACTTTGGTTCCTACCAGTTCCATTACATCATAATGGACTCATCATGGCAGTCTCTATTAAAACCAAACTTTAAAAAACGCAAAGCTTAGGGTTCTCGATCCTGCAATCATCGACAAATAGGATGTTTGTTGTGTGGGTGAGCTAGCTGAACAGCTAACAATACTGTGAACTTTTCTTCACTTCAGACAAGTAAGTTGTCACAAACCGCCATAGTTTTACAGTTAATCTGGTACAGAGCAGCCTTCCTCAGGTTGAGCTCCAACCTTCACTACAGTCGTCGAGACATTGTTTCAAAATGCATACGTGTAAACAAAAAGAAATTAACCATGGTGATTTGTCACTGTTGAAGCACAGAGTTGGAAACATTTGGGGTGTGAAATATGCAGCAGGGTTACCAGGGCAATCAAAGCCTGTCAACAACAAAGCGAAGAGCGATGAGCAAATTGTTCAATATGTCGAAGGGTTTTAAGTTCATTGAAACAAATATTAAAAAAAGAGGGGTCACTCGAAAACAACACAAAACAGACGACCTGATGATAAATGAACACACATCACAATAAATCTCATGTTTTTGAAACACATTATGGCAAGTGCTGAAAGAACAATACAAGTTTAAGAGATCGATGCTATAAGAAAAGCAACAAAAGAAAAAGAAATCATCATTCTCCAGTGGATATATATTTTTGATTTTTTTCGGCAGAAAGTAAACTCTTGAGAGCCATTTAAATGTCTGCTGGTCTTGCTTTTTGTTCTCTTTTCTTTTGTTGCCATTAGTACAGCACTGATATCCTGCTTCACTTGGCTTCTTGTTATAGAACCTCATGATGTATTTCAAAATACATGGAATGTATTGTGATGTGTATTGAAATATCCGTTTCTCTGTTTGGTGTTCATTTGAAGTATATGTATGGGAAAATCTGGTACGCCATAAGCAACCTCATATGTTTTTGAAATTCAACATGAACACAACATGAGATGGTTTCTGAATTCTGTCAGATTTAACATGGATTAACCCTGAGAGTATGTGTTGTCATGCTTGGCATCCTGAAAGAAGACCAAGTTGGACCCATGGCAATAAAACTAGCATCAACTACAGTTGTTGCTGCAAAACAAATAAGCTATAAATTCAAAAAAATGGATGCTTCACACATCTTCAGCCCGGCAGCACAGAAGATCTACACAATCAGGAGTGTTTCAAGGTTGGCACCATATGTGAAACATGGTCACAATCTTCGATTCTGTTTCTTAGTTATCCGGTTAAAAAACGGCCAAAGAAGTACTTTTGCAAAACATTAACAGTGAAGCTTACCTTGGACATTTTGGATCAAAAATGCCATCAGTTCATAGTCTTATTAGACATTTGTGTGAAATTTTACCACAGTTAATTGGCATATGAATTCTTGAGTTAAGGCCAAAAATTGGTTTAGAGAATCTGTATTGACCTAGAATTTTTTATCACCAAAATCTATTGAGCTCATCCTCAAGTCCAAGTGAACAGTTGTGCCAAATCTGATGAAGGCGTTCCTAATATATTGCATTTACAAAAAAAGGGGTTGAACGTACAGACAACCCAGCAATCCAAAAACATCATGCCAGTGACAACTAATTGCACTCCTAAACCTGAGTAGATTAAATTGATTAATATTAAAAAGAAAATATGTATCTTTACATGCTATACATCTAGCGTAAATGTAATCCCATTTTATAAATATGATATACAGTAGTTTTACGTTCTAATGTATAGAAAGTATTCTAAAGTCCTTCTCGCCACATCCATGCAAGTTTGTGCCAAACAAATGACCTGTGTCTCTGCTGAGGCTGATGTCTGTTGACGTGCAGCTCTCCAGCAGTAACCGCTCTTTGAAGGAGCATTCAGACAAACAGAGGAAAAGAGGGTTTGACTCTCCAGGGCTTCTCTGTGCTACACTACCTGTTAATGCACCACAGTAAGTCAGTCTTCAAAAGACACAAGCCTGCCAGGGGAAGGTGAGGGGAAGGTGTGTTATAGCGAATAACACACTTGGAAACACAACATAAAAAGCTCCAATAAGGGAAAGAGGGCACGCAAAGGTAAAACATCCTGATGCAGAGAATGAGAGAGCAATGAAGAAAAAGGCCAAGGAGAAGGACAGGAACTCTAAATTGTGATGGTCTAATTATAATGAGTGTGCAGAAGTAAGGAAGAGAGTGAGGGATGAACCAGTTTGGTGATAGATGCAGGTAACAAGTGGTGACACAGCATGCAGGTACATAAAGGCCCGGTCACACCGCCCGAACTTTGCTGGAGCGTTCCTTGAACGGTAGGGAGGGGGGGCCGAATTTAGACAACACTCGTCACCGCGCACAAAATGGGAAAAAAATCGAAAACACGGGCGTTGGATTAGCGGTGCACCGCTGAAGCCGGCGTTGCTTTAGCGTTGGTTTAGCGGTAGCGAGCGTTGGTATACAAACGCCCGTGTTTTTGATTTTTTTCCCATTTTGTGCGCGGTGACGAGCGTTGTCGAAATTCGGCCCCCCTCCCTACCGTTCAAGGAACGCTCCAGCAAAGTTCGGGCGGTGTGACCGGGCCTTAAAGTGCAGCAGTGAGACCTAAACCCAAATTAACTTCTAAGGAGAAAATTATGATGACTTCAGCCATGGGCAACAGCTAAAGCTCATATAGCATAACAACATTTCTTGTGGACCTATGAATTGCTACTAAAGGACTAAAAGAACACCATGTTAAAACTACATGCTGGTGCAGTTTATCAGACGGTAAGTGCCAACATAAGCAACAAGACATGAATTTTTGAAAGAGAAAGCCATCTCTGATATGGATGTAGCTATGCCATCTTTCATTGGTGGTTTATATTAAATTCCCTAAGCAGAGAGGCAAACTGCCCTTTTGTCCCAAGGTAGCACTAAAGTGTTTGGAATTGGGTTAAGGGGGAAATAGCAGTCATTTTCTGTGCTCAAAATGGAAGGTTTTGCCTGGGAAGAAATGATGTGGAGGCCAGGAAAAGAAATGCAATCCATCTCTGTGATGATAGAATTTCATAGGAAAAGCTTCAATAGAGCAATTCGCCCATATAAAGAGCTACAACTTAAGAAGGAGATTGACCCTTTATTAAATCAAATGTACTTGCATGGATGATAACTTCCACTTACTGCAGCTTCACATCTATAAGTGGGGTGGAAAGGTATCCTTCTGACCAAATCAAACCTTTTTCTAGTGGCGCCATTACTTCTTGATGCTATGATTGCAAGACAAACATTTTTATTTGTATGACTGTTAGTTTTCCATTTAAAAAAAAACTGATTAAAAGTGCCTCCAGACAGCAAATTTTTAACTATCTTCTTTCCCCTGATTTTTTTTTCCTTTCTCCGGGGGTGGGGGCTGGAATATAAAGATCTCCAGGGAATGCAACACTGTTTTGTCGAGTAGTGGGGTTTTTCTTTATGGATTTACCTGGGACTCCAGGGTCTGTACCTTCCCCTCCAACTCTTTGATCCTTTCTTCCTTCTTTTGAGACTCAGCCTGGGCCTCCTGCCGTGCACTGAACTCCTCATCAAACTGCAAGAAAAGAGATACAAGCAGGTCTATGTGCCGATGACAAACATGTGTACACAGATGTAAACACACACACAGGTAGGTGAACGGCAGGGTGTCTCCAGAGATTGGCCACGGGGCACATCAACAGACACCAAAACACGCTGTCTTACACTCTCTGGCCGATTTCTATTCATAGCCCTCGTGGCCCTAGAGCCCTGTTGTCCTTTGTCTTTGTTTCAGGCCTGGCTTTCATGTATGTTGATGGATCTAACCTTTGCAGAAACCAAGCCATGTCGCTATGATGATTTCACTGGCCCAGCAGGGTGCACGGTGGGATGGTGGGGCAGGACTCTTAAGAAAAAAACATTTCCAGGACCCCCTTTGGTGTCGTCAGACAGCGGTAATGAGGCTACAAAATATAAAATTTCAATCCAAAAAATATTGCTGGAGGTAAGAGTTTGAATGTTATCCCTCTCATATAAATACTATGAATAATAGAATTACATGAAAGCAAATCTGAAATAAAGTGTGATTCTCATAAGCAGCAGGATTAAAATGCAGCACTGGATTTAAAGAGTCTGCACATAACTTAACTCTGTCCCGGCACTGTGCGCAAATAAGTATACATCACAACATCGGCATTGATTCTTGTAATGCTGATACGGATCATGTAGCGTCACAGCCAGGTATTGATCAGGGCATGGAAAATCAATAGCTTGTCTGGGAGCTCTGAGGAAGAAAAAACTTTCCTGATGGGAGCTGGCCAACCAAGGGAGCTGTTGGAGTGATTAATGTCTCACCTTTTTGGAGTACTCTGCAGCTTTCTGCTCACTCTCTTCAACTTTGGCTTTATCCACACACTGATCTGTAAGACAAGACAGCCACAGTCACAAGACACTTCAAAGGCATCTCCAGGCGCAATGTGCATCATTAGCTCCTCGTGTGAGATTTACAATTAGACCTGTGTTTTCTTATCAAAGCACATTAGAGCTACTGTGATTTGAATGGTACCTTGGAAAACCTGTTTGGTCTGTGAAATGTAAAATCTTAAGATGGTCTTAACATTGTCATTTAGCATGTGAGCCTTTCATCACATTTAAAGATGCACAGCATGTTTTGAGAGAAGCAGCACTTTGCTGTCTCCCACAGGAATCATTTAACTTAGCATTTCAAAGGTTAGCATACATGCTATTTCAGGCATCCATCTATACATGTTCAGATGAAATAGTTTCTTTAAGCAACCTCTGCATACGTTTCACATGAAAAGCTGCATAAAACTGATTTATGTGATCAATAGTGAAACTCAGTGAAAAACAAAATAAATACAAAATTCAAATTAAAAAAAAAAAGAGGAAGGAAGACACAAAGAGGGCACTTTGGCAAGCGATGCAACTGCTGTGATGATCCTGTGAAGACGGGACAAGAAGAGAGACCGTTTTCATGATTCGTTTAATAACAGCCTCACATACAGTGAAATCAGTCACACTGTGCAGCTCTTGGCTCTTGAATCATTAGCAGATGTGCTACTATCTTGCTGTCCTCTTCTTTTCACTGTCGCTTCATCACAGAGGTGTCCTTTAATTACAGGAACCACCACCTGCAAACTGTGAGCTGTTATCTGTTGTTCGAGGGTGTTAAGCCTTGAACAAGAGAAAAGACTATCAGAGCCTAAAATATGGATCGAATTGGAATCATACATTTCAGATCATTGTTTTGCAAATGTTTCATATGTTTCACTTTTGCAGTTTTGTCTGACAGCCATAACAAACCTTACATTTTGCAATTACCCTATAGATAGTGCAAGTGAAACTTTAAGGTGTAAATTGTTGTTAGATGACACACGGTTACACATTTTCCCTCTGAAAAACAATTATTAAATATGACAAGCTATTGTGAATGTGGGAGAAAAAAATAGAGAGACACCTTTCAAAATCCTATGTGGCTGTGAATTTAACAAACCACAATGAAAGGTTGTTTAGTGGGGATTCTTTTTTTATCAGATTAAATCTCACTAAAGTGAGTGAGAAAACTTATTTATTACTGCATCAGTCCTCTGTGGAAAGGTTCAGAAACTTTTAATGACCCTTTGTTGGCAAGTCACAGAACTGCTAGTGACACAACTGAGAGAAGCAAAGCGGTGTTATTTATTTCTTTTCTCTGTTTGCGAAAAAAAAATCCCCATTAGTAATGCAGTGCAAATAGATGTGTTCTCTATGATTCCACAAACACAGCTAACAAACACCCTAACTGAGGAAAATAACAAATTATTCAGAATTAACTGAACTTGTTTTCCCAAATCAAATGTATTAGTCAATAATAATTAGATGACACTACACTATACGTATGGTGGATGGAGGAATCTTAGGAGGATAATGAGAATAACATAGACCTCCAGAAGAACGTCATATAAAAAGAATAAAATGATCTGTAGGGTGATTTCAGTGTGGTAGAATCTTAAGCATGAGACCTTTTTTTCATTAACCTATCATGATTATATTACAAATTTTAGACTTCTCAAGACATGTGGGCAAGAAACTTCAAAACCATAGTGCAGTTTCCAAGTTACCAATCAGTTGTGTGAAGTCCACATCCAGTCTTCTACTGTAGCCAAAGTCAGGGTCCATCCCATTGCGATGCAGAACCACCTGGGACACACATTCCTCTATCACCTTGTAGTACTGAGGCCTGAAGGGTCAGGAAACAAAGCAGAACAATTAGACAAGCCACAGTAAGATATGAGTGACACAAACTCTACAAGGCTAATTAACCACAAATGATTCTCTTATCCAAGCTAGAGGTCACAAAATGCCATGTCAGGAAGGGTGCTGCTAGAGAAAATAGGCACCCTATTAAATTTGATCACTTGCTTCACCCCTATCATGAAATTAGCAGATTAATGGGTACACAGAGCCCAAGTATGTGCTAGTCTGTCCATTTCAAGGTGACTGACGGTAGTCAAGGCTACGCCTGCCCTCTTGCATAATTTGCAATCATCTTTGCCAATTAGAGCAACCATAAAAACTGAAATGTAAATCTAATCAGTGTAATGTGTGTAATTGAAAGCACAATGACCGGGAAAACATGTCGCCCAGTTAGGAGTGTGACTGAGTGCTTGGCGTTGTCAAGCAGGGCGTGTGAATCAGCCCAATTCCACCACACAGGTTGGTATGTGACCTTTTCTCTGTAACATTATCAGCTTTAATTGCAAGTGACATTTAGCAAATACAATGGCAGCTTAAGCAGACCTCCAAACTGAGAAGTAATTATTTTCTATGCATGGCGTTCTCTAGAAGTTGATGTGTAAATTGAAAATAACTCCTTTTTGTTGTTCCTCTAAACACAAAAAGTGGAAAAACTAACCCTTAATGATGCTCACAAATATGCCCCACAACAAATTTTATGTTGTTTATTATGACTAATTTCTATGAAGGGCTGAGCGATGGCGATTATGGTACGGCACTGTAAAATCTTAAATAGAGGTGGAGCAGAATTTACACATTATTGGTAGGAGGAACACAGAATTAGCAGCTGGAGCCTTCTGATTCAAAAATCACATCAACTCCTTTCATCTCCTTTCTGTTAAAAAGCAGCAAAGAATGTAGCGCACCTTGCTCTGTGCGATACACGGCAGAAACACATGGTACAAAACTCCCACTATGTTGTCTTTTTGTTTACATGGATTCTGTTCTTGTTTAAGAAAACTATTTTGGTCTATAATTTCACATCAAGTCAACACTGGAAGATCCACAAATCCCTGTATGGGAAATATTCCGGAGTTAATCATTTTCAGCTTCCCAAGGTTGTCCAAGTGATTTATAATAATGAATAATTGAAAATCAGATGCCGACAGCCTGAGATTTTATGACAACTTTGATCCACATAAAGCACTCAAAGTCTGATCAAAGCCTGCCTGTCTGATGGCTCGACATGAAAGCATTCAGGGAAAGGAACATTACTGTTACTAAATTGTAATAACTGATTTTAGCAGGCAGAATTGTGAACAAAGTGTCTGTTGCCAGGTGGGTTATTTTTTTCCAAAAAGACCAAAAAAGCACAGAAATCAAGGATGTATCAAAGTAAAGAGACGTGGTAAAAAACCACTTTGTTATTATCAATCATGAAATGGAAAGAAGTTTATCCCCAAGGATTTAACTCTAACTGTTGCACATAAATTCAAAGGCTATGTTCCGATGATACCTTGTGGGTGGACAGACCATATCATGTTATGAACAGAAATATGAAAGAGCACAAATTTCTGAGCCAAAGCAAATAAGAATAAATCAGCATTTAGGTGCACTGTTTTGAAAGCATGAAATGCCATACATTAAGCTTGAGCTGGCGGATTCGCCCACTCATGACCAGAACGAGCTAGTGAAAGCTCACACATCGCCCTGCATGGCTTAAGCACTGTGGCACTCAGCTTACAACTGTCACCAATGTACACCACATTATTATCTCAATAAGCCGCCCTATTTTCCCTCCGTCCTCCATCCTCCGCCACCACTGAGCAGATAGGGGCTGGGTGGAGATAACTAGAGACGGAGAGAGTGACCCAGAACTGTCAGGCCCCTCCACAGTGGGCAGGGCTGGGCTCCAGAAGCAAACATATGTCCCCTGTATCATTCCCCACCTCTTCTTTTACTTTGGCACCTTCATTTCTTTCAGTGATAGCTCTGCAGTTCAGCACAGCCCGAGTCACTTGATCCAGCTCTGCTCCACATAACCAGTGTAATCCCCATATCACCAGGCTCCAAAAGAGCAGATCTGTTCTATATTTACTGGGTGGGTTTGATGTGCTCCCATTCATTAGGCTTGCAGTGAGAGATTAATTATCAAAAATAAACCAAGCCCTGGAGGGGGGGAAAAAAACAACTAATGTTGGGTTAGGAGGAATTACAGTAGACAGAGCGCTTCCCCGCTATAGTCTGCCTTATTATTAGAATACTAATTATAATATTTAATGAATTATAATGTAATATTATTGTTTGACAAAAGAATTAAGGTACCAAGTGCACTTTCAATTTCAATGAACACAATGGCAAGAAAGTACTTAATCACTTACTTCAGACAGAATATGATAAGCACACATGTATCCCTTTGATTACAAAGCCGAAGTGTGCTACCTTTGTAGCACTACCTCACCGAAGGCTGCCACCGTTAAATGATTTTAAATGGGATGATACATTGCTGCCGCACATCCTCTGACCTCCCAGTTTGTTTTCGTTCCATGTTGTGGTAATGCTACATCAATACTACAGTATTTCACACTCACCCAATTTTAACCACAGCCCGAAAAGCTGGTAACTTTAGGGGTGAAGAATGAAAAAAGACAGATAGTATCATTTGGAAATAGCTGCATGCACTGTAGTACTGCATCTTCCATCATCCTAACTCCACAGCAGTGATGTATGGGGAATAAAATGCCTCAGTCATAATGCATTTCTGGTCTTAATGTTTGTGTGAGCATGTGTGCGAGTTGCTCCCTGCATTTGTTATCAAGAGTGGAGGGAGGGAAAAAAATCAAAAACATATCTTTAAAAAGATCATCAGTTTTTTATGAGCATTGCTACTGATTCCTTCATACTGGTGGCTTACAGAGGCGTACATGGACACTGGAGCTGAGGTGGACATGGCGGTACTGGATGGTTAATGCGAATTCTATTTCTCACTTCCTCTGAATAGATGAAGAATGCATAATTCATAAGTCCAAGGGAACAGCAACTTGTCTATGGTAAATTCATCTTCCTCCTCTCATCCTCCCTTCATCTTCGAACTTTCTTTTTTAAGTCTTATTCCTGCAAAAAGGTCTGACACAGCAGTGAATTCATCAGTGTCACTACATTCATAAGAGTGGTGACCTTCCTTTCCAGTTACTGAAATATTTGCTCTTCTAAGTTAAAGTAGAAAGCTCCATGTTTTAAAATCTTTTAATAATTCTAAATAAGAAAATAGCAATTTAACATTTTCTAATTCATTTTTTCAAACAAAGGGAGGTTAGAAAATCACTTTAGTTTCTGGCCAAAGCGATGTGAAATGGTACCCATAAAAATTCTCTGTGATAAATACCAACACACTAATCAGATTTCTGAACTTTGTTCTGTTAGCTGCAATACCACCAGTGGACCCGGCATTAAAACTCATTTATATGTTATATGTGCACAACATGACACATATAGTTTGCTCTACTTCAACTGTTGGGCTTCTTTCAGAAGCATTGCTCACATTATTTTTCAGCATAACAATCCAGAATCTGTATCACATAGAGAAGATATTGTAAGAAAAAGACTTGGAAAAAGGGTAGTGCTTCTTATGCCCAATTTAAATCCTAAACAGAGTCACTCTGAAACAAAGCCACACCCCTGACACTGAAAACTCTGGCTTCAGGCTTAGCATACCTCGCTAACACACTAATCTCACTTCCTACTGCACTGAAGATGTTGTTTCATTGTGTAGTCTCAATAAACTGGGAAAGATTTATTCTGACAACCTGGCTTTGACATTTCATGATATGATGTCAGAGACAAACAGACAGTGGCCATAACTCGCAGTGTAAGTAATGAACAAATAAGTTCAGACTGATGTATGAGCTATTGCTTAAAAAAGAAAACAAGAAACAAAAGCAAGAAGCCCAAAAGCTACAAAAGCACACTGACAGCAAGTATCACAAGGTCATCAGTCAATACAAGGCCAGTGGTATGTAAAAACCGCACAGAACTTACCTGATGTAATAGTCGTTCCTGATGAGCAACAGGTGCTGAAGGATTGACAGGAAGTATGTCTCAGAGCCAGTGTCTTTCACCATGTTGGACAGGAGATGGTACACCTCACTCATATCAGTACAGGAGCAAGGTTAAGGAAAACAACTTTATTACAGTGTTATATTGTAATGGTAATTCAGCTAGCTGTCCAGGTTAACATCTTGAGAAGACACCCAGTTTGAATTCATTATTCAGGTGCATTCAACTCCTGTAAACATTTAAATTTTTATTACTTCCCATTTTCATTATTTCCCCGGTTTCTCAACTCAGGTTTTCTGACAGGTATCATTGTGCAAAAGCAAACAGAGATGCGATTCCTCTTATCCATTCTCTCCCGGGGGAGTTAAAACTGTGTAAACAGCTAACTTGAGGAGGGGATTGGCAATGAAGAATGCTCCCTCTGGTTTACCTGTCACTCCAGACCTTTCAAGATAGAAGAAATTAATTACATGAAAACCTCACTGGTTTGAATGTTTATGCCAAGAATGATAGGGATCCGATCATTTGTAGGGCAAAAATATGGCTGAGGTTCAGTTCTCAGATTGAAACTGACATGTACTCAGGAGCAAAAATTCATGTTATTAAATTTGCAAAAGCTATTGATTATGTGTCTTATGTTTTCTTTCCCCAGGAGGAAGTGGTGATGGCTCTGACATCTAAAACGGATGTTAAATCAAACTGTCTTACTTTTTATTCGTCATGTTAAATATGATATACTGCTTTTTTTGATAACTTGCTAAGTACTTGTATTTGTTCGTAACGGATACTATTCAAAGAAGCAAAAAGTATTTGGCATTAAGAATATTGACTCAAAAACAATGCAAGAACTGTTGAACATACAGCATAGGAGAAGACGAGCACGCACATTGAAACAAATTCCAAAATTCAATTTTCATGTTAATGGTTGATTTGTAGTACAAGATCAATTTGGAAAATATTAAATTTGTGTTTCGCAAACATCTAATAGCGTTCTAAAAGTGAAGCTCTAAGAAGTAAAGAACTGAGGAAAATTAATGATTTGGAGTCTATTTAATTTGTTTGCTCGAGAAAGGAGGATTTCCCTATGGAGGCTCATCTTGTCTGAAAAAGTGGAAATAAGCCTCTCAGATATGTGCACACATGCAGAAAAAAGTAGACTAGGGAGACGGTGCAATGTTAAGCTTGCAGAGATGAAAACCTGATTGCCATTTTAACATGAAGTGTGGATCTTGACAATGTGTGTTAAAATATTTACACATAGCAATATACTGATTGCAAAGCAGTGAAGAGGAATTTGCAACAAGGTAGCATCATATGTTGTGATTCCCCTCCCTTCTGCTTTCGCTACAGAAAACATCACCTGTCTGCAGAGACTGACTGAAGATCTTTCGGTGGTGAGCTTGCTACCATCGAGACAAACAATCTGCAGACACCGCAACTGGAGCAGATCAATTCTTTTAAATACAGTTTGACACTTTCCCTATTAATTTCAACAATGTCTTTAATTAAACTCCTATCCCATTTCAAATTTTTTAGAGAAACACGGATGGGAATACACGCTCCTCTAAAGTATCATTTCCCTCCCTTGCATTAGCTGAATATGAAGCCTGAGAGAATTACCAATCCTGTGAGATTCAATTATAGCCTCACCACAGCAGCATTTGAGAGGACATGAGAAGGAGCTCACACTGGGAAAGCATCCAACTAGCTTCATCTATCACTAAACTGCAGACATAAACCTAATGTAAAATGCCAATCTATTCAGTGGCACCCCCCTCTACACTCTCTTTCTCACTCTCTGTCTCTCTTTATATTCGCTCTCCAAATAATGAATAAACATGAGTGGCAGTCAAGTGTGATGTAGGCCAGTCAGTGGTAGGGTCAATCAATCACCATTCCACAGCTCATTAATATTTATTAGGGGCCTGGAGTCACCTCCTCGGCACCTGGACCTGGGCCGGACACAGCGGAGACAAGCCTCTTCAGGTTAATATTCATGAAACTGCTGGGAGAAACAAGACACAGATGCAATGTTCAGGTAGAAGAACCACCACCTGCATGATATCATGTATATACACATGCATGTGTGTGTGTGTGTGTGTGTGTGTGTGTGTGTGTGTGTGTGTGTGTGTGTGTGTGTGTGTGTGTGTGTGTGGTTGTGTGTGTGTGTGTGTGTGTGTGTGTGTGTTATGTGTGCTATGCAGGCAAAGGACAAAGGGTAGCCTAGGGATTCGGATCATGCTCATACCTCACAGATCAATACCACATTGTCCTTAGAAACAAACATTGAGCCTTCTCATTTGTGAACCTGCTCAAGCACATCATTAATCCAGGTGGACTTTTTTTCCTCTCCATCTTCTCTCCACAGACACACACACACACAACCTCCTCCCCTCACCTACATGTGTCAACAGAAACTGTCACTCACAGTGGCACTTTGTGCCTGAACTAGAACTGTGGGATTTGGAGGAAGAAAATGGTTGTGGGAATGAACATCTGCATAACAATGTCAGAGTCTGGTTTGTCTGCTCACAATGTCAGCCATTCATACATAGCCTTAGAGAAGATTTGTGAATTATTAAACGGTTCTTCTCCTGGATGCGTGAAGAAGTTTCCAACTTGGGACTAAATTAGTTCTCACCTTATTAACTTCTACTCTGAATGTTTGGAGTTAAATGGACATTCTTAGACAGCTAGAGGACAAAATTCAGCTTTCGAAAAAGGAACACAGAAACAAGAAGAGACAAAACTCACACAGAAAAAAATACATATTACAATGTAACAGAACATTATTCAGCATAAATACATCATCTACTGTGCATAATGAATGAAAAAGGAAAGCATATGCCTATAGGAAACCTCCTGAGCCTTACTATGGTCCCACTTAACCCAATACTAAAAGGCAAATGACAGAAAGTGAAGTGAAGAGGAGATGGAGAGGAGGAGAAGAGTAAATAAAAAGAAGTGTGAAGAGGTCAGAGGTTAAGATGACAGGGCTATTTACCTAGTATACCTGGCCAGAGATGGAGCTGGATATTGTGCTCTGGCTCCTCTAATCCTTCTGTAATGAACAAAGCCATGAGGGGCTTTAGCCCATAAAGCTTGACCAAACCCACAGTATATACTCATCTCCTGGCTGCTAGTTCTGCAGACAGGTTCATCTGTATATTCACACAAAGGGAGGACAAAAGGATATTCCATCTCAGCGCGGATGTCATCCAGGCGATGGGAGAGTTCGATGGAGTCCTCCTCCTTGTTCTCGTTGAACACCCTCAGCTGGATGTCGAGCTCCTCCGTCTCTTTAAGCTCCTGGAATAAGTTAGACAGACAGTTGAGAATGTGTTACAAGTTTCACAAGGTCATCCTGGAGTGCAAATCCGAATGATCTGTTCAAGTATCTTGTATCAATTTACTACTCTACTTTTTGTACCAATAAATCTTGTCAAACTTTTATATGTTAGTGTTAACTAGATCTACTCTGAAAATCAAAATCACCAGAATATTAGTTTCCCTGTTCCAGCTGTACAGAAACTAGGAACTGAGATGCCCTGAACCCTCTCAGTAAGTATTCCAGACAGTACCAATTCCGGCACACCTGTTCCAGCCACAAGGGGCTACAGAGGTGCTCTTTACCACTTCTCTATGAATCACTGGCAGCGGAGTTTACAGACGGAGACAGGGCCAAATGTAACCCACTTTCTGCAGGTATCAATCACCCTGCAACGTTTTTCAGGTGCACCATCTGTCTTCAGCAAGCAGCGCTGGTTCGGAGGGAGGTGCACAATGGCACAAAAAAAAAAAAGGAGGGGAGGAGAAAGAGGAGGAGAACCAAATGCATGCGTCAAGGACTATAAGAACAAAACAAATTGTGCTTTCTTTTTTAGTGGAGTTCACTGCTTCTTTGCCAACAGCTACACTGACTCCTGAGCATAACTCATAATTAGATGAAAGAGTGTCAGCCTGAACGTGGGCATTAAAAGCAGTAAATGTGGCATTCATAAATGGCTGTACACTGAGACTCTTTCATATCGGCGGCAGAATTGAAGATAATTAAAGTAATGACAGCAATAATCAACAGGAGCAGCTGGGATGACTTATTAACAACTGGCTCTGTGACACGTTCACCCCGCTTGCGACAAATGAGAGTTTGAGTGATGAGTTGGAGCTCGTTCGCCTTCGGCTCATGTGAAGGTGTGTAAGGTTGCTGATAATGATGCCTGTGTGATGAGGTGCTGGCACTGCATCACACCTGACACAAGCTTCTACTACTACTAATTACTGAGGATGTACAATGATATTGGCACCGTCATCGGTATGAGCCAATAAAGGCCTAAAAATGAAAGAGTCGCACTGACCCTGACCGAACACTGACAGGCAGATAAAACATGTTGGCCTGTAAGTGTACATGTCTGTTTGAAATGCAACATAAAAGTAAATATGACATGCTTTAAATTTGAGTTTTCTTACTTTTTCCAGCGCATGCGCTCAGTTGAAAAGCAGTGTATTTTATGCCAGCACCTCATAGTGGACCTTAATGGTAAGAATGTGTGGAATAATGTGTTATTTCCACTACAGTAAAATACTTTCTGTTCTCTGTAATTAGGTGGAAAAAATACGGGCATATGCCAGTATCGGCAATCAGCCAGAACAACTGTTGGAAAGTATTGGCTTGTTGGATATCGTCAAAAATCTGGTGTAACCCATCTCTAATGATGATTCCGATCTAGTGCATTTTTGCGACATGGCAAGTTTTTGATTTTATGTCTCGTAACTTTTACGTCTCAAAAAGAATTAAAAGAATTCAATATTACGCCTACTTTATTTTGTTTGTAAGTCTGATTGTAAAGCTGATGTAGGCAGTATTTTTTGACACTGTTCGGTGAAAAACAACAAAATGTTATAGTCTGATTACTCACGGGAAGGATCTTCTTCAGGCCACATCTTAAAAACTCATTGCGTAGATGTATCCGGAAGTCCAGGTCATCGGGGGAGGTGACAAGGGCGTTGATCAGCTGCATGCAAGCAACCTGTGGAGCAGACAGATAAAAGGACAAATGAAAAAAAACTGAGAAAAAACAAATGAGAAAGTACGTATATGTTGCAAAACATGTTAATATAGCATTGAGTTTGCAACTGCATGTTCAGCCGCTGTGGTACCGAGGTGATTTTGGAGTGATCATTTGCTCTTACTGTTGAGTTTTCTCGAAAACCAAAATTACAGAAAAAACACTGCAACGATGAGAGGAAACCAGTAAAGGGAAAAAGAGACGACAGATGGGAAAAAGTACAGGTCTGCTATGTCTATTGACTAAATGTGCATTATTAATGGATTTATTGGTAAAGAAAAAGCCTCGTCCTGAGTGTGTGTGTGTGTGTGTGTGGTGGGAGTGTGTGTTCGGTGGGTGGGTGGATGAGGAAGGGGAGGCGGGTTAAGAGGAAATCGCTGATGAATTATAATGAGCTGTAAGGTGTTTCAGGGGAGCAAGCCGAGGATAAGACAGTTTTCCTTGGACAGACAATCGATACCAGGCTGAAGGATTCCCATGGACAACGTGAAACGCTGCCTTCTGAAACCTTGACCCTGTACTGTTGGCTCGTATGCGTTATTAATAAAAGTCACAACAATGCTGATTCTCTCTGGTTTCCTGAGTCTGTTTTATTATTTTTTCAGGGTTAGAAATGCTGTTTGGTTTCAAAGTTTCACCCGCATTAAAAAACAAACAGATACTCTGGCAGGAAAGCAAATCAATCTGCAGCAGGCGATCACTCCGTGTAATGTCACCTGAACTGAGCAAAATATTTATTATTTATTGCTGATTATTCTTCTAATGTTTTTGCTTATACAACTAATGTTAAGCCATCATTTGCTAGAGATACAATCAGGACAGCACAAGTCATGAAAGCAAATCGACTGTTTTGCCTTGAGAAAAGCAAAACAGAAGCTGGAGTGAAGAGCTTTAGGTTTTATTTTTTGAGTGTGTTTTTTGGTACTGTAGCAGAAAGCACAACAAGCATGTATGTTAGTCAGTTTTAGAAGGGGAAAAAATGCATGCTTTTCTGCGATACAAATAAGTTACTGTATTTTCCCTTGGGAGAGCACAAGCTTGTTGCAGGAAAAGATGCACCGCAACTGCGTATGTGTCACCAGTGCCATGTACCAGAAACATGGAAGTTTGAGAAAAGCTCGAGGGCCTCGAAATGAGATCTGTGCACTGAAATCCTGACATTTTACTGCATCCACCAGAGGCCAGATACATAAAAGAAACTCCACCAAATCTTCACAGAATTTATCTGACTGAAGAAAGCCATGGAGCTCATGAAAAATTCTTTCTCTTCTCCTGCATACAGATTTATACTTACATCAAGCACCTCAAACATACCTCAGTCATGTATTGTAGAGCGGGAACCCGTTAAGTTGGGGGTGGGTGCATTATCTGTATTAGGTTTAAAGAGCTGCAGTGGTGCCATAAGGAGGAGGGGGGTTCCAAACATCGTAATTAAAAGTGGCACTGCCGGGACGGTTTTAAAGTTGAAATGCGGAGTTTCCCTCGTGTTCAGTAGACAAGTATAGCCTGAACCACGGCAAAACACATTTTAATCACATTAGCAAAGTCTAGTTCTGCAGCCCATCACAGGTTTTGGATAAAAAGTCTATTAATTTCCTGGAACCCCCTGCATCAGCAAAGCATTTTAATTTACTTCACAATTAGCAGAGCTTCATTTCATTAACGGCAAAATTTAAAGGAAAAACAACAGCCTCCTAATAAAAGAATATCTACTTTCTCTGCCGCCGTCCGCCTCATCAGTTTCCTTCATGACTTTTTTCTTCATGACTTCTCAATCCCTGCAGCTAAAGTAATTCCTTAAGTAATTCCCTGCTCGATTTTGGCTACACAAAAACATGTTTTAAGTGGTGTTGTTATTGCTGTTATATAGTTTTTCCCTGCTGCTGGAGAATACTAGCGAAAATGAGGAGAGGTATGGCGCTTTAGTTGCCCTTTCACAGTGAGTCCTCTGAGACCCAACTTTGACAGCAACATGGAAAAAAGCAAGGTGAAGTATTTGTTAGATGCGAGGGAAAAAAATAAGTATGGTAGTGGAAGGGAGAGAGAGAGAGAGAGAGAGAGAGAGAGAGAGAGAGAGAGAGAGAGAGAGAGAAAGAGAGAAAGAAAGAGAGAAAGAGAGAAAGAAAGAAAGAAAGAAAGAGAGAAAGAAAGAGAGAAAGAAAGAAAGAAAGAAAGAAAGAAAGAAAGAAAGAAAGAAAGAAAGAAAGAAAGAAAGAAAATCATTGAAGGAACTCAACATCTTTTTTCATTGTAATTTTTCTGATGTTTGCAAAAAGAATGGGGGAATTCAGAAGAGGTGCTCAATGAAGCAGGTGCTTTTGATTAAAGCAGGAGCAATGGAGCTCTGAGAGCATTTCTGTTACATCCCACACTGTGCTAGAGGTGATGTAAGGTTGATAAGAGGGCGCAAAGACAGGAATAGTAAAAATACGAGGACAGCTGAGGTGGAGGTACAATAGTTCCCCAAGTGGCGTAACTGTCAATTTGCCTGCATCAAACATGATCCTCGTGACAAAAACAGAAATTAGGTGAATGACACCGTGCCAAGTTTTTGTGCACTGTAAATGGCAAAAACACCTGCTTTCGGTAATAAGTTGCTTGCTTCTTTTTGGAGTTTGAATAGTATGAATCTCTGTGTATGACACTCTGAAAAATACACTGAAATTGTACCACAACATAACAGTGCAGCACGAGAGTATTCACAACAGCCTGCTGTAGAATATCAGTGCTTACTGTACTGGACATTGGATCAGACATGAAACCATGAAGGTCACTTTTGATCCATTAATGGAAATAATCAAATAAAAGGGCAGCAGCGCACGTATACTGAATATCAAGATGTGATGTTAACCGTTTTTCTTGTTTTTCTGGCTCTCTTTCACTGTGTGTGATGGGTGTGTTTGCATGTGTTTTCATGTGTGTGTCCTGACCTGGAGCTGCTGGGCCTCGTGGTTCTCCAGTCCTTCCACAATTGGAGCAAATCTCTCTTTATTGTTCCTCTCTGCAGCAATTGTCATGGCAGCTAGAATCTTATCCAGGCTGGAAGAAAACAGAGAACGGGGAGCAGGCAAACACAAAAGTCAACAAACACTTTTATCACCTCACTGACAGGACATTAACTCACAATTTTCAGCTCAAACACCATGTGTCTTATCTCCCCTTATGTGTTGGTGCGGACATTTGCTCAGCCAGTCTTTGGTCACTCTGACAAACGCTACCGCTTTCCATCTCTTTGTATGCAAGCTAGTCAATTATTGCCGCAGTATCCAATTTTGGCTTCATCCTACCGTTACTAAGGTGATGCTTGACAACAACAACAGGGTTTTACTGCAAATGTGTTCAGTCGTCAAAGCAACTGTGGTATTGGAGTGTATTTGGATAGTGAGAAAGGGTGCAAATTATTGCAGCGACTGCCAGTCTAATGTTCAAATACACTTATTGAGAAGGTAAGCAAATTAGGGTACCTGCAAGGGCTCAAGGCAGCCCGGCTTAATAGTGCATTGGACAAATTCATCCTCTAAATTGTGAATGAAAGGAATTCAGTGCTACACATAAACACACAGAGGACTGCAATAACAGTAAATTGATGTCTTATGAGCAGCTACGTGAGCAGTGATTTACAATATGCGTACACAATAATTGGCAGCAGGTGGTCTCTTTCACTGCAAGGCCACGGTGGCTATTTTAAATTCATAAGTTGAGAAACTGAACAGCTCCCCTATCCTCAATGGTGCTACTCTCAGGAGTACAAAAGAGCTCTTAGCCTGATCTACAAGTTCCCCTTGCTGTTCCAATAAATAAGTTAAGGAATAAATAAAGAAGTCGCACTAGACCAAATTGAAAATGGCAGTTTATTTGTGCACAAGCATGTGTAATCACACATGCAATCGAAACCTGGTTTTTCTGCTTTTATTACCACGTAACAAACAAAAAAAAAACACTTTAAAGTTGAAGAAATACTACAAGTCGATTTGATATAGTGAGAGCGATCATGTGTTTGACCATTAAGGCTGTAAGTGTGGAGTAATCACGCAGAGATAAATGAAAGGGCCTCGCTCTGTGACAGGATATAAAGTCGCAGACATACATGGGGAGCTGCATACTGAGCAGCTTTAAAGCCAGTTCAGACGACGCTTCAAAACAGCCAAGATAGATCTGCTTAACTTGTCGTGTTCCCTTTTGATGCTGTCAGCTGAAGAGGGTGTTGAACATGAGCCAGCGTCACCACACTGGTTGGCAGAGAAGTTTCTGAGCGAGGAAAGTGACACCTCAGCTCCTTTGGCTGTCATTTCTACAGGATACGGACATTTTAATGCAAGACTAAGATCATGGCAAAGATCTTCGTGTTTACTTGAACGTATTCTCGAATACTTTGAGTGAGAAGAGAGAGAGGGAGAGAGAAATTGAGCGGCTGAGAGCACATTTGAATTATCTCTACACTCAGTTGTGTGCTTAAAATAGTGGTGGTGTTTATGTTTGTGTGCAAGCAGCAAGTCTACATCTGTGTTAAAGTGGTGACTGAACAGACCATGGGTCTAATTATTCATTCACTGCATCAATGCATTGATTATATCAAGACTCAAGTGCATCTATCTGCAAAAATCATGATTAAATCGAGTCAAGCTCACCTCAGTGATGATCTACATTACCAAAACGCTTTGAGTCAAACTGTGATTTGTTGTCTGTATCTTAATTTTCCAAAGAAGGCAAACTTCCTTTAAAGTAATAACCTGTTAAGACACCATTTAGACGTGTAACAACCCTAGAGGCTGCAGTAGGTTCTGTTACGTATGCTAGTGCTGCTATTGCTTACATGTTTGACCCCCCAAAAAATACTATTTCTACAGCAGACATTTTGACACGTCACTAGAAAAAGCATTACTGTAATTAATGAAAAAACAACGATGGCAGGGTCATTATAGATTTGCAGCTCAATAGCAGGACTTATTAGATTACTTGAACGGAACAAAGTCAGTGTTAATAGCTTCACTTGTGAGGTTACTGCTGTGAAACATCAAAATGTTAAAAAAAAAAGGTCTATTAAAGAACAAGCACCTAATTCAGGAGTACAAAATATTTTTGATGTATTTGCATAGATATATGCTGCTAAACAAAAGCATCTGTCACCCAGATGTTAAAAGACCATAAATGCAAAAAAGAACATAATGTTTTTTTTTTTTTTTTAATTACAAGTGAGTATGTAGTCTTCTGTATTTGCCGTCTGGTGATACATGCAGTCTTATTTTATAGTAAACATCTGTTTAACAGACATATGCATATTTAGTCAATGGATCTGCATTTTTAGGAGCAGTTACTGAATGCATTTCTTAAAAATCATTTTGGAAAACATGCACAGTAAGGGTCAGAGCTACAAGCTTAGAGGCCTATTTAGATGGTCAGAGATATGAGACACATTGCTGAACTCAGCTTCTCCAGCGGAATTTGTGGGTTTGTTTATTTCCACCGCTGCATACAGACTGACTTTGAAGTGCCATTGTTATTCCAGTCTGGCCCTGTGGGAAACAATAAAAAACACTCCCCTAAATCCAATTTATAAGCTGTCAGCCAGGTTGTGTCTGTGGCAAACTACACTGAGTTCAACACATTAAAAGAGACTAAACTGTATCATCTCCCCATGTGACCCAACACATTTCTACACTGTCTGAAGTCATGTGTAAATGCAGTATACGCTCACAGTGTAGGGGTGTAGCGATAGATGCATTTTTCCTGAATTGTTTGGCACGCAACATACAGTTCTGTATGAAATTTTCTCAAAGCGGTACAGCCAGTGAGACAAACAATTACCGTCATAGGTTTATTTATATCTCCGTACCGCACTCCTGGGGAGAAAATTGTAAAGCAAAAGCTCCTCCCACAACATTTTAACAGTGCAACAGTTGATGCCCTTCAGCTGTAACATGCTAGCAGAGTTAGTCTTGAAAGCCGAACAGACACTGTGCCAATTTAATTAAGCAGGTACATGTTGACTTTGCCTTTTAATCGGTTTTTCCTGCGACTTTTCTGCTCGCACTGTGCTGGTCAGTGGATTTTCTACCATGTGGAGCTCACGTTAAATGTAAATATCGACACATTTGTCAAAAGACGGCTGAGTCCTCAGTGCTGACAAAGAAAGAAGAATGCAGGATTACTTTGTGCTTCTTTTAGAGATGAATTTGTGCCCACGGGTGTTACTCCTACTGTGAAAACAAAAATGTGTCTCTACATGTTATAGATATTTTTGAACTTTTTAAATGTGTTCCCATATTCGTCCATTTGCTCAGTGTGCACACAGCCTGCAGTTCAGTCCAATCCAGAGGTCACATGACTGATGGTTACAGGAAAGTGTACTGAGGAGCTCACAGTTTTCTATTTTTTAACATAATCCTGTTAGTGAAATGTGAATTTATAACTGAATAAAGTGGGTTGAATGAAAACTCACAATTTTATACTTTGATATGGTAAATTTTCCCAAAGAAAAGGCACATCACAGAGGAGTGGGTATGGACCAGTGCAAAGTTGAAAATGAGTTGATTCTTTCTCTTTTAACAGTTTCTGACAAATGGTGTAATGTTGCCTTCTTTTTTCAAAAAAAGATAACAAGCATGTCAAACCCACCTGCAGATTCTTGGGTTCAAATGTTTAATTACAAGTATGTTGGACTTGTGATTATGGACATTCCTAATTTCATTTGATTTTTGCATTTGAGAGTAAACCGCTCAGAATTCTCTTACTGACAGTACACAGCCTTTGAGCATTTCAAATGTAAAAATGTAAGAACAGAATTAGTGACAATTACACACTTTCGAATAAATATAAATACACTATAAATATAAATATGAACTTTGTGTCTGGGTAAACCCATATCGCAGTGGGTAAACATATACGCATAGGGTGCAATTTCTGTATGAGTACATGTCATCTAGAGGGAAATATACCGAAGCAAAAGTAATATTGCGATGTTTACAAAAAGCAGCTTTCTCCTTCCCACTTGCTATTTCAGAAACATTAGTATGGGAGAACACTGCAGAGTTGGACCATATGTCTTTCATAGGTACATTTTATTTTTGCCATCAGTCAGGATTCCGTACCAGTGTTGTACTGTCCCTATAACCGCTGTGAATTACTGAAAAAGATAAAGAAATGTGTTCTCCCGCTGTGAATTCTGAACACCGAAACACTGTACGACAGAAAAAGAGGATAGGAAATGTACTTATAGGGTCAGCTGACTACTCTCACCAAACAAGCAAATCAAGGTGTGTGCAACAAGTGTACTAAACAGACTGTTTGTCTTTGAGATATATGGAGACCCGACTTTTTTTGCATACAAACCTTTTACTCCCATTTTTTCACTTGAAAATCAAACCTGCAAATAAAATCAAACCTCCTCACCTGATTACTGGCCTTTAAACTGTGACAGTTCGTCTTATTCCAGATTATGTGGAGATGAGGGACTGGGTGTATTGTAGATTTTCTAGACATGTGCTTGATGTTTGAGAATGGGCGTGACAAACAATTGGATAAAAAAGAATTCAACTTACATGTTTTCTTCTCCAATGATACAGAAAGCAGAGAGAATTTTGACAATCTCTGTCATCATGTTGGTCTGTTTGGGGTCGATCGCTCGTGCCAACAGCAACAAGCTTCGTTCGTCTCCCAAGATCCTTTGCAGTCCATACTGTGAGACATGAAAGAGGCGAGGTAGGACGGAGAATAGGTCCATTGGGTATAAATTAATGAGAGCATCTGCATTCATAGAGAACTTTCCTTCCAAATAAAAAATGTATTACACAAAAAAAGGCACTAATGTACCTAAGTTATAGTTAGCCTTAATTTTCTTTTAAGGAGGGACAACGAGGCCATGGGAGAAAATGGAGAGGATGATGAATTAATTCAATTCAGGACAGGACTATAGGGACAAATACTTATAGTCTCCTGCACCTTTTAGTCTCCCCACAACTGAAGGAATGGGTTGAGATGACCACATGTGGGGATTAACTCAAAGAGAAGCTATATCAATAGTTCATCTATCCCTGAAATGTGTGCCACTTTTGAGAAATGAGCCAGACCTTCCCAAAAAGGATAATTAAAAGATCTGAGACTGTGGGCTTGAAATGGTAAAATTAGCTTCATTTTACTGTCCTACTATCCCAAGCTTGTCAGAGTCCAGATTCAAATCAGGTATAGAATCCTGCTCACCTGAACTGCTATGAGACGTTTCTAAAATGCTTAATTTAAGTGTGCTACGAGTGGTGTCTGCCTTTGCTTTTTACTTATTTGTAAATTATGTTTAACCTTCAACTACTGAATAAAAACAAAAATAATAGTTTTGCAGCCAGGCAACATCACTACAAGCTAGTATACTGACATTACAAATGAGATCTTTATATAAGGAATCAAATAAACGTGTAATATTTTCTTTCGTGTACAAACCTTATTGTTCATGAAAGCCTTCAAGCACTGGATGAGTTTATGCTGGTTCCGTTTATCAATAATCTCTTGCCTAGAAAAAAAATACAATTACATGAACAGAGCTTGGTGGTGGAAAAATAACAGATACGTGATGTACTTTGAGTCAACTCACTGTTTCTTGTCCAGCAGTTTCTCCAGAGCATCCAAAAGAAGGCCAAGACCCTCATGACCGAAGTTATTAACCCAACTAGAGAGAAAACACAGACAGACAAAAAAAATCAGATCATCCAATACAAAATTATTATTCCTCTGTTGGTTCACTGGAAGCCAGACTGAGAGGGACGCCAACACAAACAATATTAACCCAAAGGAAATCAATCATTCAGACTAATATCAGAGGTTTAACACTTAACTGGATAAATTGACTGTTGTAGTGGTTTTTAATTCCTAACAGGGAGCGGTGCAAATCAAAAACCGCCCTGCCCTCTTCCCGACACTGAATACAGTCTGAATCAGTTTGAATTTAAACTGCACCCATTTACAAGCAAATGAACACTCATCCATCTTAACTAGTGTTCCCATCGCTAAGCAGTTTGTATCCAGGCCCCCCTGTGAGCTGCTATGCTACTGTGCCAAAAGATTAAGCAATGCAAGAAAGATAACACTGTAATCGATAATGGATCGCGAGAGATAATTGGCTATAAACCACAGCGTATCAGGAGACAGCAAATGATCCAGTGCAGATGAGCCAGTTTGTCTAAGCCAGGAGAAGAGAGAGGTAGGAGGAGGTGGGAGGGACAGTGTGGTCACAGCCAGATTATGTCATTAGCATTACTTGTTTTCAGGCTCCTAACTGTCAATAACGCAAAATACATGGAGCAATTTTCTGACATTAACAGGGCATAAGTCAATGATTTCTCCCGCCTTTTTGACAATGATTTGAAATAATAATGGTCTGAGTATTAAAGCCATTTGTATTGACTCAGTGAGTGGAAGGAGCCCCTCAATTAGGGATGAGATGCATTAGCCTGAGGCGACTAGCGAAGTTGAGGTGAGGTATTTCTTTGATCTGCATCTAAATTAGCACACACAACAACACCCCCAACCTACCTACCATTACTCAAATTTCATTAGCAGACAAGCAGAGCCAATTTATAAGTTCTAAATATTTACTGTTGTGTATAATGATGATCTGTTTTCTTAATAAAAACAAAACATCCTAATGTTTTATAAATGTCTTTATAAATGTCTGTTTACCAAGAGTCTTCCAATTTGAATGTTTTCTTCCTGCATGTATTTTGCACATGCTGAAGGCCATAAAAGAGATGAAAGAACAAACTGTCTCATTTTACTGCAGAATAACAATGCAGTTGTATATATTTGTGATACAGAGATGGCAGGCACAAATGAAAGACTGGGACAACAAAGAGGGAAATGAGGCGACATGGCTGAGGGAGCGCAATTCACTAAGTCCACAGCCTTTGTTGATGCTCCTTAGTAATGAAGGGTAATGTCAGTCTCTGGAGAAAAAGGAAACAGAGGCAATATTTGTGAGGAGAAACTTTGTTCGTTACACAATGTAACTGTCGCATGGGATTTTGGGGAGGTTGTGTAACGTCAGAGAGGTGTGAGAGAAGTTTCACACATGCAAGCAAAAGCAAACCAGTCAAAATGAAGGAACCCAGTCACTAATTGACTCTGACCAGTACACACTGAGAGAAAAACTACTGCTGCAGTCAGAGTAAGTCCAATTTCACTTCGCTGCGTATATATTCAAAAACGCTAAAAATTTGTTTACGCCAAAGCCCTAGCCTTAAAAAATAGAACTCCCATTCCACAGTTCTCATATCGGCATTCGGTTGAGATTTTGTTGATGTTATGATCAATTTTTCAGATCCATGGTGCGCACTGACACATTTTTATGTAGCGATCAACATTTTCTCACACTCCTGGTGTTTTCAGGCACCCTAAGGGCAGGACTAGTATGCTTTGATTGCAAATGCTGCATCCATGCTGTATCTTATCAAGTGAGAGCTAAAAACTTGAATTAATATTAACCTAAAACAAGCAAATCACAAACACCAACTATTGTAATATGTAAATTAGAAATCTTGCCACAGATGTTTGTGTAAAGTGTCTGGTGTCTGCTCCATGTTTGCCTTCTCTGTAATACTGTTTGACTGTTACAGAGTAGACATAAAAGAAAGCTGGGACTGGGAGTGTGTGCGCAGTAAGTTTTTCATCAAAAATGCACGTCTTGCTGCAGGTTGCAACATAATGCTGTCCTCCTCAAGGTTTTTAAGTCACTAAATGTTTGGAGTCCTCCCTACATCCCAGACTGTCTATCATTTTCTGTCCCCTCACGTATACCCTTAGGTCCTCTACAGCTTGCCTTCTAAATGCCCCTGAAGTTACCACAAAGACAATGAAAGATGGCACTTCTATAGTGTTGTCCCGAGGCTATGAAATGCCCTCTCTCTCTTCATCAGGGGGAACTGCTTCAATGGACAGCGCACTATTACAACAACTAGCACAAATAACAATCCAGTCTTCCTAGTCGCATAATACTTGTAGAATTAATAACTTTACAAGCCACTCTTTCCACATCTTCCTCATAAAAACATTCTTTTCTCTAACACACGACCAGAATATATGACTTTTATTATAAATGGCTTTTTGTTCATCCAACAAGCATTTCTTTATAAGACTTGCATTGTAGATGTGGGTAAAGTTTGGTCAAATATCAGGTATAACACCGAAGGAACAAGGGATCAAATCCTTCGCTTATCAGTCTCTTCTCCTAATGTGGGCATACATCCAAGGATTTCATTAACTTGGGGGAGAACTTGTTCATCTAATATTGATGGCTATAATCCTCTAGTTAAGTGCCACCAAATTGTGTTACTTTCTGCAATCATGTATATTCCGCAGGCAAAATGAAAAATTCATGGTCGGTCTTAGGGAAGCAATTTCTTATTTTATATTTTCTGTTATTTCTGCTGGCTTGACGCAATTATGCTGTAGCTAAGTTAACTGCTATAAAATGTATGCATTGAAATCCACACAGTTTATTCTAGAAACATGCGTTCAGACATAAACAAGATGCTTACTGGAGAGATGTGTGTTCCCTCAGCAACATGTCAGCTTCATCAAAAGTCCATTATGTTGTGGACTTTTCTCAACATCGCTGTTAATTTATTGCAGCAGAAGTCAAAATGCCTTCCAGTCAGATGATTGTATGTCTTCCTGTCAAATAACATGTGTTTCCCCAAAAGAGCAAAAGAGATTACTGACTTTCTCACATGTGGTGCCATAACAAATGTAGTTATGCATGAGGAAATACTATATCCATCCGCGCGTCAATTCAATTTCTGTACTGCTTATCTTGTTCACTGTCACAGGGGTCTGGAGCCCATCCCAGCATGCATTTCAAAAGAGGAAGGGTAAACTCGATAAACGGGTTACAGTTCATTGCAGGACAAACACATGTAGATGGACTGGGAGAGAGAAACCTTCTTGATATAAGGTAAACAACACTGCTAAGCACTGGGCAACCATAAGAAAAATGAGCATGAATATCAGCATGTGTGCAATATAGGTGTTCAGAAATTTCAGTATTTCACGCTAAACACAAGTGAGCCTGCTTTAAAGAATAAAAATAGTGGCAATCAATGAATCACCTCCACCCACGTCATTCAAACAGTCTTGAAATAACTTACTTAAGACTGTATTTCTAGGCCCTTCACTAAAACATCGAAAAAAGTCTTGAACTTAACAGTGATATCACAGAAGAAGAGTTGTCTTGTTTAAGGGAATACCAGTAGCTACGATGTATATAGTATTGTATATTCCTAAGATACAGGGCAAGATATCATAGCAAAGAGAGTGGAAAAGAAGGTAAAAAGTGTTTGTGGAGTTCTACAAATACTTGGCAAGGGAAATGTTAGTACATGATGAAAAGATTACTCTGCATCACCAGTCACAGTAAGTGACTCGACAGCGGCAAAAACAGCACGAGGCAGACACTGTCTCAGTCTTTCTGTTTGACTGATCACCGGTCTCGTGTTTAGATGGCTTGTGTGTGCATTGATTTCAGTCTATAGACCAGTTTTATTATTTTATCAGGGCTAGGTGGGGAGCTTTATTACTGAAAGCTTCTGTGCAAGTGCAATATCTTTCATATTGTATTACAGGCCGAGCCGTACAACTGTCCCTCTGTGGGACTACTGACCTATTCAGTGCAACAGAATTCCAATTGAGGCCCAATGTGCCATGCAACAAATAGGTCTGAACAATATAGCTTGAAACCAAGCACCACCGGTGTCTGCTTAGTGATTTACCATGCCAAACATGGAGCAACATTACACTCTGATCAATTTAATAGTCAGCTAAAATGACTATAATGCACAGGGCATATCGAATGACAGATATTAGATATAAAATATTAACTATGCTTTTGTTCATCACATCCTGAAGAGTAATACATTTGACATAAAAAACATGAAGAGCAACAACTTTGTATTTGTATTAAGGGACCTTTAGAGCTTTATTTATTTGATTAAATAATAATTAAAAAAAACACTATATGACAAATTGCGTACTTTATCGTTAAATGATTTTTTTCTGATTTGTTTTATCTGCCTCATGTCACAAAAACTGCTATATATACACAATAAAAAAAGGAGCGTTACTCGGGTTGAATGGTGCTAAAAGCAGATAACAGAACTTTGTGTTTCATACGAGGTTCAAGATAAGGTCATTCTTACCCCAAACATTATGAACAGACTGCAGCTGACACAACTCACAGCAACTCTGAGAGAAGATGCCATAAAATGCCTAATTCTTTTTCTTATTCGACATTTTATCCAGTGTTGTTTTAAATAAACAAAAACAAGACAAGCCAGACATCCCACGAGGTTAGAATTCTCTTTACATCACACAATACAAAATAAAACAAAAAAAAAAGCTCTTTTCTAGTGGGGAAAACCACTGTAATGTTTGGAATACTCAGGCTCACATTTGCTTGGAGGTTTATGCTACCATGAGGATTGCTGATGTACTGATGAGGTGTATGTAGGGCCGACACTATTCTGGACTATCACCAACCAAAGAGACCAAAAAATAATATTTGGAATCAATAAACATTTGCAGCAAAAATGAAAATGTTGGAGCCAAAATTCAGAAAAACACAAACTCTAACACTAAACTTACATGAAATACTTTTTAAAAAAAAAAGATTTTCAACATGTTCAAGTAAAACAGAACTTGTAACTCATATCCCTCAGTATTGATAAGCTAGTGGTCATGATGTGCAATCAATCCGACGGGGCTAAGAGCAGGACATGACAACCACGGTGTTGCGACCACAGATGGAGACGCATCTGCATGAGTTCCAAAGAAGTGCATTTTTAAACTAACTTAAATTATTGGAAATCGGTAAAAAAATACATGCTATCACATCCAATAACCGTGCAAATAATCAATAACTAATTACTCGACCTCTAAATTAGAATGTCAGCACATGAAGACTAACACTGAGTAATATGACATGACATTATCACCACCTAGGCATTAAATGCTATTGGTCCTATACGTCAACAAAGCAGCTCCTACCCACTGAAGCATGCAAGTCCTCTGAAGGTGTCCTGTCGTATCTGGAACCAGGACCTTAGCAGCAGATGGAGCAGACCCATTCCAGCACATCCCCTAACTTCCTGTTGCCGGTTCATGCTTCTTACCCATTCAGACCACTGTGAGTAAAACTTCACCCTTTCTGACTGGGAGCAGCCAACGAGCGACGCCATTTGGGAGATGATCCGACTCAGTCATCCGGCCGTGTTTTGGCTCTTCTCAAAGCCACTCGGGTCTTAACACTTTGCTCCTGCACCCAATCCGTTGACTACGAGTGCTGCCAGACCTTAGCATGCGCTGCTGTTACAAGATAATCACTGCTATTCACTTCATCTGTGAGCGGCCATGTTTTGGCTCACTGGTGCAGAATTGCAGAGAACTGAAGTGTTGGACCTGCTGCTACTGGACCAACAAACCCGCCTATGCAGTATCCGCACAAGCCGTCAAGGTGGTTATAATCTAATACCATAGAAGGAGTTGATGCACTCATCCTACATCCTAATGAAACTACATAAAGCAAATCTACACTACAACACTAAACCACACACAAACTGGCAGGGGATATCCAGTAAGTATCAGTTACAAAAAAGATTATTTAAAAACTGTAACAAACTTTTTAAACTCAAAGACACACTGTATTCTCTGATGTCTGGTTGACCCATATTCACATCGACCTTGACCTCACGTAGAAGTGATTGAAATACTGAAAAGATTGTGATTGGATAAGGAAGAACCGAGGAAAACTGCCAAGAAATGCACCGAGTATAACGGACAAAACGTGCATCGAGCATTTGTACATATAAAGGCTTACAGAGCCAAAATCACTGGCCTGTGCTTTCCCTGAAAGAGAACAATCAAGAGACATGTTTCGTATGTAACTCCAGCTAGCGTTCACTTTTTCCAACCACGCTGTCAACTCAGATAATATCTGGGGTCTCAGGTTCCTGCTGTCTAGCACATTTCTTAAAATGTAAGGCGTCACAGCACAGAGCACGTAACAGCTGCGTGCACTATACAGATAAAGAGTTTGAGAGAGTAGTGCCACTGCAACTTTTTTTATAAGAATATAACAAAAAAGCTGCATTGAGTTACAGCAGAGGTAACATTTACAGAACCAACTGGGGTGGTACTGTTGCTTGATATTGGTGCTGAAGCAAGTAACAAAGTCTGAGAGCACTATATCTGGTGTCAGCACTCCACGGATGTGATTTCTGGTGTAGCCAAGCGAGGACAGCATGGGGAACAATGCGGTACTCAGAAGGAGCAGTTTGCACTATTATTTGAGTCTCAGCTTGATTTCAAAACTTGGATTTAACAAAGACTGAGAACAAACTGCATAAATGAATGTGAAACTAAAGGGACTTGCATGTGTGTCTGTGTGTGCATATTGTATTGAAAGGAGTGTGAAAAGTGGATATCTCCGTCAAAACTAAATCGACTATTAGGCACAGACAGCTGACAGCACAACACGTCCCCTGGATACTTTGAAAGGCCAACCCCCACTGAGTGCAAAACAATTTAAATTTTCTAATTATCCCCTGAACAACATCATAGATTCTACACAATAATCTCCACTGCGAGCTGAGGACAGACAGAGTCCAGAGGTACCAGCAGCTTAATGGTAAAACAGGCCTTTTTTTATTTACAGCGGTTTAAATGTTCAGTGTCATGTAAGCTGAGAGATTAGACAGCAGCTCTTCAGGTTTGATGCAATGAATCTGCACATTCCTCAGGTTTTTGGAAAGATGAGTTTCATTTTTCAGAGAGGAGAAGGAAATGCAATGGCAAGCACTTCTCTGAAAGAACCGATTCTATTTTCAAAGTCATAAAGTTGCCATTTTGTGCAAGCTTTTGTTGCTGGCACCTTTTACAGAAGATGTATCTGTGTCCAAGAACCTCCAGGAATGTGTGTGCCAGAATTTGTGCTATTATTTAATATCTGCAGAGAACTAGTAAAACATTAGGACAGCTCTACAGCTCTACTAAATTCTGGAGCAGACAAGATGACTTTTGTTGGTTAGGAGAGGTGATAAATGCTTTTATTCCAGAGCATAAAGGCAGAAACAAATGTGTCACTCTGAGACTTTTGGACAGATTGAAATATTTCCTGTTCGTATGTTTGCTAAATATGATCTCAAGTCATGTGGAATTCAACATGGAATACAATCCACACAGAAAACATAAATCTTTATCTGGAATTTTTTCAAATATAGTTTAAAATACCATATTTTTGGCATTATTAGCATACATACCAATTATTTCAAACTGTAAAAAATCCACCATAGTACATATAGTGTCCAGAGATATTATATACACTCCAAAATTCACGGCATGACCTAGAAACAATGGTTATCAAGAAATACTGAGAAAAGGACAGTCACTAGGGATTTATATGACAGTTATTCCCTGTATGTGTCAGTAATTTCCTATAGTGCATGGAAATAATTCCCAGCTAAATCAATATGAAATTCAAATCAGATATTTCTGAATTATGTATGCATCACTCTGGGGCTGTAACAGATACGGCTATCTTGGAGGTCAACAGATGGTGTCATAAAATGAAATAGGCATCACTCTTAAAATATACTCAGACACTGAGGACATTTATGTCTCCGAAACCATTTCCACTGCCTCTGAGGAAGAAGGGCAAACATCAACTCTGAAGTCAGCTGCAAGGGTAAAAACTAGTTAACTTGCTCATTTTCCGACTGCTTGTCACGTCCATCGAAGACCGTATTATAGCATTCGTGCCAAATTTAACAGTCAAATAAAACTGACTCCCGGAAACTAGAATGATTTTGCCATTCTGAAAAGACAAAACGTTTTAAATAATGAAAGTATTATTTCTGCAATTACAGAGGACCGGGGAAACTTCAGCCTACAAAATTCTACTAAACATTTATGCAATTCGCAAATCTTTAAAGCCTTGTTTCTCCTTGACAAGGGGCAGAGCGAACTTTACCGAGGACCGGAGGGCGACGGAGAGTGGTTTGTAATAACACTTGCAGCCTAGAGAGCACAGACTCGCAGCAAAGTGCAAAGAAAATTACCCCACTGAAAAGCTTCCACTCCCACTTCACCTCTTTGTTGAGGCAGCAGCCACGACATATTTTGCGGCCTTAACAGCTGCAGTTTCTGGATATCTTGTGTATCTCCTCTTTCCATCCTCATCTCTTCCTGGAGGATGTTAATACTTGATTGTCATGGCAGAGAATCAAATTGCTATTTCTTTTTTTTTCCATTATCCTACAATTTGATGGGAAGAAATGGTGCTTGATGTGGAGAGTTCAAAGGAGTCTGGCTGTCATGTGTCCTGAGGTAGCTCATCCTCCTGAACTTCACTGAGGACATCTGAGCTCCTTTTTTTTAATGCTATATTTTAAAAAATCAAATTGACATGGAGTCTGATTAAGCTTACAAAAGCACTACCCGGAGTAACAAAGTGAATACAGAGGATCAATTATGGATGATTCACGGCAATATTTCCACATCAAAAATGACAGAGTTGAAACAGTTATTAATCTCTGTGAAGAATCTATGTCAGACAGAGCCGGCTCATTGATGTCTACCGTATCTAAACCCCTCACACAAGTATCATTCATCAGTGCAGCGTTAACTCATTGCAGATGCATTGAGACCCACTATTCACACTTTGTGCGTGTGCCAGACAAGATTTCAGGCCTAAGCTGTCGAGGGTTTACACACAACCTACGAGACGTTTAGATGCTCATATTTGTCTCAACAGCCACAACGGCAGAAGGACAGATGGATATGCTCCTTTGTGCTGGTGTTAATTAGCTTCCGAACGCACAGTAGGCAGAAAAGGCCAAGGGAGGAAGAGTCAGCGATGTAAGAGTGCCAGTTAACACTACTACTTTTAAAACTTATATGCCAAGGGAGAGGCTTTTTGACACCTCATAATTGTCCGGATTTTTACAGAGGTTTTATCACACATGTAAAATGTAATCACATGTGCCTTCATACATTTTCCAAGAAATATTTTACCATTTGAATCAAAAGTATGACAGCACTATATTTAACAGTCTCAGAATAATGTTTCAGATCATTAAATACACAGATTATAGCATGAGAGAATGAGGGAATCTTTGCCAAGATTTATCTTATATTATACAAGGAGAACCACCACTGTACTTAGAGGAAATGTCAGTGTTTCTCAGGTGGTGTTCAATGCTTTGTCATCCTGGGCATTAGGACAGACAGTCAACAGGACAAGAAACTTTGTGTTAGCAGGCAAAGCAACTCCCGAGCTCGTAAAAAGCCCATTACTACTGTTCCATGCAACCCTCAGTGCTCAGCTACAAGCATTCAGCTGAGAAAAGCTGGTGAGACTGATTCAGACTCCGAGACACTCTGTGTGGCAGAGCAGCAAGATCATCACAACAACCCACACCTTGAGTATACAGACACACAGAGAAACCCTGGTGTCAGCAAATGTCTCCCACCTCCACAAAAAGACCCCACAAGAAAATGCTACAGAGAAAATGTCTGACTTGTACCATGAAGGTTTCACATAATGAGAAGTTAGGAGCCCAGTTCAATTTTGTTTAAATATGTCTTAGGGATCTGAGGAGTAGCAGATCTAATATGTAAGTCACTGTTGGAATTTGACAGAGTGAGAGTGTAATGCTGAGGGCCAAACAGAGGGAACTCAAAAGTCTGGGCATCGGATGTGTGCTATTGTGCCCAAAACCACAAAAACCACTCACCTATTTTTATATTGGAAAGTCTATTAGTGGAGCAGTGGTTGAGGTAGATTCAGAGGAAGCTTTACGAAAAAGTAAAAGCAGAGTATGCCCAGTCATGCAAAAACAAAATGTAAACGTGCATAATACAAAACAGATGAGTTTTTGCTTTCATGACCGTATGTGTTTAGACTTTTAAATGGATCTTATCACTGTTCAAAAATGTGCAAACAGAGACGGAACCTATGAAATGAGCGAGAAAAAGAAGGACGGGCTGAAAAAACCCAGGATTTCTTTCCCACTAAATGAGAAAATAAGAGGGTTGTAATTTTCTGTAAGTTGGCATCTCACTTCATGTCAGTGGATTAAGAAATTAATGAAAAGTGGCTAGTCAATCTGACACTTCTAAATTAAGAAGCGAGTATCCAAATGACAAAATTAAAAGGGGGAGAATGAAGTAGAGGATAAATAATTGGCTGGGGAAATTTTGACAGAAAGAGAAGTGCAAAACATGGCAGCTGAGGAGAAGAGAGTGGAAACAGAGAAGGCAGTGGATGCTCCAGGCAATGCCATCTGTGGGTGGATCGGCAGAGGCTGCATGCCACACACCTGTGTGGGACTGCCTGAGAGATAAGGCCCTCAGCACAATGGCCCTGTGGCCACCTGTGCTGCCAAACAGGTGCACAGCCCAGCCAATTAAACTATTAGACAAACACAGGCCTCTGGGAGCAAATTAGCAGGCTGCCCAAACATCAGTGGAAAACAAAAAGCAGTGGTAAGCACTCACTGTGAAGAAAAACAACACTTTGATGGGGAGACTTTCATTCCAGCGTACAGCATTAAGTTTTATGCTAAAAGAAATGAGATATTCGTTATGAGTTCAGATGGATTTGAAACACTGTAAAATTTCCCCTGTGTTTAAAGACAACCCCCAGATCAGTTATTTTGCATAAATGAATCTAACATTGCTAACCATGTATTTAAGATCAATATTTGTTGAGTCATCAATTCATTATGCATTCAGGTAGCAACAGTCAGAGAGGCTGCTCGCAAGTGGACACACCGCGTTCAGTTCTCAGAGCTCCAGATTATTAATCATTTAAGTCGTTATTTCAAAATCAGCAGGTCTGGGATTACATGAAAGCCAGAAGCAACAGAGAGAGCCTAAACCCACAGAAGAACTGAGGCAAGTTCTCCAAGAAGCTTGGAACAACAAATCTGTCAAATACCTCGAAAAACTGAGCGTAAGAATTGGTTCAGATACAAAGTGTGGTAACACAAATATTGATTTATTTTTGAATTTTCTGTTTATTGCTCGTTGTATGAGGGTAACTGATAAATAAATAGATAATAGTCAGGGCAATATTTTTGAAATTCGGTGTATACTTTCTCCGCCTGAAACTTTTGCACAGCAGCATGCTCAGAATTTGGGGCCATAAAAGACAGATTTTTTTTTCTACACATAAGTGGCTGAGAAATAAGGGCACTGACTTTAACATTCTGCTTTAGATTGTTTGAACACAGCCAAGACAATCTCGCACAAAGTTTGTCTGGCCTTTTCAACTACGAGAAAATTGGAATATGAAAAAGCAACCAGCTGGTGACTGCATGTCTGTATTTCTGCAGGGACGGGACTTGTCTCTGCAATAACAAATATTGTTTGGGGTTATAAACTGTCAGGTACAACTAGAAAAGCGAAAAAATGGTAGCACATTCTGCACCAATTACTAGCATATCTCAGTGTGTTTCGATTATTACTAACAATTTCTTACAATTCTGCATATTTTATCAAATCCATAATAAATATATCAGTTTAGCTCCCCAAAATATAAATATTAAAAGCAGTACAGCTCATCATTATTCTGAGGTGCAAATGTGAAAGTACTCCCCTGGCATCTACTTCATAGTTACTTCCAGTATATGATAGCATACCAACATACTGTACAAAGGTTACATTAACATACTGGAGTCAAATGCAAACTTCCTGTGTGTTGTGATCCATAACAATTAAATATATTCATATTAATTAGACGTAACCTTATCCATGCTTCAAGAAAATAATCAGCCACCTTCCTCGGGAGAGAAATGATAAGAGGCGTAAAAGACGAGCAGGGGACCGGTGTTAGTCAACACTGGCATAGTCCTCTTCAACACACACACACACTGAAAGGTGGCTCCCTGGATGGGCTTAGCCATCCGTGGGAGGCAACTCCTTCATAAAGCACGGGTCCCTCATACGCTGGTCAAAGGTTCAGCTGTTTAAAAACACCCACAGGGCAAGCCTGGCCTCAGTTATACCCCCCTCGGCACCAGTTGGCCTTTCTTAGTGGAAAGGCTGACTTGACTCCCCACAGCTTGCTGGAAGACTGTGGACACTGACTTCACAGCTCTGCAATCACCCGAGGGATAATTACTCAGTTACTTAGCTATTCATAAGGCCACATTAGATACTGTATTTAAAATGTGAATTTAGATAGATAGAACAGTGCCTATCTATCTTGTTGGCCAACTGAAAATCTTTACATCTTTGTACATCAATTCCAACCATAATTTCAAGTGATCATTTTCTCTTCTCAGTTTGATGTGAAAAAGAAGAGGGCTGCTATTAATAAAAATGCCCATTGTATTTTCATATATAGAGAGTCATTGGATTTCAAACTGGTTAATACCAGGAAGCAGCCACAATGCTGGTAGTGCCACACAGATTAAATAAAAGCTCCGCTGGGGCTATGCTGGCAGGTCCTTTCACTGTAGGCAGGGTCAACATGAAAATGTATTCCACTTATCCAATGACCATTTAATATGCACTACTCATTGGTTCACATTAAGAAACAGCTCCTCAACAGTGGGCTGGTAAATAATTTAGACGATCCGCTGTCACTAAGGGTTCTGTTGCACTAGTGGGACCAAATTAAAATTGAAGATCTCATTTACAGGACAGAAGGCAGAGACTTTGGGTAACAAGCAGAGACAAGGCTACAAAAATCAGTAAGGCCTTGTAATGAATGACTCGAGAGCTGAGCAAAGCTCTGAAGAAATGGAGAACCAAAGAAAATCTTTCTTTTTCTCTTTAACATTAAGCTTTATAATAGATGTTTTAAAAAAAGAAATGAAGACTATTTGTACTTCTCAGGGTATCTATTTTTTAAAAACTTTTTAATAAAGTGCTCTTTTTATAATGTATACGTATTTTATTTTTATAATGGATATTTGTATTTCTCTTTTTATTGTTAGCGTTCTTACCTGTTCCATTAATTTCTGACCTGAGAAAACCAACAAAGAATTCCAATGTACCTAATATTGCAATGTACCCATGCAAATGGAAATAAACTTATATTCTATTGGAAAACCAGACTTCATATCTATATTATAAGGAGTAAAATGTATGAACAGTATGAATTAAGTTCAGTTTCAGCATTCCTGTGCATATACATATCCAAAGCAATATTGTACTAAGTAACTTCCATTTTCTTCCTTTTATATTCTAACAAAAACATGAAGGACAACTTTTAGTGCCAGTCATCACTGCTGAGGTTAAAGCACACTATTTCCAGCTGTTCGAAAACTCTGGATAATTTCTCAAAAATAATGCCGAACAGATGTAATATGTTTCTACTGTGTGTATGGTGGAACTGCAAAAGCTAAATCACTCACAACAAAATCGTGTATCATTGGCCCAGCAATAAAAACTAATCCAAACAGCTATGGTATCCTCAACTATCATTCAAACACTTCACACTGAACAAGGTACAGTTTGCAGTTAGTGAGAAACATCGAGTTACTGACCTGACAGGGTTACTTGTGAGAGACACTCTGAGGGATTCCAGGCAGTTGAGCAGCTTTTCCTCCGTGATGCCAGAACGCAGTTCATGGACATATTCCTGGGATGAAAGGGTACACTCGTGCTTGCTGTTCCTGAGTCCACCCTGCAAACAAAATATCAGAGAGACAATTATTACATTAGCAGTCCATACTTTAACTTCAGTACCTACAGCAATGTGAAAAAACAACCATATAAGAGACATGAATGCATTATTTGCATCGACAACATGTTTCTATATGCACAGAATGACTAAAGGAACAATTGGCCAGTCGAAGAAATTAGAAGAAACCTGTTTATTCTAAATATGCCACAAAAATGAACAACAAAGTCATTAATACCACAAAGTGGACCTATTAAGTAGCATGAGTTTGTGTAGTTTTATAAACTTTTTTGTCTTAAAGTGTAGATTCTTACAAATGTACTAGCAATAAAAGCTGGCCACAACTTCTGTGTTTTCTAAAAAAAAAAAAACAAGAAACCTGCCTGCCAATTTCTACTTTTTCTCAATCAGCCAAGGCTCTAATGATGGACTGCAGTCTCTGAGAGCCAAACACAGGCTCTACAAGCTATCTGCTGCAGCTCCTGCTTGAAGTAAATGGATTCTTGCATATAATCTCCACAGGGATGTGTTGCTACACTGATGCTTACACAATGAGACCGTCTATTCGCGACAACACGCACACTTTCAGCACAAGAGGGAAACACGCATTCACATTCTCACTCTCCAAGCACACAGTGAAAGTAATATTGTACTGAGCATTGAGCTACAGCTTAACGCCAAAGTCATCATCTGAATCTGTTGTTCGCCTGACATCATTTTCAAACACCCTTGCAATCAACAAATAAACTGAAGAATGCATATGTCGAATAGATTCATTTTGCAGCGCCATCTCAACTTCCATTTCAAGCTATGTGAACAAATCGGTGCTAATTTAGTCACTTCATAATTCTATGGTTAAAATGACCTACATTTGACGTGGGGGCTGAGTCAAGGTACCATACAAAACAAATGAGAAAACATGCTACAGAAACAGCATCACACACACGCTTAAACCAGTCTGCTAGCCAAAAGCATTGTCACTGTGTTCATCCCTGGAGTGCTGGTTCCCCACAAAGTGAGCTGTGCTAATAGGCAGTTTGGGAAGTAATAAGCTAGCTCATTTATCTGGAGAAAAGAGAGGCCTGCTGCTCCCTGCAATGCACAGTCAACATGAAAGAACCCGTTTTTTTGTTTGAAAAACCAGAGGCAGTGTGAAAACAGCAAGTTACCAATAATTATGTGCTTTCCATGTAAGCTGAGCTCATAGTTTGATTGGCTCAATCATTGCATAAAATATTCATATTTATTTGATAGAGGATGATGTAAAATCACATTTCTCAAATTCCTGGAGTGATTCCTGCCAAAGTCAATTATAATATTTAATAATTATTTAGCAGAAATGTAATCACACACAGCCTCGTACCTTATGTTATTGTACCATATGCAGAGAAAAAAAAGGATAGACTTAGGCCATTCCAGAGTAAGACTGAATTTCATCATTCATTTTTGTTAGACAGTAACAAGTCATTATTTTTCCCATCATTATCTTCTGCCATAGCTTTAAAAAATACTTCATTCTGATGCTGTGATTCTAGTACTTGAAGAAAACAATCTCAAAGAACTTAAACTGTAGTGTACCTTAGCATAATTGTGCAGTTTTCCAAACTATACATATATTTTGTAATAAATCCCTTCACTGCCTTTTCATACACCTTTCATCTTATTCTCGAGCACTGTTGGATGAATGTGGAGGAGGGACTGTGTTAACTTTTGTCTGACTCATGATAGTTACCAGGCCAATGGGGAGATAAGAATCCTTCTCATTCTTATCAAGATTTTTCAATTGTTAACAACCGCAGGACTCTTTGTTTCACACTTCTGCGGAACACAGTTTTGCATTCATTTTATTGACAGTTGTAGAACAGCTACACTTAAAAATTGAAGAAATTAATAAGAGGCTGATAAAACCAGATAGACAGGATATGAAATGTCAATTTGATGGAGAAGAGGAAATAGACAGACACTCCAGACAAATCCCTGAGGTGAAATGTGGGTACTTTGAGTTTACAAGAAATATACTTCAAGGTTTCACTTAGACAGTGACATAACTGCCTCTGTAGTGGGTATTACCACGACAACTACACTTTTCTGGTTGTTTAAGTACTATAAAAATAATAGATGTGCTTTTAATCCCAGTGTGGTAGTGCTTTTTTGTTTTTAAAACAGACTCTTGAAATCACGTCTCCATTGAAAGATTTTGGAATAATTTTGTGTTTTGTCCAAATGTTTGCCACTTTTGGACTCTTCTTTGCTGAGGCCTATCCTCAATGGTGGTTGACAGTGCCTGTGAAGCAGCAGACAGAGGTGATGGTCCCATTTTTCAGAAAGGGGAACTGAAGGTGATGTTCCAATTATCAGTGTTTCACACTATCGAGCATCCCTAGGAAAGCTGACTCCAGGGTGCCAGAAAGTAAGGTCTGACCAAATGTCAAACCTCAGATTCAGGCAGAGCAATGTAGATTTTGTCCTGGCAGTATACTAGCAGTGGGCCAGATCTTTATCCTTGTGAAGTTACGGAGGGTCACATGAGTTTGACAATCTGGTCCACATCCTATCCAGTCTAGAAACAAGTTTTTGTTGAGTGTTGGACTCTGTCAAAGTTGCCCTTTGTTGCTGAACCTGGTTGTGACCATCGTGGACGGGATCTCAAGTTGCAGCAGGGGTGACGAGGTTTACCGGTTTAGAAACCTTACAGTCATGTTTGTGCTTTTTGCAGATGATGTTGTTCTGGCTTCATTACACCATGACCTTTAGTGAAAATTAGAACAGTTTGCAGCTGTGTGTGAAGCAGCCGGGATGAGAGTCTGCACCTACGAGAGCAATGATCTCTGACAGAAACCAAAGGATTGCTCCTTACCTATCGTCATGAGCTCTGCGTAGTGACCAAAAGAAAGAGACGCAAGCAACCAAAATGAGCTTCTTCCTTAGGGTGGCTTGGCTCAACCTTCGAGACAACAGGAGGACAGGAGGATAGGGAGCTCGGAGTAGACTTGCTGCTCCTTCACATTAAAGCGAATCAGTTAAGGTGTCCTACCAAGGACAGTGCATCAACTATGTCAGAATAATGCCAGGAATACAAGACAAACATATAGTCCATGTTAGAACTATCTGTCCTCCAAAAAGTAAAAGGGAAAAAATATTACCCATTGGCATTTATATTCTCAGGATGAGCAATGTTGGGAGTTGGAGCAATATGCTGCTTGTCCCCTGAAAATATCATTGTTGATTGTTGCGCCATCACAGCAGTTCGTTCACCAAATCCTTTTGTAGGATTTTGAAAACACACTGCTGTCTGCACTGAATCGGGTTAGATAAGAACAAAAGCTAAAACAACTGGATTGGTTAGACAGTGGAGAGGCGATATGTCAGAACTGTGCTGAAAAAAGCTAGAAATATAATGGCAGCTGAGATGTATTAAAATCACAGTGGTGGAGTACACACAAGTCTGTAGAGCAATCATTTGCCATTTACACGGCTTGACTTTAGTGGTGTTAGAGCATAATAATATGCACTCAGCAGTTTATTCAAGGACAGCTTGCAAGTTTGAGTGATAACTCAAGTTTAAATTTTACTAAAATGATAAATCAATGAAAAAACTTCAACATTGCACAATAAATATATACACTTTTGGCAAAGTAATTGAGAACAAAATAACATAACTGCTGACCTAAACACAGCAGAGAAATACATAAACTGTGGAAGAAAAAACACTCGCAATTTCAAATGCAAAAATACTGCTTACATTACTATGATTCCATTTTTGAAAATGGCTGATCAGGCAACTGCCTTTTCAGAACATTGCGTCCTCAGTAATGTGCAGTAAGAGGCAAATGCATCACCCACTTTTTATTTATCTGCTAACCTCTCAGTAGTTCCCAGCAGGTATAGCACTATGTCAAGAAAAGCTAGAGCTCTGATTTCACCACATGTTCTGACCTCTAGAAACCAAAGACACTGACCATAAACTGCTTTTTCATGACCCTAGCTCAAATCAATAGAATCCTTTGGGATAATATCAACATTACACCGCCATGCTGGCAGCAGAAACACAATGTGAGGAGCGGGAGGAGGGATTACCTGCTGGCCATTGGGTAATAGAGTTTTCCCCTGTCAGGCTCGCAAAAATGGTCAACAGAAGAAAATGGTCAGAAAGAGACCCTTGAGAAAGAGAGCAAGAAAAGAAAGAGAGGCGGCAAAGAAAGACTGGGTGCATAGTTTGTGATCCAGCAGCAAGATGTAAAACGTGGAAGATGATTCAGGAGCATGAGGGTCAGAAAAAGGAGGGAATAGGTACAAAAATATAGAGAAACGGTATGGGGGAGAAAGGGCGAGATAGTACATCAGGAGACACCGCAACCTCAGTGGCAGAGGACAGACACAGCCTTTTGACCACAGCCCAGAGCCTCATCTCCTGCCGCTTATTGAATCCCCTATTTGTCGATAACAGTATTTCCTGCCAAAGAAAATAGTGCTGGGAGCAATTACTTCAGTGAGCCTGTCAATTTCATTTTGGGGGGTTAGGGGAGCATTGAGGCTCATTCCCTCCTCCTCTATCACCTCTGTCTCCCTCTCTGTATGCCATGGGGACTGAAAGAGTGCCGCGTCTTCTATCGAGGGCAGGGCAGGGAGACAATGCCAAGGCGGCTGCACCTCCACATGTCATCTTCACCTGTAATGAGCCTATAACAAGCTGGCAGCTTCCTCAGTGCCCAGTGCTCAGCACACTCAGGCAGACTGATAGATACATTATTCAGCTTCTTTGTCAGCTTACTGGAGAACCACATAAGCAGTAACATGTCTGGCCTGGAAGCTAGCGCCGGGAGATAGCTTCCAGGCCAGACATGCTTCTCCCATTCAGCCAAACCTGCTACCCTGCTCTCTATCTTCCTCCAGCTCAAGCACAAACACAAGCTTTAAAATGATGTTTTCCCAACTATCCGACAGTGCTATGTGCTCCAAAGGTGCAATTAGCAAGTAATGCTTCAATGATTTCCAAGGCTTTGTGTATGAGACCTGCATTTCTCTTTATAGCAAAATCATGATGCCACTGTATTCATTTGAATTGCGTGACTCATCACAGGTAGGATACTTACGGTACTAGAGCATAAATGTTCATATCAGACAATAAGTCTTTTTCACCGAGATACAGCACAATGCAACAACCAAGACTGTAGCAAAAACATTTTTTTTAAAAATCCATCCATCCATCCATCCATTCTCTATACACCTTTTGTCGAAATTGACACAAACAAAATTCTCTTTGGGGTAATGATGTCCAAATACTGGCATGAAAACATTGTATTCTCCTTCATCCTTTCATCATAACTGAAGGTGACGAACAACATCATCATTTTGCAAGGTGCACTTCTGAGGAATAATCACATATATTGGGTATACAGTACTGTTCTTCTGATGTAATGGATCAAAACATATTACAACATATTGCCCCCACCTTGCACCCCTAAAAAGTCAGACAAAAAGTTCTAGATTACTGAAAGATCTAATTACTGCTTCTTTGTGCGTAATTAATGAAAATTACCAGAGCACCCTACTGCTTTATGTAAAAATAATAAAGATAGAATCTGAGCAATTAGAGCATATCAAGCTGCCATGTTATAACTTAATTTCCTGTTCATTAAGGGTTGATAGATTAGTGGCGAGAGAAAGATACCACAAGAATGGGGAATACACAGTTCTTCAGGTAGAAGCAAATGTCACACGTCCCATCCTTTCTATTATGATTCAAACATGACCTATTAGCAAAGCTGAACTGTGCTAGGAAATAGGGTTTGCACAACAATCACAAAGAGACCAACCTGAGAGACGGTATACTATATGAATAAGCAACATTACATTTAACACAGTCTAAAGTTTGGCATGTGAGTGCGACAGCAGTCACAGTAAAGGTCAACGGGAACACGGATCAGTTGAGATGCTGGTTGGATGGACAATCCCTAGCCCCCCTTAAAGGACAGAGTTCTGCTGCTGGCAGATAAGACATTTCATCTAGCCACCAGGGCGCAGGGCTCCCAGCTCAGTGGGGGATTTCCCACCAGACCATGTGGCCAAGCATTTCATCTCTTTCTCTCATCGTCCATCTACAATTCAGTCTTTTCGTTTCTTCCTTTATTCATTCTTCCTCGTTTCTGTCTCACTTCATCCATATTGAGGTGTTTTTGAACACTGTGTGACAGCTACAAAGAAATATGCGTTTATCTGTACGCAACAGGGTTAGGCTTTTTCTACTTTTTCTATTTATTTTCTTCTTCTATCTTGTGCCTGTTGTGGTCACACAAAAAGAATCTACAGACAGCTTTATTCTCCCATGTCTGGGCAACTTGCTGATAACACAGACACAATTAGGCCTACAACATTCTCTCAATAATCAGGCTAGTGGCATTATATCTTGTGTCCAGACAAGACAAGCTCACTGCAACAGAGCAGCAGAGAGAGAAGAAAACACAAAAAGAAACAATGACTTATTAGGCTGGTTGAAAATAACATTGCAGGGTTCACTTGGTAAGAAACGCTGGGCAGCGGCCAAGGCATCATGGTGTTTGTGTATTTGTGTGCTGATCTCCAAGGCATTGAGAAGGAGCATCCAGTGACAGCAGCAACCACAGAAAAAATGAGGATATTAAACTATTCCACGGTTGTTGTTGCAGTTTTTTTTTTTTTAACCATTATTTCAACACAAAGGTACCCACAACCGTTTGTAAAGGTAATTCAATTACACACAATGGTGTGTTGGTGGGTTGCGTATGTATGAATACGATGAAAGGTCAGAAGAAACAAAATGGAACAGCTCAACCATAGGGCTGAATACATATGAGATTTATTTATTTAGAACTAGAATTTAAACAGGGACATGTTTTTATTCAAGAAAAGCCATGTTCTTCTAAATGGGTTTTAAACTTTCAAACAGATCAGAAAAACACATCCTTCCTTTTTGTCTCAAATTTAGCTGTCATGCAGTAATGAATGAGGCTCCGATGTCTACAGAAAAAGCCTGACATGACTTTAAACATCAACACATTCAAAAGAAATTACAAACAAAGAACTAAAATGCATTCCTTCTGCCCCATCAGCAGTAACTACATTTAGATAGCTGAATGAAAGATTTGAAATGAAAGATCACAAATAAAAAAAAAAAAAATCCACTTCTCTTTATCCTGGAGTTGTTTAAAGTTAAAGCGGAAGTTACTTCAAGGTTAACCTGTTTGTGATACTTTTACCTTCACCAGACTAACATAAAGGGTGACTGTATTCCACTCTTAAGTGGCTCACCTCCTTCCTTTCTCTTTGACACTTTCACCCTAAGCTTGACCTACACCATACAGTTCAAACTTTGGAGAAAACACATACACAACACATGCGTATGGGGACCATACGTGTTCGTCCTACTGCCTGTGCCCCAGAAGTGAACAAGGTGAGGGCAGAGTAATAGGCATTGTCAGCATACTCTCTTGGCTTTAATCCCACAGAAAGATGACCTGGAATTTGCCATTAGTGTCTCAAACAGCTGTCAAAGGATGCCCACAATGACAGAATATTCAGTCGAGGAAAGCTGAATTTCTAATGTCATGACCCCAGGCTGTTAAGGAGTCGTCATCAGCAAAGCAAGGTTGAATTGAAAGCCAAAGCCCTTGCTGAGTGAAAGTAATTCTCTAAAAAAACATTCATTAAAAGTCTATGCAAAGAATGGCAAGCAACTGAACCTCCGCAACCCTTTTAAACCGAGAGGAGACTGAAATGTGAAATTTAAATGTCTGTATGTGAGAAAGGAAGTATCAGTGAGACATGATCTTCAACACTCAAGTAACTCATCCAGGAGCAAAGGTTGAGCTTTACGACCAATGGAGAAGAAGGAAAAAGGATAAAAGCCTACAAGTGAAGCTTCTGAGACTAAGGTGGATGGTGGGGCCACAACAAGCATGGCAGATGAATATATAAATTAAATACTGACACATTTGAGAGACCAACACACATGCACAGAGAACTTAATGAACGATCTTCTTCTTGCCTTTAACCATTGTTAAGGGGAGATCCAAACAGTTACATACTTGTTCATGTACAATAATACAACATCATGCATTTCCCTACTTTTCAATTTCGGGTATGTCAGTCAGTGCTGTACCTCTCTCTTGGGGTCTCAGCCACTTCAAACGTCCCTGTCATTATATTGCTGTTATATTTAATGATAGGTAAGGATATTAAGTGTCAAAATGAAAACTCTTCTCCCACACACCATCGTTTTCATGCTTTATCCACTGAATAAAGAGTGTTGTACAGGGGAACAGTTGTATGGCTTTAAATTTGGTGGACTTGAATTCAATCTGACACTGGTCTACACTCTGCTGTCTGTGCTTTCTCAAAGTAACTAGCTGAGGGTATTTTAAAGATGTCACTCACTGTAATTTTGGTCTACAGTTAAGTAAAAATAATCCTGCATAAATGCATCTAGTATGAGTAAGATAGAGTGTGTAGTAGTAACTGCATAGTACAAAAGGAGTTCAAAATAACATCAAGAAAATGTTGCATATTGTTGATGAAAAAGGCTAAATGAGAGCAAATACTGTTGTACAGCTGTTAACATTGGAAATTAGGGGCAGGCTGTTTTGAATTGCTGTTCGACAACCTAAAACTATTGTGCTCAAGGTTATAGAAATAGCATGTTTTTTGGAGCTTCTACAAGATCTACTGCTATGGGTCCTGAAACCTTACTATCTGTAGCTACTTGTGCCAGAACTTCGTCCTTGCCCTATCGATTCTCTGTAACAACTTTCACATCCTAATGCAAGAAACACTTCTGTGCACACATACCTAGAAGCATACACAAATAGCCATATGCATAGTGGGTCATGCATTGTTAAAAAAAAAAAAATTGCCAAACTTTGCTCAGTTGACTTCAGTTCTGTTTTTAAATAATATGATACAGTTTTGTATGTATATTTAACTAAAGGGCACTAACACCACAGCTAATTAATGCTTGCCAAGAGGGAATGCTGTAAAGCTTTAACCACAAATGTTCAGCATTTAGTGTGTCTGCGTGTGCTTATGCATGAAAATGTGGGAGCACATATATATTAATATGGTTCTTTTCAAACAATCGTATGAGTGTGCTCGTGACCCTCTGTCTGTGCATGTACGTTTTTTGGGGGGGTTGTGTTTGTGTGCGGTGCAGAATATTCCCCTAAGCAGCTCTCCCTGTGCTTTGCAGGACTCAAGTCTGCACTGAATTTCAATGACACTTCTATAAAGATAGGAGCAGATGTCAGCCAACTCACTGAAAGTCAGGTAGAAGAGAGCTAGAAAAGTAAAGTGAGTAAAATTGACTACACACTAGCCGCAGAGAAATGTCTTAAGTTGCATGTCTATTTGCAGCAGTGAAATACAAGAACTGGGTATGATTTATTGCAAAGATATAACATTCAAGAAAATGTGTCTTCTGAAAAGTTTGAAAACCCTCATCTTAACACACAATCTACATATGGAAACTGGAAAATGATATCTGTTCAATGGGTCTTACATTTACAGTGTATTAAATATGAACATGGACTGCCATTATGTTGGTTGTTGTCATGCTCAAATTGGATCTAAATATGCAAATTGTTTTGGCAGGTTTGCCTGACTTGTTGCAAGAATAAAAACATGCTGGCTGACATAACTGCTACTAGTTGTAGCTTCTATTCGGCCTGCTTGAGTTAACAGGCAGACTTTTAACTTGAAGGCTTTTTCTGTAGATTGCAGTAACGCTCTGTGGTCTGCATTTGCGCCCGGCTGAGATTCGATCACATTGTGAGACTGTTCACTTCTAAATGTGATCTGGCTGACTAGGCCTGACAGGTCTGAGCTGTTTTGGCAGCCCGAGGGGGGCCTCGACAGCATCAGGCAGCTGGTTTTAATGTTGGAGCTGATCGGTTTAATTTTACTTTGCATTAACATATACTTTCCCTTATTCACTAAAGTTATCCAGATTCCAACTGCACAATAATACAATATGGAAATGGGATATGAAAGACAGCTGATGGACAGGTTTTTATGAGCTGAAATCCTAACAATAAGATCATTACAGACCATATGGATTTCTTTCTCCATTAAGCCGACCTAAAAATAAGTCCCTGCAGTGACTCACCACCCTGCTTTCAAGATAATGCACTACACTCCAACCACTCACCAATCAATTCAAGGTCAGTAGGTGGCTCAATATTGTCCCAAAAGATCCCAGAAACCACAAAGACATGAGGTATTTTGTATGTAGATGAGATGAGAAAGGGGTCAAATCTCCATAGTTACATGGAAGTGACAAATAATGACAGAGGGAAAACTTGAAAGGCATGAGAAGGATTCTTGGCACTTGTTTCCCCCTCATGTACTCTCTGTGTCGTGGCAGAGGGGGTTAACAAGTGAGCTGTTAAGCAGGTAAAGTCACACAGGATCTAATTTAGGCTTTCGCTGTGGTCTCTGCTGCATTGATTGCAATGTGAAGGCCTAATGAACTCTGTGCTGTTGTTTCCAGCTCTGGGAGCTTGGGTATGAAGCCAAGAGCTGCAACAACTGACTAAAAGTTTGGAGAAGGACTACAAAAAAGGTCTGAAGATAGGGAAACAATGCTGAAACAATGAATAAATGAGCAAGAGTACTGATGTCAGTTTCTAATGTGTGTTCTATTTTATGCTCCTTTATCCTTCTTCGCTGACCCTCTCCATAAGGGACTAACCTTGATAAATCATACATAGGGCAAACACGCCATGGGGGCAAAAGGTCCACATTAGTCGGATATTCTTCTTTTCTCCATCTCTTTCTGCACTGATTCAGCTGAATAACAATCCCGGTTTTAAGAATAAACAATACTTGAACTGGCTTTTGTTGTTTAAAAAGCTGCTCGAGATTATGTGTGTGAGACAAGATCGGGAAACAGATCATGAGCCAAACCCTCAACCAGTCGAGAGAAGTGGGTTTAAAGTGTCTGGTCATTTTGAGGATGTATGACTGAACCTAAAAGCTAAAAGAGCACAACAAAGGGATTGAAAGTGATAATAACAAGAGATATTGCATAGAGTGGTTTATGTCATATGATATAGATCTGCACCGTCTCACCATGGTGGGAAGTCACTCTTTGTCTTCATCATCTATACAGAGTCGGGACCACAAAGCCAGTCTTTTATTTCTGTCTGTGCCATTTTCATTAATGCTTACAGCTTTCTCTCACAAGGTCAGACTTTTATATATGAGTGCATGCACAACACACACATACGCCAAACAACCACAACATTACAGCCACTGACAGGTTAGGTAAATAACATTGATCATCCCGTTACAGTGTCATGTTCTGTTGGGAAACCTTGGATCCTGGCATTCATGTGGATGTCACTTTGACAGATGCCATCTACCTTAGCATTACTGAAGACCAGCCACAACCTCGTGGCAACAGTACTCCTACATAGCAGCAGTGTCCCCCAGCGGGATGATGCACAATGCAAAAACAGCTCAAGAACAGCTTAAGGAACATGACAAGGAGCCCAAGGCACTGACTCTGACTCCAAATTTCCCCACCCCGATCCTTTGGGTTCTCTGAGTTGCAGGGTGGGGGAAGTTGGAGACAGAACCTTGCAACCTCGAGCATCAAAAGGATCCACTGTAAATGTCACAATGCCTGGCACAACAGGGTACCCCCAGATTTCCCATGTCCATGGCCCCATAGGTCAGAGTGGAGTTAGTAAAATAAAGGGAATCTATCGCAATATTAGGCAGGGGACATTTATAAAATGCAGGGGACATTTATAAAATGCAGAGGACATTTATAAAATGCAGAGGACATTTATAAAATGCACGCTCCTGATTAATCTCATTAAGGTATGTTGCTCATACAATTTGCTAAGGTGTGTCTGTCTAACTTTACAGACTGGTTCCAGCTTTGTTTCTCTTCTGTAAGTAAGCACCATTACACTTTGGCGTCCCTTTTACCTCTCGCTGCTGGCCTTTTGCTAGACTGCTGGTGCCACTGTGTGAGTTTAATCAAGCGCTGCTGGCGTGGCCTTGGCCCAATGCTTCTACTGCTGATGGGTGCCAGAGTGGTGACCCAAACCCTTGCATGACCCAAGGTCACAGCCTTGTGTTTAATTAATGCCACAGAAGGGAATATTCATCTTCACTCATATAGCTTGTGTAAAACACAGCAAGGTTATATACTACAACCCTAATTCTATAAGTGCAGACAGGGCTGTCAAAATTTGTCTTTCACTTCTTGACTCATTGACTTTGTGGATAATCAGTCTGAATATACTTGGCATTTACCATATAAAGGTAGGCAGGGGGATTCTGATCTGCTCATCACTGTGCCTGGACAATATAAGAAAATCTGCAACTTTTCAGTATTGCAATGATGGCATTACTTGTAATTAATAAACAAATAGAGAATTGTGAATATTAGCTACACAGTTTCTATCCTTGTCTTCTGTATCCTATCTTTCTGCTTTAAGAGGTACATAAATATAGAAAAGAAATAACTAAATAAATTATTTCAAGCACATACATTCCCAACCAGTGTAACAGAATATGAATTTAAATGCAGCATTATACCTGTAAGAAACTGAAGTTTCATCTCGCCAGTTTACTTTGACGTAATTTCTTCTAAACACAACAAAAACATCTCTTGACTTTTTCCTCGTGTTTCTCTCCTTATACAGCCATCGTGCTACCTCACCTCTGAGGGTAGTGGATGCATCAAATGATTGGCCAAAGGGTGTGAATGCTTGGTGCATGTGTCCAGGGCTCCATCTGATAGGTCAAATGCTCACCCTCTGAGTGTGAATGCGTGGCGTGTGTACATAAAATTATTCTTTTTATTCATCCCATTTCAGGCAGTCTTATGCGTTGTCTTTATGGCTAATGTTCATATCACAATGAAAATGGGATTTATCAGTCGGGACTGCTCAACACTCCTTACAAAATGAATGGTACAACTTGTAATGTTTCTTACTTAACCTCTGCTCCTGAAACAGTCTACACTCTTATCAGTACAACACACAAAACCCAGAACCCATCATTTTCTGGTCATCCTCTCCAACCTGAGAACAAACTGCCAAGAATGCGCAATAAATAACAAACAGGAAAAAACAGGCAGGATGACTGAGGACAAAAACTGGGCTCAGGTAAAAATGATTTGGCAGGGACATTAATGATGTCCAATCCCTACACAGGTTCTGTGGGCAGATTCTGATGGAGGGGACAAGTATGATTTATGACAATGGCAGTCCTCAGAGAATGGTGATGGGCCTTGCCAGAAGCTGAATGGGTGGTATGCAAGTGCGTTTGTATCTGTGTTCATGTTTGTGTTTGCAGTACTGACCCTCAGCTTGGACAGGATTGTAAATGGGAATAGACTGAGCTCTGACCAGGTAAACACGCACAATTTACACACAAAGACCCACATGCATTCCAACTGAAAAAGCAAGAAAAAGCTCTGCATTTCCTGAACCTCGAAGCAGTGGGTTGGTACATTGGATTCAGTTATTATTTCCAGGGCAGTCAGCTTTGATCTCCTTCTCATGTCTGCATTGGGGCTGTCTCATCTCTAATAACCACAGATACATTTCCTCTCCTCTTCCCTGTTAGCTAGATAAATAGGATTTCAAATTGTCTGGTGCTACCCCATCAGAAGAAAAACATGATCTATGAAATATCTTCCCATGAAAAACCCATACTGAGAGATTATCTTCTCATCACACAGACAGCACAGCTAACAGATAGGGTGAGAGAGGTGATCTGTACTGAAAGAGGAAAACAGCGCGTATGTGTGAAGAGGGTGGATGCCTGTGTGTGTTTACGTGCACGGCTGTGTCTTTGAATGTGATTTGTGTATGTATACTGAAAAATATCAAAACATTTGAAGAAAAAGTGAAAGCAATGCAGTACCAGTTATGTCCCAAACCTGAAGGGGCTTCCTTTCTAATCGAGCATAATTGCATGCATTTGCACTGAAGTCTAAGGAAACAAAAACTTCTTCTTCTTCTTCTAATATCCACACTATTACTTTGTCTCAATTGAGAGGCTACAGGCCATTCAATAGCAGTAGAAATACCTATTCATCAAGGTGTCTATGTCCAGGCCCTTCCTAATAACAGACGGAGAGATCTTTAACAGCCCATAAATGCAGGCTCCAAACTCCAGAGAAAGCACTTGCATCAGCAGAGCAACAGTTAAACCTAACTCTCTCTTAGGTTGGGCTCGACTACTCCAACAAAGCAAGATTAATTTGCCTGTTGAATTGAGGCCGATGCCCCAGCCATGGCATGCTGCCTAGCTGATGGTGAGGTGCACTGGTGCCTCCCATGCACCAGAAGCATTGGTAAAATGTCGACAGTGCAGCATTATTTGGAAAAGCAGAAAGTGGCTCCCAGTGAAAAGAAAGAACATGCATTTCTTTACCTGGCTGACAAAAAATAAAGTCCCTACCACAGACCAGACATGCATTTAAGATAAATGGATAGTCAATAGGACAGAAGGCTATACAGTACAGATAACCTCTGCATCTCTGGACGCTTAATGCATCTGTGGTAACAGCACCAAACCAACAAGAATGCTGGGACTAATAATAAGTACAACAATTACAGTTTTGTTCCAGCGCTATACACAGGGGGCAATTTAGACTGTGCAAAGTGAAATAAGATTATTATTAAGTGAAGAATGCTGAATCTGTTAGCAAAAAATTAATCAAAGATACTGAAAATACAATATCCTTCACTATATCAATATTGCCATTAACAATAAAACAGCAGTATCATTCAATACACAAAATCCCATGTGCACAGGAACACAATATGCGACCTTGGGTGAATTAATTAAATTCTGCACCTATGCTGCATGTGAGATGAAAAATGTAGCTCGTGATACTCCACTCCGGTGTGGGAGAATTGGACAGAGAGGATGAAGTGAGAGAAGAAATGTAATTAGTTCAGAAACAGCTACTTGTCTCCTCCCATACACGCACTCGCAGCATGTCATTTTGTGTCACAGTGTCTGGACATGTGTCTCTACGCTGAACTACTTGGGAGACTATGAAGCTGTACCTTTTTCAAGTAGAGGCCACTATAGTGCTGGCTTCTTTTCTGGCCTCGTTTTTCCCCCCACCAGCTCTGACAGGTGTGACCTTTCGGCTGTGCTGGTAGCGGCGACTCTCGCCCCCAGACAGTAGGCCTGGATTAGTCACCATCTCTGAGGATTGTGGCGCCTTGCACGAACGCGCATGTGAGGCCCAAGCTCTCTACAGCATGGCCGAAGGGCCTGCTATGAAAAATAGAACACCTAATGCCTGGAGATAGAGACATTCATCAAAGACCGGGGCCCCTGCCTGCCAGCTTTGTGTGCCGCCCTCCCTCCCTATTCAGTACTGAGATGCAGAAACAACTCACTTATTGCACAGTCATAAAAGAGAGATGGGGAGTTTTATTATTATTGCTGTAAGAATGTAATATTATTTCTAGACCTTTTCCCTCAAAAGAGTCCCTTGCTTCTTTTTACCACCATTCACATGCTTCAAGTGATCTCTCATGTTTAGAAGGAAATAAGGTTATCAGAGCCTCATGCGAATAGACATCAACAGATGGATGCATATGTAGCTTCTTCACCAGCTTCTGTCCACTCACATTAGCTAAGCAGATTGCCTACATTGGCCAACTTTTGAATGACAATCGCAGTCAGGCCATTGAGAATATAAGGAAGCGGCCAAAAATATCTTGGGAACTGGTAGTCATGCCAACTAACACCGAGCGGCCAGACCAGTTAACCTCTACAGTGAACTGCTAAACCCTGGGGTACAGCTTGGTAATGACATCTCTTGCTCTATGTCTTCGCTCCATCTCTGCATTCCTCTCTGTTTATCCTGGCAGGTCACCGAGGAATACTATAGCTGAAGACGCTGCCCAATGTGTGTTCATGCCAAAATATACCAGGACACAGGAAGAAATGACTTTCTCTTAGTTTATTCAAATTCCACTCTACCAACAAGGGGTTAGCATGATACCGGGAAGGGGCAGGCTATTGAAAATATCAAAGCCTAAAGGTTCAGTGCCATGAGATTTCTGTTTTGCCTGGAGGACACGGTAATGTGAGCAAACCTGTGAAGAAAGGAATGCAGAGAGCCCAGAAACAGAGTTCACACATGGAGATCAGGGAAGATGATCCACATGGTAACGCATGCAGCATATATATTCCTTCCAAAATTATACAATTCAGATCTTTGAGCTGCTGCTGCAGTCTTCAAGTTGTACTCTTCTTGTGGAATGGAAGTAATGAGTTCAAAAAGCTATGTTGACAGTCAATGGCCCAAAAGATTGGGCTTCTTCAGTGGGTGAAGGTGATATTTCACACAGGGCCTGTATATAACAAACGCAGCAGACTATATGCCAAAGGCTAGCCAGCAGGATTTCAGATGCACACACACCATGTTTCTCAGTAACACCACAGCTCCAGGTGCCTCATGGGGCCACTGCCTTCCTTCATCCCTCCATCTATCCCCACATACCCCCGTCTCTCTGATCCTCATCTCTTCTCTTTCAAAACCTTAGGTTTAGATGGGCCTTCAGTGTGAGAGCTCCTGCTGTCATACATAGCTCTTCGAAGAGGAAAAAGAAAGCAAAAAAAATCAAAATGAGGCAATACTCAAACAATAGTTCAGTAATGTCACAACCAAAAGTAAAGTCCTCTCTCCTATGGTTGTATATTGTAAACAACCTACGAAGAGGAACTGCGCAAGTGTAAAAGTACCATTTCACTAATAGGAGCAGGCACACTGCAGCGCTGTTTCATGTACCCAAATGTGTCTGTTTGCTCAAGTGACTGAACATTGCATCAGGCATGCAGATTGTGCTTGTGTATGTGCCTTTGTGTGTGCCTTTGTGTGTGCCTGTGTGTGTGCATGCGTGTGTGTGTGTGTGTGTGTGTGTGTGTGTGTGTGTGTGTGTGTGTGTTCTCTGCCAATGCCAAGGGCTTTGCAGACGTGGGGGGTAAAACGCTCTTTAAGAATGGGATTTAGTAACACATAGGCAGCTCTGGCATTGCAGCTTCAAAGCGGAGGCAGGCAGAAATTCCCTCTGTACATGTGCATTTCTGCGTTTGTGCATGCGTGATGCACGCTTTCTCGGAGATAAACCTATTGCCACTGCGAAGGAAGATCATTTGAATGGTAGCAGCACCACGCACAGCATTACGAAGAGAAATACATGCTTGAATGATTTCTGATATTACAAAATGTATGTCAGACAGGGGAACCAGACAGCAGAGAGTGAAGGGGGGAGACAAAGAGGGTGAGGTTTGGTGGATGACTTGGTGCAGTCTTTAGTGTAAGTAATAAGATAGAATCTTCATTTCTAGTTAACTGGCAGTTTCTACAAATACAGATTCTGCCTCCAGACAACAGCATGAGGGAGTGCTCTACGCAAATGCTTGATGGGTTCGCTCTAATCTAATAAAGACACAACAAATGCAGAAAGATTTCACCAGGTGAGTGCTTTTCAGCATGCAGCAGACTCACCCATTCAGACACCTGCACACATGAATAAGCACACATACATGCATGTTCATGTGTATGCACGCACACATACAATAGATACATTGAGATCTGTATTTAACCACAGACAATTACAATCTGAATCATTTATTACTTTGTTCGTGTCTTGGGTCGGTGGCATGCGAGGAGGAAGCGTATGTTTTCTAGTGGAGTCCCTGATGATACACATGCAGCATCTCTTCAACAAAACCTTCCAGATGAGTAGCACAAGCTACTGGTATCTGATTTAGAATCATGCCAGTGTGTAATAGAACATGAACATATTACTTGCCCCAGAATCACTCAGCGTTTCATCTCATTCCATTTGGTTTAGCTGACCGTAACTCTGTCTGGTTCCACAACCCCTGCCAGCCACCACAGACTGATATGCCTCCTCCAAGGGAATGATGAGTAGGCAAAGATTGCTCAAACTTCTGCTCAGTAGGCTACTCTCTGCCAGCCAGCCAGCCAGCCAGCCAAGTTAAAAGATTTATAATTTGATCTGAAAATTAGTTACCTAAATTTGCCTGGTGACAGGGACTGGATTTTACGATTTTTCCGTACAGGCAGCTTTCTGGGCTGCCTGAAGACTGAAAAGGATAAAAGTGAAATGAAGGAGCCTGCCAAGATGCCAACTATAAAATTCCATCAGCCAGAGAACTCTACTGCTCCAAGCTCTTGCCCAATGGGCAACAGGAGATGGAGAGAGAGAAAGAGATACTGAAAGAAAAGAGCTCTGAAGAAGAAACAGATGGGAAATGGAAGAGGATTTACGATGGGTGACGGTCTCCTTTTAACCCCAATATTTGCTAAGAGGAAAAAGGATGGTGAAATTACATTGCAGGGGCCACAATCAATAACCACAAATATTAAACAGCCCCCGAGTCCTTCTGCTTATACATATGGCTTTATGAGGAGTAACACATTTTAAAGCTAACACTAGCTGGTGTGGTGATGATAGACGTGTTCCTGATGCAATCATGGGCCACTGAGCATCATGGCCCTGCTTTAACTTCATCTTTCATGGGTCACTAGCAAGATACTATAAAACCAAAGCGCAGAGTCAATACTAATGGGAGAAGACATATTCCAAGTGGAGCTGGTGACAGCAAGTGTATCAGCAGCCTTTCTCACCACTATCTGCCTATCAGTGGGTGAGCAAGGTCATGCTGGAGATTAGGTTTCAAGAGAAATGTGGAGAGTGAGTATGACTTGCTTGTCACTGCATCTACAAACACCTCAGAGAGTTGTCACAATAATGGAATTTTTGTTTGGAGGAATGGTGGTAGCAGTGGGAACAGAGCACAGAGGTAAACAAGAATATAGGCTCATTTGTCAGTACAGATGTGAATAGGGACACTAGATTATCAAATCTAATTCTACATCAGTGAAAAAACATCAGTACGACAATTTTTGTGGATATTATGATCAGAGGGTGATTATGCAACCTTAACATTACTGAGATTTTTTGGCTTTTGCAAAACACCTTTTGGTCTGACCTCACTCTGAACATGTCTGCTATATAAAGCCAATACCAGAATCAATTTGTCATCACTTAACATACAAAAGCACAGACAAGAGCTAAAAGCAGCTATTCTAACCATGGAGCTTGCTTATCCATTTTTCATTTTTAATTAAGAAACATGTCATACTGATTGTCTTTCACCGCTTCATAACACAATCTATAGAATAACAGAGACAATAACTTTTTTCATCCTGTGTTTCTCTAAAAGCACTTCAGCTTTGCTTGGGACTTCCAGGATACTAAATGGAATATTTTCACCTAACATGTGCAAGTGCAAGACTTGGATGATTAACATGCAAAAAGGTGAATTCAGCTTGCTATGCATCAGTGACGGCAATAATGTCACACCATGGACGCAAAATCCCTGGGGTTTAATCACCTAAATACAAAGACTCAAGTAAAAGAGCATCCTCATTCTGAGCAGGAGTAACATTAGCTCAGTCAGCCTAAGACAAGCATCACATTCATGGACCAACAATGGAACCAAGCGCTGTGATAAATTGGCCTGTATAAGCCCCATAAACCATTTCAGATAATGCGCAACTGGTTAGTGGGCAGACATAATGAGGTTTATCGCATTGTAAATGCACACAATTGGCCCTGTTTGGTAAAATATATCCAATACACATGGCCACTGGGGTGTGAACCTCTTTAAGTATCTCTAAGAATTGTGGGAGCGGTGAGGTCGATGTGTGCTTTGGCTAAAAAGCTATCATTAGCCAACAAGCAAGAGGATTTAAAAAGCTGAAGTAATTTATCATCAAGTGCATTCCTCAATCAAAAGTCAAGGATCCTGCCATCCTTCCTCGCTGCTTTGTATTTCAAATCTACAACCATTTGGCATTTTTAATGAAGACTTCCCGAATCCCCGGAATCTGAGAGAGCTTTACTCTATTTCCCCTGGTGAGGGCTCAGTGCCGGCATGAGTTAAGTGAATGCTGCATCCCAAGTGGCTCCCTGAGAATGCACCTGGACTCCTTAATGGAGACACCCACATTGGAACAATGAAATAATTGACAACTATCCTAAGGAGCTTTTCAGCTTAGGCTCTGTTTGAATGTGTTGACAACAACAACCAGTGAAAAAAACCAAGACAATGCCACCTAAACAACTGTGTGAATATTAATGTCGCACTTAGCAAGATCTCTGTTCTGGCAACAATATCAGAAACATCCAGGCCAATTAATTAGAGAACAGGACTTGACCTTCAAGGTGCATCCACTGCAGTTGTTTGTTGATAGGAAACAAGGACAGATTTGCTCATTTGAGATTAGAGGAACAGGGGGTAGAATTAATGGCTGCTCAATACTGGATGACACAAGGATGCATTTATTTAGTGACGGGCAAAAAACACAGCAGAATAAGCCAGATGACTGGCATGAGAACAGACTCCTTAGATTTTTTTTAAACAAGAAATCCATCAAATCTACAGCTTTGACTTTCATCTCACTTGAAAGTGAGGCTTATGTTACAAGATGCACATGTCACAGTATTTAGAGAACATACTAATACACACAACCTGTTGCCGTCGCGTTGGAGTCAACTGCAATTGTAAGCTTTGCCAGTCAAACGCATTTGAAAGATGGCAGCACCAATTCATAATTAGCTATCATATTTTAACAATTCTCAATTAAAATTCTTTATGGGTCAGACAGTGTTGCTACAATAATAAAATCTGTGTTTACATAATGCATGAGTAATGATAATCTAATAATATACGATTCTGTACTACAAGGCAACAATCTCAACATTTTCCTGCAGTGAGTACTTTTACTTTTAATACCATAGTACATTTTCCTGATTCTTACACAGTTTTACTTGAAGTAACATTTTCAATGCATGACTCTTGCAATACAGTAATAGAAGCTTTATTGCAGTAAAGGACTACTCCTCAACATCAACGAACACCTAATAACTGTATGAGTTGTCATGCTTTTTAACAGGTGGAATTAGCACGCTCACAGCCATAGTTCACATCACCTGTAAGAAAAGTGGTGATGTAGACGAGCAGGCTTGGCGTGGAAAAAGAGTTTCGACTGGTGTGTGAGAAAGTACACACTGTCACAGTCATAGTAAAGTGTTGCTATAAAAGGTAGTAAAGTTACTGCAGTCGGCCATAGCGCACAAAGATAAGCAGAATAGTTACTAAAAGTTCGTGTCTTGTGTTATAACTGTGACAGAAGAGAAATACAGGGTTCCTGTTATTGCTACTATGGCATCCTTCTGCCTTCTTCACAGAAGAGTTGTGAGAAATGCCACTTATCACGGTCATTAGCAGCAGAAACACAGAGCATGATGAAGTGGTGAAGTAACAGCAGCCACGGTGGTCTTTTTCGAAATATTGTAGAGTTTACTTTTTCTACTTTATTTGAACAATGGTGAAGTCAAATCCTTTTTCTTGTAAAGCATTTTGTAGCAGCTTTTGTTAAACTAAGGTAGTGCAAGGCAGTCGTACAATTTGTGCTGTTCACCTGCTAATCAAGCAATCAGCAAAGCCTGAGCAGTTCATCTCAGAATAATGCTGGACTCACAATTTATTAGGACAAATGCATTAGGAGATAGAAAGACACACATGTATTCAACTCATATGACTACTGAAGAGGATGGATTGCCTGGTCCTGGTAGACTAGACCCACAGAAGGCCTTTGCGGTACACTACACATTTTAAACTAATGCATTAATAATTTGCATGGGAACCGATAAACAGAATCTAAATTAAAATTTCTTAATGATTTTTTTGGAATCTAATCTTACATTGGAATCGGTTCTCAATGTCCAAGAAAGAAAGAAAGAAAGAGAGATTTAAAATTTTAAACATTTGGCCCATGGCTTGTTTAACAGGCAATAATCTAGTGCCGCAGTGGTTAGGTCTTTTATTAACAAAAGGTGCAAAGTAAAGTGATCTTCTATCTTAACTCTCTAAGGTTCACTGTTGCTGTATGTGTGATCCTGCCCACAGCAAAACTATGATACAGCGCTGGAGCCCAAACAGGTCTTAAAATTCTGATGAAAACTCTGCTGTTTATTCTGGCATCATGTTGGCAAAAATTTACATGAGATTCTCATGTAAACAAGCACATATGTAAATACAACAGGCACTAAGGGTGTCAGCAGCAATGACTCAGTTCATGTCCATATGTCGTATGGTAAACTGACAACAATTATCATGACAGGCCTGCAGCGCAATTCTATAAATAAGATTGTTAAGCAGCTAACGTAAGCCACCTCCCTTTGCTGTGGAATCCCCTAAAAAAGACAGGCATCCAGTGGACGGAAAATAAAAGGCTGTAATATTGCATATCAGGAAAGACGAAATGCCCACTCTTGTTTCTGTTTTGCTGTTGACACATAGCTGCTTTTTTTTTCTTTACATTTATCAGTATAGATATTGCTAATGGCCTTGCTAGGAGAGCTTGGCACTGGTCTATCGGTAAGTGGTGTATTAGCTAATATGTCACTGACCCACAAGCCATCTATTATGGTTAGGAAAAATATTTCAAAGGAAACTATATGGAGGAAATGTAAAATAATGCTGACTGTATTATTTACTCTGAATTGAATTTTTGACCAGTGTCTCTTCGCCCTCCCAAACCATACTTGAGGCAAGATTAAATCAAACATTTGCATAAAATTACAGTGAGAAAAATCAACTCTGGAGATACTTCCAGCACTGCTTTCTACTAAAAACAAAAAAATAGGTATTAACAACAGAAACATCTTGCTGTATCATGATATCAATTCTACCCCTGCTGTTTTTGGTTTAAAGAATTAGGAGTAGTGCCAAAGAAGAACTCCAGTTTCATAGTTAAATTGTGACATGCAGGCTCAAATCTGTTAAGTTTAAGATGAATATTTTTATGCATCTTGATTAACACTGACAGAACTTAAAAACTCATTTTGTAAGCTATCGATTTTTATGCCGGCACAGAGTTTAAATGAAACCTTCAGATTCCTGCACATTAATAAGGGGGATCAATCAGTTGCATCGCCCGTGCTCAGCTATACTGTATGTTTGAACAAATTCATGGACACTGGGAAGTAAATCAATACATTCGGACATGCGAAAGGATAAAGCAGTTTCCAGCCTTTACTCATCATATTTATCATAAAAATACACTCAACATCATGGAGGGGAAAACGGTTCTGCCAACATACCACAGCCTTCTTGGTGGCTGTGTTATTCTAATGCATTTCTTGTCTCCATATGTGGCTTCTGCACATGTGTAAATCCATTTGTGTGTGTGTTTGCATTTAGATTTTAGTGTACAAGCGTGGCTACGTGTACTGTATGCGTTTGAAAAGATGACAGGTGGTGGGAGGATAGTAGATCTTTTGAGACTTGTCACAGTGTTCCGGTTTATGAGCCAATGACAGGAGACACACACCCATCCACATCAAAGTTTATTACAGTTCATCACCTCCCCACCTGCAGTGTAATGACATTTAGCCAATCCTATAAAAATCTCAGGAAACCTGTGGGTATAAATCAATGCCTTTCCACCTTTCCAGCTGCTGCTCACATCCATTATTAAAGCTTCCACATCATATTCGATAGAGTACGAGAGTCCTCTTATGACGAGCATGTGTATGAGTATGTATTCATGCCCGTCTTCCCCCAAATTTGGCTGGGAAGAAAAAAATGAATAGACAATAGACAAAAATAGCACACACAAACAAAACACACAAACAACATACCATACTGTGGCAACCCCCAACCCCACATCCCCAGCCCCGTGGAAAAAAGGATCAGTGTGTATCTCTGCTGACAAGCAGTTTACATAAAATCCCTTTCGTTTCATCGAGGCAACCCTGGTAAGTGTATGGTCTGCTGCAACCTGGTAGAAGGCTGCACCAGCTCCACCTGTCTCGCACTAGGGTTTGCCTTTTTCAGGGATTGTTCCATTATTTTCAAAGTCTTCACATGGAGAAAACACATGCTTTCATTGCTCTAACATGAATCTAAAAGCCTGGTCAGATACAGATGCAATGTTCCGATACAGTCCAAAATATGGTAGAATGACAGCAGCGGGTTTGCTTCTGTGTCGAGGCATGTGCGCAAGCTTGCCTGTGTACCTGCATACAAGCATGTTCGCATATGTGAGCTTGTGCGTGGCTATTATATGAAATGAATGAAGATTGTGGATTGTGGTTCTTCGTGCAGTCAGTGACTACCCTCTGCAGGAAGGCTGAGTGAACATCAGGCTGGGAGAGCGGCACAAGCAGTGAGGCAGAAGAGAAACGTTTACATGAAACAAGCGAGTACAGTAGGGATTGAAATGTTGCTGTACAATCATATTCCAAACAATAAAAATAATACCTTTCACAAATGACTGTTTTCAGTTTATGTTTGATTATTAACAGCCTTTTATCAGCAGCACTAACTGCGACCCTGGGTGGCTGCTTGTATGACTTTCCAAAGTACACATTTTTATAGCCATTTGCCGTTGATGAGCTCCATGTTTTTTGACTGCTTACTAAAAAACATTATTTATAATGAGCCATCATGGCCAACAAGTACATTATAAAAGGAGAAATATGTTTTCATTGCAGCTTTTTTTCTCCATATTTATTTTTGCTAAAGGGAAAATTGTTTTCCTGTGGCAATCTGAGTCTCAAGTACAGCTCATTGAGGCAATTTTTCACATTCAGCACATTCTGATGTTAATGTTAGTGCCTTCGAAGTATAATAGAAATCTCGGAAAAATAATATCTCTCATCATAATCAATTCCAGACTAATGAATGGAAAGTGACTGTTTCAGTGGTGGCTGTGTTGGTTTTCACAACAGCATAATGAAAGTTTCAAGGACCAAAACAGTGACGTAACAAACTTCTGCCTTCATTCATTGGACTACCGCTGTGATACCAGATTGCTTGATATGACAATCTATTTCACAACTCGCTGTATGTCTTTCAACTCATACATTAAAGGAATAGCTCAATTTCCTACAGAGCTACATGAAAAACATGAGCAGCACTGAAACTATCAACAAACCAGAAAGCCAACCTATCAATACCAGTGAATGTATATGCCCAACCACACCGATTTCATTTCCATCTCTGTGAAGATGGGAGGTACATCAAACTCTATTCCCAATAGGTTAAACAATAGCAACTGAAGTACTTCATTGCTGTACATCAAAAACAATGCACCACATGAGTCTTTGAATGAGCTGTTGAAAGAAAACAGCCGGTTTCCTGTCAAGGTGAACATCCTGAAATTATTAGCATTATTTACTGCGCTGACATGCTGCAGAGACGAGTGAGTCTGGAAACAGTAAGTACTTGATGATTGTGTTTAAAAGGTGAAATATTCTGCCTGGCATCATGCGGAGCTGCATCTTAGTTTTCTCAGTTGGTGCAAACTGTACAAGGAAAATTGTTTTGACGAAGAGGAGTGGAAAAACATTGTCATTTATGGGGCTGCAGTATATGCTATGAGTCCATCTTTTAATTTCTTCCCTCCACACAGACGCTCCCTCTCCCTTTTCTTCACTGCCTGCCTTTCTAGTCCACTGCCCTGGCTCTTAACACATGTTAAGTACGGAGGTCAGCTGGATGCTAGGGGTCTCTCTGTTCTGCTAAAAAGAAGAATCAGCTTATTAAAAAGTGAGCTCTGGAGGAAGCCTCCATGCTCCACCTCCCACTGCACACAACTACTTTACTAAGCTAATTAGCTACTTGGGCCAGAAGCTGGTGTCATTGGGGGAAACAACATATTTCACCCTGTCAGCTTCTACTGGTGACCTCAGATGAACTTTTGATACACCATTAAAGTAGATGCCCAGAGATGTCAATGCTTCCCAGCAAATTCGGCTCATCTTTATAAATAACTACAAGCCAGTGTCATCAGCAAGCTAAAAGGTCTCTGATCCTCCAAAATACGGTAGACTGTTTTTCTGTATAGTTATGACTGTGTACAAAGTTGTGTTTTGTTACGGACTCAGATGAACTCTGCCACTACTTGTGGAGTGTTCTGCACAGTGCCACAATTCAGCTAAAACTGCCTTGATCCAGTGATTTCAGGATCACACCTAATCACTGATGAGTACAATAATTTGACATGCAAATAGCAATTACTGTAGATTCACTTGAGTTGACATTCAACAGCTCTGGCTTTTCATCCACGTAGCTTTCTGTAATCACAATTGAGGATCTTGCCTTTGGCAGAAAATGAAATGGTGAGGAAAAAAAAACGACTCAGAAGGTTGCTGGATATTTTCAGTGTGTCTCCTTAAACCATCACTTACTGATTGCTTCCCCGTGCTGCGTTCTGGCAGAGCAGCCTGGATCTTTGATTAGAAGAGACTCCCCCATAATCACAAGTGTATGATTATGGCATTAGGCCGGATTCTTCACATCAGAATTTGCAATCAAGAAATTGGCGTCAGGGATCGATACGGTGCAGCACCTCATCTGATGGCAGACAGGGGATTGGAGATTGTGTGTGGGAGGAGGCTTAGGATCAATTAGGAAGCGGCTGCCACGTCCAGACATTACTTTTAATCTTCTAATGCATCTGCGCAAAGACGAGGGGCCCAACGTTTGTTGGCTTCTAAGAAGGAGGAATCGATCCTTTCTGCACATCTTGACGCCAGTTCGTCCTGGGCTGTTTCAACAGCATTTAAGACATAATGAAAGGAGAGAGCCTAAATCCGCTTACACTTCCTTAGTGAAGAAACTGTATTTGGTGTCACACTTTAGGTGAGGCTGAAACATCTTAATCCTTTGAAATAGTTTCTAATACATTTGAATACCTGGGTAATCTCTCAGATGTACTGTAGTCTACTGTAGTGCTGGAGGCTTGCCTACTGTGGCGACATCCTGTTTCATCATACTGATATTTCAAGCGCATAAAGGGGGGGGGGGGGGGGGGGGGGTCCTGACTGACCTGTAGAATAATACAACTGACAACCTGTGAAAAACACAAGCAGATGTGAAAGTTTGCGAACTATTCTTTTACTATGAAGTCAATTACTAAACTCAGAATTGTGAACCCACAATATACTGACAATTATTGCACAGTGGGTGATATTATTTCATTGGATAATCTAAACTGTCTCGAATAGATTCATGCTGCAATTGTGGTGAAAATAAAAGAATTGGTGTGTTGTATGGAGTCCTTATCAGTGTAGTCCATGTGGAGTGTGTGGCTCATTCAATTAATCAGGCATCATTTAAACCAGCAGGCTTGGTGACAGGGGACCCAATCACTGGTGAAAAAAGCCATTCCCGACATTCCCACTCCATGTCCCCTGCACTAATGCACTGTGGCAACCTTCTAACTATCCAATTCCAGACCCAGACCCCCATGGTTTACACAGTCCCTCAGCTTCTTCCCAGTCCCCATCACTTCACTTTCATTAGACCCCACACCTCTATCAAAGGGAGAACGGAGGAAAGCTGCAGCTCCATCTTATGTCAGAAACTTGCCTCTAAGGAACAGGAAAGTGGAGGAGAGAGCACAGGCTGAGTGGAGGGAGAAAAAGAGAGAGCGACGAGGGAGAAGGAAGAGCCCAAAGCTGCCCTAAGCATTACATTTCTGAGGGACCTAAGCCAGAGCAGTAAAGCTGAAAATGATAATTTTGTGTGGGTGCATGTGTATGTACACACAGGTGTGCCAGTGAACATATGCCCAGTAAGCACATCTTTGCACAGGGTACACAGTGGATAGACAAAGCAAACACTGCATCAACAATCCACTACACTGGCAAATCTTAAGTTTGATGTCTGTTAATTGTGTCTAGAGCTTCAAAAGAGGTGTGAAAATCACAACTTTAATAAGAGAATTTTTCAAGCAACATGGGGCGAAAAAAAGCTTTTACCAGAGCTGCAGGCTTACATGCAGAAAATAAAAGCTGACATGTGATTATGACAATACAGAGCATCCATTATCCAAGCATAGTGTGAAGAATCACATGCAGCAGGAGATAATGTAACAACAAAGCAACAGTCTTTTTTACACTGGAACCCATCTTTACTTGTGGGTTTCCATCGGGAGAAAGTTAAAGGTTGCTTTACAGACATGATGCTTACACATATCCTGTCACAAAGGGCACCTAACAATTATTTTGGGTATCAACCGACCTCGTGGCAAATTTTTTAGTGTCAAAAAATAATGAAAAATGCCCATCAAAGTATCCGGTGCCCAAGTAAAACTGCCATCAATTAATTTTTTGATCAAGAACTCGACTGAGACCATCTTTAAAATTAAAACTGTTCTCATGATAATAGACACTGCCCACCAAATTTAAGAGTGATCACACAGATACCAACATGGGCGGCTCCAGCACTCTGTAAACATAATCTACTTAATGACCAGGGGGAAAAAAAAAAAAAGAAACTGAGGTTTTGTTTTGTGAATGATTAAGGTAATTTCAGACATCACAGAAAAAAAGCAATGACAAATAACCCATTTATTACAAAGTTGTATTGATTTCTAGCAACAAACAGTTCAGCAAGTGAATGACAGCACTACAATAAAATGTTCTCTAGAGGGATAATGGTTCTGTGCACCTTGATAGCTATAGATATTCTTATGCTGTTGTACTATATATACTGGGTATGTGTGTGCACCCGACAGTGAAAGGAAAACTAATCCCACTGACAGACTCTAAACCTGACCTGAACGGTGACCCCAAACAGCAGCAGCCCATGTAGAGAAAGATGGACAAGCTGGCAGGATGCCTGAGCTTGCCAACATCTTCTCTTTTCCAAGCACTCTCATGGCCTGACAAAGCTTTAAAGATGCTGCTGAGATTCTGAGACCAGCAGCACAGTACCAACCACCCCCACACACATCTAAGAAGAAATGATATTCTGTCCTGCAGAGAGAGAAAGTTATAACTCAAAGATCCTCAACAGTGTGATGATTAAAAAGGTGGAGCGAAACAGAAAATGAGTAAAGGAAATTGGCAAATGTTCACAGAGAGTGTGAAAATGTCGTGTGCGGGTGTGTGTGTGTGTGTGTGTGTGTGTGTGTGTGTGTGTGTGTGTGTGTGTTCCTGGAACAGAGACAGGGAGGGACAATACAAGAGACAGAATTATGGCTCCAAAAGCAGGACAAAGGAAAGTGAGTGCACACAAAAGCAAGAAAGGCTTGCATTGACTTAAACTTTGCTTTATATCTCGTGAAAGAGACGACTGCTAAACTCTTCTATCCCATTCGATACCAAACATAAAACTACATTTAAACTAAGTGTGTACCTGCGAAAAATTGTAGCGAAAGAAACTAAACAACAAGATTATTGGTTGCGCTTTCTTATCCCAACAGAGTATGCAAAACTCAACCTCCAGATTTTCTCTAATTTTTAATTTTGAACCTCCCTGCAAACTTAATATACTCTTCTGAAAGCTTAGCCCACTTTAAAGACAGTGAGAGCAGCAGCAGGATATTATTCAAAGGTTCAAAAATGCACAATAACACTGCAGCGCACGACAGCGGCAAGTACCATTTAATATAAGCAGCAAACTCCAAAACAAACCGGCTGTACTTGGCATTTCAAGGCGCATTTTAAAACGCTGCTAGGTAGGATGTGTGGGTTTTAAAGCAAACAGAGGTGAGATATATGGTGTTTGAATCAAGCTGTGAGTCTAAACATAACGGTCTGCTATGGTTGTTAACTCGCAAGCTGAAAGTGTACGGAGTAAGATAGAAATAGGAGTCCCTGTGGGTCCCAGCCACTCCAATTTCAACCGTAGCGTCCCAATTAAAAGAGTTGCAGGGCAGAAGAGTTTCCTCTGCCAGGCTGGAAAAAAGTGGTTCACAGACCCCCATCTGAGAGCGACAACGAGGCAGCAGATTGCTCAGATTTAAATGATAATTTCCAGAGAAAAGATAAAAGCTCAACGCCAATGTATGATAAACTTTCCCAAAACACGCTCTCTACTGCTAGTGAAAGCACACGTGTTGACCAATATTTTATTCTATGCAATTATGCTACTGAATGCTTTTTATATGCTTTTCCTTTATATGTGGTTGTTACTGTATACTACATCTGTATCTATGACTGAAAGCAGCAAAAAATTACTGTCATAACAAAAATGTGTTCTTTTTAAAGGGAACAAAGCACTACAGGTGTTGTAGGTTTGACAAATGAGATTCAGTCAGGGAAAAAAGCACAAAACACGGTGTGTAAAATGATTTCTTCAAACATCAACATAACAGAAGTTATTGATGGAGGCAGTGAAAATGTCAGTGAGCGTACTTGACAGGAAAATAAATGTATTTTGCCTGTGATAGTGTGTGTCCATTGTCATAGGTACACTCCCCGATTTCCCCCACAAAGAGTGACAAAAAGAAACAATCCCTAAAACAGTGTCTTTTTAGTTTTTGCCTCAGTCATCCTTCATTAGTTCCTCTAAACCTGGCTGGCCAATTATGGCTCTTTATCGCACTTACATTATTTCTTTCTTATTTGTAGTCATCTGCAAAAAGAGCACTCATTATTTCGTTAGTGGCTTTCAGTCCTTTAAACCTAATGAAACTGACAGTCACAAATAGGCAGTGTAACCACTGGGCCTAAAACAGAAGCTGCTTTGTTTTCGTTTTATTTTCACTGATGAACATAAATGGACACATTAAAAACTGTAGCCCACAGTGGTGCTGTTCCATCTAACTGTGCAGTTCACAAGACAAAGAAACGCAAAAGATTCTGCTGGGAAAAGGCCAAATCAAGGAAACATAAATCTCAGTCCTCACAGCAGTACAAATATGTTTTATGGGGGGGAAAAATTGTCATAAAACTGTAGTCTTTCATGAAGAAGTCACATAATGTACGAATACTAAAAAAGAAAAAAAAAACAAGATGATACTAAACATGTCATCTTCCACAACTGATCTAACACCCCTCCGGACCACATGTCATCTTGTTTTGATTTGCAATTGTTGAGTCTCATATTACACTATCAATATCACATCAATATTATCTCCCAGGCTTGCAGTCTCCCAAGAAGAGGGGAAAAAGAATATTCCCCACACTCGGCAAACAAATCTGACTTTATAAAACACTTAAGATATGACATCTGCATTATCAGGCAACTGTGCTTTGTATTTGAAACAGCCCTCAACATTTTAAGCCATTTAAACTTCATGCACAGTAACTGATTAGAAAGCTCAGAGATCATTTGTTTTCCGACGCTATATTAATTCAGTATCAACACAGAGGTGGTAAATGCATGCCATTAAGCCGCTGCCTTCCAAGTGATGCAACACAGAGACAATCAGCCTGCTTTAGCAGTAACTTCACCATCGCCTGGGGATGTCTTGCCTCTGCAATCTACGAGTAAACCACACCAACACATGGAGGCAGGTTCATGCACATACAGATGTGCAGTGAGGCTACTTAACTGTCTGTCAACATGTATTAGGGCAACAGAAAAAGCAGTCTGTCCAGGGGAAGAAAGTGGCCAACTTGGAGATATGTGTGCCTGCCTGACTTGATTTTCACCTACTGTCAACAACAGGGGGAGAAGTTAATGAGTTTGTTCCCTGGTCCTATCACTACCAACCCCAGTGTCCTCTAACACTCTATATATTCTCATTTCCTACAACGTCAACATGAAGTCTGCTCCGTGCCACATTTTTCTCTAGAAAGACAATGCCTCCACATATCTAGCAGGCTGAAATCTGGGACATTCTTTGTTCACAAGCACAACACTGGAGTCAGAATGGACTGAAGCCTGGCTGCGTGAAGCCACAATGACATGGCACACACACACACACACACACACACACACACACTAGCAATGTGTCACACATGCAGCCAGAGTCAAAGAGAAGAAATGCGACAAGGAGAAGGTAGATCATTATGATAATTATAGATGTGAGTGAGTGTTTATGTGTTCACATCTGTGCAGATCCAAAAGCCAACTGGGTTGAGTCATTGAGGCTGATGCTGGTAATGAGTGACCGGATGCCCGTTCTCACCACAAGGTATAAAGTGAGAGAAAAATTGGGGGGCAGAAGAAGAAGTCCATACTCAATGATGCTGGATATCAGAAAACAAATAGTCCATCTGCTGAACCACAACAACCCCAAAATATTGTGACCTTCATATAAAATCCAGTCACTCTAAAAGGCTGAAAGGACTGTTCATACCAGCAGCTTGAAAGCAGGCCAAATCTATGAAAATATTTGTCTTTTCACTACAATATATATATAATAATGACAACTCTTATTTTGTCATACATGTAGGAGAACTGAAAAAATACTTACCTTCCCCATGCAATTATGACTGTAGTAATACAATCTGTAAATTATTAAGTTGGTGTTACAATGGCATAACCTCATCCAATCATGCTGCTGTGATCTATAATTCAACACGGGCTGCTGAGGTTCCCTTATTACTACCAACACAATGGATTTTCAATCGAGCTCACTACTCAACCTCACTGTTTGTCACTCCATCAGTCCATCTTTTTCTCTGTCCATCCTATCTTGTCTCAGATTATCCCCCTCTAAACTTAACATATTCCTCAATTCTTCACATGCATCTGCTACAGCTGTGCATTAAAGCCATCATTACCAGTCACTATTCGCAATACAGATTTTTAACTCGGAGTGGAAATTCAGCAGCGGTATCAGTGTTTCTCCAAACGGCATGAGAGAGGGTGAGGCAGTGAACGTTGCAAAAAAGCTTGTTTGATCATCTTCCTAATTACGTCTGTAACAATACCCAAGTTGTTTTGCACAGAATCAGCTAGAGAATATGCAAATAGGCACTGCTGCACTGCACTCGTATGCCGAGCCCGGGCAGAAGAAAAAAGTGCATTGTGGTGCTTTCTTGTTTTGAATTTCAAAAGGAAAGTGAAAAATGTCCAAGAATTCTCTTTATAACCCCAGGCATTAATTCTGCATATTACAATCAATTATAGAGATCTGAATAGCAGATTTATCTATGGAGAGAACATCTGGAGAGGAGCACTTCAATGAGACTATTGTATCAAAAAGGACTCCTCTGTGGAAATGAAATGCTGCGCTGCAACCAAAGTCTGCGAGAGAAGAGAGACAGGGTTAGGGGTGCAATTAGGACAGAGGAGACAGCAGACAACTCCCTGATTGATGGTGTTGCATATTCAGTAACGCACTGCTAACACAGGAGGACAGGCAGCCGTGAAGGGCCACCACATGCCTCCACATAAACATTTAAAAATACAAACATATACACTCCAACTCCAGAATATTAACAGAGAAGCACAACAGAAACGCCATCTCGTCATCGCTCTCCCAACTTTACTGAATGAAAATCTTCCAACACTAAACCATAAGCACTCAGTACAGCAACAAAGAGTAATACACCAGGAGATGAAATTAGAGGGATTCCAGAGAGTATGTTTCATCTCATGCCATGCAATTGTCAAGGTTACATGTCATATAATTTTCTCAGCACCAGCATTACAACTAACACTTCTCTCAACATTTGACCTCTTCGATAACATAAGGTTGGTGGATGACGGGATTCGATTCCTGAACTTCACTGTTTTTTATCAGCCATCTTGACAACTTGCTCCATTTCAGTCTTATTTGTGTGCACCTATATATGAGAAATGAAACAGTGCTTTATCTGACTGTATGTATGTGTGTAAAGAGTTAAAAAGTCAGCGCAAAAGATAGTCGTGTACTGTGCTGGCCCTTGAACATTCATGCTCCTCGTGCTCTGTTCAATAATTAAACTGACAGAGTTTGGGCAGTGACCGGGTAGAGCCCATCTCTTATCCATCCATCTATCCACCTATGACGGTCCACAGAGACGAGGACATATGCATTAAGAAAAGCTTTTAACAGGCTTGAGTCAAAGTGAGAGCAGAACCTTTGCCCAAACAAAAAACCCGAGGCCTGAACAAGCCCCTTGATTGTTTTGCATGAACCTGGTGAGACTGTAACTCCAGCCACAGAAACATGACTCTTTTTCCATTCACATGTCAGATCTCCAGGGTGCAGAAGCTAGATGTGCAGAGATGTGATGGAGTGCTCATGAAATTCAGGAACACTGGCAAGGGACAAAGAAAAATCTTTATATGATCCACAATGGCATTTCTGAGCATGTGCACAAACACGCAAACAAGTGCCAGTGCATCTGCGGCATGTCAAAGAGCTGCACATCTCTACTCAAAGAAGTGAAACGTAAGTGAAATAAAAGCGTAAATTTTAAAGGCGCCCAATGTTCTTTATTACCTCACACACGTGTTTACGACAATTTTCAAATATAGACTTAAGATTCCACTTGTATCCCACAGAACAGCTCCACAAGGAGAGAGAACAAACTTAAAACTTTAAACTTTGTGCACCAAACTACTTCATAATATCCTCAATGATGCTTAAAAAATTTTAAGCCCAAAAATAAGGCAAATTATTCTAGAACAGTACATGAACATGTTTATTGAGAAATCGCCAAGTTGGTCAGCATGCTAGTTGGTTTACAGTCTAGTTTGCTTCCAAAAATACACTTACCAATTTTTACACATGTTCAGATATAGCTTTGCCAGTGCTATATCAAAACCAGCTACACAGCCGCCCACTGTGTGTGCGAAGAAATACGGGTTTGAACGGCAGGCAATAGGCGTACACAATCACAAGTGCACCCACAGAAAGAAAAAAAAAAACAACAAATGTGCGCACGCACACTTTCTCACACAGGCATGGGGGCACAAACGAATACACAAATGCCACAGCCAGCTTGCCATCTCTCTGCGGACAGGAGGAACACTCCCGCCACATCATTTCAGAGTGCTTTTCATCACAGTGTGACAACATGTCAGCTCCAGTCCCCGTCACTACGCCACACTGCATTGATATTCACCAACTGTGCAGCAGCCTGGGACACAACACAAGCATGCCAAAAATATGACACTGGAAGAATAACTCTCCTGCATTTACTTGCCCACGCACACACCCACGTGCTCACACTGAGACTGCCACATACATGCACATGTGTGTGCATACATACTAATTTCAGCCACTGCATAGCAAGAAAGTATCCACATAAACGCACTGAGGTAAGTCTGAGGTCCTTACGCCACTGGGGAAATGCACTTTAGTCTATGTACATCCCCATCAGATTGAATGGCTTCTTGTTTTCCATCGTTGTCCCTTAAAGAAAGGCTCTGAATGCTTCTGTACATGATATCAGGGATCCTTCCTCGACCACCTGTCAGCTAGTATGACAGACTGATTTATTGACTGACTGACGGTGTCAGTTCTGCATATATTCACTCTAAACCCATCCCACAAGCTGCATTCAGAAATTACTATTCAGCACCCACTCACATTTACACCCCTGAGGCAAAGAACAGGAGACTTGGGGCAAAGCAGGCTGCGATGAGAGAATGAGCTGGTGTATGTGTGTGTATATATTTGTGTTTTTGAAGTGTGTGCATTTGGTGGGGCTGTACTGAACATCATGTTGTGGCTTAATTACTGTCATTTTTATCTCTGATTTGAAGATGCTGCAACAAAACAATCATCTGAGGATGCAGACAAAAAGACAATAGTCACTAACTATTTTATTACTTTGCCATAACGTGAGGATATTAAGATTTTTATAAATGCATTTACATTGCAGGGAGCTGTAGTCTAAAGTATGAATCATTGATGATCTCCCTTGACGTGGGAGGGATACGAAATTGATGAGGAATCAAATAGGCAGCCAAGTCAATCTGCTCTACAAATATTGCCTGCACTGGAACACCAGGTAAGCATGTAATGAAATTTCGAGTGTAGTCTAAAAATCCTGCACAAGAGTGTGATTATGCATCTTCTCTTTTGACTGCTCTGCATCTCCCGCACAAACACAGCCCAGAGTGTGAATGCAAACACATTGGCTGGGGAGACGCATTCAGTGGAGCAATTAAACGTCCCTGTGCGTCCGCATACAAACTATCAGCCAAATCACTCTACAGGTATCCTCCGTGGAGAGGAGGTAGTGTGGATTAATCCACCCCTGCGTATCCGAGCTGCATGGCTGCTCCACCGGCCAGGACTACTGGGCTTGTTAAAGTTGATTTATTAGGCCTCTGTTTACTTTGGCTTTCCTAGGCAAGGCAAGGTCAACAATAATGGTCCTCTGAATGGGAATAAATTTCGACCTGGATATATATGGCCAACACTGCTTTTCCCCAGCAACCTTTCATGGCATGCAAGAATCAAATCACCCCCTCTGTCCCACTCTCTCTCTCTCGCTCTCTCTCTCACACACACACACACGGTTTCATCTCTTAGTAACCAAAGTGTCACTTGGGAAAACCGTAAATTGGTGCCCCTTCTGCGATGACTTTCCCCCCTCCACCCCCCCAGCACTGCTTGATGTTACATCTGTTCATGCATGTGGGAGTGAACAACCGTTACATCAATTAAGGCCCTCATTTTTATGTAGCCTGAGGTGTTATGGGGGGATCAGGGAGGCCGAAGAGTTAACCTGGCTTCCACAAACCCAGCCTGATAACAAGTTGCATGAGCGCACTCGCTGCTGATAAAACAGTGCATCGCTTACACATGAAAGTTGCCAAAACAATGTCTTACCCTCACCTCACCCTTCTCTCTGACAAGAGGCTGACAAGACAACGTATTTGTGCAACTCATGACTTCCCCGAACAAGGGTAGAACGGAAAGACAACTTTGTTTCTTTATCTATTATTTATTCTTTCCAATCCCATCCCTCAATCTGTGTGGAGCAGGATGCAGAAAGCCTTAACTTTAATAAGTGAAGATTTATGGTGAGGTCTACAAAAAATGAAGCCATTTCACAGTCTCTTCATTCATTGTGCAAAATGAAATACCTATGGCAGATACTGGCATGTTTACATGGATGTGAACACTTTGAAAAACTAAATCATCCCACTCTTAACAGTGAACACTTAAATCTATTTTCTGTGCATCTGCTTCACTTCACGTTGCAGGGAAAAGTTGGGAAAAGATGGGATGAGAGGAGGGGCTGTGCTATTTCCAGGCCTTTTAAAAGTGAAAAAGCAAATGATCTGTGAAGAAGGGGAAAAATGATGAATATTTCAATGCTAGGTAGACTACTCTGCATGGTCAGTAAAGAAAGAATTATGGAGGCTTCCCAGAGCTGCTCTATTTACAGATGTAGCTGTTATAAAACTGCTTTTACTTCATAGTGGCTGCAACACTGCTGGAATGGTCCTCCACTGAGGGCAACCAGGAACTTATCAAATAATTATACAGTTAATAAATCACTGTACAGGTGTTTTGTAACACCAACACTGAATTTGTGCTAAATTTTTTTTTCTTTTTTCTTTTTTTTTAACAAAAAATAATATATTGCTTTTCAGCTAATGTATATCAGGAGCGAAAGAGGAATAAAGAAAGAAGATGTATGGACATCACTCTGCTTAGTGCTTAAGAGTGGTTTCTCATTGTAAATGTAGCTCACTTCATCCTGAGCCACCTTTCAGTCAGTGCTGCCATGGGAAACTTATAATGGATGAATAGAGGTCATCATTTGAGCTCCAATGATTAATTCTTATATTCAGCAGCCCTTGCATAAAGACTGGGGCCCATGTGCCATGTGTTGCTATCCAAGGTACTGCATCACGCAATAACTGTCTCACTTTTAAAGACTTTATAGTTACAACTGGACTGAACTTTTAAATTAGAGGCAGGTGATTTCCCATAGTTGAAACTTGATACAGTCAGTGTTGTACAAGCTCATGAAAGGAATACAGAATCTTGGTAGCTACACACGTGGACAAAATTGTTGGTACCCCTCAGTTAAAGAAGGAAAAACCCACAATTCTCACTGAAATCACTTGAAACTCACAAAAGTAACAATAAATAAAAATTTATTGAAAATTAAATAATCAAAAACAGCCGTTACTTTTGAATTGTTGATTAACATAATTATTTAAAAAAACAAACTAATGAAACAGGCCTGGACAAAAATGATGGTACCTCTATAAAAGATTGAAAACTATTTGACCAGAGTGACATGATTAACTCAGGTGTGTCATTTAATTGACATCACAGGTGTTTCCAAACTCATAATCAGTCAGTCTGCCTATTTAAAGGGAGACAAGTAGTCACCCTGCTGTTTGGTGAAAAGGTGTGTACCACACTGAACATGGACAACAGAAAGCGAAGGAGAGAATTGTCCCAGGACATCCGAAAAAAATTATAGACAAACATCTTAAAGGTAAAGGCTATAAGACCATCTCTAAACAGCTTGAAGTTCCTGTGACAACAGTGGCTCATATTATTCAGAAGTTCAAGACCCACGGGACAGTAGCCAACCTCCCTGGACGTGGCCGCAAGAGGAAAATTGATGACAAATTGAAGAGACGGATCGTTCGAATTGTATCCAAAGAGCCCAGAGCAACCTCCAAAGAAATTAAAGGTGAACTCCAAGGCCAAGGTACATCAGTGTCAGATCGCACCATTCGTGGTTGTTTGAGCCAAAGTGGACTTCATGGGAGACGACCAAGGAGGACACCACTGCTGAAAAAAACTCATAAAAAAGCCAGACTGGAATTTGCAAAAATGCATGTTGACAAGCCACAAAGCTTCTGGGAGAATGTCCTTTGGACAGATGAGACCAAACTGGAGCTTTTTGGTAAGGCACATCAACTCTATGTTCATAGACTCAAAAACCAAGCATACGAAGAAAAGAACACTGTCCCTACGGTGAAACATGGAGGAGGCTCAGTAATGTTTTGGGGCTGCTTTGCTGCATCTGGCACAGGGTGTCTTGAAAGTGTGCAAGGTACGATGAAATCTGAAGACTATCAAGGCATTCTGGAGAGAAATGTGCTGCCTAGTGTCAGAAAGCTTGGTCTCAGTCGCAGGTCATGGGTCTTCCAACAGGACAACCATCCAAAACACACAGCCAAAAACACCCAAGAATGGCTGAGAGAAAAGCGTTGGACTATTCTAAAGTGGCCTTCTATGAGCCCAGATCTGAATCCCATTGAACATATGTGGAAGGAGCTGAAACATGCCATTTGGAGAAGACACCCATCAAACCTGAGACAACTGGAGCTGTTTGCTCATGAGGAGTGGGCCAAAATACCTGTTGACAGCTGCAGAACGCTCATTGACAAATACAGAAATCGTTTAATTGCAGTGATTGCCTCAAAAGGTTGTGCAACAAAATATTAAGTTATGGGTACCATCATTTTTGTCCAGCCCTATTTCATTAGTTTGTTTTTTTAAATAATTATGTTAATCAACAATTCAAAAGCGATGGCTGATTTTGATTATTTAATTTTCAATAAATTTTTATTTATTGTTACTTTTGTGAGTTTCAAGTGATTTCAGTGAGAATTGTGGGTTTTTCCTTCTTTAACTGAGGGGTACCAACAATTTTGTCCACGTGTGTAGCTATAAAACACTACACCATCTTAAGCCACCATTAGCGCGTCTATTGAAAATAAACTACAGCAAAAATTGACCTGAGAAAATCTTCTGCATCAAAAGGTTCAGTGAATTAAGGTGCGAATTACATGTGTGCCACTGCGGTGTGAGACGAGTTTGCAACCTTTATCAAATGCCATCCTTTTTTCCCCTCCCACATTTGTCACTTCTAGTTACTGTATCTAATGAAGCAAATACAGCCAAGTAAAAATAAAATAAAATCATGAACATGTATCCAAGGTGATTTGGTCAGATTCCTGACATGTTCGTGCAGAGCTCAGCTCATAAGCTCTTTGATATATCATTACCCTCTCTGTGAGGTTGATAGCAAAAACTTAAAGTAGCAACTTTAGCAGAACCCCACCCCTCCAAATCCGCCACCCGTTGCTCCATCACAGAGCCTGAAGTAATCCAGTTAATACAAACAACCAGCTATAATATTCTCCCACAAGCATGAATTTTTTTCTGTAATACCTCAGAGACACACTGGTCAGATTACCCTAAACCCTCTGTACCAATATGCTTAGGCTTAATTTTAAGAAATTAACTCTTGCCTGGAGCATACTTCAAGCTCAGATGAACTGCATTTCAATGCGTAGCGAGTACGTACTAGCATGACTGCAACATGTTGTGCTGGTAAGTGAAAGCTTTGTATATTAAATGCTCCTTGGAGATGATGGCAACAAATGTAATGATGCAGTTTTTAGAATCGTGTTACTTTTCCCCTGATGAAACATTTAGATGTAAAACAGATAGTTCTGAGTGAATATTATTTATGAAAAGGACTGGACAATAAACAAAGGAAACAAATATCTCAGGTACCACCTGCGGTTTCACAACCTACTGGGGTTTCCAATCATTAAGATTCGAGAAATACTGCAACTATGGACTTGGAAAACCACCCACTGACTAGATCTGCACGAATGTAAGATTAATAACCATTACAGAGTTGGTATTCGCACAAGCATCTCATACCCCATAAAATATACTGAGTTCAAAAGGATGGAATTTTTACTGTGACCGCAATTAATAAACTTAGTCCTTCACAGCTGAAGAGGGCCATCACAACTAGCTGCCACAGCTAAGGCCTTCCATGCACAGACGTTACAGGCACATCACGACGATAGCTCTCACAGAGAGTTTATTCACAACTTCTGCAAACTATTAGACTCTCACCTCCTGATTACTTCACCCGTACATCAAGTGCACACATGCACTACACATACATCCTCCCTCCCTCATTTAGAGGCAGTATTCCACATGAATCAACATTTTTATTCCAACAACTAATGTGAAGTGTTTTCTCTAACTTGAGAGGCTACGATGACTTTGAGTGAGCTCATTCCAGTCATTAGATCATGCTAAACCACAGCTCTTGAAGCAAAGCGCTTTAAACACCCCATAATGCTCCACTCAGTCTAACGGCTTTGATGAGGCTTTTGATATGCCTTCACTCATTAGGTAGTCAAAGGGAATATACTAGCATATAAAAAAGAAATAAAGTCGACTTAATTTCATCCATACAATATCCTCAAATCAAAGAGAGTCTTTACCAGTGCTTCTAGGCACAGCACCTAGAAGTAGGATGCATGCAGAGTCTGTTCCTCTCTCTCAGGTATAAAGATGTCGAAAAAATATGAAGGCTAAATGAGAGGCTTTACAGCTGAGAATGTTTTGCCATGTATTTTTGTAATCGCTCTGTACAACTGAGGTCCCGTGGCAATTGTGAGATAGTTGTATGAGCAAGGATATGTACTGTGATGAAATCTTGTAAGGCAGGTTAAATCGTGATGGAAGAAGTTCAGGAGACTCAGATGTCGTAAGCAGAATCACTCACAGGAGCTTGATATCGAAGAGTACGCAGATGAACAATGCAGTGATCATACAGTGTAATGGCACTCGAAATTCTAATTGTTCCTCCTTTCAGGGCATTTTACACAAGCTATACAGTGTATTGCACATTCCTCTCCATACGACATGCTCTGAAGACAGTAAATATGTTTCAGAACTGTCTTGGTGGCATATCTTTGCATCACTGGGAGAGAAATTGACTTCATTGTCTCAAAAAATGAAAAATTCCTTCACCAAAGGTTGTATAAAACTGTTAGCACAAGATATTGGAAAAATCAGCATTGTCTTCATGTCAATGCTCCCTCTCAGATAGTAAATAGCAATCTGTCTGAGTACTGATGATTCAGATTACTAGATTAGATCACTCTCCACTACATTCAAGTGACAATATGAAGCATAAAGGACTTGGGTGGCTTATGAGTGAGATTTCTATGCATTTCATTTTCCCAAAGCTTAGTTTGAAGTATGTATGTTATGTTTGTCAGCAGCCCTCTTCAACATCGATTCACTTTCATGTTAAGACATTCTACAGAAGACTCTCACCTTGTATTGACCAGACATGTTTCCGTCACGTCTTTCAGAGTTACATTCTTAAGGATCAAATGAGCCCTCACACTTCATGAACAACATGCAAGCGAAGGCAAAGCAACCTTTCGTTTAAGAAGAACGATTGTGTGTATGATTTACTGATTGTCTGCCAGCACGAGCCAGCACTAGTGGGAATATCTCACATCGAAAGTCAGATAAATGTTGATGAACAAGGCCTTGGGTGGCATACAGTCTTTGCTTGAATCAAGACAGACAAAAGCAAGGGACAGGAAATGAGGGGAGTGACACAAGACCAGGAGTGGGATGAGGCAGATAACGGAAGCAAAGAGATACGAGAGAAGAGATTTGAGATGAAAACTGATTAAGTTCAACGAAAGGGCAGGCAAAAATATACACAAAGAGCTGTTGTAGAGGAAAGAGAACGGCAAGAATAAAAAGACCCACAGATATATTTCAGCAGCAGCAACCAGCATAACTGTGTAATTGAAGCAGGCACAACAACACTCTCTGTTAATCAGCTTTCCTCAATGGAGTGTTCAGTACCTCTGAAAGGAATAACACAGTTCAGTCCAGCACTAAGAGAGACCACTGTAATCTTCTGCCCAGCCTTGATAACTTGCCCATAATGGGGTTTATCTCCAGTGACTGCTTGTGATTGATACATGGCTTTTTAAATCTGCTTAGTTTAATGTGAAAGAATCTAATGAGGACAGGTCAGGCTTTTTTTCCATACCATTCTTAATGCCTCTCCTTTTTACCCTCAACCAATTCTCTGATATATGTCTAACTGGATTGACTGTGGCTGCTGTTAATTGTATCGCTGAACACATGAAGCATCTTGGTCCTCTGTCTATCGTACACACCGCTCTAAATCATTGTCGAACCTTTCAGACCTTTCAATCAAATTCAACATAATATTGAGGCCTTGTAATGAGACTTTTACTAAAGTACACGTGTCCATGACAGCGTTTCAGCAGTATCAATGTAGCATACTGAAAGCAAATATGTTTATTGTATACTGCTGTATCCAAAACAGAATTGAAATTGAAAAATAATTCAGCAGTTTCAGGAGAAGAACAAGTTTTACATTAACCAGTTAATTGCACTGCTTATATATAATAGTACGTTTATGGGAGTTTGAATTATTTGAGCCCCAGTAGTCACCTTATAAATCCTGGAACATAATGACATAACCAAAGCAACGTATAAATCACATTAAGGATAACACGTTAATTGAAGGAAAGCCAAAATATGTCACTTCCTCTCATCTTACCGTGGACGGAGAAGCTGTTCTTGGTTTCTCCAGGCTTTAATCAAACTAATTTTATAATCATGCTTTATGAGACAAGCAAGATGTATTGGCTATAAGGAGATCCGACTCTCTGTCTGCCAATGCCAATAACTTTATCAGTCCCTTCTGTGGGAGCTGGATGCCAGCCCAATACTACACACTGAGAGGTTCATTGGCTCTACACCCCTGAGAAGTGAAACCTCAGCGGCTGCAAGAGGCAATCACACAAGACAGCAAAAAACAGTAGAACTCTTCAAATCGTTCACTGTGTTGTTATTTTCTAGATAATGTCTGTTGTTTGAACGTCTTTATAGTTCCTGGCGAGACAGTCAAGGTTAAATTTTCAGTCCCACTTTTCCACTTTGAGTATATATTAAGCTTGGCAGCAATTTTCCATAAATATGACAAAACTCAGAAATTTATGATAGCCTTGATTTGAACTATTTCCACTGGATGAAAGTGTGTAAGCTGCACCACCATGAATCACAGCAGCTAATTTAGGTATACAACCAGGTGGCCACTACCCATTTGATTCACGCACACGCGCACACACACAAAACTAAGCTCTCCTGGTTCTCTGTAAATAATTAGTAAATTTCTGCCGCTCTGATTCCCACTCTGTTCTGCAGTTAAAACAAAGGCCCATTTCATCCCTGGAACCATCAAGACATAATCTATCGTAAAAAAAAAAAAAAAAAGATGAAAAGAGATGTTATTCTTATTATCTAATTAATCCTGCCAGTGCCCCGAGGTTATTTAATTTGTTGAAAGACCATTAAAAACCCTGCATCCGGCAAATAAAATAATGAGGATCTTAATTTGCTCCAATTCGGGAAGGCAGTGCCATAAACAAGAGCAGGCAATATCAGGCCCTACAGACAGGCCAAGCTACTCACAAAATTAGGCAAATGCTACTCACTGAGAACTTTTGGAAATTTAATACCTCTGACAGCAGTGACAATAATTTACTCACTGTGCCCACATGACACCCCATAAACAGAAAAACAAAGCATTAACTTGTCAGGGGGAAATGATGTCTATTTAACTGACTCAATTGTGGAGCACGGAAAACTGCTTTTTTGTTCAAGAACTTGATGTGTCTATTATGGCAAAAGGAAAAGACAAACTAATTCATCAAAGTGAGATTAAGGGTGTTGAAAAGCTTGGTTTGTCAGTTATAGCACATGAAAGGACAAACTAAAATCCATCAATGACAGATTAACAAGGAAAAAGAAATGTTTCAAGCAGAGTATAGTTTAAAAATGAGTTCAACTGCAGGGGTGAGAATCAAGGAAGTGACAATGAGCGACAAAAGCACTCTCTCCTGTCTAAAACACAAAAGGATGGCATGCAATATCGACTCATTTTAGGATGAGTCATTATTCAAAGCAATCGCAATCTAATTTGTGAAAGGACCCATTGAATTCATTACCATGATACAATACAGTTTAGCCAAGTCACAGCTAGGGTAAGAAAACAGAAATGGCTCCAGCAAACTTTAAAGAACAAAAGTTACATCCTAACTTATCCACGAGCGAGTCTCTGAATATTCTTACAACCATCCCCTTAACATCCATCATATCCAAGTAGATGTGGCATCAGAGAGGCAGCACAAAATGTGTTATCTTCAAAAATCGATCTGTAGCTTTAATTAATTCTTTCGTTTCTGAAACCAGCACCAGATCGATAAGAACTAGGCGCTACTTGAAGAATGTCATAGATAACACTATGATAATTTTGAATATTAAGCTCCACTTTATCTGCAAATGCCATCCGAACTGCAACTACCATCAATATTCCTTAGGCATCCCAGTGACAAGATTCATGTTTTCTAATAAAAAGAGTGATTCCACGGTCCTGGCCTGGCTTGATGCCTAAGAATAATGTCAAGGAAGTGTTTATTGAACCCAAAGAAAGATGGCACTGGGCCATTGTTCACAGAACAAAACAAAAAGCAACAGATAATAATAATAAAACAGAAAAAGCACCAAACAACGCTCCCTCCTCTTCTGAGGAATATCTAAATTCAGAGGGGCAGAAAATCCCCAGCCAAACGTTGAGCTGCTTTGCTTACTCCTCTGTGTCCTTTTCCTCCAAAGCTCAAATGACCAGCAGCGGCTTGTCTGACGGCCATATTAAAATATTAAAAAAGCCTCATTTAATGTTAGTATTACTCCAGGGAATAATAAATTCACTTGAAAATGAAGTAAAGCCTTCTAGTATGGAATGCTCTGGTATCCCAACGTAACTTCCCCCCCCCATTTTCCTCTTCCTCCGTCTATCCTTCCTCTCGCACTCGATCAGCTGAAATCCTATTGTGTCTGTGTGCATTGCGCACATACTGATCTCAGCGTGGCACGAACTGCATTCCTAGGGCTTTCTTTAGCTTTGTGCGAGAAAACTAATAAATCTAAAATGCCTTCTCTCCCCATGCTGGGGATTAGGCCTCGATAGAAGCTATGGTTTTACATGGGGAGAGGATAATACCATGGAAATGGAACCCTGCTTCTGCTACATCGAGACTGACTATGACGGAGACAGTGCTGAAAGGCCACTAGAGCCAATGATGTCTCTTTAGGTGAGGGCCAGTTACTAAAACTCAGAGGAAAAGAGTTGTGAGCGACTTCTGGTTGCTTAACCTGTTTCCACCATAACGGGTCCTTGCAAAGAGCCGATAATACCGCATATCACAGACTTTACCGGCTTCTTACAGCTTTTTTTCTCTGCAGCTTTATTCTCTGGCTATACCATAGAACAGCATTCTACAAGCAAAGAGAAGAGATGTATATCCCATAGATCTGCATCAACGTACATGCATGTGTGTGAATGTGTACAGTTTACCACAGATGATGTCTCATTTTATGAGAGAAACTGCCAACCATTATTCCAAATGGCTGTGGATCTATACTAACAAACATGGCTATAGAAAATAAGAGGAATTTCAGAATGTATACCTTTATCGCCCCTCCTCATGTCATGAAGTAAATTTACAAGAAGTTTAATCCCAGTGTGTGGTTCTCAGATCCTGCTTCATATTCTTTAAGCCCGACTAACAGTGTCCAAAATTAACTTCTTGATTCACTGGCCGACTGATAAATGGAAGCTCTACTGCATTTTTTTGTATCAGCTAAAAAATAAAGTATGTTTCTGTGTCATATATACATTTCTTTTAGTGCATTTAATTGAGATAAAAAGATATTATGTTGACTACAGATCAAGAATGAATGCAGCTCTAGAAGTCTTGATCTCAAAATTCTACTTAAAGCATTTAGTACCAAATGTATCTAAAGGTGCAATTTGCAAGATTTGGACTCAAAGACAGCGTTATTATAGCCGTAAAGAACAATCTGGTAAGTGAAGATATAGTGGAGTAATGGCACCCTTTACAGAGAATGAAGACCCAATCCCACTGTGTGCATGTTAGTTCCTCTCTGTGAAACTGCTGAGTCCCCTCACATTTCTAAAGAGAGTGACCTCCCACAACACACTGGAAAAGCAAAAGTGCAGTCCAGCTTTCAGACCACACCCTAAAACCAAACAATGTAAAAACAAAGCATCATATTGAATTTATTTAACTAATTTATGTACGCTTGTTTCGACTGATGTTTTAATACTTTCCTGTGCTACTCCAGTCTTTGTGTGACTGCTAGCACATACAAATTTCTCCTTGGGGATTAATAAAGTATGTCAGTTCTATTCTACATACAGGTCTACTCATAGAAACAGACACCAATGGAGTGGAATAGACACATTTACCAAAAGACAAACGGGGAAGTTGACGATAATGTCACTCAAACTGACAACAACTTGCTACGGTAATTAAGCATACTTTACATTGCTAGCATGTGCCAGTGTTTGTGGCTGCTTTATTTTTTGTTGGCTCTCATGCTCACAGCCTTCCTGGTTGTAAATGAAAGTAAAGGGAGGGGGAGGGGTCTGAGATGTATATTCTCTCAGGGCTCCAGCGGTTCTTAATGTTGTACACAGAACCTTTATGCCAACCATGAAAGTGTGGTCAAGTTATTGAATGCTTAATCACTTTAGCTAACCTAAGGGTCATCACAGGGCTCCTTCCTCTGTACTGGCATGTAATAGTTACCCATTCTCTACAAAGGCTCATCCCTGCTCCGTCCGATTCATTTCCTGTTTAGGGTTATGGCGACCATTCTGGTCGATACATTTGCTCATGAATATGATGAATCGCTTTTTGAGATTTACTCACCAAATAAAAAAAATTGAGCATCTGGCACTTGATGGTAACGATATCGGATCCAGCCTACTTAAAGCCACAACACATATGTAGCCACATATTTATGCACACATGCATTGCACACCGGAACAAACACATATTTAATAAAGCATCCTCTACCACAAGTGCTCTATGACCACATGACAGTCAAATTGATGTATATAAAGTAAGAAGAAACCCGCAAACAAGTCAGCACATTACATGCACAACACAACGGCATTATACTAACTGAATACGTTTTTCAGTGCCAAAGACCACCTCCAGCCATACTGGTAGGTAACCTGCTCCCTCTGAGCCTGAGCCAAGCTGCTCCTAAACAGGCATGTGGGAGTCGACACAGCTCAGCCCACACGGCAATGTGTTTACATAGTGCTACACTGTCTCAGTGGGGAATACATTATGGTTCACGCACTAGAAATATACATTAGTAATCTGTGTATTTAAGTAGAGCTAACGTAACATGCTTGGCACAGATATCCAGATGAGATTTCTTACCCTTTCTATTTTTTGCTTGCAACCTCTAAAGAGACAATTTCAAGTGATCATACACAATCATAAAAGATGCATTTAGTGGTTGCTTTACAAATGTACTAAGGTGTCTGTAAAAAGAATACAATGAGATAGAAAGATGTGCACAGTGGAGAGTGGGTTTTTTTCAACAGAAAGGAGAGACAGAAGTCCCTAACCTTCCACCTTCTTCACAGTCTGTTGTTCAAAGTTGTAAGGAAGAGCAGGTACAAAGGAGAAACAGTTTCTTCCCTACCCCCTTCTTTAGTGTGATGTCTGCCTGCTCACCACGCCACACCAACACAGAATGTTTCAGAGCTCTTCTCTCTTTAAACACTAAAGATCGGTCTCTCCGCTCAGTACCACTTACCAACTTCAAGGTGATGCAAACGCCAAAGCGTTAACTCTACAAAGTACATAAGTTTCAGACAGAGACGCATGCTCTCGATAGAGAGCTGGGAAGAAAGTGTTAGTGGAGGAGGGGAGAGGTGACAAGCATGTGAGGAACACCTTCTGAAGTGTCAAAAGATGGGCTCAGCTGATGAAAGAGGTTAGGAAAGAGGAAGGGAGTAGGGGAAGGAGGGGGGGAGAGCAAGAGACAGAACGAGCTGATGTCACATCTGAAGCAGTGGAGAGGCTTTCAAGTCAGGAGCATTGGCTCTGTATTCCACACAGGAGCCTCTCTGGGTGAGTTTTAAGGTTTGTGCGTGTATGTGCATTTGTCTGTATTCGAATGTGTGTGTTGGATAAGAAGTACCGTACACGATAAGTATATGCATGACTGTGTAACAGTTGTTACATTTTTGTATACTGAACAGGAAAAAATAAGAGGGATGAGTGGGGATGCAGTTGTAGGTTTGTCCAACATCTACATAGATGTGTGTAGCAAGGTACAACTGGAGGGTTGGAGTGTATACAGGCAGATGTGCCGTAGTGGTATTCAAAACACTGCACCAAGGTTATTAATTGCACACTCTGGTCCTACTCATCAGTGCCTGGAAAGAGAAGGGGAGAGTAATGATTAACAGTAATATACACATAAGACCACCACTCCTGAAACCTGAAAAATCGATGTGTTGGCCTGGGCTTGCATAGAAAATTGCTGCAGAACGATCAATCCCTCTTAAGTTTTGTGAATCCAGTGGGGTAGCTTAGCCTGAAGGAGACTAGACAGGGGCATCAATGTGGGCACAAGGGAGACCAGGTGAAGACAAAGCCTTGTCAATAGTACTTCGTTTTCCATCAACTCTGTTCCTTAATCACCCTGGTCTTAATGCGCCTTTCTATCCGACAGGCCTACTCCCATTCCAATATATCCAACATGGGCTAGCCCTAAACAAACATCTACCTGCCTCTTACTCACTCGCTCTCAGAGAGCTGCCCTCATCCATCTAAGCCAATAGCAAAGGTCTTCATTACAGAGTGTGTGGCGAGAGGGTTGAGGAAAGTTTGTCCTTATTGATGGTGTCTCCATTGTCTTTTCCTCATTGAAAAAAAAGCACTCCTCTTAGTAATTACCTCCTCTGCCTCCCTTCTTCATGGTCAGGTCACAGCTACTTTAAGTCCTTCCAAAGACAATTAGCTCAGGAGGAAAAAATCTCACTACAAGTTCCCCTAGAGTGAATAATAAGAAGCAATAAAGAAAGAAACATTATCATAGCAATGCCAAGGAAAAAGTTATGAGTGGTATAAAGGCAGTGGCAGGCAAATACAAGAAAGAGCATTAATCAGCGCTCCGAGTTAGTCATTTTGGATTTGTTTTTTACTCTATGCGCAAATAGTTGTTTACATTTCAGTGAACATGGGAATAATGAAAAAAAGTCTAATGCAGAGAGCAAAGCAAATGTGCAATGCAGCAAACAGCATTCCAAAGACTAAGACACTAGAAAAGGCAATAAATGGGGGGAAAGAAAAAAGCCAAACTGGCATTTAGCCAGATAAGAGTGCAGGCACACCTGAGCACTGTTTAAGACAACTGTGGCAGAAACCTCATCTTCATTGAGTTAATTAGCAGTACCCCACAGTCAGCATCTCAGGGTGTGGGTAGGAGGACCTGAGGGAGAGCAGACTGTCTTAGTGTCGATTGGAGTAAATGGCTGGCCTCCCTGATGAGCTCCCATCAGCCCTTGGAGCCTCCTGCCGTCACGTCCCACTTGATGGTAATTATTTGGAAGGCAACCACTCTGCAAATTTCATTATTTAGATTTGGGGGTTGACTTTCTAAGCCTACCACAAATTGCCATCATGGCCACAAAATTCTTCATCACCACATGTCTTCAATTTAGCGGGCTATTTAGTAATACTAATGTTGTAAATAAATAAGCACAGCCACAGTTTAGTTAATCTGAATGCACGGTCACTAATTAAGATTTAATTCTGGTTTGTCTAACACATTTACTGTGCAAACCAGTTAACATATTTAGAGGGATTTCTGAAATATAAAAATCCTACTACAATATATCCACCAACCATCCTTCTGGAAGGCTGTTTCAGCATTGCATTTAGTTGTTTTTTTTTTTTACAAGATTATAGATTTATTTGCATGAAATGTTGCCCCCAAATGGACAAGAACCTCCGTGAGCTATGAAATAGCATAGGCAGGTGGAGTTCCAGCAGTGAAGTATAACGATGCAGTGACAGCTACTATCATTGTCAGCCTTGTAGCTGGTGTTATGCTTTTAAAGTACTCAAAGTTTTCATAAAATGAGCAGTCTTTTTTGTTTTGTTTTGTTTTTTTAATTTGCTGCAGTGCTGTTTGTTTGTGTCACTTAGGTTGATTTCACTGTCATATTGTCATAGCTGGAGTATTAGATAAGAAGGGCCGGAGCAGAAAATCTCCCCCTCCTCTCTTTGTGTGCAACCAGAAAACAACAGTTGTGCAAACGTTACGCTTGCTTCTCCCAAACTAATGTAGTGAGCATCATTGTCAGCCATGCAGAGGACATTTGTATAATTTTTAGTCTGTAATGAGCCATTTTCTGCAGCATATACTGCACTAAACATAACACATCACTTCTTGTAATATTTTTCATGCCACTTTTGCACAGCTCTTATTGTTAAAAAAAAAAAAGGTCACCTGACTCAATAGCACCTACAAAACTGCAGTGAATTCCTACAAAGTCTAAATAAAGACTTGAGAACATTTTAAGTAAAACACACCACTTTATTAACAGAGTGTCTGTTATTGTTTTGAATTAACATTAAGATCACACTGTACGTGGTGTTAAGCTATGCAGCTGCACACCATATGGAATGTCAAGCTGTCTAAGCAAGTCGAGGGTGGCAGACACCTCATGCACTGACACAGACCTTGGTTTCACCATCTGATTTGGTTAGTTTCTGCCTAATTAAGTGTCAAAACCATCATCTATCCTCAAACTGTCATACTCTGCAGTGACACAGTATAGAAGCTAATACCTGATGCCCTCTGACTGTGAATGACACTTACAAGTAAAAGCTGACAAAAAGCCAAAATCTGCTTCTCACTTATGCCTGCATGACCCATAAACAAGCAAGGAGGTGTACGAGAGAGCAGAAAAACTAACACTCTCACTTTTCGATATGTTCTTGATGGGTGGTTAATCACACAACTCAACTAGCGCTCAAATTACAAGTCAAACTACATAAAAAGCATGATACAATTATATTTCTGGGGACTCAAATAATCCAAGACGTTAAAGAAAAATATAGTGCTTGTCAAATTGGTTGTTTTTCCATTTCACATCATTGCAGGAAAAACACTTCTTTCTAAACTAAATCTACATCAAAATAACAGAATTGTGATTAATTGCAAATGAGTGAAAATCAAAGCTGAAATGAGGAAGGACAGTTACATGAAGCACAGCCTTGAGTGATGCCACATTTCAATGGAAAGGTGAAGGATAAAGAATGTCAACCCACACAGCAATAATCACTTCCGTGTCCTATACTTATGGGTTATCAACATCAAAGCTTATTATTCTTCAGTAATGATGCTGCATCCTAATATTGCTGTTTGTTAAATGGAAAGGCAGCACAACAGAGTAACAGGATGGAGGAGCGGAAAGAAGTAGGGGATAAGAATGAAGAAAAAAATGGAAAAGAGTACAAAGCCCCTCAGGAATTGCAGAGCACAGAGACTTCTATTTATAGAGGCGGGACTAAAGCAGAAGAATGACAGGCATCGACTCTGTACCTGGAGCACCGCGGTACTCACAGTAACACAAACACTCCCAGATGTATGCACATTGATACACTTCTGGTACAAATTTTTCTCTCCCCATTCTCAAGATAGCTTTTGCATTTTTTCCTATCACTTTTTCTGTACCATAAACATTTAACCACGTTTTGAAACACTATTAGATGCTCCACTTACTCATATAAGTTGTATCCTTTTTATGCAGCATAGCATTATAATGCATAAGAATATGTCATTTATTAAAGTATTGCAATCCCTTTTAGACTGCTGGACAAACTAAAGACTTGTAGGGAATGAACGTTTGTGAGTTCCTCGCGAAGTTTGAAATTTGAAGATTTGTCATTAACTTGTTTCGTTTCCGCTTTCAAATAATCTCATTCACGAATGGCACAAAAACTCATTTTTCATCATCAGTAGCCTTGGGGACACCTTCACTTGCAGAGCTATTTTCCTCAATACTCTCAAATATCAAAGAAAATGCCATTCTGCAAACCTATAACCCAGCAGCAGAACCATCATGTTACTGTATTTTGACACCATAATTTTGTTAAAGACACACAGTTCAAGGTAACCAAGGGAGCTGAAAAATTACAGAAGCTGTTATAAAGGCCTGAATCACTAATGATCTAACGAACAGGGTTTAAAAATACTCCGTAGCCAAGCACCATTACTTCCATTACTTTCAGCAGTGCAAGAACAAAAAAGCGGGGCACAAAGGGAGGGAGGGAGGGAGGGAGGGCAGCATTTAATTTGATGAGCGGCACTCAATCTATATCTGTTAACAAAAGTCTAGGTGGAAGCTGTTGACAGCAAATAAACAAGATCGTTTCTGAGTTTTCAGAGGAAGCAGACTAACGGGTGACAACAAACATCTCCGTGCCTGTGCCCAAACTTATAAAAGCATTTATATGGAGCATCAATCTGTTCCGTGACATCTGCCACAACATCGCAACCTGGTGTAGCGCCATGTTCACACAGCTCTATCACCTGTACCGTTTTTTCAACCTGCTTAATGAATCCCCATGTTACTCAACAAACCTGTAAGCTAACAGCGGTGGTGGTTGCCATTTATTAACAGTCTGACACTGCCAACTCAGCCATCTTGGGTACAACTGCTATGATATGAGTCAGAGACGCTAATTTTTAGCTGCATATGCATTAATGTCTTCCAAATTAATTTAGCACCAATCAACTCATGGACGAAAGCCAAGTGACAGCAGGCTTCAGTCTTCCTAATTTAAAACAATGAGCTAACTTTTAATTCCTGATGTTACAGCCACAATGATTTCTACGGATGAAATGAAATGAAAGTAAATGCAGCATCTAAATAATCCAATCTAGGTACAAGTCTGACTTTCAAATTCTTAAAAGAACTATATTAGTGCCAGGGAAATGTATTTAGGGCATCAAAAGTTCAAACACTCCTGTAGGTCAGGAGCTGAATCTGAAAATTTGAGATTATGAACATGTGATGAAAGAAGAAAAAGGAAAGTTCTGATACCAAAACGTGTATTCATTTCAGATACTTCTCTAATCTTTGATTTTCGTTTTTGAAATACTGGCTCATTCTGCCTATTAAGACAGTCAATTAAATAAATCCTCAGAAATGTTGATTAAAAATATTTTTTTTAACTGCTAACAAGTCACCTGAAAAGTGACAAGGGAGACCAACTAGACATATTACATTTTTATAAAAGATTGCAAGCCACTGCTTTAATCCTAAATTCATGTGCTTAATATTGAAAGCTAATCATATATTTTTAATGTAAATTCTTCATTCTTAATTATGACAAGTAACTAAAGCCACATAAAAGCATGAGGAATAACAAAGTACAATATTTACAACTCAAACACTGGAGCAGAAGCATAAAGTAGCATAAAAGTGCTTCAAAACTGTACAGAGTAAACGTACTTTTCACCACTGCTTGTATTCATGTGCTACTTCTTGATTCGTTCTTGTTTCACAACATTCAACACGAACCATATCACTCACAAAAGATTCTCCCAAACCACAAGTCCTTTTGTTGAATGAGCAGCAGCGTGTCCATTCATCAATCATCACTCATTGTGTTGGGGCCCTGTTGACTGCTGTCTTTCACAAGCACCCAGTCAAGGTAAGTAGAGATAAAGTCAAAAACGACAAGGCAGTTTTGATTTGATAAAGTGTGTGGTGTGACCCGTTCGACAAGACTGAGTCATATTTATAAACGAAAAACAAGGTTGAATGTGGTAAAGGAATAGAGGCATGTGTTGGGAAAGAGACTAAAGTTTATTGCACTTCATGGTGCTCAAAAAATGTAACACGACGAGCTTAATGTTTTTATAGGCGTCTTTGTTCCATATGAAATTCAGATTCAGTTTGAAATTCCGTTTTCATTGTTCGATGGACTCAGCACTCCAGTAAGTGTTTCGGGTAGTTTCATTAAGGGTCATGCAAATGTCCCTTAATGAAATATGCTCAATCATCACACAACTCCCTCAAGCTTCAATCCTCTCAGACTGATTATTATATAGCCCCCGAAATTACAGATATGTCTGTTGAAGGACCTACGTTGCTTTACGCGCACGTGAACGAAAGCAAAGTGCGGTAATGTGCCAGTTTGAGGATGCCAGTGAGGATGGAGTGAGTTAAGAGGCTTAGCACCACAGGCAGATCCACCTAGCTGGGCCCTGCTGGCTGCCCCTGGGCCCACCTCATGCCCTCATTATCCTCCTGACTCCCTCCACTCATCATCCTCCAGCAGTGGGGCTAATCCAGACTAAGGGGGTAGTACATAAATCTGGAAGAGGAGTCTCGACTGGGGATGGATAGGCACCTGTACTGCACACCAACGCAATGTGGTGTTGCAGCAGCTGAGAAAACAAAACAGAAAACAATCAATCTGTCAAAGCGTCAAAAACATCTCTGGAAAATTGCAGTGGCTAAAAACCCTCCAACTGCTGATCATCTTTGGTAATTGTTTGGAAGTCACACAAATGATAGCATACACACTAAGAGAAGTCTTAGTCACAGAGGCCCACCTTCAAACGCTGTCCCAACATTTCTATTCAAGCATAATGCATTTATTGCATTTCAATATGCAACAGCAGCGTGCTCATCCAGCCATCACTGAGTTATAACATATCCCAAACCAGACCCACATAGAGTCAATAAATGATGCCTGCGGCAAAAAAAACAAACTAATTTAATTCTCCTTTGATATTTTATTTTTTATTCATTAATTGAACACAGAGATTGGGACAGTGGAGGTGCAACAGATTACTATTTAGCGTTGCTCGTGGTTCTTCAGCCTCATAATGGCCAGCAAGTCCTCTGTGCTTTTGGGAACTTGTACGGCTTTTCATGTGAAAATGAAGCTCGAGGCTATTCCACAGTGTATCAATCAGTGTGACTGAGGTTTGAAGATGCATGAAACAAACCAGTGAACTGGGGAGCTGGGTGTGTGTTGGTGCGTGTGTGTTGTGCAGAGTGTGGTTTGGGGTAGAGGGGGTTGTCATCAGTTTTTCCCAAAGCCTTGGGTCAGCAGAAATTCAGTACAATTCTCTTCCCTTGTTGCCATGCATGAGGCTTCTGTCAACAGACCTGGACCATCTGTCTTGTTATTTACCACATCCTTGTTTTTCCATTACCCAAAACTTCACCTCATGTTTTCAGTGAGGAGCTGCATTTATGAATAACATAAAGAGACCACTAGTAATTAAGAGGCATAGTTTTAAATAACTATGCAAAAGAAACTTTGTGAAGTGTTCTGGACTTCAACAAATTTGCATTTTCTTGCTTTAGTAAATTAAATCGACAGCAATATTTTTGTCAAAAAGGGCGAACAATGGGGCTGACGTGTTGATTTGACAAATCTAGAGAAAAAGTTGATAGATGTCAAACTAAAAAATCTTCAGCTTCTCTGTGGAATCTTACAGTGGATACATTCTACAGTCTTTGAGCAGTTTTAAACTAGTTTGAAAAAAATATATGTTTATAACTAAGCCATTAACATTTGTACTGTAAGTTATACTTAAAAATAATTTAGAGCTGAACCTTTAAGTATTGTCACAGAAGAAACACTTCAAATGGATTTATGTAAGTTTTTGAGTTAAATATCCAGTATGTAGGCTTGAGGTGAATCTATTCATACAGACAGGACAGAATACTTATGAATATGTTTTCATTAGTGTCTAATCATCTGGAAATACAAATCGTGTTTTCGCTTTTCTATCATTAGCGGAAGCAGGTTCGTATTGCATTGTCATTTTCCTGCAGTAGCCCAGAGCAGGCTGCAGCAGGCCACCTTCTGCGTCTTCCACTATATAGCAGCCACCATAAGTTCTCCTATATGATTGGAAAACGAGGGTAATGTGAGGTGTGTTCAGATGGGTGCAGTCTGCAACCTCTCTGCTAGATGCCATTGAATCAGACTACACATTTAAGCAATTTTTGTCCTAAAAACTTTCAGAATTCATCCTTTTAGCTTTCTCAAAAAGAAGCCTATATTATGCACATTTATGGGTGTTTAATTTCATTCCTGGGATGTGCTGGAATACATTTACATGCTTTAATATTCGAAAAAAATAAATTATTTCCCCATATTGAGCACTGCTGCTACAAACCATAATCCCAGATATATGAAAACAGTGAAAAAAGTGCTTCCAGTTTCTGAGAATAACTGCTTTGGCATGGGGATAGTCGGTTTGCATGTACAAAAATGCTACAGAAAACACTTGCAGTCACAGGTTGTCGTTTTGTTTGAGAACCACAATCCTTCAATGTACACACTGAAGTTGGCATCTTTTTAAAATTTAAATTAGGCCTTGCAGTTGCTAGTGAATCAGTAAATGGAAGAAAAAAGGAAAGTGGGTAATGGCATGCTTTCACTTCTGCACAAAACAACATGTCCAGCTCAAGAGGAGACAGATATTTGGCACTGTCTAATCCTGAAGATCATGTATACAGATAAAAGATCCATTTAAATTCATGTGAAAGTCCTACAGCACCATGAAAAAAAATATATTTCTAAAAACTCAGTATTAAAATGTTTGTGCTGTGTTTAACTGTCAGGGACAAGTCAGAGAGTGATAGAGATGAAGGGAGCTAAAATGAAAGAATTATAGTGATTAAACTAGTACACACAAAAGATTCATGCTAACCATGCATAGCGAATGGCTCTCACACCTAAAGTGAGGGCATCGTCTTTAATCAGAGGGTAATTTATTGACTCCCATTTACAAAGCCATAATACTAGTGATCAAGGCTTTCAACCGTAAAATGCAATAAACTAGGGAAGTGTTTTGTGAACAAAGGCAAATAACAAGGCCCCACACATCATTATGTTCCCTTCATATCCCATTAGATTAGTTCCAAATACGTTTTAGGTTAAGGAAGTCATGCCATATGCAGCCAGGGTTAAGCGTAAGATGTTGAATCGTCAATATGTGTCTGTATTCTGGATGAACTCTCCACACTCCTGTTCCACCCCATTCCACAAAATCAATTAGCGCAACCAATTTTTTGAGATTGGCATGACAAAATAAAAATTAAAAAACGGTGGTGTAATTTGTAACTGTCAAGTTAAATATGGCTGACTAGGCATCAGTGATATTGACAGTGTTGTTTTGATCCTGTTTCTATGCATTAAGCCACTATTTCATCCTTTTAACAAATAAAAGTTTCTATTGATGAGCCTGTTCTTGCAGGAAAATCCACCTAACTGGCATGAGTAAGAAGATCTGAAAAACAAACGCAGACACTTTCCACTTTACCTAAAGCAGAAAATTGTCGGGCCGAAGATGGCGAGAAGATCTGGCTCCGTTATTTCTCTCTCAACGGAGGCACAAATTCTTGTCCATCAGGGAGAACAAAGCCATGTAATTGGCTGCTTCCTCACTTGAGCCCTAGATAGCACAATGTTAATAACAAACTGATGAGAAATTCATTAGTGCTCCAAATAAAAACAATCTCTCCTCGATAAGAGGCGAGTACATTATAATTAAACTGATGCCTCGCAGTTTTCATTAGGCCGTGGAGCCTGAAAACTTGAAGACTGAACCGCTGAGATGGATGCAATTAAGCGCGATTGTTTTACTACACATTTGAGTCTAAAGTATAAAACAGAGGCGCCAAGTTAATACAATAGGTGCTCATGCAGTGGGAAAAAGAGACCTAAGAGTTATATCGTAAATCGGCTGACCACAGTGGCACATTGTGGCAGGTTTACCCTACAGTCCACAGGAACTGGTCAAGTCAGGATTAGTTAGACTGCTGACTACTGAGAGGAAGGGACAGGCTGCAGAGCGTAATTAGGCATTTCACTTCTCCCTGTCGAGAACTCTCTTCCAATCACTTTGCCTGAATACTGCTTTCATTCCTTCCCTTCTCATCTCTACCCCAATGGCACTCTTAACCTTCTACCTTTCTACCCTTCTGCCTCTACCCCGTCTTTATACTCTGCAAAAATCACTGAGTGGCTTTACAGAATGTTGAGATGGCCTGCTTCAAGACCAGCAAAAAGGCGAAACAAAGGGATGAGACACACGGATTTCTGTGTACTGCTGTGTGCTTGTTGTGGCAGGGGAGGGAACCGCTTGCTTTTTAGCTGTCAGCACTGCCCTGGAAAACTCTGTCTGTCCACAAAAATACTCAAAACCAAGACCAAAGAGTGAGATCAGGACTCAAATGCCCCCTCACTTCCTAGCGCAGCAGCAGCAACACATCCGAAAAGAAAAAAAACCCAACAAACCAAACAGTGATACACACACACACACAGACACAGACACAGACACAGACACACACACACACACACACACACACACACACACACACACACACACACACACAGACACACACACACACACACACACACACACACACACACACACACACACACACACACACACACACACACACACACACAACTCAAATACAGTCATGAAAGCCTTGGGTGTAGCATAATATGAGTGAGACCACTCAATATCACCAGTGACTCTGAATACCGAATGGCACTTCTATTAGATGTTTTGAATTTAAGAGTACACAATAGCAAAAATCCTTGCTTCAAGAAAACCTTGCTTTCACTCACAAGGTAACTGGTAGACAAACTGAGCCTTCACTCTCCAACTGCAACACAATATGAAGCAAGCCAAAACACGCAGTTTAAACCCAGTCCATCCATCTGTAAAGGAAAACCATTTGTGCAATGACACTAGGGTCAATTCACAGATAGGGAGCTGTGTACACTAAGCATTAGGCCGCTGACAAACACTAAAAATTAGCCTAATGTCCACAATTTGCCCTCTTTACTACAAGCATGCAGCACTGTTCTGAGTCATTTCTGCCTTTAATTTGCTGGCATTCCACAAACAAGATACAACGACTGGAGGAAATGGCCACAATGCTTAAACTGTCAACTGAGCATATGGATGGATGAATCTATTGTCATCTGACCTCGGGGAAGGGGGAGGACGGGGGGCAAGCAGGTCACACTAATGTGGACCAATAATCTCTCCCTGAGTCATTAGGATGATCAATGCCATTCTAATGAGATAACATCTGGAACAAAGGACCCTAATAGCAGACAGCTGCTGGGCAAAGTGAGGTAATTAGGAGAACATTCACTGATGCTAACTAATGCTGCAGCCATTGTGCCCAGGTTTTGGACCCCACCCTGTTAACATCCAAAGAACAACATGTTGAATATTTCATACCTCCTCTAAAAACTCATCATGGCACTGTAATATCAGTTGTAATGCATGAGAGAGAAAGGGTGGGGGATAGGAGGTAAAACAAAAAGCTTGTCATGAATGCTTATCGAGTACTAAAATAGCACTAAATTGGTCAATTATGGAGAAAATCTGTTTTGAGGTAACCTTTCAGCTTATTAAATAAGCTATAAATCAATCTTTAGAGCAGAATGACTGGCTGGCTTTTAATGAGTGAACGTGTCTAATCTCTCTGCCTTTTTCCTTCCTGTGTGTATGTGTGTGTGTACTATGTACTAACATACTATTAATTTATTATGACAAGTTGGTGCAAGAGAACATAAAAATCACTGCAGTTCTGTAAAGTTTACAACAACCTCCAAATATGCAACTTGAAGTAAGACAGTGGTGTTTCAAGTGACTGGCTGTAAGTGCCTCTATTAGAGGACAAAAATTTGAAAAGCGGGAACAAAAAGATCCACCTCCAAACAGTGGTTAAGCGCGGAAGTAGGATCCAATTAGTTCTATGCATACAAAAGAAAATAATGGAGAGCAGCATCACAGAGAAACTTCTTAATAGTCCCTGTAAAAGTGTCTGTACAAGTCTTTGACTATCAGGAATAAATATAATTACTATGAACAAAGAAAAGTGTGTGGTCTAACATGAGTTAAAATGATACACCATTGTTAAAGGTTGAAGCATTAATTACACATAATAAGGAAAAGGAGAAAATATGAAAAACCTTTCAGACATTCCAATCAGCACAGACCCAGTATTGCATGTATACATCTATTCTAGTGCTGCACAATTAATCGAATAGCAACCACGATCACAATGATCTGACTGCAACATTGATGTTGAAAATACATCTTGAACTCATAGGAAAGTCAGCTCACAGAAAACAGCTCATTTAGGTAAAATCACTTGGTTTCATCTTGGATCAATCTGACATCAGCACACCATTTTTTACTCATTTATACATCTGAGTTGCCATGCTGCAGTAACTGGGTATGGAGACTAGAGGTTTTAGCTAGCATCTACCGTAGTCTGCGAGTCAGACATTTTGGGAACATTGGTAAACTGTAGTACCTATTGCTAAGCACATGTTTCGCCAGTGAGGCTTTTGAGTACTGTTCAATTTCTATCGGAGATGCACTGAATTCAGTTTAACTTTGATGCAAAGAATTATACATTGGGAATGTAGCACAACATAGGAGTGAAGCCAATGCTCTTTATATTTAAATGTGACAGTGTAAAGACAATAACTTGTCATTAAAACTCAAATAGTTGTGATAAGTAACTGTGATCTCAATTTTCATCAAAATCATAATGATTATCATTGTAGCCATTGTCATGCAGCCCTAGTCTATTCCTATACACAAACCAGTCTCTTGAAATACTACATAAAACAATCTGAGATCTTTATTTTAAAGAAAATATTTACATAAACCTACATAAATTGAACAGTCAGGCAGAAAATCAAACTATATGAAATATTTTTGTAGCCTTTTGAGTTGTTGTCAAATTTCATTTAAAAAAACTGACAGGATTTCTAAGATATCAAAACACAGAAAGACATCTTCCCTTTTGTAAGCCAAAGCTTTATGAAAGAAAATATATTTAAAAAACAAGTATGTAAATCATTGTTAAATACAGTTTACCCTTGGAAAATAGCTGAGAGAAATAACGGTGAGTGTTGTATTTATTTTTGCTTTATTCCTATCTCAAAGACTGCACTGACTTCTACAGCATTCAAATAATTACACAAAATGTTATTCAACTAAATATATACCAAAAATGCTTCACTACGCTGATTTCTTTATTTCTAGTTAATATGTGCACTCAAGCTGTGTATGCAGGAGATACTGTATACACCAGAAAACTGCATTAGTATGGGTGGTTAGGGAAATAGGAAGAAACACCATCAGGGTTTGAGTGCAGTCGACACTGCAACAGCACTATTCCTCAGAGAGCACGACAGTGGCGGTGAAAAAGCTCCCAACTAACAGTAATTGGTTTTAAAATAATAGAATTCATTACAGTTATGGCGCTTGTTCAGAAATGCAAACAGGGGAAGAAAAAACATTCACTAGAGACTTGAGCTGAACTGCTTCACTAAAAACCATGGGGAGATGAAAGGCATAATTCAAATGACAATTTTAGAACCTTTAGTTCATTTATATCAGAAGCTCAGAAGATGTTGCCGGGATAATAACATCAAGATTTTTTTCTATTCTTTTGTTCTAGTTGCAGGGCTTGGGAGGAACTTTTTCCCTCTCAATTTCATTCTTTTGTGGTGGCAAATTCCTCCTCCTCACACAGAGACATGCGAGGTGACACACAAACAATCTAGCAAACAACACCCGTCGGCAGCAGAGACAGCCAACTGAAAGCTAACATGGGAAATCTTGACAGGAAAGAAGAAAAACACCTCACACATGACACTGAATTTGCTGCTTGTCTTATTAAATGACTGTGTAATTATACACATCAGGGGTCTGCATTGTAAGGTCCTGTGTTTTTATTACATCCAGTTGCAGACTACGTTTGATTCAAAGACAGCATCACAGGTGTGAAGAAGACATTCACCCAATCAGCATTAAAAAGGATCATTTCTCAAGACCACTCAGGACATAAAGAGACAGGTCAGCCATCTCAGCATGATTGGATGTCACCTCACATGCTGTGTCTATAGCCAACATCAAGGACATCACCATTTGGAACACTATACATCTGCCATCAAATCAGCCGCAGGCCAATATCTAGTAATTGGTCCCATTCTAAGGAAGTACTTGATACATTCTGACTACCAATTGATAGAGCGAAAAGCCTATCCAACATATGTGAAAATATCAGCAGGGAAGAACATTTTTCTTTTGCTTTACTTTGCTCATATTTATTTGGCACAGTACCTGAAGAAAAACAAGACCACCATATGGCTGTGCATTAAAAATTGATGCAGTATGTTAGTGAGGGCACCTGAGACAAATGACAAGGTGGAAGAAGTCGAAATAGTGAGCACAGCGTGTGTTGAGGAGCAACAACGTTTTTCAGCCCCTCTCGGTCACCAGTGTCTGTGCTGGAAAAAGCAGCTGCATGAAAGATATAATGAAAGACACAACGGACCAAGACCATGTTTCATTCAGAACGCAGAGGGCCAAGTTGTGTGTCTCGGCTCAGCTCAGTGTCAATAAGCAAATGTGGCTCACATGGATAGGTGGGGTCAAGAGAGAGATAATGTTTGATGTTCATGCCTCAGAGGCAAAGCAAGTGTGATGGAATACACAAAAAGAGTAAGGAAGTGATGTGGTGTCAGTGTGCAGGCATATTGCATGAAGAGTTATTCAGAGACAACCAGAAGGAAAGACCATGATATCAATGGCCTGCTTCTCTAAGCATAACTGATGTGTTGCTGATAAGGGACTGCATCTGTTCATCAGTGTGGGGCCCGTCTAATAAATAATTCAGGTAAAATAACATAAGAGCCGTCAATACAACAGACCTTGTTAATAGCAGGTAAGGTAGCACAGGCTGCCTTACAGGCCCAGATTGTGGAAGTGAACATTAAAAGAAAAAAAGAGAGAGGACCCAATAGAGGTTGGCTCTCTTCCACAATGTCTGAGGCAGTCTGACTTTTTGTTATCTGTACCGTATAAAAATAATGAATCCAGCCTCCTTTCCCCCCTCTCCGTCTACAGTAGGAAGGTGAAAGTATTGATCAGAGAAGACAGACCAATTTGAATGCTGTTTAGCCATTTCACACTTATTCTTTCCTTTAAAGATCAGATGTCTAACAAATGGCATTAGTGGCACACATCGCGGTGTGTTACATGGGCTGAGAGAAACCCATTAGGTCAATTCCATAGCAACAACGTGGCTCTTCAGCCCCAATGTGGTGCACCAATGTAGAGGCCGATTCAATGGGCACCCACTGCCACCAAGTGTTAGCCCTCAGTACTACAATACTGGCTGGAGGACTGCCGCTGTTGCTGCGTCCGTCTGAGGCAGACCATGATCATGCATGATCAGCTACTGTATTTACTTACAATCCCATGCCATCAGCACTGTCATGAAACACTCCAAAAGACCATCTCAGTACTATTATTTTTCTTTAATATACAGCTACACACTTTGGCAGTGTATAATAGAAAGCAGACAAACAAGACGCCATGTAATTTGCAAAAAGCTGCGACCAGCTTGGCAGTTTAAGACATGCACACAGCAGCCAGCACCCATGAAAAGGAGGTGGTGCCAACTCACTCTAGCACAGCTAAAGTGTGCTTCACTGACTAAGCTCAAAGCAAGTCATAGCAATCTATGCGTTTATATCTGCACATGACAAGTTCATTTATACTCATCCAATCATTTGTTCATTCATTTATTCTTCCATTGATTTACTGATTAGGGAGGAAAGGCCAGCCAGCAAGCCAAATGCTGCTGGTAAAAAGCTAAAAAGTGATACAGCTTGAAGGCTGCCATTTTAAAAATATGGCCCACTCTCCTGAGCGCCCTTAGAAAAGAAACTGCAAGCCAGACAATAACACAGCAAGTGATCTGGCCTTGATCATGTCACCAATCATTACAGCGGAAAGCTGTCTGGGGAATCAGGGGGAACCTGGCTGTTGATGAGGCGATTATGTGGCTTTACTCTTGTGCGTCCAAGTATGACAGCGCTATGAAAGCACTGCAGCTGATAGGCAGAGACTATACCTTGTTAGCACTCTGTTGTGCTGAGTGGACTAGTTGGCTGAGCAGCAAGGTGCTCCCACAGGGCCTGGTGGGCTTACTGCAAGAGTAGGGGGGATTATAAACTGGCCATCAATGTGACTCTTTAAAAAAAAACAACATCTACAACAACTTTAGTTTCCACTTAGGTTGACCGTGGGTCCCTGTCAACAGCTGCATCTTTGTCCTTCCTGTCCTTAAAGCACACCGCTACAAAACAGGGACATTACAGATCAGCAGGGTCTGTGCCCTGCTTACGCTGGAATGCGAGTCAGTGTGAAGTCTGCATTTGAAATGACTGGAAATGCACAAAACAGGAGAGCTTGGCAAGGTTATGAACAGAAGTGCATTATCACATCACCCAACGCAAGCAGTCTCCATGCAAATCTTGACACACTCAGACGGTGCCCACATTTTCACAGAGATCATATCTAGAAAAAGAAGCCGACTCCATCAACCAAAGCAAATAGCTTACTAAATATACACAGATGTAGAGGATATCGAAAAGCTAAAGAAGCAAATAAAGAAATCGGGAGTGACTGGAGGAGCAAGCAACCATAAAACATGGGGATACACAGAATTTCACAGCTGTGTGAACAGTTAAAGCAGATGCGATGGGATGTGATGGTGGATGCATACAGAGAGGCGGGTTGTAAAAATATGCTATAAAGTTTATGGAGCCTAATGCGGCCCTGCAGGAGCCTCCTGCCGAGCTGAGCAAGCCGACAGTGCTGTTGAGTGTGTGACAGAGCTGTGGGGGAGAGATGTACAACTGAGAACATAGCCAGTATTCACAAGCTCCATCACTGGTGTGGGGATGTGCATACAGTACATAAAATTCCTAGATATGCAATCAACAGAACTAAGAATCCTATTTTTTTCCTCCATGCCCCTTTCTAAAATTGTCAGCGTCTATCTCCACTGCGCAATGTCTAAATCCAAGCTGTAATATCCAAGTCTACTGGAACTGCATGGAGGAAAACAGTGCTACTTGCCACAGACACACAATGACGTGCACACAAACACAGAGAGACTATAAAGCATTGCCATAGCCACTGTTCAATCCAATATCAGCATACTGTGACCACTTCAGCCTTTCATGTTCCCTTCAAAATAACGAGATCCAGCTCTCCTCTTCTGACTGAAGAGGAATGATTGTTTTTAACCTTTGAAAAGACATATGTTGTTTAGAGAGGAGATGTGTGAGAGGAAAGTAGGAAGGATAGAAGCCAGTGAGAAAAGAAAGAACAACCCTGAAAAATCCAAAATAAATAAATAAAAAGACAAATGCTGATGTAAAGGTAACCTCTTTTTCTCATCTCCAGTGGGTGCTGTGGTTGACTTAATCCTTCTCACACAGCCCCACCCTATGGGCAAACCTTCACTTCTTCCACAGCCAACCAAGGTCAATCCATCATGACTGCCTGAACACAACCCATTCAACTAAAAAGCAAAATAAATGACAAGTCATATGAGCACTTTTAAATCTAACCTCATATGACAATTGCAACACAAGCTGCTCTGTGTCTTTTCAAAATCAGCTCAGATCGGGCTCCGGATTGGTTCGCAGTTGTGAGCTGTGATTTAGAATGACACAGAGGGCCACTACATTAACGTTAGTTAAAACGGCGACTATGCAAGTGAAGAAAATCGCATTGAGCTTCAAAAGAAAGCAGTAGTCTCACTATTAAGGAAAGACGGTTTGCCCAAAATCAGCATCAAAAAAGAACTGGTGCACACAAGAAAACTGGATAGTGGGAAATGGCATAGTAGAACAAGGAGCACAAGTCTTGTGAATGGATGAAAAAGCATTTGCATGGTAAAGGAAGAGCCCCTTATAAATGCACAGCAAGTAGAGAAAGCTCTCCATGATGTAAATGTTTCTGTATTAAAAGGACTGAAAGGGGAATGTTTGAAGGAAAGAAAGGAAACACTCACAGCCTACCTCATTTGTCAAAGATCTGGCACTTCTGTTATGACTCATAATATATGGCTGCTAGTGAAACTGGCCCATTGGTGTTTATTGATGATTTCCCAACAAAAACACAACTGCTTATGTGCTCTCAGATTCAGCCAAATGCATTAAAACTTACCGGAGGACATTTTCTCATTCAGCAGCCGAGCAAGCCTGAACATACAGCCAGAGTAATTACACAGCTTTTCAGGTACAGAGGTGGAATACGCTCAAAGTGGCCAAGTCAATCTCATCTCACTTCCTGAAGACAAAAGACAAAGAGACTGACGAAAAAGCAAGAGCGTCTGCAGTGACGGCCCAGGACAGCTTAAACACAGCTTCTGCTGATACCTAAATAACCCTTGATCACACCTTGTTTATGGTATAGTTGTGTGTTTTAGGAGTTTAGGAGTGGGAAAGACAGAAACAAGCAGTCCGGTAAAATGCAGCTTAATATGTGGAGTAAAATTACTGAAATTTAATTGCTTTCCCAAATCCATTCAAGACAAAGTATTAATCCCATACGAAACTGACAAATGCAACTCTAAATGTCTCAGGCTGAAACTAATGTTTTTTTGTCATGATGAGTAGAAAGGAAAGGGTTAACCTTTTCAGGAAAAGTAGGAGGAAGGAGGAGCCTGGGATCGTCAGGTTGATGAAAAGGGTATAAAATGGGATGGAATTCAGATGTAGGTCCTTTTCCCTTCGCTGCAGCAGTGTGACACTGAGCTCCCGAGTTGACATTTGCTTGATTAGTGGATGCGAGTTCCCTTTGCTTTTCGAAATAGCTTCAAGACCCCCCTCTGTTTTTACCTTGTTAACATGTCCATATAGTGTGTGTTTTTTAAATGCTGGAGACACATCATGAGGAAAATCAGTAGTTTGTGACATGACTGAGCATTTATTCTTTGAAGCTGCAGCATACCAGTGGCAGTTCAAACACCTGGATTCAGATCGTATGTGTCAGCCTGCAGTTTGGAGCTTTGTGCATCATTATTCTTCTGAATCAGCTTCCTGATTGGACACGTACGGCTGAATACCTCCAGTATTGCAACTTGTCATTGTGTAGCACAGAGTAGATTTTCAGCGTTTGAGCAAAGATGTAGGTGAGCTGGTGGACTCAAGCTGCAGTGAGTGAAGAGGGGTGGACTTTGGGATTTGTACATTCTGCATTGTAGAGCTCTGATTAAAGCCATTTTAAGACAGAAACTCAATATTTGAATGGAAAAAAAACTTTTATGTAAGTTATACACAGAGATGAAGTTTTAGGGGTTTAAAAACAAGCAGGGAGGGACTTTAAAATGGTCGTAGTTAAAACATGTATATTTTGTATTTAATTTATCAAATATAGAAGTAATTCAAGTCATAGGCTTGTTCCGTTGTTTAGATATAAAGCTGGTTATAAAACTAGCATATATATTTTTATTCACAGTATTTATCTTCTCCTGGAAATCAGTTTATACCTCAACCAGTCCTCAACATTTTACATTTTTGTGTCTCGATAGATATCTGTGATATGACTGATGATACGGAGGGTTCCTCTGTAAAGGAACTCAATTTCAAAGGAACTAGAATTATGGGTGACCCAACTATAAACTTGCCATAATGGCTGTTAGTGTATAACTACTCACATTTTCTTAAAACTAACAGGCAGAAGTGGTGTGCATTTTGTTATGTTTTTAAAAAGAGTGAATTCACAAAATTGGAAATGAATAGATAAGTAGTGTACATATCTGTCCTCCTCCACTGGATAGTTCTAAGAAGTTCTTATTTAACTGTTGCTGTTGTTGCAATTTTCAAAGACAATCTCAAAAACATATGTTATATATTGTCATATCCTTATTCCAGTGACGGAAGGTAGTGAATAACTATCTTTTTTTAACAAATGCACCTGCAATTTTGCTATAGATTGTAATGTATTGGGAACTGGGGGAGTGAAAATTGTTTTGATTGGGTCAAAGTACAAATTTTATAAACAGTCGAATTTGACATACAGTGGGTACGGAAAGTATTCAGACCCCTTGAAATTTTTCACTCTCTGTGTCATTGCAGCCATTAGCCAAAATCAAAAAAAAGTTCATTTTATTTCTCATTAATGTACATTGAGCACCCCATCTTGACAGAAAAAAAACTGACAGAAATTTTTTTTTGCAAATTTATTAAAAAAGAAAAACTGAAATATCACATGATCAGAAGTATTCAGACCCTTTGCAGCGACATTCATTTTTAACTCACATGCTGTCCATTTCTTCTGATCCTCCTCGAGATGGTTCTGCTTCTTTATTGGAGTCCAGCTGTGTTTAATTAAACTGATTGGACTTGATTAGGAAAGGCACACACCTGTCTATATAAGACCTTACAGCTCACAGTGCATGTCAGAGCAAATGAGAATCATGAGGTCGAAGGAACTGCCCAAGGAGCTCAGAGCCAGAACTGTGGCAAGGCACAGATCTGGCCAAGGTTACAAAAGAATTTCTGCAGCACTCAAGGTTCCTAAGAGCACAGTGGCCTCCATAATCCTCAAATGGGAGAAGTTTGGGACCACCACAACTCTTCCTAGACCTGGCCGTCCAGCCAAACTGAGCAATGGTGGGAGAAGAGCCTTGGTGAGAGAGGTAAAGAAGAACCCAAAGATCACTGTGGCTGAGCTCCAGAGATGCAGTCGGGAGATAGGAGAAAGTTCCACAAAGTCAACTATCACTGCAGCCCTGACCTAAATCCAATTGAGCATCTCTGGCGAGACCTCAAAATGGCTGTCCACCAACGTTCACCATCCAACCTGACAGAACTGGAGAGGATCTGCAAGGAAGAATGGCAGAGGATCCCCAAATCCAGGTGTGAAAAACTTGTTGCGTCATTCCCAAGAAGACTCATGGCTGTACTAGCTGAAAAGGGTGCTTCTACTCAGTACTGAGCACAGGGTCTGAATACTTATGATCATGTGATATTTCAGTTTTTCTTTTTTAATACATTAGCAAAAATGTCTACATTTCTGTTTTTTTCTGTCAAGATGGGGTGCTGAGGGTACATTAATGAGAAATAAAATGAACTTTTTTGATTTTGGCAAATGGCTGCAATGACACAGAGTGAAAAATTTCAAGGGGTCTGAATACTTTCCGTACCCACTGTACATCATCTTATAAACCTCTATGTGTTCAAGCATAATCTTGTTTTCAAATACTCTGCAAAAAATGTTGAATAAAACTTTACAGTATGGCATACTGGGGAGGTTTAGACATCTACTGGCACTTCAGAGAAATGTATTTAATTCGTGTTTCTGGTAGTAAGCAGATTTAGCAACATGTAACTCCTGTCCTACACATGACCATGTTCTCAAGCATTCCAGTACAAGAAGCTGGAAATAGAAGTTATCTATAATTATGACAAAAGAATCTGAGTCAATGAAAAACCATATATTATATTTCCATTAAAAATGACAGCAGACTCTTGATTGGGAGATAGCCTATTCAACAGTAGTTTGTCAAATAAATCCTTCCTCATCTTACTCCCAGACAACTTTTTATGTCAATCAGATGAACTCTAAAATATGCTTTCAGCCAATCAAAGAAACATCTTATTCAAACACCCTCTTCCAGAGCATGTTTCCTTGATCTTAAATTAAAACAGAATCTATGGTGAACACTGGCTCAGGGCATGGGAGGCACACGCTATTGATTAATTTTTCATTGCCGTTCTTTTAAAGCACCAAGGACATGTGCCACATCAAATCTGCTCAACCCTCAGCACCCAGTTTAATAGCTAGCTTGAAACAAAAAGTCTTTTGAGGCATGTGGTTTTAAAAGGTAAAGAGGGGAATGAAGGAGGGAGGGTGCCTTGATTTCCTTTCAGGCTTACTATATTTCTTTTTCTTTTTCTTTTTTTTAAAGGTCCTTCGAAAGCACTCCTGGCACAGCGAACGAGCACTTGATTGGAGTTAAAGAGGAGCCAGATGTCTGCCTCATATCCTTGCAACTCTCTTTCTGTGTCCCTTGTTTCCCATCTGGATGCTTGGCAATCCTTTCTTAACTATTCATTTACAGATTATCCCAAAAATCCTTAACACATACCTAGGAAAAGAGGAGTGCAGGTAATCTCTTTAGATAAATACAAAAACAAGACAAATTCAAATTAAGGTCAGTCACTGAGATTGTTTACTAAAAATGTAGATTGTAGTTTCTCAAAGGCAAGGACTTTTTTTTTTGCTTCTAAAGAGAAAATTTTGATTTTCGACTACTGGCCAGACAAAAGTTATGTGCAGGGACCGTCTGCTGACTGAATGATGTGAATGGAAATTTTTCATATTAAGCTAAGGCTTTGGCATAGAGTTAACAATGACTGAGAAATTTATAAGGAAACAAATGGTAGCTCTAAAATTATTTCAACAAATAATTAACAAAACAATTACAATCCCACATGGTCATTGTAAGTACGTCAGGACTGTGAAATACACTTCTTCAATCTGAAATGTTATATAGACACAAAGTGCACATTTGCATATTTTAATGTAACTTAATGACCTAGGCTACAGTGTGTGACACGCAAATGCTAGATTTCCCAATGCTACACATTCATGTCATTTCAAAAAATATTTTTCTAATGATCATTGCTATAACCAATATTTAACAAATGTAAAATGTAAGCGGTCAATGTGAAACGTATAAAAATTCAGCAAAAAACTAAAACCCTTCTGTAAACTAGAGGAGTTACAGTGCAGCCAATACAACCTCCCATCTGACCTTTTCTCCCACGTCTCAGAGTATTTGATCAAATCTACATACCGACAGCAGTCCATGGAGATATACAGTATGTCCACACAACCACATTAAGAATCGCTGCATAGCTTCCGCAGCATTCAGAGTTGCACTGTCTGTCAATGGTAGTGCAAAGAGATGAGAAAGAAATCCATTTTCACAGTGTTGCTACAGGAGTCATTGACGGATTTTTACAAAGTGGCTCTTGACTTGTGACGTAATTCAGGTCTTTACAGAAACCGATGCCATAAACCCATCATAGTGGTTAAGAGGCAGCTGCGTCAGGAGAAGTGTCTGGTCCATCTGGACTGTCTAAGTCTACCCGTAAGTGTGCAATCACCTCGGTGTATGTATTTTTTTTTTTTAATCTTGCTTAAGGAGGTTGAGAGAGCACGTAAGACTGAGCACTGTTGTACACTTACACAATGGTCGAGTGGATTAGAGCCAACTCCGTCTTCTATTCCCATCTGATTCTCTACTGGGAGGAGGGACAGTGCCAGAGAGATTTCATGCCTCAGACAGAGTTAGAGTTGTGTTTTCCCGATAGACAATCCTAACCAACGCTTTCCTTCCTGCACATATGAGAGCACTCTGTCCCACCGACGCACACTGACCGAGTGAAAATGGGAATCTGCCAGCAAAGCAGGGAACTGACAGTAGCTCACGATCAGCTCACCAGGCTAAATGCTCTCTGCATTCTCCCCCTTTTTTAACAGAGCTTTTAAGAATGACAGCTCATAGATTTCAGTATGTTACCCAAATGTATGGGCTACTGTTGTGGGATTCACACCAAAGTTCCAAAAGCCTGGTGAAATGATTCAATATACCCTTCAGGTGCAAGAAAGTCACTGATAACTAGGGTCACAGACATCTTTTGCCATGGTTTGCAGAACTTCTGAAAACTAGGTTTCCACATTCAAGATAAGTGGCCATGGTAGAAGCTGGGGTAATTTTTTTTCATTTTCCATTTACTGAACAGAACGTGGCCATTGCTGCTGAATGAGAGCTACTTCATCCACGTCCACACAGGCCAAGCTGAAAAACCCACTCTTCCCACAGAAATAACCAAGCACAAAAGAACAGTTTGACAAAGAAGGAGAAAATGCAATCGATACAAAACATCTCTGTAAAATGCCTCAAAGAGCGAGGTTTGTCTAAGAGCATTGGCAGAGCAGAGGCCAGGTCACAGTGGGTCGCTTTACCTTGTCTGTATTTCAGTTAAGCTTTACAGTCCTCTTAATCCTTACGAAGCCCTCAAAGGCAACAAAACACCATTTAAAGTGACAATTCAACACTTGCCAGCCAATAAGCAATTTTTTTTGTAGGAACAGCTAAAAAAAAAAAATCTGAGAATGTTCTTTTAAAAGTCAACAGGGTGCCACTTTATGGGAGAGAAAAAGCAATTGCCATATGACTGTGTGGAGGAATTATTTCCAGTACACTAACAACATAAGTTTATTAAGATTATTTGTAAACTAGTAAAAGTGAAATGGCAACAATAAAAACAAGAATAAGCATTTGTGCCTTATTTCTTTTAAACTGCGATAGAGTTGTTGACAGCAAATTAAAATATATCGCCATGAATCCTTCCGCTAAATTAACACGGTCCATTACATCTGTTAAAGGTAGAAAAAATATATAGCTGCTCACTACAGTTCAGTGTGTGTGTACAGTTTGTGTGTAGACATGCGCATGAGTGTGCGTGCTTAAAGTCTATATATTCTCAGTAAGTGTTGTGTCTCACAGACAAAATGAACACCATTAAACCATTTAGATGCACCATGTGCTGATAAACAGATTAGATTGAATATTATGAGAATTTGTGTAAAAGCTATCACTCTTTGTTGGTATTATAATATTCAAATGCTAATAGGTGTTACACTGCAATTTCAAACGAGAAACAGCAAAAATCAACAAATGGCGTTCCAAGTAATTTTCAGGCTGTATAATTTCAAAATCCCTCATTTGAAAGTGCTACAATTAACATGAAGGAGTTGTGTTGACAATTTATGGCCTTTTCAAATTAAAGCCCATTAGCAATACCGCGGCTGAAAATAAAAATCCAGCCCATAAAAAGGACCTCACTAGCACAGCTCCCCAACTTCCTTCCAAAACAAGATGAACAGACGTGTGTACTTGTGTGCATGTGTGTGCGTTTAGGGGGGAATGGAGACAGATACATAGAAGTAACAAGATTCAGAAGCCAAATAAATAATGGGCTACTTACCGCAACTTTGCTCCCAGTTATCTGCATGCAGCGATCAGCGGAGAAGGTTAATGTGCAAAAAGACACAAACAGCACAATCATTAGTAGGCCAGAGAATGCTCTCCATTACACGTTGAAGCATTAGCGTAACTTGTGTGATATCACTAAAATCCTTCACACAATTATTGCACACATTATACAGCTATAAAAAAAAAATAAGACAACAGGACAACCTTTAAACTATGGTCACATGCTGAAGATAATGTCTGTGTTTGGCAGCTGCCGCTTTTCAGTTTTCATATTCTTAATAAGACAGTTATATGAAAACATGTAAATTTATGCATATAAAGGGAGCAACTGGAGGTGATGAATCAGCATGTTTAAACTTGCTAAATTCCCAACAAGGGGATTTATTAAATGATTAACACAGTAAAATATGACTCTCCTTGTGACTGACTGACTGATATCGATTCACAGATTCACTCCCCAAAAGGAACAGTGGCTAGTGTGAGCAAAGATACTGCAGAGGGTCTCTCTGGGCTCAAATCAATCTGCTGCCATTAACATTGGGCTTCAGGTGTCAAATTTGTATAGCAGAGCTACCTTGAACCCATGCAGTCAGCACGATTCTTGGAGTTTAACCTTGTTATCTGTCAATAATGGCAGGTAGCAGAAGTGATTTTCATTACTGCAACTGTGGGGCTTGTTTCACAGTAGGAGGGTGTCTGTCAGCTGAGTAAATGTATTCTAATCGGTGGCTGAGCTCTTCTTTCATTGCTACATGTTTCTGAAGAAATGCACTTTGATTGCGGGAAGTTACAGGACTCACTTGGCTTTTTTTTTTTTGTACCTCCTTTTCTCTACACTTCTCAGAGAAAGAAGGCAAAAATCTCTCCTCCCATTTCTTTTACTGTCATCCTCAAACTCTCAAGGTCTGTGGCCATTTGATGCTTGATTTCCCCTCTCGATCTCTCCACCAAGAGTTTATGACAGCCATAAAGTCCGTTTTACGCATTTCACCACCTGATCACGCAAATACGTTTTTTTAATCACACTGCCTATCCACAGTTTTCTTGCTCTCCAGTGAATGCAGCATGTCCCTGTTTAAGAGTGGGGAATGTGTTATCTGCATCTTGTGACTAGACACCTTGAAATGAGTCACACTGACATAACTCAGGACTTTGATTTTTTTTTTTTTTTTTTGGATGTTTAAGTCAACGGCATTATACGCACATTTCTGATTGCAATTTTACAGCAGCTTGACCAAAATAGCAGACATTATCTTTAGTGTGCTCAGACAATAGTTAGGGAGGAGCTTGAGGGGGAACAGCACAGTTTTGACAAGTTTGTATTTTGAATGCAACACCTCTCTCACGCTACAGTACAAATAAAAAGGGCAAGTCACTGCGTACAAGTATATGGATAATCATCTCAGTACAAGTATAATCATTACAGCCATCTTCATGATGGAAAGACATTTACTAATTACATAAACATTTGTTGATACAATAATCAGGAGCCTGGATGATCTGATCAGTCTATGGCCCATAAAGAGAAAAAGGCAGTGCATGAATGGTCACACCAATAAATAATATTTGAATAAAACTACATAAACACTGAACAATCCCCCTTACAAGACCCTGCCATCACACGTTTCCTGCGTGAGACACAGCACATTTAAAATTAACCAGGAAATTATTCATTGGTGGTAGTCAAAGTAAATCTGCGAGAAATGAGTAATTGTATTAGTATAAAAATGAATTTTGGCAGGTTTAATTATATTGGCACACATTTAGAGTGAGAAGAAAGAATAAGAAATGAAATGAGAAAGAAAGGCAACTGTTCATGCAAAGCTGATGGTCAAGGACGTCCACAGACACACTCCTCCAAAAGCAGAGAGGAATTCCATTGAAACAGAGCTCATATTCAAATGAACAGGGTCAACGTAGAATTCTCCTGTGAAATGACATTTTGTTGGGGGTAATTTGCTAGACTCCTGCTGAGGCACTCTGGTAGACTATGGGAGTGTTCTCAATCTTGCCTGGCGGCAAACTAGTAGAGAGGTGGCAATTCATAAGGGAGAGGAGGGGGGGGCAAGCTTTGACTTTCCTTTGAAAGACATATTTTACAAGAGTAAACAAAGTAATAATCAGTCTTTTCCCATATTAGCTATCCTCTCAACACAGAATGCTATTAAAAAATGCCATAGCTTATGTGGTATGGCAACATGGATACATGATATAAACACATACAGGAAAGCTGTAACTTTTGAAGGAAACCTAAAGCACCTCTAGCTATTGAATTCAAGAAATATTGCTTTTTGTGAAACTCCCATGCACATTTTCAATTGAGCAGGTCTGCAGAGACAGACAAGAAAAAGGCCACACTTTACTAGAGGATATTTCTTGTTCAGTCAATATTTACTGATTTAGACTTCCAAACATTTTGCATCTGCATGTTCTACACTGACAGTAGGCTAAGAAAGAAAAAGGTTTATCCACATATAAATACACAAATTTGAGGATGATTATGGGAGCTGGAGACATTCCTAAATGTCCCACTTGTTTTCAATGGATACAATAAAGGATAAGTGTCAAACAGCAGACTTGTCTAAATGTAGTAAGTCAGAAAAGTCACTATTTCATCAAATGTTGTATTGGAACTTGTTAAACACATCTAGAATCACACACACACACACACACACACACACACACACACACACACACACACACACACACACACACACAACAGGGAAATCAAACAGAAATGTGTGAAGCTACTCTGCAGCACCAAAACTGCAACCTCACAGTGCACAATGCCACTTTCATAGAAAAAAAGACTGAGTCACATTAGCAGTGAAGGCACCACAGGAAGACAGAGAAACCCAAGCATGGCCACAATGCGTCACACTCAGTCACCATATTACAAGTATCCATCTAGTCCTCAATGCATGCTCATCAACGCCCACAAGCAATATCACCCCTCCATTTTTAACACACACAGGCCTTGTACATGCAAACATAAACTCAGCAAAAATTGGAGTGACTTTCAGAAACAAAACAGTTCCTTAAGAGGTCAAAACAATCATAAATCCTGCCTTACAGAGACTGAATTAGTTTGCTACATTTTGAAACACATCATACCACTGAAGCGTTTGCTGACAAACTCTTGTGAAATAATTGCAGGCTAAATATACTGTAGTAAGAAGTGACTGAGTTGCTGCAACCCAAATCACACTGTCCAACACATTTTAGAGCACAGGCAGTCGGTACAATTCAGACAAACTAAAGACGGTATGCTTGAGCTTCATTGTACCTCAGATTTCTATATATACACATTTTAACTATTTTCATTTGTCACGAAGTACAAGGAAGGCAGGACATGAATTTGGTTTTAAGACAGCAGTCAGTTTATTTTATTAAAGACAAAGGAAAATATCTGTTATTTCCAAAAAAAAATGAAAATGGTTCATTAAGGCTCCAGAATCAATTTACACAGTTTAGGCAGTTTAATATTTTTAAAGTAAAATATAAAACAAATTCTAATATGTAATTTATTGTTGTAGCAATCCCAAATATGCTCTTAGATAGTAAAATAAAGTGTAGTTCTGTGCATAGTGTCTCTTATTCCAAAGGGGATTTGGTAGCTAGGGTATGCACTGACACATCACTAAGATTCAACCATCCTCCTCGAGTTCTATTAAATGTGATAGCAGGGTGCTGACAGACGTCACATTTTGTCCTCTGTCCTTTGACTACACGGATTACGTTATTCTACTGAATAAAATATCAGTTCTCACACAGCATAATGGGCCCTGTGAGGAATTCAATCATCTCGGATAATCATCATTATCAATAATGCCAGTTAATTACCATAACAATGAGGAAAGTAATAAATGATGATGTCAAGGGAGAGCTACCAGGTTCAGGAAACAATGAGGATAGACACCACCTTTTTTCTTCTGAAGGGATATGAATTTCACCTCACAAAGTTAATAAAAACTTCAAAAAAGGATACATGAATGTATCATACATTTATGGATTTCCACAAACATTGGTTTGATTGCCGATTCCCATGAAGAATCAACTCTTGACTAAATTATAAGAATGTAGAAGAGGCAACATAATTTGAATTTGTATTACTAATTTCAGTACAAAACAACCGGGAAAAAGTCCTGCAAAGTTGCTCTGCTAAGCCTTCAGAGCAAACAAAGCTGTAGGATGAATACAGGATTGTCACTGGCCAAAAAACATTTATATTCTTTCACACTTGAGCTGAACCAAGAGGTTGACTGAACTGTAAACTTGAAAACCAAATAGTGAGGCAAGACACCGCCACCACTGGGCATAATTCACATGCAAGTACACAACTGGACAACCGACAATTTTCATGCAAGCAAATGACTGGACAAGCACTGACCATCCACCTAGCATTGAGTGAGTGAGTGACTACAATTTTAATCCGGTAGATTTGGCGGTGTAAACAAATGAAGAAAACAAATCAAATCTGCAATCAAAGATGTGGGTCTCAGGCATGAAGGGTGGAGAAAGGCAACAGAAGAAAGAGTGCGCAAGAACGGATGACAAAGCAAGCTATTAAACAGAGCATCAGGCTACGCTCCGGAAAGTCATGTGGAGCGTCATGATATTTCAGCAACTGTACAGTACGATACCGTATATAAAGATAAAACAGTTGGTTTTACTCTCGCACTTACAGATTTGGCAGTAGCTGAGATGTACTGGACCACCATCTCACGCTTGGTGCTCAAGTCCTTTCCACGCAGAGGGGCTTTGCGCTCTTCATTCAAGTTCATGTCCTCCTAAATACACAGACAGCAAAATGTAAAGTTAGGAAATAGTAAAGACCGAGTACTAACCAAAATGAGGCAAACAGTTTTAAGCAGAGTGCATAGCAATTGTATGAAAATACTTAAAATGTGAATTGAAACCAAGTTTGGGTTACAAAATGAATCATTTATTTTCACAACATGCAAACAGAATATGAGGCAAAAAGCGTTGTGTGAAACAGAAGTCAATCCCAAGTATACACATAGCACATACCTAATTTTAGTGGCCAAACAGTGGTACACTTAAACCTAACTGGCAATATCAAAATAAGCGCATCTCAAAACCTCAAACTTTGAACTAGGCTATTTACAGTACGACAGTTTCATGAGTAAGAAGAAACATTTTAGACCGACCAATAATTATAGTTCCATTTCCACTACAACCCTTTTATATCAGATCCTGTCCTTCTATGGCCGAATAAATGTCTTTTCTATCTCTGTTTCTTTGTTAAGTCACAGTGTACAGCAGCAGAAAATAAAGGCAGTAATAATTAGTCCTTGAAACGAAAGTAGCAAGGCTGCGGCAATAAAAACTGTACACCCCAACTCCGAACAGGAGAACAAAATCAAACAACACTGCGTCTATTGAGGCCATGCAATCACATCAGATAGGCTGGATAGGCAGTATCTGAGTGTTATTGGGAGTATTATCTTCATGCTACTTTAATTCTGCATCACAAAAGAGGTCTTTCATGTGAGAGACATCAGGGCATAGAGCGAAGGCCGGACAGAGCACTAAAAGCTAGGGAATGACATGATGATTAGAATGGAGGGGGATGTTTATCAGAAGCACTCTCTCACAAAGAGACGGCTAGAATGAACAGAATGAAAAAACATTCTCCTCAGGGTTTTAGGATAGTGAATCTAAAGTTGTGGAGGCATGCTGCCCTCTGCTGGGAAGCAAAGAAAACCCCGTGTCTTTTGGTACGGTTGATCTGATTTGGCTGCAGTCCACCTCCATCCAATTCAGAGTAAAATTCACTTAATAAATTAAGTATATGGCTTCTAAATAAGAACACTATCGTAGAGAGGTTTAAATATCTAACCACAAGTAATCTGATTCAAACGGTTTAGCTTCATTTCTCAGTGAAGCATGGGCAGGAATCCCATCCAGGGGCACTGTGACCTAAATTCCTTCAACTACATTTCCTCTAGTAAATACCCTCTGAGCTAGAAGAAAAAAACATTAACATCTTTTGTAAAACAGGCAAGGGGGAAAAAAAGCAGTTGAAACTTTTACAATTGGCAGATTTTTTCACCCAAGGAAAGCAGCAGGGTTTTTTAATTAATCTTTGAACCCTACTAATTTATCTGCTTAATTGGCATTCAATAAAGGAGGCAAAAAGTGGCAGGGTGAATGCATTGTAGGAGGGGTAGCGGGAGTGGGCCTGCGGGACGCTTGTCAGGGGGCAAACTGGAGGAATGAGCCCTCCATGTTTCGCCTCCAAAATGATTAACTCTCTTTTATTAATTATACCCTCACAGGCTACATAAAAAAAAGTCTCAAGATATCACGACTATGTTGCTGGTAGAACTGAAATGAGAAGATTTGAGCTGATATCAACGACACTGGAGTGACAAAGAAATCTCTACAAGAGCTTCTTGTCTCATGGTGGACTGCTAAGAATTTCCTAATAGCAATCAGTTTGTATTTGCTGTGCTCATGCCAGAAACAATCTCATTCTGCAACACTTTGCAAATCAAACATCAGTATTCTTGTTCATTCCTGCAGAGACAGATTCCATTGTACATGTACGGCATATACAGTCCAGTCCAGAATTCGCAGGACAGTGGCATATTGATTTTACTCTTTTGGTTCACTATTCTAGCAGACTAGACTTTACATGGGAAAAAAAATGGCTGAGGTTTTTGAGCTAAATTCTAGCTTTAAGGCTGAGCTCGTTCACATCCCTATTGGTAAGCAGACTCATGGCCCTTTATAAACTACATCCATCCCAGGTTTTGGGAAAACACAGCAGAATGTTCATCCTAAATACAGCCAAATTAACCAATGACATTTTAACAGTGTAATGCTCTTGACTGGCCAGTCACCTTAATCCAACTGAGCAGGTGTTTGACTCACTAAAGACCAGTCCCCAAACAAGTAATAAGTGAAGATGGCTGAACTACAGGTCTGGCAGCACCTCACCAGGGAAAATAGCAAGCATCTGCTGAAGTCTGTGGATTGTACATTTCAGGCAGTCGTTAACTGCAGCACATTTGCAGCTAATTATTACAATTTTTAAATTCTTACATATTTTCACATTTAAGTTTCTGATATGACCTATAAGCTGTATTCAGCTGCACTCAACAAAAATATAAGCGCAGCACTTTTGTCTTTGCTCCCATTTTTTATGAGATGAACTCAAAGACCTAAAACTTTTTCCACATACACAATATCACCATTTCTCTCAAATATTCTTCATAAATCTGTCTAAATCTGTGATAGTGAGCACTTCTCCTTTGCTGAGATAATATCCATCCCACCTCACAGGCCCATTGTTGTGCCATACATCCAAGAACATCACCTCATGTTGCAGCAGGATAATGCATGGCCCCATGCTGCAAGGATCTGTATACAATTCTTGGAAGCTGAAAACGTCCCAGTTCTTGCATGGCCAGCATACTCACCAGCATGTTTGGGATGCTCTGGATTGGCGTATACCACAGCGTGTACCAGTTCCCGCCAATATCCAGCAACTTCGCACAGCCATTGAAACAAAACTGCACCTTTCAGAGTGGCCTTTAATTGTGGGCAGTCTAAGGCACACCTGTGCATTAATCATGGTGTCTAATCAGCATCTTGATATGGCACAACAATGGGCCTGTGAGGTGGGATGGATATTATCTCAGCAAAGGAGAAGTGCTCACTATCACAGATTTAGACAGATTTGTGAACAATATTTGAGAGAAATGGTGATATTGTGTATGTAGAAAACGTTTTCGATCTTTGAGTTCATCTCATAAAAAATGGGAGCAAAAACAAAAGTGTTGCGTTTATATTTTTGTTGAGTGTATATATTAAAAAATGGTACAATTTCTGCACAGTTCATCTGGTTTGCATGTAAGCATCTTTAAATTAGGGTGGGAGCTTTCAATTAGTGACTGTTACATTTCATATCAAATTTGCTTTTGTACAGTGAAAACAAAAAATATTTATATGCCACTGTCCTGATAAGTACCTAACATCTACATTACATGCACAGCACATCGCACTATGTGCTTGAAATGAAGAACAACAATTCATGGGTACCATCAAATGAATCTGAGGCTGAAAGCGGGTACTCTTCAGGGAAAATGGATCTAAGAAAAGTAGACGAAGTAAAAAAAAAATGTTTTGCTTCAGCTGTGACAAATCAATTATTTTGTCCACTACCCTCAAGTCTGATCCATGAGTGTGTAAGGGCACATGCAGTAATTCTCCTGTGGGCTGGTTTTAATGTCCTGGTGCAGAGTGGAACTGCTGAGGGATCACATAGGAGCTTAATACTAGGAGTGTTCATCCTGACAATGGCACACACAGAGGCACATAAAACCTCAAACTAGCCACAGCAGCACTGCAATGTGACATTCCTCTTTCGCCGGTCCTCTGTCTCTGCAAGCACCTCGATACCACTCCCCATTCTCTAGAAAAATTGGTGCAGGAATCAAATTAGTTCAATCAATCCAAGGTAAGGATGGCCTGCTCTTGCAGGTTTTCATGCTGCCAGACAAGTAACAGCATCATCCAGGTGATAATTCCATAACTGCTAATGGCCACATAAACACAGGGGACTTAAAGTGTCAATATGCAACAACTACTGAGACAAGTTCACACCTTCAGGATCACAAATCGAACTCCACTACACGCCACCTCTCTGCTGTTTTGTGATGATCATTTCTACAGACAGCTTATAATGAAAAGGGACTGTGATAAGTCTAGGTTTAGCGTAACGCTTTCACAGCTTACTGACGGCTAAAGGACTTAGTTTACATGTCATTTTTTTTGTGCTACTCTGTTCTTAGGTTTAACCTCTCAGATTGGAGTTTGCATCTGCAATACAGCTGTCTCCTTAGTGAGATGCAAATACCGGACATTTCATCAGCGGATTTACTGCTGCGCATTTTGATGAGTCCCTGAACTCTGGCTGTGCACATCTTTGGAAATTCTGTGACAAAACACACATAGTAAAAGACATAAACTACACCCTTCTTAAGGCAGTGCTGAAAGCAAATGTTTTTTCATGCATTTTAACTTTCCCCATGCGCCTATGAATATACTCCTGCTCTCAATGTTGGCTTCAAAAATTCTAGAAAGAGTTCATTTGGTTTTCCTTGCCACTGTTTGAGTGCTTCTTCCTGTATTTTACCAGATCCCTTTGATGACCTTTCAGTAATAGACTATGTGCTATTTACACTATGAGATACACACAGCGCAATGTGTGAACCACTTTCCTAAGAAAAAATATTTTTACTTTCTCCTAGTCATTAATGCACAGTAGGTGGTCTCACTAATATGGCATGGGTCAGCCCTACATTTGAGGCCAGCACGACATCTAAGGCTGCAAAACGTAGCACCATAATAACAATCAATAACTGAATGGGTGTAAAGACAAAGAGAGCAACTAAAATGTATGTGTGTATGACATGAAAGGAAATGATGAGAAAAGACAGATGCTGAAGAGAAGCTACAAGCATCAAAAGAAACTACCCACCACGTTTATTTCTGTATTTGCTGCATCAAAGCAGAAAAGTTTACAGTCCATGAACGTAAATAGAGATGGCTCTAAAAGTGCATAAGTAAATAACCCTTTTCTTTTCGATTTCATTACTGTAATTATACTTCCCAACCCAAAGTGTCAAGGCCTGTCAAATGTCAGACTAGCAAACATGTCTTCTGTGTCGTCTGTCACTGAGCAAATTGAAGCCTGGGTTTAATGTCACGCTGCTGTGAGCACAAACATAGTAATTGAGAGGTGAACTGAGTGACAGGGATGAGCACCCAGGCAAGAAAACACTGAGCAGTAGCCTGATGAAAACCAGGAGCACTGGTCGCATTTCTGTGGCCCTGGCAATAAAGACCATTGTATGAGAAAAAAGGAAAGGCAGGCACCGTACCACACACACACACACACTCAGAGACATTATCCACAATAGTACACACAACCTATGCAATGAAGCCAGAGTAATTCAGCTCCTCACTTCAAAGAGATGGGCTGAAAGCTTTTTGTTAGATTTCAGTCCTGCAGTACATAAGGCCAAAAATGCATTTCAATGGAGAAAATCACAAGTGTGACAGCGCTTTGACCCCACAGATGAGTGCAAAGTGAATTTCAAAGTTTGGTGGGCTTCTGACAGCGGCCAAGGGAATACGTAGGTGGAGCCGGCCTTCACAGAAGCTTAACATCTGAATGTAAAATGGATTTATCTTTACTACAGATGCAGTAAAGAAAACTTTGATGATTTTAAATATGTTTGTAATTGGCCACAAATCCCATCAAAAGACAAAAAACAACAGTGAACTTAACATAAGAATTGGCTATGTGTCCAAAGCCTTATTAAGTTTATGCATTTGTGCCACAGAGCTTCATTGTTGTCCAAAAACACACCACAGAGCCACACTGTTTATTGACATGCTTCCTCGCTGTGAAAAATATGGGCACTATAGTTCCTCCACCAAGACAGAGGTTTGTTTTTAGTGCTGTTTGTTTTTGTTTGTTTATCTACCAGCAAGATTACACAAACATTAATCAGGTGCATTTCATGAAAACAGGTGGAGAGGTGGAGCTTGACCAAAGGATGAACCCATTACAAATTGGAGCAAATCTACATTTTTTTTTTAAACTTAGAGATAGGGCATAGGTCTTAGTATAGCACTAGGAATGTTCTCCTAGTTTATTTAGGAATGGCTTTGCAGACTAAGATTGGCGACAACGTTCATGACCTTTGGAGAGTCATTCCTGTAAGGTAGGGGTCAAACGGCCACACCAGTTCTGTTTACACTGCTTCACTTACTTGTTGGGCTACTTTTCACAATCTGTTGACTGTGGACGAAAACTCCTGGGGAAATTCAGAATTTAAGGGACAGAGTCTGATCAATACAACAAGCTTGAATGCATGTTCTACACATGAAATTGTCCGATGTGATGGATTGGTTTGGGTCGCAGTATTGAGAAGCAGAAAAACAACAGAGACTCGCGGACTGTTAAGGGCTAAGGGCAGCAGCTGACACTAATGTTACGCTGTCAACAGATAGCAAGGCTCTGAGCAGATTATAGATTCTGCAGTTAATCTGACATTTTGAAAACTGTACTGCTGGAGCTGTAAGTTTGGAGCGACAAGGATGAAGTTTCATGAGTTAAACTCACCAGGCCAACTTATCAACACAACCAAGGCCCAAAGTGTTGGACACCTTGTTCAGGCTGGACAAAACAAACTGACAGCATAATCCAGGATCCAAAAGGACAAAGTGGATAATCATGTGATCCTGACCCCTTTGGGTACAGTGAACTTCAGTTTCATGACACAAACATGTCACCAAATGCAACGCTGTGGCTCAGTGATGCATATTTTAGGTTGGACAACAATTGAGTTCTACGGCACAGAGGAAGAAGCCTAATAAAGCTTTAGATATACAGACGAAATGTCTCTGTCAGTTTCAGCCTCTTCGTGTGGATTTGTGTGTTGCAGCACTGTGCATACTAGAAAAATGAAACTTCAAAATAAATTTGTCAATTTATTACACATTTTGAAATTCAGGTTAGGGTCAGTCTTCAGAGGACTGTCATATGTCACCATTGGGAGTCACCTACACCACTTGATATGATGCTACAGCATACATAGTTCTAGCTGTGTGTTCCATCCACAAAGTATTGATTTGCAGGGCCCTAACCTGCACAGTATGGGCATCACTTCACAAACCTCGGCTACTACATCAGGGGTTTTCAATCTTAGAATTTGTGCTATGAAGTTCTGATGAAACAGTTAAATGGGATCTCTACAAACCTACAGATGAAATTCTGCCCTGCTTCTCATCACAGTTCTGTGTAGTCCTGCTGGTTTCAGATCTAAAGTTGTTTGTTTTCTTAACTCGTTAAGTTACAAGAACAGTAACAAAAGTTCAAATCTGAACAAATCTCTTAATTGACCTATTTTGAACCATAAAACAGCAAACTTCCCCAATTTATTGGGTAAACAATTGAAAGATGTTGCATTAAATACAATATAAAAGCAATAATTTCATTATCATGCTGTTTCATATGCCTCATCTCATCAGCAGTAAAAGAAGGATGCATGAGTAGCAAAATATTGAAATAAAAATGTTTGTCAAACTTTAGTTTCTGTTTTGTATAACTACCAAACAAGCAGACGGTCTGTTTTAGAATTCATTTCAGATTTCATCATAAAATTCTCAGTATCTATTACTCTGTGGTATAAGCAGAAGCAGTACAACTGTTGTAGAGTGCTCCAGGTGACCCTATGCAAGGGAAACATCGCAAGAAAAACACAAAGCTTACCATCATCTTCTCAAAGAGGTCAATAATTTCCTTCTCCGAGAGATTCATGGATCGGTCATCAAAAAGGGGCTGAGGAACAGGCAGCTCGGTTTGGGTAGAGAGGGGATCTGTTGGGTGTTGTATAAGGGGCTTCTCCTTCTTCGTCCCTGTTTTCCTGAAACTGGTGATACGATCACGCTGAAAGAAAACACAGTGTTTGACATATTTAAATATTGCACTGCTAATGATCCTTTCTGTGTCTTGCAAGTGTCTTAAAGATACTGTGTTCACCACATATTACAGTAAAGACACAATACAAAAATGCTGGAGAGAGCACATTTATTTCTCTTAGTACAGAACATGAAACTAATCAGAATTTACTTACCATTAAACTCATGGGATTACCTGGTCTGTTCTTCAAATAATTTTCACATACAGTACCTACTTAAGCTTGCTGTGTGAGTAACAAGTTTCCTTGTTATATTCATCACTTGACACCGCTGTGATGAATTCTGTACAGTGAAGTTCAGTGTGAAATTAGAAAAAGTACAAGAACCGCATGCAACCAGACACTGTTAGTTGAATTTAGTAAAATGGAAGGGAGACGACGTGCTGGATGAATGAGCATATTATACATAAATGAAATGGAAAGACACACATATATATGACAGACATGATGTCACTACTGTCAGTAACATGAAATATTACTGTATGGATCAAACATACTGTTTGTTACACAGATTTCTGCAAGCTGCAAAGACATGTTGGCTGGTTATACAAAAAATAATGCAGCACTATCTAAGCTTTTAAGTGTCAAAGTGAGGCTATTTGTTAACTAAGAGTATTAAAAAAGCCCAAGGCAAAAACATCTAATCAAAAATGCTACTGATAATCACACACTAAATGATCTATGAGCTGCTTACAAAAGTCTAAATGCTATGGGCTAAGTTCTGTTCATAATGAAAAATTTAGGCCAACAGACCTTGGTGGTGCTAACTAACAGCACCATGAAAAATCATCTTTTATTTACACAGCTTTATAGCGTGGTACCAAAACCAGTAAGTGAGACGGATTAAAGTTCATTCCTTTATTTGTTACTGCACAGTAATATAATTTCACACTGTACTGCAAAACTGCATGTATCCCATCTTTACACGTTCATGTTTAATTAAAATATTCATTTAAATCATTTGTTTTTGTCATATTTGATCCATCCACATATTTCAGTTCAAAGTCTCATGCAGTCAGGACAAAACATGAGATGACGCAAAGTAAAACGAGTCACACCAAAATTAAACCGAGCGCCTTACCATATCATCAGCCAAAGTTTTTATGTGTATGTTCTGTTGGAGGGAGGGCACAGTGTGAAAAACAAGATCCAACAGAAAATGACAATACCGGAAAAAGCACAGTATGCGTCCCATCTGAAGTGTTGTCACATGTACAGTGTCCTCTGGATACTTTCTCGTTTTCCTAATTCTAAGCAAATTAAATTTCCACTAACTCTTGTATACATTAGAGAAGACATAAAACATATATGCTAAATGTTTTCAAACAACAGCTAGAATTAGCTTATTCTCATGATCCGTTTTTTTTTTTTTTTATCCAGTGATAGTACGAGTAAATCCAGGATGTTGTACATGTGTAGGATGTGACAATACTGATAACAATGATCCCAAATAATAGGCTAAATGTAAACATGTGTATGTGTTCAAGGTTGAGCATCACCAAGACACATACATTAAACACACATAGCAAAGAAATACATAAAATGAGACCTGTCATGAAGCACTTATAATCCCACAACCACACCACTTTATAATATCCACTGAAAACATGCAAGTTAGTGCTGCTGGTTGGTTTTGTATATTTCAAAAACACAACATGTTCTCAATGCATTGTGTTACAGACTGGCACAGTTAAAAACCATTGCTTCTACCTGCTCAGGGACTGCATATGGAAATTAGCTAGCAGCTAAATCTGGTACAATACATCCCCTTTTCTATGAGATTAATGTTTGCGTGCATGGTCCCTGACAAATAAATTATTAAACTAAACTAATTTTTTTTTTTTTTTTGCTATAGCACATGTTCTAAAGAGCATCTTTTGTTGTGACAGTGGCCCGAAAAATTAAAACCACAACTTCTCCTAATGCAGATGTTCATCTTCGTCTCAGACACAATAAGGCAGCCTACAGCCAAGGGCTTGTGGCTCGGCAAGGGACAGCCATTTGAAACACACCTCAAATGGGAAGCAGTAGCAACACTGCCATATGCTGTGGTGCTAGGCTGTAAAGTACTAATGAGTAGGGAGATGTGGGGTAGTGATGGCCATAAAGCCTGCCTCCAGCCGCGGATGTCTCCACTATTCTAATCAGGAAACCACTGATGCTGGGGCGAGCAAACAGATTGGCTCTAACCTGCACCTCCCTCTGTGTATCTTCATCAGCTGTCGCTCTGGGCAACAATGAGCAGACACTCAAACTGCCATATCCATCACTAGTTTTGTCGGCAACAACTGATCAACAGTTGGGGGAAAAAAAAGCTATAAACCACAGAAAACAAAACCTCAGCCTCTATGTGCAGGCTTCATGTGTTGCCCAGGTTGTTATTTGAAGTCAAGATAACAAATATGGCATTTGCATCATGCATTATGCATAGAGGGTGCTGTGTGGGATGTCCAGGTAGTTATCTTACTGTCACTCATTTCCTTTAATATAGCTTCAGCACTCCACGCAATGTCTGTGATAGTAAGAATGTGACCTGAGCAACAACTTTTCCCATTTCTAACTCAGAGCAATGTGTCATTAAGCCCAGCATTCTCTAACAGTCTAAAACTGCGTGAAACAATAGCTAATTTTCAAATGGAGTACTTAAACATTTTCTAATCAATTTAACAACAATCAAACCACTGTTTGGTTAATTGCCTTGACTTGAGGGCCTTTCCTTGCCCATTATCTTGGCAACATCGCAACATTGCAATTTAACATCTAACAATTAAGCTTGCATGTCCTCTGGGCTTCTCTCGCTTATTAAAGTAAACTTTTTCATCATAATAAATGTTTATTACCAAACACATATTTCTCTAAATAACCTAATCAAATTAGCTCTGGGTCCCTCCTTAATCAAATATGATTATGACTCCATGCAGATCTTTAAAAATGAAAACACAAAGCAATATCCCACAACTTGAGAGCCAATTTGGGGACACAAAACCATATCAGTATGCATATTTCACACAATAACTTTTGAAATTGATATTACAAACTACAATTAATGCTAGTATTCCATTAACTCATAAAGAGACATATCCTTCCTACAACTGCTCTTAGTTGTATAACAAAATGTCACCAAGTGGCACATGAAATAAATTTTCATCCAAGACGGACAAAAGACCTGTTTTGTTTCAAACTGGCTATAATTGCAGAGCTTTTAAATAGCAACACTTGTTATACTCAACTAATTTAACTAGGCCATCTGTATGATGTCATTTTAATTCACTCACTGGAACTATCACTATAAAGTCAGTGACTACGATGCCTCTCTAAAACGAGTTTAGAAGGAAATTAGGTTTTACTTTAATTAGTTCTAATAACAACAAAGGATTACTGGGACCTAGACACTGTTATCAGTGCTGCTGACAGTTTTTGGCAACTTCATGAAACTACCTTGTGTCCCTGTTTAATCGACTGTACTGTTTAGCCACAGGCTACAAGGTGTTAGCAACACGCACACTTGTCTTTCACTGCGACAAAGAAATCCACGTTTCCTCTGGGGGGAAAATAGATAGCAGAACTGGAAGAAACTAAGGAAAAGTGCAAATTTTATAATTAGCCTCATATGCTGGCAAGTAAACTTAAATCGCTCAGCAGTCCAGTCTACCAGAAAATCTGGATTCCCATTTGATGTTCATTCATTTAATAAACAGTTTGTTGCCTGTTCTGAGAGTACCAATTATCAATGTCCTTAACTAGCATTTAAAAATTCCACATATTTCAGTGGAATAAAGCACATCTTGTTGTGGCAGACACTAACAATTCAAAGCAACAGGACAGTGCTGAAGAGATCTTACAGACACAGTTCAAAACAAGACAATATACTGTACTAGTAACTCATTACAAGCGGACACTGGAGAGCTGTTAGACACAGAAGCAGTATAAAACTTGCCATCTGCACTGCACAACAACAAGACAAGGAATAAAAAGCAACTAGTAAAATGAATGGCCAACATTTCTTCACCCCACATAGCGACAAGCATGCAGTTTGCCTTTGTAACACTGTTGTTGCTTAAAATAATAATATACTGTGCTTATACATACAAAATCTTGATTTATGTCCAAGTGAGAAATTAAATAAGTGTTGATGCACACGTTGCAAAATGATTGTGAACCTGCTTACACAGGAACTTTAAAGCCTCAGTCAGTGATGACCTCAATTTAGGACAACCATTGAGAAACCCGCACATCAGCACTGTACAGTGGTCTGGATAATTCAGACGGCCAAAGATGCATGTCCGTTATCATTGTCAAATCACAGATCAGAAATACTGCGAAAAAAAGATGCCCTGTTCTGAATGTCAAAATAAAAATATTTAATCCACAAATCTAGACTGTTGCTCTTCAGCATTTCAATAGGGTGCACCAGAGCTCCTGCTATAAATTGATGCGCTGCCCTGCCCAGTGGCCCGGCGAATGAATATAACAGATTACAGATGTGACAACGTTTATCGAAAAATACTCCATGGATTATGTTGAGAGTAAAATCAAAAAGCTGGTTTTAACTGAAGAAAAACACAACTCCACCAAACCTCTAATGTTAATTTACATGAGAGTGTCACGTTTGCCAATTATTGTCATAAATGTCGAAATTGTGTAATTTTTCTTCGTGTAATCTGATAGGATGTACAACACAGCCAATGCCGTGATCAATTTTAAGGGAGCGGCACCAGACAGCACCAAATACCATCCATGTAACTGAATTAGATAAAGTCTAAGCAAGTTAATTGCTCTAAATAAATCTTGTTACAAAGTCCTCTCAGTGGCTGTCTTTGTAAACTCAGAGGTAGAACACAACACAGCCTCCACTGCTACAAAAGATATCTGGAAGCACGATTTATTTTTCTCAATATAATGTTTCACGCTTATCTATATGTTTGCACTGTGAGAACATCATTTTGAAGACGTGCAAAGAAGTGGAAAAAAGAGGCCAAAAGACACTGAAGACCCCACTTACAACTGGGGTTTCATGCACTCTAAACTGACGCTGAGAATATATTGACTGCAGCAGCCACATAGACATACAAGTCTCCTTTCTGTGTGTTTTTCCTCACAGTATGCCTGTAATTATTCCTGAATCCTTAAATGACAGTAAACATCTGCTCTACTGTGTTGCGTCTCATTTTTCACAAACTTTGGTGGAGGTTTTCTTCCTCCTGGCTACGACAGCAGCACCACAAGGAGTTTTACAGACTCGTCTTTGCAGAGTAAAACACACATCAGGTCTATTAACATCGGTTGGTTTTCCAAATTTGACATTTCGGCAAAACTCTGCACGGGTAGCAACAAAACTGAATGCTAGTGGTGTACATCACTAAAATACCAACTTAACTATTGGAGGTCAATTTAATCAACAACTTGATTAGCAAATCTCAACAGCATTTACACAGTCTTTCTACAGACAACCTACCTGAACGTCAACCCAAAACAATTCTAATATTTGATTGAGTCATTCTTTTAAGTGAAAAAATAAATAAATAAATAATGTGACAGCTGTTTCTCAAATACGAGAATTTGCAAATCAGATATCTTGAGGTGTTTAACTGGTGTTTGGACAAAACTAGCAATTTAAAGATATTATGGTAATTTGTATCAGTCCTATTTTATAATAATACTGATTAATAAAAAGACACATTGTCACAAAGAAGTTATCACAGACTTATGAGCTATATAACTAGAATTGACGATGTCTGATGTGTGTTTTTGTTTTCAAACTGTTATTTTAGAAACAGAGTGTTCCACACATGATGTGGTTTACATTTACCTGAAGTGACAATGGAATTATCTCTAGCAAAAAAAACATCTATATGTGAGTTAGTCATTACAAAAGGCAGCAAAGAAGAGAGTAAAATCTAGAGTGAAAGATTCTGCGTGATTATAGAGCACATGGAACACATATAGTGTTGTACTGTAGGCAACGCCACAAGCATACACTGGGGGCCAGACAACAAGCAACAGACGACACCACCTCTTACCACAGCACAGAAAAATCTGTCACATACAGCATAATGGCATCCTTGTCATCTCAGCAAGCTGATTTGCAAATCATTTAATCAAGCATAGACTGTGAGGTTGCTTTCCTCAAAAAAGAAAAAAAAAATCAGGTCATAAGCAGAGATCGCTCTTCTTGTATATAGTCTCGGTGTGAGATACTTGTTTCAATCACATAACAAAAACATCTCAGAGCTTGTGATTAATCTGAAAAAAAAGGAAAATAAACAAAAAAGAATGCACTAGATATCTGCGAGAGCTGGTGTGCCTTTAAAAGGGCATGAATCTGTGGTCGCTTTATTATTTCAGGAAAGTGCTGGTACTGTTTACAGTTTCCTAAAACAGCAAGTACTGAAAAGGGGAAGCACACAAAAGGCAGTGCAGCTAAGATTTCAATGGCTCCACACTCGATGGCCTCATCATGTGACTGCAGACTAGCACAGCACTGCCCGCAGGTTATCTCCGTCTCCGTTGAAAGCAAATTTCTGGTACTGTATCCTTCAGGGTCGGCAAGATATGCATTACAAAAGCCGGGGTTTGTAAGGAAGGACGGAGATCTTCTTAAATTGTTCATGACATCACATAAAATGTCATTTGGATTTTACAGACTACTGAAATAAATCTGTTCCAGCAAAGACTGTATTACATGTGCTTCAGGAACTTTACGGTGTTGCAGTTATTATTCTGATTTATTTTAGCCGGGATTTAAAGTCGAGCTTAAATCATGCAGCGATCACACCTGCTGAATCAGTCGTTTCCTCTAATTGCTGACATGTGCAAAAGCATGCGAACCCATGACCCTATTTTTATCTGCAGGCTGCTGGCTAAGTGGTGGCTGATAATGCTGCACATAACCACAGCGCTAGGCAGCAGAATGTTGAAAAAGAAGACTCCCAGCATCTGAAAATATGCTGCTGCAAATGTCAAAGTAGTGACTGTACCTGTCACATTGCTCTGTGATATCCCACAATACCCCTGCTACATTTTAAAATATGATGACTCATGATACGTCTGTGTCAAGCCTTTTTCACTTGACACATATCAGGCAGTGCACCAGGCTCTTCTCTGTCAGCCAGTCAGTAGCTGCTCTGCACTGACCTCTTTTCATAGAGCATCTAGCCTTACATGAAGGATTTTTTTAATCAATTCTACAGTTCAATTCAATTCAAATACACCATCAGCTTGCTTTAGAAAGACTTACATCTATAGACATTCTTCTGTAGCATGGTATTTTTACAGTAAATCTGTCTCCCATTTGTAATTTTCACCACTGATTGCAATGCACAGCTGTTAAACCAGCCCGCTAAAATCAGATTTTTAACTCGCACTGAAAAACTCTAATTCAAAGCATATCAATAACACAAATAAACACCTCTTCTGAGCAAATGCAACAGAAGGAAAGCTCACCCATTGCAATAATTTAACATCAATTCGAGTGAAGGAGCAGGGAAACCCCTTCATCCTGGCCTGCATTAGACTCAGCCAAATCACATCCTCCACTCATGAGGCATCAAACTGCTCCATGCAGCTATGACCAACTTCCCCGTATGATTCATGTATTGCTACAGAAAGAAAGGATGCACTGATGCTCAGGTTGTCTGACACAGACTTTTTTTTTTTTAAAAATAAGTAACAGCAAGCCCAATAAACTTCCCATTCTCAAGCCTTGGATCTAATCCATTGATATACATGAATAAGGCTCATCTCGGAGGGTGACATTAGAGCAGTGAATGTGTCGGTTTCCTCCACTGTGTGACTAAAGCATTCTTCACTGCTTCCTCTCTCCAACTTCCTGAATGCCATTAAAACACTCACATGTGGTCTATTTCCTGCTGTTTTTCGCATGCCTCCGAAACACAATTGCAGTTATATTTATTCAATAACACATAATGAAATGCAAAGTAGCACATGGAAGAAAAAAGAAACGGGCAAAAAAACAGGCATTACTGCATCATAAAACTTGTTGAGAGTGACCAAGCAGGAGATGCGAAGCCTCAAGTCTGCAACAAGCTGACAACTTGTACTAACCACATGCTAACATGACCTAAAATGATCCCAGAGGGTTCCCTAAAGCTCATGTATCAAAGCGTTGAAAGCTTCAAATGCCACAGCTTCCACCAGCAGCAGCACAGTAAGCCATTAAATATGATTCACAATGTGATACTGTCAGAACTGTCAAAACCATGAAGATTACCCACTGCCTAGCTGTACACTCGATTCTGACATAAAACCTTCATATTTTCAAATCTGGGGTATAGCCTAATGTGTAGCAGATCTGGGTGGCTCTAGTCAGACTGAAGAGTAAAACAAGAAAAACTTTTTTTTTCCCGCAATATATATGTAAAAAAAAAAAAAAAAAAAAAAAAAAAAATCGATAGATCGATAGACTACCATTAAGTGTTTTAAGTAAGAGTTGTCAGGCCATCAAATGTCGCTACAAGAGCTTTAATGCAGCTTAACATTGATTCTTAGAGTCTCTGGAACTCTTCTGGTGGGATGAAAAACCATTCTTCCAAAACATATTCTCTTGCGGTGTTTTGGTGATGGTGGTGGAGAGCACACAACTAAAGTTTGGTGACTGGAAAGGCCAGAGCTTTTGATTCAGATCATTTTCATACTCATGAAACAATCCAGTGGGCTTGATAATGTGCAAGAGACCACGCCCATCAGAGTAGAGGTAAAATAAAAGGGAAAGGAGATCAGTCAGAACAAGTCTGCATTGATTCACAGTTACCCGTTTCTTTAAGGTCTTGATTATACTCTGCTGGACAACTGCAGACATCCACAAATGACTAGTTGCTGTGGTTATACTACTTTTCCAGTGCACAGGAGTCTGCTTGGAAGATTCTGTTGCATACATGTGCAGTCTTATCTACATATTGTGCACATAATTGCACAAACTCATATTTTCAACTGCGTGTGCACATATTCAGAGGGGTCCACGCAGACCCTTGTGGACTGAGGGGTAAAATTTAGTTATAGGGACATTCTACCCTAAATTCTGGAAATAATTATTGTTGATACTCAGTAACTTCCTTAAATCAGTTTCATTTTATCTAATTCTTGTACAGACACCTGAAATAATTCCACAGAGAGAGTATAAAACACCAGATATATGCACTGTAAGCAGTTTAAATACTAGTTACTGTTAGGTCTTTGATACACAGAGGCTGTGACTGGACACACTGCAGTTACCTTTAAGCTTCAATGGAGCTTAAAACACTACAAAATCAATTCGAAAATAGCTAACAACAGAACATTATACAAACTTGTCAACAGAGCCATGTGACACTGTTCAACTTTACCGTTTTCCAGCTACTGACCTTACAGACATGTTTGTAGGTGTTAAGAATGTGCGTTAAAGCTTTCAGATGAACTTGTATGCTTCTCTCTTAGCAACATATAACATTTATTACGTATCATACAAACTGGCATGATGATATCTTTCGTATTTGTGGTGCTCATTTGGCACAAAGTCTTTCCAAAGTTTAATCGTTGCCCTGTGAGACTGTTACTAGCTCCACATTGTAGCTGCTGACAATAATTGGCTGCACTCGGCTTACATTTGTAGCCAGCAGGTAACAAACTGTACTGACGTCTCTGAATATTTTAAACTAACACTGGGACAAAGCTTCACTGTGTCGTCCTGCAGCTTCCTAGCATAAGTGACAAAAAACGTCTTGTTTGTTTGTTTGAGCTCTTTCAGTGTCCAGTCCTGTTTCTCTGCTGGAGTTATTTGTTCTCAACTTGCTTTAATAATTTTATTTGACTCGTGTTGTTCAGCATTTGGTCAGTGTTTTGTTGTGTTTAATGTCTGTATGAATGAACTGACTTGACTCTGTTACGTATTTCCAGGAAAAGTTCCACAGTTTAATTCTTCATCTTACCTCTAGTATTGTGTCTTTTTCTTCATCTGCTCATTACTACTGTCTCTTTTCTATACCTTTTCTCACACAACATCCCCATTTTTCATTGAATAGTCTCGTAATGTCTTTCAGTTATGTGTTGACCCCACTGTCATCTCAATTCTTCTTTTTGGTCTTCTAGACTATGCTCCTCTTGTTCTCTTAAAATTCAATGGTGACACCTACATTGTCCACATGACCTTAAATTCTCCACACGAGCAGGGACACGCATGAATGTGACATGTGTGTCTTGCTTTAGTACTCTTACATGCACTAACATGATTGAATATTGCAAATCCTAGTGACGCACCAAAGTTATACTCGCCAAAGCAAATATGAATCAGACACTCTAATTTTATTTCTACTATGTGTTTTCAATCTATTTTAAAGCAACCAAAATGACTTACACTTATCTACACACATTTACATAATTATTAAAATTCTTGGTTCCACTAATGTCCTTTATCTGCCAAAAGTAATTTTCCAGTATCAACAGTATGTCTACCATTTTTTATTAAGTTATTATAACAAAATATATTAGGGACTATTATTTTTCAAAACATACTTAATGAACCACTCCGATCATAACTTTAGGTCGGCCTACAGACTGCCAATAATGAAACACTCTCTAACAGGCTCACCCTGTGACAGCACAGGAGCTAATTGTTAAAAGAAAAACAGAGAAGAGCAGACGTGCATCTGATAACAATGGAATAATAGAGCATAAATGGGAGTGAGCTTTAATTCACAGCCAACATGTATTATGAACATCTGTTTTTTTAACATTAAGTCCAGCACAATATTCTCCCTCACGTGTTATATCTTAAACAAGACATTAATTTTGATTAATTTTGATAATTTTAAAACTTAAACCATTTTAGTACTGGCCAACTGTCCTATCTATCTGCACTATGTATGTAATATTACTACTGTAAAAAAGTGCTAAATAGCAGACATTTATCTCAGTTATGCTGCAAACTAAACCACTGACCGCTTTCAGTTTCTTGACGCAGTGTATGTGCAGTACATGCACAAATGACCTTGATATACTGATCACCCTTCATCCTTTTGTTAAAAGCAAACAAGTATAGCCTGCTATGAGCAAACATGAATCAGCCCCTTGACTAATTAAATCACAAGGTTAAATTACCACCAAACCCGCTGCCGGTGAAGAAGATGGGTACTTCTTTTTTTTTGTAGTTAGAAAGTCCCAGTTCAATCATTTGACAAATATTACTTTTTTGGTTGTTCAAAAGGAACGAAGATTTTACAATCACTGCCGAAGAGCAGCTTAAGCCTTTGATAAATATACTGTGTACTTGAGGATAAAAGTCTTTTCCAGAGACATTCACTGCAGTTCACTGCTCAGTCAGTCCTTTTTTGGCACAACTGCTACTTTACTACATCAGTGAAAACATCATGAATTCCTCCTTACATCAAATCTGTCTGTGGGACAATGGGTTTGTTTGGAAAAAATATCACAGGACTGCATGTCATATGATATAAACTTCTTAGTACAGATAATTCAAAAAACTCACATTTTGGTGAATGAACTCATATGACATATAGGACATCAAGTCAGCTGTTTGAGAAAAGTTGAGAGGAGGAAATTCATGTGACTGTTCTTTCTTTCTCTAAATTTTGGCTGACATAAAAGACAGAAACTGAAGCTAAACCTTTAAGTTCGTAAGCAATCCAAAGTGCCACGTATATAAAAGCACCCAATAAATGTCCTTTTCCTACATTCAGATTGCTGGTTGAAAGTAAGCCTGCTCCTACACACTCTAACATATGAAGCCCCATTGTTATTACATGGATGTAGTGGGATGATTCTGCTCTCATGCTGCACAGTGAGGTCATCTTTTACTCTGGTATGTGGAAGGGTAGTATTTCTGCCTTTCTGGAAAACCAGCTCTCCTGAATTCCTTTAAAAGACCTCATTCCATTTGCCAGTTCAACTGGCTGTCGTACTATAACAACATCAAGAAAAGGACATTATAACAAAAAAAATAGCAAGAAACCACTGGTACATTTTGAGGTATGTTTATCTCAGAACACTGTAGTGCTATTCTAATGTCCTTGGCTGCGCTGAGTACCTACATCCTGGGCCCATAGCCCAAATGGTGTTGGTGTGATGTAATCCTGCCCAGTGACTTGTTAAACAAACACACAGCTCTCAGTGTTTCTCCTCTAAAGACTGATTTGACTTTGCCTCGACCAAACTGTGAAAGTTTGACCCCTTCCTCATTAGCCATGCAAATGGTACTGTACTTTCTAGCAGTTCTGAGTGTGAAAGCAAAGTGACAACCTCAACTTTGATCCTTCTCATTCTAGATCTTACCCTATGCTTGAGCCACGACCACATCCACACAACCTACACTGCATGTCAGGCATGCAGCTCTGTAGCCCCATATATAGCGAAAACTGTGCGTACTCAACGAATATGAGCGAGTCTTAAACTGTCCTAGAATGAGATTGCACAATTATCTGACAGACCTCTGAAAAGAAGCTATTGTCCTATTTGCCTTTAAAACAGACTAGCAGTATGTTCGCAGATTAAACTATGCATGCCATGATGCTTTTAAATTTCATCCTATTTACACATCTGCAAACAAACTTAGTGTATATTGGGGCAGCGAAAAAGTGGGGATAAACAAAAGACGACAAATCAGGGCTCCACCCAGGGATGAATAATCGCTTCCTCCTTCAAACTCCGAGCTGTGCCGAGATTTCTACAACAGCCACAGTTCAGGCTTCCTTTGCCTCCAACTGCTCTGTCCTCAGATCTGAAGAACAGGGAACGTGCCTAACCACGAGACTACTTCACAAAAAGCTTACACAGACGTCTCACAAGGGATTCGCTGAGAGCTGATGTCATCTTGGCGCTCTTGCAAACATTTTAAACTCTGGAGGCAGGATATTCACGAGTTGCAGCCTGTTGTCAGGATTTCTCAAAGCAACACCCTTCAGTAGCTCTGGGAGTGCATGTCTTTGCAGTCCACTCTGGGATTTCCTGTCTGGCAGTCATTATGGTCCCACTTTCTCTTACCCTAACCTTGCTCTGAACAGCCAGTGATTACAGTTTAAAGCTCTCTAGTTTGAAATACAGCAGCACTGACTTCCATGCTGTTTCAGTTCTAGGACACATTCATATAACACTAACAACAGTCACAACCTACACACAAAAACTGAGATCTAAACAAAATCTTCTAGTAAGTCATACATTCATGTGAAATCTGACTAACTAGTTTCAAGCATTTTCAACCTCAACAGTGGCTTTTTAGTTCCTTGTTTAGCAACTGTGGCTGCAACTAAACTTCTGACCAATCCCACCAACAAGGCACAACACTACTAAGAGTCGATTTTTGGCATCTGAGAGGCGACATTAATCAGAAAGGTTCAACACTAGCCAAACTTTCCATGCTGACAAACTTGGAAAAGCAGGAACTAAAACCAACAGCAGCCAAAGTTTTGTGTCTCTGGTTATGGAAAATTACTTTCAACCAGTCATTTCTGCAACTGCTGACAGCACTTAACACACGCAGTAGTTTAGTTTAGATTTACGATTTTACATTCCATTTAGCCCACTGAATACAAGAATGTGGTTGCAGTTTACCTAATGAGGCTGTTGTTGGTTTTGAATATTCTTAGGAGCAAGGGACACTGTTTACACAATTGCGGTTTGTTAGTTTGGGCCAACAAGTTGAAGCCCAGCATGAGTTGACATATCAGAAGTGACTGATTCAGATTCTATACAGAATACTGAGCTCCAATAATGCAGAAAAGGTTACCTCCTTTTCTAAAAACCACACTATTCCCTCTACGTAAAATATTACAGCAAGCCAAACCAACGAGGAGACTAAAAATGGAACAATTGGTCGAGGTTGTTTTCAGTTGTTATCGCACGAGCCTCAGGCTGACTAAGGGTATGTTTTATCAATCACACACACACTCACACAGTACATAAAGCCACCACAAACCACATGGACATCACATTACACAATGAATCATCCAGTAACTTGACTTTTTCTTTGTGTACATTTAAAGATATATATGTGGGGGTCAAACTGTCACAACAACAACACTCTAAATAAAACTTCCAGGGGATGTATTGACGGGAGTAATCACATGATGCACTGAGTGCTTTGAAAAGTGAAGCACTCAGCGAAACGGTATCTCTTTTGCTCAACTCAAACAGCTATTAGCCCCTCTGCATTGGGCTACATTAAATAGTAATAACAACACATCAATAAGTGTTTGTGCCTCATCCTGCAAGTCAACAGAGAGGTATCGATAACATGCAGCTTCCTAACTGCACTTAAGTCATGTTTAGAGTTGGTTTGATTGGAATTCGCTATTAAAACTGCACTCACTAACCTGCCATAAAATTAGTCAAAATCTTTACCACAGTGTGGGTAATAAATCTTTGCTGAAACTTTCTGCAACTGAAAACCAGTGTAACTTCCTGCTTTACAAGTTAAGAGAGAAATTAACCCCTGCTTGTGGGATTACATGATGTGACAGTTCACTCACACACTAACTGCCATGTGAGCAACTCTGAACACCTACCAGCTTCTTGTTTTTACCCTCATCCTCGCTGGATTTCTTTTTAGAGGGTTTGTTCGGATCCTCCCCACCGCTGGCTTGATCCATTGTAGTTTTAAGTTAGTCCCCCCCTGCAGAAATAACCAAGTGCGACCTCCTTAAAAGTTGACCACCAGCAGCGGGCTTTCTCACAACACTTGTCCGGCGCACTATACAAGTCAAGTGTTTTCAAAATCCATTCCGTTTATAGACAAACAATGAATTCCAAATAGTTGCCGATCACTATCCAGCAGTGGAGGAGGCAGCCTGAAGGGAGGAGAGGTGTGGTAGGATATACGTCCTGATGTCAACGCGGCTCAGCTGGAAGTCACTCCGAAGGCTCTCTTGGAGTAGCACAACACTGTGTAAACAACAAATGATGAGTCTATCACAGTGTCCCGGGTGTTAAGTTGCACAAATGTTTCCCTTCACACGTGTTTTCCCTGAGCAGCTTTGTTAGTATTCAGAGTGCAGCCACATTGAGTGAGGACAGTACATTGTGAATGGTAAAACAGATGTCAACAAACATGCTGCGGTTAGCTAGTTAAAACACCAGCGATGTGGTGTTACACTCACAGACACGTCGTTTTGTTTGGGAACTGGCTATATTGATAAAGAAAGCAAACTTAAAACCGCGCAACTTAGCAATAACGGGATAGTAACCGATAAGAAAAACGTTTCATGTCAGCTAGGATGCTAACAGGGTATTCCACGTGCCCTGACAACGCCGTTGTTCAGGTGACAATACAGACATTAATCAGAATTAGCGCACCGTTGTTGTAATATTGGAAAATCACCGTTGTTCTCTCTGCTTGGAGTACTTTACAGGGCTGTTCACTTAGCCAAGCTAGCAACTGGCGACTGTTACCCGCCGAATATTGTTTGTTTTAGCGGACATATTAACACACCGGCATATACAACACTAGTCTATAAATTACAGCGTGAAAAATAAATTACATGTCAAAGAAAAACTCAAAAAAATCCCAGCCGAAGCTTACCTTTGCAACCAAGCTTGAAAAGCAGGCCCCCGGTGATTCCGCCCACCTCGGGTCTGATTGGCCAATGGGATGCGTAAGAAACGGGGATTCCGGCTGCTATTGGTCAGACGGGCCGACAGTCCTAAGGTCGGATGGCGTCGTCTGGGAGGAGACTGTTGTGACGGGGAGGTCAGACTGATCTCACAGCGAGCGGATGGGACTCAGTCAGCTTTAAGAATAGATCTGTGAGAGAGCTAGACAGGGATGAAGAAACACGATAGGAATCTGCACACACCCTGGATGAGCCTGTGTGTGTCATGTTGCCATCACACAGACACACACCTTTACTGTGGCTGGTGTCATTCACAGAAGCATGGGTGTAGCTTTAATTTGTATAATGAAGGGATCCATTAAGCAGGAGATTTCACTGTTTAATTTAAATATATTTTTCTTGTAAAGGAGAACACACAATTCAAGTACCAAGTTGCAAATCAAAATATAATATTTTTCAATGCAGGCATTCTGTATTTCTTTCAAATATTTGTTGTTGAATCTAGTTAGTGTGCACTGATTATTTTTGACATTTCTAAAAATAAATATGTAGAATAAAGTGATTTTTGTGAAGTTTGGATTTGGTTCATTTTTTCTGATGGAAATGCATGCCACACATTATTAGTCAGAAAGCTGAAAATCCAACTGGACATGTTTCAAATTGAGGTTTTTTTTTCTAATATCAACTAGACACATTAATTGTCATGTCTTGATCTCTGAACTGTGCAAGTGCTGGCAGACAGGTTTTATTATGGCTGGAGAAAGCTAGGCTAGCTGTTTCCTCTTGTCTTTGTGCTAAGCTAAGCTAAGCTAACCAGCAGCTTCTACGCAACACAAGAGTTGTCCCAGCAAAGCTTTTGGGCACATTTCTCAAAATGCTTAAATGTACCTTTAAGTAATGTATTTAATGTTAATCAAACTTAAAACACTTAGTGGTTACTTTTCTTTGTTTTGTTTTGCAATATATTGTGGCTGTGGTTGAACAAAGGAAGCAATTTGAAGGTTTTGAGGAACTTAAGGAACTTGATCTCTACACACCGCTTTATCCTCACTAGGGTCACGGGGGGTGCTGGAGCCTATCCCAGCTGACTCGGGCAAAGGCAGGGGACACCCTGGACAGGTCACCAGTCTGTCGCAGGGCCACACATACAAATAAACAATCACACTCACGGACAATTTAGAGTGATCAATTAACCTCAGCATATTTTTGGACTGTGGGAGGAAGCCAGAGTACCCGGAGAAAACCCACGCATGCACGCGGAGAACATGCAAACTCCATGCAGAAAGATCCCAGGCCCAGGCCAGGATTTGAACCAGGGATTTTCTTGCTGCAAGGCGAAAGTGCTAACCACTACTCCACTGTGCAGCCCAAGTTATCCTGCCAATTTAATGAATTTACTGCAACCTGAATTCAGTTTTAAGGTAACAGAGAAATGTCAGTTTGAACAATGTACAATATTGAGTTGGTGTAATTACCAGCATTATTATGTCAACACAACTCGTCAAAACAGTATTTATAATTTAAAAGGTTTATCTAAATCAATAACTTTGCTTTTTTGATCTTACAGTCATGTATTTATTGGCAGTAATAGGTCTCCTGAATGACTTTTTAGGGTGTGATTGCCAAGAAGTATCCTGACATTTATTGTTACACCGCAGCACCTAATGTATCATTATTAACAAACACTGGATATCCTCACACATAATGATGACATCATTACATTCACATGTGCAACATTTACTTCTCTCAGACAAATCTCACTTCTCTAATCAAGAAAAACAAACAGGAGAGCTTAAAAATGACACATGTAAGCTGTAGCAAACACAGTGTTCATCTGCACACACCGTGGCCAAGCTTCCGTCACTGCTGGTAAGTTTGGTCTATAAATAAAGCTTCTCTCTGATGCTCACGTGTCATTCTGAGGCATATGACCATCATGCACAAGCAACCAACTGAAAATGAGGCACTTGATATCTCTCTGGCCCATTGCCCTGATGGGGATGAGAATATGGAAACCTATTAAGAGGGAGCTTCTAAGATAGGAGAAAAACTGAAAACTACTGGAACAAGGAGTCAGCTCATTTTTAAATCAAGCACGTTCTACGGACCTGTATTACATCCATCCATCTATGATCTATACACCACTTTATCCTCTGTAGGGTCATGGGGGCAAAGAGACATTTCCGACAGACTAAAGGCAAAGGCAGGGTACATTCTAGACAGGTCTATCACAGGGCTGCACATACAGACAGACAGCCAAGCATGCTCACATTCACACCTATGGACCATTTAGCATCGCCAGTTAACCGCAGCATGTCTTTGGACTGTGGAAGGGAGTCGAAGCACCCGGTGAGAGCCCACGCTGCACAGGGAGAACATGCAAACACCACACAGAAAGTCCATGAATGTCAGTTTTATTCAAGCAACCGCCAAATGCATTTACACAATGCTGATTAAGCCTCTCAGTGCTATGTAAATCGTGCGCCATACTGGGGTTTTAAATCCTCTTTCTGTGGTGACATTCCCATCCTGGGCCATCGAGAGTGATGCATTTAACCTTAGCCGACACTGATTCATTTGTGAGAATTAAAGATGGGGAGCAGCTGTGGCAATCGAGACAGAGCAGACTACAGCAACTATGGTAGAGTCACTGCTGGAAAAGACGTAGATAGCATCCATGGAAAGCTTCTGATGCTCCAGATAAATAAATAAATAAAACTCTGTAAGTAGTTTATAGGAGCCAAACTGAGTCTGAAGAATTGGAAAAATCAATAGTGCCTGTTGGAAGAGGCAGTTTGACTTTTAATAATAAATTAAGCTGTGTACTGATGCTGCCTCATCACTGCAAGCATCAGTAGCAGATTTCTGTAAAATGGTTTGCATAAACACTAGCTATTTCAGAGCACTCCAGTTCCCTGTGTATGACATTATGTTGCAGTCCAGCTGACTGAAAGCAGCCGCTCCAAACATTTAATTAGGTCATTCAGCTTTCCATCTGTCCATGCTGGATTTGGCCATATTGGTTATTTAGCAAGAAACAGCACAGTTGTTGCTGCAGTTTGAGAATGATACAGGGAAAAAAAACCTCATTGTATTCAATGCCAGACCTGCACAACAATAACTACAATGCATGAGAAGGTAAAAATAAATTAGAAACATAGCTGTTTAAAATGTAATAAATACATACAGGAGTGTCCAAACCACAATGATCACAATGTAAGAAATAAAGAAATATAGCATTGCAGTTCATCTGATAAATGCAAAAAAAAACAAACAAAAGAAAGACACCAACATGTAGCATTGAAGCAGTTACTTATTCTTTCTGCTCATAAACAACATCTTGCACTGTTAATCCAATGTTAATCCAATGCCACAAATATTATAGTAACCCTGTTGAATTTCTCTCTGTGTTTTTGGGCAGCTACCAAACCGTGGAGTCAACATCCACTCTCAAGCTCTATAATTAAATACATGCAGCTTTCCTGGATGTGGGACATCATTTTCCCAAGAGTCATTTGGACATTCTGAGATGACTGGCCGTGGCACTGAAAAGCACAGACTCCCTGATAACAAAAATAAGGTCAGAATGGCTATTCCCCTTTAGAGTGTGTTGTTTTTTCTGTTGCATTACCACTCTCACTGCTGTATTCGTTAGACTCTAAATATATCAAATATTTAAAAGATGTTGCTTGAAGACGATTGACCTTGTAGTGAGGTATTGCGAGAAAAATATATAAATGTTTGACTCTAGCAAATTATTCAAATATTCCTATTACTCATGTCTTTCTAATCCTATTTGAGACCAGAGTGAAGGACCATAATCATGAGATAAAAATTTGCAACTAAACTTTAAAATCCCAAATGTAACTCTATATTTGTCTCAGATGTTTTCAATAAATTATAACTTAATTTCAGATAGCGTGACATTGAGACTCCGTAAAGAAAATAGACAAAGAAAACAGTATTATCCTTGAGCTTCCAATGGCTGTCCACATTAAAATGTTTTTGCCATTAAAAGGAGCTTAGAGATATTTGTATCCAGCATCTTCTCCTGAAGGTTGGCTTACGTGTTTCCATGGAAGCCAGCCACAGGAGTGTGCTGTTTAAAGGGCACTTGAAAACGCTGCTCATGTGACAACAAGGAGACGAACGCAGAGATGTTCCTGAGAGGACTGTGTCACCACTTGGTGTTATGCAAATATGATCGAAACCCTGAGCGTGCGTTCACATCATTTATATGGTTTGCTGCACATTAGATGAAGTGGCAGCAGGGTCTCTGAACAACACTCCGCTCACATCAGCCCACGAATGACATCAAGCATGAAGACCTTTCCATGACCTCTACCGCATGACGATGATAATAAATCAGGGGGGTGTAGATCTGAGATTATGGAACACGTGAGTGATAAAAGAAAAACCTTTCAAAAATGTATCTTCACACTTTTCTACAAACTCATGGAAATGGAACCCGTGAGTTATTTGACCTCCAGTCAGAACAGTAAGACTTTTCCTTCAGCATTCATGCAGAACATATTATAATACTTGCTAATGAATTTTCATGTTCTCTTTTTGGGCTGCAAATGTGAAATAGTTTTTAAAAGTGTCAGTACCACCACTGATTAGCTGTGGGTTTGCAAGCTTGAACAGATGTATCGAAACTGCTACAGTCTCAGTAAAGACTGATGGTAAATCTACATGGGAGAACAAAAGAGAGATTTTGTATCTGAGATGTGGACACAGTGCTTTTCAGCTTGCACACACCTTACTTCCAGCTATATGTAATGACAACCTACATGTGTACTGTAAGCAAAACACATAGCAACCGCTATGCTGGAAACTTATACAATATTGAATTTTACGTAGAACATATACGTGGCTGGTTGAGGCACCAATCTGCAATAGCGCAGTGTTATTTAACCTGAGAGCAACCTGGGCTTTCAGAACATTCCAGTTGGCAGCACTGAATTGTAGCCTGAAAACAACAATTAATCAAGTCTTGTCATCGTCTAAGTTTTATAGGCGAGCATTCACCAAATGATATTTTATGACTTTCTTCACGAATATACATTTCCCAGCTGGTAAACATATGGCAAACATCCTCATATCAAGCGTTTGTATGCACGACCTGAGGCTCAAGAATCTGTGAGGTGTTGATTTGTTCATAATATTCCCGAGAATCACCTACAGCACAGACGCTCGAAACACCTTCGCCCTGTTTCACTTGTGTCTCGTAAGATGAAAAAATAAGTGAAGAAATTGTTGATTTTTGACTTACTTGCACGACATTTGATCAGTAATTTCAGAATAAGGTGATATGCGTGAACAGCAAAACAAGGGCACTGTGCTTTTCAGTCAATTCAACGATGATATCAATAGATGTAATATTTTTGTGGAATCAAGCACTTAGCGACATTTTGCATAAACGTTCACGAGTCTCTGACAGTGGCTTACTAAAATGTTTTGACCACTTTTCCATGTAAAATCCTTTCATTTAGAAGCTGTGTAAGGGTATGTACTACTCATTTCAAACTCCACCCTCCCAAAACATTTCAGTGGGATTCCAGGGCTTTTTTTTTCTCACTCAGTCATAATCCTCTATTTCTTCTTTTTGGGCCATTTCTCTGTGGATTTACCGTTGGCTTTGGATCATTATCCTGCTGACAGATCCATTTCTGGTTAAACTTCAACTTTTTGATAGATGGCCTCACGTTATCTTCAAGCACTCCTTGGTAAGATGTGTATTGATAGTTGAGTCAGTGACTGCAAGCTGCCAGTCTCTGAGGCAGCAAAGCAACCTCAAACCACCTTGAAGCCTCACAGTCAGTACCATGTTGACAGAGGTGTAAAATAACTGGTTCTACCTGTAACTCCAATAAGGATGTTACAACCTTTGGCACCCAGAGTTTGCTGCTGTGATAAATGCGTATGTATTGTGTATTGTGGTCAGACAAAGTTATTTACTATCACGCATTTATATTTGCTCCAAATGTTCATGTTTACTAATTCTGCCAGGTTATGCTTTAAGTATAAATATTTAGCAAGTTTGGACGTTTGGTAAACGTCCAGATAAACACTGACGGATCAGCAGGCCTAAATTCTATTTTTTAAAATGCAGTAGGGGAATCATAAATGTTTGTAGTAAATGAGAAACAGTGTTGCCAAAGAGCACTTCCATAAAGTGTCCCTTTCTTAGCTTGGACACATTCTTGTCAAAAAGGCTTATATCCAACATTTTGAGTTTTTACAAAAGTGTAAATTTTCTCTAAAAATGTAAAAGATTCAAAAAAAAAAATGTAAAGGCCAATTCATGCTTTCACATCCATTTGAGATCACTAAACGTGGCGATCTACCCAGGTCTACCAGGGTCTGCAGACATCTGAATGCAGCCTAAAATCTGAATCTGTGCAGATTATCCACACTGCAAGCGGGTCGACTGCACATGAGCCTGGAAAATAAATGATGCTTGAATCAAATCCCTGTTTTGAGAAGATACTGGTACGAGGAGATTCTCCATCATCCACACTTTTAAAATAATCATTAAAAGATGCTGGACATTGAAGGCGCTTTGATTTCTTCATGCTTTCCATTGATGGTGACAAACACCATGGGAAGTTCTTAGTTCTCTGGAAATCCTGTGCTGTGTATGCTCACTGTGCTCAGCACACCTCAGAAATAATTACACTGGCACAGTGCTGCCGCCCAGTTTGTAACTAGCTGCTGTACACTGTACAAAGTGCAAAATCACAGCTCGCCTTCAGAAACATCAGGAGGTATTTATGTGTTTGATTCGAGGGCGGATACAGCCATCTGAGATTTATTTGTACTATTTGCAGTATGAATAGAACCAAAATCTTTCTGTCAACTTCAAGAAAAAAGAATAAACGCTCAACTAGACATGGAACTGCACGTTACTCAGTTGAAACCTGACTCGATGCTGCTGTTTATTCCTTTTGGTTTGGGATGTTCTGTTTAAACAGGCATAAGTGGATGGCAATTAGTTTGTACAAACAAAGCCGTAAACAACTTGACTCTCCTTCCATAGCACCTTCACAGGGAGAGTCCCATTGTTTAAGGCAGACAGCAAATGAACACAATACAGGACACAGTCCCGGGTTTCCTGTAAAAGGGCCCAGACAGATATTACTCTGCAACTGCTTACAGAGCAGCTGCACAAAAGCTCCACAACAGCTCCACTTTTCTAAATCCTCTGTACAGACGTAAAAAGCCTGGTAATTATTCATTTCTAACTTGACAGCCCCTGCAGGTGACTGTGAACTTAATCAAGATAACAACAGGCAGATTTGCTAAATGTCCATCGCTTTCTGTGGGCCATGCTGAGCTTTACGTTCCCTGTAGCTTGTACATCACTTAAGTATGTGATTTAGGTTGACTTTTTACAGAAGACTGACCAAGCCCCAGTTTAAATTCAATGTTAGGGAGCACCTGAAAAACATCTCCACTCATACACTGCACAAAACACTTTCTGAGGTCGCCTTAATTAGAAATCATTTAATGCTCTGCAATATTGCAAAAAAATCACCTTGTAATTAAAATGCTAATTCAGTCAGGATGCAATTGTTGCAAAGAAACCTGGAACCCCCGAGTTGATAGCAAAAATATATTAGAGGCATCTCCCAATTAAAAAAGGGATTGAAGTAGGAAAATCAGGCTTGATGAAAAGCGGCTGAGTCCAAAACACAAGACAAAGTACATTTTTAAATACAATCTGAAGAATACAGCAAGTTCTACAAGGCCAGGCCATAGACATACGGATGTCAAGTATTTCTTAACCCTCATTTAAATAGTACTCAAATAGTTTGCTGTGTATTCACATAATCTTTCACAGTTTGACATCTATGCCTTTCCTACAGTTCATTTGTGTGCCTCTACTTGGTATGTACACTGTTGCACCACAGAACTCTCAAAGAGCCCTCTCAACCCCGTGCTTACGAGCCCTGACCAAGGCCTTTTGCCTTCAGATGTTCCACTGGCCAAAAATATAAGACACAAGCTGTAGAGTCAGAAATAACTTGTGAATTTATAAAGCTGTAAGAATATACAGACAGGGCAAGCTTGTAATTTCTGAAAAATTGAACCTCAGCAGCATCACATTAAACCACTCTGAATAAGAAACTCATACTTTTTTGTGGAGAGTTTTTATAATTTATCTTCACAGTTACATCCCACGGTGGTCCAAGTATTACACTATTCTGCAATTTTTCTTCAACATTTCTAATTTTATATGAATTTACCGTCTAAGCCAGACACATAAGTTATCCCACATTTTGTAAGATGGTTAAGCAATTTCCTTCCACTTGAAAATTTAAGGGAAACAACATTCTTTTATCTAATATTGATTGCTTTGAGCCACAGGATGCAAATACAATGCACAGAATATACAAAGAATCAATAATAGAAACATAAACAAATAGAGGAATGAGAGGAAAGTGGAAACATTCGGTAGAATATTCATGCACTCATCTGAAAGTTGAAAATGCAAATAACTGTAAAAGAAGAAGTATACATGCAGTACATCTGACAGCAAGAACTCAAGTTCAGATCCGAGGAACGCAGGAAGTGTAGCTGAACCTCAGCCCATGATGCAATTCCACAGTGCCCCCCTGCAGTGGGAAAGCAGATTTTAAAAAATCACATTGGTAGAGTGTTGCATCCAAAACCATTATGACCCATGTCTACCAGAGACTGACAATAATCGATTCCTCCTCCTCTCATGAAAGATATATATAGCTGTTGCTGTACTGTGCTGATCCTGAGGAGAAGGTTGATTTCTTGGATTGTGAAATACACATTTATTAATTCTTGGCCCTCCTGCAGGGACAATGTGAAGCACGATATTGCCCTTTTCAGGCATGCACCCTAGTCACTTGTAATTTTTGAGAGAAAGTTGGTGAGGTGAAAGGAACCTCTGTTTGGATAGATTTGGATAGAGTTTTTGGGGATTCTTCGCATTTCTTTTGACAACAATGGATTTAGAAACACAGTTTTCTTTTCTAAAAGAGCTTATTCAACCGGTGTTTTAAGTCGAACCAACAAACAGAAAAACAAATGGAATTGCCTGCTGTAATGCTGCACAAATTTCGGATGCAACAACTGTTCTGCTGCTGGATGTTTCCATTTTCCATTCAGAGGTCAAGTGACGACTACAACACCTATGACCAGGGGTAATGTCTGGTGGAGGTCCACATGCGGTTTTAAGATAAGACTGAAGCCAAGTATCTTTAAGTGCAATACCAGTGAAACTCCCAATCAAAGCGTGTCCATTTCTCTCATGAACTACCAAGAAAATATGTTTAATGTTGTTATTAGCCATATTCACTTCTTCTGATCATTATAATTGCATAAATAAGCAGATATTAGATCTTGAAGAGAGTTATGTTCGTGACCATGACTCGCCTGATTGAAATGACGGCTATGGAGTGATTGACAAGCCATTTAACAGAGGTAAACCAAGGAGGTTATTCACCTATGTCCTCAAGGTGCTTTTGATTCAGCGGCGATATAATAATTCCTTGGTGGGTCTTCAGAGTCTCTGAGCTGTGGGCGGAAAAAATGGGCTACAGTTTCTCTTTGAATAATCTTTTTCAACCAACACCAACATGGCAAAACACAACTAACTTAACCTCTTACCCTCTCTCTGCAGCGTTTTATTAAGTGAGTGTTACATTAACATCTATCTCACCGTGAACAATGGCAGGTAGGAACCAAAATTACTCCTGGACACAGGGGCTGTAGATACTGGAAGCTACTTAAATGTTACACATAGAAATACATATGTAGGATAATACAGTGCTGTTATAGACAATTAAATAGTTATATAATAAATTTAATTGTTGAAAGTCATAAAATAATGTATAAATTAGTAACCATAAATCAGTAAGGTGAAACAGTATATTGAAACTACCCAAAGATTTAATGTGTATACCAGTTATGGCTGCATTATTTTTTTTTTCCACAGGCAGGTTTGTTGTTTGTAAGCTTGCTTAAATCACTTTTTGGTTCATTGTAATTAGAGATTCTTTTTCAAGTATTAACAAACTCTTGTGTGATTCAAATATTCAGATATAAGCAGATGTTTGTTTATTTTCTTATTTGTTTGGAATTTTAATGCACTTTATATTCAATTACAGCATCAAATACAATGTGTACAATGCACCTTGTCCTTCAGCTAATATACAGATGATTCTACAAATGTTAGCTATGCGTTCTAAACAGGTTTCAAGTGTGGGAAGGATGGCATTCATTGTTGAGACATTTTCTTGTCTGAATTTTGGCTCTGAAGCAAACCAGTGGGCGAGAAGCTCTATATAAGCAACATAATCATAGGGAAGGTACATTAGGTTATGAGGTGAAAATTGTTCAGAAATGTTGGTGGCAAAATGAACTATAAACAGTTAAAGCTTCACAGTGATGCCCCAAGTGGCACAAACCTCCTAATGTAGTGGCATTTTAAATCCCCAGACACAGACAGCCCTTAGTGACTCAAAATAAGCTAAATCAAATCTCCAAGGACATGCTCATCTTGTGACCCCACTAAGGATATTAGGAAGTTGCCAGTCACCCACAAGTTAGCTGTCAACTCAATAAATGTCTTTGGTGACATGACAGGGCAGACTGGCTCTGCTGGTTCAGGTTTTTTACTTTAGCAAACATGAATGCTGCCAACTTGTTGGCTGTTAACATGAAAAGGGGATGGGCTGTTTGGAACTATGTCTTTTTTTTTTGCCAGAGGATAAATCCTGACCTAATCCACAAGAAAATCTGCTCCAAAAATGGATTCTCAAATGTCCCACTTGAGTAATCAGATGAGTAAGACTGGCTGCCACCACACAACACGAGGCTTCACTTTGTAGGAGCCACTGAAGGCCCATGCTGAGTCTGACAGTAACAAACATTGGCATTAAAAGTTACACACAGAATCAGGCATTAAATTTTAGATTTTGATGGAGGTTGTGGACAAATTTCAAACTTTACTTATAGGGGGGACTACTGCTACTACTTCTTCCTGTGGACAATCCTGAGCAGTCCACCTGCATCTAAAGGACTAGGGACATTATTTTGAAGACAGCAGCATTCACATTTGGACAGAGAAGACGATGGTTTGATTCTGACACCACTTACCAGATACTTAAAATGCAGTCTTGAGACCTCCCCTTAGAAAGTTTCACCACCAAAAAATATCCAGAGTAATCACAGATCTGGCAGTTTCACTCTTCACAACTGCTGGGCCATTAATGGTCCATTAGCCCTGTGATTTGGGGGTGACAGTATTTATTTAGGAGAGTCAGTTACAACTGAAGTAGCTTCTTGAGAGGTGAAATGTCTTCAAGAATCAAGTTCAGCTCCAGTTCCACTGAAGCTCTTTAGATTTCCATGACCTGAATGACTCCACACAGACATCTTGAATATCTACAGTTGGAAGGAGGACCTTAGATCAGCTTGTTTCAGCCTCTTTGACAGATGTTGCCTGGGTCCAGACCTTTGAATCCATCCTCTCCACTGAGTTGACTGATTGTTGGAGATGGAAACACACTGGGGAACAATTTATTCTGATATCAGGCAATGAAACGCTGAGCTTTAGGTTAAAATGTCACCAGTGAATGGTCATTAGCAAACAACATGGGCTCTTGCAATAGCTAGCTTTGTTAGAGCACACAGTATGGATTATTTGATGACAGAGGGTTCAGTGTAGTCAGCGGTATTGGTGGTCAATGGAAAATAAAGAGCAGAAGAAATGGACAAAATGATTTAAAAGAGTCAGAATCCTATGCAAGCAAAATCCAACACCTTCTCTTTTGGGCCTGATTTGTTTCAGTGACTTTAAAGATGTGCTATTGCAGGGGTGTCAAACTCATTTTGGTCCAGGGCCCACATACGGCCTAATTTGACCTCAAAGGGCCCGGACCAGTAAACTTATAGTATAATTACCAAGAAGTAACAATAAGTCTAAGTTTTTCTGACGTTTTAGTGCAAAGGAGAACAAGTATATTAGAAAAATCTTCATATGTAATGAACTGTCCTTTTAAAAATTATATTAGAAACAACCAGAGATTAAAGTAAGTGCAATTTGAACAACACTATGACTGAGTTTAACATTTATTTGTGTGCATTGTGCATTACAACTGATCACAGTGATTGTACAATGGCACAACATATTTAGTCACAGGTATGTGTAACTTAAAAACATAGTCCTGGAATTTAAAAAAAATCTAACTTATCAAGATATGGAATGTTTTAAAGTCCATTTTCCACATCTGGAAAGTAATTGTAAACACTCTGCACACCTTTAAATCTTACGTAGCAGCTGTTTTATACAGACAGTTAAGAAAGTAAAGTTGTCACCTGCCTTGTTTATGTATAAAATGTACCGTATATGTAAAATATACATGAAAAACTACATACATAACAAGGATGCATCCATTAGAAATGATATTCCACTCAACCAAACACTTTTGCAGTGAATCTGATGACCAACACCGAATTTCACAGTATTTACTACAGCAAGTTTTCATTTAGCAACTGTTTTTTTCCTAGGGCAACAATGTTTGGCACATGTGTGCTATAGCATAGTAGATTGCCAACAAACAAATGCATACATGCCCAAAACACATTTACTGTAACACACACATATTCACCTCACATAGTTATGACAGTCCTGTAAGCAAAGTCTGGCATCCTCCTAACTTTCAACTTTGTTTCTGACAACTTTAAAACAAAGAGTAAAAAGGTTAATTTGCTCCCTTATCAGCGTGAATTTCTGTTCTTAGTGTGTGTGTATGTGTACGCTAAGGAATTGGAAAATGCCAACTTCTGCCCATGCTGTGTCAAATACAACAGATTAGGTATGATACTGTGGCCTATTTTTGGATCTTCAAATGGAGTCACAGAAAATTCCACCCCTGCTTCTCCGGTGTGGAGAAGCAGTGGGCTGTGGGTTTTCACTGAGAAAGGAAGAGGGCAGCTCTGGGACAGGAAACACAAGCAGATTTCCCTGGTGGGAAGCCCTATTAGTTTGTCATAGATTTACAGAGGAAAAACACAATGGAGGCAGCAAACACAGCTGAACTCCCTGCTGGAGACCTGCTAAAGCCTACAATAATAATCTCATTATTTTCATCCAACATCCATGAACATTTACCCTTTTGAATTTAACTCACCTGAAGTGTGACTTCACTTGTATTTCCTAGTATGTTTGCTTTCTTTTTTAATTGCTGAAGTTTTTCTTTTTAAAAAAAAATCATTGCTTTGTAGGAAAAATGAACTCTGCAGCAAACATTCTTTATAATTTGATAGTGTTTCAAATAAATAAATTAATATCCTAATCCCAAGTTGCCACTGACCTGTTTGAATAGATTTTAGTTTTTTAAATAATACTATTATATCAGATAGTTTGTATATTAAAAATGCTCATTGAATTGTCTGATTAAATAAGAGTCCCTTGTTTTTCTATGAGTAGCTCAGACACACTGAGTCTGATGTTGTGTGTCTGGTTTGCAACCCCTGTATGTCTACTGTAAAGCAAGTCATTTTAGTTCTATATTGTTTAATAAATGGTGGAATTTACAAAGATGACAAAAAATAACACATTAAGCATTATGAAACACTAACAGAAGATTACCAGCAAACATTATATTGTAAAATGTAAGCAGAGACAGTAGTTCAATGACTCACAACAGTGAACACATTAGATTTGAAGATCACCGAGGTTGTTCCAGGAATACAAAGCACACTGACAAAACACACCAGGAGCCCAAACCAGCTTATTCATACACAGGCACTCAAATAAAGTCAAGAAATTCATGATTTAGTCACTGAGCAAAACCACCAATAGCCAGACCTAAGCATGACTACACAAACTGAATCTCTATTATGCCACCATCAACTCTGCAACCCTCTGTTCTCGTATCACCACTGCCAGTTTCCACCCTACATTCACCATATTTCCTGTGTGCATACAGCACAGTTCAGTGTGCAAGCCTATCTGCATCGCCCAGGGGGAATGCATGCGTGTAGTACAACAGTTGGTTTTCAACAGACATCATTGGCCTGGCTATCTAATCTTACAGTGGGAACAGAGCTCGGCTCCTATCTGTAGTCATTTAGTGCTGCTCCTTTTCAATTATACAGTGCTGATTGGCTTTGCTAGCATGCCGGGGTCCCCGAGGGTCCTTCTGGGCAAACAAAGCGCTGTCACAGAAATACTGTAACTTTCTTAGAGTGCTAAAGCTGACAAGAAAACGACTATGACCACATCATTCCACATCACACATTATCAGTGATTAAGCAATGAATGATTGTCCAACTTGTTAGATATAGAATATACAGTAAATCTGAAGAGGTAATTATTCAACAAGGGACCCAAACATTGCATTTTCATATAAATTTTGTTGTTCTTGGAAGAGAGAGGGAGAGAGATAAAGCGGGAAAACAGTCAAAGGGAATATTCCAGAGCCAGCGTGAGAGCTGTGAGGAAGCATGCACGCTTATCAGTGATCATTGTCTGCCGTTTCTGACAATTCGTTTAATCAGACAGGGAGAAGAGAACACTCTGGGATATGGAATGACACGGGATACCACATTAAGATGAAGTGCTTTCCTCAGTTACGGACTAATTGTCTTGTCACAAGATGAAGACAAAATAATCTATGTTGCAACATGAAGAGGCATTTGAAGAACTCCAAGTGAGGAAAATGGACTCTCCGGTTTGTTTGTGCTTTACACCAGTCTCCCTCAAGGGCGAGACAAAAGACCACACACCTGAATGATTTCAGCTCAATTGTAGGTTCAGACAGTCAGCCAAGTACTCGTATCTTATTTTGTTTAATTAGGAATAATTGCATTGAGCCGACATGTACCGTCAGTTGTAATGTTTATTTATCTGGAGGGTGGTATTTTACAAGGAGGAACAAATAAATAAATATATAAATATGATGTGAGTCACGATGATCAGCACCATCTGCTGTTGTACAAGTTGTGTGATCCATACAAACGTCGTACTGGATGGCAACAGAGCAGCGGTTAACCAACAGTGACATCTAGAGGTTCAGCATAGGACAGTAAATCTCATCATAGCAGAGCAATGCCTTGTGCCATTTGTACAAATATTGTTTGCTAATTGTGCTGTATACAGTATCTATTTACTGTATCACTGAATGAAACACCATACTGCAAACTACAACTCTGCAGCATTGACAATCCAGCTGAATTTATTTTGCTTCTGGCTGTGGCCATCCAATTAGTCATGCACCACTGTAATTTGGTGATCAGTGGGAGCTCGGAGGCAAGGAATAACAACATAGATGGCTTCATGAGGCATGGCAGACCAAATGACAACCATTTACCATCAAATTACAATGCTCTGCAAGGTCAACAGCTCTGTGTAGGGAGCTTTGGAGAGCACATTTTAAAGCTGCTGTGCAATTGCATTTAAAAACAAAGCAGCATGTGCACAAATATAATTGTGATTTGTTTTACTTTACATTGTTTTATAGTCAGTTGGTTTTTTTTTGTCATTAGTAATTGCAGGGAAAAATATTCCCTCAGGAATGACTGAGGATGAAACTAGATCTAAGCGACATTCTTTGGACATGTAAACAAACACCTCCTGCAATGTTAATATGATTGGCAGAGTTACCTGGCTGCCCCACATCACATTTGATTGGATGATTGTTTATGTATGCACTTGAGTTCAAGATGTTTACAAGAAAGAGAGACTGATAGAAAAACACATTTAAAACTGAACATGATTTTATAAAATTATATTTAGCATGTGCCAGTGTACGAATGGTGGCAACTTCTGTTTAAAATATGAAACATCTTCTCCTATAAATACGACCTGTTCATCCCCTTTGCCTCATGGCCAAGTACTCAACATGTTATCATCCATTTTGTGAAGGTTCAGGCTGGGGGAGTGAGATTGGTAAATTGTGCTTCAAGTCAGTGGTCCCAGCAGGCAGAGTGGTACTGTTTAAGAGGCACACAGTGGCCCCAGCAACCCGTTAGGATTAGACTGCAGACTAAAACACATTCCTGAGAAAGCAAAGCAGTTGGCCCAGCAGTGGAAGACCTTGTTTTTTAAGACACACACTAGCTGCAGCAGTCCCCACACGGGCTCCCCCAGTCACAGGCTTCTCTTTTATCTCCCACGACTAACACAACACTGCCTCTTCCTTTCTGCCATTCTCACTCCTCATCCTATATAGCATTTTACTGCTCTGGAGAAGCAAGGGAGAGGTCCTCAGTGTGAAATGGATGTGCAATCACAGCCCTTTCCTTGAAGGTTATTACCCACACTTCTTGGCTTTTCTTCACGGCCACCATGAAGCCGATGGAGGAAAATGACAATGGTCAGGTTTGTTGAGTCAGAGCATTAAGGCACAAGCAGGAGAAATAGCTTTGACACTACAGCCTCTCCAAATCACCACACTGAGCCACCTAAATGCCACAGCAATAAGCAAAGAGACAGGCTGCATTTTTCATCACAGAAGGGGAGCTCGTTTCGGAGCGAAAGGGACTGGCGCATCTTGTTTGGTACTTTTCTTGGACGGCGGATGTGAAGTGTTGTCAAGGAACAGCTTCACAGCGGTGGGACAAAGCTTTCATTAAGGCTTAAATTGAGGGACATCACTACAACCCAGCACATCTGGGGAGCTTTTTAGTTGAGGTAGAGTGATGGCGAAAACAAATCGGCCAATTGAAAGCTCATTACACTACCAAAACACACACAGTAGCCCGTGGCTGGAGAAGCAAAATAATAAAATAAAATAAAACCCTCTGGTTTATTATCCACTTTATATGACACACAGATCTGGTTGAGGAGCATGATTAAATTCAAAGACCCAACTAGTACCATTTTAGCTTTATAGGAGTGGAACACTTCAGTGAGCATTTAGTGTGCCTTATTCTCTCAGTTATGTAGTTAAGTTTGTAAAACAAGGCACCCGAGCAGAGAGAATCTGCCTTAAGCTTAAGCTCCAAGAGGCATGTTTCAGAACACATCGACAATTAGTCTAAGTGTAGGTCTTTAAATCACTCGCGCTGCATTGTCTGTGAAATTAGTCAAGCTTCCCTGACTTATGCGCTGTCTCCAAAGTCAGTGTGTGCTGCAGTGTAACCGATATGTTACACTGTGTCGTATTCTGGCTGTTGTTATTCTTCACGATGGCTACAGGAACTGCACACCTCTGACTTCACAAAATACTGAATCCATTTTTCCCTCCCAGGTTTGTCTTGCCATCTCATGAATCATTAAATCCCAGAATCAAAGTGATGGAGGCATCATCCTGAAATGATGAATGTCATCTCGCATCAAATGAAGCAGATAGCATAAATTGCAGGGCGGAAAACTGCATCTCGACAATGATGTTACCTAGCAGGCACACCCTCATTTTTACTCAAAGAAACCTTATAAATACAAGTGAGCATTTGAAATCTGTGCACTCCCTCTTTGTTGAATAATTGATAAAGGGGGTGAGGCTGTAAACACGGATTTACAGAAGTAACAACGCACTGTAAAACTTCACCGGAATGTCAAAAAATAGGCTCTGAAATTATTTACTTGCAAGCTGTGTACGCTGTTGAGTTTCCCCCGACTGTCCTGTTGTCATGACAGTGTTTCAAAAACTCTTGAGCTATTTTTTGCACTCACTTTAGAGAGAAGCCTATAGAACTTTTTATTTTTTTGACCTTTAAGAAATGTATAAATGCAAACAAAATGAACTGTGCTAGCTCTGATGTTGTCTACTATTGTGCCTCAAAAGATTATTTTTTTGTAGAACAGCAGCACTGCCTTTTAAAAAAATAAGATACATGGTAATTATTCTGGATATAGCTCCCCTGTGTTGGATATGTCAGTTTTTATCTAGTTAACAAGAACATCTACATGACGACTCAGATAATGAAAAATATGTTTTAAACAGTATAGATATATAAGCATTATTCAGACGTCATAAAAACACCTCATAAAGTGTAAAGAAAAATGAGACACAGATGGAGATAAAGCCAACAAAAGCTGTACATCAAATAGGCAACTTAAAATCACACAGTATATGTAATAAAAAAAGAATACATTATGCTACGTACAATCATTCATCAGCATTTTGGAAGATAAACTTTACGGACATAATAGATTCTTATTGCCACAACTGTCTGCTAAATCCTTCTCCACACTCCGCTCTTTTCCACTACTTGGCACTGAGTTATTAAACCCCAATGGCTCCCTTTGATCTGAAAACTTATTATGAGGCATCATGTTTTCATTATCATGAAGATGACATCTTGATCACACTATGATTTATTCTGCCTCATTCAATTCGTTTAAGAACTCTGGAGGAATGGGTGGAAACCCACACATATACACACACGTAGCCGAGAAGGGGGAGTGAATGAGGATGTTGTAGGAGAGCGATACATTCATTTTGGGGACAGAATCCATTATAACCCTCCTGTCAGCCCTTCAGTTCACTCTTGATTATTTCACCCACAATTCCATTTACTGGAAAAGATTCAATTTTCTGAGAAACAATAATCCCGGCAATTAATTTGTTTCAATAGCATATATATTTTACATGTGTCACTGAAATTTATCATTTACTTCTCTCAGTTCTATCTAATGAAGAACTGTTATGTGCAATTCCTGTGTCACAGTTAGCTTAGCTTAGCTTTGGAACAGGCGGTGTGGCTGCTTCATATAAGTGTTGGCCAAAATTTGAAAAAAGAAAACTCCAAAACATATTGATGAAAATGTTGGACCTTAAAACTGCATTTTACTATATGGATGAATCAGCTGAAGGCTTCTATGCAAATTTTACAAAATGTGCAAATTCTCATGTACACTGTATATTAAATACTGAGAGGAAGTTGATTAAAGTCAAAAGGATAGAAACAAAACCCACAAATGCTCCAGTGAATGGTAGAAAAGTGGTGGTACTAGCTAGCTCCTAAGTATGAATGTATGAAATGAAACCGTGATGAAAAATTGTCCGGGATTTAAAATAAAAACAATCATACCAGTGTGATTTTTAATTTCCTACTTTTCAAGGATAATCAATCACTTTATATTGTGTACCGTCTACAGTACAAAGGTTGGTGTTTTTAAAGGAGAAAATATAGACCTAATGATCAGTGACTGTATTTCTCTGCTACCTTCAGCCCTACATGCCAAAACAAAACTAGATGGATCAATATTTTGTATAACACAGAGATACAGAGAAATTGAGAGCACCTGTTAGAAATGCTAGTTCACTTGTTGTTTCAGCTATTAGATGCACAAGCAAAAAAAAAAAAAAACTCTTCCACATAAAAACTGACAGCAAGAAAGGAAACCACATTAGCAACTTTGTTGCCAGAATTACGAAAGTTTTTGATGTTTTGTCCTGTTAAATGCTGTGCACCCTTGAAAAGCTTCACGCTGTCTGTAGAGCTGTTAACTTTTGATCCTTTGAAATGATTGCTGCATAAAGATGTATTTGTTTTGAGCAGCGCAGAGTTGTTAAGAGTGAAGTTTGTCAAATTGATGTTAGGCTTAAAGAAGGACACATAATGTTTGGCATTCACTTGTTCTCGCCAGATGATTTTCTTTCAAACTAACAGCTTTATTTAACAGGCAAGGCACAAATGTACCGTTAAAAACAGCATTCTTTAGGGGAGTGAGTCTCTGAAGGTCAGGAAAGAAGCACTCAAAAAGCGGAGAGGCAATCCTCATTCCTTGAATCGCAATGCCATCCAGTGGCAGATCTGTGTTCTGTCTCATCTCTCACTCGATCTCAAAACCTGCCTTCTTGCCATGCAATGCAAAATTCTATGCAAACCAAGAGGCGCACCACTGATTATTCATGTGGAGGTCAATGTAGTCGGCATGAAAAGTCTTACTCAGCCCATGAAAATCATGGTGTATCCAAAGGAGCCTTACAGTCAGAGAAAAACATAGTCTGGATGAGGTAATACATAGATGATGTCAATAGGGTTATCTATGACTGAGGAAGAGAAACCTTTGTTACAAACTAAGATGTAGAATTTGAAAGGCGCAGACATTCACAATGCAGTGATTGTAAAGAAATCTATCATCCATCACCATTGTTGGAGCTTTTAGACAGCTTAGAGACTAAATTTTAGATACTGCCAGCATCTGTTTCTTCCATTTTAAAATCCCTCTCTGGTCATTAAACTCCTAAAAATTCAATTCAGTCCAGTTCAGTTTTATTTTTACAGTGCCTATTCACAACATGAGTCATCTCAGTGCAATTCACACAGTAAGGACAAGACCTTACCATGTAATATTATAGAGAGAAACCCATCAAATCCAAAGAATCCCTCTGAATAGCCTGTTTGGTCAGTGTGGGAAGAAAAAAACCCTTTTACAGGAAGAAATCTCCAGCAGAACCAGGTTTGCGGAGGGCGGCTATCTGCCTCAACTGGTTGGGACGAGGGTAAAGGAGAGAGAGAAAAGGATAGTAGAGTGAAAACAGAAAGCCGGTGCATAAGACTACATAAGAAGCATGCAGCTCTGGAGCCACAGATACATGAAGCAAAGACAAAACACAAACTATCTCATTCAGTGCCTTTAATTTATTTATATTTATTCTCTACATTGTAGATTAATACTGAATATTAATACTTTTTTGTTTACAACAGAATTCCATATGTATTCTTTCATAGTTGTGATGTATTCAGTATTAATCTATACTGTACAGAATAATTAAATAAAAACCACTGAATGAGAAGGTGTGTCTAAACCTTTGACTGGTGGTATGCATCATGAGTGAAACAAGCAGCCAACTCCAAGGTCGAGTATTTTGACCTTGAAACTGCAGTACACCAATGGCCATCTCAAAACTCCAGATTCAGACTTCTGGGATTTTATACGTAGCAAATCTATGAAACTGTTCCGTCCGCTGGCAGGGTGGGGCTTTCTGTATCATTATTCTCAATCAGAATAGGTTTCCAACTTCTATGACTGCAATATCACAGCTCGCCATTGTGTAGTTGTACAGTCTCGGAGTTGAAGATGAGCCGTGTGCTCGAGTTGCAGTGAGTAGTAGATGGGTGGGTGGAGACAGAAGCAAGGATTGTAGATCTGCACATTTTAGAGGAAGCAACGATGTACAGTTACATGAAGCCATTTTAGGTAAAGAAGGGACAAGTCAAGGTTCAGTGTGGTGTGGTTCAGGTTTTTTGTAGTTTCTGAATAACCTGAAAAAATGACTTTGGCCATTATTTTAAGAAGCTGTCGATGTGTCACTTTAAAACATAAATATGAGTTTTCAGTGTACTCATCAACAGATTAAGAGTGGACAGATTTTAAGAATTTTACCGGAAGGACTTGAACAAGACAGTTACATTTTCAGAGCAGTTCCAAATGTACAAGTATACAAACACTTTTGAATTTGTATGTCTACTACCTTGGCCAGGTCTCCCTTGTAAAAGAGATCTCTAATCTCAATGGGATTTCCTGGTTGAATAAAGGTAAATAATAATATTTTTTCCATTTTCATGGTTCAATTTCAAGAACAAGGATAGCAGTGTTAACCCATAGATTTGAAAGGATTATGGTACATTATCTTTGAAGCATTTAATATTTTATAGCTTCCTTGGTGCATAAAGCAAATCATTGAATGTGTTTATTTGTCCTTGATCTGGGAACTTTGTCATTATGACTATAATGCATTTGCTAAACTGCGAACAAAGAGCAAGGAGAATATTAATGCATCATTACACTAGTCGTGTTCTCTGAAAACTTTGAGCCTCGTGATTAATGGGTTGGAAAATCATTGGAAAATAAACAGTGGCAGTTGTTACACAGTCCCTGGGGGTTTGACAGTGTGACAAATATGACTAATTAACCCACTGAACTGACCTGTGGCCCACTTGACTCCACAACTCAAATGGGAGGACACCAATCAAAACACAACTAGACCCTCTACTGCCTGCTAAGTCACAATAAAAGTCACACAGTAAATTATCAAATGAGGCAAAGACAGAACAACCAAAATAGTCAGTAGCTCTTGTGAAGTGATACGGCTGTGAAGTTCTATTTTGCATTTTCGAGGAGGTTTTTCAAATTAGCAGCAAGTTCTTGCCAAAGTGTAGAGCTGTCCATTTTATCAAGGATGTTTTTTGTTGGGAAAAAAAACAAACTACTACCATTTTATCAAAGCAAAACAAGCAAATAAAATATCTGCCAGTACACTCTGATTGTTATAAACTGTGTCCAACAAAAAGCATTTTCCTTCAAGGATTTTCCAGAAATGTTTGTCTGTATTTAGAGACAAGAAAAAATATGCTGCGGCCTCAGAACCAGGGAAGAATACTTTTTATTTTTTTAGGAAATACAATTTGAAAAATATTGCATTTCAAACAAGCTTTTTCTAGAGCAATGTCCACATGTCTGTTAGATCCTGGGGAAACTACATCATCAACACTGCTTAAAGTTTTCGAGCACAGTATATGAAATATCTAAGACGTATGGTGTAGTATTTAGACAAGCAGACAGAGAATATACAAACAGTATTCAGTGTAACAAATGATAAGCTTTGTAAGTCAGAGGAGTAAATAATATGAAAGGGGAGGACAGTTTTTGGTGTGCAGTCTGTTTTTTGAGCTGAGAATGACTGTGAACCGGCACTCCAGGCTGTTGTTGGAAGGTCATGTCAACTCTGAGGAGAAGAAGTGAAACCAAGCCGAGCGATGACCACAGTGCCGCAGGGCTGTAGGTTGCTGAGCTCTGCGAGACAACCTGTAGCAGCTAGATTTACCTGGCAGTAGGTGTGAAGCTCCCACAGCAATCCTGTTCAGCGGCAAAACGACTGAATCAAATATGATCAGCTGCAGGTAAACTGTGAACGGAGTGTAGGAGGAGAAACAAAATGCCTGATGGCTTACTGAAACTTAAAATATTGATTAAAATGTCAGAGGAACATTACACATTTACTAACAAAGCCAGAATGACAGATTCAATATAAATACTACAAAAAGCTCCTTATCATCACCCCAGCAGCAACAACATAATAAAATAACACACTTTAATGCTGGAAGCATTTCTCACTCACTAATGTTTCTAAATACCCCTACATATCCAAGGAAACCATCATCTGATCCCCTAAAGACTCATTTGATATTAATAGTGTGATCTAAGCTATATTTCTTTACAAGATTAGATGTTTAAAAATATAGCAGGAACGAGGATAGATTTTCATACAGTTAGAATGTCACCCATTTAGATGATAAGTATAATATAATGATCCTCTTGATACAGTTACGGCTGCTGTGGATAGATTGTAGTCACATCATGATAGTTAAATGTAGTTAAATCATGATAGAAAAGGATTTGTTGTTTGTGGAAATGATTTGCTTCCTTCTGGAGAGACTGTAATTTTCTTGAAAACCAGTTGGGGGCAGAACAAGCCTGCACAAGCCTGCACTGGGCCTTCGTGGTACAAAAACAAGCATATCTCTGACAAAGGCTTGTGTTAAAATAAACAATTGCGTATTTTTAAAAAAAAATATCCCGGAGAGGAGCTTAATGTGATAACTAGAGAGACTAATGAGTTTTAGGAGTCAAATGCAGCTACTGTAGTGTCTTTCTTTATAACCAAAATGCACACACACACATACACATGCACAGCAAAACCATAGTTGGTGAGAAAAACACAACAGCCACAGTCCATAATTAGAGGATTGTTGAAGAAAAATATATGGGACCTCTCATTTTTATCTACAACACCTTTATTGTCATCATGAATGAGAAGAAAGACGGGAAAATAAACTAAATATAACACAAAAAGAGTAAAGAGACCAAAGAGAACAAATGCAAATTGACATCTATAGCACTGCAACCTATTGAGCCATATAGCACAAGTTTCTCATTGATGCTGTAAGCGTCATGATGCAGATGATTAATTCATGATGAAGTCAGCCGCATAAAAACTGCTTTACAGAGCTATTTGATGTGCGTGGATCAGAATATAGCATTCCCAAAGTGCTTGCATAATAAGCTGTTAAGTATGAGGCACATATGCATAGAACTTGACACCATTTGAATCTGTTGCGATAAATGGTGTCTAATGAGTAGAATCTAGTCGAGTTTTGCCTGAATTGTTTCACAGGGTCTCAGATGTTCGATGACAGTGTTGACTGTCACACACTCGGCTGTGTGGCGTCCATCTGTGCCTGCTGCTAATGTATTCACGGGCTGAAAGTGGGGTCCCTCCACCTGTGAAATTGTGGCTACAAACAACCTCTTTACTGTCCCCTGCTTCTTCAATCAGTCTGCAGAGAAATAAAATGGTGATGGCCTACAAAACACCTGTGGAGAGGCTGAAAGGGGGACTCACACGTTGAGATATTCTACATCAGACACACAGCATTAAAAAATATTCACCCAAGAATTCAACCATGTTGAGAGACTTATACAATCCCATCATGACATACACGACTAAAAATACAAAAACCCACATGGGAGCCCTCTAGAAGTGAGCTGCCTGGGAGACTGACACAATGTTGGAGTGTCTTGTCGCTGACTTTGCCCACACTGTGCAATGAGTGAGAGAAAGTAGTGACAGTTATGACCTAGACATGCATTTGGACTGCTTTGGGCTGTTTGCATGCATGTTTGCATGTACATGCACATACATGTGTGCATGCCCACAGTACAGGCTTCTACTCCATGCTTATTCCTTTCCTCTGCTTGAGGAAGATTCTCCTCTCTCTCCTACTAAGGGTCTGAGAAAACGAGTTAGAGGAGGCTGTCAAATTAGAATTAGGGCTGCCCTACTTATTCGTTGAAAAAACGTCCCATGTGCTTTGCTTCTGGATGGAGAGGCACTCTTTGACATGTCTCTTTCCCTTATCTTCATGGCACATTTCCATAGAACTGTAGCATCTTTATCGTGGATAACCTTGCAACAACAAAAAAAAGAAAGAGAAAAGAAAAAAGTGTCAGCTGAACTGTTGATTCAGTGATCAGCGTTCTCAGTTCTGCTACAGTTACACACAGGGGAAAAACGTAATTAATGTGGGAAGCGGATCCTCACAGTTCTGTGTTGAGAGAAAGTCATTGTTTTTTAAGGGATGTCAAATTTTAAGTAAGCTCTCAAAGTGTAAAAAATGGAACCCATTTTTCATTAGCATGCAGATTTGTAAAATGTAATTATAATGGTGGATAGCAATTTTGTAAAAAGAAAAAAACATTGATTTTTGGCATGTAAACTACATAAACCTTGACCTGCATGCTGGTTTTCATACTGACTGTTTGAGCCCAGAGAATATGTGCTGTTTTCTCCGTTTTCTGCTTCACGTCCAGCAGCTAATCACCGCTGAGTGACTCCACTGCAGCACTTCAAGATCAGGCGTCTTATCTCGTCCAGTCACTAGGCAGGCCCAGATTGCCCAGCTTTTCTATCAAGGTGTAGAGAGCTCCACAAGTCTGCCTGTTCTTTTAATTACCATTGCCCCATTTTCATAAATAGCTGTATAATAGAGGCGTTGGGGAAGAAACATCAGAGAAAAAATGTTAAACTTTTCCTTCTCTAAAGAAAAACAAAAGTGTATCATAACTGACCTAGAAATTCAGACTTGGAACAACAAGAGACTAGATATTCTACTCATCACAGTGAGAAGTCAGCAGCTAGTTATACCACCAATGGTTGCATTGGAGCTACACTACCTAATCCCTCCCATACCATTTGATAAATTGCTTGTAGGCAGCTTACTCTGCTCGATTTAATTTCTCCACTCAACCATCCAGCTTCACACCACGTCTTGCAATGGCGCCAGCGGTCCTAAAGATGCAGCTTTTACAAAATGCACCACACTTTCAGTGAGGCTCAGCTTTGAGTTTTCAACATCGCTCACCCAACATATTTTATGCATCTTAAAACCCTCCCAGCATGTTCCACCTCATAAAATCAAAGATTTCTTCATTTTATTGTTTTGAGATAGGCAATGATGGCATGGGCTTGAACCTTTCTTTGCTTTTACTTGCAATTTAAGGCAAGGTCTCTACAGGCAACAGAAATTGTTACCACACAAGAAGCAACCTTCTCGACTGAAAAATGTAGCCAAATCAAAAGTACCAAAAACTGTAGTTCCTTGAATGGCCACATGAGGCTTGCTCCAAGATGAGTCAAAACCCTTAGAACCCCAGGTTAAAATGCTTAACTTTGCAGCAGTATAAACATGTTTACAGCTTAGTATAAAACACACTTTTGGTTTCTATCGCTAATTCTCCCACTGGTGAAAAGTGTAGCATGTTGAACTCAATTATTTAAAATTGCATGAAGCCTTAAAGTCATCCATAATTACTTTAAGTACAAGGTTGGTGCCGTCACTGGACAGGTCCCGACACAAAATGTTTGCATGGCCCACCGCAGGTTCACTCACTCTGCACCCATTTGCATATTTTTGGATTAGCCAGGAGTTAGGTGGAGTCAGGTACTGCCAAGATTGTTAGAGCTGGAGCTACAACACTGAGCCTCAAAACTGCTGTTTGCCATAGAGGGTTTGTCCATCTTTATATACAGTCAATGGTATCATATCACGTCTGTACTTGTTTTATCTATATCATTGTACTATAAAAAAGAATTCTCCAGCAGTATCAGCTCATCATGTACTATAAAAAAACATCCAGATTTTCAGCTTTGCAAAAAAAAGCATTTTGTAGCTGACCTGCTAAACTTTTATAATTGTTAATTACACAAGTTAAAATACACATAGAATTTGAATCTTCCTGAACAAAAACACAACTCTACATTAATAATTATGTTGCATAAACTCTTGGATTTGAGTGACAATTTGCTGTGAGGAGCCATATTAACTTAAAAGGTGATGACATGTCAGTGAACTTGCTTCCACTGCCTCCAAGTGGCAACAAAACATACAAAAAAGGTTGTAGAGGTTTAAGAAGGTGAATGTCCAAAACAACATGTACTTTATCATTTTGTTTGTCTGAATGGTTAAAGTTGGCAATACCTGTTTTTCAGTATGTGGGGACAAAAAAAAAGTCTCAACAATGCCATGAGTTCACAAAACTCCACATATACTTTTGTATTTGAACTCCAGTGTGGATGCTATATTTAGTGGATGTCATATCACAAGATGTCAGCATTTCCAGTTACCAGGAGCAGCCTGAGATCCATTTTTGGCAGCGAAGGAAACATGGAAATATGACAGTCAAATATCCAAATACGAACCCTTGAGATTATCATGTAAACACAGAGAATTTGAAAGGAAACCACACACCTTTGTATCTGCTACTACACATTTCATCAAAGCCTATGGGAGACATTTATGGTGACAAATAAGGAAGAATAAATTGCACAAATGGAGTTTGAGAAGTGCAAGTGACTTATCACTATCTCCCTGTCCTCTGCTCCAAGGATTTCTATCTGTGCAACAAAGACAGATGCCAACTGTGTGTTTGTATGTTCATGTGCATGTGCATCCAAGGGATGGGTCATCTGTGGATATTTTCATTTTTTTCTCCTTCACACTGCTATCTTATCTCTAAACCTTGCTGATATATTTCCTGCTGGATTCCCTGACCAAGCACACAGAGCATTGCGATATGGCTTTTTGGCTGGAGAAATAGGAAAAATATCCAAAGCTAAAGGTAAATAATGTGTGAGGAAAACCGGGGAGAAGAGGGGGGATGGGAGGGAGGTCCAGAGAGGCAAAAGAAAGAGGAGATAAGAGTGAAGAGATGGAGAAAACAAGAAGGAGGAGAGTGTACGGAGAGACACAGGGGAAATTAAACACCAGAGGGTCAATTTGTTGAATGACCGCAGCCACAAAACTAACGACTTTCAATGAGCTGAAATAATCTCACTCCTTTTGCCCTCGTGGTCCTGGGTCGAAGCTGATGGGCAATTTCATGGGGCTGAAAAGGAGATGTGAAATGGTGCAGTGCTGTTTGAAGATCACCAGTGCCTCGAGTCCCATCCCAGTGAACCTACTGTTCTGCAAAGTGGTTTCGATTAGAATCAGTTATGAATTCTGCAGGAAACCTTTTCTTTTTATTTCCAGTGTTCCGTGCTGAAGCACCAAGATTCAAATCTATGAAATTAAATCATAAGGTAAAATTTTCAACCTGACCCAAATCAATAGTTCGCAACTTCTCTTTGTATCTTCACCAATCCCTTGCGGCTTTTGAAAATTTCACATCACCTGTTCTCCAGTTGCACCTCTGCTATGGAAGTTGTTTAATGAGAATGTGTTCGCCACAAGGGATGGGCAAAAGAAAAAGCTGAGCTGATGTTTATAAGGCGGTCTAACGTTGATGAGTCTCTAATGCATTCCAAGGGGATAGTTGACTTGGCTCTTTTTAACTCAGGGATGCGCATCCTTACCTTGAAAGTATTGCTGTTGTCCTCAGAAAATGTGGCTAGTATGGACAAATCAAAAGACCAGAATATCACATTCCCTCAGGCATTCGGCTTTTGAAAAGTCAACATGACAATCAGTGAATACATTTTGACAATTAAAGCACCACATTTGCAGCAGCTGACAGAAACTGTGGGCTATACGGTTTGCTTTCTTGTCCACGTCTTTGTGTACATTTGCAGTTTTATGTTTACTGAGCAAGGCTGATGTCAGGCTCATTGTTGAATGGGCAATACACGACAGCAAATGCATTTCTCATGTTTTCTGACCATGTCTTCCTATGTCTCCATGCTTATATGGCGTTGGTGGTTTGGGGTCAGGAAAAAGGAAATTATCTTTATCAAAACTCGTCCAGACATAATAAGAGAAGTTCCATTCTGAGTCGTTTGTGCAAAGAATACTTGGAGAAGCTCTGATTCTCTAAATTGTGAGTTTGAATCTGGTGGCTCCCTCATGAGGAGACACAGAATCTAACAAAGCACTTAGCTTGTTCCCCTGCAACCCCCGATGCCTTTTCCCCTTCTCTCTTATTGAGCTCAATTCCTCTTTCTTTGATTCTCCTTCTCTCCCATCATTTAGTCATTTCTTTTGATTTTCTCCGTGCCACTGTTACACTGCCCAATTCCATCCCCTCTTCCCTCCCATGTCTGGCTGTAAATGAATGAACCGTGTGTTCATTAAACATGACACTTGGAAATAGAATAGCCTGCCATCGATTGAATGGAGCGGAGTGTTATAATGAGAAGAGGAAAAAAACAGAACACAGTCATTTTTCATTTCACAAAGAGGAACACACAAACAGTGATCATTGTAGTTCATACCATCTCTGCTAATCTCGCTGTGGAAATACGACAACTTAAGTCTGCATGCACTTGTTTACATTGTGATGTATGTATAGCACATAACGCCATCAAGATGGGAAAAATTGCATGGCAGACAACAATGAGAGAAAAATGCATTTCATGTAATCTCATCTCTGGTAATTCACTCCCAGGACTGTGTAATGTGCTAACTTATATACAGACAGTGTCATCAGAAAGCCATACATAAGTCCCCCGGCCTTCCGGGCGTGCCCTCATGGGGCACTATGGGAGGGTGAGTGGCTGAATGATGATGGATATTATGGGGGGGTTGGTGGTTGGTTGGGTCGGTGGGTGGGGAGGGGGAGGGGTGGGGTGGCGGGGAGGGGGGTGGGGAGGGGGTGGGGGGTGGGGAGGGGGTGGGGGGTGGGGTGCCCTGGATCTTGGGCTGCGGCGGGGGCGCCGGCCCATGCCGGGTGGCCGTCTGGGGTGGCTGTTTCCCCTGGCGATGTTGACCCTCTGCCTGGGGGAGCGGGGGTTGCCTCTTTGGCGCCTGGGGCCTGGGGTCCTGTGCTGGGTCCGCCCTGGGCCTCCGGCCCCTGGCGGGGTCGGTGGCCGCCGATCTTGGTCGCCTGGGGCCCGGCCCTGCTGGGCGCTGGAGGTCCTGGCCGGGTTCTCCCTCTGCCCCCTTCCGGGCCGGTCCGTGGTCGTCCTCGTGGTTTGGTGGCTCAGATCTCTGCTCTGGGATTGCTGCCGGCTCGCCTGGGTCTTGTGGGCTCTCGGGCCCGCTTCTGGCCTTCACGGAGGTCAGAGGTCATAGTTGCATGATCACAGTCACAATTGCACCGTACTCTGCATGTGAACATAGCAACCATGTTGTCTTGGGGGGTGTTAAGTTTGTCCTGGTGCCAAAATATCAAAAGACATGTTTCCTCAGTTTGTGTGTTTCACATAGATGATTTGAATAATTACTAGCTGTGTTTCGTAACAAAACCCGTAGGATGCGTTCCGGTGTGTCTTTGTTAAGGTGTACTAGCTTGTTATCTGTTGTGTCGGTTTCAACTGAAAGATAATTGTATTCTTGCACTTTTCCTTTTCTCTTCACTATCCCCTCTTGTTGTTGTTTTTTTTTTCTCCTTTTCTCGTTTCTTTCTTCCTGCCTTTCCCCTGTCAGGTCCGGCAAATTTATGTATATTTAACTAATCAACAAGTATTCAATCTAAATAAATTACTGTACAGTATCAAGGGGAGTCTTATACTTACGAACTCCCCTTGGAAAAGCAAACTTGTATGGCACAATGCAGCAGCCAGATCCTCATTCTGCCTGCTCTGTTGCCGGACAGGACACAAAAAAAAAAAAAGAAAGAAAAAGAAAGTCATACATAAAATGAATAAGTCATTTTCGATATACAATAGAGGGTACATTATAGACCACTGGTTTCTGTCAGTTGCTGCAGCAGCTAAAGCCATTTATTATTTACATAAATATTTTTAGCATGAATGTATATGTAATCAATTTCCAATCCTGCTGCAAAGTCAAGGATGTGTAGCCACAGCAGCTCATGGGCTATTTCACTCCAAGTGTGTGACTCTATTGATCTTCTAGACGGAAAATTGGATGGAAACCATGAAAAAACACTATTTGTCACGTTGAACAAGATGAGAAATTGACAGCAGTGTTCACGCAGACATTGTGCATTCAAATGGAAGTTGCTGAAGCAACAATGTGTATGTGTAATTTTCAGCCGTGGATAATGCATTTTACGATGTCATATTGTTTATGGGTTGGGAGCATAAAAACATTTACTGTAAGATTGACCACCATGGATCAACCAATGAGGCAGAAAGCAGAAGGAAGTAAAACCCCAGGAAGAATGGATGGGAAGAGTTAGACGCAATGGGGTTGGAAGGGGAAATCCCTTTCCAATACAGTGAATGTTCCATTTGTTAAGTCCCTGAGGAAGAGGAAGGGGGAGGGCAAAGAACATGAGCTATTAGTGCGACATAGGGTGTGCCATTAAAGCAGCATGCACAAGTGATCATGCAGTCACTGCTGACATGCTTAAACCATGAGCACACAGTGAGCCTTGATGGGTACTTGACTCTAAAGAGCCAGGAGGGAGCTCCATGAACATACAGAGGTTTCCAGTAAATTACACATACCCTTGCTACAGTAAATAGTCTGAAGTGGCATCAGACCATCTTATTGTTGTGTTTAAACACTAGATAATTATCTAATTTATAAGCCTTGAATAACCCACTACTGAGTTTGCGCGTTCCTGATCGTTCAGCAAAGGTGTATCAAGCTTCTTCTTGAGGATGCGAGCAGTAGAGTAACATTTTAGCAAACATGCTTACTTGCCTTCTTCTGCAAGTTAGATGTTTAGAATTCGACCCGTCACATGTGCATATGCTAAACAGACTGTAATAGACTTCAGTTATAGTACAAGTTGTTTTGGTAGAGGTAAAGGTGGGTGGGGAAAATGGCTATTAAATAATTGAACACCACAATTCTATGATGAAACCACAAATGACAAGACATGAATGCAATTACTGAACTTTTGGGACTGCTAAGTAGATTTTTCTAGATCAGTCAATTGTTTCCCCTGTTTATAGTCTTCATGCTATGCTATGCTATGCTATGCTATGCTATGCTATGCAATGCTATGCTATGCTATGCTATGATAAGCAAAACAGCTGTTTGTTGTCGCCTCATATTTTACACACTCGTATAAGTAGAATGGCACAAAGTTTCCAACAGACAGAAAGAATAGACATAATTCAGAAACTGATTAACTGTTCCATTAGCTGTAAACTGATTATCTCAGAATAAAAATTTGATTATGTAGCATCATAAATCTTTCTACGGTTTCCAGTGAAATAACATTTCCTCACTCGCCATAAAAAATGTTAGATGCTGTGTGTTTGTTTTTTTTTTTTTAAAAAAAACAACAACAGAAAAACAGAGATAATTTCATTGATAGGGAAAAATAAGAATCTCAAGGTATTGGAGGACAAACTGTGCGGTCCCATGTGTCAGGTTGGGTTAGGGCTTCAGAATGGTGGCCCAGCAGGCTTACAGCAGGAGGCCAGCGGGGGACTTCTTCCCTCTAAGCTTTCCTGATTGTTTTGACACCCATGGCATTCCCCAGTAAAAGAAAAGCCAGCAACCAGAGGAAATTCGATTTATTTCAAAATAATGATGAAAGTGTGACGATCCTAGTCAAGAACTGAAGAAGTTTACCCTTTATAAATTACAGAGAATGCATGAAGATACACTTCTAGATCATGATATTTGTTTCACAGTGAATGTCAAGTATGATCACAGAAACCATTATGGGAATCTAGAATCTGAATCACAACATTCAAGAAAACATTCTGGGATCATTTCTGAGTGCAATCTTAGAATTTTCTTGGAAAAATATTATACCACTTTCCTTTTCACACATTTATTATTCTTCATTCTCATTAAATGTTTGTCTCAACCATCAAATATTTTGTGTGATGGATGGAATCTGGTACTATGGGCCACATTAGTTAAATTCAGACACCATTTTTATCTAGATATCTCATTTTGACAGGATTCCCTATTATAATGCTTCATGCAACTGTGGGTACAGCCTTATTGAAAAGACTGTCAGACCCGATGTCAAAAATCATTTAAAAACTAGTCATATGTCCACTGGTGGGGAAACTGGCAGAAACATAGTGTGTAATGGTTGAAAAATGTACCTATAGTAAATGTTTTTTATGTAAATGAGTATGTTGCAAGTTATTTGGAAGGTGTTTGCATTTGCCCTTAACATCCAAAATAGTGTTTTTAACCAGGATCTGTCCATATACAAAGTAACTGCTTAACGTATTACACAAACCTAATTTTACAAGCAAAGTGTTGAGATATAGGCTGTAAACTGAAAACACTGACACCCCATTTAAAAGTTAATTTGAAGAATGCATTAGCCGAAGAGCAAACTAAACTCAAAAATGAAGCCAACATGGGAGTGCAGAAAACCTGCAGTTCCTCGTATGGCCACTTGACACTGGCTCCAGGGTGCGTCAGAACCAGTCCAGTACCCAGAGACGTTTGCAACAAAGTCTTTGGTAACTTTTGGATTCAGCGGAGTCGGGTACTGGCAAGATTGTGACACCCAGAACCATCACTCTAACCTTGAAAACCTATGGCTGACATTGCAGATCATTCATCTGTCGTTATATACAGTCATTGGATACCGACTGTAGCACACAGGGTACAGTTTTCTCTTTAGACTAGTCCTGATCACATCCATAGGCCAAAATACACTCTTGGTCGAAACGCCACCTGGTGGACATGCATGGACTCGCCGACCAGCAAGGATGCGAGAACCCATCCAACGCTGCTTGCAGCTTTAATTGCTTTGACTTTTTCACTCCATTAAGAGGCTGCTATCTGTTTCAGGAGCACGGCCAGATGGTTTATCGCCCCGGATCATGGCAGCAGTGTCGCCAATGGACTGGAGAGTAAAATATCAACAGCAAGCATGAGAAAAAGCCCACAGCTGAGCGGCAAGTGTGGAGGTACAGAAAACCTGGCATAGTGTGGAAAGCAGGAGTTCATAAATCAAACTGCTGTTCTTTTGATCACCTGTTGAAAATGGAAAAGAGGAATGACATAAAAATGGATCTCCAAACTTTTGGCCTCACGTACATCAGGTGCGTTTGTTTACAGTATTTCTAAGCTTCCATCGAAGAGCAGCGACGGGACTTCGTTCTAAATATTGGCAGCCATCGACTATGTGCTGAAAATAAGGCTGCTGCATTGAGCAGTAAAGCCAAGAGCAGCGTCAAATGCTAAATTAGAGAAAGCTGGCACTGGGGACACCCAGGGACACCCTCTGCATCCTCACCCCACCCCACCTTCATGCCAAACCTCCATGACCTAGGCCATGATCAGTAACGCAGTTTAAAGAGGATGGACTGTAAATAGAGACGATGGATCCTGCCGAGGAGGAAGTTTTGACCACTGATGGCCTCCGACTGGAGCGGCAGCATCTGATCAAGTCGAATGTCGATGGCTGTCAGTTTGCTGAAAAAAATGCATGTAAAAGAAAAACTGCTGAGCTGACACACTGATTGAATGGGTTAAGTCTCGGTATAATCCAACCCTGCAGCATAAATCTGAGCAAGATTTATATGTTTTTTTGAATGAGAAAACCAACCAGTTTTACACTTTTGTATAAACCACATTAGCAGATAGCATCTTGTCACCTGAGTATATATTTCTTTGGTGAAAACAAAAGCATTACTCACCCACATTTACACAGCGTGCACATCAAACGCAGCACTTGGGGGAAATGCAGAATGTGTAAGTCACAATTCTGCTTATCTCACATGTGTGACAGATCACATTTTAGTATATGAACCGGCCCATTACCACCTCTGTAAGTTATATGCAACATCAGAATGTGCTGAACCTGGAGCCGGCCAGCTGCTCGTATTAATCAAACAGCCCACTTCCCTTTATGACACCAAGCAAATAGTCATAAATGCTCTTATCGGTCTTTCTAATAGTGGACGTTACAATCAGATTCATGGTGGCGTAAACTATTACATTTCATCTTTATCACATCAAGCGATCACTTCTTTTTCACGGGTTTCGTTTATAACGGCCGGACAGCTTCTTGCATAATGAAATTCAAACGACCAGGGAGATCTGGCACTCCGTTTACTTATATTTACATATATTTTGTTTTGCTGGGACACAGAGCTGGTCTGAAATCAGGCAACTTCCAGGCTCTACTGTAAAGTCTGGAGAGTGAACATTTTATTCCGTTTTATCTCATCGTGACAAATAGAGGCTCTTTTCTTTAAAGCGCAGTCTGCAGATGGCAAGAATGTGTTAATTTCTTTGCAAAATAAGGTGTTAAAATATGCAGTCACATGTTTTGTTACAGCCACAGCTTAGGCTGTGAGCTGTGGCAGGGCTCTCTCCTATCTTGGCCTTGCTCTCTCTCTCTTTGCAGGTGTGTGCTGTGCTGATGAGGAGTCTAGGTGGGTGTCATCTGTCATCAGCAGATCATGTACAGGTGGAGGCCAGCTATTCAGGTCCTGGCCTCCTATAAGAACCGTCGTTAGTCGTCGTTTGATGCTGGACTCTCTTTGTCCCTCCATGCTGATCTCTGCTTGCTTTTGGTTACCTGAGTCCTTCTGCTCCTGGTCCTCCGTGGATTCCGCTGGGTCAAGGGAAATCATCACATTTATCTTCTTCTGTCTCCTTATTCTTGTTTTTCTTTTCTTCAGGTGTAAATGGATGCATTACGGCATGTGTTCTCTTCATCTCAACAAAATTGATTTGGAGTAAGAGGGATAAAGATCTGAAAGCAAAAACATTTTCAGTGTTGTTTCAGAAACGCAACACAGACAGTTACTGAAGATCCATTTCACCAGCCAGATTTATAGTAGTAACATTCTTTCCTGAATTATCATAATCCTCCTTTCTGCATACTCGGCTAGCAAGCACACCCATATGTGATGAGTTAACATTCGGAGCACATCTGTTTTACAGCTACTGAATACTGTCTGCAGAGTTTTGCTAATGTGACAGACATGAAACAATTGTCAGCAGACTAAATAGTGTCGCGCTGCTCAAAGGGGCAGAGAGCACGCCAGCTGGTCAGAGCTGCTTCACAGACATAAAAAAAAGTGTTGAAGCCATTATGGTGGATGCAAAACATGTGGTAGCTAATAAAAAGATTTAAGCCTATGCAGAAATTAGCATCTGGCTTATGTTTTAGAGACAGAAAATAACTTTCAGGACTACTTAAAGGATGGAAACAAATCAAATACAATGTGCATGTCAGTGTATGATTGATAATAAATCTTTGTCTGTCTTTAACCACTGGAAAATGCACATTAGAAGGATAGAGCACCCAAATGTATTTTATTTTTTGATTTCCCACCTGAATATGTATGTGTCCTAAACAAAGAATATAGCCCATTGCTTCATCTAGTTCTCCTGTTTCAATTTAGTAGTCTAATATTATAAATCAGTCTGTTAATCCTGTCTATTTAACCCTATTGCCTGTAGCCATAAAACCCTAATAACTAGTATTACATTGCTAAACATGGTCTATCCTTCTTGCTTTAAGGAGGTTAGTCCTTTAATGGGTAATTAGAGCCAGGAAATGAAAGTGGGTTTCAGAAATGACACCACATAACGAAAGGTGACAGGAAGTATAATTTCAAGACCTCATTAATCCTGATGGATGAGATGGTGCATATTATGGTATCAGTCTCACAATCAAGTGTTTATAATATCAGCTTTATTACATCCTGGGGGACAGTGTACACTCCAATCACTGTGCATTTTAATTAACTACTTGGCAATTAATGCCACAATGAGAATTAGGTTGTATAATCGCCTTACCCCTTGGCAATTTATAAAACAAATATCTGGCAAAGCAGTGACGTGAAACAAACAACTCATTCCCTATCATAGCTGTGGTGTATTACTGCTCAGTGCCGACTTTGACTGGGGAGCGAAACAGCCTCTGGCATCTTGAAGTTAAGAGGGAAAAAAGGAGCTATTCTGAATGAAGTTTGGCGTAAATACCCGTCCAAATAAATTAAAGTTATGAACACTAAAGGCAGAGCAGATGGTGAAAACTTTGAGAAACATTCAGTCTATTCTATTATGCATGCTCACATTGCAGCTGATTTACTCCATTGACTCTCTTGCTGTGAATTGCAGCCATTTGCCACAAAGAGTGATGAATTCAGAAATGGTGAGGAAAGCCTTTTTAATGACATCTGACATACAGACTTCCTGTCTCCTTTACCTGTTCCTGCTGGCCTCCTCCAATTTGCTTTGCTTAGTGGAGTGGAAATGAAGAATGATAGGCCTTGTAAGTGTCCGGCCTCGAACCACTCTTTATAAACTGCTCTCTCCACAAGTGTGCCACTTATTTATAGATGACGGGTACGGTGGATTAACAAGAATCCCCAAGACTACAGTTTGGAGAAATGACTTTGAGGGCTTTTTGGCAGGGTCCAGCAGCCCATTTCCCAGCACAAAGCCCAGCTGAGCCTTTGGCCAGGGTTATAGACATGGCACTCATTGGTTTTAGTCAGTACATGACAGACTGATGCCCTTGGAGAGGGGTTTAGGTTTGTGCAAAACCCTGATGGTTACAGTAGAGGTTTATTATTATGCCATGGAGAGGGGGGATTTGTTGTGAGTCACTGTTGTCACATTTGGACGGCACATCATCCTGATATGTTGTATGCATTCTTTCTTTTGATGTCGCTAATGAACAGAGCTGAAAATATGGAAATTAAATACAGTTTTTAGGAGATATCTTCCTGTTCTACAGTAATTTATGGACATACCATCTGTGAAAAACACCCCTGACTGGATGTGCTACTGTTTTGAAACAGTGGTTAGATTCACAGTGAGTCAGCTCCAAAAAGCAGCAGTAAGGCTTGCACTGGATGTGAGTAAATTAGTGAAAACTGTGCCCTGTCCATGCCTGTCTGTGCTAGATTAGTTCTGGGTGACAGTACGTCCTGGCAAAGCTCTGGGTCTTGGCACACGTTGGCAAATCTAAGTAGAGACTTTGTCTGACAGCATTTGGCACAACTGTACAGCATCAACACGCTAGCTGCAACATTTTCACTTCTCTTCAATTTCATTTAAAAAGGACTGAGAGGTTCAAACAGCATTATGGCTGGCCGCAACATAAATCTTGAATTTGCTTTCTGCTTTTCTTCCATGTAGATAAGCAGGGCTGCTCTTGGTCTCACTCGATGCTACACATCCTTTCAGTCCTGAGCAGAGATACAAAGTGCAGCCATGCAAAGCAACCCGGGCGCTTTCAGGTAGTAGGGCGATATTTTATATTTATCAGCTTTCCAAAGAAAGTGCAAGCCTTGCTATATACTTACAGAGCAGGACAAAATAATGCCTTCTTCCACCCCTAAAGATGTTTGGAGGAGCAAATACAGAAAGTCGTTCTCCACTTATTTGTTTATTTATTTTGGATGAAGACTCGTTAGTCTTTGATAGATTTTAGTTTTTAGTGTGTTAGTGAGGAAGATTTGGACAGTGGGAGGGTGATGACAGACGACATTTGAGATACAATCAGACTCAGGTCAGAGCTAAACAAGGCTGTTCTCCTCTAATTGAACTATTATTTCATCGGCTTAGTTTTATCAATTTTCTCTCTCATTAGGCCTGGGGGAAAAACTTGAGTGGTGTAAGTAAACACACTAAAGCCTCACAATTGGCATTTTACGAAAATGTAAAACAACAACTCATAGGTTTAGAGCTTGCCACTCTTATCTCTCTCACTGCTCTGATTAGCATTATTTTTAGCCAAGTGGGCACTGAAAAGAATCTGCTTTCAGTGAAGAGATCAAATAAATGCAATGTTACATAACTATCACAAAAATGGCTGACGAAGTTACACAATCTGACTTTGGAGCTAAACAGCAAATTTCCTCCTGAGCCAGTTTAGACCAAAACAAAAGCAGAGTAAAAAGTCAGATTTACATCCATCGGGTTTATCCAAACATCACAAGTGAACTGTAATGTTGCTCCATACTGGTTTTACTTAAATAAGCATTTGATTGTCTAACAAGTTTACCAGATCAAGTTACAGAACAGTGTATCAGTGGTATGTTTCCAAGTTGTTTTTGCTGCCCCAAAGAAGCAGAAAAAATGAAAAACTGCAGGTTTAAATGTTCTGTAACCACCAGCACCATTGTCGAGGGCAAAGGCAAATGGGCAAAAATGGGCTATACTTCCATTTTCATTTGCAATCTTAAAATGCATTAGACTTGACCAAAATAATCCAGCACCAACCATTAGCTTGTGCTAGCATTGTACGTTACATCAAACGGCCAAAGGAGTTTTTGTGAACCTGAATTATGTGATCTTCACTTCACCACTCTTCTTTTTTGCTAGTGTCTGTTCCACTGTGTGTTTCTCTGCTTCCACAGTCCGCCAGCCCTGTGAAACAGACACATAAAAACTGGCGTGGAATAGACATGCAGTGAAGCAGCACAGTAGAGGCTCATCGCTTCAGTAGAAACTCTTACAATAAACTGAAGTGAAATTAGTGCACATATATTAGGGAAATAACATTTCGAAAACAAGTTATTATTTTAAAATTCCTTCGAGTTTCAGGCCCTTACTGAACAGTGGACTGCCCTTTTCCTTTCCAGCATAGGAGTTCATTCTTGATTTGTTTATCATCACATGGAGGGCCAACACTTTCAGAGGGAGGGACTCATATGCGCTAACATGCACTAACATGCACACACAGCTAAAGCTGCTGTCAAAACATAGAACATAGAAACTCAGATTCCAACACACTCAGAGCTGGATCACTCCACTGTATCTTTACATGGCAGATAGTTGCTATATGTATGTCCACAATCTAACATATTGCACCTTTAAAGTCTTCAGACATTTTGCAGTGAGTTAAAGCTGAACAACTTTCTAATTTTTACCTAATCTTATCCACATTCGTCATTATTTGCACGTCTCAATCCAGCAGCTTTATGTCAGGATGACATTTCACTGTCCAGGATCATTGACTGAAATCTCCAGAATACTTCCTGGATTCCTTCCAATTGAACACTAATGCAACATTTATTCAACACCCCAGTATCATACACTGGCTGTAAGAGAGAATAAGGAGAAGTGCTGCTTCTATTTGATGCAATCATGTTGTGGCGATCAGTGGTGTATCGCACAGCTCAAATCTGTGTGCTGTAGGGAATTCTCATCAAGGCTTTAAGATTATGCTGGTTGGACAGAAGACAGTTTCTGATTTAATCCTCTATGTGATAACTATCAATTTGGAGATAGATCACGCAGTACTCTGGGTGAGTCACTCCACACACACAAAATGTAAAGAAGCACAAGCTCAGACTTTACATTATTTTTACATAAAATGTTTTTCCTCTTCTGAATATTATTGCTTTATCTACTTGGAAATGGTATTTAAATGTTTTACATCTCCAAGATGAATCCCATAGGATCGCTTTAATGGATTTGTCCCCTCAGATTGTACATATGCTGAAACATATGCTTAAAGTACTCCAACCTCACACCTGAGGGAATTCTTCAGTAACCTCAGAATCTCTTTAAACATTTCCTCTTGCCCACAATTAAGACTCAAAGGACATTCCAATGCAGATTCATGCTTCAGCCACTTCTTCTTTGTATTTAATGGGGTCACCAAGAAACTGAGGCTGGAGAAAAAAATCCCATAGAAACTTCAGACCTCTACTATGAGAACTAACTCAATCATTTCCTTCAACTTGCCATCTACTTCACCTCCTTTTGTGAGAAACAGCAGTGGTGCATGTCCCTCCTCCCTCTGGCCTCTCCAGTAGTTTCCTGCACAGAAAACAGTCAGAGCTGAAGATTAGCAAGCCCTATGTGAATGTGCTCATGCTGCACATTTTCCTTTGATTACAGTATAGGGGGAGCAGCCTTGGCTATGGGATATTGCACTAGAGGGGATGGAGAAATACTTTAACTACTCCCTCACAAATTAGTCCACTGCATAAATGAAAAGAGCCTGCGAAGGAATGAAATGAGGCCAGGCTATAGTCCAAGTAATATGTTTGGCATTAATTATTTAGTATTATTTACTGCTGTGGGTTAGCCTAGCCGCGCTAGACAACCCACGAATTTAATTCTCTACCAGGGTGGGTCTAGTTACCCTCCATAAGGCTCGAGGTTGGATGCTCCTAAAACTGGCCGGACCAATCACCATGAAGTGTAGAGTCAGAAGGCGGGCGTAACTAAGTGACGACAGAGGCGCAACGATTCTGACAGAAACAATCGGAAACAACTAGCCTAGCCGTGCTAGACAACCCACGGCAACGAATTTAATTCTCTGCCAGGGTCGACAACAAAAACGACAACAGTCGTTGAGCTCCATTAGCACCGACTCTGAATAATCTTTCTGTTAACATGTCTGTAATATGCTTGAGCTTCACCCATTGACTGTATAAATTGGCTTCACCGAACTCCCGCATCCTCTGATTTCCGGCGCTCTAGGAACTATGTCAGCCTATTTGTTGCGCTGATTGGTTGTATACCTACCCAATTGCTGCAGAGTGATTTGAAAGACAACCTTTTAGCCCGCCTCCCTCCCTGCCGAGGGTATCTAGACCCTTGTGTCTTCAGAGCTGGGTCTAGCGCGGCTAGCTGTGGGTTGTACTAGGACACAATTTTGGAATTGTGCTACTGGTAGAGTTTCTTACTATTTAGCTGCGTACTTAAAATGCAACACAATGCATGTACAAGTGAAGTATCTCATATCTGATTCTGTCCAGCATATTAATCACAAACTACACAGAAACATGTATTACCAGCAAGGATATGGTGTATTCTCTCCAAGCTGATTTGAATGACATCTCCTCTATAAAGTACACCAGGTTGGAAAACCATCGGTGGGGGCAGTCTGTTTCAATAGCAACGGATCCTTGGGGATTTTAGGTGGATTACTACGTTATTCATTCTAGATGTAACCCCAACTGTGTTTGTGTGTATTAAGAAAAGTGAGAGCTTTGCTGCAGCTTGGTTTGTTTCACTTGTCTCTGGTTTCAGGAGATACTTTAATCAGCACTGTATGCGGTGGGGAAATTGCAAAGCTTCGACTCCACAATCCTCATATGAAGATTAATTGGTCTATCAAGCTGGACAAACAATTGCTATCAATATGACATTATCTTCTGCCCTCTCTGTGGGCTGATTGAGCCTTCAGGTCAATCAAATTCATACACAGAACATAGTTGGGATAAATTTAGCAATTCCATCTTTGACAGGGACAGTTGGACAAAACCCACGGACGAGTACATGTTTCAACTCAGAGAGATCAGAGTACTCTCGGCAAACTGGCTGACTGTGCAGACGGCGGCATCATTTGACAAGGACACCAAAACACATGAAGTGAACAAACAGACACAGCACACCACAGGGCCCAATTTATCAGCAGGCATTTAAATATTCTCTTTAAAGTGCTGTGCAGCTGCAACCTTGTTGCACCTTGGTAGCAGGCGGGAGGCCTTGGCTTGCATTCAGAAGACGGCAGTGCCAGAGAGAAGTCTCACACTGCCACAGTGAGTAAAGGCAAAGCAGCCACTTCAGCAGGCATGTTTTTGCCAAGTGCAACTCAGTTTTCCCTGCAGTTTTTCTCCATATGATGCCTTCTGGTTCCAGGCACTGTGAGATGTTATTCACCAAAGTAGTGCCATTCCTTGTAATATTTATTTATTTAGATGAGTACTTAAGTGTTTGAAGTAACAGAGTGCGAAATGAACTTGTAATTTATGCTTCTGGTTTGTCTTGATGAGGTGCCAGCTAAGCATTGACTTTTTTTTTACCATCTCTGTATTCCAAAAGCACAGTCCTGCAATTGATATGTAAGTTCTTTTTAGACATGAAAAATAGTAATTTGTACATAACTGACTGTGAATCGAAGTTAAATGTGTCTCAGTCTGATGATGCCAGAGATCGTCAGTGTGCAATATTTAATGTTATGTTGTTTCTCAGATGTCACTGGGAGGCTGGAAGATAAATATAAAAGAAAACAGTAATAATACTTAAACTTGACCTTGCTGATATGGGTTTGTAGCAGATCTTTCAATATAAAGTTGAGGTCTATTACCAGTTGTTCTAATAATGCCTCAAGACAAACTGCAAACACAACAAACCTTTCAGAATTAGACTTGATTTTAAGATTTCACCTATCATCTTTAAAGCACTCAATAGCTGGGATAGTTACGTTGCTGAATGATGCAGTCTAACTAAACAGAGCTCAGCCTTGGATCCTTGTGCAGGGCTGTTCTGTCTGCTGTGTCCGTAAGACCTGGTTCAAGACCAAAGGAGAGCAGGCTTTTGCCGTCTGCCTGAGAAATCCACCTTGAGATCTAAAGCTTGCAGAGCCAGTGACATAAAAAAATATTTCTTTTTGATTTTTATCTGTTTTGTTGTACGCCATTGATTTTTGTACATGTGTTACCTGGGTGTTTAGTTCATCCATTTATTTCTCCTCACCCTTTGAAATTAAAATGAGTCTTTTTAATGATAGAGGAATTAGGGTCTGGTGAATAACTGAAAATGGATCTGGATAAAATGTTTCATCTCAGTAGATATTGATAATTATTGCTATTTTTAATGACCAATTTTAAATCATTTCTTTTGTAAACACAGTAGAATCATGAAACCTGGATCTACTCCCCCATTCGTCCACATGGCCTTTCCAATGAACCTACCCACGAGTCTGTATGACGACAGGTAGCTGGCATTACCTTGGATCTTTATTTTTTACATATCTCGAGAACGGAAAGTTGGAGAGACTCGGGACCAAGACTGGTGTGTTTAGCATGGCTGAATTATGTCAACGGACCACACTACTAAGTGTCTAGGATGTTCATTTTGGGAGATATTTGCAAACATTTTTGCCCATTCACTTTCAATGGGGATATCCAGAAATTACTTTTAAGTGTGACTCCCCAGGTTCTACTATGGTTTGACAGTTTGACATGTTCAGGCATTCTTTGTGTGAAAACTCAGAGATTTCATGAATCAGAAGGTGGTTTTCAACTTTCTTTGTTAACTATATGCTTCAACTTTAAACTAAATTTACTTCACTAACCAAGCCCTCTGGACTTCCAGTAAGCTGTGTTCCTATTGGCTGTCCAGATGGCTGCTTGGTGTTATCAGGAACACCTGAGCAGCTCAGCGTCTTCCTGCCTTATTTGGCAGCAAAATTCCACTGCTTCTCTTCACTGAACTGGGTTTGAAGTTTGTTCTTTAGGCAGCTTCCAGCAGTCTTTAATGTGTTTCTTGGTGTGTTTTAGGGCTTTGTACCGGATAGTTGTCTTCAGGATTTTATTATCCATCTTATCTGTGATGCAATTTAAATGTAATAACTGTAGTGTTCATCATTACTTTGGACATATTCTGGGAGGTTATTTTTCCAATCTACACTGCAGGAAGACGTACTACAACATGTGAATCAGTCATTAAACAATGTTAACGACTGGAGAGTACAGTTACCGTTTTCTCCAGTTTAACTTAAGAGATTAAGCAGATATTCAGGACTACTGACAACACAGAACCTTAACCTTACTATTTTAAACACATTTAGGTTTTCTAAACCTCACATTAATGTGAACCAGTGTCTCCACTGACAGTTTTATTAACTAAATGTACCACATTACACAAACACAACACACTTCAGCTGTTTACATGAAAACACTACACAAACATCGTTAGCTTAATGCTACTTTAGCTTTAATCAGGCTACCACTGAGCAGCTAGCTCGGTTAGCATCGCTAACATTAAAGCTAATATTTACTGGATGTTAACTTTCTTTTCTGGTCAACACACACTGAAATAAACTCCACCAATATCTGGAGTGCAAATAAACACTTACCGACCAATCAGAGTCCTTTCAGCGTCTGCTGGTAGAATCAGCCGAAGGTAGAAAATTGGTTAAAACAAGCCAACGGGCAGAAAAACTGTGTGTAGAAGAGGTTCTGCTGCTCCACCGATAAATAAACCAACAGTTATTATATCAAAATTAATCCAAACGAGGAGAGCAGAGTCTGGGTTGTCTCCTCCATAGGACCTGTCAATTATTCCAGACCGGGCTCTCAATCCAGTAGCGCCTATAGATATCAGTCTATATGCTGATGTGCTTGTCCAAGCATTGCTTGTTCTTATTTGAGATACACACACCTGCTATTACAGGACATCAATAAGCAAAGTGTTTGTGACGTGAGCATGTGAACATTTTACTGAAACATAGATCGAGGAAGGGGTTGATTGTCCACCCAGCAAACAAAACAGCGCAATGTCAATGATACAATGGTGCGGAAGACAGAGAAGAGTGAAATTACACCTCGCTGTTCAATGAAATCAAATCAATAAGAGACAATGCCAGAATATTGAGCTCATTCATTACGTCTGATTGACCTCAAGCATTTTCCATGGAACAATACATCTGTGGATAATTAAGCTATTGGAACAGAAAAACACGGAGGAAAATAACAGTGAATAAACAACAAGACAAGAGTAATCTGTACTTCTCATGAATGTGTTTGGAATAACATGAGTACTTGGACTAGCACACAGATACGACTTATAAGTGGTCCAAGCTTTGGTATGCATCGAGCTGCCGACTGATTAGCACAGATACAGTGTTGCTGTGCATGAAGACGTGGGTTAATGGAATAACGCGATGTGGCGAGCACTACAGCCTGCAAGCATAATGCAAATATTTACCTTTCCACTTCAGCAGAGCAGGATGAGCCAAATATGCATCTCATTTACATAACAATGCTCAGTTTACAGGAGAGACAACATTTAGGCTGGGACACAAAGGGGGAAAATCAGGTCACTTAATTTATACCCTCAGGAGACACTTTTCTTCCTCATATGGTGCAAAAATTTGCCAAGCACAATGTCGAGCGTTACTTATTGACACCATTTCTTGTGCTGTGCTTGTACTTTAATCCTTTGCTCCTTTTCACAGTAAAAAAAAGAGGATTTCATTCAGTCTCCCCAAGGGTTTCCTAACACTACTGATTTGCACTCAGTATAAAGATATATTTTTTATCCAGTTCTATGGCTTCAGGCAACAACAAATGGCTCCTAGTTTTGCCTGAGGCTGCGTTTATCAAATTACCCATCTGCCTGTGGCTTTCTTTGCAAATGTGGTCTATGGATATGCTGCAGCTTCATTACCTCTATATATCTGTCATTTGTTTGACAGCGTAGAGCTGAAACAAACGCACATTTAATGGCTAAAATCTTAATGAGGGATTGAAAAATTCATGAAAGAGATGACCATTAAGGTTAAATCCTTGCTGAGGTTACCCCTCCAGTGTGCTTCTCCAATCGCTTATTAATAGACCTCTTGCATGTTTTTGACACTGGCTGTCAAAGAAGCCATTTGCACTCTTAATGAAAGGGGAGCTTTTACATTCTGCCAGTTCTGCAGAAAGGTGGCAGAGCACAGGAACAGCACAACATTTCATTTTATTAATCCATCTCAAACAAGAGAAGAGGGACAGAGAGAGAGATGTGAAATGGCTCAAAAAAACTGCAGACACAGAAATGCACAAACTGATAAGACCATTAAAAGTGAATCATATCTATTGCAGCTGCGTCATCTCGGGCTCCATTTTGGTGCTCTTTTGTGCATTTCCTTTTAATCTAGATTAACTTTCTAGAAGTCTGTCACTTTGCTGTGTAAAATGCAGTGAATAGATGTGTTTTCGTACAGTAAACAAAGACGGACAATCCAGTGAGAGAAATTAGTTAATGTAACCACACACTGGCATAAACTGCTGGAGCTTCCCTTCTGTCCTCATTGATATGCAGCACAGGTAATCTGCTTTTCGACACATTCTATTCACTGTCACTTGGATTCAAATTAGTATTGTAATTTCAGGTTACTAAATGACCTATGAACAGTGGCACGCAGAATAAAAAGTTGATCCAGCTTCAAGGATGGGAATCTTGATACAGTAAATCTCCCCCCCCCCCCCCCCCCCACACACACACACACACACGTGTCAGGTGTTATTCCAGCATTAACACTTCCTGCTCCCATTTGTCCTCTTTCTCCTTTACATGTCTTCATTTCTTTCCCAGAACAAACTTCCATGCCGGGACGACTGAAATCCGATGTGACAATCTTGGCGGGATTTGAGGCTCAGAAGTCATTAGAGCGAAACTCGTATTCAGCACAAAGTCATCGGGAATGAAAATTAAACGAGGCCCACATTTGTTCTGTTTCCACCTAAAGAGCACTGTCAGAATCTTTTCCTGTTTGTTTCAGCCTACTCTTCCCAGCATTAGACTCTCAGGAATTCAGTCTGTCAAGCCTACAGTAGCGTAAACTTACCAGCAGAACGTCTCTGCTCCTAAATTAAACTGGATAGCAAACAACAACACTGCTAACAAGAGCAATCCCTGCTGGTTTAATTCAAAGCAAACACTCATCTCATCTTTTTTAAAGCATCTTTTACGCAGAGATGTGGGGGTTTCAGAAAGGAGTCAGTTCAAACAGTCACATAAATGCACGCTTACATGCATATATACTATACATGCACACACAAGACGTGATCCAAAGATGAGTGGCAGACCGATAAGGCAGAGGTGACACTCTGCTAGGCTTGTTAGTCGCACACACGCATGCATGGAGTTCCCAAGCGTGACTCGCCGTCTCCATCCAAGAACATTAAGAGATTTCACCACACCAAGGCCTTTTTCTCGCCGCCACGCTCATAATCGCTTCCCTCATCTCCCAGTCACCGTATTTGTCAGCTCTGTTTTGCTGGTGAGCCTCAGAGAAGGGTCCAAGCTGGCCTCATCTGTTCACACGATTATCTCAGCGAGGGGAAATCTCGCATCTCACCTTTATTTGTCTCTCACATGCACTCTAGCTCGCCCATCTCTTATCTCGGTCCCACTGAGAATGTTAATAACTGTATGCCTTCGCTTCAGGATTTTCGGACTCTGTGTAGAGCCCTTCCTTATTGCTGATTAAAATCATCAAGTACAGAACATGCCAGAAGGGTTAAGAGACAGCATCGCACTGCTCATTTATTTTTACACTGATAGCCCTCTTTTTTTGGAATACAGCTCCTCCGAATCATATTACAACCTTGTTATGCCCGTTCTTTATCTTTGCTCTTATACTCTACATTCATGCAGAATGCACATATTGTACGTGAGGTGTTCAGAGAGGAGCTTCAGTTCTTTCAGAGCAGGTAGGAGTTCATTCTTTCTCAAGGAGACCTCAAGGACACATCGAGTGTCTGCAGAGGAGATGATCCTGTAATTCCTTGAAATTCCCCTTTCACAGACTGCAAGTTTCTGGTAATGCAGTGAAGTGCATATTTGGTGAAGGAGAACACAAAAATTGCTACTAAACCGAAATACCTATGAAGCACTATTCATATAATCTTCTTATAACCAACACGTTTTAAAAAATATGTGTGTGTGTTCTATTTTGAGGTGCAACCTGCATTCTCACCATAAATGCCAGAATCTATCATGAAAGCATGACCCTTTTTCTCATTAGTTCTTCCCAAGGAAAAACAATGAGCTTTGAAGTGCAAAATATGATCCCTCCACATCTGCTGCAGAAGCTCGACTTCATATATAAATAAGATGTTAAAGAGATGAAATCCATTTTTCCTCACTGTATGCTGCAGCACACAATGTGGTGGATCAAAGTAAATGTATGGTTCAACTGAAATCGGTTCATTGACCAGTTCTTTTGGGTTAATATAAAGGGAATTACTCTTCCACAGGTCAGTGACAAGGAGCCCATTTGTCAGTGTTCAATGATTAAGTGCTGACATAAGGTCTATGACCAAGGTGTCCTTACAAATACATTCATTATAACTCAAAAGGTAAAACTGAGTCCAAAAAAGCACATTTCTCGCAAGACATTTTATGAACTTGCTTTCATAGGATTCGGTTACATTGTGTGACTATCGCTTTGCAAAATATACACTCAATCACATCAATCAGTTCCACTGAAAAATGTGGGTTACTTGTTGTTGATTGTCTGTGATGTTTGACCTCCACTGTGCAGGAGTTTGACACTACAAGGAGGACTTTTTACAGCCATCTGCCAAAAGGAAAAGTTGCTCTCTGCTTACTTTAAAGTTAAGTTTAGGACTTATGGTCCCAGGTGGGACTTAACACTTCAACTAAGATGGAATTCAGTATATCGTTTAAAATGAAATTTCCTCCCCTCTTGTTTGTAATCACTAAATGGCTACTCATAAAAAATATAACTGTTTCTTTATTATTACTAATTACATATACCGTCAAGAGCCAACATAAACGATAAACCCTGCAAATGAATTATTGGCTCTGCAGATTTGTTTGGACATTATAAGTACAAAAACAGAAATTCTGCTCCAAACGTTGCAGTATCAAAATATTTCCACAAAAACCTACTAAGCAATTGAAGAAAACCATTTATTTTTTATGCAATTGATGCCTCCAACAACAATGTGCGCTCTCCATAGTTAAGTGCAATGTTAAATTTAAGCTTTATACCACATACAATGAAAAGGTATTTTTAAAGAAAATCATAGTAAAACTATATGTATTAGTTCCATTTTGGACATAAAAATGACCTGCATACTTACACATTCTGTATTTTTCAATAAGGACATAGAAGTAGACGTCATTTTAGGAATGTCAAGCAATGTAATTAAGCTTTTTTTGGGACATTTCATATTCCACAGTTAATTTTCAGAATGCGGAATATTTTTGGAATTCTTAAAAACTCTCTGCACACAAATGTAAATAGCTCTAAACAGTAACCTTCAAACAAACAGAAAAATTCATGATGTGTTTTTGATTATAACTGGATTACTTATTGAACAACTAGCTTCAATTTAGCAAACTAATTACAGGTTAGGGAACCAGCTGAATGTTTCTCGGTGAGCACGGTTAAGGAAGGTGCTCCGGCTTTGCAATCTACCCCAACTGATTTATACAGCAGATAAACGAGACACCTTCAACACTTTTTAAGGTTTCCAGTACAGGATGAAAATCCAGAATATCTAACGAGGCGTCACACGCAACCTTTGTCTGCTCATCCGCTCTCTTACGTAACATTTCACCAGACTGAGGCGGTGACAGAAACTGTCAGAACACAACTGGTCCTGTCAGGCCCAAACATCCAGTCGAGGAAACAAGACGATCAGGACACTCGACGTTTGGGTGTTGGAACTGAGCCTGACAGCCTCCCAGCGAGATTTGGCTCCACTGTAGCACAGTCACCTCTATCTCCTCTCTCTTTTAGGGATAGTTATCTGCTTGTCAGGAGGAGGACAGGACAGACGGAGAAGAGTAGGAGAGAGAGAGGCAGAGAGCTGTGAGGGCCGTCTTCACGTTCTGGGACTCCTCACTTGATTAATGAAACAATTGACTCAGTGATTAACACCTGTGCAACGAGTTACTAAAAAAAGCCCAAAGAGACCTGAAATGGCAAGATATTGATTTCCTCTCTTCCCTAAGCGCAACACCTATCTCCCCGTCTCCTACCCTATGACCATGAGAAGCTGAGCACAATGCAGTCTCTCTAATTAATGAACTCATTTACATAGTCACTGGGGTTACTTTGCGTTTGATCACACTTCAGATCATACAAGACGCCTGGCCCCTGTATTAGCATGAAACTCTAAGGTGTGAAAAAGAGGAAACTGCTCCCGACACAGCCCTGTGTTTGTATAGTTAAATGACAAGAGGGAGTGATGACTTAATTATGAGATGAATGGAATGGAACATTTGCATAGCTCTTAAAAGACGTGGAAAACAAGTGCTCCAGCTAGAACAGTGGATCCTCTGTTCTATGCAGTTTCCTACAACAGCTACTGGGATTTTTGAGGATTTTGGAAAGCTGTAAACTCGCGATTCTCAACAGTATTCTTGCCCACAGTCTGTTTTCTTTTCATAATCTAATTCCTACAGTAGAGACAATAAATAAATGTTATCATGGTCAAGAGTCAGGATGTACATTGCGGCTGTCTTGTTGAAAAAGATAATTCCATTATTTAGTGGTAACAAGAGACTTATTCATTCCACTGATGAAATTTTGAGCAAATTCATGGCAGCAAACCAGAGACAATTACTATTTTAGGCTGCACCCAGACATGTGCCAAGAGATGTGCATGGAATTATGGAATTTTATCCCCTCTACGCATAAAAAAAGGAGTTGTGATTATTATTAATTGCATATACTGTCATGGGTCTATAAATGCAATCAAACCTGCAAATGAACTCTTAGTTCTGCAGATTTGTTTGGACAATATAAGTACTCCCAGAGTTGCAGTATTAAAATATTTCCCCCAAAAACCAACAAAAACATTAAAAAAAAATAAGAAAAACAAGAAGGTGATGCCTCCTGCAACAAAATACTTACTGCACTTTACTACAAAATGAGGATGACATGGAGAAATACAAATAAATATAATAATTACATGATACACAGCAGCAGAAGTTTGGGTTTTAATTCTCATTTAATTCTCTTAACTCAGGTTTTTTTTGTGTTTTTTAACCGTTTTTATGTCACGAATGAGGTGGCAAACCCAAACAGAGACCACACAGCAGAGGCAGAGGTACGGTGTGAAGGACTTTATTTAAGGGAAGGGGTGAGGGAGTGCGAGGGAGGTCTGGAGGGGTTCTTGGAGGGTGAGGTGAGGTGGAGATCAGGGAAGGGGTGACGGAGCTGGGTATGGGTGAACAGAGAGGGGTCCGGTCGGGGAGGTCCGGAGGTCCGGCCAGGGAGATTCGGAGGTCCGGCCAAGGGGATCCGGAGGTCCGGTCAGGGAATGCCGGTCTTGGAGGTCCGGAGGTCCGGTCAGGGAATGCCGGTCTTGGAGGTCCGGAGGTCCGGTTAGGGAGGTCTGGAGGTCCAGCCAAGGGGGGTCCGGAGGTCCGGTCAGGGAGGGCCGGTCGGGGAGGTCCGGAGGTCCGGCCAAGGGGTGTCCGGAGGTCCGGCCAAGGGGAAGCCAGAGGGGAACCACGAAGCAGGAGGGAGCCTCGACAGGGAACCAGAGAGGGACACGGTGCAGGGGGGAACCAAGGTGGGAAGCCAGAGGGGAAGCACAAGCAGGAGGGAGCCGAGGCGGGGAACCAGAGTGGGTCGCGGTCCGGTTGGCAGGGCAGCGCTGGGGAGAGAGAGAGGGAAGGAGAGAGAGGAGAAGGAAGAGAGACAGGAGCAGGAGTGAGGGAGAGAGGAGAAAGAGGAGCACAGAGGGAGAAACAAGGGGGAGACAGATAGGATAGGGGTATTTGGGATGCCAGATGGGGAGGACGAGGGTGAGGAGGGAGCTCTGACAGTTTATGTGTCAATTTATAAATATTCTTCTTTAAAATCTTTTTTTTTTCTAAACACAGAGTTAAATTTCTGAAGTATTATAGCCTGCAACTGTGTAGAATAGAAGGGTAGAATAGTTTGTGTTCGAGCAGGTGTACTCCAACTCCAGCGAGTAGAGGAGAGGTGGGTGGAGAAAGAGGTGGGACTTCACAGAGGAAACAACAGTGTGCAGTTTCATCTGAGCCATTATAAAGGACAATATGTAATTTTAATACATGAAGCCAAGGTTTAAGGGGATTAATCAAGGATCAGAAAGGGACTTTAACTGCATTCATAAAGTATTTTTACACTTTCTAAATCCAACAATGGTTATTTCTGAATTCTTAAAAGGCACTTTAATAAGTGCAAACACGAGCAGTTGTAGCATCTTAAAAAATTTAAACAATCATTGTTGATTCTAAATCATTATGTTTTTAAACTTTCATTTACCCAGGAAGTCCCTTGAATTCAAAATCTCTTTTTTAAGGGAGAGCTGGCCAAGAAAACACACTATAAAACATTTTTGGTGAGGAGCCGGACAGAAAAACTTGTTTAAATGTAAATTGGTTTCAGTATGCTTGAGTTTATAATCAGTGATTGATGGAAAACCCCACAAATCAAACACAAGACGACACTGACAGACAATGACCAAGCCTTATGACACAATGTAAAAGATAGTTTGGTGATTTTCATTTGAAATGTAACGTTAGCAAAAGAATATTATTGTATTTTGTAAACATTTTCTGAGTAATTGAGCTTTTAAACAGTGTTGTGACCACACTGCAGATGTAGTTTAACAAGGTGATCTGCTCCATCTCCACCCCAGTGATGAGGTGATGGATGAAACAGAATGAGGAAGAAGAGGGGGACGGTCGTAGTGCTCACTGCCATCATTTACATTTGCCCATCCCTGAAGGTAAAGCATTATTCTGTCACATGTATAGATCAGAGGGGTCAAAAGTGCCTATCTCTTTACACAGGACCAACACCTCCTCTCTCAGCACTCTCTCATGAGAGACGTAGCAGAAAGTGTGGATTCATTAATTGGAATTCGAGACCTGAGGTGATGTGGGTGCATGGAGGCTTTGAAAGTGAAAGTTACTGGCAAACTTTCAATGTGAAACTTAGTTGTTCTTTGTACTGAGACCTTGGTAAAAAATCCACTGTAAGTCTTTCTTTGCTAGCAAAGTGTGACGACTATGCAATTTAGATATGAAAATTACATATTACAGACTGCATAGTGTGCAAAACAAAATGGTAAATGGCTTTACTATACTTGCAAGGTACCCAAAGAGCTTTACAAGATGCATCACATTCACAGCAGGAGCTGCCATGCAAGGCGCTAACCACGACCCATCAGGAGCAATTAGGGGTTAGGGGTCTTGCTCAGGGACATGACAGGCCGAGGATCAAACCAGTAACCCTCCGGTTGCAAGACGGCCACTCTACCCACTGAGCCATGCCGCCCCCTAAAATATGTGTGACGTTTTTATGTTATATAATGCTTTTTGAACTGATGGATCACAAGAAAATGTGGATTGATGTGAAAAAAGCTACTTTTAGAATGATGGACAATGAATTTCTCCTCCATTACACTTGAAATTTAAATTTGTCGGTGTTCTAAAGAAAAAAATGCATCACCATCTAAGCTTTATTCCAGGATGAACAAAAGGAGTCTGTGTTTGATAATAAGGCAGAGCAAAGCTTTTTAGTCATTTATTTAAAGCTTTAAAAAACGTCTTTGAATAATGAGAGTTGAATTTTGTAGAAGTTTATGTCATTTTAAAAAATACCAATAATAAGACATAAAATGTAAAAAGTTGTTCAATTTTCCTTCCACATTGCAGTTTATTTGGTGCAAATAAAGTCATCAGCCTGTAATGTGGAACACTGTTTCAGAGAATAATTCTCACCAGCCTGCATGGCCTCCAGATACATTTTGTTTCGACACACATACAGCAAACTACGTGCAGTCCTCGAGAGGCAGCGGCAGCAATATCTCTAATGCAGCCACTTCTAAACAGTCAGAGACAATTGCATTTTATTAACTCCGGCATGTTTATTCTAGCTACTTTGATAGAAGGAAACTGAAAGCATCAACAAGAAGCCGGCACATTACATAAAGACAGACCCTCAGTGATCAAATTGAATTGTGACGGGAAATAGGATATAAGCAATTTTGTTTTATTTGGATTTTTCATGAGGAGGGTATCAGTTTGAATATGGAGCAATCATATGAGGAAGCAATTGTTTCTAAAAACGATTTCATCACTGGGTGTTGCTTGTCTATAATGTTTGCCTCCCAAGAAAAGTGGCAGCATTAGTCGTGTCATCAAATCCTCATAAGCGACATTAGGTTCAAGCGTTTCAAGCAACAAAATCCTTTCTGGAGCAAAGAAGGAAGTGGTTTTACAATGTTTTCAAGTCTTACAGTTCATGGAGGGAGGAGGTCAGAATGGACGAATGGGTCAATAAAACATCGAACTTTCAAACTAACATTGGAGACGACTGTTCTTTTTCAGTTTTTTTCAGCCTGGTATCAAAATGTAGCTTAAAATTTGACCAATCATCTATACAAAATGAAGATATGACTCTTGAAATTTGGGTTTTCGCCAATGAATTATCAGAGAACATATGACACACACAGGATAGTGATGCCAGCTTGTACTACTCTATACCAAAGACCCTACACGCGTGGACAAAATTGTTGGTACCCCTCAGTTAAAGAAGGAAAAACCCACAATTCTCATTGAAATCACTTGAAACTCACAAAAGTAACAATAAATAAAAATTTATTGAAAATTAAATAATCAAAATCAGCCATCACTTTTGAATTGTTGATTAACATAATTATTTAAAAAAACAAACTAATGAAATAGGGCTGGACAAAAATGATGGTACCCATAACTTAATATTTTGTAGCACAACCTTTTGAGGCAATCACTGCAATTAAACGATTTCTGTATTTGTCAATGAGCGTTCTGCAGCTGTCAACAGGTATTTTGGCCCGCTCCTCATGAGCAAACAGCTCCAGTTGTCTCAGGTTTGATGGGTGTCTTCTCCAAATGGCATGTTTCAGCTCCTTCCACATATGTTCAATGGGATTCAGATCTGGGCTCATGGAAGGCCACTTTAGAATAGTCCAACGCTTTTCTCTCAGCCATTCTTGGGTGTTTTTGGCTGTGTGTTCTGGATCGTTGTCCTGTTGGAAGACCCATGACCTGCGACTGAGACCAAGCTTTCTGACACTAGGCAGCACATTTCTCTCCAGAATGCCTTGATAGTCTTCAGATTTCATCGTACCTTGCACACTTTCAAGACACCCTGTGCCAGATGCAGCAAAGCAGCCCCAAAACATTACTGAGCCTCCTCCATGTTTCACCGTAGGGACAGTGTTCTTTTCTTCGTATGCTTGGTTTTTGAGTCTATGAACATAGAGTTGATGTGCCTTACCAAAAAGCTCCAGTTTGGTCTCATCTGTCCAAAGGACATTCTCCCAGAAGCTTTGTGGCTTGTCAACATGCATTTTTGCAAATTCCAGTCTCGCTTTTTTATGAGTTTTTTTCAGCAGTGGTGTCCTCCTTGGTCGTCTCCCATGAAGTCCACTTTGGCTCAAACAATGACGAATGGTGCGATCTGACACTGATGTACCTTGGCCTTGGAGTTCACCTTTAATTTCTTTGGAGGTTGCTCTGGGCTTTTTGGATACAATTCGAACGATCCGTCTCTTCAATTTGTCATCAATTTTCCTCTTGCGGCCACGTCCAGGGAGGTTGGCTACTGTCCCGTGGGTCTTGAACTTCTGAATAATATGAGCCACTGTTGTCACAGGAACTTCAAGCTGTTTAGAGATGGTCTTATAGCCTTTACCTTGAAGATGTTTGTCTATCATTTTTTTTCGGATGTCCTGGGACAATTCTCTCCTTCGCTTTCTGTTGTCCATGTTCAGTGTGGTACACACCTTTTCACCAAACAGCAGGGTGACTACTTGTCTCCCTTTAAATAGGCAGACTGACTGATTATGAGTTTGGAAACACCTGTGATGTCAATTAAATGACACACCTGAGTTAATCATGTCACTCTGGTCAAATAGTTTTCAATCTTTTATAGAGGTACCATCATTTTTGTCCAGGCCTGTTTCATTAGTTTGTTTTTTTAAATAATTATGTTAATCAACAATTCAAAAGTAATGGCTGTTTTTGATGATTTAATTTTCAATAAATTTTTATTTATTGTTACTTTTGTGAGTTTCAAGTGATTTCAGTGAGAATTGTGGGTTTTTCCTTCTTTAACTGAGGGGTACCAACAATTTTGTCCACGTGTGTATATTGGTGCAGTTGTGCCACTGAAACTATTACACACATCATGATATTGATTCTCAAAATCGGGTATAGAAAAAATGTGCAGAACCAAAAAGAGATTTTGGTTTTAGATCGTGACATCTCAAGTAGATGTAAAAATTTCTTGGCTGTGGTTTGTAGCAGAGCTCAAATGTGTTTTTCATCTCTGAAAAACTCCATTTGTCTACAGTCTATGGTGTATCTCCTGTGCTAATGTCATAACGAGGACTCAAAACTACTGAAAAACGTAATGTAGGGGGAAAAAAGAGGGATTTTGACCCATTCCTGTGCACTTGAAGGGCCTGTAACTCAAAATATTCATTGTATAAACAGAAAAATTTGCATGGCTTAATTGAATATACTAAATTATATTAAAAAATATTTTAAATATACTAAAGTTAATGTACATAATGTAAGAGAAAAACCTCAAAAATTTGAACACAACAATCAGAAGGGAACAGTGACATTTAATATATACCGAAACTTTCGGAAACTTTTGGTTTGCTGTAAAAACTTCATGAAGAACCTTAGATAGATGGCTACGGCTCAGCAAAATACCAGCAGTGACAGATTGTGAGTTATAAGGCCAAATAACTCAAATTCTTTGATCAGAAGATGGTACTCAAGGAGGAGAAACTAGGCATCACTGCAGCAAAAGTGACAGCTGGACTTTCAGCTGACTCTGGCTCCCACATTGGCAGATAGAGGACAGCCAGCTGCCCAGATGTACCCTAAACAGAGTCCCACATGGCCCCCCTGCCCATGAGGCCTGTTAGCCTCAGATGGTGCTATTCCTGCTGCCCGTCCACACTGTACATCTCCACTAAGCAATGAGCCAGTTACGGTGGGACAGACAGATGTCTGCGATCAATTCATCAAACTGTGCAGATGCACCTCAGTGGACCTGTGGCTCATTGGCCAGCTGACACAGGTATCCGTATACTCTGCATCTTCACACTGACTCCAGGACTTCATATACTGAAGACACCTCATGCTTGACCAGACACACTTTACCTGGTGTTGCTGATGCTCAGTGAAGTAGGAAAAGTGCTCACTCAACAAATAGTCATTTTTCTGCTTCATCTCAGTTGACGTGTCTCTAAAGTGTTGTGGCATTTGAAGACTGAACAAACGATAAAATTAGATGAATAGGATGTATGAAACAAATTTAAGAGCTAACAACGATAAGATCGGAAGACCTAACATGTCAGCTGAAGTTATGAGTACGCTCGATAATCCTGTGGAAAGCAGCAAATCAACTGAAGCCTGTGGAGCCCATATAAGGCATGAGACAGGCAGTTCATGCCATCTCTACGGCTGCTGCACGCTGAGTCAAGCAGAAATAATGCCTACCTAGCAGAAATAAAAAAGAGGAGGTGGTCTAACTTTTGGTAAGATTACATCATATACATTTTGATTGGGTCTTAAGAAAATGGGTTGGGACTTTCCAGAACAGAAGAGGTGTGTTTTGAAGGAATTTGCATAAGTATAAAAGATGATGTATCACTTTGTGTAGTCAGTTAAAATCTCAAGATTTTGCCCATGTTTGTTCTTACAACCTCTGTATTGAATAAGCATTATTCGCATCAGACTCTGAAGACTGTTTGAAGACTCTTTCTTGAAAACTTTTTGAAGACTCCAAGTTTTGATCCAGAATTGATTTTTGATGATGTGTGTGACAAAGCTGCCTGATCATCACTGGCTCTTAGCAAGCAGACTGAATCACAGCAAAAGTCGAGTTCAGACAGCACAGTATCAGTGTGGAAATTACCTGACCCAAAATATGTAGGGGATCAGGACTAAGAATGACCCATTGGATTCTATTCTGTGTTGTGTTTTCATCGGAGACATCAGACACCACATGAGATACTTCAAGACGTCTCAACGTAAAGACTAGCGTGTCCGAATTTTTTGAACCTTTTCTTGTGCCAACTTTCACAACACACCCAGGACCTGTTCTGCACAAAACACAGAGACATAAATGATAACCTAAAAGGATACTGTCCTCACAGCTGTCGCAAAACTACGATGTTCAGGGTTCAGCATGCTGTCTGTCATGTCTCTGAGCCAAGAATGTATGGAGTTGTCTAATGTGAAACAAAGACTGTCTAGACTGACAAAACTATAGAGCAGTCTGAACCTAACACAACCATTTTTTTACCAAATTGTATATCCCAACCTGAATCCAAACTTAGATTTTAGGAGAATATCTTAAAATTCAGTGAACTCACACACATTTGAGAGTAAAATGTCCATCAACATTAAAAGCTCATAAGTATATTAAAGTGTATTTAAAAAAAAAAGAGGAATGAAATCAAGAAACAAAACCATCTCAACAACACGCCTCATTAGTTAAAAAACAAATGTATTTTGTTTTGTTCTATTTACTATTCAGCCAGCTCATTCACTATTTGTACTGCCTTCCATAGCAGGCTGAGATGCAAATCACTTCTGAGAGTGATGGACCCTTCTTGGTTGTGGGTGGGTGAAATGTGGGTGTTTGGGTGTTGATGGTTTATATGTTGATCAACATGTATGTTGTTTCTAAAATCAAAAACATAATAAAAATTACAAATCATAAAAAAACAAAAAAGACCAATATGGCTATTAAATGAATGAAATATGGTTAATGCTATGCTCTGTCATGAAGGCATCAACAAGAATTATGAACATTGAAAACAACAATATAATGAACTAGAATAAAGAATAGTAGATAATAATATAAGTACATCAGTAATCATCACTGACTGTGAATCCTTGCCTAAAACTACACTTACTCTTTTATTAGCAGCCAAAATATGCAAAAATGTTTTGATATAATCTATAAGCCATGAGGAAAAAAGCTTCTCTGCCATTGTATCCTCAATAGAAACAGGCAAATATCGGATGGAGGAGATGAGTCGTGGTTCTAAAATGCAATATAGTTATAAGCTCTATTCAAAAAGGCAACATGACTGCTGCTGTAGAGTTTTACCGTATGTACCATTATTCAGAGTCAGAGCTCACTAAGAAGACTCCATAGAAGACAAATACAACAGATGGTAATAAAATAGTAGTGAAATGAAAAATAATTTTATTAGCTTCACGGAAAGCCTTGAGGCATCAGAATGATCTATATTGCTGTCACGATTTCATCACGTACTGCGAGGTGTGCATTGAATTTTTCTCTGTCTCTCTCCCTCTCTGGCATGGAAACATGACTCTGTCATCTGTGTTTTTGCCTGCAAAAGCAAAATGTACGCTTCAGCAAAACACTCAATATTTTTTGTAGCAGTTGTCCATTTTTTGTGCAACAAACATCCTCGGCATTATGGGTATACTGCAGGTGAATACCAAAGAGGGAAACACTCACAAATCAAAGCTCAATTATTGCTTGAAACCACTTCTGGCATTGCTCATCAGTTTGAGTAACAACACTGTTGTTTTCTCAAGTTTCGGATGAAAACAGACTCAAAGGAGGCGAATGTGTGCCCTCCCAAATTTATGCCTACTTAATGCCGAGCAGCAGCTGAAAAACAAAGCCCACAGCTTTCGCTACCATCAGTACAAGTGCAGAAATCCATGTTTTTTTCCCCCCTCATTATGTCCACGAGTCTTCTCTCAACACAGAGTGAAAATTTAGGAGAGATGATAAATGCTCCTATGTGACATTCTGTGGCTTGGATTTCCACTGGAATTAGGAGAAAATGTATATCTTGAAGCTTTAGAGTTGAAACAAGAAACATGTTGGTTGTTTCCTTTAACACAAAATTAGGAGGCAGTTTTCTTCTTTGTCTGTGTTATTTTGTCTCAGTGTATTAATCAAAGGACTGAATATGTAAAATGACATGCAAACTGACCTATTTGTAATATATGCAGCTTATTCCACCAGAAAAAAAACAGCACTTCCTCCATTTCTATTGTGTTACATATTTGGACAAAGACATTCTTCAGGAGATATTTCCAAATGCTCACATCACAAGATAACAGCTGTTTGTTTGTTTTTTTTATTTAAAAGATGTCTCACCCACCTAATTGTATAAGTAGTTCTTTCAGTGACAAAGCGATTCCCTGATGCTGTTTGTGTTGTTTTTCTCCATGTGACAGAGGGCCACAAAGGGGTCTGTTTGCTGCAGACATGTCACAGTGATTGCAGAAGCTATTAAATGTCGCTACACTGACAGCTGTTCAGGGTCATTCATCAAATGATGGAGTGCGAGAGAAAGTTGGAAAGATGAGGCGAACAGGAGGGGATGCAAATCTGCTGAGGAAGGAAGCGCACAAGTTGATGAAACATTCCTTGGACGATTACCCCCAGGTTCAGCTGCTCCCCGTTGGCCATACAGACATTTCTCGCTTTTCTTTACAGGGAAGTTAGTTTGCGCTTCTGTGCTGTGCCAAACTTCACAAACAGAGAGTGTTTTTAATCTCACCACACAGCAGAAAGTGTCATGTTAATGTCACTTTAACTCTGCCTCCTAAAATTATGTTTCTATTCCTTTTTTAAATAATAAATGAAACCACCACATTTTAACACAGAGTCACATCAAGGTTGTCATTTGCATCCAGAGCTCAGGCTGTGATTAGATTTATTTAACACAAGCAGTTTGTTTACATTTAGGAAAAGGTGTTTAAATGTGTACCAAACCAGACAATGATCTTTTCCTTAACTGTGAATACTTAAACACAATCATAAACAAGTTTTATAATGCTGTGGGCTCCATTTGTGGATGTCGTACTTTGTCAGTGAACGCATTACTGATACAGTCAGTGTCAACATTTGTGTTCATTTGTCTTCAATCTTTCAGGCCGCCAGCAGGTTTGAAAAGGATGTCTTTTAAAAAATTGGCAACACAATTTCATTTTCATTTTTCAGAGCTTGAAACCACAGTGACAGTCAGAATCATTGGATTTTAAACTTTCCAGTGATGTGCGGATTAATCATTTGTGACGTGCCACTCCACAGAGACAATCGATCAAATCTAAGCTTAAAATCATATTTCATCTGTACGTCTCATTAACATATTTACCAAAAACAATGAATTTACAATAACCAGATTCTATTTATGACTACAATTCTGTTCACCTCTTTGTAACTTTTAAGCTATTATTGACTTAGCTGCGACCAAGAGTCACTTTACAAAAACTCAAGGGCTATTTGGCTGAACTGTAATTTATGTTTACACAGCACAGAAAGGTGACAAGTATGGAATCAAATACAAAATGTAAAATAGTTAAAGTAAATTATCCCTAGTGTGTAGAGCCACCATTGCGCACTTGGACAAATGTTGCGCACATTGATTCAAAAAAATTTCCAATTTTTGTAAAAGATATCAAACAATCCCAACAATTTTTTTCTTATTTTATGATTTTTGGGATTCTGTTTGCGTTATACTGCTCAGAATGCATTCTTGAGTTCTCTCTACTTCTAGTCACAGTTGTGCTGTTTCCATAGAGGTGCAGGACTTTACATTGCAGAGAAAAATGAGCCCACAGTGAATAAAAACATAGAAGCAGCACCCAGAACTACTTGGGCGTCCCACATTACATTGACAGAAAGCTTGACCATCCAGATGTGTCTGTTGTGGTTGTGTAGATGTACTGGAACATGTTAATTTCCGGGAGACATTACATTAAACTGTTTTTTTTTTTTTTACCTACATAGAAAATCAGTTTTACTTCCATGGAAGTCTGGTAAAAGTTACCAACCAGTTGTGTCCCATTGGATTAATCAGGTCTAACATTTCGAGTACATCCTGATGACATCTGCCTGGACCACCTTGAACCGCAGCCTGATTAGATGTGGTCGACACTTTCTCTTTCTCTACACAAACACACAGCTGCATGCAGAAATGCTCCCATGTCCATATGACAAAGACGGGGATCATCTCATGCTGTTTACTCTTTATTCACCTCTCAAGGACACAGACCTTTATCAGGGCTGACCAGCGCTGTGTGTCCCACCTTCCTCCCCTCCAATATGCCACTGAGTTATGGAGCGCCTGCTGATGGTCCTTAAAGGGCAGCAGGACGGCAGAGAGATGCAGCGTATGCCTAACACTAAGCCGATGGCTCCAGACACTCCCCATCCATCACTGTCTGCCCCGAGCAACCTCTTTTTTTCCTGCAATTCCACCACTGAATTGCAGGCCCTCCAGGCTATACTTATATTTAGTGAAATTATGCTAACCACTTTTCTGGAAGAGCAGTCATTTAAAGGATTTCTGGTAAATATGAAAGAAAAAAAGAAACATACTGCACTTGCAAACAGCAGATTTCAGGTATGTATGTACAAAAAAAAAAAGAATCTTCAAATGAGCACAAACATCTCTGTTGCCGTAGGCATGAACACCTGACGCCTGAGGGTCTGTGCAAAAATGATGGATTCAGTTTAGTTTGGAGTGACGCTGAGTTCTTCTTTTGAAGATACAAAACCTTTGTTGTTCATAACTGTGTGGGCTTCATTTAGTAAAACTGCTTTTATCTAAAAATGCAAGGAAGCTGCCTTTTCTTTTCTTTTTCTTGTTGATCAACCTACTTGTCTAGACATGAGGTAATACAATTACATAACGTCCCTCATTATATTTTTAAAGCTCCAGTTTCTCAACCTCTCTAATGACCATTGTGCAATTAAAACTATAAGACTGTTAGTGCAGTAACATCGAGGGCCATTCTGAGGTGTTGCAGCAAGGGTAAAATAAAATTACTTGTCAACCGCTCAAGGTTACAGCTCACTTGGCGATGAGGCTAATTTCTGTTTGCTTTCAGAATGTAAGGGAGAACTCAGGCATTCCAATCTCAATAATGTATGTATCGTGGTGATGGCGTAGGCTTACGAGATTATGATCCACCCTAATTGGAGGCCCGTGTCATTCTCACTCTGTGGGTTTGACTCCGCTGGTCAAATAGAATTTTCTCATTAACACTGCTGGACTTCGGTGGGAACTAGTTCAAACCAGTGTGAATCCAAATTAGTTGGAATTAAGAAAATTACTCAGTTAGTGGATATTTATTCACAGCTGCACACTGCCCAGGGAGGCAATTAACCCATTTAATACCAGAGTATGAGTCATAGGTGTATGAAACATCTAAATATGTGCAAGAAGTGAGGAATAAATCATGCATGTGTTTGAGCAGAGAGAAGCTCTGATGACTTGCTGGGATGAGTTTGATAATGAGGAAGGAGAAGCTGCACTGTAGCACTTTTTTTTTTGAAAAGCATGTTGGCTAGATGATCATTTTCACTGCAGTTCTTTACATTTTTTGTTGTTGGACAGTTTGAAAGAAAATTATGGCTTTAAATAACTTTGGATTTATAATGTTGGCCGTTGTGGCAAATAGACTATACTAGGCTGAAATTGGAAATGTGATTCCAGAGGGGAAAAAATGCAGCAAGAGCCACGATTTCAAAATATACTTTTCATAAAGTTTTGCGTTAATTATTTTAAACATTTTCGTATCCAAATAACGGTATTGGAGCTGCTATCCAGAGATCGTCAACTGGTCACCTGACCAAGCTAGAGGCTTGTTTGTCAGCTTGCAAAGTAGCTTCACCTGCAGTCATTCATTAATTGTTTTAATTCAACAAGACAATGGTAGAAAACAGCAAAAGAAAACTTTCACTATACATGAAAATAAAGAGGGACTGAAAAGCATTTAAACAGGCGGATTTGAACCTAAACCATCTTTTTTTAATAAGGGGCCTTAATTTGGGACACGGTGACTGAAAACTAAACTCGAGCCACAAAACAATGCGACCCCATGGGACTCCACTTGCCATGGCTGAAAATTTCTCAACTAAAAACAAAAAAGAAAAGCTAGCTGTCTCCCTAGCTTATGGCTTTTCATGTGAAGTGAATTAGTTTTTGTGCTATGGGCCCATTTGGCTACAAGTATGTGCAAAACTACTCTGTTACCTCAAGAAGAGCTAAAGTAGCATTTGGTAAACCTTCCTCTGGTCTTCTTATTTCCTGCTGTTTTTGGGGAACATCTGTAGGTTTCTTTTGTTTTCTTGGCAACAGCTACAAACATATATAGAAAACTGTGTATTTGGATAAATGTATCGTAACACTTTCCCCTTTCGAGATGAGTTGGATCACGGCTCCTGATACCTCCATTATACCAACCTGCTAATGAAAGGTGCCACGGAACAAATGGCATGTAAATGAAGTACTTTTACATCAGAATGCCTCTTGTAGGTGCCTTTAATGCTACCTTCCTAAGTACCTGGGTAAAAAAACAAAAATATTACATTGTTGCTGCCTGGCGCTATGGGATTATTCACTGCACAAGATCAACATCTTAGTAGTATAGCTGGTTAGGTGCACCTACCCTTTTGTGAGAAAGAACGACACTGGGATCATAATTTGTATGTTAAAGAGCAAACCCTGTGAAAAAGAATCAAACAAAGCTTTTTGGTGTATGTCGCCCTCGTGCTGCAAAAGCAGTTCTCAGTTGTAGGGCCATGGAGGGCCTCTTGGGGTGTCCTGTGGTGTTTGGAATTTGGAGGTCAATCCTTTGGGTCCTGCCGGTTGTGAGGTGGCCTCGGTGGATCACGGATGTTCCAATACATCCCACAGATGCTCAATCAGATTGGGATCTGGGGAGTTTGGAGGTTGAAAATGGTTTTCAACAATGCATAGATATGTGGTACATGTCCAAGTGACATCAACAGGAATGCCAGGACTCAAGGTTTCCCAGCAGAATGAAAAGTACTGCAATAGAAGACAATTGTTATAAACTTCACCTGTTTGTGGTTTTAATGTTGTGTACGTTTGTTGTGTTTGAACTTGAATGTAAAATAGCAAAGCGGCTCATTTACAAGTGAAATTATTTAGGCTAGTCAGATAAAGTTGAGATAGTTTAGCATTTCTGTTATGTATTATGTCATGTTTATGTACTATTTTTGTGGACTTGCGGTTTTGACTCGGTTCAATTTCAGGTTTCCACTCAGTAATAAAACTCCATCTCCTTTTCTCTCTGTTTTCTGTTTACAGTATCAGCATTTTGCAGGGTTTATACTTTTTATTCACTTGGCTGCGGCATGGATGGCAATAGTGCAAACTTTGCCTGGAGTCTGTGTCTTCTTCCAGGTGCTAATTAAAGTGACAAAGTGGATCACTTGCTGCTCGCTCATCTATGCAAGTGAGCGCTGAGTTAATGGGCAGCGGGAAATGGAAAACTTTTGCTGCAGGTCCATGTTAATTTTGACGCTGCAAACATGTGAATGGTTTCACATTTAATGTGTTTTGTCACCGGTGTCACTTTGGATTGTGTTTGGTGTTGAGACGTGGTTTACAGTCATGCCAGAAGCCTGTAAATATACAGGAAACGTAATGTTAGCTCTTGTGGTGTGTTGCTGCGTGTTTGTGTTGTGTTTTCAGTGATGCCAGCCCTCATCTTGTCTCGGCTCTTTATTCACTTACTGGTAACCTACAACCTACAGCAGGCGTCGAGGCAGAACTTCATTGTTGTGCACCCGTCTCAACGTACAAACTGTGGGTAAAATCTGTGCACACGCAGGCGGCTCTGTGGTTGTGATGCCTCCTGCAGACTCAGTGTGTTTGCACATCACAGTCACTGTGCCATTGATAGAAGCAGTGAGAGGGAGGCAGAAAAACATCACTACTATTGATGTGTCTCAAATTCACAAATATATACAGTAAACAAAGGCAGACAGCAAAATACACACTTGCACATGAATGCAACCTTGACCCTCTCCTTCAGCACTGTTTACGAGGCTCCTATAAACCTCCTTTTCACCACCTCCAAGCACACACACTATAGATTTTATGTTATGGGGACCTCTCTGTGATTTATGATAAATGCTGCATGTATATGTAACACATCCATCTCGAAGACCAAAACAGTTGTGTGGCTTCAACATCGCACTAGAGCTCGACAGTTTAAACCTTGTATTGGGCTCTACTGAACACTGAAATGATTTTATAGCAGCTGCATTTCAGGTATTTTAGGGTGAATAAAGCAGCACAGGTTTATACAGCAAAACTCAGGGTGCTAATATTGATACATTTGTCCCTAAATATACACTTGTCAAGGATGAATAAACAACACAGCCCGAGCTTTGAAGCAGATTTTTACGACTTTACTGCTTCTTTGCTCAGGCGTTTTTAAATTATTTCACCCTGCAAAAGCGGAAGCACTGATTTATAATAAAGAAGCTTGATAATTCAATAAAGCTGTCTGCGGGATGATTAGTATAATACCCGAGCTCATCGTCCAAAGGGATTATAAAACATGAGAACAGAGAAGACCTGTTTTCCATTTAGTTCTTTAGAATTTCGCCTTTATCCTCATTTTCCTTCTTGGAAAATGCACACTACGGAGCCAGGCATAAATAACACTTTGGCTACTAAGTTTTACTGGTGCCTCATTATTACAGCTTCCAGGCCCAACCATGAATCACCTTTTACAGTAGCAGAAAATGAAAGCAAACACAAACTAAATATTTGCATCAAGGAGCCAGAACCATCACACGTCCACCAGGATCTACATCACCTCTGGGGTGAAGGTGTCACATAACCATATTTACTATAAACCAACGGGTGTCTGCGGGTCTTGTTTCATGGTCGAGGAAGGCGAAAAGCTCTATTGGACATTCCCCTTCAGGATGTCGCCATCATGACTGCTGGAGTGGAGCACGTATGAATGAAACTGAATTATTCCAAGATTGCATCTCGCCTCTGCTCCTCTCACTACCCCCTTGTGGCCCTTGATGACATTTGGAGCTGCTTGCTGCTCACATTCCCCCAGATATAAATGCAAAGACAAGTCGTCGTTTGAGCTGTAACAACACACACAACCCCATTCAACAACACAGCCTTGTACAAGGTTTAACAACCTAGAGCAGGGCGATTGGCAAAAATGTTGCCTATAGCTATACAAACTGATTGCTTCTTGCAGTTATTTGGTGGTACCACATGTACAGTAATTTGGTCAACGCTGGCTGTTTTGAAATGTGCCATATAAATAAACTTTATTGGATCTTGACTGATTTATGGGTCTGTATGAAAAAGAAAGCAAAAGCACCAGTCAGTGCAGGATACAACACAGGTTTGTGTCCGTGTGCAGCATGTGTGTGTGTGTGTTGTTTTTCTGTTTTTGAGGGAAGGCTTTAAAAGCTCCTGGTTACCATGGAGACCAATACAGAGACTCATGGGTGGAACAGGTGCAAAGGGAGGCATCACTGGTCTTTGTGTGGTTATTGCTACAAGACATTTCCTCCCTTTCTTCTGTTTGTCATCTTATTTGAACATGTTCGGATTCAGACATAACTAACCTCCACGCACCCCTTCCAAACTCCTTTCACTGATCTTTTGTTTTATGGTTTAACACACAGCTTGGTATTCTGTCCATGTGTAACCCCTCCACGCGCTCCGACTTGTGTTCCCATTAACCATATTTATTGGTGTAATTCCTCACTCGTAAGACAGGAGGAGCAATATTGCGTTCCCTGGTGTCATTTGCTATCATTCCATTAATGTCTGCTGGTTTCACTGTAACACAATAGCAGTGAGAACACACAAAACCTATTGCTTGTCCTGAGGAAAGTGAGATTTAAAATTAAATATCCTGGGCTTCAGAGATAGTTTGTGGCAGCAGCTTAAATTTGTCATCCAAAAAAAAAAAGTTGTTGTGCTTTTCCCCCCAAAGAGACAGGAATAAAAAGAAAAGAAAGCTTTCCTCTTTGGCAGAAATAACACAATCCAAACAGAGCAGACCATATCAACAAACACTGCTTTTATTAATCAGAGGAGGAAAACAACTGAGGTGTCAAAAGAATGCCTGAGTTTTTCACAATGCAGCTCCTCATTTCCCCTTTCTGCATGACAAATCTAGCACGTGAGTCATTTCTGCCTTAGTCTTTTATTTTAATTGTTCTATTCACATCCTCACACACTCTCCCCCCTGAATCTATATGGTCATCACAGCAAAAGAAAAAAAATCCAAAAACGAAACACTATGTGGACATCCGGCCTAATTAAGGGATTAGATACACTTCCCTGGTCTTGTAGAAAATCCCCATTTATTTCTTCTTATTGAATTTTCGTTTGTGATGTTTCTGTTTTATTCAGTTGGACGCTGCAGTTTGTATTCATTACAGGGCAGCCGAGAGAGTCAGTGGGCATCCAAAACAATGCCACGCAGAGTTTAAGTAGCTCCATCGAAGCATTGATCGCAAAGCATACATGCATTACCATCTAAATGTTCCTGACTCTCCCTCCATCAAAGACGGCATGCAGGCCTGGCTCACGCAGTGTGTAGAAACATTCCAAGGCTTTTATTTTTGCAATCTGAATTGGCTGCTGGATCAGAGAGCATCAGGTAGTTTGTCGATTACAGTGATATATTCTGGAAACACTGCACTGTATTCTGTGCTCAGATGCCTGTAGGATTGTAGTGCCAACTCTGTGCAGTGCAGCAAAAATCCTTTCATGATAAACTGCAAGCGTGCAAGAGTAACATTTGTCAGTCATTTACGCAAAAAGCCGAAAGCGACACATTTTTATGTCCAAGTGACGGAGGCCGATGAAGGAGTTATGACTCTATTAGCAGAAAAGGAGAAAACGGTGTGCAGTAGAGCTAAGTCTAAATCTGAATAACAAAACACAACAAGTATGGCTGTTTGTTTTGATGATTTAATAGGTGTGCCTTGCTCTTTATTGTTTTTGGGGGATAATGTTGAACTACCATATGGATGTGTCAGAATAATAAGCCAGGCAGCAAACATGTATTTCTGTTCACAGCAAGCTTTTTAGACTTTTTTTTTGTATTTCACTTTGTGTGATTTGACAAACATAAAAAAATTGCTGAGTTTAGAATTAATTCACTGTACTGCCCAATATAACAAAACTGACAACTCTAATCTCTATTAGGGATCAACTGATTGTCAGCCTGGTCAATTATTGGATCCGAAATTAAGAATTTTAACAAATTATTGCAATGAAATGAAAGAGATTAATTTTTAAAAATATGCTACTCTGATACAGAAGCCTCCATCTATACAATATGACTGGTTATATATCACGATTAAGCTGTTTTTTCATTGTAAGTGTGCATGTAAAACATAACTTAACGAAGGCATTTCATTTAAGTTTTGTGTTGGAGTTTTCATTATAAAAAATTCTTGGTGTTAGGGCTTCTTTATCAGTAATCATTGATGTCTACATCAGCCTTAAAAAGCAAAACAGGTTGACCCCTAATTTCTAGGGGTCCTTAATTTACCCATTGTTGCTTAGTTTGCCCTTAGCTTTCCCCGTTCATTACTGTTCTCTCTCACAGAGTTTGTTGTTAACTTTGAAGATTCATTGATTCTGATGCATTATTTTTTATGCCATGTAACATTTACCAAAAAAAAAAGAGCTACAATCACAACCGTAACGGTAAAGGTGTCCTTGTCAGAAAACACACCATAAAAATACATTATTTTCTACTTTCAGAGACATATTTTGTTAATAATTGCCAAATAATCCTTCATTTTTAGGATTTTAACCTTTAAATGTCAGTTTGTTTACATTATGCCACTGATGTTTATTTTTTATTTTTATGAAACAAAATGAAAAAAAAAATATTTTCCATATAATAATTTTCATAAAGATATTTTTGAAATTATTATTACAGGTTGGGATGTGTCAGTTACAAACACCAACATTGATTCTGATGCATTATTATTTTTTTATGATGTACCAGATTTTTTTTAAAGTTACACTCAGGACCTTAAGGATAAAACTGTCCTTTAAAATGTCACATATTAATATTATTATCCACCTTAAGAGGTCGAGTAGTTCACCACTTATCTTGGTAAATACTTCCCTGAAATGCAGTAAAATCTCTTCAAGCCCATTCAGATCTATGACGACTTGCACATACAGCTGCATCACTGAACAACACTCAGCATGCTATACGTCAAAGCATCTCAATGTCCTTGTTACTGCATCTATATGAAGCAAGTCTGCACCTTACAATTCATCTGAAATTCCGATGCTCAATGCCAGTGCTGAAGGAGTCATGAATCCTTTCTGAATAAAAAAGGAGTATGAAATTCATGATCACATTATTCTTGACAAAAAGATATTTTCCAGGATTTTTTTCATTGCTCTACTCTCCATACTGTCAAATTACAGTTGTAGAATATTATGCTTGAATTTGTAGAAATTTAAAAGGTGCATTTCATTCTATTGGAGACAGACGAGAAAAGGAAGCGGCACATTTTTCTTAGTAAGAAAGAGGATACTGTCAGTCAGTTGCCCAGCCTTATCAGTGTATCTCAGCAGGGAGGCCAGAACCAATCTACAGCGACTGGGTTTGTCAGGATCCATGCCACGTCGGGCTTTTGTTTCTTCTGCTTCCCTGGAGAGCTAGCCATGAGCCTGAGAGACACGACTGAATGTCAGCTTCTCTGAAAAGAAGATCCCGCAGGTGTCTCAGCAGGACACTGTTTAAAGAAGGCCTCCAAGACAGTCAAGCACAAAACCCACAAAACCCAGCCTGGAAGTCATATCTAGGCAGGGCATCATGCAATTTTGTGGCCTGAAAGGAAGGTGCTGAGTTTTCGTGAGTCGTAAAATTAAATTGACAGAAGAGTTCATAGAAGCAAAAAGGAGTGAGAAATTAAAAATAGCAGGATATTTTTACACCAAATCAGTCTAAGCTCACCTCATCCTTGTTGCAAGCGGAGACGTGGATTTAAAGATGCAACTTCTTGGAACTTGGGAAGCGGCAAGTGTTTTGCAAATTTGAGAAAGGCTATAGTGAGACAAGTCCCAGAGGGTAGCTGTCATTTATGCGGTATAAAAAAAACACAAAGGTACTTTTGAGGCATGAAAACCACTGTTCAAAGATTTCAAAGGAGGACGGCGATAATTGTGATGAAGATGCAAACATGGCAAACATTCGAGCTGGCAGCAGGGTGTGATTGTCATTAACAAAGACATTTATCTCAGAAGGCAAAAGTACAAGAGTGAGCACTTTTGAATTTTAACAGACGAGTGAAGCAAAACGCTCCAGTTTCTTGCGGTCCTTCTTGAGTGGGTGGTGGATCCTACAATGGAGACATTTGCTGCAGGGCAACCAAAGTCATCTTAACTAAAGAGGGATGAACTAAATGTTCATGTACAGACTTAGTTATTAGAGAGATTCATACATTAGACTGAGTGTATTATTTTGTCTGCAGAAGAAAAACAAAAAGAAAAGTTTTCCTGTCAATATAAGGCGGCAGACACAACAGAAAGCACAACCAAACTACTTCAGAAGGAGAATCTGTAATGTGAAGCCGAGATTATTTTGATATCCACGGAACCTGTACTTATTTCCAGACAGTGTTCTGCATTTAGATTGACTCCCCATTAATTTTCAAAATAAGATGTTGTGCCTTTGCATGTCATAAACCTAATTACTCATGATGGATGTGAGACAAGTTTCTGACAAGAACTAATAACTATGTTGATCATTCCCTGAGAGTCTGCTGCTTCCTCTTCCTCCCACATCCAAACCCTGCCCTTCATCATGTCTGGGGATGCTTTGACAAAATAAACCCACAACATGCTGATGAATTATTCAAATTTGACTCAGTGATGTATGAAGACAGAGTTGCGAGTGAGAGATGCAGTTATCACTACCGGCGAACCCCCTTCCTGCAGCCGACTGAACCTCCAGTCAAACCAATTACCATCCACACCCCTCCAGCTCTTGAGCACCATGTGAGGAGAAGAAATATCAGCGGCTGCCTACATTATTCTAAAGTTGCTGCAGTCAAAAGTGCTGCAGTGCAAAGATGGAGGTGATGGAATTCATCAATTCATAGTGGATCGGAAAGTGAATTACCATTGTTCCAGCAGTTTGTCAGCGGCAATCTTCTCCACTGAGAGGAGCGGGGAAGCTGATATGACGTTTTTCTCACAACATAATTTGTGTTTCCATGGGAAATAATTGTGATTCATATTGACATCTTTTTTTCCAAAGACACTCAGTTTGGTCCCTGGCAGTACAAGTGCACGGCTCTGTTTCGTTTATTAGTTCCTATCCTCTTTGGTTTTGTTTAAAAGCTAATCTCTTAGTGGCTGCTCCAGAGGATTTTATGTCACTTTCCTTACTTTCCTCTGCTTGCCATCTCTGTCACGCTGAAGTCACATCGTGTCCCTACAATTATACCACACAATAACACACAGGACTGTGGATGTTGTTTTCACTGAGGGAGATTTCTGAGCCAATTGGAGGCACTCAGATACCACTGGCAGGGACAATGAACACAATGCAACAGACAGTTAACTCGCTCGAAAACATGAGAAGAAGATCATGATGCCTTACTCATCAGAGAGTTCATGGCACTGACTGAGATTAGGAACTTATTTTGCAGCTTTACTAATTACTGTTGACTTTCATAGGACAACAAAATCATAGAAATATCCCTTTTACCCTCACATTCACAGCCAATTAAAAATCACCAATCAAACCAGTTGAACCTTCTCCCTGTGAGGCGATACACCACTGCACCACTATGCTGTATGTCAGTTGTCCGATAGTTTGAATAGAAAACCCTAAAATCGATCCATTTGAACCGATCTAGTGTAGAGGTGTGAGTGAACAAGCAATCATAATTAAATCATGGCCGGTAGGCAGCAGTACGTGGAGGTCCCACAGGCTGACCTATTGCACCAGTTTACTTTCTCTTAAGCACATGCTGTATCTGCCTCCTGCTGCCCACTGCTCGGCTAAGAATATGACCATCACCACCCAAATCTCTCACTCTGCACTCCTCTAAATTTCAGTTCCTCTCCCATTATCCCAAACTCAGACTGTATGCTTCTCTCTCTCTCTCTCTCTCTCTCTCTCTCTGTCTCTGTCTCTCTCCCTCCACCATGTGCCTCTGGCTGTTGGTCTGAAGCTCTCTTAAATATTCATAACCAGGGAGAGGGGGAAACTGATGAGGAGAGCAAAGAATCACGCTCAGAAAAATATACACCAGAACCGTACCTTGTGCAGTGCTGGAGCAGTAAACTACACTGCCGTTTCTTGCAAACCACCTCTCGGAGCCAAATGTTACATTTATCAAAACATGTCATATGTGACTATATCGAAAATGTGATAACTTCACTTGTCATCTTTAGCAAGAAATTGTACATACTTCTTTTTTGACACAACTACTGGAGAATGAAATTGCAGCTATAAATGATTGATCATTTAAATCAGTCAGCAAAAACTTCGTAGTTTCCAGCTTTTCAAATATGAAAAGTTTTTTTTTTAAATATACCGACTTGGTCTTCAGAGAATTGTTTTTCTTTTTTAGTTTTCCGGATCCAGAGAAACAAAATAATCAGCTGATTCATTAAAAATGAAAGCTGTCTTTGATTGCAGCTTTGATGCTTATTTTACACTAAACCTTAAAAATATATTGTACTTTCGATTCTAAAAAAAAACACCAACAATACACTTTTTAAAGATGTAAACCTTTTGGCTAGAAGTATACGATGTGGTGTGAAATAATCAGTGTAAACACTTAAGCCTCCCATAACTTTCATACAGGCTGAATCTTTACAATATATACAATATGCCACACTATATTTTGTTGTACTTGTGGCTAAAGTACTCTTTTTGGTCTAGTTTTGGTACAAACATGCACTATTCCTGAATCTTTATTTCTGAGTGTGCAGCAGTGAGTGCTCAACTCAAGTGCTAGAGAGCAAGCCTTCCTCCAGATTTTCTTTACTTTCATTAAAATACCAGAGGTCATGAGTACTTGTGTTGTTTACAGTGCTGTTCAATCTCCTGCTGTATTCCAGCTGTGGGCTTATTTTGGTGCCAGTGTGAGAACACAAGCAGGTGAGACAGATGAAGGTCACGCTGCTCAATACTTAAAGAATGTTTGTGTTCATCATTGTCTTCTTAAGAGAACTGAGAGAAAAAAAATAATCATCTTTTTTGGAACTTCAGCTCCTCTGGTTGGTAAACAGTTCAGAATCGTTAATGTGAGCGTTAAAGACAAACTGAAGCTCACCTTTTCTCCGACACCCTCGTGGATTCATAACTTAGAAATATCTCGAGCCTCATACCTTCCCTCTAAGAAACTCACATCTCAGACTAGAAAGAGTCTGAGTCTAAGACTCTGAATTACAGTGTGGATGTAGCCGTTGTAGCTCTTTGTACTTCCTGCAAATCAGACGAATACTATATCAGAGTGAAATGTTTGCTACTGCTCATGAGAAATCCTTATCTTATCCAAAGATAAAACACCCACTAAGCTGTTTCCTCATTTTTTGTTTTTTATCTTTCGAACACAGATTTGCTTTACTAAGGAAAGATTATGATATGGTAGAAATGATTAACAAATTCAGATTGCAGTAAGAAAAGTAATATATGTATACCATAAACTACAAAGTGCAGCGACATGATTGGGTAGTTTGAACTCAGGATATCAGAAGTTTGGAGAAAACTTTTACATTTTCTCCTGCAATAATCTCTTGGAACTGGAATGACCCTATGGGTGACCAGCTGAAACACAATTAATCATGTGAATGATAAAGTACAAAAATCTTTTTAGTATATCTGTAACCTTCAGTGGGGGTCTGGTACATCCCGTACCACCTCACGTAAGCACATTCCTGATACTGCACCATGAATCATCCTCTCTCCATTTACTGCTCTTGGTTTCCTACTCTCTTGTTGCAAGCACAACTGTTAGTTATCCTCTCTTACCTCAGACTATTCTAAAATGAGCAGCATTACTTAACCATCTTTTCTGCTTTTGCCATGAGCAGCAGGTATATAATGAGCAAAACAAAGGATGTCTGGGTAATATCTGAGCTCTGTTACCTGCTAAAATGGAGGACTACAATGCCAACCTTTTCCATTATAAAAAGATAAGGTGCAGTTGCCCCTGGTTTCATCATACTACATGTCAGAAATTTCTTGTTGAACTCTGCAGGTTCTCTCCTCCTTGTCTGGATGTGTCTGGCAGCTTAGAGAAGCTGCTGCCTTGTTTATTTTATGTAACAACTCAAATCCCTCTTAGACCTATTAACTGAGAAACATTTTCACATCCCACTGCATCAATAACAGTTGAGAGCAGACAAATGAACCTGTTAAGATTCAAGGATCCTGACCAGAAAGGGGTCCATCAACTGTGTGTTAACTGGCTCTGTTTTCACCCTGACTAATTTTGCAGCTAATTTGTATTGCAGCTGAGAGTCACTGATCAATTATGAAAACATTTTCAGACTGCATGCACTCATCCATCATTCAAGGTAGAAGATGAATAATAAGAGCCCATCCATTGTGAATTATTAATTTGCATTTAAACAGACAAGTTCATTTTAATTACCCCTGTTGGTTGGTTGTGCTCTGGTCACCATGGAGGATGGCTATGTACCCCATGCAACATCCATCCATTATCTAAACACTGCTTAATCTTCATTAGGGTCATGGGGGAGCTGGAGTCTATCCCAGCTGACTTAGGGTGAAGGCAGGGGACACCCTGGACAGGTCTGCAGTCTATCATAGGGCTACATATACAGACAAACAACTACACTCATATTCCAAACTCCATGTAGAAAGATCCTGGGGAGGCCGAATCAGGGATCTTCTTGCTGCAAGGCGAAAGTGCCCTCATGTAACATTTGTATTTTTTTTTCCTGTCTGAAACGCTGACCACAAAGAAGATGGAACTAAACCAATTTTGGTTGCATTTGCTACAGTGGTTCTTACTGAATCTATGCAGGTTTCCATAAACAAGCAGGACCATTATTCATGTTCAAGCATCACAGCCATCTTCCCAAGGACAACAGCTACTCAATCAGACTGTGCCAGACTAAGTCAAATTTGATATATAACCACATAAAGCCTGAACACCAAAAACAATTTAATGATAAAGCTATGGTAGGCATAAATCTGGAAAAGGCACACAAAGAAACCAAAAAATTCTCCTGCATTCTTACCTCAGGTTTTCTGTTTCTGTCCTAAACTTCTCACACCAGATTAGCATATGCATATGCTGCATACACAACACATGCTCGATTGTAAACATGAACAAAAATTTGAAACTGAAGGAGCCACAGATGCAGTATTGAGCCTTTGTCTATGGTTAGCAGAGAGCTAAACTACGAGCAACATTCAATATGTCCCACATCCCACATCACTTACTTTGTCATTTTCCTTTTAATACACCGTTTTCACAAAGTAATTTCGGTTGCTTATGGCTGGGACATATTACTTCATTATAACTTTATACCTGGCTGTGCGTTCTCAGCGATTCAAGCCTGTTACTGAAGCGAGACATCATGACATATTTTGCACTGCACAAAGGACTGTGGGTCAGAGTGGCCATAAAAGCATGCCAGCTTACAAACTACAAAATGTAACTGGAAATTCTAAGACATTTGGCATTCTACATGTGACATATTATGAACATACTGACTCTTTTACATAGTATGGTATTGCGGGTATTAGAATTCACCCATAGCCTTTTATCATTAGCTTGCATGGTAATTCTACCTACACAACTTAACCAGTTAATCTACACAATAAGATATTGGACAAAGCATCCGTTTACAAGAAAAATGGCAAGCTCCGAGTATAGAAGTTACTGGATAAAACAGCAGTTCTTTAGCACGCAACACCAATACTGACATATGTTTTATTGCCTTTATTGTCACATTTTGTTTCAGACTCTATTTCTGATATGCCCTTCCTTCTGTTCCTGGGTTACTTTTCAGCATCGGTAGTTGTTGCTAGTGCCAGGAGAGCAACATCTCCTGCCGGATTTCCACTATCTGAAGGGATGGGATGTGCATTTGTGTGTGTAGAACAGCCTAAAGGAACAAAACCTTTTCTCAGCAAACACCTGGGATTGGCCCAAGTCTCCCATCATGGGGTGGATTTTCTATGATGGCAAAAAAAAAATCAGCATACTTCAGCTTTAAGTCAGTCCTAATACAATACAATATGCACATTGAAGGAGTTACTGGGCCTTGCGTCAGTAATGTCTTTAAAGTAAATATGGCATCTGGGTATTGTATCTATATAGACAAGAGTGTATTGAATGATTCTTATATATATATATATATATATATATAAATATTCTTTTTTTTACTTTAATACGTGTGTTTTTACTAGAAAAATGAAAAGACCAACCTCATTAAAAGCTATAGTGCATGTGTGTATTTGGAAATCCCAAAACAATACTTGATTATTCAGAGATTTTACAATCAAGAAAAGAATTCTGGTTCCACTGAGCTCCTATATTTATGCTCACTACTTTTTCCACAAAATGCAGATGTTAAAAATTTATACTGTCAGCTGCAGGTATGAATCATACTTCAGAGACTAAGTGAACTTGAGAGCATCCATGATTGATTATAAATCTAATTTCTAAAGATGCACCGGCACAGGTTCATCCCTAGCCTTCAAGAAAACCATACAGAAAATTATGGCACTGTAGATTCCTTACTGTGAGGGAAAATGACAACTGCGAGATTTTCTTAACTCTTCACTGCCTCCGCTAATTAAATTTTAATGCATTACCACTTTACTTTGCATTCTCTTCATTTCCATCACAAACTCAGAGCAGCAACATGAAAGAAGCTACAGGGCACAGTATTGTTGTCTCTCACTGTTTCTATCCCTGCGAGTGTCACAGGCATAGCGGGGAAAATAGGACATCCATTGAACGCTCCTTCAAAATCCACTCCAACAGAAATGAGTCACACAAAAGCGGTTTAAATCTTCAAAAGTTCTTTTATGAGCCGTCTTACATTAAATAAAATAAATAAAAGATCTAAATATTATACTTGAAGAAACGGTTCCATGCTCAATTAAGTACATTTGTGCCTCAGTAAGAGAACAAAGACAGTACGGAGCAACTTATTTATGGCTGCTGCGTGTCTCTGTGCCATAAAGGTGCACACAGCTGCACATTCAAGTCAGCACGGCAGAGTTGTATTTCATGGCTACAACTCTTTGATACAGTGTCATAAAAAGAGATGGCAATTAAAACCCACAGCATCATAGTCAGAACGTGACTCGAAGCGTACCGGATTCAATCTGCTCAGTATACAAATCATTTCAATTGATCTGTGGAGGATGGTGGCCGGGTTGAGTGTTTGTGTTTGTACAATAAAAAAAAACAAAAAAACAAGTGTGTGTGTCTAGTAAAGGATACAAAGACAGAGTGCATTTGCATTCAGTTTAAAGGCACAATTAGAGTTTTTGTTTGTTTGTTTGTTTATAACATATAGTACGTTAGGATGCAACCTTTGTCTAGTTATAAGCAATTTCATCATTCCTCAATTAATCGGAATTAACTGATAAGGAATAAGGAAGAGGGACCTCCTGTGTTAAAATGTGTGACTGATCCATCCACTCTGAACTCTAAATCTCTATTTTAACATATTCTCATTTTGTTTTTAGAAGATTTTGTCTATTTTTTCATAAATATGTCATTTTGAGACACTTACTGGCTAATTTTGTGCTTTTTCCAGACTAATTTTAGGACTAATAATTAAGATTTCATTGTGTTGTTAAAAGTCAATAAAATTGAAACTGATCATAGGGTCTGATCATAGTTAAATACACATTTGTTACTAATTTCTTGCACATCATTTTTGATTTTGTACCTCATATTGTGCCTTGAAATTCCACATGCATGTGTGTTCATGTGTGGCCCACATCGTTTAAAACCGTAGTCAGGAGGCAGGGCTGTAAGGTGAAGGATGAACAAATTAAACATCACCCGGGCTATCTCTGTAAGGCTGTACTGCTTGTTGTTCCACAAAACAGGAGGATGTTGTCGAGTGTGGTGATTTCAAAGGAATGCAAATGCAGGTGCAAGGGGTTACATGGTGTCCAGAACTGTCATTCATTCTCACCCCACATGCAGCTGTTTTATCAGAGGCTGAGAAAGACTCTTCAGCAAGAAATAAGGCTGTAGAAAGAGTGTTAAAGGTACAGGGGAGAGCTTTTCTTCTTTGAAGGACGGAACAGAAGTGCTGCTCAGGTTTGAAGCTCTTATCTGCTACTGAGCAAAGTGTTCACTTCACTATTGTATGCAAGACCAAAGCATCAGTGTCTGTCCACTTGGAGGAATGGACCACAAAACACCTGTGTTGTTGGAAAAAAATAACGCATGTGGGTGTACACATGACTGTAGCATTTAAAATAGTACAAAAATGTCTAATTCTGTCAAACACAATTTCTTCTGATAAAGATAATACACATGAATCAGATACATTATCTAAAGTACATTGGAATGGGTTTGTTATGTGTACATATTATAAGGCAGCCTTTCACTGCAGGAGCTCAGGGGAGGTGCATAGCAGGAGAAAAGTTTACAGGAATGGCCCTTCTGTTTCCATTGTGGTGTAGGATCGGACTGCTTCAACCATAACATTAACTCCTGCGAGCCTCCAAAACAGCAACAAATAGTAGTTATTGGATAAATCTCCAGTTCTATAAGCATGGAAAACAACAGAGGGTTTATTATATAAGTCTACATGGGGAATTTTACATTGACAGTAGCAATGTTTTGGAAATAAAGCCGTGACAAGGACATTGAAAGGGCGGGAAACAAATGGCACTTGACGTCATATCCTAATTCAACTAATAGACATTTGCATTCTATGAGTTTAATCAATCAGCATTGAGACCCACACGGCAGTTTCAGGGTTACCTACTCTGAAGGGGGTACTTTTTTATAACCCTGACAGAGATTCAGGGGTGTCTCTAGTGGTCAAAATAGTCTGCAAGTTCCTGCAGTAGAAAATGGTTTATAGATATCAAACTTTGTGGAGTGAAAATGGTCATTGCATAATTGAAGCATGCGTGGTATTATGATACTGGCCCTCTTATCAGCCAAACGGATTGTTTAAACAACCTGGCAACAATGCCATCCAAACTGGTTGAGTAAGAAGAATTGGCGTAAAGACTTTTTGGACTTGCTATCAATGCTCAGGCTTAATTAATTCTTCAAGGCGAGGACAGGCCATCTGGATTTGATGGACTCTGGAACTTTATGACCTCATCCGACTGTTTTTTGGTTTTTGTGTCTTTATCATTGTATCCATTAGAAAAAAAACACTTATCACTTGAAAATATGCTCCATAGCATACAATATGGACAACACAGGAATGCAAAAGACTGAAAGGAGATATGAGCTGTTTTTGATTAGGCCTCTGGGACCTTTCCTTCAGTGGCCTACCCAACCTGTGCCACCATATTCTCGTCTGTCAAAGTCTGACCTTTTCTTTCCATTTTAGTCTGTTGAGCTATTTATGCCACTGTTAAACATACCAGGGCCGGCCTCTGTTTAGCTCCATACAGTTGTTTGGCAACATCAGTAGATGCTGTGCTCCTCTGACAGGGGTCACAGACTGGCAGCGGATCAGATGGATGAAGCAAGGAGCCTTCAGGACGTATTGTAATCCATTTATTCCATTCATTCATCTTTAAAAGACTGAGTTACAGTGTCTTTGAGTTGAATTACACTGGTGTAATAGGTGCTTAAAAGTTGGTGGTTTGAAGATAGGCTTTCATATTTTGGTCTAATATTAGCCCTTTATGGTCGTAAAACAAGACATGGCAGGAATGGTAAATATAACTGTACAAGAGTGCACAGGAAGGAAGGATGAGCCAATAAAACCTGGGTAAGTAGGTTAGGCTAAAGATTAACCAGGAGGCAGCAGATATGTTTATTTTAAGAACAACACAGCAATCTTTGTTTTCATCTTAGAACTTAAACTTTAGTAAATTTCAGTTAAACTGAAAAGTTATTTCAAAGTTGTACTGTTACTAAGTCAACGATGACATATACATTCATTGTTTTGTTTATTATTGCAGTCCCGAATGTCATCACAACTGATATGATGACCAAGATAATGGAGTTTTGCTGAAAACGGCAAATTTTTGGGAAATATGCTTCTTTGCTTTCTCGTCAAACAATTAGTGCAGTCAATGCCACTCGAATATAGTAACTTTAACTGCAGAGCAAGTTTCAGACTGCTTCACAATAAAGTCATTGTCCAGTTAGACAAATAATGAAACCAAAATCAAGTAATAATATCGCAAATATGCAGCATAATCGTGATAAAATAGTCTTTACCTATCAAGATGTTTTTATGTAGCACATCTATGACAACAGCTGCTCCGCCAAAATGCCTTCTAACAAAAAGGATTACGATTGGTGACCAAACATTGCAGTTAAGACCCTGTAGTGTTAGTTAAGGTGTGATTATGCCCAAGCTATTTACGTACTAGTGATTCAATCTAACAAAAAGATTTAAAATACTACTTTACTTGACTGTAGCATCTGTAGCATACCCTGCAGAGTCATTAATTACAGAGATTAACATAACTACTAATGTAATCTACTACTGCAGTGTGGAACAGCTGGTACAACATTCACCAAAGGGAGTGAGACACTGGGTCAGTGTTGTTTACATACAATTACATGTGCAAACTCAAGATTAAATCAGTCTAAAGGCATTGCTTCATTCTTAAAAAGGTTTCCATTTGTCGCCGTCTAAAGCTGTAGTTTATGCTGACTTGTACCTCGTCTGCAAACTAATACTTAGCAAAACAATTGGAATTTCCTTTTTTTAAAAACAGTCTTTAAGGGAGATTGTGTCCGAATGGAGGGCTGCAGCGCTGCACTGAACTATGTGCTTGGAAATCATAAAAGAGCTTTTGACTACCTCGAATAAGAATAAAATGTAGAGCCCATATTGTGTTAAACTTACTTTGACATTGTAATCTTCCAATAATTTGGCTGACTGACTCTGTATTGCCTTGTCATTTACTTTGTGGCGACCATGTCCCTCTGTCAGAGCCTATCAGCTCCCTTTTGGACCGGCTGTCTTCTTTGGCTTGTAGTACGAATTGAATGGATGCTTTATGCATGCAGACGGATGGTCATGTCTGTCTGGATTATTCCTTCACTTTAGACATCTGTGAAGACCTGGAGAGCGTTATCTCCACACATTTATGTCCACATGAGTGAGTTCATCCTTAAATGTTACAAATAAAATCACACACATTTCTTTTGCATAAAGTTTCAAATCAAGTTTGTGGAGTTGAAAAGACGACTGAGCAAACAGCAAAGGCCATGAGGATTAGACTGAAATGGGTTGAGTCCCATATTTATGTATGAGGGGGTTAGATATGACCAAGCACGTTCTGCATTGAAAGATGGGTAGTTCTTGAATAGGGTTATCCTTGTACCTTATCAAAAAGTTTCCTACACATACATTTTGTTAGCAAAACATTTTTTAAATACATAAATGCTGCTTTTGATTTTAAAGAAAAATTCCACACTGAACTTGCTTCAAAGAGGTATTTGCATCGACATGAGACCAAACATCGCCGTCTGGAAAGAGGTGCAGAAACACTGCATGCCAGACAAACCGGCTGAGGAACAGTTTTTATCCACGGGCAGTTAGACTTTTAAACTCAAAGGAGTAACCCCCATAGATACTTCTAGACAATTTTCTCTTGGCCAAACATGGAACAGGGCAACATGAGTTTGTGTACACGTGGACTTCTATTGGATTATTGTATTTTTTTGAGTGCACCATGGGGAAATGCTCCCACCCATTTAGTTGTACAATTTTTGTGTACAATGACAATAAAGCTATTCTATTTGATAATATCTCTGAAGACTGTATTCTTTAAAAAATGAAGGAAATAGCTTGATGATTGAAAAGAAAAATTTAAAAAGAAGATAAAAAGAAAAGAAATAGAGCACAGTGAAAAACAAATATTTAGAAAGTGGAGAAAATAACTACAAAACTGGCTGTTCAACTCCCTTCTGCTTTCTGAAAATTGTCTATTAGATAGGTGCTGTTTCTGCAATCTATCCTGAAATTCCATTATTAATTAAAAATATACAGTAGATATGAAGAAAATTGTATTCAGGAAAACCATGTAAAATAAAACCTAATAAAAAAAAATCGAAAGTTTCATGCCCATGTTTAAAAACAAACAACAGCCCTCACACAAATTAAAAGTGACGGAGAAGCGGTGAACCAACATGTGTCCTCTCACACTCTGGAACAATTCTGCCTATTATTAGACCAAACAAGCAACTGATCTGTGTAACTGCCTGATCTTCCTTTCTGCTCTTATTCATCTGAAGTGTTTTTGTGCTTCTGTGCTGGTGACAGCTGGAGGCGTAATGCTTCATCCATCTCGTTTTTGTAAAGGGAATATCTCAGGAACACCTTGAGGGAACGTCAATAAATTTGGCTCAGACGTTTGCTTGGACTAAATGATCAACTGATTTTGGTAGTCAAAGGTCACTGAGACCACACAAATAGACTTGTCAACCATACTGCAGGAATTCTTCTGCTAATTATGACATAATTTCATATAAATGTCTAATAGGACTAAATTATAAAGTGATTCAATTTTATATCCGCAAGGTCAAAGTTCAGCTACACTGTCACATTACAATGTTCTGCAAAAACACTTTCCTGGTTATTATTCAACACTATAACTCAGGAACAGAAGCAGAGATTGTTGATTTGTTGACACTAGTCTTGGGTGTTCATCTTGCATAGAACATGTTGGTGAAGCATTAACATTTTAGAATTTGAAGCTTCATTGCAGCAAAAGCCATATTTGATGCACTGTCTTCTGTCATGGCTACAACTTTGCGTTCTAATTAATTTGTAATGACAATCAAATTTTTCCATTTGAAAGCACTTTGGTTTAAAGTGTGTTGTTTGTATGTGTAATATAAATAACAAAACTGACCAAATTTCACCATGCTAAATGTATTTCCTCTGCAGCTCTGTCTCCTGTCCTCTGCAGAGATGGGACCAAGTCACACATGTGCAAGTCTCAAGTAAGTCTCAAGTCTTAGCCTTCAAGTCTCAAGTAAGTCCCAAGTATTTTTTTCTTGGGCAAGTCAAGTCAAGTCACAGGTTATGTCAATTCAAGTCAAGTCAAGTCCTGTAATAGGTCAAGTCAAGTCCAAGTCAAGTCACATTATTGTAATTTTACCTGCAGAATATGATCTTAATAAAGTGAAAAGACAAGATATAAGTAACTATCAGTAAACAACACTGGCTAATGTGTCCAACATGTTAAAAAGACTCTGATATTAATAACAAATTGACAAGCACTTATGAAGAGAATAACATTTTTTTTTAAGTATTATTGATTGTGTGACAGCACACTTTACCCAAGGCAGCAGCTAATCCCCCTACTCCTTACTGTTATATTAGCTAACATTAGCTAAAATGCTAACTAACCAGACAATGTAAATAGGGTCTGATATTAAAAACAAATTGACAAGCACTTACTGGGCCGAATGGGTCTTCAAATGTCGGACGTAATTTGACATTGTCGTCTGACTGTCTGTGATTTTCACGTTGCACGTCTTGCAAACTGCTGTTCGTTGTTTACCGTCTTGATAGAAATCCTGATACCCGAAGGTGACGATTACCTTGGGTACGGCTGACATATTCATATCCGGGAGTGGGCGCTGCCGTGGAGGCCTACTAAGGTAGCCAACATAGAGAGGGCGGGGCTGATTGATACGGCAAGCCGATTTCAAATTAAAAGCCTATGTTCGACTATCCAGCATTTTACATATCAACAACATCATTCAAACTGAAAACATGATGTGAATAATAATAATAATAACACTCAAGTCATTCAAGTCATCATGTCTCAAGTCAAGTCAAGTCCCGAATCTCTAACTTCCAAGTCCAAGTCAAGTCGTAAGTATTTTATTTTTTTCAAGTCAAGTCACAAGTCATTAAAACAGCGACTCGAGTTGACTCGAGTCCAAGTCATCAAGTCTCAAGTCCCCATCTCTGCTCATCTGTACTCCGTTTCTGAGCCATGCTGCATCTATTTTATTGATCAAGTAGAAGTATTGATCTCAGCTTCTCTTGTCATCTCCTCTCTGCTTTGTGTAAACACAAGCTGCAGTTCACCAAAATATCTCAGCTTTTTTTGTTATGTGACAGCTGGTCATAGCTAAGTTAATCATGACTTCTTAGTTGGATCTGGTTACTGCAAACTATTTATTTTGGCAAATTTTGATTGAGGCTTAAAGTAGAAAATCACTTTGATGAAATATCACAATTGTAATCTTATTTTTGATTAAACTTCCTGATCGATCGGCACCTAGTACATGGTACATTCGTAGGCCGTCAGAAAGTTTCCCATCTATCAATTCTCTCCGTTTCAACAGAGTCCATTATTGAACTTTCTCTGTTCAATAATGTAACTGAACACATGATGAATGTAAATAAGACACATGTTGTGTTGTGACAATTCCATTAGCAAAACAGGCCAAACAGTTGCCATCAAAGTCCTGTCAAATCAAAACTGCTCCGATAAAACCACACAGAACGGAACCTTAACCTTGTCTCCATGTAGGTTTCTCTAAACATTTTGAGGATGATCACCTCTTTAGGCCATAAACAGCATGGACCAGTGCACAAAGCTTTTTGTATTCTCCCACACCAACAGCCATGCAGAATGTTATTTACTCTGCGGCTGAGGATAAGGAAGAAGTTAGGTCACAAACAGCCACTCCAGCCACAGGTCTGTCCCCCAGGGGAGACCTTGAGATTGGGATTTTGTGCCAGGCTGAGCAGCCATTTCTCTTGGACTAAGGTGATAAAAACTCTCTAAGGTACAACCTACAGTATGCAGCTGAAAAATTACAATCGGTGAACATGATGGCAGTACAACAGAGTCAGACAATTACATAGAAATTTCAGAGCAATTTCCACTCAACTGCATGGACATGCTCCTAACTAAAAGCACAGTCTCGGTGATTTCTTTCAATTATTACAGACTTCAAGTAATGAAACAAGCGTGCGACGTCACATGGGGAAATATTAGAGCCAATCTACCACACCGTCTCCTTAGGTTACTGTGTTAAAGGTCAAGTTTGGTATGTGACCATGAATAAAACAGAAGCATGGCTCATGGTTCTATTAAGGAAGCGTTGGTTGAAGAAGACTTTCTCTTTGGTTGTGTGGGTGAAGGAGAAGAAGGCTGGAGTGATCGCCACAGCTGGAATGTGGCCATAAGCATGCCCGTGAATTTACAAAGCTAAGATCGGGGCCGTTTGAGAAGTTACAGAGTGACAGGGAAGGTAAAAGCTTAACATTCTCAGGAATCACTTTATAAATCACTTAGGTTGTTGCTTATTATTCTTTTTGCACAGTTGTTTATATTTATTGTGCAGCAATGTGAAGGTGGACACCAGTAATTTCACAATTTTTGAAATAGTGACATCATGCTGTCACTTAGTTTAGTTTTAGGCCGTGATCTTCAATATGATTTGTCAGCTGACTTGGTCTTTCTTGAGTGGGAATGTGGGTGCTATCTTGTGCGTCAACCTGACTCAATGGCAGGTCAATAGTGTAATCCACCACTGAAAACAGTCAGTGTTCTTTAGACACTCTTGAGGGTTAAACTGGGTGAACCAAACACTTAACTTGACTAAAGACTCACTCTAAATAAAGCTGAAAACGCCTGGTAACCTAGCAAAAATAAGGCCACAAACAACTCATAATGCAACACTCTCTGTGTCTGTCTGTCCCTCACTACTCATCTTTCCTATGTCTGTATCTAAAAGGAAGCATTGTAAAGTCTTGATCATGTATCATGTAGTGAACTGAGAGGGCTTATGTTGGGAATTGATGCAAATAAATAAATAAAACTGAAATTAATGAGAATTTCAACCAAAACACTCTCTCCATTCAAAAGGAATATTTGATCTCAACAAGTAATTGTTTTGACCTCTAACCCTCATGATGGCCTTTTCAAACTTAATTTTTAGGAAAAAAAAACACAATCTTAGTTGTGTAAGATACCATACTTGAGACCAACAAAGCAACAAAACCTGTCTCTTTGTTGTCATATCAGTATGAAAGGCAAACATCTACAATTCTACAATTTCATTTAGCAGACGCTTTTGTCCAAAGCGACGTACAACACAAGCAAGCATCTAAAATATTCCAATTTTGCACACTTAAACATTTGGATTAATCTATACAGATTATGTAAAGCTTTAAATAACAGAAATAAAAATGCCAATGGCTCAAATTAATGACTCCTACTGGCACTCGAACTGGCTACAGCTTAATTTGTGATATCCATACCTGTGGACTGAACACAAACGGTGAAGGTGTACATGGTTCCATTTGTACCACAATTTTAGGTACGCATCAGTACGGAAAGTGGATTGCACATGTGCAAAATAGAACAATGATGCAAAGGATGCCAAGCGTCATTAGTACTTTAGGATGTTGGCCTCAAAGTCTAAAGAACCAACGTGCTGCATTGACGCTCACGTTGATCACAGAAAACACAACACCCATGAAGGTTTTCGGCTGCAATCTTTGTGTTTTCTAGCTACAGAGTGTTTCCAGCAGCAAATAGAAGATACCTCCCAGACAAGCATTCACTCGCTTTAATTCTGGGCTTCAGGTGAATGTCGCGTTTGGACCCTTGAGGATTTCAGGAAATGACAAAATTTACAGACCACACAGACATGGAAAGCATTAATTAATGGATTAGTATTCACCTGTATGCGGTGTGCAGTCAGCAGTGTTTCCCTTTGTAAAAAAAACCTCATGGGTGCCAGTGGTCTGTAGGAGGTGACTCTATGCTCCCCAGATGTCAAAACCCACGTTGGAAGTCCTATAAGGTCACCACCGTCTAAGAGAGCAGCAACAGCAGTTTATCTTTTAACAAAAGAATTCTTTATTTTCTCGTGTCCTCTGTTTCTTTCTCAACCATCACCTCCAAATCTACTCACCCCTCTTCACCTTCCTAATCCTTAGCACACTCACTGCACTACCAAGCTGGCATCTCAGATTCCTGCAGCTGGTGGAAAATAAAAAGAAAGGCATGACAGTAGAAAAAAAGCAGATGACTGCACTGGCATCCGAGTATACTTAAACTTTTAATCAATGGAAAACCACGGAAGACATTTCTAATCGACTCAATAAATCTAATATTTCATGCCTCCTGACCTCTTTTAACAATGATCAGTCTGCCTAGCATTTCACATAAAAAGAGTCAAACACGAAAACAGCATCTGAATGCTATTAATAAAAACCGCCGTAAATTAAAAGAGGCTTGTGATTTGTTAGTCCTTCATAAGAACAGAGAAATCCAATGTATCTTTGATGGCCATGCTTTAGAGAAAGAGGAACAAGAAGACTGAGTAATTGCATAAGATGAAGGTTAATCTGCTGTGTTTTCCCACACAAAAAATGAAAAATGGTGATCCCTTTGCCAACCTAAAAAACGCTGGATCTGCTTGGTGGAATAAGTGGGGAAGATGAATGGAGAGAGAAGAAAAGGCAATTTGATGGTCAAACCCTGAGAGTTATGTGTCACATGTGCCCTGTGATTATATGGAGATGTTAATGGCTCCTGAAAATGTGCGTACACTTATCTATAACCTGAGACTCTGCACTGCCTGACAGATACTCAGGAGATTTATTTTCCAATGAGGAACACAGAGTCTATTCATGTAGAATGAATGTACTGCGACTGTGGGCTTGATGTCTAAATAATGTTTCACCACTTATTGAATTACAAGCAAAGAAATTGAAAGATAAAAGTTTAATTAGTGTTTCAATAACATTTAGTAACCACAAACTGTATTTGATTAATTACTAAAAGCTTTTTCTTGGATTCAGAATGCTCCAGAGTAGTTTGGATACAGTGAACATGTAAATTGGTGTATACCTTCTATGTCAAAGACTTGCCATCAAAACATTTCATTGTTGCTTTTCTTTAAGCACACAAATGCCCTGTCTCCAACAAAAAAACATCTTTCGGTGTCAAAACTTACACCCATATTTTTAAGACATTTTGTGGAATTTGAACATTTCTGACTGCTGCTGATAGCATCATTGTGCAGCTGTGGTAGAAATCAATGCACACAGCTCCCACCCAACAGTCAACTTTCTGATTATGTGGTCATTGAGGCACAGTAAAACAAGCTGAGGACCCAATATTGACATGTTATGAAAGGAGAACTCCTGGGGCCCGTTTCAGAAAGCTGGTTCAACAAACTCTGACTCTCACACTGAACTATGAGATGACTGACCCTGAGGTGTGAAACTCAGAGGTTTTCGGTTTGTTCTGCAGTTCAATATTTTTGGTAGCTAGTTCAATAAAAAGCTCACTCTGAGTTAGATGTGTGTATGGCTGAGGGGAAAAAAGCAACTGTCAGTGGAGCTCAGATACTATGATTCACCATCACAACAGATAAATAAAGGGCAGAGACTCCATTTTGTACCAGTGAAGCTAGAAATATGACTATTTGTCATAAAACAGGAGTGGAGGAAGGAGTCAGTAAGTTAACAGTGATGCATTTCATTCAGCATAGTCTACTCATTCATCCTTTAGCCAAAATAAACTTTTCTAAATGGATGGTAAGGGAAGAATCCTGCTGAAATCATGCTGTATATTACATTTAATTTTAAAATATATTTAGCCGTAACCTGATGGGTACAAAATGGAAGTGACAGCAGCAGAAATATGGATCACAGTAAAACCCAGTACAGTCAGACCCAGCAACCCAGATTTAATGGTGTGCAGTTGAAAAGGAAGTAGAGGATCAGAGGATTTAAATATGTTGCTGAATAGTATTTAATGACTTTCAAATGTGTGTAAATATTTCAACATCAACTGTCGTCAGAACACATCAAGACTACATGCAGCCTATATTTAAATACTCACTTTTGCACTACAGTTAATCCAGTTTGAGCATTTAGAGTCTTTTCAGCTGCACCACAATCATAGTCAGATAATCTTCAGCAAGATGTGCTAACTGTGATAGGAATGTTCCATTAGGGCGACTGATCACAACATTACAAATAATTACTTATTGATCAGTGTCTTACGGGTCCAAAGCTTCAAAGTGACTTGTAGTATTTAAACAGTGGCATCTACTTGAATGCATGATAAGTGTTTCAGTGCAGAGCAACTATTTGACACCCTGACAGCTGCTTTCATGTCCACAGAGCACCAGTGGTACATTAAAAGATGATGCATAGATTATATTCTGAGCTGAGAATGAATCCACAATGTCTACAGATGTGTTCTGACGTTGATGACAGATTGAGCAGAAAAACAGCCACATTAAAGCTAGCCCTTCTAATATCTAACTTGGATGTTTATGCTCCTAAAGATGTAAACCTCTGCAAATCAGTGTGTTATGTGGTTTGGTATCGACTGTATGAACAAGAAAATCAAATGGCATGTCAGACAGCTACTTCAGACTCAGCAGGAGGGGAAGAGTCCAAGAGTAGGACAGTTTGTTGAAGAAAACCTGCCAGCAAGCAGGGTAAGATCACAGAGTAACTTCCCATGGTAAGTGGTGAATCAGTTGCTATGGGAACTGATCCAGAATTTTGGTTAGACCTCTCTCTGAAACAGAAAACCCAAGTTTTTCTTCACCTTTAGAATTTACATGCTTAGTGATATACGATGCCCTCTAAAGGAAACAGCTGTCTGTAAAGGGAAGCTAAGCTGAAGTGTGAGGAGTTTGCATGTAAGAAAGCCACAATAAGCTGAGAGATGACACAACACACTGTAGAACTGAGGGAAACTTGTGAGTAATTGAATAATTTTCTGTGTCACGACATTAACGATGGACTGTATATAACAGATGGGCATTGCTGCTTAAAGTGCCCGAAAAAGTAAAGCAAACAGGGAAGTGATTTCAACCTGCATTCTTTCTAATGACCAGCAGTGGGCGAATCCTTTGGTTGCAAAAAGAAGCCTGATTGATCGGTATAATAAAATAATGTTCATTGTTTGTTTTTTAAAAAATGTCACCTGTTTTCATTTGTGGTACAACAATATTCATTAAACACATTTAGAACATAAATTAATGACATCCATTCTCTCCGATGTACAGGAAGCATTTTCTTAATGAGTTTATGCTCTCAATTGCAAGTTTCAAGACTTTCCGAATACGGCATGATGTCTGCTTGGTAAATTATGGTCCCATTCAGCAGAAAATAGACTATAAAGGAGAGCATTATTTAGGGTGGAGCTACCTTGCGATTGACAGGTCACTACAATATCACATTGCGTAGTGTCCTTGAGTTTTCAGTCAGATCCACCCCAACTTATGTCTATTTTTTAAAAAAAAAATCAACATAGCAATGACCAAATTCCAAACTTGAGGCTTCAGAATGGGATTCCACAAACCAAGTGGTGACGTCATGCAGGCTACATGCATCTTTTATACACAGTCTACACAATTTCCTCAAGTCCACTGTTTAAATAAACGCATCAGTGCAGCTTTAAATTCCCTCAGTGCTTAAGCTACATTAACTATTTTAACATGCAGTGCCCTCTAGTGGCTCAAACACCCAACATAAACCAGGAAAATAACAAAAAACACAAAAACTTTATGTCAAGTACCATTTCCACTCCATTCTACAAGCTCTACACAGGCTGCACTGCATCTGAGGACCTCATCCTCCATTTCCTGACTAAATTTTATATTAGAGTTTCACTCCAGATTGGCCATCAGCCACCAGCGTGCATCCAACACTGCAATTTAGCTCACCATCGCAGCCATCCTAATTAGGGCTAATTACACATGAGGCAGCCATCAAAACAAAAGCTACTGTTCCTTTAAATCTTCACCCCTTTTCAATTTTTGGAGCGAGGGAGGGAAATACAGAGAAACAGGAGGCGAAAAAAGAAAATCAGACACACACACATACGCAAACCGACACTCCCCATGAACACAAGCACCAACACACTGACAGACTGACCAGCGCCGTCCAGCCGCCTGAAGCAGAGCCTGCTGTGTGGATGTGTGCAGCCCTCTGGACTTGGTGGGAGGGGGAGAAGTTTCCCCAAAGACAAGCTTGGATCACTGAGAGAGATGATGCCTTCCTCCTCTAACCCAGTCTCACCAGCTGCTCAGTGGATTTGCTGATTCCCGAAATTATTTGTGCAAGTTATTCAGCGGGAGTGGGGAGAGATTTTGAGCCAGAGGATGCTCCCACAGGTCATTCGGATTTTGTATGTCTTGTCTTTCTGCTTTTTCCAAGGAGGCTTTATCAGGTGAGGCGCACTGGCATTTATTATTCTCTCTGTGTGTCTGTGACTTATTTCCTCTCTCATCAGCTGCTCGACAGAAACTTTTCCGGGGTTTGAATCGACGCTACTGTCTGTACATCACATGTGTCGTTTTACTGACTTTTTAAGTTGATTAGTTGACGTGGTTCTGTGGATGAACTTCCAATGTGCGCAAACCATCCTAATGCTGGTGCGAACGTAGAATGTCGGAATATTTTCAACTAATGAATCGCACGAATCTTAAAAAAAATGGTGAGAAAAATTACTTCTCTCAAAGAGGGACAAACGAGCCAACGTTGGCACAATTACGCAAAAAATACGCACAGCTTTTTACGCACAGAGCAAACATGTCACGAACTGGAAAACCACGATTTGATATTGTGGTCGCAGTTTGTAAACTGCCAGCGAAGATCAGTAATAAGCTAACGTGCGTAATTTGTCATGGGAGAAAAAATACAATAAATACCAAACCGTGTCCTTAAGTGCCCCCCAAAAAACCTGCCATATTCACAAACTACCTGTGGATTTTCCGGTTGCGTTGCAGGTTTGATTTGTGGTTAAATGGCAACGTTAAGACTCCATGTGTTTGATGAGATATTCGTGGTGTGATTAGCAATTTAACAGCATGTGATCCACCCTCAAAGATGTATTTCAGAATGAAAACAAACGTATTCATGTTTCGAAAAAAACAAGAAATAATGTACCTATGCAGAGGTGATTCAATATTGTAGAAACATGTGAAAGGACCAGTCAGTGTGTGTTCACCGTGCTTGGTGACATAGAAAACCTCCCTTCCCTCCCTTTTCTCATTCCCTCTTACTTGCTGTTGATCCAACATACTTCATATTTCTTGCTTCCATCCACTCACAATCAGGCTCTCCTTCCTCATACCTCCCTGCACTCCTCCTCCCTCTCTCCCCCTCTTGGTGGCAAAAACTTTTATTTGCAGTGAACCCTTTCCTTATTTCATGCCCTGCCACCCTCAGGTGGCAGGTCGGGAATTAAGATCTGCATAATCCCGGAGCGGAACAGAGCCGTGACTCCGTGAACCCAGGGGCAAGGAGAGCAGCTCTTAGCCTGGAGAGCAGTCAACTGACAGCACCTCCTCTGAGAAATTATATGCTCTCCTACCAGCCTTTCTGCTCACCACGTAGGTAGGGATTGGGAGGGAGGAGAGGCAAGAAGGACAAGGAAAGGATTAAGGAAGCAGGGCAGGTGTAAAAGACAGGCAGAATCTGAGGAAGGTGTGGACACGTTGGGGGGGAATGATGGAAAGTGAAAATGGGAATGGAGCAACCTGGGATGGAGAGAAATGCAAACAAGAAATTGAGAGGGTGATTCATTTAGCTGCAGGCAGTGGGGAGATTAGTAAAGTGGAGAATGGTGCTGGTAGATGGAGAGAAATGGTTCAGATAGGAAAGGGGAGATGAGGGGGAGGAGGAGGAGAAAAGGGGATGGTGGATATGAGAGACATGAAGTGTTGAAAGAGATGTGGAAAAAAAAAGATTGTCATGTAAAAATGGTGTTCAAGCTGGATGGATACGATACGCTTCGGACTGGATAGTTGTCATGGAGAGGAAATGAGAAACAGGAGAGAAGGGTGTGATAAATAACAAAGTTCATATCATGCTCTGAAAGAGTGATGGCTGTAAAAGGTTTAGAGATGTGCATGTGTCAAAGTGTGGGTGTGAAAAAGAGATAGTGTTGTGTCTTGCACTTCAGGTCTATTCGGATTCAATTCATGAAAAACTGAGTCTTTCTGGTTTCCTGAACCTATTCTGCCACCCAGCTCATTTGCTTGTCGGGTATTGCAGTTGATTTTTTCCAAGGGAAAAATAAAAACCTAAATACATTTACGATGAACTGCAAAGTTGTTGATTTATGTTAATTCATGCGTTGAGTCACTGCAGTGTTCACAGATGTTGTTCAGACGAGCTGCAGTGGTCTATTTTGTCCACATTCTCTCAGTTCAACGTTATCAGTCAAATTCGACACCACACTTGTCCAACAAATCTTGATAATAAATATTGAAAAAAATATTAAAAGGGCAGGCCCAAATGATTTTATAATTTATTAGTTAATTATATTTGAATCTGTGTAAAAAATAAAACTGAAATAATTTTTAGCCCAAAGACAATACAAACTATTAATTTCGGACATTTTTGTTAAAAAGGAATTTTAACCATGGTTTATTATCCAATTATCTCAGCATGAATACATCCATCCGCCACAACATTAAAACCACCTGCCTAATAGAGGATAGATCCCTGTCATCAAAACAACTCAGGCCCACTGTGGAATGGATACAGGACCTCTAGGAGTTTCCTGAGGATGATCGCAGTGGATCCTTTAGGACAGGGATCACTAACTGGTGGACCGCAGTCCGGATCCAGACACAGATGCCATCTTATACGGACCTGGACCTGTAGTCAGTAAATTGTAACAGGATTTTAAATTTGACAGGTTCTTTGAATTTGAATTAAATACCTCTGCTTTAGGACTTGTGGGATATGAGGTGGGGCCTCCATGGATCGAACTTGATTTTTGAATAAATTATGATCTGTCTGGTGAACATCCTGGGCTCTTCGTCATGTTCCTCGAGCTGTTCCTGAGCAGCTCTTGTGGTGTGGTGAAATGTATTGCCCAGTTGGTGGAGGCTGCTGTCATGTGGAGGGCTATTGCCATGGAAGGGTCTGCAAAAATGTCTAGTTGGGAGGTGCATGTCAAAGTAACCCCCACACAAAGGCATTGCATTGTAATGAGATTATCAGAGTTATTTATTTTTCTGGTCTGTGGCTTGTTTTGTTCTACAATTCATTTAATAAATAATTGGTTGTTTGAATGTCACAACAGCTAGAGGCAGCATGTTGTAATATGCTGCACTTCAGCGTCTTGCATGTGTTTGGAAGGCACGAAGGACAACAGTTCTTACAACTCACATACGACTCAAAGATAAGAATAATCCACATGCTGCTACAAGTCATACTTTCTGTCAGCAGTGCTGCAAATCCACTACAACAGGTGCCGTGCTTCAGTTTGGTGTTTGTCATACAAAGAACCAACACAGGCCATCCATAGCTTCTGAACCTTTGACGTTCTAAACTTAATAGACACTTTCTCTCAGGATGTTTGAACATGTCACAACAAGAAAAGCTCAGATGTAAATAGCAAACTGAATGACGGCTGTGTTCCATTTAGCTTGCTGTCACACTGTAATGATTTACTGAGATACTTGAATAGAACACCACCATTGTCAATTTTATTACAAACACCTGTTCCAGGGATGGGATCAGCAAGTTCTGATTCTAGCGGAAAGTTGTTGGGGGGGGTTGCGGCGGCGGCGGCGCAGCGACTTCTAATCGCTGGGCCGTTTACAATCGTCGTTAACAAGCTATTGTTAACGTCGTTACCATCGCGCGGGAGTATCAGCGACAATAAAGTGTTCAAACTTGTGAAATCAGCGTTCAAATAAATGAAATCGGCGGAAATCCGCGGATCCGCGGTAAATTCCCATCCCTGTAAAAAAGCAGAATTCCGCGAATTCGTGGAAAAATCACATCCCTGTTGTTCTCGGACAAGTCAAAATGTTGGCTGTGAAAAAGGCCTTTTAGGCACCGGACACATCAGCCCAACAAAAACTTCTAATTTAAAGTTAGAAAAAAACACAAACTATAGTTGAAATGCAGTGTCTACGCCATAAAAATGAAAGATTTTAAAAGTTTAACGTAATTTTTCAAAACAATTTACTGTTATTTTACAGAAAAAACTATGTTGTTGTAAATGGTAATTCATTCTGCCACAACATTTGAGCATAAAATTATAATTTTTACTGTATTCAAATGAGACCAATATGCTGCCCTTGCAGCGCGTGTTCTAGTGCGCAGCTAGACAGCTAGCTAACATTTTAAAGTCTTCAAATAACCACACAGGGCTTGCTTTTCTGTGCTTTACTTGAGCGACAGTTTTCTCTTTTTTCTTTGTAAAACTGAAACAGACAACAGAGAAAAGAAAATAAATCAATATATGAGTGCTGACATATTCATGAACACACGTATTACACATGCTGAAGCCGATTGCTAACTCTGCACTGTATGACACGGTTTAACTACATAACTAATTATAACAACATAAACTTCTAACATGGCAGTCTTATTTGGTGCTTATGTACACATTGTACTCGCAGACAAATAATTTCCAAGGCAGAAGCGTGATAAAACATTTGCAGCAAAGGTTAGCTGTGTCCGTTGTGGCTGTCAGAGACAAGCATGAGGCACGTAGCAATTTCAAAGATAGGTCAGAGCGGTAAAAGCGCTCACACCGCCATCATTTCTGACACCAAACCAAAACAAAGAGTGCTCACTCTGACTCTGTTTTTCAAAACCCAACTGATTTCAATTTTCAACTTAATCATTTAAGTTCAAAGACAGCACAACCAGAGGTGGACAGAGTAGCCAAAAAATCGTACTCAAGTAAGAGTAATGTTACTTCAGAATAATATTGCTCAAGTAGAAGTAAAAAGTAGTCATTCAAAAAATTACTCAAGTAAGAGTAAAAGTATTTGGTGGAAAGACTACTCAAGTACTGAAAGTACTGAGTAACTGTTTGACTGTAATGTCTGATTTATATCTTTAGAAATGATGTGATCAGACAGACAAAAATTTAAAATAATGTGCAAATTCTGGTATTTCCAAATAATAAAATAAAAAATAGCAAAATTAAATAACATCTTTAAAAAATAACGAGTTCAGGCACAAGAAACACAAATTTCCAAATCTTGGTTTTTCATAGCATACAGCCAGTCAAACAGTTACTCAGTACTTCACTACACCATTCATTTACATGTTGACTGTAAAACAAACAAACAAAACAGACCAAAACTGTGCATTATGTGCACATCCAAATGTGCATTTTTCCAAAAAGTAATGGGCTCCTTTACGTGGGACTGTAAACTTAAACAGTTTTATTTCTTACTTCATTAAAAAATTTCATTTTTTGACAAATATTTGCTGTTATTTTCACGGTCTTTCCAGTATGTGTAAATTACAATATTCCATCATTTCTTTTTTACGTTTTAATAGACGCGGTTGCTGCCAGGCTGTCACAAGTTTTGTTTTGTTTGTTTTGTTTTTTACAGTGTAGTTTGCTGCAATTCTACTAACACCAGAATTGCAATTGGAAAATATGAAGACTATTGTGTTATCATATTGTCAGCTCTGATTTGCAGCTTGCTCCCCCATCTGGAGTGTGATGTTATTATCTGACAGCGCTCAAGTTGTGCAATATGCATTTGCTCACAGTTGGATGTCCAGTAGAAAAAGGAATGAGGCTGTTCTAATAAGTTGTTTTAAGAATCCAAAACTATCACACATGCAGACTTTGACAGCATGTGAGCATCACAACAGTGGACACGAAAATTGTGCAAACGTGTCCATCAATGTTCTCTGGTCATCTGCTGTGTTTCTGTTCATTGGCAAATCGAGAGTGAGCCGAAGTGGATTGCATTGAAGTGAAGGGCAGAGAATCGCACCAAGGTTCCCTGCTGTCCTTGCCTCCAGTCAGGGAAAGATCATGAGTCAGAACTGAAAATATCAGAGAATCGGTCATCAGATGGAGCTGGGAACTCACAAGCCTGATTATTGTTTGTGTGCATATACAGACGTGGACAAAATTGTTGGTACCCCTCAGTTAAAGAAGGAAAAACCCACAATTCTCACTGAAATCACTTGAAACTCACAAAAGTAACAATAAATAAAAATTTATTGAAAATTAAATAATCAAAATCAGCCATCACTTTTGAATTGTTGATTAACATAATTATTTAAAAAAACAAACTAATGAAATAGGGCTGGACAAAAATGATGGTACCCATAACTTAATATTTTGTTGCACAACCTTTTGAGGCAATCACTGCAATTAAACGATTTCTGTATTTGTCAATGAGCGTTCTGCAGCTGTCAACAGGTATTTTGGCCCACTCCTCATGAGCAAACAGCTCCAGTTGTCTCAGGTTTGATGGGTGTCTTCTCCAAATGGCATGTTTCAGCTCCTTCCACATATGTTCAATGGGATTCAGATCTGGGCTCATAGAAGGCCACTTTAGAATAGTCCAACGCTTTTCTCTCAGCCATTCTTGGGTGTTTTTGGCTGTGTGTTTTGGATCGTTGTCCTGTTGGAAGACCCATGACCTGTGACTGAGACCAAGCTTTCTGACACCAGGCAGCACATTTCTCTCCAGAATGCCTTGATAGTCTTCAGATTTCATCGTACCTTGCACACTTTCAAGACACCCTGTGCCAGATGCAGCAAAGCAGCCCCAAACATTACTGAGCCTCCTCCATGTTTCACCGTAGGGACAGTGTTCTTTTCTTCGTATGCTTGGTTTTTGAGTCTATGAACATAGAGTTGATGTGCCTTACCAAAAAGCTCCAGTTTGGTCTCATCTGTCCAAAGGACATTCTCCCAGAAGCTTTGTGGCTTGTCAACATGCATTTTTGCAAATTCCATTCTGGCTTTTTATGACTTTTTTTCAGCAGTGGTGTCCTCCTTGGTCGTCTCCCATGAAGTCCACTTTGGCTCAAACAACGACGAATGGTGCGATCTGACACTGATGTACCTTGGCCTTGGAGTTCACCTTTAATTTCTTTGGAGGTTGCTCTGGGCTCTTTGGATACAATTCGAACGATCCGTCTCTTCAATTTGTCATCAATTTTCCTCTTGCGGCCACGTCCAGGGAGGTTGGCTACTGTCCCGTGGGTCTTGAACTTCTGAATAATATGAGCCACTGTTGTCACAGGAACTTCAAGCTGTTTAGAGATGGTCTTATAGCCTTTACCTTGAAGATGTTTGTCTATAATTTTTTTTCGGATGTCCTGGGACAATTCTCTCCTTCGCTTTCTGTTGTCCATGTTCAGTGTGGTACACACCTTTTCACCAAACAGCAGGGTGACTACTTGTCTCCCTTTAAATAGGCAGACTGACTGATTATGAGTTTGGAAACACCTGTGATGTCAATTAAATGACACACCTGAGTTAATCATGTCACTCTGGTCAAATAGTTTTCAATCTTTTATAGAGGTACCATCATTTTTGTCCAGGCCTGTTTCATTAGTTTGTTTGTTTTTAATAATTATGTTAATCAACAATTCAAAAGTAATGGCTGTTTTTGATTATTTAATTTTCAATAAATTTTTATTTATTGTTACTTTTGTGAGTTTCAAGTGATTTCAGTGAGAATTGTGGGTTTTTCCTTCTTTAACTGAGGGGTACCAACAATTTTGTCCACGTGTGTATGAGAGGGAGAGGTAGTTGTAGGGGAGGCAGAGCGTCTCTTCCTCTTAAATGTAATGCATTAATTGAATTAGATAATGACTACTTGATTATAAACTTCATTTTCATATTTAGAAAATAGGTCAGTGGCAGAATCACTGAAAAACTATTTCTGAGTGGCATCTTTGGAGATGAACATTAGCAAAAACACTAACCCAATTAGGGATGTAACAAGGCAAGTTATTTTTTACTTTTAGACTCTTCACTGCACTGCTGACACATTCTGTTTCCCACATTTGGTTTTAAACGTGGAAAAGTTTGAATATATTGTCAGTAGGCTTGCAGGAAAAACCTAATCTGAACACTTCTAAAAAAAACTCCTGCAGATTTGCATTTTTTGGTCCATTTAGTGATTCGTTGGAAAGTTTTCTTGTGTCCCCACGAGTAACTGGCCCAATTAAAATGATGTATACGCCACTGAGCTACTCCAGTTCTATTAAATAAAAGAAAAATATTCACAAGAATGATCAACGATAAATGTCAAACCTGAGAAACACGAGAAGAAATTCCTTTTAGACTCCAGTTGGCAGCAGTGTCCATAAATCTATACTTCACACCAAGAGTTGATTATTTTCAATTTCAGGTTATTTTTTTTCTTGAACTCTGAACAGTTTCTTCTATCAGCATGAAACTCAACATTTTTTTTGACATGTTGGGACATACAGTGCATTATTTCAGGGTGTATTCATGCTTTAAATCAGCTGCATACAGCGATTGTCAGACTTTTTCAGGCTGTAGCAATTTGGAGTCGTGTTTTTGTTTCCAGGTTGTGTCTTTTTTCTTTTGGTCAAAAATTGCATGTCAGAGGGTGCGAAACACAAGAAGAAAAAGACGGTTTAGGAGTAAGTGTAGCCAGTGTGAAATGGTGTGAGTGTTTTGAACCAAATGATGTCTCTCAGGAAACCATTTCCTCATCTTTGCAGTTTTAGCAGAATACACGCAGCATCCACATTATTCCTCCAGAGATGAGGTGGTTAAAATGACTGGTACAGTTCTGTTTTGCCAAAGTCAGTCATTCAAGCATTTAAAGTTCCTCTCCAGTCATTGATTAAAAACAGTTTTCCTCATGAAAATTGTCCCTTCCTGCAACAGTATGACGTAGATGTAACTCAACACCTTTGCTTCATCTTTGAAGACTTTGCCTTCCTCTCCACTCCTCCTCAAGCACACCAGCTCACCTGCCTCTCTTCTCAAACACTGTGAAACCTTTTAAACCTACACAATTGCATGTTTTTATACTGGAGCAGTTCAGTGATGTGGGTTCAGTTACAAAACAATGCCAAAGTAGGAGAGTGAAATGAAAAGTCTCACCCTGCAAGCCGACAGAATTGGTTCCTGAGGTTTCTTATGTATGAAACCCCTGAAGTCAAGCCTGTCATCTATACACCGCAGCTTCAAGGTGCAAACGTTCAGCCATGGTGGTGAATGCTTATTTTGCCAATGACGTGTCGTCTAGAATATAAAAACCAAAACATGGACATGTTTTCAAGGTAGCTAGATTTTAACCAGTGGGGTTTTTTAAAATCTATGTAATAAATCTGTGCAAAGTCATATTCAGCTAGACCAAGATTGGCCAAAAGCAATTGTTGGGACAATGAACTGTGATGGCGCCTCAAAGACCAAATGAGGTCATGGATTGTCAAATGGAGCATCCATCTTTCATTTGACCTTCCTCTATCACAGTATGAACTGCACCAGAATGGTTTAGAGACAAATATGCCTTTTGAATATCCTTTGCACATTTATCAGCTCATTACCAACAGAGATAAATAAATGATATTTACACTCAGAGAGGTTTTCAACAGGGCTACAGCTATCAACTATTTTAGTAATTGAGTATTCTAGCGATTATTCTGGTGATTTAATCAAGTAATCAGATTGCGCGTTTGGCATGCTTTACAATGTCAAAAGCAGAAGTGTGCGTGCTGTGCAACAGAAATAGCGGTGTATTGTCCATATACAGTTTAAACATTAGTGGTAGAATTCTCACTTGTCACGTGGAAGGCCTGGGTTTGATTCTCAGCCAATGCAACGACTTCACTTTACTTCAATATGTTTAAACTGCTGGTACTGCAGCTGAGAGAACACAAATAAGAAAAGTGATCAGCTTATTTGTATTTAATGCAGAGAATATTCAATCAGCAACATTAGTTTCCCTGTGATTTGGCCGCAAATTAAAGTGATTTCCTTCATTATGAAACAGTGTCAGACCTACATGCACTTCAATACGATATCATGTTTGAATATATGAAGCGTGATAGTTTTATTGTGCAGCTGTCAGTTAGAAATAATCAGCTGCACTGATCTGTAAAATAAATGCACAATTAACAGTTTTCTACCAGCATTCCTGTCTTACATAATTTCCAGCTTTTTACCATCGTGGATTTTTATGTTCCTCATTGTTTTCTATTTAAACAACCTGTTGGCTGAAGTAGCTGAGCGTGATAGTTTAATTTTGTTCAGAAAAGGAGTTGAATGATGCTTTAAACGCTCCTGTTCGTGTGGACAAGTTTGAAGCAGAAAGTCTGAGGTAACAAAGAAAGTTGATAACCACCTTCATACCCGTTAACACTGACTGAGGTTTTAGTTTTTGTCGAGCCAATTTACACACAGAAAGCCTAATGATGTTAAACTGGCTTCCCAGTTCAGTGCTCTGATCTGCTAAATGCCATAAACACTAGAAAAGCTGCGCTGATTAAAACAGCAGCGTCCCATCAAATTGAAAATCAACTTACTATTAATTGATTATAGATCTGAGTCTGTATAGGATGAGGTCTGAGTCTAGACTCAGAATGCAGTCAGGCAGTTAGTTACCTCAGGTCTAATATATAGAAGCCTCGAGTCAGAGAATTTTGCCTCGAGGAATTTTAGTAATCAAATTACTCCAATCATTCAAGCAATCACTTCAGCCCTAGTTTTCACTCCTCATTGCATGAACATTGTACATCTCTGAGAACTAAAAGCTAGTACCAAGCTTAGATGGACTGGGACAAGCATGTTTCTGGCTGGTTCGTATCTTAGTCGTTAGCATGTCTGTTCATCAGCTCAACTCTGAGAGCCGTCTGTGACACCGAGCTTCTACAACCACATCCATATTAAAGACACACAGATGAAGATCACAGTGCCACTTTCTGGTGTGACTGGGCCTTAAAGTTGTTGATAAAGAACTTAAGCTGCTGTTGGACTCATTGTGCATCAAGATGGATCATCAAACTCTAATTTAAATTTAAAACAAAGGCTTCTGAAAGATGAAGCATGTACTTAAAATGTCCCATTCAATTTGCTTCTATGAGAAAGTGGTATTTTCTTCCATAGCCCTATCACAAATACCTGTTTAACAACAGCAAAACTGTTCATCACAGGGAACACTCTGGAAAGAAGTAAACACAATTTAGTCAATTGAAACTTCAAAAGCTGAGTTGTTGGGCGAGGACACAATCTTTCTGTGATAGCTTTTAATTAAATTCTGATGGTACTCCCAGCTGGTATGGAAGTATCTGCAATAGCAGAGTAATATCTGGAGGCTAGTAAACAGTCGAGAGGAGGAGGACTGCAAAGATTGTGTGCCTTCATTTTAAACATTTCACAACCCACTGGCTGTCCAAAACAAAACTTGGGTGAGAAAATGCCTGACAACTGGGGGAAAAAAACTAATGTGGAAACTCTTACACACCTTTATGAAGCCACTCTAACTGAAACCTAAGTATATATATATATATAAAAAAGATAATAAAGTACGCAGATGTAGGGTTTTCCATGCCAGTGGAGGGAAAAAAAAGATTGAGTCCATCAGTGATTTCACCTTGACTTGGACTGTCAGACACTGCTAGGTTTCTTCTTCTTTCTAAAAACAAAGGAAATCCCCACACACTTGGTTGATACACAGACTTGAACAGCAAGGAGTGCTGGCAAAAAGAAAGCGTGAAAGGAGAACAGATGGGATGTTTACGTGAGTTAATGACTAAAAAATGAGAGCCAAGCTGGAGACAAGAGTCGAACAGACGGTTTGCTCTCCACAGCCGCCCCCACCACGAACAGTAGTCGTATACTTATCAATGAAATATGAAGACTGGGGACACAAAGAAAATTCATCAAACGGTAAACAAAGAGTTTATGTTTTTGTGCTGGTACGCTTTAAATTCCATTGAGAATATTGGAAAGATTTAATTGTAGCTTGTTTAAAAAAAACAACAACTTCAAAACAACTTATTTATTCAGCTGGTTCTCAGAGGAATGTCTGGATTTAAGTTTGATTTTACATAGAAACTGTATGTGCGACTGGAATAAAGTCATTCTAACATATAGTCTAAGCTAATTTAACATTTTTTTGGAACAACTTTCAATAAAAAGAAGGGAGCTGTGCAGATACATGCCACACAGTCCAATCTAAAAAAAAAAAAAAAAAAGCAGTGTCTGACACAGAGCTGCCCGTTGCTTCAGTGGGCATTAGATTTGTGTGTGGATATATGGTGGAGGTGACAGCTTACTGATGGTCCCTCGCTGTCAGGGCCTTCGGTGTTCGTCTGACACTCAGGCTGAGAGCTGTGACTGATTGTTTTCTGCCCATTTCCATCACACCCCATACGACCTCTCCCTGCTTCTGCTACATTAAATGTACATAACAGCCTCATTTGCTGCATCTTAACACACAGTCGGTTTCACTGACGTCCTCATGCTGGAAGAAAAAAAAAACTGTGGTTTCGTCCTCGGCGAGTTAATCTCCTGAAATATGCCAATTATCTTTATCATCTTTTCTCCTGTTAAAAATCCAACCATGATTTAAGAGGCTACAATCACTGACATCCTAAAATGTCATTTTTCTTTCTGGATGAGAAATGAGTGTGTGTTTTCCCCTTCACACTAAACCATGTATTTGTGACATGCCTTTGCTGCCAGCTGAAATCAAAACCCCAAGCCACGGAATAATAAATGCATCATGAAGTGTAACTGATGTGCATCAGCTCAGGGTAACTCTTAATCTCTGAAGATATGCAGCCAACTAATGCTGGGCTGAAAGAGAATTGAATGCAACATTGTCCATGTTTCATGCAGGGAACCACTAAAAATCTTTCAGGCATGCATCTACATTATTAGAATGGTGAAATAATCACTAATAATATTAAAGGACTCTCATATTGTGGCAAATCCATGGGAGGATGACCAATGAATTCTGCCTTTACCTTCAGGTTTATGGAACTTTATACCATGTGTCAGCCCTTCGTTTTAATTGTGCAGCCCACATTCATCATTGTAATTATTGTTGGCCGCAGCTTCCACTCAAAAACCCACGATAAACTCAATGTGACCTTTGCCACTTTCTCAGCACCCAAGAGAAAATACACAGTTAGCACGTAGTGGAATGAAATATTTACCAGCTGTAGAGCCATTTTCCTCAGGAGTTGATGGAGACCCAAACAGAGCTAAAAAGGAGAGAATATTTGGATTTATATTCATTAGGTGGGCCACAAACACAATATTAGGTACTGTTGCGAGGCTATAATATGCTGTTGGGGTTGAAGGTTTTTGCACATGTAAAAAAAATGGACTAAATAAAAAGTAAATTAAAAGTTTTGCAAATAATTAACACTGCAAAAACATTAAATTGTGGTGATACTTTCAACAGAAGCTAACCAACTTAACCAGACAGTGCGATTCAGTCTCAGAGAAAGCAAAATAATACAACAGCACAGGTGTCCATAAATTATTAAAGCCTCTTCTGGGAAAATCAAGTTTTTTACCTTGATTCTGTCGATAAGGTGTTATTTAAAAAAAAATATGCGGGAAGAAAACAACGTGAGTGAAATAAGCAGTTGAGACCTTGGTTATTCCCTCCAGAACTGGCTTCTAGCTCGAACAGCAGGGTCATAGGTGAGCTGGTGTGTTTGAGCTGCTGCAAGCAGAGAGGAGCAGACTTCATAGATCTGCACATGTTAAGAGTTTGGAGTCATATCTGATTTTAAGGCATGAAAGGATCATTTTTAGGCAAGTTATTTAACTCTGATACACAGAGATGAGTTTTATGGGGTTAATAAATAGAATACAATCAAGTGTTGTGTTTAAACTTGTGCTTCTCACATGATTTATAATTAAACAGACAAATGATTTATTTGTGTACCTGAAGAACCCTCCACAGTACAGTTTCTGCACTTCTCTTCTTACTGCTGAGAGTGGCCCGATTCCACTGTCTGACTGACAGTTTGGAAGAGGACTGTTCAGCACTTGCTGGAGTCACAGGTACTGGCAAAAATGAATTTATTTTCTTCAGCTGGAAGAGGAAGGCCAGACAGACAGACAGCTGAGGTGGAGGGAACTGTGGGTGTGCAGCCTTCAGGTGGCCTCATCAGTGCCATAAAACTACAATTGTCCTACAAACAACGTTGTGCTTCTTTGTTTTAGCATCTTTCACTCACAACCACAACCTTGCAGCGCTTTTTCTCCCGAGTATCTAAGGTAACAAAGTATGTGAGACAGTGGTAAGGTAATGGCAATTAAGTGGACCTCTCCACACTTCTTCTGTGGCCCTGGCAGATTAAAATGGCCACTTATTGACTAGAGCAGCACTTTGGCTCTGAGGTTCACCACTGTAGGTCATTATGTTCTCTGCAATTAGAAACATGAAGTGGGGGCCCATTATGAAACCCTCCATCATGTCATTATTTTCTGATCATGAGGTCCATTGCTGATGAAACCTTGCTTTCCGAGCAAAGGAGTAGTGCGGTCTCAGAAACCCAGACCTCATAACACGGTATTGGACAAAACGAAACAGTGGCCAGTGGGGTCAAACTGAAGAGCTGCTTTGTAATTGAATCAAAATCTCATAACTGAGCCATTTAGATTGACCAGGCTGTAATCAATCAGTAATTACATAGGGCTGTGATTTATCAGCTAAATATTACAGACTACAGCCAACAGTAGTGGAGCATGCTACACATATTAATCATTAACTCAAAGTAGAATTTACACCAACAGCATAAACCATAAGCTTGTATTGTAGTCATTTTGGCTGGTTTGGAGCCAATCTAAACTCGTTCAAATTGCATGTGCTGCAGTACAGTAAATGAATCAGTGAGTGAAGTCATTAGGTTTTGATTCAGGATTAAATTAAATGGATGCTCTTTTCAAAGTAAAACTGTAATTTTATGCAGATTTCTTTCTAAATGTAACTCAGTAATATGTAGGTCTGCAGCTCATTATTTATTATTACCATTGTTTATTAAACCATAGATAGCTTGTTTGGCCTATGAAATATACAAAATAAAAAATAAAATGTTGATCAGTGTTTCCGAAGGCCAAAATGATGGCCTTAAATGCCTTTTTTTTCTTGAACTGAACTTACTTGCCATAGAGGAGTAACACAGAATTAACTAATCAATCAAATCTTGCACTGTATTGTGTCACTGTGATGTTTTGGGGAAAGTAAAGGTACACGTTAAATACAAACCAAAAACAAATTGCTCCTCTTAGTCCATTTTACATTTTTACAGCCGACGTCACGCATGACCAGCGAAGCCGAATCTGTCAGGTAGTAAAGGGGGTTGAGAGCGTGGTTGAGGGGGATTACAGCTGTGTTTGTCAGATAACACAATGGCAGTAAGAGCAGCGTCAAATGAAGGTGGTCTCTGCATCCACAATGCAGGAGCCTGTGTAATTCCACCACACACTGAAAGAATTACCGCCTAATGTTCGGGCTCACCTTAACTCTCAAACACCATAGGAAGAATCAAATTACACGCACTAGCACTAATCACAGTTTTATCTGCAGTAAGCAAGAGGTGCTTTGATGTCTGTGGGTATTCTGTATTCAGATTCAATACGGTCTATAGGGGCAGTTTTCAGAGGAACCACTCTGTGCTGATGGATAGCCACACTGTAGGTGTCCATTATCTGACACTTTGTGATATAAGTGGTCTGTTTGCCATAAGTGGCCTGCAGGTGACTCTTTAATACAGAGTGCAAAGCTGCTTCAAGGGTAAACACCACAGATCATGTACTTTCACAAATCCCTCGTGCTCTGACCTCTGCATCACTGGCACACTCGCTCTTTTCTCCCCACATTAATGAGATGACTAGTTGTCCTTGACAGGTGAAGTACAGTATTGAACTGTAATGATATCACTGTGTACTGAAGTTTAAGGAAAAGTTTCCTGAAGAGGAGAACACAACAGTTTTGAAAGGTGTTGTAGCTAATCTCAAGGATATTCTAGGTTGCATCGGTGCACAGCTTTACAAAGAGAATAAATGCAGCTTTGACTGTGGCTCTACCAAGGAGGCTTTCTCAAAATAATTGCTGAGACGTCCTGGAGAATAAACCTTAATTTGGTGTAGGTATTTTGGTTTTCGCAGTCTTATTGTTTCACTGTCATTTAAAGCAGGAAAAAAAGAAATCAATGTCTTTGAGGATTCCCGACACAGAGACAGTGATTAAGCCTCACGTTGCACAAAGACTGCTTAATATGTATCTATTTGAACCAATTTATTAAACCTAGTGAGTTTATTCATTTACAGAGCAAATATTGCTGACAGAAATTTTCTGGGTTATTCAAGAGTACACCGTTAATCTCATTGTAAAAAGAGACAGTTCCTGCCACCATGCTTAGCTGATTCAAATGTGCTAAATAGTGCTGTGTAGAGATTTTAGTTATGAACAGAATCAACATGTGGGCGGAAATCTGGAACAAAAGCAGGACATCTTTGTTTCAAAACCTCTTCATTAAACGGAAACAAACATGTTAGCAATATGATGGGCTTTGTGCAAAATTTTCACCCTCTTAAAGTATAGTCAGGGGCTTATTTTTTGCAAAGTATGTGAGTCCATTAGAGTCTGTCTGAGGCCTTTAATTAACTCTTTCCCCTTTCCTGGATTCAATCGCTGCCTGTCAATCATTTGTCTTTCCTTAAAGGACAAGGTCATGTTAGTTTGTGAAATCATGTGGGTGGAGTCAGGTTGATGGTTGTCTAAACTTTGACAACTATTTACTGCTTTATTAATCAAGAGTTGCATTTAAAGTTTCGTATTAATATCGAAATTTTAAGCCTGAACCAGATTGAACTTCTCAGGAAGCACGAGAAAATATGCACAAATCCAACCTGACATTCAGTGTAAGCTTGTCCAGTCCCATCAGAGTTAATATGTTAATCTACATAATTAAAAAATTCCAACGGCAAAACTAGATCAATTAATTCTTCCGACCTTTCACAAAGGAAGTTTTTAAAGTTAAAAAAAATGTGTCTTTGTTCATAAACTTAAATTTTCCACTCAGCTGGTTCTGGAACACATTGAACATATCGTTACTGCCACATATAAGATATAAAATAAACAGAACCTGCTTTGTGTTTACCAGCAAAATAAGCTTCATTGGTCTTAAGCAAGTAATATTAACATGCTAGTAAATTCATTTAAAGCCACTTAGCATTGGTCATTTCAAGGTAAGCTGGCTCGTATTTCAGAGACCTTCATGATGTCAACTCTGGGAGTCACATTGGCTAAAAACAATTCATGATGTCCAAGCCAAGGGAAACGTCCTCTAATATTCGATTAGGGCTCTTTGGAGGACACGACATTGATGTCTGGCTGGATTTTCAAAAGATTGTCATGATGATTTGTACCTGGTGATGCTTACTATTATGCACGGCCATACCTTGGTTATCTCAGACCACACAGTCGGCCCAGAGCTTCCTAACCATCCATAACGGGGCTGCAGACACATCTCTTAATTGTGTCCAGCAGACTCGGTGCGAGTCCTGAATGTATTCTTTCTGTTACCTTGCTGCCTGACCACTGAGACTCCCTCCATTTTTCTGTCCATCCCCACAAGACGCCCACATTGTTTCCTGAAATAGTGTGTCAAATCCTGTGGTTCTCTTTGGTTGAGAATTTTTTTTTTTTTATCAATAACCGGGAGGTACGCTCAATAAATGTGTCACATGAAGGCACGGGGTTATGCTGTTGTTTATTCCTTCACTAATACCCAGAAAATTCTATTTATATTTCCTTGTGTCTGCAGTGAAAGACACATCACACCTAAAAATTTAATCCAATATGAAGAGGTTTGCTTCTCTCTCATACAATGGAGCAATTAAATCCACTTGATAGGAAGACGTGAAGAAAGCACAAAAGTGTATGTCAAAAGGGATTAGTTCATAGTCTGCCTGAACTTGTTTTTTCTTAACAGGCGAAAGGATTACCATAGCCACATGCCTTTGTTCTTTGGAAAAACTGCAAGACATGTAATGCATGTCCAGCAGCCCAAGAGGCTCTTGTGAATAAGACATCACCCTGGAAAAAGTGCACAAAGCAAATGGAGCTGTGCCTGAGTTGTGTCTTGGACTGGAGCCTCTGAGGGAATCTCACCGAGTCAGTGTCTGTCTCGCCTGTGGGTTTTTTAAAATCTGTGAGAAGGGACACGCAGACATTTATACCTACCATCTGTTTTCTGCCATTATGGACGTGTTTACTGAGACTGTTGTGAAGTCAGTCACAGTTAAAGCTTTTGCTACACTATGTTTAAACAGAAAGAAGAGACATATTAAAACACGACAAATTAGCTTTCTATTGCTCTAAATATCCTTTTTCATTTAATCCAACAATCTCACCTTATGGTCTGTTTAGTTGAATGTCTGTTCTTGGAATTTTATAATCATTTTGAAAGGTCTTCATCAGCACATTGACAGTTGCACATAAGACATGGGAGGAAGGGGTAATCATAGCTTCCACACCCGTTTATTTTGGTCTGAGATGTTGGTGCTCTAGTGATATCCAGTGGCTCCGAGTGTCGCATACAGGACCATTAAGAGTTTTGACTTTACCCATTAGATTCAGCTGTGATTTCAAAAATGTTGACCTGAAAAACAGCTATGGCTTATGCCTTGTTATTCTCAGAGTTACTCGAAGCATTGTAATATCATCGCAATTTTCTGAAACCAATTTTATTCATTTTACCTGCAATAACCTGCATTTTATCTGAAGTAACTTCTGCTGACTAATAACATTACCCACTAGTCTTGCAGTTTTAGGGATACAAGTAATAATATACTGAAAACAAACAAATAAATACTTGTTCTTTTTTAATCCAAAATAAAAGCTACAACTCTCCCCCTTCATAGAGAACATCTATTAAAATGTAAATTCTGTGACTTTAATCATTAAGCATCAGTGCACATTAAAAAAATATTGTTTCATTCCAAAAACACTATGCTGTGTTTTTGGAAAGTGTGTTTACTGTTTAAAAATTCAAGTGCTTGCATTTTTAGGTGCTCTGGGGTTGGGAAGCTACACTGGCTTATTAACATTAACTGCTGCCTGGCTGTGGTGGCTAGTTACAACAATTTACATTTACATAGAACTTTTAAAGATAGGGCTATTTATTTTTTATTAATTAAAACCTGTATTTAGTTACAATAATGACAAAAAGGCAGCATGGGGTTTTCACTTTAGGAAATGCATAAAAGTGCATAATAAATACCTCTTGCTAGTGATTATTTTCAGGATTATATAGCTTGACAAAGACATGAACTTCTTAGCAGTGATAAAATGAATTAAAATATGTGCAAAGATTAAAACAGCAGAAAACAACAGAATCTATGCAGTATTGCTCAGTTACAGCAATTGTCTTGCATGAAAAAGTTATGTTTTCATGGTTAATATGACATTTTCCTCCATTAGTGCCACAACACAGTCTATCATTGCAGACCTGTTCATTATATATCTTTCTGTGGGCTCAAATGCAACCATAAAGACCTCAAACAGTGCAGTAAAAAAGATAGCATTAAAGGGTAAAAACAAAGTTCTACCTTTAGTCAAACTAAAATTCTAAATTACCAGCGTAACTGAAATGAAAACTTGCATTTCACAAAGCATTGCTAGACTGCCTTCGTTTCGATTCAGAAAATCCCCGATAGACCCAGCTCCATGGTGGCTTCGTGGAGACGTTGTTGGTTCCAGCCAGCAGCTTGATCAAGCGAAACAGGCCAGCGGCGATGCCTAGAACTTCCTTCCTCTTCAGTGTCATGTCTGAAATATGGGTCATGTAGAGTGCAGTGACTGTCTTTGTGTGCCTGGATTTTGTGTGATTTTATGGGAACGCCGTTTTTGTAAGACAACCTGCTTTACCTCTTCTGGGCTGAAATCTCACTTCAATATACACTGATTGACAGGAAAACCCCAGTAGGCCTGTTTGCTTTTGTTTAAGGCACAAGTGGACCACAATTTGGCCACCACACAGTGACTCATGTGCTGGCCGTCAGCTTTCTTATGTTTCTTTTTTAAAGCAGGGACTGTAGTGTTGATCTCTGGGGCAAAATGAGAGGCTTTTCCAACCTTACTTCACTGCTTATGGGGAAGTCAGAAACGTGGACTGAACAAGAGCTCACACCATGTAAGGGGAAAATGCCATTGCATAAGAGGTTTAAAGCGGTTAGCAAATGGCTAATAAAATAAAAAGATTATGTTAGCTGGAAATGAGCTGGGGATGACAGGAAAACAAGCATATGCTATCAGAGGATGTGATTTATACCGAGACTGATGGAAGCTGACACTTGTATCCATATTCATATAGGTGCAGCAGCAAATGGAAGATATTAATCATCGCAGTAAAGCAGTCTGCAGCTTCTAATTACATGTTCACTGTACACTATTAGCCTGTAGTCTGTTGGAATCCAGCTGGAGAGATTTCCCAGTGGCCTTTAAATCTGGAGGATGATAGGAGGGGTGTGGGGCAATGAAGAGTCCAACATGTGGAGGCATGCACAGCTGATGAAACCCTCTTTTTATATGCTAAAATTGCACATATGCACACGTTCACACACTTCATAATGCCGTGCAATTACCATTAAAGTTCGGATGCATCAGGAAATCCTGTCTTTCCTTTCTAATCTGGGCATTTCACTACCTTGAAAACAGTACATGGAAAGGATGTGAGAGACGTGTCCTGCTTTGATGATGATGTTTAGCTTTCAGCTTACAAGATAAATTAATGACAATATAACTTAAATATACACAAACACTGTACTGTATTTGTGATGTGTCAGCCTCTGAGCTGTATTATGTATGAGGACAAAGGCACGGTCCGTTTTAAGCCCCTAAGCAGACACATCAAAGCAATTTTTTGCCGTATCATTCCTTCTCTGTATCAGAAATCCTGCTAGCTCTGTTTCACAGAGACTGACAGGAGGCAATCCGCACTGATATCAGATCTTAGATGTGGAAAAGGTGGTCTGAATACAGAGTGACTAGAAGAAGCATCTGGGAGGATCGGTAGGTCTGACGAGGTTCTCTGTTAGATTCATCTCCCTTGGGGTGCAAGGTCCGTTCCTCAGGTTTATTGCAGAGATTGCCATTTTATCTTCCACTGTTGGAAGCCTTTAGTTTGTTTGATTTACCCTTGGGGAAAGCCAAAAGGCTGAACTATTCATACACAAATAAATGCATATTTTTCTGTTCAAAATTCAATGCTAATGGTCAGTTGGAAGGGGGGCTGTAATTGAAAGCCTTGGTTGAGTCACTATTGATTCAAATGTCAGTGATGACTGGAGGCTATAGCTGAGAAAGTGCATTTGATAGCATCTGTAGCTTTATCATGATGGACAGAAGGACTGAATACAACAGGGACCTCTCTTCAAGGCTAGTATGTGTTGAGCTAACCAAGTATCATAACTCCTCGATCATTCACACGTACATATTTAAGGAGGCAGTAACTGTCTCCTGTTGTCACTATAACACTGTATAAAGTGATTTCTATCCTCAGCAATGTGTTTCTGTGGATCATTCTTTAAATTCAGGTTCCAGCAGCTTGTTAAACTTATATTGCAGACAAGTGTGGAAATGCTCACTGTAAGCTTTTACTTCATTTTGTCTCATGTAGTTAAAATCAGCTATAGTTTGTGCTTCAGTTTTATCACAACAAACATGGTTGGTTGTGAGGTGGCTGTCACTCCCAAAAGCAAGAAGATGTTTGTAAAAATCTTTTACGTCTCTTCAGTTTACCATATTGTACTGTTGCAGTGGGTGGCACCCACCCACTAACTGTATAAAGGTGGAAAAACATTATGTGACATCACCCGTAGGTTTACTGAAGGGGGCTCCTGCCATCGCTGTCTTGACAGTGCAGACTTCGCCTGACTCTCGACTAATGAAAAGAATGAGCAAGGAAGTCAAGCATGAGTGGAATTGAGGCGAGCTGTGCAAAGGTCTCTGGGCCATGGACTGTCCACCCACCTGTCAGTCAAATCAGCCAAGCCCTTAATTATGCCCAACATTAAGCCTTAATGCAGTTTGAAGAGTGAGTTATATAAAAATAAGCCTATTTTGTTGGATAATTTTGCATTTATAACAACAGAGGTTCGCTGTGAGTGTTCTTTGTTGTTTTTTGCAAGCACTTATTTTATTAAGTTGCTATTAACTTAATAATAATACAAAGGTATAGCACATAGTCACAAGCAGTGGCAGAGACCTTATCAGAAAACAAAAACAAAGGCACACTGCTACAGTCTTCTCATGATCACTTTTCACAGTTCCTATGCAATGTAGACTACACAAAGCAGATATGGATAAGCTGTAGCGTTCCCATTGACCTGTGATGTTTAAGATGCTTCACAGTTATGCATGTCTGCACAGGAAACTGAACAGACACGTGCCTCATATTCTGTGGGAAGCAGTGAGAATTCAAATGGAGATATCTTGGTGAAAGTTAAGTTGCGCTAAACACCAAGTTCCTTGTTCAGTCGGTATATGACAACACTGGCGCACCTTTACAGAAAGCTCTGCGAGAAGACTGCTATCTTTAGTGCCAACTCAAGGTGGCGGGGACAGTGGCTTACACCATTTGCTTGACTATCTTTCATTAAAAAACAGTGCCAACCAGCACGATAGACCACCTCCATTGTTAAGGCCGCAAAGAGGGTCAAAGAACCAGAGTTCCTCGCACTCAGACCAGACATAGTTCTGCAGTCAGAATCATTGAGGATGCAAACCAGGTACATGGACTTGGTTGAAAGGTGCCATGGGCAAGGTTGGAGGATATGGTGCCCGTTCACTGGAGTGGGCTGCAGAGAATTTGCTGGTCAGGCCCTCTGTAAGGCAGTGAGAAAAAAAACACAACTGACCATCAAGTACAGTGCCTAGGCCACCAAGAAGGCCTAAAGATGGCTGCTGAGAGGAGAAGTGAGCTGTAGCAGCTGTTACTCAAGCACAAGTCAGGATCTGATCAGCCTCAGCTGGGTCTCCTGGGTGAGAGTGTCTGACCCAAAACACCTAATCACTCCGGGTATATCAGTGATGATGTGTGTGAGTGGATAGCAAGATGCATTTGCATCATGACATTTTGATGTTAGATTTAACAATGGCGGGGTTGGAGTTTAGGTACACTTTCTTCAGATTTAACAAAGTGTGATTCTGTCAGGTAAACGTATTAAGTCATCAAGAGAAGAAAATTATATTTCACACTGATGTGAATTTCAAGTCACTGGACTATAATGCATTAGACCACTGCAGATTTGTTTAGGGCTGCACGGGAAAAGCCCGGGGTGGTAGTTGGAGTTCAGTGTTGTAGAAACATGAACATAAATCTGTCATCAAGCCACATCTCATTGTGCCCTTGTCATTACTGTGGCACAAACCTGGAAACATCATTTCTGCTGGGTACTCCAGAGATGTCAAGCTTCACTCCCACAAGATTAAAGATTGCATTACAAATTAGTATGCATGAGCGATGGCACAGAGTTGTGATTTACTCTGGTTTAGCATGGATTAATCTAAATCATTAAACCCTGGGGTTTTGCATTACTGCTAAATATACTTTAACTGGAAGTATATTACACCATTAGCATTGGCTCATGGCTGAGCTAATTATCCTTTACTACATAACAAAAAGATCAAAGATAAGGCTGAGGAGAGCAGAAACAGTTCAAAGATAAGGTTGGAATTGAAAGCAGGCCTATAAACACATCAATATCTAGTGAGAATGAGGCGTCTGTTACTGTATAAAATGCATTGAATCCACCAACTACCTTTGTTCTTCTGTTCTCTCAGCTGCATATGTAACCACTGATGTGAAAACGAGTAGTGATAAGGTTGCTAAACCAATCCATTATACATTATATTTAATTATACATCTACTCTTTTCACTTTTATGTGCGTACACTGTAAAGCAAAATTACTTTAAAGGGCAAATGAATGAACCCTATTAAAAGGGAAAAAATTAAAAATTAAAAAACATTTGTTATATTTCTAATATTTAAACATATGTCGTAAAACTTTAGATTTTAACTTTTCATGAGCTTTATCAAAAATTCAGAAATGTTTTCCGCCTTATCTTTTAACAGAAAACAAAATGTAGCCCACTGTCTTTCAGTCGAAGACAATAGTCTTGCTCGCAAGCCTCATGGCTGCATAACGACATCTGCATAATGACACATTACTCTAAAGATGGAGGTCATTTTCTAAAATGAACTGGCTGAAAAATTCAAGAGTAATTTCAAATCCATCCATCTTCCCTTTTATCCACATAGAATATACATCTATGCCCCGTAGGTTTCTCCCATGACATCATAAACTGAGTTGAACTGTCTCTAGTACCCTCTGTGCTGAATGCGTAATCTGCACATTTCGCCTCAATCCTGCCTAACTCCGGTTTATTGCTGACACCACCAAGTAAGTCAGTGCATGTTTTGTCACCAAGTTACAGTAGTCCTGTGTGCATTTTGGCCTCTGTGCTGTTTTAATCTGTTCATCCATCCTTGCTTTGTCACTGAGTTGGGATGGTTCCAATATTCACTGGACATCTAGATCTGGTTCACTTCATAATGGTCGGATTAAGTGAGAAACCTTCCACTTGAGGAAGCTCGGCTCTGTATCTGTGGTTCCATACCTAGAGGTGTCACAGTGCAGGAGTGGCAGTGGTCATGAAGATGAATGTGGAAGGTTAAATTGCACTGTGCTCCAAATCCCATTCCCCAATGAGCCTATTGATCAAAAGTGGACAGCGGTAGCTATAGGCCATCATACACAGTAGTGAGTAGATACTGGCTACACAAGTCATTAAAGACAAAAAAAACCCCAACATATCATTGTATTACCTTAAAAGCATGGCATGGTTGGGTGTATTTTGATGAAAGGCCTGTCGCTGGCATCAATTTGTGTGGTTTGGTAGGTCAGGATAGAAAGTTGTGTCAATTGTCTAAAAGTCCTGCGTTCAACCTCAAAGTGAGAGCTCTTCAAGGAGAGCAATACCTAAGGCTCAAGTGGATGTCAAGGACAATTTGGCACGTAGGAAATTAGAGCGACGTGTTTCAACGGGCAGAGAGAGAAATTTTGCTCCATTTCCCTTTAGGCTAATGGAAGTAAAAAGTTAGTATGCTCATGTATGGATGTCTAATGGCCCTGACATCTCCCAGTGCTTCCTTGTAGGAAACCAGGGAACAACCATACTGTGAAATGATGTGCTTTTCTGATCACCAGCTTCTTAATGAAAAAGCAATTAGCAGAATGTTTGTACTCCATGTGAAGACTTCTGTCTCGTATAATTAGGTGTAATTCTGATCTGTTACTTTCAAATCTGGGGCTCGGCAAGGTTGAGATCATACAGAATAAGATCTTGTTTAGTTAAAAACCAATCAACTAGCCTTGTGAACTGAATATGAATGTTGTATTTGGTGAATGGCTGCATTTATATGATACGGTCTTAGAATTAGTGGATGACTCACTCTGCCTCTTCAGTAACAGTGGATTTATGTAGGGCTGCGACTAACTACACATCGGCTAATCGTCTGAGCACGATACGTCATCAAAAGCGGAAGTGAGTGTGCAATGCAACAGAAATCACCGTCCGAACACAGATGGACATCGGCGCTGCATCGTGCATATACTATGTATGCACGATGCAGCGCGGATGTCTGCGTTTAGATACAGCTGTATAGTAAACGCTGACATCCGCGTTTACGATAGATCGTGGATGTCCGCGCTGTATCGTGCATACAGAATATATGCACGATGCAGCGCTGATGTCCATCTGTGTTCCGCGCTCCGGTGGGACGGTGATTTCTGTTGCATTGCGCGCTCACTTCCGCTTCTGAAGATGTATCGCACTCAGACGATTAGCCGACGAGTCGTTAGTTGCAGCCCTAGATTTATGTTGTGAGAAAAAGGGGAAGCAATGAATTTTGCAGAAAAGAATTGTTGGTTTCTTGCTGACCTTGCCTCCCCCACAGTCCATTTATGTCCTTATACATTTGAACCGTATGTAATATATACAGAATGACACCTCTGGCTTCTTTCACTGTGCTTATGCAGTGTATGCCCTGTAACTAAATCATGCTCTACACTGGAAACGGACACCACTTCTCAGGTTATGCTCCTATTCAGTCTTTGCCTGAGCACTTTGGTCACTGAAATGCAACATTACACATTTTTACAGGATTTTGTACTTTTCATACCTGCAACAGCACAGTATCCCTGGAAATGATATCAATATTGGACAATTCTGCATACCCCTCATGGTTTAAATCCAGTGCCAAGATTCAAGGAAAATGCAGGAAGGAGAGTGCATTGAATGTGAGCTGGAAAGTAAGGATGTGGAAGCCACAAAAGGCCAATTAAACAATAAAATACACTGTCCATTCCCCCGAGAGCAGCACACAAAGGCATTGTCTTATCCATTGCCCTTATCAGCAGGACAATAACATTTGTTGGTACTGGTTTAAAAATAAATTTATTTAATGATGTTACAACACTATGAAAGATTTGAACAGGCTTATCCAGTAGTAGGCAAAGATCATAAAGATCATAGTTTGGAAAAAGTAAATACTAGAACCTACCAAAAATGAGTTGAAAAAAGATTTTTCAAATACAAATTGTGAACACAACATTGATGCATCACTGCTCAATATGAAATGATAAATTTGTTTGCAAGTGGTTGCCTATTTTGATTTCCAGCAGGACCCAGCAGCATTTATTTGAAGTCAGGTTTCTGTCTAGTAAACAAATGCAAGTCCAATATTTGCTCTCTTTCTGGTACATTTTTGGTCTCCTCCAACCACTGAGTGAAATATCTATCTGCTAAATCCTCCACCGTGTTCATTAGGTAACTACATCTATCTCCCATTTGGAAAGCAAACAGTGTACAGTGGGTTTATTAAGTTTATTTGTTTATTAAAAACAGTTAACTACTGTTGTTGCAAATGTTGATATGAGAGTGAAAGACAACAGTAAAATTGCAGGCTATGCAGATAACAGTGACCTCAAAACTGCCAATAAAGGTCTGTGAAACTGAGAGGAGATGCAAATTCAGGTTATTTTTACTCTGTAGGCTCATTGCTTTAAGCAGCCTTTTTCACTTTTTAGATATTTAATTTCTTTTAACAAAAACCCCCAAAAGATTCGAACCACTTTGAGGTTCGATCAAAATCATCATGATTTGGGTTAAAATAACAATTTCTCTTTCCCCTTTTATTGAAACATTAATTATAAAACACATGGATAAGATGATGCAGTCATCATTATCATGCTTTTTTGGAAACATAAAATCCAAAATTTTGTTGACCCATTCATCCGTCCCATCTTTCTACCTACTCAGATGTTGTTCCGAAACATTGTTACCCGACTTCCTCCTTCACTACCATCAAAATAACTCAGGCTACATCACTTTAACAGAGGCAAGTCCTTTTAGTTCACATGCTAAAATAACATGAAATTCCACTTGAGTTCACAGTGTTCAATGCTCATAATGTTTTTCAGCTCGCTCTGATCAAGTCTTTACAAAAGGATTTTAGATAAATACCTTTTCTAAAATATTACCACGCATAATAGTGCATTTCTATTATTACAGACAAAGCCACCCACTACTTAAGAAGCATTTTCCTGTGAGGAAAAATTGCAAAACAAGAAAACCATGTCCAGCACTGGTCCATGCATCTATGTCTTCAGAAAATTAATGACGACATGTTGTTCTCCTGAACCGCTGGTCATGCGTACACATGGTGAGCCTGTTACTTTGATCAAAATGAATGGCTGACTGAATTTTTTTGTTTAGGGCCAGGTGGAGTGGAACAGTAATCAAATGCTGACTAGCTCTTCAGATTAGTTGCACATGCAGTAGGTTCCCATGGCTGATCTGCTGACAGCAAAGTCCTGACAGGTTTGTCATAACAGCGTTTCCCTCTTGCAGGTTGCATTGACTTGAGTTCATGTGAGAACAGGATGATGAATAGCTGCCATACAAATGTCATCCAGAACAAAAGTGCTGAATCTTTGGGTCTAATTACTTTGCATGGACAAGTCCTGGGATTAAAACCATGTTTCCCATGTCAATATAACCTTCCTCTTACAGAGGTTCAATACATAAAGAAGTAATGGTTTGTCAATGAAACCAATAAAGATGCACAGTATTATGTTGCATTTCAGCTTTGAATTAGCTTTACTTTCAAAGCTAAATGAAGTCACTTGCTAACAAGCGTGTGACAGTCAAAACTCGCTCTCTAATGGAAGAGCAGAAAGAGTTGTTACGTATTCTCGACAGCAGTCTGGCACGGATGCTGAAATGAAACGGATGCAGGGGGAAGCAAAAGGTCAGGCTAATTAAATGTCAGCAAAGAGCATCTTAATAATTGAATCATTCAGACAAAGAATCACATAATTTAGTTTTGAAAGGTTCTGAGGAGACTCTTGCAGTTCCGCTTGTAGTTTTATAATCAATAGAACCTGTAGGAATCGTTTTAAGAGTGACTGCTGTACAGTACATTAACCTCAAAAGACTTAACGTCCAAAAATAATTGTGTGAGACAGTGTAGACTGTTTGCCAATAAAGATGTCAATCTTTGGAAGGAGTTCAGTTTTTCCTAAACCTCCTTCACTATAGCTAAAATCTCTGTCAGGAGTTATTAGTCTGAACACAAGTGGCATTTTCAAATGGGTGGATTTGTGCCAGAAACTTAAAGATAAAATTGTTTTGACACTCGTGGTCTTGGGCTGTTTTTTCCTTCACCCTCCCTGTGATATAAGGTCCCATTGTGGCTTAATACACAATAGGAAGGAGTCCAATTAGAAATGCATGAGGGCTGATGGAGAGGTGATACAGGCCCTGAGGGATAGCATAAACCCACAGCTCTGCCTACAGCTGAGGGTGAGAAGTTCAGCGGTAGATCTCACCGCAAAGCATTTACTTACACTGCGATTATTCTCTGAATAGCATTATGGAAGTAAAATGGTCTTTTTATTCACATAACCAAAATATTTGTACTTTTGGCCTTTGCGTTCCTCTGGTAATATCAGTGATGTTGAATTTATAGAAACTGTTGCGTATGACAAGATATTTGCCAATGTTTTCTAAATGTTATGAATTTATCCGTTTGTATCCTAAAGACCTGGCTTGATGACCAGGCTGGGTCAACCCAAAATTTCTGCTCTTGAGGCACGGTGGAGGAAAATTACAGGAAGCCAAAAATATTAGTTCTATAAGTAGGAATGCAGATATTGTGCCATGTGGGTGTATTGTTGACGGCAAGGACAAGAAGAAGATGCGCATATAAGACATGTTTTTGTTGGAAAGCAGCTCTATTAGCTCTCTATATGATGCAATGAACCTGGAAATTGAAGATTCTGCCTTGTGATTGCGTTTGACTGAATTGATAGTAAGCATGGAGGAAAAAAGCAACTAGTGGTGGTTATGATTCTCATAAAAATGCTATTTAATCAAATAATAATCAGCAAACATCAATAATCTAGACAAGAGAGAAACACTGATAGATGTAGAGAATATGTTTTCATCACAGTCACTGAATAAATATTTACTGCACTGACCATATGCAGATCACTGTCTTGAGCCATTAATATAAAGTGAATTTTGTAGCGGAGGAATCTCATACTGTGATTGTTACCGTCAACAAGAAGACATGACTCGCACTCAGCTCCACAGATCGACACTGTTTCACTAGAATACAATGTGGAAGTCTTGGTAAACAGTTTAGACTTCGTTGCACTGACTCATGTTATTATAGGAGGAAGCAGTGAACCTTTTCTTATAGACTTACTGGAGGCTTTCCATGTTAAGACTGAGCGCTGACTATGATTAACCCCTTTATGATTTTCTTGCCACAAATGCCATCTAACGGACCCATTCATCCGTGATCAGAAAGCATTATGAAATCAACACGTGCCATAGAATCATTTTTCTTATGTCAGGATTTCTTAAAGACGAAACTGTTTACTGTCACATTCATTTTTCTTCCAATGCTTGTGACCACCTGTGAGAGAAAAATCACACTTTTCTCCAAGCAGGACGTCTTATTGTTCTGTATTGGTTTGTGAAAGAGACACAATCCAAGAAAGACTGTTTGTGATTAGTGGCTCACTGCAAGTAGGAGTCTGACCATCAATCCATCTCCCTGTGTGCTCCCCATGTGTTTGTAGCCGAGTGTGTGTGAGAAGGATGAAAGTGGCACCAATATACTGTAACATCAGGATCACTACACAGCGGAAGAAGAGCAGAGTAGAGTCAGGGGACCAACGAGAGTGGAGTTTTAAAGTACGAGAAAGACTGACTTGCACAGCCAGCCCTGTCTCCAATAAACTATGTTCCTGTAGAGCTAAACTTCATTCTCAATCATATTTTGAAAGAAGGATTTTCTTCCACTTCAGTGAGCCATAAAGTCTGTGTAAAGAGGATGAAGTGTAGGTGGTGACACCAGACTTTCACCCTGAAGACTAGTCTAGACTTAAGTTCCATTTTCCTCGGCTGCTTGGTTAATTTTAGGCACCAAAGCTACAGCAGTATTAGTTTCACTTAGCCAGCCCATTCTGCAGAAAAGAATGTTCTGACTGCACATTATTATCATTCTGATATTGTTGGAAAAAACCTCTCTAGCTTGTTTGTCTTTCTCTAAACCAATCACAATCGTATTGAGAGGAGCTAAAATAAGGCTGCGGTAGTGTTCAAAATAGTGATGTGGAAATTGTTTTGATGGAACATTTGCATGCAGGGAGGTAAGAACTGTAATTTAAAAAATAGCTAATGCACTTCCCATCCTCACTGCACAATCTAAGTTCTCTACTAAACTTTAAATTTTCAGTCTGGCAGGTTGCAGCCTGGAGGTTGTTGTTGTTATTTCCTGTTGTAAAGTGGGTTTGAAACCAGTAAAACACAGATAGCGGAAGTGGAGGAGAAATGCGGAGTCAGTGACAAGTTTAGATCTGGTGAGTCATACTACAGTGAGAGTACAAACATAAATGTAGCAGGTTGAGCTGAAGTTGCTAGCAGTTGCTAGCAACTTGAAGTATATCATCATATCTGTAAAACAACTCATACATTTAGACTTTAAATTGCAGCTGCTATGGATCTGTGCAGGAAGTGGTTTTTACATGAATGTTTAACTGAAGCCAACAACCAGCAGCAGTTCAAGAATGACAACAGTGTTTGCAGTTAACTTATGTTGACAATCTAAAGACTCAGGCTAAACACAAAGTGCATGTGAGAGCTTTTTTTGCCGTCTGTGTTGCTTTGTCATAAACAGCATTGTTAAGATGTACTAACTAGATGTATTAACATCTACAATGACTGTATATGTGTGAAGTGAGCCTTTGTATTTGTCTGACAGCTTAGACTTTGCCCCCGACGTTCCCCCCCACCCGATTGTCCTTTCTTCTCTTGTCAAAAATTTGTGGCTAAGATTTTTTTTTTTTTTTTAGCAGTGTAGATTCCTGAAACAAATCTGTATCTATTCACTCCCACTTTTCATTGTATAAAGTGGGAACACACTTTAAATAAGGCATGGCAATGTGCTAACATGTTAATAAAAGATTCCACCCTCACTAGAAACAAACTTCTGTTTAATTTTACTTTACAAGGAGCTTATTCAGCCCCTGAAATTACGCCTCTTCTCTCATTAGGAGCAAAAGGCACAAGCAGTATCTCATTATAATTGCACTGCCTCTTATAGTCCATCCAAGTGGGAATTTGTGCTGAAAACATCCAACTCTGACACAGAAGACCATATCTCATAATGTACCAGCAATCAACATTGTGTTCTTTAAACAGTGACCACAATCCTTTTCTGACCTTACAGTTTCCTTTAAATCAAGCCCACCATTTTTTCCAAACCTTAAAGTAGTGCATGTGTCTAAACATAAACCAGCTTTAACTATAGTGGTGACACATGATAAAGAATTTGATGAATTCTTTATTCAATTTAAATTTAATTATCATATGAATTATGCATGTATGGCATGTTTTGTCCTGTGGAGAAATGATAAATTAAAGAAATAAGAGGTCATCTTGATGCAACCTGCAGCTTTGCCGTCAGTGTTTAGAGCTTGTGTTCTGTGCCAATAACAGTACAGTGATTACAGTATAATCACTGCCGATGCAATACTTAACAATTAGTCGGCTGATACGTACAGCTGGCTGTGTTCATTAAAATTCAGACACTGAAAAATGTCAGTTCCTCTTGAAGGAAACTGAGGAATTGGCAGCATGCTGGTTTCTATCTGAAGGCTGAGAATCATTAGCCAATCACGAACGAGCAGAGGAAGGATAAATGTGTGTCAGTAAAAAGTCTGTATCGAATATAAACACGAAATATGCCCAAGTATTGTTGCTGGTATGATAAAATATCAAGTACAAGTGGATGTCTGGTTTTGGAAAGTGGACTTCATAAATCTAACACGATACACAGCAATAGCCATCACTATAGCTTCATTTTCAATTCCTAACTCGAGCCTCCTGTATCACAAATTGAATATATCTCAGGATCACCTCAGGTTCACTCTTGAAAATCCAAAAATATCCTCCACAAACTCCCCCATCCTGTAGCCCCTGACTGTGCGGTTTATGTGAGTCTAAATACAGCTAAGAGGCCGTAAGATTGGTGGATCAGTGACTGTCCCACACACACACACACACACACTCATGAGAACACAGCACATCAGCAGAGCTGTGCCTCAGAGGGGATTGAACCTGCTATTTGTACTCCAGAGCTTTAGATCATGACAGATCGTGAACTGTTTACAGTTGTATAAAAACCATGGGGTGCAATATGCTGCGCAACAGCAGGGGCCAGACAGAAATCAAATGTATTATGAACCAGAGTTTCCTCGTTTAAAGAGCATTCTGTCTTCCTTTGCTTTTTCCTTAAGATCACCCTCTGTCGCTCGTCTTGTCTTTACTTTCACTCTGGCCTGTTGGTTATTCCTGTCAGTGGCTGCCGGAGCCTCACTGGAGCTCGTATGAACTCCTTCCTCTCCCCGGTGTGACATTCACAGCATTACAATTGAGCCATCAATCTGTCAAGCTTTACCACTGCTAAGCCGCGAGCAGTGGGAAGCACAGAAAAGGGACAAGTTTACCTCTGTTTCTTTTTTGCGTCTCTGTAGTTAGGGCCGAACAACCACAATAATTCTCAGACATGATGCGAAATAGATAAGCTTTTAGTTGCCAGCTGAGGCAAGCCGTTCGGTCATCATTTTTCACCCTCATTTCCCACCTACTACTGGGTATTTTTTGCTGATGGCTGACTAGCAGTTTGCTCCTCATTCTGTTGGATTCTCATTATTTTTTCCCACCACCCCCACTGCTACCTCTCATACATACATGCACTCCTGCTCTACTGTTTTTCAAATCCTCTCTCTTTGTATTTTTTCCCCATGTCTCTGCCTCCTTCCCTGGGTATTTTCAGACTGAGCTCCTGTAAGGAGGAGATAAAGCCCCCCAGCAGGGCAGGACCACAGCTGTCACCTTCCGACTTCCTGGACAAGCTCATGGGGAAAACGTCAGGATATGATGCCCGCATCAGACCCAACTTCAAAGGTACAGAGTTTGCCAAGGCAGACCATCACAGTAGCCCTCAAGAAAATCCAGCAGAAAGCACAGGCACTAGAGAGCAAAACAAACACCAGTGGATCTGTGCTGTGAAAGCAAAAAAGCTGTGGAATCTCATGTGCAGGAGATGTATGTTGTTCTGTCAGAACTCGAGCATGATCCAGAGATTTCCAGCTTTCTAGTATGCACATTAAATATTACCCTTCACTGTAATTGCCAGATATTTTTGTAGTCTTAATTTAGGTACAGGATATTTAACCAAGCTGTACAAATACATTGCAATGCTGTCTCGAAGAAATAACATGTATATACTGAACTTTTTAATTGCTTTAGTAACTGCTGCCTGAATTAGATTATGCTCACTGGCAACATTTCCTCCTGTATAGGGACAGTTTGTACCACATGTAAGTCACAGGGAGGGGGTTTGGGTAGATGGTGTGCATATAAAGCACAGGACTTCTAACACCAGAGAGCAGGATTCTCATTCTGAGACTTTTAAACTGCGAGGTACTTCTTCCAGGCATGGTGGAGGAGCTGAGTTGACAGGAGGCGTGGAAAGAGATCTGAGGCAAAGATACTGTTGATTTGGCCTGCTTTCAGCAGCTGGACAGCTGTGACCCACAGCTGATGGAGGCAATTAAGATATCTTAAAACATTTATGGCACAACTGCCACAATTTGCATCAAATTTCAAAGATTTCTCATAGCCCCGAAATTATTGGAAGAGGAGCTCCGAAACACACAATATTCTTATTCCCCAAGTGATTGTGACATTATATAGTGACTACTTTCTGAATGGAATTAGAAGTCAAATAAAATAAATAGTAAAATTGATTAGTTAAATGAATAATTAGCTAGACTAGCACACATATCAAACAAAGGAACAAGACAGTTTAAGAATTAAAGAAGAAGACTGAAGGTTAAAGTTAAAAATTAAAAATAAAAAAAAATAGAGAATTAAAGAATTAAAGATGACATGGCCTCCAAACTAACCTTTCAGCTTTTCTTTTCACATTGCTGTGAAGGATCCGACAGTTTGGGCCACACAGTTAACGCAGCAAAACAATATCATAAAAATACTAGTTACTGGACATCACTCCAGTTTTTTGGAAAAGGTAGAGAACAAACCAGTGGAAGGTTTGAGCACTTTTTGTCTCTGAGTTATTAAATCTGTTATTTTAACCAGACCTGCACAGCAATTTTTTGAAGCCACTCAGAAGCACTTACCCAAGAGAGTTAATTTTTTGTTCTCAGAAAATGGCTCTAAAAGAGCTTCTACAGGGGCAGTTCCAGTAGTTGGAACACACATTAAGGTTTGGTCTGACCTAAAACAGGCTGCAAGTTCCAGTGCACTACCTCATGCTTGTCCTGAGTTTCTGCAGCTAGTAAATGATTTTAGTTCCTATTACTATTTCCATTTCTTATTATCCTAATTATGTTTGGGGGATGATCTTGCTTTAAATTGTGGAACATCTGAGGTGGATGGTCTTGGTACAAAAACAGATTATTCTAAATATAACATTTTATTACTTCTGAAGCTATTGTTACACAAATATTGCAGCAAAGAGGAATCTTTAGTTTTGATGCAAATGGTGACAGTTGCGTGGTAAAGGTTTTAAAATACTAGAATTGTTTCCACAAACTGGGTGGTACAGCTGCTCCTGCTGCCAAACCAACTGCATCTTTGCCTCACATCTCTTCTTCTGACTGACTCGTCTGCACCAAGCTTGGAAAGCGTGCTTTTGAGTTTGACAATCTCAGGATTTAGGCAACAGACATGATTTAATGTTAAACCTTCACATCAACATTGATTTTGTTCAGTTTTAAACCGAGACCACAATCTTGCCTAAACTTAACTGAGGTCTTTGGTTGCCCTAAACATAACCTTATAAAATATTATCCATGACGTATTCGACAGGATTGTAGAAAGGATTGAATACATTTTCTCAGACATTAAAATGTGGGCAAGTACATCTCTATGACCTTCCCTATTCATATTTTTAACAATCCCAATGTTATCTATTCCTCTAGAGTTTTTCTTAACACTTTTCCACTGTAATTACAGTTGAAGTGAAGGGCCTGAAAAGAGCAGACACTTTGTGTGCCGTTAAATAGCAGCCTCTTTAACATCAGAACTGGCACAATTTGCACTGAGGCAACACTTTCAGTCAAACACTGTACGAGAATGACAAGTAATGAACTAACTGCTGAAAATTTTCAGAAGCCTCAGGAGATAAGGACTAAAATAGGTATTTTTTTAAAGTGGTGTAATCTTAGAAATCCCATCTGAAAGGAGCATGTGTTCATTCTGTCTGTTGTTTCTTCCCTCAGGCCCACCTGTGAATGTCACCTGTAATATTTTCATCAACAGCTTTGGGTCGATCACAGAAACTACCATGGTAAGAAGACCTTGAGGATTACCAGTGCTACACATATGTTCCAAATGCAAATGTTTTTTGCTAAAAAACAAAACAAAAAACAGACACACATACAACAAACTTAAATTACCCATAAAAGTTCCACTGTACTTTTAATTCATTTGTTTATGGAACTGATGGTTTGTAATATTTTCACTGTATCACTCCACTTGCATCATAATATATACAAAATCTTCAAATACTACATTTTCCCCCGTTTTCTAAGATCTTCTGTCCTCTTAGTGCTGAAGCCATTCCCTCATTTCTGTTTCCTGGAGCATAACAGTGCAACCTTCAGAGACCAATGGGTCACTGACATGCCGATAATGAACTGTCCACTCTGCAATTAAAATGAAAAATTGAGAAAAAGTGAGTGAAAAGGGGGGAAGGGAGAGAGGATGGGAAAGATGTCTTAAGTCTGCATTTACAGTGTTGTGGCTGCTGGGTCAGCGCAATACAGCAGCAAAGTGTTTAAGGGTAACTGAGGGAGTTCCAGAGAGCCGGCCCTCCAGTCAGGTTAGCCCAGAGAAGAGCGACACTAATGATGTCATTGTACATGCTGGTGAAGCTTTTTATTTAAAAAAAATTTCTGATAAATGAGGTGAACAAGTCAGGAAAGCAAAAATCTACAGTGCCCAAAGATGAATTGTGACTTAATGATACTGATTAGAATTCTAATTTAATTACTCATGTATGTTGGCTGCAAGCAGGATTATGTTCAGTGCGTGTCCTTGGCATTGTCAACCCTCAGCTCACCAGCAGCACATGGTTGAACCGACAGCACACCATTATATTCAACCCGTCACTTTTGGTAAAATCTGATGAATATGGTAGAGTAACTCTAGTGGTTCAAACAGTGCAACTAAGTTTATTTGCACAATTGTCACTAAAAAAATGGGCGCAATGGACATAGTCAGTTTTTTTTAAGCATTGAGGAATATATCCTTGCATATAGGACTGTCTGATAAAGTTTTCATTTCAGTCAATATCAATTTTAATAAATACAAGGGAAAACAAGGTTTACTATTATTTATCAAAAGTACACAGGTAATAATATAAAATGCAGAAAACACTACATAGATAAATGTACACATATAAGACTTTGAAAGTGGACACATGCAGTTCTATTCATGCTAAAATAGGCATGCATAGGTCTGCACAGACAGCTGTTTGCTCGCTATACTGAACACAGAAAAAGACATGAGCTCCTGAGTCAGTAATTTGTCCTGAGGTTTGCCAAGCTCAGTGGGCAGACATAGCACAAAACCTCTGGAGAATTCAGAACGTCCTACTATGTCTAGGATCCATCGCTAAACAGCACGTTCAAATCAATGGAACTCCATGATCTTGGAGCGACTACTTCAATTACAAGTTATTCAGTGATGAATTCTAAAAGTGGCTCCTTATAACAACCACACACTTGCAGTGCTGACAGTCTGGATCACAAATTCTGAGCTGGACGCAGAGATCTGCAGAGGGATCAACGTAAACCCTTGCAGACTTGGGTTGGTGACAAAATTCATGTCACATGGAAAGCATGACTTAGCCTTTAGGTGGAGGATCTGGGGTTGTAGGTTGTTTTTAGACCGCAGAGCCTGTCTTGCAAGGGGAAACACTGAACCCCACTGACTGTAAACTCCACCAGGGGAGTTCTAGCTCAGACTACCATGCCTCAGGAGACATGCATGCCATCCACAGGGAAAGTTTTGGAGGGTGAAGTGGCTCCATTATCAAGGGATATGATAGACAGATAGAAGACAGGGAGGGGGCACGCTTGGGGTTTGTTCCTGCAACTGAACTGGTCCTTTTCATTAGCTGCTTTCATGTCACTTTGCATCTATTGCATCTAATTCAAACTATTAAACCTTCTATTGAACAACTTCCTTCCTTACTTCTGTTGCTGTAGTTTTATCACACATGTCCATATGCACATAAAATACATTTTCACACTGCTTAAAATCAGTTTTGGTTATCTAAAGTTTAAAGTAAGATTCCATCCAAAAACAAAAACTCTTTTGTTATTACTTTCTTCTTCCATTAAGTGCAGTGGCTTCGATTCATATAAGAATGCACCAACAGTGACTAGTATCACACCAATCCCAGAAAGTTCTCAACACCACAGGAGAATAATCCCTTTCTAAGCTCTACATCTACACTACAACCTCCACTGGTGATATATTTTCCATTAACTACTCTGAGTTCTTCCACAGGACTACAGGCTCAATGTATTTCTACGGCAAAAATGGAATGACCCTCGTCTGGCATATAGCGAATACCCAGACGACTCCCTTGATCTGGATCCATCCATGTTGGACTCTATCTGGAAACCTGATTTATTCTTTGCAAACGAGAAAGGAGCCAATTTCCACGAGGTCACCACTGATAACAAGCTGCTGCGGATTTTCCAAGATGGCAGTGTTCTTTATAGCATCAGGTAACGCAGAGCTGCTGAGTGCTGAGTTATGAGTAGTTGGAGAATACCTTCAGGGGCTTAATCAACCTCCAGCTGCAGTATGATATGTAAAACCTGTGTTTTGATATTATACCTGCTTATAAGAGGCTACTGGTAAATAAGTATTTCTTTATAAACTGCTTCAATATGCACTAATTAGATGTTACAGTAAGAATGGGCATTAATTTGTATCTCAGTACAGGCTACCTTAACAAAAAAAAATAGAATTCTGTGACGCCTTAAAATGTGTCTGAGGTTTAATTCATATGATCGACATGAAACAAGAGACAATATTCTCTCGAGAAGTCTGTGTCTGCCAAACAAAGTGAACAAAATAGCTGAAAATATGATTTCTATTCGGCCTGGCAGAAAGTAAACAAATCCCAAACATACATGACCTCTCGACTACAATGGCAGCAGAATGCTAAATTGCCAGTCACATGCACCCCCCCACTGCACCTTTCCACCCAGTTAGGTGCACTACAGGTCACCGAAATACTAATAGGGTGCAAGCAAGGAAGAAAAAAAAGACGGAAATGTCAGGCGGCAAGTATGTGACAGAGGCTTTGAAGTCAGTTTGTTTAATGACACTCTGCACCAGATGGGAATTTTGCAGATGGCTTATTAAACCATAGCTGCTCGCTTGTCACTTAAGTTCCTATTTTACTGAATTAAACATCTTGGAAATGTAAACAAATTGATGCGCAGACTAAAGGTGTACAAAATGTATTCTTACAACCTAGTCCTTGCTTTTTTTTCCAGGCATGAAAGCAACTGCAGGAAATTGTTTTTGGTCCAAAGTAGTAATTTTGTCTGTGAAAACACAAGATTTATCTCTTTATGAAAGCTCTTCCTTGTGCCCGTCTGTGGTCTCAATATTTTTCAATACATGACAGTATTTTTAACGTTTAAGTTTTCATTTTTTATATGCTTGATTTATTTCAAGCGGCAACATCTTTGGGAAGAGAGAGAGACATACAACAAAAGTCTGCTCACAGAGTCACAATATCGCAAACACAGATAATCACACCGCCTCATTCCACCGATTTACTGCATCTTCGAGATTTGCTTACTAACTACCTTTGGCAATTATGGATGAAACCTCTCTGCGCGCTGTAAGCACATGATACAATTTAGGCAATGTTAGAAGAGTCAGTCACTGGAGTATTTGTAGTTTGTTCTTGTGCTGGTGAATAAAATATTGTGTCATCATAACAGTAGCAAATGGGTGCCTGTGTGTATATTGCTGGCGGCTCTTGTCTCGCCTCTGGGCAATGCATTACAGCAGGTAATTACACAGCTTTCCTCCAGACAGACTCTCAAATAGCTCTCTCTCTCTTTCTTCTCTAAGAATTCTTGAAGGCTCAATGCATCAACACCACAACAAATAAAAGGAAGGATGCCTACACCAATTACTTTGCTATTACTGTGGCGCGCAGAGTCATCAAACAGCACAGTAACTGAACATGCCTTCCAATCTACTGTTCTTACATTTATCCAATTTTTTAGATTGAACAATTTCATACAGACTCCTATATTATATCATGCAAAGCAAAGCAACTTGACACTGATTTATTTCTCTGTTCTTTTTTTTATCTGTTAACCTATCATTCCTCCTTATGTTTGGCGTCTTTTCCCTGAGCCCTTTTGTGCCTTTTGACATCCCCTTTTGGCTTCTATTCTCTCTTCCAATCTGTTTTTCTATCTCAGGCTGACTCTTACCCTGTCCTGCCCTATGGACTTGAAGAATTTCCCAATGGACATTCAGACCTGTACCATGCAGCTTGAAAGCTGTGAGTTTTCATTTCTTCCTCTTCCTTTTGTCTCACACTTCTCTTTTTATCTCCCTTTGGTTTCCTCTATTCTACCTTTTGTCTGTCTTGCAAAGTGTCTGTACTGGCTATATTCCAAAGAGTCATGAACACTATCATATCTAATTGCTACCTTTGTGTTTGTGGTAATTTATTACCGATACTGGGAAGTTAATTATAACAATCAAGCTCATAAGGATGTATCGTGGTGTTGAAGCATTTCCTCCCAACAGCAATTGTCCAAGAGTAACAAACAATAGTCAGTAGTTGTGTTTTTACACTAATGTGAGGTTAATATGCTCCATCAGCTTAAGTCTGATGTCCAATATGACATAATAGCTATTTCCAGGTCCAAATGCTATTTAAGACCCCAAATGCAATGGGCAAATTTCTTTCCTTTCTGTCTTTAATGAGGCTCCACTGAGGGTTGAAAAATGAAGATTAGTGAGCTGTTCAAGTGGACTAATCAAGGGTCAACTCCAGGCATCAATGAAATGGAGGATTTAGGAGGCTGAAATAAGTTAGCGGTAAGCAGCCCTCTAGCTAGCTAGATGACATTTAAAGACAACGTACCATGTTCTGGCTTAGGTATTTCTAAATAAAACTAAATGAAAAACATACATTCATGCTTTAACTTTGGATTTAAACAAAGATGATAAAGTAAATATGTACAGTCTCCAAGTTTTAAAGCTTTAGTGTGGTTAGCTTGTAAGTTTCTGTACCCTAACACCTAACCCAAACCCTAACCCTTGCTAGCTACAGATATATTGTTAGGATAAAGAGAACTAGAGATGTCGCTCTGGCTCAGCTCCAGCAAAGTCTTTTTCAAGTGTTATAGTGAAATTGTCAGGTAGAACTGCGAGTGCCCAAATCAACAGATCACATCTATTCAAGTAACACACCACTGCATTATGAGTAAATGATGAGAGCCTTGGACCTCAAAACATACAAAGTCGACAAAAGCAGATGAGCCTAAAACCGTGGAAGTATGCAGAACAACTCCATCTTGCAATCTGGCATTCCTCTTAATGTATCCATGTCAGCAACAAACTGAAGCCAGAGGAATTTTTATGCCACATTAGTTTGTGGAGTGACATGTTATGTGAAAAATGCCCCATAACAAGCACATCTACGGTTTAGTGTGTCCCCATGTAGAGGCTGGTAATGGATGCTGCTGTATCATCGCAGCTCCGTCTCTTCGTTGGAGGATTTGGGGAATTTTCCACTTCAACAACACCAGGCAAACCTGCTCTGTGAGATAGCATTACATTTACCAAACACTAGTCCACTCTCATCCCTAAAAGGCTTTTCTCATCTAATGTTAAAAGAGAAGACATGCTCTCTAAAAGTCAAGCGCAAATCTCTGCTTTGCCTTTCAAAGTATGTAAACTAAGCAGCTACGTGTATCATCAGTGGTGAGGATGCGGACTTTTTTCACCAGAGAAATATAGCGTCTTTGTATCTTTTAACACAATATTGCTACTGACAGCTGTCATTTCATCCAGCAAAACTGATGGCCACTGGCTAGAGATGAGAAACCTGTACGCATGTACCTTTATGTGAAAACCAAGCAGCCATTGTTTCAAAAAATGCTGAGAATTTAGAGCAGTAAATCTGCTACCCTGAACAGCAGAAAGGTCACAGACTAGAAAGCTTGACAGGTATAATAGTAACTAAGGGGCATGGGGCTTAGGAAAAGTCAAGCGTTTTTGCCTTCACATTTTCTGCTCATTTATCAAAAGTAAACAGTCCATGACATGTACAAAAGACAATGAAAATCATTTAAAATGTTGCACTAATAAAACACTGGGTAGGAATAGTATTCTCCTCCTTCAGTCTTTGCTTGCCTTTAGCAGAGATAGTATCTGCCCTCATGGAACCAATTTCCAGGATATAAATAATAAAACTTTAATTTAGTGGCCCTTTTATTATATGTGACCCACCCCCTGTGCCTAGAGGTGACCCAATTTCCCACCATGGGGACGGAAGAATTTAAGTCGAGTGAAGGGTGAAAGAGACAGCCCTTGGACCGTAAAGCTATCTTTTCAGTAACATTTATTCCAAATAAATAAGTCAAGTTTAACGCTTGTTTCACTACCTACATCCTTATCTAAGACAATGGAAACAACAGGTATTAGTTTTTATAGAACAACTCCCCTCTTTGTCCACCAAGTAACATGATTCATTGCTGCAAATTAACACAGGGGCAGATGACAAAATCCAATAGACTAAAACCAAAAATATGAAGCCATTTCACCCTTTAGGAGAGTGAGCAGAAGAAAGACTCAGATAAACAGATGTGTGTCTGGAGCGACAGTGTGTATGTGTGATGTTTTTGTGTTTGGGTAACCGTATCGCATCACACTGCCATTAGAGGAGATGCAATCATTTCTGATTAAAGGCCTGGTGAGGATACTTGGCCTTGTGTTGACAAGTGCTGGTACACCACCCAAGGGTGTGATCACCTTGGCCAGGGCTTAATGTTAAGAGGACATTATTGGTTTTACCACCACTACTGGAGCTGTGGCAACACCATCTGTTAAACATGAAAAAGTGTGAGAGGGAAGGCTGATGAAATAAGGAAAAAAAAGGAGCTATCTTTGGGGTTTGAGAGAGCCAAGGCCAATCTTCTTTCCTGGCCTTTCATGCCACTGGCTTATACAGATGCATAAATAGAGTCAACTATAGGATTCTGCCTTATTCTTAAACATCAAAGCCCCATATATGCAGCTTATACCACTTTGCTTTGCCTTGAGCCATTAGTGTCCAGCAACCGCAATTCTACTTGGGAACTTAAACGATAAGTGGAAAAGCAAGACTAAGACACCACAGCAGAACAGTAGCTGCATTGAGATAGTAGCCTTCATTAGGAGAATGACTTTTTAACATGAAAAGGGTGATGGCATGTGACGAATGGCCATTGCTCTACCTTGCTGAGATATTCTAGACACTCTGGCTCATGAATTTCATTTTTACTGCACCTTGAACACTACGTCGGTTATGTTTTGACGCTGAGCTGCCGAAGACGACCATTTCATTATGTTTGGACAGCATTGGTATTCCCCTTGGCTGTTGCAGCAGGATGTGTGAATGACGGTGAATTCTCCTCGTGAACAAGATAACTGTGTTTTAGCGGTGGTGTTTTTCAGACTGGCTTCACGGGGCTGGGTACAGTATCTTGAATAATTAATATCTTTGTAAGTCAGGCCCTAAAGGGTCCCAGTAGACGTCCATATTATTCAGATATGCAACTCCACATTGTTGTCGCGTGCAGCATGCATTTTTAATACAGTTATAATCAGGCAGCTGTGATAGGGAGCACAAGCCTTGAGATCATGCAAATCAACACATGTATTCATTTGTGTTTTGAGCCTGCGAGCAAAATAATAACTGGCACCTCCTGACTGATCATATCTAAGTGCTTCACTAAGCTTTAAAATCCACAATAAAAATATGCTATGACATACAGTATATATATTCTTTTATGTTTTAGTTTGTGCTTAACTGGTACACTGGCTTGAATACACTAATCAGCTCAGTGTGTGTGTGAACACATACAATATCTCCCACTGTTTTAGGCAGATATGCTCCTCGTGTCCTCTCGTACTCTGTAACCTTCAAACAACCATGACAACACCAGTGTAGCTGTGCTGTGTGTGACCTTTACTGTGACAAACAGGATGGCAGAGGGTAGCTGGTAGCTGGACAGATGGGCAGAGGAACATTACATCACCACGGTCTTCCAAGTTGCATTTTCTCTCTGCCTCTGTCCAAAGTCTCACTTGCCAAGGATTCTGATGTTTTCCCATGCACAGATTTTATACTGTGGTAACAAGCTCCCAGTGAAAAAATGAGGTTAAGGAAGAGAGGAGGAACAACAGTAGTGAGGGGAATATTTATCAGCTACCTGTGCTAGTTACTTGATTTTATCCAGTTTTTTAAAACTATAAACAGACTGTTCTGCCTTTAGTAAATACAGAGTGATGAATGATGCATTTTGCAATGACGCAACCTTGTTTTGATATCTTCTTCTCAGATCTTGTGACAGCATTGTTCATATATTGGTGAAAACGATGCTCTGTAATTGCAATCTCGTCATAGTTTTCCCAACTACAGTGGTGATGTTGAAATATAATCAGGGTTGTTGAAAACTGGACACATTTTAAATATTTTATGTCAGATATTGAATGAGTGAAGTAATGAACAACAGGATATCACATTTCTCCCTTTAGCTCCAGCATGTAATTTTGAAACGCACTGAATGCCGGCCTGACAGAATAGTGAGAAGCATCACCCCACAATGATTTCAAACATTTTGTAATACTGCATTTGTAATATTGTGGATTAATGATATACACCATAAAAAAATATTTTTCCACAGCATTTTTTTTAACAATTTAGTGTTAAAGTGCTTACAGATTTTCCATGTTTTGCTAAATTATAGATTTTAAAAAACCTGTAAATCATAGGAAATCTGTCAGTTAAAACTGTAAATAATGTCCTGTACCAAAATCGGTATATTTTATAAATGACTCTATTAATGCTTCATAAAATTACACTATATTTACTGTTTAAATCACACACACACACACACACACACACACACACACACACACACACACACACACACACACACACACACACACACACCCCAAAAAAAAAAAAAAATTGCACTTTACTGATATTATTTATGTTTGGGGAAAAGAAAACGTATATTAAGCATTTAAAAATGGTGACTTTTTTTTACATTTTGTTAAATTCTGTATATTAGTGTCTGGGCTTTTTTTGTAAAACTTGATAAAAACAGAATTGTTTTACAGATATTTGGCATCATTTCACTGTTTTTGCAGATTTAGAATGTTGAAGTATTTTTGTACAGTGTAGAATTGACTAAGGCAATGTAAGACAGGCACATTTTCCACCATTTCTTCTTTGTATAAAAAATGTTCTCTCTCCCGTCTTTATGCTCTTTTCACAGTTGGTTACACCATGAATGACTTGATCTTTGAGTGGCTGTCTGAGAACCCTGTTCAGGTGGCTGATGATCTTACTCTCCCCCAGTTTGTGCTAAAAGAAGAGAAGGATTTGGGCTACTGCACCAAATACTACAACACAGGTGCATTATAAGTTCCATTTAAAGTGTTGTGAAACCAAGGACGTCATGCTACAATTCCAAATTGTTTTTGTGTGTTTCAGCTGATCATTTCTCCAGAGACACGTAAAGGTTGAGTCAGTTTCCCTTCAGTGACAACAGTAGTTGTTGTGGTTGCTTTATCTGCAATCTGCTGGATAACTATGATTACATGAAATAGAGCTGCTTTTAACAAAAAAATGTACTTTTACACACTTGATCTGCTTCCTTTGCCTATATTTGCATTCTACCTCATCACACACTATTCTGAAAAACTTAATAAAAATGAACTTTTTAAGCAAAACACATTTGAATTGCATGTCTGACATTGTGTGTCTGCAGGTAAATTCACCTGCATTGAGGTGAAGTTCCACCTGGAGCGTCAGATGGGTTACTACTTGATCCAGATGTACATCCCCTCCCTCCTCATTGTAATCCTCTCCTGGGTGTCTTTCTGGATAAACATGGACGCTGCACCAGCCAGAGTTGGTCTGGGCATCACCACTGTACTGACAATGACCACTCAGAGCTCTGGTTCAAGAGCCTCCCTGCCCAAGGTGAGCCCACAGTCGAGCAACAGGCATTGGGGGAAACACATTACAAAGCAACACACCTCTGCTGTCACATTACATGCATCTATGGAGCAGCAATAGAACTCATTTCTTTTCCTAAATTCAACTATAGCATTACAATCCTGTAGCATAACAACACTCACACATGACATGCATTGATAATAACACAATGTACATGTAATAACTAATGCTGCTAACAATAACTCAACAATGACAACATGCTAACTGCACGTGCAAAAACAATATATGACTGACTGAATGCAGGAGCATTTCCTGGCTTTGAAACTATGTGACAGGTAAGCAAACTGCGTGACTAGCTGTGTTCATCATTTTCTTATGCGTTGTTTGTTTTCTCTCTGCTATCCTTTTCTCTCTCCCCTTTATCCTAACCCCAACTGGTCGAGGCAGGTGGCCACCCTCCCTGAGCCTGGTTTTTCCGGAGGTTTCTTCCTGTTAAAGGGGAGTTTTTTCTTCCCACTGTCACCAAAGAGCTTGCTCAAAGGGAATCTTTCTGGGGTTTCTCTCTATAGTTTGACATTTTAAGAACTTCACCTTACTATGTGAAGGGCCCTGAGGTGACTTGTGTGAAATGGTGATTTCTAAAAATTTAATCAATAGTCACTGGAAGCTGTAGTGAAAAATCCAGAATTTCACTGAAAGGAAGTGCTACTTGCATTTGCAATAGCTGCAGTTATCGTGCCAATAGGGCTGGCACTTTTGCCCTGTAACAAAGGAGATGACAACCAAATGAAAGCCGTTGTCAGAGCAAAACTGACTTTTACCAGTGACAAACAGAAATTCAGAACTGAATTCCAGTGACTATCTTTTATCAGGAATGTTTTATCCAGCCATGGATTAATCACTTCCAGGGATCTCACTACAGATACACAGTCCATAGGAGGTCAGATGCCAATTATTGTTAAAGCTAACTTTAGGATCCTTTCTCAATATCCATATCTGGTTACTAAATACCTACAAGGAGGGAAGATCTGCGTTCCAGGTGCCCAGGTGAATAAAATGAGATCAAACATGATGTTTATCTCATATGGTTCCTCAAATAATAACAAATGGTTTAAGCATGCATATAACTTCTGTAATTTATATGCATGCATGTGTATTTTAAAAAAATGTGAATTTTAAAACATTGACAATACAAATGTCGAAGAAGTGTGCAATGCATATGAATGAATATGGTGAATGTGATAAAGAGGAGGTGTTTGTGTGTCTCAATACTGAACCTGCTGGATGACAAAGTGACCTGGATCCCTAAGTTCAGATTTTTAGTCATCACTCTGGTGGTGTTAGATTTCCTTAGTCTTAGGTTTAAAATCTGCAGTTCTTTCAGCTTTAAAAATCAAGATGTAGAGAAGATCTGGAGGTGAGCTGCAGGTCTAAAGAGGACTGAAGAGGCTCAGAACTGACACTTAAAGCATTTATCAGTTCTTACAGGAGGTGGGAAGCATCTCCTGTTGTCTCCAAGAGGACATGAAGTTGTCTTTTGGCTGTAAACATCTGTCTGGTTTGTTAATTGGTGCTCGGCGCAGATGGTCACATGAACAGAAGCCTTGTTAGAGTGACCCAAATGGCTTCATAGGCGAATCTGCAGATGTGAGGAAGGGTCTTACTGTGACATTTTTCTGTGAAGTTCTCCTTAGATTGTTTTCCACAAACTTTGCTGTTGACTTTGTGGTAAAACTTTATAAAAGAGCATAAAAGAAAGGTTTTGTCTATGTCCTTCGTATTAGTTGGGGTGTCTGTGCTGCTGTGTGAGCAGATGTAAGGTTCAACATTATATTGGTACAATGCTTCTCCGGTGATGTTGTGAAGTTACATAAAGATAAATGAATAATTACAGTAACTCATTACTTTCTACAGTGGCTAAATTAGTAAATGAATTACTTTTTGGAGTAACAACATCAACAATGCTACTGATTGTTTTGCGTGACGGTTTGTACATAATGGCAGCCACTGATGCATGATGTAATCAGACACAAACTAGTCAGCCAGGACCGAGAGATGAAGGCATTAGAAAAATCAGTGAAGCACAAAGTGTAATTTCTCTGCCATAGAACCTAAAATATCAGTCACAGAAACCGAAAAAAAGTTATTTTGTAACCAATCTTATGCCCTTCCTTCTCCAAAAGTGGAGTACGTATTAGAGGAAATAGCATTACATAATGCTATCAGCTCAAGAAAAAGGTCAGCAACTAAATAAAAAATATAAACAGGAGCTTGGCCTGAGTTTGAAACTTGTAGACTATTCTGACATTTTGCTTTGACATGTCCCTCCAAAAATGATACATGATTTAGAAATACCATTACCTTTTGTTGCTGATATTTCCTGACGAGGCCAACACAAAGGCACCACGAAACGCTGAATGTCTGAAAATGATTTTGTAAAAGGTATACTGGTGGTGAAACAAGCATTTAAAGGATGGTCTGAATTTGGATGACGTACTGGCGTGTATTTAGTCATGACATAGTGATTTTACATGAGGCTGATACTTATCCAGGACAAACATCGAGACTAATTAGGGAGAATGTGATACGCGAGTCGCTGCCTGTTTGTTTTTCCACGTTTCTCTGCTTGTAACGTATCTGTAACAGTCAGCAAACTGCTGCACAATTGAGTGAAGTTTCCACACAATGTCTGCTCAGTGGGCGTTGCTGATGTGCTGTGACATATCTTCTCTCATGAATGACACGGTCGGGGCGCTGCCCAAGTCTTAGCTGTGGCCTGTCTCATGGCTACGTGTCAGCAGCACACAACCCACTGACTCATTCCAATTCTAGGCCATCACAAAGATGTGTGTCATCGTAGGCCACGGCTGAGGAAGCGTGTGCATTGTGAACGACCCACGAATTATCCATCAGCCTTATTGATCGGCTATTGATTACCCTGTGACCTTGTCTGTTCCCAGGTGTCCTATGTGAAGGCCATTGACATCTGGATGGCAGTGTGCCTTCTATTTGTGTTCGCCGCCCTGCTGGAGTACGCAGCAGTTAATTTTGTCTCGAGGCAACACAAGGAGTTCATCAGGCTGAGGAAAAAGCAGCGGCAGCAGAGAATAGTGAGTGTAAATCACAAACACGCACACAAAAGGGAAACAAGCACATTGAAACACTGTCACACATGAAAAGTAAGCACAAGGAACACACACACATAAGTCCTTGTCAGGCCACATAACATTGACTTATGCCTCTTGTTATTCTGGGATGCTGTATATTCAGGAATAGACAACATCAGCACGCTACAGCTGGCTGTCATATTACATGAGGAAGATCTGCTCATTTCAGTTCAGCTCGTTTCCATGGCAAGCGATGACCTGTGAGGTGCCTTGCGATCCTTTACCTCTGTCACTACATTTGAGAAACAGTTTTTCCACCAGCGTTGTGGCACCAGGAGTCCCTCAACATCTCTATTAATTATCTCTCTATTTGACATGTTTGGACAGTGTGGCAGAGGTCTCTTCTAGTACTTATACATCTTTAAAATGCTTCTCTGCCCTGTGCTCTAATAAGGAATATTTGAAAGGAAAAAAATTTAACTTTGGAAAATAGGCTTATTTGTCTGTGAAATTTGAAGCTACAGCCGGCAGCTGGTCAGCTTAACATAGCATAAAGGCTGAAAACAGGGGAAATCATCTAGCGCAGCTGTGTCCAAAAGAAGAAATAAATCTGTCCATCATCAACTCTCGAGTTTACCAATTTAGGTTACACTTCATTTGCGTAATTCATACCAAAAAAGAAAGTCCTGGATGCCATTTTGTGACTACCCAGTGTTATATATGTCAGACTACTTTTTGGCTGGGAGCAGTAAATTTCTGGAGCTTCTTCTTACAAGTTTTAGAGCCCCTCTGCTTCTAATCATAATGCCAAGCTAAGTTAACTGGCTGCTGACTGTAGCTTCATATCTCATGGACAGAAATGACAGTAGTAACCACACAGCATTTTTTATAGGACGCTATTAGACTCCAAAACAATTTCCAACAATGATTTATAAGTTCGAGGTAACTATTTGGATTTATAAATGTTAATAAACCGGTTAACAACAGACCTATTTGTATGCAGAGTGTTATGATTACAAGGTTGTGAAAACAGTCTATGTCTAAAACTTGCCTCACTGTGTCTCATTTTATTCATGACAAACATTTATGACAGAAAACGTGGCTATTATGAAGTGACAAAACAAGCACCTTTTATTTATGTCCATTTTCCAGTAAATGAGCAAGTCTGCAATTATACTCTCTTAATGTTTGTGAAACATGAATGAAGGTCTTTCTAATACACAATAAAGTCTGCAAACGTAAATACAAACAAGTTACTTGGAAATGGATGCCTAGATGTACAGATTGTGCATAAAGCAAATGATAATGTCAAAGAAAACACCAGAAAAGGGGATTTTTATAGCCTTGCAACTTACTTTTTCGACTCAATATTGACTTATTAATCGCCAACATATTAATACCTGGTTTATTAACATTAATTAATCATCAATTCCAACTCTAACCTTCTAAAAAGTATTCATTAGTAATTTTGGCTTTTGTTTTGGACTTTGGCATCATTTTTTATGCAAACTTACACCTGCTAAACTACATCAGAGCAACAACTAGCCAACAGCTTGTAAGTTGACAAATAAAAACGTTCAAAGAGAGGTGAGAGACACTGTGGTGTTTGCCTGAAGAGAAACAGACAGGACATCTTGAAAATCCCATTACACAGCTCAGAGACTGGGCTGCCTCCCAGACTCATGGCAAAGTTCCCTGTAAATGCAGAAGAGTCCAGCAGATTTACTGGGCAGTCTGCCCTCCAGCATCGATACAGCAGAGAGAAAATGATGGTCTGTAGAGGGAAGGACTTCCCCCTGTCCACATCAGCTGCACAATTACTCCCACTGAGGAGTCTGAGGTCACTAACTATCCATCTGAGAGGTATTGACGCATGGCCCAATCTGTTGTACTAAAGGAGACGTCGGGAATCGGATGGAGCCGACAAATCCCAGCCCTACCGAGGCTTAATCAATGCAATTTTCCATCCCTGTTCAGCTTAAAAAACACCTGAGATTTCAAACAGCCACTCTATAGCAAGTACTGTTGATCTACCAGCCTTCAGAAAGACAAAAAAATAATCTGTCCTTCCATTTATAGCCTTTACAGAAATAGCTTGAACCGGCTCCTTGAGGATTCTTTCTTTGTCTTCAAAGCCAGTTCTCTTAACTCACAGCTGCAGATAATGTCCTGTATTATCAGACTCACAGTGCCTCTTTAATTAAAAGCCGAGAACGTCTGCTTGAGTTTGTTGTTTGGATTTGAAGTTTGCATATTTTATCGCTGCATTTTTGCCATGGCGCAGGTTCTTTTTATTATTTAAATGAAGCCCTGGCAAGTCTTGTTTCCTGCAAAATGAGAAGTCCTGTGTCCAAAATAGATTGTGAATTTAACACAAATTAATTTCTTCTTAAATAAAGAAACTAACAACCTCTTGTTTTACAATAAATGATGGGATAAGAAGCGATAATTACTGTTTCATTTTGTCCACCTTCCTTTCCACTGGAGGCCAGTCAGCCTGGGAGTGTTGAGTCGTTACGGAAAGCCAATGACATCCCCGGTAACAACTCAACCTACAGGAATCTGAATCAGCACTGCAGCGCCTGTGTCAGGGTAAAAAAAAAAACCCTGTGTCAACCCTGACCTTCCAACCCAATTTTTGTCCATGCCTCCAGCCTCCCAAATTGATTGTGTTGTGCAACTTTCACCTCATATATGAATTTATTCTGGCCTCTCTCCCACAACCAAACCCGTCTCTACAGCCTCTGTAGCCGTCTCCCTCTGACCTCCTGCTCCTCTATACCAGTGTGGCTTACTTGGAACTTTCCCCTATGTGTGACCTGTTTTAAGGCTAATTTAAATTCAACATGAATTCTTTCCCTTCTTTCCTCTCCTTGTCATTAAATATTTTACCTCCTTCTCGGGGATGCTCTGCGAAAGTTTTGACATTTACTTAGACAGCACGATATTTTATGTTCTACCTAATTGTCTAATTTTAAGCAGAAGTCTCGCAACTTGGGAACTACTTGTATTTACTCCCTTGCTTTTGTTGAGAATGTTGCTACCACTCTCACATGTGTAGGGTAATAATGAAGCTACAGCCAGTAGCTAGTTAGCTTCACGTATCAAAACATAGCTTGCCTGGCTTTACTGCAACAAAAACACCTTAGAACCTCTAAGTGTTCCAGTTATTTTTTTGTGTGTATAGACTAAGTGGAAAAATTAAATATTTTTTAACAAACATTTTCCTTACTGTGAGCTCATTTTTCTGTGCAATATAAAGTCCTGCACCTCTATTGAAACAGAACAACCATGACAAGAAATGCATAATTCTCAGAAATGTGTCTTGCACAATTTGACACAGTTATAATGCAATGTGTCATTAAAAAAGAGAGGAAAAGACAAAATTAAATATGTTTAATTGTTCATTTTACAAAAACTCTGGAATCAACATGCAAGACATTTTCCAGTTTTTCCAACAGTGGTTTAACATGTTGGCTCTACACATTTCACTACATCCATACTTGTACCCATACGTGCTCCTATCTGCTTTGTGTGGCGTCGCCTGAAAAGCCCCTGAATTTTTGTCATGCGATTGCTGGTGACAGCTAAGTCACTGATGGCTCGTGGTTCCATCATGAAGAGCAATGAGTACATTTTTTTTGTTTCAATACACACTAGTATTGTATTTTTATTAAATGAGACATGAGAAAAAAGTGATTTTAATGAAGTAAGACAATTTTTAGCAGAATTTTTTCCCCAAGTGAACTCTACATCGCACATCATTAGTTAAAAGCTCAAAATCCAATGATTTTTGCTATTTTTGACTGTCTCTGGCTCTGATAAACCCATTCAGATGGGAGACTGGTATCAATATCATCTAACTCTCAGCTAGTGAATAAGCACAGCTCCCAAAATGTCAAATGTTTTAATGATCTTTAGTTACACCTAAACATGAACACTCAAATGATTGGATTATGCTGCAGGTGTCGACTGTTTTTACTGAACTTGGAAAATCTAGTTTCACTCACTGTGCACCTGTAACATGGAAAAACATGCAGAACAATGTAAAGCTTGATTCATTTTACCCTTAGGGCAGGTCTGGTTTTTAATTTCATCTTTTTTTTTTAACCTTGTTTTGTTCTTGTTTGAATTTATATATTTTTAATGAAATGTTCTAATTATTCTACATGTTTAAAATTAAATACGTTCTGGTCATTTTTATCCAAGTTTCCTACATGCGTGTCGACATCTTTTATTTATTTACTCTGCTTTATTGTAAATGAGACCTCCGTGCCTCTGTATATTCTGAGTTTAAGTAAAGATTTACCTTGTCATCGACTAAAAACAACCGTTTTCACTATAACTTTATCCTCCACAGAGCACAATGTGCTAATCAGAGCAGGTTTAACTGATCTTAAGCCAACAAACCAAAGTCTGTAGCTGCTACTGAGGACACCGAGCAGAAACGATGAGCACCTATTATCTTTAGGGAAACGCACCATTAGACTTTCGCACATGATGTACTGTATCGTTTAAGAAAAACCAAAGGGATAATTAAGCTGCGCTAGAAGAGCTACAACTCCCCATCCTCCTGTTGTACCGTGCAATTTGTCACCGGGGCAACAGATAGTTAGCAATCGTAAAGTTATTCACAACCAGGCGACTGCGAGAAGGAGGAAATTTGTAGTAAATTAAGTTAGCAGCTCCCTTCAGCTGAACTGTGAAGGTCCAAGCAAAGGGCAGCTGGCAGAGATCAGAGGGAGGGAAAGTGTTTTTAAGGACTAAATGAATATACTCTGCAAGAGAAGTTTAACAGTATGAGACAGGTGGAGACAGGTGGGAAATACATAAGTAGCACTCGATGTGTGACAGGAGGTGTTGGTGTCTTTCTGCCAAGTCTGTCCGGCACCGAGATGCGAAGGTCGGCAGAGAACCAGAGAGCTGCCAGGGTCAGCAAGACAGAAACAGAGAGAGGCGGGATGCAGGGATCAGAGCTTTCAGGGCCCTTCACACCGACTACTAATCATCCAATTTAGATCCCACATCTTCACTTTCCGCTGCTAAAGTGAATCTCTCAAAGTGTCAGAGGGCTGTCAGAGTTAAGCTGCATGTCTATTAATATTCTCTTCAAAGGGCGGGAGCTGTGTCTCATTCACTGTAAAGAAAAAAAAAAGTGCAGCACCATTCATCAAAGCATAATGCCAAGTGGAAGCTTTTTTTTGGTGAGATCATGACTTTATTAATATTTTGAACCGTTTTATTAACATTTTGAAAGGTCTATCATTATGCAACTTTGAGAGGAGCTGCAAAGGAGAGATGGAGGTTAATTTTTTGATTAACTTTCAGAATGACAAATTTTCTTTTTCCTCCTAATGAAGATGCCCTCTGATGCCCCTTTTTTTTAGTGGTGCAGGAACTTTAAAAAGCCAGACTGATTAAAGAAAATTTACATAAAAGGTAATAACTGCTCGAGCACCCTTCACCTTCCTCTTATCAAGCATCTGTTTTCATGAAAAAGATATGTCTGGTGATGTTTGAAAAAGCCATAAGGTCATTTAACAACACTTATACGTACATTTCCATAATGTTGAAATACTACTAATAAAGCTGCACTGCAGAAAAAGAAGCCATAATGTTATATAATTATGTTATATTTGTCTATTTTGGCATCCAGTTGTATCATTTTCTATTTTCATATAATATAAATTCATTAGTATTTTTCTTGTTTTGCAGCACAAGGCATTTTTGTCATTTGTGTCAAAACAAATATATTACAAAATATAGCTGCTCCTTAGGTAAAAGTTGGGTTTTTTTGGTGCTTTTTAAAATATTAAGGGAGTGTGAGGACTTTTCAAATGCGCTCAGAACTTCCTACTTCAACGTCTCCAGTAGTTCAAAAAGACTCAGGTGCTTACAGCTGTGACCCAAATTTATGTACATATGTCAGAAGTTGACACATCATCTGAAAGATTAATTCTCAAAGTCAAACATTTCAAGGGTGGTTTTTGCCTCCTCTTCGTGCGGATGTTCTCACTCTGTTGCACTCTGCTGCCCTTTCGTGCCGCGACACCCCAAACGCATTTGGGAATCAGCCACCGAGCGGAAATGTAAGAAGCTGTATGCTAATTATTGTTGACAGCAAGAAGCCAATCTGTTTGTCCCTGTGCTTCGCTCCGCAGGAGGAAGAACTGGTGAGGGAGAGCCGCGGTTTTTACTTCCGGGGTTACGGACTGGGTCACTGCCTGCAGACCAAGGACGGCGCCGCTGTGGAGGGGGCCACCGTCTTCACACCCCCACCGCCGCCCGTCACCATGTACGACGGAGAAGTACTCCACAAGCGTTTCGTGGACCGAGCCAAACGCATCGACACCATCTCCAGAGCCGTCTTCCCCCTGAGCTTCCTCATATTCAACATCTTCTACTGGGTCACCTATAAAGTGCTGCGACACGAGGACATCCATGCAAATTTGTAAAACGCTCTTTGCCGATACCAGATGTTACATTTTACTTTGTTTTTTTTTCCTTCTCTCAGAACCAAAACTGCCTGTCAGATCTACATTACAGTGAGGAAACGTGTCAAGGGGCATATAGTATGTGCCTCTCAGAACCACTGCTAAAAAATTTTAAAAAACACTCTGTGCTCAGGTGCGTCTTCAGGATCTCAGATAAGGAGTGATTAAGAGGAAAGACTGGGTTAAGCTGCGCAGATTCAGACTGGTGTTGTTTGTTATTACCCTCTCCTATCTGTCTTGGTTGGACTCGTCTGGATTACAACAAAGACAAAACACTGCTGGTACTCGTGCGTTCGTGACCTTTGGTTCAGATGATGGAGCTCAGAGAAGATGATCCTGGCTGAATGAGACATACTGACTTGAATTTTGACACTACGCAGCTTTGAATGAATGTTTTTGACAACTAAAAAAAAATAGTAATAATGTTTTTTTTACAACTTTAGACTATTCAAATGGGTGCATATGGCTGTGGGGGAGGGGGGAGGAGTGGGTCTTTGATATTTATGAATATTCAATAAGTGATGACGACTCAATTTAGCTATGTGTAACAAGAGATTATATATCTAAAAACAGTGTATAAAAGTGTACATAAACAAAGCTGTTCATTAAACTGCACAAAGCACAAATATGTATTTCCTTTTGTCTAAATTTAAATAAATTGATATTCTGCCAGGAAACAAGAAATGATTTTGCTTCTCTTTAACCTGAATATTCAGCTGATTACTTTTAAAATAGATGCGCTCAAAGATGCTTGTGCGAAGTGCATTAGAAATGTGGTCACTGGATAACTGCATGGCACACAATTACTTTCCCATTTCAGTTCTTTAATAGCCCCCATCAGCTCAAAAATCCCAAGAGGAAAGAAACCTTAAAGCACGAGAGGAAATCAAATTCTGCAATAATACACATTGTAAATGTTGCAGATGTAAAATAAGTAACCAGTTCACATCCGCACTTTTGGCTCTTTATAAAGCCATTTTATCGCGGCCGCAGTTCTTCCCTGTTAAAATACACACTTGCATAATAAATCTAAGAGGAACTTACTGGGAAAAAAATTGCATAAGAGCTGCCGTTTCTTTCCCAGTCTCAGGAGTGGCTTTGAAGGTGTGGAAATGCAGGGATGCGGTGGAGGGGGAGCATCGCCAGTGATGGAGGACGAATGGGTTTTTTAATGGGAAATCAGAGGGTTGTTTTATCAACTAATGAGTTTGAAAAGGGCTTGGTGTTCCACTGCTAATGACAATGAATTCAGAGAGGCAGCTGGAGCCTACTGTCCCTTTGTCGGCAATCCTAATCAACTCCTCTGTATTGTATGGCTCCCCTGGTAATGAAAAAGAGTGTGTGGGAATCTGTAAGTGTATATATGTGTGTGATTTCATGCTATTCTTTGTTTCTGCTCTGTTATCTCGCTGTTCTTATACTGATCCAGATTTTTAAACTTTATCCTGCTTTATATTTTTTGTTGATCGTCTTTTTTCCCCCATATGTAAGATGGTGGCGTTTACATCTTGGCCGCATAGATACAGAAAAAAAACAAGAGGATCCCGCTCACTGCTTTGGATGGCTGAAGGACATAGTAGCTTGACACATTCCCTGAAGTCCTTCATACTTGGCCCTGACAGCTTAAGTAGATTTCTAAAACAGAAAGTAAGGGCAAGCAAATGTCAAAAATATTGGCTGTTTCATGTCACTGGCATTTCATTCCCCATCCTTTAATCCCCAACTCTTAAGGCCTTCAGTTCGACATTTGGAGAAATATCCTTATTTGCTTTCTTGCATTGAATTAGTGGAGACTATCCTAATGTCTGACTGTCTCTATCCAAAGGTGACCAAAGCTATCTATTCACAAGTGTAAAGCTCACTAATTTACACTGTACAGCTCATTTGTTTGATCCATATAAAAAACAAAAGGAAAAAAAGTACATTGTGGTGTTACTGGGGGTTATGTTAGATGACCAGCAACCACTTTGTGTCTTTGAACCACTGCGAGCATTTTGTTACCTCTGGACAGAACCAGCTTCTCATGTTTCCACTGAGTTTATGTCAAGACACTCTGTGACAGTGCCAATGCATTTCTTGTGTAATGACTCCAACTGTCACCATCTTGGCCGTGAATAACTCCTCCTAACTCCAAAAATGAGCAGAGGCAGAGTATGAGTGGAGCTGAGGTGGGCCATGAATGGACTTTCCTGTGATGGCACCCACCTTTTAAACAAAGGAGCCATTCTATCAATTACGTATTTAAAGAAATGAGCTCTATAAAAATCCACCCCCAGTACAGTTATCACTAGAAGGGAAATAAGCTGTGGAGACCAAAAAAGTTTTTCACACAGGCTGTGAACTTGTGTATTTCTGCTGCAAAGTTGAACATTTTAATATGAAAATCAGTGGTCATTGGCTCACTTTTTGAGTCAACTTCAAGTGGCCATTTGTGGAACTGCAGTTCTGGCATTTCCACAATGGCTTTACTTTATCAGCCCCAGAGACTAACGGTCACTGGTTTCCAGTCTTAAAGCCAATTCATGCTTTCTGCCTCCACAAAGGTACACATCACTTAAATATTGTTACCCACTCAAATCAATGAGGGTCCATGCAGACCATCCACACTACAAGTGCATGTGTCAACAAAACAAGTGCTGCTTAAAACAGATACTTGGTATGAAGAGAAACTGTACAAGAAGATTCTTGCCCATCCACACCTTTCTAATTCATGAACATAGGTGTAATTCATGTAGTCACTGCTGGACTTTGGAGGTGCTTTGGATTTTACATGCTTCCCTTCCCAGATATAGGACAGACAAAATGGGAAGCTCTAAGTTCTCCAGAAATCTTGTGCTATGCCCAATCAATGTACTCGGCACACCTCAGGAATAATCAGAGTAACGTGCAACAAAAGTTACAGCCAAACTTTCAGAATTATCCTGTGTGTTTTTGGGGTTTGACAGGCGAGGCATTAAGACCTATGGTAGTATGAACACAGACTTTCTGATTTCGGCTTATTGACCTGTGCACACAGAAGCATGAGTTAGCCTTGAATGCTAACCAGCCAGCTGTTGCCTTCAAATTGAACAGACAGACAGACATGAGATTTTGTCATTTCATTCATTTCATACGTGCCAGCGCACAAGAGAGTCCTTCAGGATCACAACAAACCATTGCCAAACTTAAGCAAATACCCTATGACAATCACCATGACTACATTTTCCCAATAGGCTTCATCTCATCACACTGCAGGAAAATTGTTTTTGTAACAGAAACAAACAGACATAGAAGGAAAAAGAGCAAATATTTCACTACAATTAGACTTATAATCTGCACAGATCCACAAATTTGAAATGTGCAGCATCTCTTCCCCCACAATTCATGTTATCCACACGGTCATCATGACATGGGCTATTATGAACAGGTAATTCAAACGCATGATCCTTGACCACGTAGGCTGATAATATTTCATAAAGACCACTGCTATCACCACACAAAAAAACAATTATCAACAGAGCGACAAAAATGAAAATCCACAACACTTGAACTGAGGTAGCAACAATAGAAACTGCACTCACAAAGCTGCTATTCAAAGGTTAACAGCAGAGATGATATGACAGTGTGGGCGGTTTGTGTGGACATCTGTGAGAGAGCAAGAGAGAAAGACTGTGTTTAGGCTTGCTTTCTTTATTTGAAGAGGCATCTCTCCTTCTTGACAAAGATGTTAGTGTCAGCATTATAAAACTCATTTGTCTGGCCCTTCAGTTTTATGAGTCTCTCATTCTCAATTGATATGAAAGCCAGAGATGACAGTCTTCCTCAGTACTTCCTTCTGTGTTTGTAAGTCTTTAGGTGTTTGAACACAAAAAATGGCCTTGAATGACATTGTAGTAGCTGAAATACCAGTTTTAGGAATTTGATGCTTCTGAAACAGGCTATTGAGGATCATTTTCATTGTCTTTGAGCATGTGAACTTCCAGCCCGATCTCACGGGGATTCGTGAAACTGTCACGTAAGTTTTAGTTTCGGTTTCGTGTGCACCAACACGATTTCGTCATGTTTTTCGTGCCGCTCACCACGAAATGCACACCAATGTATTTTAAACGGCGGACTTTTCGTGCCACTCAGAACGTATTTCAAAAGAATGTGTATATTATATTTTTAATGTAAAACCGTGGCGAATCCAACGCTATATTTTGCATGACATCGTCCCTAAACATAACCCTAACCATAACCCTAACCATAACCTAACCATAAGCCGGTGGTACACTTACCAATTTGCATAGGAATTTCAAGAATGTCCGGCGGCCGGCGGCCGCAAACGCGATCACACAAGCAGTATACGCCGATGGACAGCTTAGATCGTCATGAATCCGCCGGTATAAACCACTTTCAGATGTGATTACCACAGCGAAAAACATTTCGTGGTGAGCGGCACGAAAAACATGACGAAATCGTGTTGGTGCGCACGAAACCGAAACCGAAACTAAAACTTACGTGACAGTTTCACGAATCCCCGTGAGACCGGGTTGAGCATCTAATAAGGCTAGCTTTTAGTCTGACAAGCCAAAGTACTTGCTGTATTTCACACCGCTTCTCAATTTGGCGTCAAAGCTCACTTTTTACAGACTTTAACAAGCGTTTTACAGTCAAGGATGTTGTAGGTTGTGGAAAAACTTCATAGATTGGAACCACTCCTAGAAAAGGTTTTTAAAACGAGTCACACAACTGGCAGTAGATGCTTAAGGCTTTCAAAGTGTCACTGAAACAAAAGGAACCGAATCCAATGTTCATTACTTTGGTGTGGAGATTATAGAACAATGAATCTGCTTTGGTGAAAATCACATTGCATTCAATGCCATAAATTGAATCCAGAGGCCATAGTTAGTGCCTCTCCATCCGAATCATCTGGGTTTTGTAGGATAAGATTGAGCACAAAGTTCTGCATGGTAGAACATGATGGTCTGAACAAGCCTCGAGTTCCATCTGCTCGCTGCTGCCTTAAGAATGCAGTAAATTGGCGCTTTTCATAAAAGTGCTAAAAGAAGTTTTAAGGCTTTCTACATTCTAAAACATGATCATTTAAATATAGAAGTTAATCAAAGGTTCGTAGATCCATTGGTATCTCTCAACTCAAATGTAATCTCTAATCAATATACCAAAGCAAAATAGTGTTACTAGTAGTGTCCTCACCATTAACAATTACCTTCCCTTCGCTGAGAGTCAGTGATTTGTTCTGATACTGATGAGGAAAAAAAAGAGCATATTTGTTGCAAAATAAGAAGCTTGTCTAAATCCACAAACCCTGACTGACACATGCAAAAAAAATTCCAAAAAATTAAATGGTTTTGGCACATTACTCTTCACCGCCTCTTGCAGAAAACAGCATGTCCCCTCAGAATGAGCGTTATTTTTGAGGGAACAGGAAGACTAATGGGTTCCAATAACACAACATCTTCACTCTCCTGACCAGATTCACACGCTAACTTTCATTACCACAGAAAATCCCAAGAGTGTAATGACTTTAATAAACACACCCCCACAGCTCTTAACCCATCTCCTGTCACGAGACGACAAAAGGAAACCAAAGCTATCAAACTGTCCGATTTGTAAATTAATCCCAACAGAAGGATGGACCCAAATGAGAACATTAAATATTCATTGTTCTGACTGGCTGTAGACGCCTGCAGTGCTGTGTTGTGTGTAGGTGCTTTTGAGGGCCTTCTCTGGGGAATGCTTTATGCTGATAAATGACATAGACACATTTAAGCCACGCGGTTGTGTATAAATAAGCATACAATGAGCACACGAGAAAAGAATGTGCATTTGATGAAGCGGCTGGTCACCATGTCCAAAGCATGCCCCTGCTGTCTCCCTTGGGGGTAATCAACATGCTTTCCTCCTCCTCCTCATTTCAGCTGAATGTCAATGGTGTCAGAGCTAGAACTGATGTGCGAGCTTTAAAGAGAGCAGCCTAAGACCTGTATTCAATACTGCTGTCCCTTACAGCACCGACTTCTTACCCTTTTACCGACATTAAAACATAGAAACACACACGCAGACGCAAAATTCAGAATTCTACAACAATCAGCAATTCACTGTATGAGCCGTTATCTTTCAGTTCGTCTACATTTTTTCTGATCAGTCTTTAGATTTTTTTTCTTTAAATTTTGCCCTGAACCAGTTTCTGTAATGACAACGATCCTGATTTTATTTTATTTTTTTAAATATTTCAACTAAAAGAAAAAAGCATATATAAAAGAATAGGTCAAAAAAACATTATCAGAATTTTAATCTGTCAAATCAGTAAAACCACACATTAAATCCAAGAAAAACACCTCTGCATTTCTAGGAAACTGTGCAGCCTATTAGATGACTGCTGGGTGAAGAAATAGCAGCTAAGGGGGAAATATCAGCGTCTTTTGACAGTGATGAATTAATGAAACAATGCTACTCATGTCACCGTTAAATATATGAGTGTAAACAGAAGAAACTGCTTGCTCCACACAGCATTGTGGATGCAATCCTCGTGAATGTCACCCAGCACATGGAAAGACATATCCTGCTGTGTAAACACACTTTTTTCCCCCCGTGAGGCTACTTGAGACATCACTGCCGTGTGGGCGCTGCAAAGGTTTAATGCAAATATCCTGTTGATTCCATAATGCTATGACACATAAGTATGCATGTAGTCGCGTCCTCGTGTTTTTCTTGGGTTTTCTGTTGGATTTTTATTGTAGACACATATTTATCTGAAATTGTTTGTTACAGCACTACTTAAATATTACAGAAAATACGTAGTCACAGTCCTATTTCTGATAACAGCATTCGGTCACATTCATGTGCAAAATTGCCATGTGCATCACTGTAAACATAGGTCACTGCTGCCACGTTACAGTATAGTTCAGTTTCTGCTTACTGTGTGTAGAACGCTATAGCTGTAATTTACTTAAAAGTCTGCCCAGTTAAAAGATTTGCTTTTGTTTTAAAATGGCTCTTCCATATTTACATTTGAGCATTTATTTGCAGTTTAACAAATTCTCTCCATGCTCTGCCTAAAAAGGATTACAGTTTATTAGTGATGCCGCTAATAAACTATATAAATAATAAATAAGAACCTTTGAATTATCTGTGAGAGTTTTGTATATGTTGTGTAAAATATTCAGTTCTTAGCATACACTGTGCTCCTGTATTTCTCTCTTCTGGACTAACCTCGACTTCTGCAAGTCAGCCAGACTTCTCCTGGGAATTGGACTGAAACATAAAATGCATGGTGAGGTTCAGCAGTTCGTACGGGCTTCAGCTGAAGTTAATGGTAGATGTAACGAATATTAATCAAGATATAAGTGGAATGTATCCAAATCTGGAAATATTAACCCTATTTACCTTCATATTCCACCACTGAATGTGACACAAATGACCCAGTTTACTCATTCATATTTGTTAAAGGCTGATAAACACATTTTTCACTTGTGTAGATGTGAGTCTGTGTTTACTGCATACTGCGTCAAAAAGCAATGAGGCCTCATGTAAAGCAAAACAACGCAGAAGTATCTCTTTCTCGTTTTCAAGGATTTTCACCACACCTCATTTCACATTCATACTCTATGTGCAAGACAATTTTCTACTGAATATTTTCAACATGGAGTCATCTCTTTTGGAGCCACCAGCCCAAAATGTGATGTGGTGAATCAAAACCACCGATTAATGTACGATAATGAAAAAGTCACATTCCTGAAGCTGAGTGCACTGTAGGCTGAAAAAGACATGAGAAAGGAGTGGACCCAATGTTGCTACGGCGAGCAATGCAAAAGATGAAGCCATCGACAAACATTTCTGCTGTTCTTCTTGCACCTACAGCATTCGCTGCATTTGAGCTCCGTTGGCATTTTTGCATATGCACCTCTGACAGACAACCTTTTAACATCAGCCAGATAACCGAGGCAAAGGCAAATGTAAGCAAACGCATGAAGCTGAGAGGAGCTGACAAGTCCACCCTCTTTGCATGAGTCAAGAAGGTTGATGCAGCATTGATGCACAAGCAGCCGGATTTTTCAAAGGCGGTCAGATAGGCATCCAGGCAAGTTAACTTTGAGGAATTTAAATCATATCTTTGAATACCTGCTATAAATATGCTTTCCTTTTTATTAAATTTGAAAAATGGAGTTGCGTTGCTTCTTCAAAACACACGCTTTCAAGAACGCAGCGGGAAAAACCTGCACTTCAAGCAGCGCTGAAAAACTCATCCTACTGTATACTTGTACAGAAAACCCTATGCGGATTCATTTCCGTTAATCCCTCGCGGTGCTTCTACATTTCTGTAATTCCAACATCTGAGAGAAGCCCCACAGCTGGGAAGACTGCAGCTCAGGGTTTACATGGATAATGGTTATGGACGTATATGTGCGCACTGTATCTTCTTTGTGTGCGAACAGGAGAAACAAGGAATTAGTCCCTTCCCAGTCAGTCTATAGAGAGAATAGGCACCAGTCAAAATTATGTCAACCTCCTTTGCTTTCAAAGACCTTCACCAATTCTTGGGGAGAGCTAAGTAGAAGATTGAATTAGGAATGACAGCAATTCTTCAAACAAGATGCCAGAAAAATTGCAATCACTTTCATGTAGCACAGTGTAGCCTGCAGAATATAAGTCTACTGTGTAAGGCCTCTTGTGATCTGTTCCACCAAATAGGTTCTTTTTTCTCAGAATATTTCCAGTGGTGTCTATTTAAATAACTGTTTACAGCCTACAGGGATTAAACTGGCAAATATTACATCAAATGTAAAATTTTAAACATTTCTTTTGGGTCTGTTTAGCAGCAAAATAATAAGCAGAGCACTTGCGGCTTAAGTCCACCGGCACAATTAAAACCATATGTTGGATGTGTGCTGCAATAAGACGAGAACGCTATCCAAGTGTAGTGGTGGACTCAGCTGGGCTGCAGGAACCAGCTTCTGCTGTATTTAGGTAAAACCTCAGTAATTTTACTTGAACGGGATGTTTTAATGCACTGATTTTACTTCTAATGAAACCTCTTTTCATTCAGATATTGGTTCCTTTATGCAGCTAAATGATCTGAATACTTCTTACAACGCTCATAAAAAGAACTTCATCATGACAGAATCCCTTCCCTGTATCTTCTCTTCCGTGCACTTCATCTCATTTCTCGTCTTTGTCAAGACTAAATGCAATGAAGAATTCTGTAAGTGAGTAGCCACTGACCCGAGGACTGATATGTGAGGAGATAGTGCGTCACCACCTTTCTCTCCTCGTTTCTTGCTGCTCTTGAAGTAAATCGCCCACCTTTTTTTCTGCCCTGTCCATCTGACATGACTGTCGCTACCTTTAATGCCCAAGAGAGCGAGGGAGGAAGAGAGTTCACATCCTTTTTCCTCTGCTGCTCTGACACTGATTCAGTGTTTGAGTTTGGTTCCAAGAGGTGAGCGAGGAGGGAAAAGAATTATTTCCCCAGGAGACAAAACATGTATGTGCACACGTGTGTAGCCGTGTACATGAAGTTAAAACCGCTAAATGTCTCTTTGGCTTCGTACCAAAGAGAAGTCAAAATGGGGAGCAAAAGGGTCTAAGGAAGGACCACTGTTTCCACTGCTGTCCCGTCTGTGACTCATAATCACAGCCAGACAGGCACCGGAGACGTCGACTCTTTGATTGTGTTTGGTAATGTTTCTGATTCATTATTTCTGTAGACAGGCATACGAGCAGCATGCATACACAGAAATGCTGGTTTGATGTCACTTTTCAATTAGTTTTGGGGATTACTTTTTACAGTCATGCTGCCATTTCTGTGAAAATATTTTTATCACAAGAAACAGAAAAGAAAAAACCCTCCTGGAGGCCTCCTTCTCCTGAGGACATTTATGAAGTCACTGTGAGGATCTTGGGAACTTGGATGATGCAACTCTACAGTTCAACTCAAAGCCACTCTTACTTCTGAGTTCACTCTGTCTTAGTTAAAAAAAAAAAAAAAAAAAAACAGTAGCCAAAAGGCTAAAAATCCAGTTCAACACCATTTCAGCAGATTTTTGTTCACCTCAAAATGGCTCCACGTGTTTGAAAAGCCTGGATTTATCTGTGCCTGCTTGAGTTTTCAAAATGCGTTTAGACACTGAGTTTAGATGTAATCATACTTTCAGTAGGGGTTACCAGCACACATCATTCCCACACATACAGACAGGTACGGCTCTCCTCCAAGTTCGAGTAGGCTCAGTTGGACATTATCACCCATTTGATGGCAGTGTAGAGGTGATTTAGTACTCACAAAAAGGAACAAAAGGTCATGTTGAGTCTGGAAATGGATGGAGGAGGCATAAGTCTGTGGATTTTCACCATAAAGGTTAAATTGTAGTTTTAATTGACCTTTGAATTTTGTCTTCTTTAGTCTTTTGATAAAACCACTTGACTTAGAAGGTCTAGCATGATGGTATTAATTTATCTGTCCTTTCCAGTTTCAACAGATTTGACATTTAAAACTGATTTTGTGTGTTTATGTGACTCATCAAAAGAAGACAAAAAGCAGATGCCTACTCTTCACCAGAAATGCCTACTGCATCTGTCATGCGTTTGTAAAAACCTACCTTATCAGCTGACATTGGTCCACTTTCATCATGCAGAAAGGCAGCAATGAGTTCACATTTCTTAATGAAACCTTCTCAAAAGTCTGTAGGTGCAGATATAATCCTCTGGAATTTGGGAAATCCAGCTGGATCTTTAAGAATCCAGTATCCCACTTGGATCTTCTGTGAAGCAACATGTCTGCAGTGTCCCTACGAATTCTTCGATATCATCTTCACAGACCAGGTAGGGCAGCAGTATTCTCCTAGCCTAGCCATGCTAGACCCATGTTCTGAAGACGCAAGGGTCTAGGCACACTTGACAGGGAGGGAGGCGGGCTAAAAGGTTGTCTATCAAATCACTCTGCAGCAATTGGGTAGGTATACAACCAATCGGCGCAAGGAATAGGCTCCTCGAGCGCCGGAAATCAGAGGACGTGGTAGTTCGGTGAAGCCTTATTTATACAGTCAATGGGTGAAGCTCAAGTATATTACAGACATGTTAACAGAAAGATTATTTAGAGTCGGTGCTAATGGAGCTCAACAACTGTTGTCGTTTTTGTTGTTGACCCTGGCAGAGAATTTAAATTCGTTGCCGTGGGTTGTCTAGCGCGGCTAGGCTAGTTGTTTCCGGTTGTTTCTGCCAGAATCGTCGCGCCTCTGTCGTCACTTAGTTACACCCGCCTTCTGACTCTACACTTAATGGTGATTCGTCCGGCCAGTTTTAGGAGCATCCAACCTCGAGCCTTATGGAGGTAACTAGACCCACCCTGGCAGAGAATTAAATTCGTTGCCGTGGGTTGTCTAGCACGGCTAGGCTAGTATTCTCCAGCACGTGACCACCAACACAGTCTCCAGTTTGAAGATACATCAACATCTCTGGTGGAATTTTGTCTTGGCCCCATTTTTGCATCACTTAGCAAAGACATCCAGAACAAAATCTTTTTGGTTTCCAACTTTTTCCTCTGTTACATGCATCCTCATCAACAAACTGAGGTGCTATCTCAAACACCATGAACAATGGAGGTAATGATCCACAGGTGGAAACTTCTTCCTTCTTCTGTTTCGGGTTTTATTGGCAGTTGACAAGCTGCTTACAGGTACATTACTGCCCCCTGCTGAACTGGAGCATGGTTCAGTGGACAGACAGAAAACATGATATTGTAATCCCTAAAACTGTCTCCTTTAAGTGCTTGATCAGAACACCAAGCTGTTTCCATTAGACTTTTCTGAACAAATTCCTTACAGTAAAGCTTTTCTTCCTCATTATATCTGTTGCACTCAAGCAGTACATGTTTGAATGTTTCTGGTTGATTGCAGGTCCCACTCACGGCCCAGTTGGGTGCTGTCTTCTTCTGCAAATTGCATGGTCGAGCCTTGTGTGTCCTAACCTCAGGCAAGTTATGACTATTTATTCCCTCCGGCTGCTGCCCTGTATTTCACTCCTACCAGCATGACTTTCCCTTCTTCTCATTCCTCAGTTTGTGCATCCTTCCTTGTTTTCCTCACCATCTCTCCTCCCACCTGAGATGCCAGAGGAGGTAAAGAACGAGGAGAGAAAGAAGCTGAAGCAAGAGGCATTTAATAAAATGAAACATTCTTGCTTCAGAGGCATCATTTTAAAGCAACACCAATTAAAGGGAACAACTGCATCGTCTGTGCATTGTTTTGTTATAGCTTCTTTTATGATCTCTCAGATGAGCAGATGTGTTCATGATAACTTACAGTATAAATTATCTTTTAATTCAAATGTGACAACAATAACAGTGTCAAATATTTTTATTTTTTTATTTAACACACAAGCTGTGAAGTATAAAAGAGACATGACACACAAAAGAGTGTCATACTAATAAGAAGGGATGTGCATATGATTGAGTGATGTATAATATATAGGCTGCACACATTTGTCTGATCTGCTCCTGTCATGTTTATGTTTTCAACTGTAGCTCTCTGTCAATGCTTGTCTCTTCTCGAGATGCCAGATGAGATGAATTTCTGGTTTACAGACAAGAAAACGAAGGAGGCGAAGTGCGTAGAAATAGAGAAATGTTATGAGCTTACTGTATGTTGTTACCAGGTGTAGGTTTCCTTTAAGATCCATATCAGAAGAAATCATGATGTTGGTTGATAGATCATCCCTCAACACACCCAGCCCCGGCTCCATATGTTTTCAACAGTTTTAACCGTAATATTTAAAAGAATTTATTGTTATTCTACAGATTATCCCCTGCTTTGTTAAATTACAGGTAAATATTAGCAAAATTACAGTCAAAAAGGCATCAATTTACATGTTAACATAAAAAAAACAACAGAAAACACAGGCCAAGACTGTAAATGTCTTCATTCTTCACAACATTTAACCATAAAATGACACTATTTTTTTTACTGTATTTAAATAATATAATTATTCTGCAGATAGTTGACAAAATCTGAAAGAAAAAAATATATTAAGGATTTTTTTTAAAAAAAAGCTAAATAATTTGTTAAATAATTGTATTAAATTATCTGTTATCTAGTACAGTGGTTCTCAACCCTGTTCCTCAGGACCCCATGTCCTGCATGTTTTAGATGCTTCCCTGCTCCAACACACCTGATTCAAATGATCAGCTCGTCAGCAAGCCTCTGCAGAAGCCTGATGACGAGCTGATCATTTGAGTCAGGTGTGTTGGAGCAGGGAAGCATCTAAAACATGCAGGACATGGGGTCCTGAGGAACAGGGTTGAGAACCACTGATCTAGTAAAATTGACATTATTAATTATCATTATTAATTTAAATGTTGGCCATCAAAAAGGTCAAAACTGTACATGATGTCCACATCAAAAATCTGCATTTTTACAAATATTGACGTGTTCTTTTACATATCGCCATAAAATTACACTGTTGTACAGACTTAGATATATAGGTAATATCTAAAAACAGATTTCCTCCACTTTCCTCTTTGACGGTGGCACAGGCTCTGACAACTCAAAAAGGTCATTTTCCTCCGTGTTAATTAAAAGCAGGGCAAGGAAAAGTCTCTTTGTTAAATATCACGTATCCCAGAGAATGCCAAAGACAGCATGATAATGAATGCTTGTGATGTCTCTTAAGGTTAGCCTTTCCATCTTCATCTGGCTTGTTTTCAGTGGCAGGCCAAAAGCAAAGCTGAGCCTGCAAGACCCTGTCAGTCTGCTAATTCTTCGACTTTTTCCTCTGAATCAGTATGCAAGAAAACAATTCAACTTCACAGATGTTAGAGACACTTATTTTCTCTGAATGACATCCATATGCTGTGCATTGTTCTCAGTAATTCCTAACATTTCATTGATTTAACAACTCTCTAAAAATATATGTTCAATCGTGTTATTCAGTGACCTTTGAGTAAGGACTTAGGTGGTCGTCAAAGAGATTTCCTTTTATGCATGATCTCAGTTTACATAAAAGGTTGACCAGATACTGTCAATTTATCAAACGCTTTCTCCCTCTGTCATCCCTATTTCCTTTGACTACTTCTATAAAGGACTCTGTTGTTTATGGGTATATTTTTTTTAATAAAACAAACATACATTTCCCGGAAAAGTACAATGGTTACTTTGTTGTTGTCACCATGCTGAAGTTTTAATTCATACCCACACACTCTGTACTTCAGCGCCCTTATTGTCTTGGGCTAAATTCTTCCTTTAGTTTGCTGAAATGTATGCAGAGGTGGCGACAGCGGTGGAAACATTTTCAGTGCTTGAGCTCCTGGAGTCATATGATTACTGTGAGCGTGGTGGTGGGTCTCCCAAGCCCAGTCGTGCTGCCCTAATGTCTGATCTCACACTGCAGGTCCATTCTCTTCCTGCTGAGGTCAGTGATCTGATGCTGCTGGAGGAAACTAAAGTTTATGACCTGTCTTTTTTTTTTCTGACAGACTAGAATCATGCACCTCAACCTCTTGACTCCGCTATTCTACTCTTGTTCCGTATGCTTTACTGTGTGTCGAGGAAGTTAATAAGGCTGATGCACCCAGGCTATAGGTACACTGCAGTAAATTACAAAAAAAAGGCTAATTTTGTGTTTCTGTGGTTTGAAAATGCATGTGGATGTAGTGCTTTGCCTTTCAGGAGAAAGCGAAGTACTTTAATTTAGTTGTACTTTTTCCAAGTGTGTCAAAGCAGTGCTTAAAACTGAAAATTTTCCTTCTAGTGAAGAGGAAATTATATTTGTTTTACATGTTTTATAATGCCCAGTTGGTACACACTGAAACAAGCTACGACAGGATCCGTTGAAGAAAATAGGACACCTGCTATTGTTGTGTGCAGCTGGATTCCAGTAGATGTTGGTTGAAATAATCAGACATCTGAGGCAGTTTAGTGGATCAAAGCAGAGCAATGACAATTTTTCAACATACTTGAGATGCAGCGGTGGCCTAATGGGCCACGTTTGTGCCGACCTTATCAAAGATTGTCATTTGCAGGTCCCAGACAGGATGTGAACTACAGTCTGGTGCATGCAGCAGCACACATTGCTGTTTGCACTGACACTGAACATTGGACCTAAAAACATACACACAACTCCCAGGATGCTTGAATAGTTGAAGCAACCGTAATGATTCTTAAATATTGCCAGCACTAAACCCAGTTGAGGAGGACAGGAGTGAACACAAATACGTCCCGGACAGGTTGAGAGGTGACCTGCCTTCAGAGGTGATGTGCTGTCCTCAAGGTTGAGTCGTCACATCAGCTCGCTTCAACTGTCACCGCTGTTGTTGGTCCTGTGACACCTCGAGTCAGCGATAAGTAGGGAGGACGTGCTGGCGAGAATCTGCACCTCTGTGGTCAGTATGGTGGAGTCCAAGCAGCCTGAAGGACACATAAAGAAAGCAGGGACCAACATTATGTTTGAACCATTCTGTTTCATTTGTAGTTGTGAGTGCCACGGCCAGGAAAGCAGAAGACTCAAATCATCACATTTTTAGATTCATTTCTGCTCAACCATCACAGATTTGTCTGACATTTTTACATCATAAAATATGGATATTTATATATTTTTTATTTTTATTTTTTTAGATCGATTTATCAGATATTTTCTGAAAAACATGCACGTCAACCCACTTTCAGCATGTTATTTCACACATTGAAATTTAAAGCTATATTTGGATAACAGTGTCTCAGGAACTGTTTAGGATAAAAGCCTGAATTTTTACTATTATTTCTCAATAACATACTTGATTCAGAATATATCTGTATATATATTATATGATTATATTATATGAACAGTCTCTAAATTTGGGTTAATATAGTTTAGAAAAATTGAAACTGTCATGAAAATTCCCGCCTTTAGAGTGCACACTGACAAAAAATAATAAAGCATTTTTTTCTGAACCATATCTAGTTGCATGACACAATAATACAAAATATACAGAATATTTTTAAATATGAAATACTTGGATCTACTTATCCAATATTGCAAAAATTGCAGATTCTGAATCAATGGCATGATGAGAAATAACAGTGAAAATGTCAGGCTTTTTTCTTAAACAGTTCCTGAGATATTCTCATCCAAATGTACCCTCAAATTTCAACATGTTAAAAAAAATGCTGAAAGTGGGTTGATACAATTTGGGGGGGGAAATTACATTATCTCATAAAATACCACAGATTGTGATAAAAATAAGCAAATCAGAGATGGTAGAGCATAAAGCCTGTGTTGTAGAGCTTCCTGGTTTTAGTCCACCATTCTGAGCAATAAATTCCTGGGTTTCCAGACATGGAAATGATTAATAAGTGACATTGTTCAAGTTTTTCTCCTCTCAAGCTTCTCATTTGATGTGAGTTGTGTTTTACGTGTCAGTATCCGATCACTCAGGGTTCACCTCTAGCCTTTTTAAAGGGAGGAGTCACCTTCTGTTTACAGGCCTCGTTACTGGCGTCTGCATGTCAATTTCAATGTGCAAAGAAGCCGGTAGAGCGTCTCAAGAGGACCTGCAATAAGTGAACAAGTGTGACGGTGGTGTCAGTCAGTATTGTGTGAAGCATAATCAATAAACAGCATGAAACACGAAAAGCAATAAAAAAAACTTACCGTTCTCACCGGGATGACCACGTGGTATGTTGTTCAGCACCTGGAAAGCAACAAAAAAAGTTCCTACATCCGGTCAACTTTTTTTTAATCAAGCTTGGGAAGCTTTAAAAAGCTGACGGACGAGAATATAGCAAGTCCAATACTTCCTCTAAGTCTTGTTGCCTTGGAAACAAAGGGCCTGCTGAGGAGCTAAGAGTGAGTAATTCTGTGAGACACGGGGACGTAATTGAAGGAGAAGCAAACAGTCTACGGGGGCTGAAGCATGAAGGTGTGCATATATGAATGTGTCTGTTTGAGCATACGTGATGCACAATGCATACGCTCGAGCCGGAGGGAAGAGACTCTGGTGTTTGAAGGTGATGCACCGGGATCAACGGCAGAGATTCGAGCTTGTGTGCTCTCCCCTCACCCTTTTTTCTCTCCCAACATCACTGCTGTGAGCATCCTCTGCAGGAGCCTCAAAAATAAACATCACATCCTTCTTTGTTACCTCCGTGTTGAGCTTTTGCATCACAACGCTGTTTTTGCATCACAAAAACGTGAAAGACGAGCCTCAGGAGGGGGCATTCAGCAGGTGATACCACACCCTTTTATTTACTGTCCACTTCCTGCTGAGTAATAGTCTGTCCGATCTAGTTACCCCGCGCTACACACACCTTACCCAATGTGTCACTGCATGGGCTTGAAAAATGTTGTACCTACTTGCATTTTACCATTCTCTGCCACTGTTCGTGATATATAGATATTAACTGTATAGCTGAATGTCATAAAATGTCCTCACTCATGGCCATTTGTCAACTGTTCAACCTTATGGTGAGCGCTGAAAGCTTTTATACCTCGTCACTCTGAAGACAAAACACTGCATGTGAACAGGGAAAACATTTTACTAGTTGAATTTACCTGCTGATTACTTAAATGAAATAATTATTTGCATTCCAAGTTTTCAGAAATGTTGTCTTTAAATATGCAAATGAGGTAATAACATATTCAATATGTGATTATATACAAGCAATATAAACATTGGATAACATTAATTTTCTTGACAAATTTAAGTGTAGAGACTTTACACATGGAACCAGAAAATATTGTCAGCTACAGGGTAGAAAAAAAGATTTTTCAGCATGTTTTTAGGTATAAAATGCTCCATAAATTAGCCTATAAATGATATGTGAGCACATCTCTGTGTAGAAAGCTTCAGAACAGAGACAGGAATGAAACAGCAAACTGCAACTGAAGAGGAGATTTCAACTCAGAGCAGGAGAAAAACAATAATTTTCAGAAAATAAACTTCAGCGAGATGTTGTAGTTGATATGTATAGAAGCAAATAGATGAAGTGCAGTGAAATAAACACATTCATGGTTACTTTGGATATTTTCTTTCCACTAGTTTACAAGAAGCAAAATGGAAACAAAGTATCCCATAATCATTGACCACTGCATGAGAAAATGATGTTTTTTGTCTGCAGTCTCTCAGCTATAAGGAAAATGTCTATGGAAAAGAACATGCATCAAAAAATCTGATGAAGAACTACACATGATTAAAAGTAATTGTTTTTACATGGAAAATGGGTTGAAACAAGATGTGTGATGTGCAAAGACTTGTTTGCGTGATGACCCTAGAGAGCATTATGGTGGGATTCTTCACTTTTCCTCATCTGTACAGAGAGTTTTATCATCTTTCAGCTCATTGTTTTGTCTGCATCCAGCTCTGTTCTTTCAGTTCACATTCATACATTGTCAGTACAGTTTTCAGCTACGTCAGACTCAGTTAGTTAAAGACCAAAGTAGAGGTTAAAAAAAGAGAATGTCTAAATAGGTACCTGTTTGTGGCACATGCAATATGTCAACATTGTATTAAGATGTTGTCCTTCAAAAGGCCTAGTTGATTCATGTCAAAATATCGGTTAATTTTGTATTAACTTTCAAGCAAAATTTCCATATCTCCACATGACTGGTGTGTCTTAACAAAAATAGACGCCTCCTGAGAATAACATCCTTTTATGCCCCTTTTTTTGTTTGTGCTCTAAACTTGAGGGTTTTTTTTTTATGTTGCAAATGAACTGTTTTGAAACAAAGCAGGTTGAAGTTGCTCAAGGTGAAAATGTCTTTGCATGTCTGTTTTGTTTAATCTGTTTTAAATAATTCAATCACATTACATGAATAATGATGCCCTGCGCTAAAACAGTCTAAAAAACCAGGACAAAGACCTTCTTCAAACATTATTAAAAAAAAAGTTACACACTGTTAAAACATTTTTTTTTCCTGCGAGTAATAGCAGCCACAACCTTTAATCTCTGTCTGATAATTAAAGAGCTGCGGAAAAGCTTTGCCCTAACCTACAAATTCCTCATTAGCATTTAATATGAAAAGCATTAAAATTTTTAGCATCTTCCAACACAGAGAAATTCATTCTAATAGGTTAAAATCTCATTTGAATCCAATTATGTCTTTGCCATTTGATTCAAGTGTTGCAAAGCTTACCAGCCGAGTGTAACGGAGGTAATGAGCTAAAGCCTCCATTTTCACAGGTCTGTAAACAACATGGGGATGTTTAGAGCACGGGAACATGGACATGGAATTGCAATCATGGGATCTCCTGATTGTGACATTACCTTGTTACCATGGCGACGCTGTTTCTAAAATCCTGACTATGTTTTCATGTGCACACCCTCGAAAAAATCCACAAGAAACCAAGTTTTCTTGCTTACACTTTTTTACTCTATTAAGGTCACAAGTGGCGTTTTGCTGTCACAAAAGATTACTGGTAGTTTAACTAAAGGGGAAAGAGGACTTCACTGGCTTTTTGCAAAACCTTTTCCTTAGCTCTGGTGCACTCTGCATGACCAGGTGGAATAATATGACTGAAAGACCTGTTCCCTTTGGGCTATCGCTTCTTTCCCATCACAAAATATAGCAATACATTTCAAGTGATAACAAAGTAGAATGGTGCACGTGACATTATTTGTTTTTCTTCTCAAAGCAAAGAGAATAAAAGATGCGCTCCAGGCTGCAACTTCGCCCAGAGAAATCAATTTGCAGGTTCACGGTAACCTGAGACATATTGAACTCCTATACAGAATAATGCCTTCAGGTAATACAAAAGTAGCTCTCAAAGAAAACACAAACTGAATTTTTCTACCTCAAATTAAAAATTTAACACAAAGTTAAGCCTGAGAAAAGTCAAAACTGCATTTTTGGAAACAGCTGGAGGTACTCGGCTACAAACTGGTGCACAAAAAAACTTTAAGGTCTTTAATCTGATGTACAGGTGGAAGCTTTCAAGTTGAAAACTGCTTCGTTGATGTGGCTCATTGAAGCTGCAGGGGGCAATTTTGGCACCTCAGTTTATCACGATGTGAAAAGGTCAAAGCTGCATCCATTACACAGATGCAACATGTGAACCATGAATGATGAGTTTGAACTGATAAAAAGGTGGGCTTCATTCTCACTTTATGCATGGCAAGGTGCTTTTATTTTGTGCTGTCCAGTGCAGCTGTTGTATTAAAAAAAAAAAAAAAAAAACTTACCTTGCAATCACAAATAACCTGCAAATGTTATTGACTCTATATATGAGAAAACAGCCAAACAAAGGTCACTCTGTCTGGGACTTACACAGCAAAAACCAGTCAAGTAAAACACAATGAGTGGCAGTGATGGAGGGCTAAAAAAACTGCTCCCAGCTGTTCATGCAGCAGTTGACCAAACAATTCTCTCTTAAATCACAGCTTTCAACATGATTGCTGTGTTTTCAAGTAAAAATGTGTTGCTCTGTAACTACTAATGAACCTAAGTTCAACCCAAAAAGTGCCTCACTTCACAGCGTTTTCTTTGCAGACAGCCAATTAGTCACCAAGTAAGAAAAGTGTGCATTCACACTCAAAATAATGACTAATTATATCTCCTAAGCTGTGAGATGTGACACAGACAGGTGACAAATTAAAGGAAAAAAACAATATAAAGTGTTTTGTAACGTGTTGGGCTGGCATGTGCTGACAGAACAGAGTCAGTGTGACTTGGCATTGATTCTCTAAGTCTCTGAAACTCTGTGGAAGGAATGAAAATCATTCTTTCAAATGCGATCCCCTAGTCTGATGTTTTGATGATGGTCATGAACAGCTTCCTAATAAGTCGGTCAAAAATCTTTCATATGTGTTCATTTGGATCGAGATGTAGTGACTGACAAAGCCATAACATATGATTCATATCATTTCTATACTTATGTCAAACCATTCAGTGACTTCTTTTGGACTATAGATGGCAGTCTTACCTACAGTAGGCTTGCGCTAGCCGATTGCCACAGCGCCATTGGCACATCGTTTTGCTGGACGGCGCAGTCATTCTGAACCGTGTGAGCTACAGTGGCGCTCTATTTTTCTTGTAAAAAGCAACAAAAAAGGGTTTGACTTACTTTTTCATCGAAACGCCCAAACGATAATATAAGAAAAACAAACTTTTTCTCTCGGCAGGCGTCGGAAATGGTGGGAGCCACCCGAATCTTGATCACGCGCCCGGATCATTGCCCGCTCTCGGCCAGTCACAGAAAAGCATGCTATTTTTACTGCGCGAAATCTCTGAACGGTGTGCCACAAGGAGTCATTTGCGATCAGGAAAAGCGAGAAAGAAGAGGTTTTTGTTGAGTTTATGCTACAGTTGTGAAATATGGTACATAGTGAGGGTTGAAGAATTGGACATAGGAGGAAAAGAAGGTAAATTGGACATGAAATTGACATTTTTATGGGTCAAAAAGTTTTGATCATGAACATGTTTCAGGTACAGGTTTTTAAATCGCCAAATGCATATACACATGGGAATGTGTCTTCACCCCTGACTGCCTGTTTTTACAAAAAGAACATTAAATTTGGAAAAACAGGCAGTCACATTTCACGTTGTGTGTGTGTGTGTGTGTGTGTGTGTGTGTGTGTGGGGGGGGGCAGCCGAGGAGGAGTAAAAACGTGTAAAAACTATGAAAATAACAACATACATACATATAAGTAGAAATAAAAGTTAAATAGAACTGTTTAATTGAGCATTTTTTACCTCAAAATGTACCAGAATGCAGGAAAATGACTCAATTTTTTCCACTATCACTGACACAGACATTTGTGGCTTTTTGTGGCTCATTGTTATTCTTATGAGTGAGCCACAGTGGCTCTTCATTTCAAATTCCTAGTGCAAGCATAGCTTACCCTGGGAGAGACCACTCCCATCAGGATAGAAATGTATCATCATCGGAAAAAGAACAACTTTTTATTGATTTATTGCCCTCTACAGGGACCCAAACCATCCCAGCAAAATCTCTTGTTCAGTTGCCATTAATGAATAAATTATCTGTAGAAATGAAAACTGTCTCTGTACCAGGATGTAAACATGTTAATTTCTACGGTAAAGTTGGATATTTTGAGACTGGGGTCTAGTGGCCGATTGGCGAGCTGCAGTTTTTGGTATTTCCACATTGCTGTCACTTTTGGTTGCAGCATGGCAGGAAACATAAATGTCGATCTAAGAAAATGAGAACTAAAGTCTTTGGGAATTATCATCTGAGCACCACACATCTTAGAACCATATTTCCATCTAGTAGCAGTCTAGATTTTCAGTTTGGACCAAAGTGGTAAAACAGCTCAGTGACTGACATTGCAATTCCTTGAGCAAAGCCTCCAGTAGGACTCAAAATCAATCACCTCTCAATCAATACAACAATAAAACCAACATTACTCAGTACTGGTCTAAATGACTCCCTAATCATCTGGTTTGCAACTAATTGCTAAATTAGGTGAAGTGGCCTACTCCTGACTGGAACAGCATGTCCTAGTTGGGAAGTGGTAAAGGAGCAGTTTTTAAGACTTGGAGAAAAGCTGCAACACAAGTGTCCTTTAACTGTCTAGTTTGACATGAATAGACGCAGACAAGATGAATGCCACAGAAACAGACATCAAGGAGAGAGCTTCAAAATATATCTGAGTCAGTGTTCATTGTATTGACCTGAGCATTCACAGATTTCACCAAAAATGCCTCTCTTAACTTGCTATTGATTTTGCAGTGCACTTCACCAGCTACACTACACAATGGTTATGTCTATCTAATTACTGTACAAAATGTGCGTCATCAGGACTCCTCAAAGGTGAGATTAGTCCTGGCAGGTTTTCAGTGCTTTTGTAAAATCAGCCAGAGCAAAGGTCAGTCTTTGTGTACTCCTTGACTTTTTTAAGGACTACAAACTGAATCATGTATTGATTATACTATTAAAATTGATTTTCTCAAAATATACTGAAGGAACCTCTGCTGTGGCGCTCTAACTCCCCGTCTCTGCAGGGGTAGCTGCTCCTGTAAGATCATTAGTAGTAATAATTCAGATGTAATCACTCGGAGACTATTATTGAACATCGCTTTCACATTGGCAAAAGAGTAAAATCATAATTAGGCACATAATTTCCAGGATGGAAAAATGACAAATGTTTGATGCAGTGTCTGGGCAGGGGAACTGATGATACTGAAGGTTCTCTTTCCTCTCAGAAAAATCACAATCCTCAGAAAAGCAAATATATTTGAAAGGAACAAACAAGAGGGAACGGGGACTTCTTTCGATTAAAGCCTTTAGCCATGAGGCAGTGAATAATGTATTTGGTGAATAATTTATTATGAGGGTTTATTGATAAAAACGACTTGCCCCCAAAGCAGTGCCTAAACATCTGCAGGGGAGCTGCAGAGAAGCAGAAACCAAAGTGTTGACATTTGCTACATTTGAAATCAAATGAATTCTCTGCCTTATTTTTTTTTTGTATGTGTCAAATATAATGTCATATAATTAATGAGACTCAGACAGAACAGCAGTAAGGGGAGAATTAAGAACTCTGTAATGAGCTGGTTACAGAATGTATGTCATTCTTCCAGATTGCTCCAGATGTCTTATTTTGTTAGAATACAGAATGCATGCAGCTATGATCCCCTTCTGTGTGCCAAGAGAGATTTAATCTGATTCGTAAACAGCTTAGAAATTCAACGTCGTACAACACGGTTATATCTGTGTAAATTTTGGAAATGAAAATCAGTGAACAGTAACATGACAGTACGTAGAGCAAGTGGACTTAAGGTACAGTGTATTAGACTGACAGGACATACATTTCCATAAGATATGCACACTACATTATGACTTTCTAATTACATTTTGACTTATATGAATAAAGCACTCCATTGTATAGAGAATCTAATTAAAGATATCTACAATTCCGTTTGAATAAGCATACGATTTAATGGCTCATTCTTTCTAATCACAATGTAATTAGAGATATCAGAATATTCAATTAAATATTAAACATTTTAAGTATATAAGGGAGTCTGCTGACAGCGTGCTTAAAATTCATGCCACTGCAGCATCCTGTCATCTCTCAACTATCCAGTGTTAAGTAAAGAAAAAATTGCTGAAACAAAGCTGATTATATGCTCATACATGCATTGCAGATATCTGTGAAGTCAATCTTGTCAATCAGTAAGTGTCGTTATAAACTGTAAAGTACTTCTGACCTCACAGATCTGGCAGGAGATAACAAGATAACAACACATGGTTGGAGGTATAATCGTCATTGCGATTATTTAAAATGTATTTGTATAGGAAACCAAAATGATGTGTTCACTAAACCAGGAAACTGTATGCTTTAAGTCACTCTCCAGTCATAAAAACTAATCTCTCTGGACCAAAGTTACACATTTAGAGCTTTTTTTCATGAACTTAACTCTTTTCTGCCTTAAAATGGGTTTGACAGAATTGCTGTTATCTCTACAATGTGGCGACCTGTGAGGGATCCAGGTCACCTATGACTTAATCTGGTACAATTTGTTCCTGAGATTCAGTCATTTGGAGAATTTGATGTGTGAGAAATTAGCATGTGATGAAATAAACTAAATGAGTACTTTATTTTAAAAAAAAAAACAAACTATAAAATAAAATAAAATTGAAAGCAGACAGACGTGCACAAGAAATCTCTATAGTAATTTATGAGGGTGGGCTGTACTGCTAGAAAAAAAGACACAAAAATAGCATCAAGAGAAAAATTACATAAAGAAAAGCACTGATGTATATATAAATTAAACACAGCTGCTACAAAAAACAATTTCCATTATCAGTCAGACGGCTGAGTTCTCTCTCAGTTAATTAATCGCTTGGTCTATAAAGCATTAAAAAGCAAAAAAAAAAAATATATATATATATATCAGTATTTCTCAAAACCCAGATGTCTTGTTTTGTTCAGCAAACAGTCCAGAACTCAGAAATACTCATTTTACTACTATAACACTGGAGAAGAAAAGTAAAAAATCCTCAGATTTAAAAAGCTGGAACCAACAAATCTTTGGCACTTTTTTTCTGTGTTTTTTTTATTTAACCTCCAAAAACTCTTCATAAAGTCAAAGTTTAATATTTACAAGTTTTTCTTCCATTAAAATAGCCCATTCCTGGTGTAAAAATATTTAGATTTAACTGCAAATCTATAAAGTCCCCACCTCTTTCTACACCCACTCGCTGCAACTCGAGCACACCTGCTCACCCGTGGACTAAAACTTCACAACTACTCTGCAGTACACAAAGGCAAGTTGTAATATTACAGCAATTCAGTCATACATGTTCAAACTGCTTCCAGAGACAAACAATAATAAGAACAGCAGCTCTTTAGGTTTGTAATGTGTGCAACTCATTACAAACCAAATGCTGTCCAAATGCTGCAATTTAAAAGTGAAAATACTCTGGATGACTGCTTGTTTTGCCCATGAAGTGTCTTCTAGATACAAGAATTACTATAAGGATATGTCAACAAAGTAAAAAAAAAAAACATTTAAGGAAGTTTTCACTTCTAAATCCATTTGGACAGAACCATATTGTAACACATAGCATGAGGTATGACTCTGACTCTCACACTGTAATCATGTCAAATTAAAATGCACTTGCATATCCATAAAATGCAGTTATTATGGACATACACGAGCCTTATATATACCAAACGTGCTTGTCATATATCATCAACCCACTGAGAATAAAGCAGCTCTCAAAAACAAAATGGAAAAGCAAAATTAATTCCATCATCAGTAAACAGGGAAATGTTTTGCTTGAATTAATCTTTAACTCATTAGCAAAATGCTTGCACGACCTTTTTGAATTTGAAAAACATAACTGAGCAGAGAAGTATTGTCAATAAACAGGCTAATTTACAGGTCCTCAGCTTACCTCTAAAGGTTATTACCAGAAAGCATTTCAGACGCACTCAGTCCAACAAGGACCTAATTAAAGTAGCAACATCAGCACATGTAGGCCTATTCTCCTGTGACACTCGGATAAACAACTTAAGCAGCTAATTATACGACAATAAATGATTTCCCAGTGACGGCATGAGAGCCATATAGCGTTAGCTGTTGCATTTATGGAGGCACAAGTTTTTGATAGCATTTACTCACAGTGCCACCTGTCCCTATAGATCAATACAATAATGAAACTCTATGGCAAGAAGGCACACTGTAGCACAGCTTTCCTTTTTTTATTTTACCCCCCGTACACTCCATAACAAAGCTGCCACCATAAGTCAGCCATGACAGTCTCTTCAATTATGTGACAGTGGGGATGAAAGGAACATGATGGATCGGTGTCAAACCTCCGGGGAGCCGTACGAGCCAGACAGCAAGCACAGCTTTCCCATCTGTCAACAATCTCAATTAACTACTGTAAAGATAGGAGGCACGCTGCTCTTTTATGCAGGGCAGCGAAAAAACAACAAGGGTCTCTATCACAACAGGGGGCGACATCCCATTTTTACAATGAGAAAACTGTGTATTTTGATGAGCTGGATTGGTCCATCCATCAGCAGGGGGGCGAGTCAAATTGAAATCTGACATTTAGAGCCTCAATGCCTTTGCTCACTGGCTCTGATATGAACTATAGCATGTGACAAATTGTTTGTATCAGGCCTGTCCCTGGGTGAAGCCTCTGATAATGTTTAGGGTTGATATAGGCACCCTTGACATTTTGCTCAAAGGTCAGGTTTTGTGTTCATTTATGCTCCCTTTTTACATACAGCCAGCAGTGGGGATTTGAGTATTATTGTCATAACGTGAGTGCGTGCCAGGTCACGAATGCTGCTTCATTTGTTTTGACTCCTCTCAATAACAGGACACAAGGCATCATGTGCAGCAAAGGTAAACTGTCAGGAGCAAGATCACAGGAGGGCCTTACTGAGCCAGTCTGCTGATTCAAACAGCGTCGCCTCTCTAAAGTTTCAGCTCCTTTGTAACTCTGTGCAAACTCTAAAATAGCTGACTTGATCTGCAAATAAACTATCTGCAGACGTCCCCTAATACTTCTCTAAAAGAGCAAAGCACTACAATAAACGCAAAACTCATCACTCTCTCTGCGTGCGTGAGACAATCTCTGACAATTTTACAAGCAAAAACATCCAGGATTAATTTCGTTCTGTAGCAGGGTGTCCGTTTACAGCTGAATTAAGGAAGCTATCTGTAATTCATTTAGCGTCAGCGCCAGACAAATTAGTGTCTCGCATACGGAGCTAATAAACAGTTTGAAGCGGCATCGATATGTACACAGCCTACATTGCTGCTGATAATGTGTGAGGCATTTTTGATGAGCCAGGCTACTCAGGAAACAAGGGGCCATTGTCTTCCATTGTTAGTGTTTGTTGGAAAGCAGATGCAAATCGATATTCATGGTGTCTGCCAAGGGTTTTCACTTAAATCTGACAATCTCATGCATGAAACATAACTTTGTTTTAGAGACAAGATGATGGTTCGCTCTCATAATTTACCCTGAACTCAATGAATGTTGACATTTTGGTGCATTTTCAGGTCCAAAAGTCTGAAATCATCCAAATGCATTTTGATTAGTCACAATCACAATTACATCTCAAGTTATGTGTCACAGTCTTATTGTCTCCAAAGAGACACTTTGAATCACTTTTTGAGCATTTGAATAAGTTGTTAAAGCCTCACAAATGTAAGCTAACCAAACATATACTGCACAGTTATTTTAGTATCATCAAAACTATCCACAATAACTGCAAGTGTCAATGACAGTTTCCTTGAAAGGTGTGAAGGTAGAGACTTAATATTACTAACATCCATCATGGAGAACATTGTTTACATCATCATGTCATGAAACAACCATGAATTAATTTAACAAACATTAAAGATAGAAAGTTTTCATCATGCCTGTTTTCTTTAAATTGCAAAGAGCTGAACCTGTATGAAAATTAAAAAAACAAACATCTTAGGTTGAATTAGAGACTGAATACTGACATTAGATTAAAAAGAAAACATCTGATTTCACAAAACCCTGGTATGATGTTTTGCAGCGCAGGACAGAAAACACGTCAACTTTTCTGAAAAATGTGTTCTACTAGATGAAATTATCCATGAACGTATCTCTGGTGAATCATATTCGTGCTACATATCAAATTCTGAGTAATATTTGCTCATTATCACTGTAGAAGATTGACAGCTTGTCTAGTTAGCCAGGAAGCTGCCCCAGAAAGAGATCCCCATGTATTTAGCTATACCAGCTAAACCAGCAGGACATGGAGACATGATTTTTAATGAGTTATGTTAAATCAAAGTTTATTTTAAAACTTTCTGGAGGCTCTTTCTGTTTTTCCTTGTTACAGTGGAACTACCTACACATCTACAGTGGAGGTGGTGAGGGAAAAGTGAGCATGAACCACAGTCAGAATGAACACAGTGAGGACAAAAATCATTTAAAAAAAATATTTGTGTGAAAATTTGTGGATCAAAACTTCTTAAGACCTAAGAATTTCTGCTCATAGCACAATTACCCTTTTCCCCTAAATTAATCAGTGTTAGCTATAGCATAGGAAAACTGAACACTTGGGAGAGACGAGGAGTGAGCAGGAGCCGAAGGAGTTAAAGGGCTTGTTCAACATTTTTGGGAAAAGTACTGAGTGTTAGATGAGAGGATTGCCACAACTCTCATGTCTGACTTAAAATATAGAGGTAAAGTCAGCAGCTGGTTAGCTTAGCTTAGCAGAAAGACTGCTTAACAGAGAGAAATAGCTCCCCTGGTTCAGTCCTAAAGTAATAAATCAAAAACGGGCACCTCTAAAGCTCAATAAATCACTTGTTAGTTTAATTCACACAAGACTAAAGTGCTAAACCAAGAAGCTTTGGTTTTATGGTTTCTTGGCTGGGAGCAGTGACAACCTGAAAATGCTCCTTTAAAGCTAAAGTATGTGGCATCACAGAAACAGTCAGCATAAGCTAGATTTTGAAAGCATACAGCAAAACAAAACAAAAACAAAACTACCCTATCCCGTCAGGCTCCATCCCAAGATACTTCTCTAAAATACATGGTGTATGAGTACAGTGGAGGACTGCGACAGAAAACATCATTGGGCATCAAAACTACCTCATGTCCAAAAACACACAGATAGGCCATGTGACCACATTAGAAGCATCCCATTCAAAGTCAACATGCACTAACATATGACAGATACCATCAAACCAAGCTTGCTCACAACTGGTCTACAATACAGAAATGCAGTGAAGAGATACACAGATACATCATGTAAATATATGTTATGGAAACTAGAGGAAGATCAAAGAGCATTGAAGCAGACACACACATAAAGGAAGCCATAATCTGATAGGCTTAGCAATGAAGATGTTGTAGGTATAGGTGAGAATGTAAAATGTGGATTGTCTGCCAGTCTTTTGCTATGTGCTCGCTTGCTCTAACAATGTCTCTGCATCGCCTTGTGGAGGACTCTAGTGATACACAAGCACACAGGCAGGAAGGTATGAGGGTACTTCACTTGGAAACAAGGGGCCTGACTCCCATTTTGGGGCATTACTGTATACTACAAAGTCTTATATCATTGTCCACAAAAACCAAGTCTTTGAAGCAATCAAAGAAAAATGGGGCGAAAGGTTTCAGGCTGGAGTGCTTTTGCTCTCTGACATGCACATGTTCACTCAGCACAGGTGGCAGAAACAGAAAAATGTGGCTTTGAATGGTTGCCTCATGAGACTTACTCACCTGAACAGCACTGTGTAAATTCCACTTGCTTGATCACCATTTTCATAGTGATGAGGAAGTCATCCATGCTGTTGAGGAGTATCTGGTGGCTCAAGATGTGACCTTCTTCTGCAATGGACAGCAAAGCTTGAATATCAGTGGATCAAACACACTGAAGCTGAAGGAGACTATGTTGAAGAATAAGGCAAGAACAATCTTTCTCCTGTGATATTTTTTAGGTGAGGCCGAGAAGTTTTTAAAGTACGTTTGTACATAGCTGGACAAACAGGTGGGCCATCCAATCATCTCATGGAAACCAAATGAAATGACTGGACATGCTTTTTACAGGCTTGTGACTGCAACTGATATATCTGAATTTGATTTATTAATTGCTGTCAAATGTCCACAAATATAACTAAAATGCTACTTGAATAAACTGCATACTCTAGTTTTACAAGTCCACTTATTTTGGCTGATATTGGTATGTCTTACTTAATTTGTGTGAAATACTGGTGTATCCTAATACCTAAGTGATTCGGGTGCCAAGCATTTGATTGTTTTGTGCTCCTTATATACAGGTTTTTGCACTCCTCGCTGCATTGGACTGCATACGGCATTACTCACCTTGTGTATAAGTGTGTGCACCAGGAGCACATGACGCAACACAGCAAAGCCAGTAGTCAGGATTCAGCAGTCCACCTGCATCTGAAGGATAAGAGACATTGCTTTGAGGACAACAATGTTCACATTCAGGATAGAAAAGACAAGTGGACTGAGAGACAAATGGATGTTAAATGGGAGCATCCATCTTTAAAAAGAAAAAGGGGGTCTACAATGCAACTTATCAGGTATTTATAACCTAACGACGTGTCATATTTGAGCACGATGAATTAGTAAACATTGTTAGCGCTTTTAGTCCCAAACCACTGCTCTGATCTGTGTCTCATGGACATTGCTTTACACTAGCAAGGACTCGACTTTATTTAGCTGCTCATTTAAACACTATTAGGCCATCGATTTAAAGCAAGGCCTTTGGCGTGACAAAGCTCATCTAATTGTGAAAAAACCTGACACGTCTTGACATCCCTCCCCAGAAAGTTTCACTACTATTATCACCTTTAGTCACCCCTGAACTAGCAGTTTCCTCGAGGCATGTTGTTATTCGGGGGTGATAACATATATATCTGGATCTCCTCATCAGTTATCATCCGAGTCTTAGATGAGAGGTTAAAGGTTATGACTATGATCAATGTCGAGCAGGGTAAAGAATCAAGTCGTCAGCTGCTCTTTGTGTGGTGTACAATAAAACTACAAGTGGACTGAAGATCATCGACTTTGCTCTGTTTGTCTTTTTCTCAAATCTGTTAGGATAATTTGGTGTTGGAGTAACTCTGTGAGAGTGGTGGTAAGATTAAAAAATCACCACACAATAATGGTGAAAAGCTTCAAAAATGTAATGTTTGCCTTGTGCATGATCTAGCTATATTATTGTCTAGTATACAGTAGGAAAACTGCATATCACGTTACACACACAGTGGGAGGAATAATAAAGGGAGAAGAGAATCATAAATAAGGGTCAGACAGCTCATTTTTCCTCACGAGCCCCCATATAGCAGGTTAATAAAGCCACAGCTGTCATAATAAAATGAGTCTCATCGTCTGTTATGCTCATTTTCAGTCACGTTATTGGTTATAGTTGTAGCAATTTTCCAAATTTACATGATGTATGAAAATACCTGAGGTTGTTTTCAAGCTATAACCATCACCTTATTACGCCATGTCATCTGACTTCCGATATGTCTCACCTGACTTCTCACACATTTCACCTGTGCTTCCTCGTTTGTCGTGAGGAAAAATCTGCGTGGAACGTGATTGGACGGTTACAGACGCATTTCGATTCTATTGGTCCAGACCCGCGTCAATCATCCGAGGGAGGCGGGCCCGACAGCGGTTGGAAAGAGGAAAAAGAAGCGCAAGAAAAGACGGTGGCTTGTTGTGATTGTCTGCACGAACAGGGTGAAAATGTTTAGAGTCGTGTGTCTCCTCGCCTCGTCAGTGTGCTGAGTCCTGCTGCTGAAGCTCTGGACAATGGTCTGGCGCTGAAACCCACTATGGGCTGGCTGCACTGGGAGAGGTTCATGTGTAACATCGACTGTCAGAGAGACCCGGAGAACTGCATCAGGTAAGAAAATCTGTCAGCCTGCGGTGATCCAACGCATCTGACGTGTGTGAGAGCTAAAAAATAACAACAACAACAACAACAACAAAACCACTGAAAACAATCCTACTGATGCTGCTTAAAAGACCCACACCACCTCAGTACTCCTATAGAAATACATACATACACACATAATCAAACTTAAAAGTTTAATTTTCCTGTGAAATAATCACCAGAAACCCCCACTGTATATAGTTTTTTTTTAATCATACACTATAATTAGCCAAATATATTGGCAAATTAAAGACAAAGAAGAAAATGCTTGGTAAATATAATAACAATCACGAACTGTATCTTAAACCTGTCTTGAAATTGAGCGATCTTTATTTAAGAACACAGAACTCATTAAGAGAAACTGTAATAAGACTGAGATCAGAAACAAAACAGTTGCTGACAGCTGATTTAATTTGCTTATATTTATTCTCCAGATTCAGGCGCGATGAGACACTGATGTCTGACATATTGGTGTCACCAAGTCATGCCACAAAGATTAAATTTACAAAGGACTTCACAAACACACAACACAAAGCCATTTCTTGTTTGATTCCGGCAGCATAAACAGGAAATAGGGTCATTTACAAGAGTGGACTGGGCTGGTGGAAAAAATTAAAACCGAGATTAACACTGATAAACAGACCAAATTACATAGAGCTACAACCATGCATGTAATTTCGTTTGAACACTTCATGTCCTCTACCAAGAAATGATCATCAAAATATAATTTTATGCATTCTGGTGAACCTTTCCACTTTAATGTGTGCTATTTCTGCTATCAATTTATGGCAAAGGAATGTTTTATTTATGTAAAGGAAAACACAAAATTCACCAGACACCAGATACAAACAACTGCTTTTATTGTCAGACATACTACAGCTTTCTCCCTTAATCAGTTCATGATTTGTACTGGGGAAGCATTAAAAAACAAGGTGTTTTACTTTTTCTTTTCAACTAGCAGCCATTTTGCTATGGTGTAGGCCAAGGAAAGTGAAATATAACCAACAGATGTTTGACATTTTTGTTTAAAATTGATCTCTGATTATTGATTTGACCCCTAAAACTCATCTCTGTGAATTAGTTACGTACTTTTTCTGTTAAAATATCCTCTTCTGTCTTGACTGGCTTGTATATTTGCTACACTGTAGCTTCTAAATGTGCAGATGTATGAAATCCCTACCACTTCTCCATCCACCCTCCGCTACATGCCTGTAGCTCGAGCCACACCAGCTCACCTATAACTCAAGTGGCTCAAACGCTGTACAACTACTCAGTGCTACATAATGGCAAGCTGTAAAATTGGAAGAAATTGAGCCATAGTTTGCTCTTACCAGAATCCAGTTCAGAGGATTGATGAAACCCCAGAACTCTGAATAAAAACACCATGCGTACATGTTGACAGATAAAGTATCTAAATTTCATTGGATGGGGAACTTTAAAAAATGAAAACGATCAGAATTTTTCTGGCAGTAATCTACTAGAAGTTTACACTTTAGTTCAGATTTCTCTCATAATCACAAAATGTTAAGTCCATAATTGCACATTAGCCTATCAGTTTTTTTCCTTTGCCTTTTATTTGGTAAATGCAAATGCTATCTGCAAAAATTGGATTTTCTGATTAATTTGGACACCTCCCTGTGCACAGCAGATTTTTTTTCTCCCCAACAGAGCACCAAATGTCAGTCTGTTGGATGCATCATCGTTGTTTGTGTAACTCAGCAGTGAGCAGCAGCAAACCTGGCGTTCCCTGTTGTAGTAATTCCCTTAACATGTATATAGTTGTGTGTGCCATATTGCATTGCACATGACATTTGAACACTGGCCATCTAACTGATACTATCAGCCCCGCCTGTCTCCTCCTGTTGCCCTGGCAGTGAGCGTCTGTACGTGCCAGATGGCAGATGTGATGGTGAAGGAGGGCTGGAAAAAGGCCGGTTACGAGTATGTTCTGCATCGATGACTGCTGGCCCTCCCACAGCCGCGATGCCCAGGGCCGCCTGCAGGCAGACCCCAAAAGATTCCCCAGCGGCATCAAGAAACTGGCCGACTATGTGAGTAGTAGGTATAAAAGAGGAATGAAAACTCTGAATGTGAATATTGTATCAATGCCATAATTCCTCCATGGACATCAAAGAGGAAGAAGTTCAGAAGACTTTAAGGAAGTGAGAAATTTTTTAATTCAGTTTGCTTGAGGAGGGTGTGATATGATATGGCACTGATTTTTATATATTCCAGGTCTTTGAGCTGCATTAGGGAATCGAATTACACAGTTTATATAACAATAACCTGATGTTCATACTGAACACATATTAAATACTGATGTGATTCTACAGGATGCAGTGTTATAAATTCCTTCATGCGTCATGTCTAAAGTTTGCAAATTTTAAAAAGTTTCACTGAAGCTCTAGTTAAAAAAAATCGAGGAGTAAAAGTGATTACACAGTCAGATTACGTATTCATTATACATCCATCCAAACCGCCTGCAATTATTTACATAATGAAGGGGAAAGGACCAGATGTGGAACCCAGGACTCAGATTTCCTACGAGTGGAAATGCAGCACCTGCAGTCGAGGGGAATACATATTCTGTTGTCTCAGGTAGGAGTGTGCTGCCTCTTTTGCTTGACAGTGGAGAGGAGCTGGAAGCCATCATGACAGGTTGATTCCTAAACCAGGCTTCACATACAGGAGCAGCACAGACAGCTAAAAAAGTGATGTTCACCAGGAAAGGGGTATATTTAGGCCCACTGTGTCCTGTACCAGAAACATCTAGTTTTCAGCTGTGCAATATCGCCATCTACTGTACAAATACTCACTCGCTCATTCAACCCAAATGAATGCATTTTAAGAGTATTTTCTGCCTTTAGGTCCACTCTAAGGGTCTGAAATGGGCATTCTACGCAGATGTGGGGAAGAGTACATGTGTCTGGATACCTGGCAGTCTGGGTTACTATGAGACAGACGCTCAGACTTTTGGCTGACTGGGGCGTGGATCTGCTCAAATTTGACGGCTGCTTTATGGATTGGACTTTGCTGGGAGAAGGTGAGCTTTTAATTCAGAATGGAAAACAAATCAAACATTGCAGTGCCGATGCCTATCCCCACATAAGCTGTAGATGTTATTCCTTATTACCGCTAGTTCATCTCACATAATAAGGCCCACAGAGGTGTTGTAAATCAAATCTTTTTGAGGTTAGATCCCCGGTTCAAGTCCCTGCCTGGGATCTTCTCTGTGTGGAATTTGCATGTTCTCCATGTGCCATGCGAGGGTTAAGCGGTGTATAGATAATGGATTTGTTTATTATTTTAACTTTTATTTAACTAGGTAGGTTAATTGGAGAATCATATCTCATTTAAAATGCAACCCTGGATGGATGGGACAGCTTTTTAAAGTTACATAATATCAATGTTGTGGGACCATTTTCTGCTTCTTCTCTCCTGAACCATATTAGTCTCATTAGACATGGTGATCTAAGAGTTAACAACTTATTTGTTCTGGTTAAGGCTACATAAACATGTCACAAGCACTGAACAAAACTGGAAGAAGCATCCTGTATTCCTGTGAGTGGCCGCTGTATGAGTGGCATTTCACGAAGGTGAGAAAGAACATCTTATTATTTTTATTAAACAATCAATCTCTGCAAGATATTGCAAAAATAAAGAATCCTTGCTGTTCATTAACTGCATGACCATACATCATGTATTGTGCAACATAAAAAGAGCATCTCTGTGCCTCCAGCCTAACTACACAGCCATTCGTGAGACGTGTAACCACTGGCGCAACTTCCATGACGTGTACGACTCGTGGAGCTCTGTCAAATCCATCTTGGAATGGACTGCTTCTCATCAGGACATCATCGTGCCCTCGGCTGGACCTGGAGGCTGGAATGACCCCGATATGGTATTCTGCTCTTTTCCAGCTCTTACAGGCTGCTCTCTTTGACCTCAGACTAAGCATAGAACCAGAGGCTTTCCAGCACCAAGCTGTTTGAAATCACTGGCCGATTGCTATTTTAAAGGCAACGATTTGTTTCTGAATCTGAACTTGATGTCTACTTGCGCACAAAGAAATAGCTTGATATTTTGGAAAAAAATGCACTTTTTTACTCAGATGATATGAGAAGATTTATACCACACACATATCTGTACACTAAATATGGAACTACAGCCAGCTGGCTGACTTGGCACAAAACAAAAATTGGAGAACAGGAGGAAACAGCCTGGTAGCAAGAAAAATCCACCTGCCAAAGCCTCAAAACTTTGCCAAGACCACAATGTATCGTATTTACACTTAATTCTTTGTGCAAATTTAACAAAGGAGATACAATAAGACCAACTTTTCCCCCTTCCTTCCAAACCACACAAACATCATTAGGATCCATTTTCTCATCTAATATTAATATGCCTACCGGTATTTCCCAAAATGTCAATCCATTCATCGGAGTAGTTGGTGTTTGAGTTTTGCAACCAAAAGTTATAATAGGTTTAATTATTCCCATAAAAGGGTTTAAACAAATTTTGTTTTAAAATAACATTTCTTAACAGTGGATTGTTGCTGCACACAGCCGACTGTCAATAATCCTGAGTTGCTTTCTGAATTTACATATTTATGACATTGGTTCGTTTCTCCAGCTCGTAATTGGGAACTTTGGCCTGAGTCACGACCAGCAGGAGTCTCAGATGGCATTATGGGCCATCATGGCAGCGCCTCTGCTCATGTCTAATGATCTAAGGAACATTTGTCCTCGCTCCAAAGAGCTGCTGCAGAACAGACGCATCATAGACATCAACCAGGACCCATTGGGCAAGCAGGGATACTGCAGTGCCAAGGTGGGTGAGGCAACTCTAGAGCAAGATCTCCTGCTGTAGGGGCAGCTGTCCGTGTTTACGGTGTCTGTTTAGAAATGCTAAATGCTTTGCAAGTGAAAGTGACAATTTAAGTTATTGCTAAAGTGCAACTTGTTCCACAGGTGGACAGTTTTGAAGTGTGGGAGAGGCCCCTGTCAGAGAACCGTCTGGCTGTCGCTTTGCTGAACATGCAGGAGATCGGTGGTCCTCGAGGGTTTGTCATCAGAGCCGTTCCTGGCTGGAAGATCTGTGACCCCAAATGTAACGTGACGCAGATCCTGCCTCAGTACAAGGAGATGGGTGTTCAGACTCAACAAAGCAGAGTGGTGATACCTGTCAACCCTTCAGGCACCGCTCTGCTGACTGTCACTCCTATCACCGGTGACTTTACGGGGATTCACAGGCTGCACTGGGAGAACATGCCCAAAACATTTTATAGTCTGTTGGCTATGCCTTTGTTTGATTCAAATGGGACAGATGTTAATCCTTTATTTTTTAAATTAGTTTTGCCTTCATATAATTGTAAATTCAAAAAGGGAGTGTGATTTATAGTCTTGGGTTTGCTTGAATCGATGCTGTGCTGTGGACAGTACATCTGCTACTTTTTAACATGTTGAGTAAAATCACTGGAGAGTAATTGTGACTGTCTCGACGAGGCTGTTTAAAGGTTAAATTAACATAAGAGATGAGGGCTGAATTTCCCACCTCTAACAAGAATAATGAAAAAGGTTAAAAGAAAGGACTTAACTCCAGAATATGTTCTGAGACATTTATTGAAAATAATGACAGCTCAGGAAGTCTGGACCACAGCTTAGAACTGGATGACCTGGCCCTGTAAGACAACAAAGAAAATGTGTCAATGATACACAGTTCACTTTAAATACTGCTGGAAATTTATTAAATTATGATTATGAATGACTTCTGCATTATCATGAATTAAATAGTTTGCAGATTATCTTCATATTTTTTGCCTTCACTCTACTCAAGCACAAATGCAGCTAAATTGACCATTTTCTGATGCAAGAAAAAACTTTTTCCCTACAAAATAGACCAAGTACAAATGAGCACAGATGCATCCACATGTGGAACAATTTGAAAAGTCAAATATTTAGGATGTTTGAGGCAAGCTCCAATGTTGACCTACAGATTTAAGAGGGACTCTGAATGGCACCCATTAAAATACACAAGGAGAATGCACATGGAGACCTTACAAATTACACATGACGCAAGTGATTCCTACCTTTCTCTTCTTGTCACCACCCAACTCGAAGTGTTTGCATCTCTGATGGCCAGCATTCTCTTGATCTGCAGTTGGCCTCCAAACACTCAAGCCTCAACACAATTTTCTTTGTAGTCTTGGCCTGAAACGACAACGAATCAGTGAGTCTTCTCGCAGATTGCTCCTAGAGCTGCACAACATGTGATCACAAGCATCAACACTGCAATGTGCACATGAGCAGTAGTCACTAGTCTAAGACGTTAGGCTCCAACTTCTTTCACTGCTTAACAGAGAAAGAAAACTCATGTTTTTTTTGATTAATGGTTAATCTAAAAGTGTCAGAATGACACTTACTCTGATTTAAAGTTTCTTGGATGCTCCATTTTATTCTTTTACTGTATTAAACAGATAGTTTGCAGCATTCAGTCTTCACAGCAAAATGAACTAGGAAAAGAGATATACAGAAAAAGATCTGGTTGCCAAAGAGTTGCAACATCAGTTTGATTGAAACATTTGAGCCACAGAAAGGATGATGTTGCCAAAAAACCCATGTTGCATTGTCAGCTCAAGGCAAAACAATCGATTTTTTTCATCATTTTAATCAGCACCAAAAAGCTCTGTATGATGAATGCAAAACAAGATCTGAATGCCATCCAATGCCAAAAACTGTCTTAGATGTTTCTGCTCGTGCTAAATTATATCAGAAAGGCTCTTTACTGATGCATATCCCCCTACAAAATCACCCCAATTCTTCAAGAATGTAATCTGGTTAGAATTCGTTGTTTCTACACATCACACAAATCACCAAGCTTTCTCAATACTGTGCAGCCAAACAGATCACACACTGAAAAGCTGGGGTTACCTTTTTGTGGAAGATGGGCTTTGTTTGACCACCATACCCTGACTGCTTCCTGGTGTATCTCCTCTTACCTGCAGAACATTTACAGTTTAGCTACAGCTCATTGCATTCACACATATGGATTTTACGTATGAGCAGAAGGTCGACATATTTACCCTGTGCATAGAGGGAGTCCTTTCCCTTCTTGTACTGGGTAACTTTGTGGGGCTGGTGCTTCTTGCACTTCTTGCAGTAGGTCCTGCGGGTCTTCGGGACGTTCACCTGCACAACAAAGATAGAAACCTTTGAGAATACATTCATAAACAAATGTGGAATATTTAAGTACAAAGTCCCTGCCATAATTGAAGTGACGAGGAAACACCGTCATTGTGAACAGGCCCAACTGGTGCTGATAACCAAAGCCTAACCGGATAATTTAACTACAGCGGGCAACCAGTAAAAACACAAAAGTCACACAAGTCACGTTAACATATGATTAAACTTGACATTACAGAAGAGAAAGCTTGTGCTTATCATGCTAACTTTCAGAATCCCGGTCTGCTAGCAAGCTAACGTGTTAGCATCGCGTCTATTTAACGATAATAAGAGTGTAAACATGCAACGCTGGAATTAGGTAAAACAGTAAAACACTACTTGAAATGAGTTTTCACCCCAGAGATTTTACTTAAAATTTTCTTAGGAGAAAGGCCGGTTGGAGTGGCAGCACCACGTACAGCGGCATTTCTCCAGTAAGGTAGCAGCCATCCCTTAATGCTAATCTAACAGCGTTAAACGTACATACGACGGCTAATACTGCCATCGGCGCGTCTATCCGAATATTATCTACATATCTGAGCTAAGCAGATATAGAAATTGTGTTTTAGTCGGCAAGATTGAGTTAGATTTTTCAAAGTGTATTCGTGTAATCATTTCATACCATGGCTGCGACCCGATGCAGAGGAAAAGAGGAAGGCTGAGGCCGGAAGCAGTTCTTTAAATGGAACTGAGCAGTGAGCGACCAGTCTGCCCCCTAGTGGCGGGACACGGCAGGAGGACAAACACTAAACACACACCAGGGAGATCATCTTTAAAGAAAATACAGTTAGAAAGTGCAGAGTTTTGAATCTAGGCTTTGTAAAACACAATGAGCAGACTTTTAGTATGTGCAGAAGTTAGAGGGTGAAGTCTGCGTGTCTCTTCCCCCTGCAAATTCAATTATGGTGGCCCAAAATAAGAAGAAACCCCCTAAAATTAAGCTTCACAGCACACCTACGTGCCAGTACCAAAATGGTTTAATGTTTAAGCCCACTTCCACCTATCAGCAAAACTGTCCAGGGAGCTGATATGAAAATGAGCAGGAAGAAAAAGGGGAAGTAAGCAGAGTCGATTCCTCTCTGTGGGTGTGTTTAAGCTTCTTGCATCACAGACTATAGACACATTTTATGGAAAGCGAGTTACTGAGGCAAAGGTTCATGCCCAAGCTTCAAGCCTCAGCATCTGTCTGTCCGATGCTGGTCTTTTTCTGGCTGTCCGGGTAAGTGACAACACTCTCTGAATGTAGGCTGTACGGTCAACGAGTATTTTTAGTCATTTGTTTACAGAAGTAGAAATGACAGAAGTAGTCTGTGAGGGCATTTTTGAAGATTATGGACAGAAGTAGAAGTAAGTATCATGTGCAAGGGCTCAGCTGAAACCCACATACATTTGGTTTGCATAAGAAAACTACTTTTAGTGACTGTATCAGCTAATAGCCAACAATGTTTGATCAGATTTTGACAGTGATGCACAACTGTGTTTCTGCTGTACTTGGAGGTACTGAGAATTTCTTGCATTTTTTTCATGGAACTACATTTTTGCAGTGGTTAGATATATGGTGACTTGATAAGCAGATAGTAGTCTCATGAGGTTACCTACTCATATTCATGCACGACCAGCGTCATGCATAAACCTTCAGAATTTATTTGGTAACTTAACTTGTGGAAGAGTATTTGTTGCGATTAGAATAGCTCTTATAACTTGACTGTCTTTTTTTCATTGTTTCTTTTACACACTCACACATTTTGTTGCACAAACTGCTTATCTGTCAGGAAACGCCAGGAAAGAGAGCATCTTGATAGGTTCCCATTGAGCCATGTCTTTGGTGATATGGTTTCTGTTTGCTGTGTCCTAAACAGTGAAGGCTATGCAGTTAAAAGAATAAATGCATGCAATGTCACAACATAAATTTATCAGTATTTACAATTATTTCTGTGCAAGCCTTTCACACACATTGCTTTGACACGTAGCTACCACAGCGCATATGTACATAGAATATATAGATTATTTGCTGCTCACTCTTACAGACACACACAGCAGTCACACATGGGCTTAAATATGTACAAATATATATTCTGTAGAAGTTAGATGGTTCTATGAGACTGAAACAACTACATCTGGAATGCTCTGTGCTGTTTCTGAATGTTTCTGTTACTTTTTTTTGGCACTTTTCATACATTTAAACATTTAGACAGCGAACTGAAGAAATGGTATATAGAATTTCACTGCACAAGCACCTGGCAACTTCAGCATGAGAAAGTGAGAAAATACTTCTTCTTACAAAGTGAAACAGTGAATATATTGTATCGTTGTCAGTGGTGAGGTGGCATGTAGAGGCTTACTGACATGTATCATACATTTTAAATATGCAAATGATAGATAACCACAGTTGATAAAGAGATAGTGTCAGGTAGAAGTGCTATAGGGTACTGGGTTTCTTCTCCCTTCATATTGCAGTGCAACACTGATGCAACTTCCCTATGAGTTTGTCTGTGTCAGCCACCATGAGTCAACTCCCTTCAGAAAAGACAAAAAAAAATCTTCTTTTGGTGGCCATGTTACATTGAATTATAACCGCACAGCTTCGGTTGAGAGACTCCAATAATCCGGGGCAAAGACACTGGATGGTATTGTACGTCAGCGTTTCATCCATTATCAGTTTGTTGACCTTCACTGAAGTTAGTGATGTGAGAGAACAGAGGTGGTGACAAATGAGGAATGAGTAAACAATGTTTCGCAGAATAGGGAACACCGCTGCCTGTTTGTGACGGCACAAACAAAACTAGCAGGTATTGTCAGTGTAGTGTGAAGAAATGTCACAGGTTTGGTGAGCTGCGAATGACAGAAGCTTCTGGTAGTGTTACAGTTGAGATGATAGAAGGAAGTGCTCACAGGCTGAAAATAGGATGAGCTGAAGTGCAAACACATTTGACAGAGACTAACAGACAGTGAGCATTCAGCTGTGTGACCAGGGTGAGTTTGAGAATTTGATAGTCCATATTTTACTGGACACCGTGATGCTGTGACTTTCTGCCTTTGGTGGTTTTTCTTGATGAGAATACATCCGTAAACAGTGGTTTTTGCTAAACATGATCGTTTCATGTGATTTGACTTCTAGTTGTGCAACAGCTGCAGCTTTACTTGCTGTTTCACAGGAGCCTCTATATCTACATGCTGGTGGAACTATTGATATTCAATCATTAAAAATGAATGCCTTTCAGCTATTTTTCAGACAGTAGCTGTGTTTTTCTTTCTGTACTGTCAGGAAATAATGAAGGAAAGTGAATTATGTTTCTTATCGCTATCTTTGTTTTCCAAAAATATCAACATATTCATGTTTGAGATGTTCCATTACTGCCGTCCATTAACAGCCATTAGTGTTTCTTTGACTCACTTCACTCTCATCTAGCTGTCACATTATTATTGGATTGTCTTGTGTTGGAGGTGTGAGTTTTATTTTAGCGCTTGTGGTTAGGAGGTGCTGAAAAAATTACAGTTTCTACTGCTTCAAACTAAAACGACAGCCTTTTTCATTTGCCTACTTATCTTATAATGTAGGTGAAATGTAAATATGTGTGAGTGAACAGCAGGCGTGTGACAGTGAGACTGGTATAGTATAAGATATGACTGCCAATAAACAAATTTCATTTAGATGTCATGTCTGTAAACACCGAATACAGAAGAATCAACATTATAATGTGTTACATAAACTTCAGTTTACTGTATTCATAACCAAATGCTGAAAAAGCATTCAAAACCAAGGTCATAAAAGGAACAGTGTGCGTCTGTTTTATTATTAAATATCAAATAATCTCCTCCTATTACATAATCTGACAAAGAATACATTTTAGGATTTGATGGACACCTTTCACCTTAACTGTACAAAGGCAAGCTGTACATTTAGGTTACCAGGATGATAAGCAGGATATTAATAATAGTTGGGGAAAACGCTGTACCACAAGGGGAAATGTTGGAAACAGGGAATGTTGCTGGCATGAAAAGCAGGGCTTATGCAAACTACAGCTAATCACACACCGATATGTGCTCACACTGCATCTCTGTTCATCTTTTTCCAGATCTGCCCTCTCATCTGTTACAGTGGCTTTGCTCTGACTCTATGAACAGTGGGTAGGTATTCACTTCAATTCTGCTAAAACAGTTTTTAGAAGACATGAAAACACTGAATAATTCAGTGTAGAGTGCAATAAAACCTAGGGCCGAACAAGTCACAGCCCTCAGTTATGATGTGAAAGTGTTTAGTGTTGTTCTGCCAAAAAGAAGCTGGGTGTTAAGATGCTACCATGCTTTAGAAAGCTATTCGTTGATTACTTGTTCTCGTTTAGATTAATCCTGACTGAATCATGTCCGAAAACATACTGGAAGAAATCTTCATTAAGCGATCTCAGCAGAAGAAAAAGACCTCCCCTCTGAACTACAAGGAGAGATGGTTCATTCTCACCCAGGAAAAAATAGCCTATTACGATTTCGATCCTGACAAGCGGGTACGTATGTGGCCCTGCGGCGAGCCTTTATTGAAGCAGCATTTGTCTCAGATTAATGCTTACTGGCACCGTTACACAAACATTTTTCTGTTCATTCCTGAGTTACCTGACTGTTTCCTCATCTGCTAAGCAGAAGCGAAAAAGTCTCAGAGGGTCAGTTGACATTGAGAAGATCAAGTGTGTAGAAACGGTCCAGCCGGAGAGCAACACCCCACAGGAGCGCATGTATGCATTCCAGGTACACATATTTTTTTCAATTTACTTTTCAGACAGAGAAGAACATCTGAAAATGTCCAGAGAGTCAATTCTCTGTGATGGAGAGACATCTTAGCTCAGATTGGTTAACAGAAAGATTGACCTGTATCAATGTTAATCTAGCAGTGTGGTAGAATGATAATGGTGGGTTCAATAGTTTCCCCAACATTACTGTAAGTTTATTTAAAAATCATGCACAAGCTTGAAGATGTAACATGAGGGAGGCTTGTAACAGTGTTTTTCCTTGGCAGACAGAAACTTTCCAATCTACCCGTAGTTGATATTGTGAAAGTCCATTGTTAAGAAGTGAAACCATCTCTCACACTCAGATGAACTTGGGACTTTCGGTGACAGTGCAGGTGTTGTCATTGCCATAATTTAGGGTAGCAAGGTAAAAATGTGTCTGTGGATTTATGGTTTTAACTTTAGTGACGACATTTGAAACAATATATCCAGCAATACTGCGCATAGGAGTGTCACATGCAGTTACAAACTTTTAACAGCTTAAGAGTAAAATTTACTCAATGTGTTGATGGAATATGGATTTTGCCACAGGTCATTTACGATGAAGGGCCGCTGTATATCTTTGCAAAGACTGAAGATGTTCGGGCTCAGTGGATAAAGAAGCTGAAAGAATGTAAGTATTTGCATTCAGATTTCCATCAGTATTCCATACTGACTTTGCAATATTTGAGCATATCTTAACTTTGTCCAATGCCTGTCTATGCAAATGTTGTGTGTGTGTGTGTGTGTGTGTGTGTGTGTGTGTGTGTGTGTGTGTGTGTGTGTGTGTGTGTGCGCCTATAGTGGTGCGCTTCAACAAAGATCTGATGCAGAAGTACCATCCTTGTTTCTGGGTCGATGGGATGTGGCTATGCTGCCAGCAGGAAGTTAAACAAGCTATGGGTTGCAAAGTGCTGGATAGTAAAAACGGTAAGGAGGCTCTCTTCAGTTTGAAATCTGCAAAAATCAACTGCTAAACTTTTAAATGAATCAATTTAGGTTTTACATCTAAAGAATCACGGCGAAGGGGATCCAGGAAACCTCTTCCTCCAACTCCTACAGAGGTATGCACTCAGTCCTTTTAGATTAATATTCCCCAGTTACAGACAATTCTGTGCTATGTTAAATCCACTTATTTTCTATTGTATCAGGAAAAGCCTGGTCGTCCTTTACCTCCACAGCCTGCTGAGCCACTCGGCCCCTCTGTAGGCATGACGGTCATAGCTGAGTATGATTACACACCCATGACACCCCAAGATCTGGAGCTGAGGAAGGATGAGGAGTACACCATCCTGGAGATGTCTGACACCAATTGGTGGAGAGCCCGAGATAAATATGGGTGAGCTGACCTGGATGCAAAAATGAGGAGATCTAGGACCCAAAACAAAGCAAGAGCACTCAAATGTATATGGGATGTTTACGATCCTGCATTCATTCTGCAAGCAGTGGTGAAATAAACTTGAATAAGTGAATAAAGAGCAGGAGAACCTTCAAGGTTCAAGGTTTCTTTATCTTTGCATGTATCATATCATATCCTTGCAGATATGAACATCTGTGGGTTTTTTTTTTACTATATCTGACAAAATGAAGTTTCAGTGGGACTTCATCTGTTGTGCCATTTAAATTGGACACTGAGAATATTTCATAGCAGGATTTGTACAAAATCATTTTGATACTCAGAATATGTTTAATTAATCTGAAAGACAGAAAACTGCATATAGTTTTCTAAGAGCGAGAAATTGTTGATGAAATTGTTCCAGTGTTGGTGAGCACTTCACAGTCCAGCCAAGATGCCCACAGTAGTGTATTTATGAGATGTTATTTTTAATGTACAATGTTGTGCTTTGTTTTACAGAAAAGAGGGTTACATACCAAGTAATTATGTTGTGGAAGCAGAAAATGGGCTAGAAAAGTTTGAGTGAGTATGAGCACTATTGTTGCACTAAGATGTTGCTGTCTGTATGTGAGTTTATTTTTAATTGTGGAATTGATAAATGCTGACAAAATAATATAAAAAAATACAAGATGATTACGTTTATTTTCACAGCTGGTACTGCAAGAATATGAACCGAAGTCAAGCAGAACAGCTGTTAAAATCTGAGGTAAACTCTGGCATACACAATGTTATAGGAAAACGTGTTTTGCATGTTTGAGCATCTACAAGTTAGTGAAACTTCTGAAAGATAAGCTGTACATTGTTCCCTCAGAACAAAGATGGAGGCTTCCTGGTACGGGACTCAAGCAAGGCCGGGAAATACACTGTGTCTTTGCTCACTAAGGGCGGCGGGTGAGTAAGCTCAGTGGTGTTAAACACTGATACCATTTATATAATGTAGCCACTGGCTCCAGTCATGTGTGAACGTATGAAAAGAAGAACTGTTTGTAATGAAAGCGGAAACAGTGGGCCACAGAGGGACAGAGATGTAAATTATCCATGCAAAACCTGGACTAATCTGCCTACTGAACCTGTTAATCTCAGACTGAACTGAATTGTGAATAACACAGAGGAGATATTTCTCCCATGCATTCATGATAAAAGACAGGATCCTGTCTCAATGAAAAACTGTTGACTAAATCTACCAAAAGTTACTCTTGTTATTCTCCCCACAGGGAAACTACTGGAAGCTGCAGACATTATAACATCTGCACCACCCCGCAGGGCCAGTTTTACCTGGCAGAGAAGCATAATTTCAACACCATAGCGGAGCTCATCAACTATCACCAGCACAATTCAGCAGGTTAATAGATATTTAATAAAGAATTATTCAAGTTTCAATTCTCTCATACGTGTTATGGGATAAAATATAATGTAGTCATGGTAACGGGAAAAGGGAAATGAGAAAAGGGGGGGACACTGTAAAACTTTACAGAAAAATCTAGTGAAATCAGTTGAAGTTTCCTCCTCAGTTTGATGTGTTTGATTTTTTTCAACTTGAAATTTCTAGTCTTTAATTGCACACCAGCTCAAAACCAAAACTCCTAAGTTATCATCAGGACAATCCAGCAGATTAATGCAAGAGCCCTGAATATATAGATACGTAATAAAGCATATTGCAGGTTTTAATTCTCTGGTATTTGTTACAGAAAAATATACAACGAAAATCTAGTCATGATACCACGGAAAGGGAAATGACTCAGCAGGGGGGAAATACTGTAAAGCTTTACACAGAAATTTAGTAGAATCAACAAATGTTGTCCAACACTTCTTCTTCCTTAACTTGGTGTAAATATGTCAGTTTAATTAATCCAAAGTTAAGATTTGTAGTTTTTATTTTCAGAACTTCGCAACATGGCTTGTTCTTCTTAAGGTTTTCTGATTTCAAATCATGAGTCAAATGTATGCAGAATTTCACTAAATTAACACCATCAGATCATAATTCTGTCTCCAGTTTGGCGTCCTTGTTGTCTTTGTACTTATTCTGGACTCCAATAGATTCAGCATGTTAGAAGGGGGAAAAAAACGCTTTAAAGGGTCAAAGGTTTTCAAAACAGACTTTTTTAATTAGGTTGAAATAATTTTGCACATGAAAACAACTACCTATGCGATTCAGTAGACAATGGGTTTACACAACAGAGGATGTTTGTTACTGGTAAGACATGCAAAGTATATTTTTTGACTAAACCTAAAATTTTGAGGCAGCCAGTTCACTCCTATTTTAAAGTTCAAATAAATAGTTAAGTTTTACAGTAAAAGTGGCAAACTGTACGTATACACCATCCTACTCATAAAAAAGCTGCTCATACTTGGTAATGTGTTTTTGTTTTCTTTTATTACCAGGTATGGTTTGCAGGCTGAAACACATTGTATCGAACCGGGCACGGCCTCCATCAACACCGGGGCTCGGCTATGGTGAGAGCATGACTGCTTTCTATAAATATGAGCATGGCATCAGTCTTCACATCTAACTCTCAGCAAAGGGCTATAAAGACATGTCCCAAAATGTCAAACTTATTTTTCATTGTGGTTTCTGCAAGTGTTTAAAGTGCCCCTCCGTGTTCTTTTGTCGACTCAGGCGTGTGGGAGATCGACCCCCGCTACCTCACCTTCATCAAGGAGTTGGGCACAGGTCAGTTTGGAGTGGTGAAATACGGAAAGTGGCAGGGCAAGCATGACGTGGCCATTAAGATGATTAAAGAGGGCTCCATGTCTGAAGACGACTTCATAGAAGAAGCCAAAATCATGATGTAAGTGCAAATAAATGAGGCTGAATCTCTGGATTGATCATTAGTCAACTCAGTGACCCCAGTTGAATATCTAAACTGTGTTGACTTTGTGCCCGAGACTCATAAAACTGACGTGTCACACTGGGAAGGGTAGCACCGGCAACTTCTTTGACAGAAAACCATAATACTAAACTTCCTTCTCTTATTGCTCAAACCAGGAAGCTTCGCCATGAGAATCTGGTCCAGCTGTACGGTGTCTGCACCAAACAGAGGCCCATTTATATAGTGACTGAGTTCCTTTCCAATGGCTGCCTGCTGACATACCTGAGGGAGGGCCTGAAGCAGCACCCAACAGCCGTCCAGCTCCTAGAGATGTGCAAAGACGTCTCTGAGGGCATGACCTATCTTGAGTCAAAGCAGTACATCCACAGAGACCTGGTGAGAGACAAAGATCTGCTGTGTGTCAGTGCAAAACAAATGTTAACACAGCCCTACATCACTCTAGCAAGATACACTGTGGTTTGGTATTCAAAGATAACACTAGTAGTTTAATGATTATGCTCAAATCGAAGGTGTTGTTTGTTTTATCTTAAGGCTGCCCGGAACTGCTTAGTAGATGGAAATGGCACCGTCAAAGTGACTGACTTTGGCCTGTCAAGGTAAAATTTTAAGCTACAATATATAGAAAGCACATTGGTGGCTCACAGAGGATATTTTAATCTTCTTCCTCCATTGTCAGGTATGTTTTAGATGATGAGTATACAAGCTCAGCTGGTTCAAAGTTTCCTGTTCGCTGGTCACCTCCTGAAGTCCTTCTCTACTGCAAATTCAGTAGCAAGTCAGACATCTGGGCATATGGTGAGTAATACGTTACATTAAATTAGATTCAACTTTGTCATTGCACAGTGTGCAAGTACCCAGAAAACAAAATGCAGTTTAGCAAACAAAGTGCAAAAGAAACAGAAGTGCAAAAGAAGCTGTAAAAGTGCAGTGCGATGAAAAAAAAAAAGTGTGGTTGAAGTACAGATGTGCTGACATAGACACAGTATGAGTAACACTACAAGTATAAATGTATGCAAAATATATGAATATCTAAGATGTTTAAGTAATATACACTAGTAAACTGTACATGCAGTACCAGTGTATGTAGTATTAACAGAATGAACAGTATGAACATGCTAAGTACATAAACAGAATAATCTGTAGAGTTTAGAATACACTGTAATACATACTTTTTATTTTGGATCAATTGTCAATTCATTTATGCATTTCTGGTCAGTTATAAGAGCAATTAATACTTAAGATTTTACAAAATGCCACCTTATATGCGTATTAAGCATCATGCCTTTACATATTAACTGTTTATATACTTTATCAGGGGTTTTAATGTGGGAAGTGTACACTTTGGGACGGCTGCCATATGAGCGTCTCAACAATACGGAAATCGTGGATCAGGTGTCCCGGGGCCTGCGCCTCTACCGCCCCCAGCTGGCCAATGAAAAGGTCTACAGCATTATGTCAAGCTGCTGGCAGGATGTAAGTGAATTTTTTCCTGCGTTGTAAGACTCACTCATCTATAGACTGATAATAGTACGTGAAAATATTTTCTGAAACCAGTCTCAAGGTTTCTCTTTGTTTTGTTTTCAGAAAGCGGATGAGAGACCCACGTTTCAGGAACTGGCGCTGACTGTACAGGATTTGCTTTATGAGCTCCAATAGATCTCTAAATAAAACAAAAACAACGCACCATCTCCTCATAATGTCCATGGAAAGGTGATAAAACCCATAAAACAGTTAACAGTCTGCATGAGGAGCTACACAGTCATTCCAAGGTGCTCTTTAATGTTAATATGTGTAAAGTAAATGTCACAGTTACTCATTAATTACAGCCATCGCATTTATAGAAGTACAGCCAAATAGACTAGCATTTAATAGGTGTATATTTTATTGAAGGTTACTGGATTAAAAATGTGTGTTTTTACTGTATTGTGTGTATTTTATTTTGTGGAATCATTGTGGAATGTAGACACTTTTGCATGTGAAAACAAGCTTTGTAAGATGTATGTATTGCACAAATAAAAGCCAAGTATACCAGGCTTTGAAATGACTGAAGCATCATGTGAAAAGAAATGGCAGTCGAAACATCTGAGAGACCTGTTATTCTTCAGTTGTAAACAAATAAAAGCTGCTTCTTGTCTGCAATGTAGAAGCTAGTTTTCACTTTGACAGAAAAGTTGAGGGAAGCCTAACTTACAGCTCTGAGCGACCAATTCTCTCCATTTTTCCCCTCCACATTTTACTGATGTAAAACCACGTTAGACATTTCAGGATAAACCCCAATGATGTCTGAAACACACTTTCAAATTTGTGAAACATTTATTCTATTGGTAAAAATGCCAAAAACAGAGCTATTGCTGCCTTCTTTACTGTAAACAACATTCAATAAGGTCCAGTTCTAAAAGAACTAAATATAGACTCTGTGAAACCTTTATTCAATATGTCACAATAAAAAAGGGAGATTTTGCAGCTTTTTTATGTAGAGCAAATTAAGCCAGACAAGAGGTTAAATACATTGTCTCACAGAAGCTAAATATTGTTTAAAATATAATTAATGATCTGTGATACCTCTAGTAATTTTGTGAGAAAAAAAACAGAGGCTAAAGACAATTTTAAACACAATTTTTGTGATACATTTACTGAAAATGAGATAAATTCTTTATTTCATTTATTTATTTTATAAGGTCCAGAAATAAAAAAACACTTTGTAAAGCTTGATCAAATCTGGACTAGATTATATATTTATATCACAATTTCTGGTTTGTGAAACAAACGACTATTTGTGAAAATGCAAAATAGTGTGATATAGTTAATGGTTTATGAAATCGATATGGTCGCATGTGGTCTACAAGAAAAAAAACAGTGAAACCTCTTATTTTTTGCCATTTCACAGAGCAAAGCGTATACACTTTTTAAAATGGATTTAGGCAGAAATAGGCATTTATCTAAATGTCCAACATTTATCATTAAAATGTGGGAAAAATGAGATTCTACAGATGTGGCTTAAGTTTTTCTTAACTTTTCCTTTCAGCGCCGTTTTGTGGTTGCAGTTATACTTCTGTTTAAGTTGGTATTATCTTAACAAGCCATAGTGATTTTTAAAAAATAAATCATATCAAGTGGCTATGGCTGTTGTAAAAGGTTACGTGCGCATGATGACGACAGTTGTCTCACAAACGTGCCCTCTGATTGGCTGATCTACTTCCCGTTTCCCGTCGTTCATATACATACACGTGAAGGTCAGCAATAAACCCGTAAGGCTTTGATAAACAGTAAAATATTGCTCTTACGACATAATTTTTAGCAAATATGGACGGCCAGGGAGCGACAGCTGACCCTCAGCTTCAACACTTCATCGAAATTGAGTCTCAAAAGCAAAGATTTCAGCAGCTGGTGCATCAAATGACTGAGGTTTGCTGGGTAAGATCAGCTTCAAGCTAGCAGCACAACTATGTACTTTGCTTTCAACGTGTGTGTCAGTAGCGTGTAATTGATCGCTATGTTGTATAGACAAAACGTTACAGATGCGTGTTGTCTTTGCTGTAACCGTACATAGTTATATCTAAGTGTAAACACGGCTCTGAACGTAGTTTTTGCTAAGACCTCAGACATAATGGTCCCTACCGAAACCTTATGCAAATAATCAAACGCTAGTTTTACATGTTATTCAGCCCTGCGTTTTATCATCGCAGAACTACAACCTGATGGCTGTCTGTCTGTACTGTAAAATGTTTGCGAAACAAACTATTGAATCTATTTTCAATAATTGTTATGGCTACCATCACAGTCCTGACCTAGCTAGCGCTCCCCGAAGAAGAGTGGAGTGAAACGACAATTTGGGGAAAAGTTGGATTTAGACATTAATTACAGCGTATAAAAACAATAATGTCATACCAGAGTGAAAGTAGCAATTTCTCAGATCCCAAAAATACATCTAAAGATGCGAGCTGGTGCTCAATATCAGGTTAAAGTACAATTTCTTTAAATGTTTGCATTTCGGACGTTACGTTACTGAATCACGTACGACGTGCTGATGTCACAGCTGCTGGGGCAACGGCACGCGCTACTACATTAAAGTCATTATAGGCAAGTTTTATCACATGGCGGCCATCTTGGTAAATGGCAGTTATTTTGGAGAGCATGGATGTGGAGAGCGCCGTAGCTGCAATGTAAATGGTCATTTGGACACAATAAATGCATGTGTATAAACACCTCTCAAATATGAAAACCTGTGTAAATAATTTGTTGACTTTGCCCCTAAAAAGTTTTAAAAAGTGTACTTTGTCCATAAGTTAGGCTCCCTCTTTTCACACTTAGACTTTCAAGATACTCACTTGAGTCAGTGCAGCAACACAGTTGGCTGAATATTTCCTGATTTGGCTGTTACAAAGCAATTGATTGACTTTTGGGGGGAAGGGCGGGACATGTCATACAGAGTTCTTCTTTAGATTTCTATTCCAGATTCTTTAAGTTGCTTTCCTTGTAATGTCTCTCACAATATTAGCAGTACCTGTTGTGGTGAAGTCATCATCCCTTTGCATGAACCTCAAATTTTGCAACCTAATTCCGCATTACAAATGATTTGAACAGTTATTTGATTTTAAATGAGAATTGTGGTTTCAAAGAATGCAATTCACAAATTTGAGACTGTAATTGAACATATATGCCACATGGTGTGTCTGACCCTGTGTTTAAACTGTTATTTTACAAATTCATGCATGTGTAAGAATCATTTGTTTGGTGGTAGTTCATGTGGTAATGTGGATATTGAACTGAAGATTGACTTTAAATTGTTCTGTATTTTTCACAAATGGTTCAACACTAATTTGAAACAAAAATTTACATTTACTCTGGTCTATCATGTTGCTACCGAGTAAGTCACCATACATTCTTGTACATGATTTGATGAGCTGGTGACGTATATACAGAAATAAGGTGGACTTAAATGCTCCTCCGACTTAGGGGGTGTCGACCCAGATTTTTCTGTTAAGGAACACATTTTTTTTTAGTTATATATAATTGAATTTAACATCACATGAATGCACTTTATGTGATGATCTGCTTATAAGACGTTATATGTTCTATTGCATCTCTTCTAAATTGGTGTCTTTGTCTTCAGGAGAAATGTATGGATAAACCTGGTCCAAAGCTGGACTCGAGGACAGAAATCTGCTTCGTTAACTGTGTGGAGCGATTTATTGACACCAGCCAGTTCATCCTAAACAGACTGGAACAGACTCAGAAGACCAGGGGGTCATTCTCTGAGACCATGTTAGACTAGAAACTGACACTGAAAGGACTGACGAGGCACACATACAGGACCACTGCTCAGAGAGAAGGCCGTTTGGTCCTGACACAGCTGTCTGTACAGTATGGCGAAGAGCTGTCCAATCAACCGGGAAAAGGAACAACATCCAGTGTTACTTTTGATACAAGTGCCTGAAATTAACACCATGTACGAACTGGTGTACAAGTCTAGGGTTTTGTTTGTGGTCTGCTGGAATGTGAGTGTTGCAAATTGCTTCCACTGTGATCTGTTGCTAGCAGTTACCTTATGTTGGTTTTGTCAGGTCGTTGAATTCAAATAACTTAACACTTAAACTGTAAAACTGATATTGAATGCATTAGCATTCACTGCTGTAACTCGTGGGTTAAGTGCAGGAGATTGCAGAAGGACTGTCACATCTGGGGCATTCTGCTACCAGCCACAAGGACTTCACTACCCACTGGTATAATATAAAACAACTAATGATGTCTTGACTGAATCAGCATAATCAACAGCTAAAGGTTCTGGACTGTACATATGCAATAAACAAAATGCCAAATAATTGTGCCTGTCATTTGGAAAAGCCTTGTCAAATATTGTTGCATAGTTATGTTTTAATCAGTATTATCAAACACACAAAAAAAGTACAGTTATATCAGGAATATGTTACAGCTCGGCAAATGTTGGGAATTAATTTATACATTGAAAGAACATTCTTTGGTGCAGTTTGTGTATAATATTGAGGTAATATAGTACCATCAAAGAAATTATTCAAACTTGAATTCAGGGCAATTTAAGTTTTTGCCTTAACACTGGTTGCAAATCATTTCATTCACCTGTATGTACAATCAAAGTTAAAAGTGCTATGAGGATGTAATAGTTTTCTGTAACAGAAGGCACAATCTGGTTTATGTAGGCTAATATAACAAATTTTTTTTGTAAAACTCAATACAGCGTAACAGACATTCACATTGATATAAATTATACTACATACATTTTTTTTTAAAACTGAAGAAACTAAGAACGTACACTGTAAGTAAAATCCAGAGTACTGATGGTATGTTTACGGCACCTTTGTTCATCCAGTGCATTCTGCATTGTTTAAGACAGATTGAGTTCAGATTTAGTAAACTTGTCACATTGTAAAGCTGTGATGTGCATTAAGGCTTCAGAATTGCAAAAAGCAATTTTTCTAAGTGGTCACAGACTTTGGTCCTCGTTAAGGAGCTCTCTGGTGTATACCCCACCCCCCTTTCGAGCCTCCTTCTCTGGGCAGCTTCATCTCACCCTCTGTTTGGGAGTCGTGGTTGGGAAGAGCCACATAGGGCTGGTGGCCCCATGGAAAGCCCTGAGGACCCTTCCTCAGATAGAGTGGCAGGGAATCCCAGGTAAATGTAATATCCTTGAAGGCATGGAGGAGGAAAATTCCCAAAATGATGGTGAGGAACCCACTAATCGTTCCAACAACTCCGTCAGTGGTCATACGCAACCATTCCTTGAAGAGGATAGCTGAGCAGGCCATGACTGATGTGGTGAAGAATACATAGTAAATAGGAGTAACTATAGAGGTGTTAAATATGTCAAGGGCTTTGTTCAGGTAGTTGATTTGAACGCTGACACAGATTACCAGGCAGACGACTAAGCACCAGAACAGCGGCTCCTTCAGCACTGCTGTCCCAGCAAACAGCTCCTTAATGCCAATGCCCAGGCCCTTGACACAAGACACAGAGAGGGAGCCAATCACAGAGCAGATCAGGATGTAGACCAGCACATTCTTCTGTCCGAACCGCGGAGCCACAGCAAAGATAAGAACCAGGCTGCTTCCCACAACGCACACAGCAAACACAATGAAACCTAGTGGGAGCATTCAAGAAGGAGTTAGTACCCTGAAAAAAAACAAACAGCAAACCCTTATCTGGGATTCAGTTTCTAAAGCGTGGTTAATCACATCACATCAATGAAGGTGTGGGCCCTACCTGGGTCCTTAAGCTTCTCAGCCATTGCACTGAGGGAGGCAACCTCTTCTTCCTGCGGTGCATGGATCACCATGACTGTGGAGCCCAGGATGCACAGCAAACAACCAGTCTTCCCATGCACATTCAGCCTCTCATTCAGAAAGTAAGAGGAGAGCACAGCACTGGGAAAGAAGCACACAACACATACATATTTAAAAGGATGATATATTTTTCTTTTTATGAAAACCATAGAAAGGAGGTTTTCGTCACTCTGGTTGATTCATCCTCAGTGAAAGGGCACTTGTGTATATAGTTTACCCATACATACTGCTCAAACAAAAGTAAATAGTATTTTCACAAATATTGACACTCTATTGCAGTTTATATTACATTACTGCATCACACTACCAGCATGCCACAATCATCCAGTGGCAGAACAATAAACTTGAGGACAATTACCTGATGAGTACACTCAGTGCTCCAAGAGGAGTCACCAGTGTAGCTGGTGCAAATGCATATGCAGCAAAGTTAGCAGCTTCTCCAGCTCCCACTACAACATATCAAAATCACAATCAGTATGCACATATTAATAGCTGTGGCATCTGCCTAGGTTAAACGGTGAAAAAAATATTTTTCTTCCAACCCACATGTGCAAATGTGCTCTTTAGAGGAATGTGTATTTCAACAATATGGTGTGGGTGCTGCATTTACTGCGACGTCATCAGCAAAATACCAAACCCACAAGAAGCTCATTTCTGCTTTAAAAAAAAACGCAAACAAAGACCACAGTGTTTGTGGGCATGGCTGGCCAGCTGGGCAACCAAGTAACAGCTGACCACATCTCCCATTTTAATGGCAGAATTAATTCCGTAAATCATTCACTTACTTGAGATTAGTCCTGCCCACCATAGCCATTCTTTCAGGTAAGCATACCCCCCTTGACCTAGGAGATAAAGAAAGGAAACATAAATTAGACAACAATAATAGTCTGACTTTAAGTTTAAGCATCATTATCTTTCACCAGCATATGATCCTTTAGAAGAGCTTTATTAATCTTAATTTACATGCTGTAATCAGGTATTAAATATAAAATATTAAGACTGCATAGGTCTTCTGACCCCTACACCTCCTTGAAATATACTTTTAGTATTGTGATATATGCTTTCCTTTGCAGGAATGAAGCTACAGTTATTAGTTTCTGTTTGGATTAATATTATACATAAAAAATATATTAAATATAAAACGTTGCTATGGATTACACAGCAAAAAAATACAAAAATTATTTGAAATTAGTGCCACATAAACCTACTCAAGCAGCAAACTGTGGCTTACACTTCAGTTCATCAGTAACATATCAAAAATATAATGGATTATGATAGAGCTGCAACTAATAGTTAATCAATTAGTTCATGGACAGAAAACTAAGATCCATGTGATCTGTGAATCATTTTTTATAGAAAATTAATTGGTGCTACTCAAAGACTTCATGCTTGTCTTTAAAATGTAGTTGAGACGCTAAAATGTAGTTGAGAAGGGTTTTTGTGATCGTTAATATCTAGGTTTTAGATGCTTGGCTGGACAAAACAAATAATGCAAGTACAGAGCATTAGCATTAGTGTTTCTATTCTATATCTAAAACATAATTTACTTTTGCTTTTTCATCCTCAAATCCCCTTAAAAAAACTAATAGTGCGTTCCTTTCTTCCCCATGGTTGGAGCTCTAAGTCCATGTGTTGTTTGAGAAGAAATGCATCATTTAGCACACATACTTTTACTTTCTTTTCTTTTACTGAAACAACTGGGTGCTTGTTGTCACACTGGAGAAAATTTAGCATTTTTGTTGATATTCTACATTGCAGATTTGGTACTCAAGTGCAGTGGTTCCAAACATACATGTTAATACCCTCAAAAATCACAAGGAAAGGGTATTTTTAGTACACAAAATTGACTTTTTTTTCTTGGCATTTTAAATAGTGAGGTATTGGATACTTCAGCATTTTTAAGGCTCTTAATTAAGTTGTCTAAGTCATATATTATTGGAATTATTTTACAAGTCAGAAATTATGGCATTCAACAGCATATTTATTACTAATGGAAAAAAAAGTCGTTTGCAGCGAGAACTGTATGCTAACAACAACGATCTGCTGCTTCTATATTTAATAGGCTACTTTGACTTGACACTTTCATACCGTGTGCACGAATTTTTCAGCATGATTTGTAAAAGTTTCTTGCTATCTAATTACACAAAAACGAAAGATTTTGATTATTTCTTCCACCACTAACATTTTCAGTTAGCTGCAGTTTAGTTATTAATAAAAACTCCCTTCACCTGCTCGCATTGAACCCTTGCTGGCCAATCGCAGCAGGCCTTTCTTCTTCAGGATGAAACTTGAGCCGATAAACACACTGGAGCTCACAGCCAGAGACAGACCAATGTAGAAGTCCAAACGGTTCACTTCCATCTGAAACAGCACAAAATGGCGTATGAAATCATAAAACGTGTGAACTTCTATCGTGAACTATTAAGCGAGTCATGCAACAAGCGCCCCGTGTTGAACATCACATGATAGGGTGAGTCTGTTCTGCGACGACTTTAAACTAGCTTTACAGACGACGAGAGACGCCGAGAAAAGGTAAAATACGAACCGTTTTAACTTGGTTTTGTTTTAGTTAAGCTTAAAACACTATTTAGCTGCCTTCTTAACGCTATTGTTAGTAAAGTGTCGTACCTCGGTTGTCACGTCAGGTCCATCCGTCGCCGTTGACGCACCACAGGAAACGGAGCAGCTGATTGGCTAGCTGTCACCGCGCTACTTCCTGGTGGTTGTCCTGGAAACCGGGGTGGGGGTGGGGGCGGGCTTTTTTGTTTGTTCCAGTCAAGCTACCGCTTTCTGTTGTCCTGCTCATTTACGGGCACGGTATTCAGTCATAGATTATATTTAGCGTGAATTTGTTGTGAGTGTATCAGAAGTACAAGGTGCTTATTATACAGCCCTTATCTGTCCTGATGGCACATAGATATACAGGGCTGCCAACTTGTGACCAGACCTTAGAGTGAGACTTGGTTTGTGCGGGATGCTGACAGGGGGTCTGGGGGCCCTCTCCCAGAATTTTTTTTACATTATTGATCCTATTTCCTGCATTCTGGTATAATCTACAAGCATTTTTGCCTGTTAAAATCTTATTATAGAGATAACATTAGGGCTTAATTAAAAAACACTGAGCAGAAAATAAAAACAGAGCAAGGGCAAGCAGTGTTGAAAATGGTTCTTCATGTAAAATATGGATGAAAGTTCTGTGGCTGGATGTGCACAACACATTTCAGTATTTTCCATAAATATATGCATAATTGAAATAACTCCAGCAACCACTTTGTAACATTTGTCTTGGAGGATTTTAATGCGCACACTCAACAGCTTCAAGTTGACCACATCAGCCAACTACACAATAAAAAGTGCTTAAGCAAAAACAAAACATATCTTAATAACTTAAATTATCCATTCACCGAAAAGAATTACAATCAGATGCTGAACTCTCTATTTAATGTCAAAACAATCCATGTGACTCTAAAAACTCAACAGCTTTACAAACTCTAAGACTAAACTCTCCACAAGGATCTAAAATAAGTTGGTCTTCTACATGAGAGCTATAATTATATAAAAAAAATTAAAAATATTAAGGCCACGTTTGGCCTGGATTGTATATAAATATATACAATCCAGCCCAAACGTGGGGAAGCCAGATCAAATTTATGCAAAAAAGATTAATCATGGGTTCACTGGTACAGCAAAACAAACATGATTATTATATAAAGAATCGCTCATCACCAGAATAGATCTTTACTGTCATCGTCAGGTACCTGTCAGTGAGGGGTGGATGAGAGCCGCTGCGGCGCCTAATTAGCCTGACAACATGCGCAATGACTGGGGAGGGTGCAGGACGGAAAGACGGACCGGATTTTCACAAACCTGGCGTTCTCTGGAGTAAAAAGGCGAAGTGGATTTCCTCAAAGGTTGCATATTCCCATAACAGCAAAGTGAAACTTTTTTTTTTTTTTTTTTTTTTTTGCCCGTGTGATATTTGGAGTTTGGCGTGAGAGCGTGTGAAGGGACTGAGTTGCGTGTGTCTCACGGCCAAAGCGTGAGAGTTGGCAGCCCTGGATATATAGCTATTATTTTCATCATTACCGTAATTGTTGCTGGGTACCGTTAACTAGTATACATAAGACAAAAACAAGAAGCAGATCATTGAATGAAATGAGGTTAAATGACATAATGTTTTGCTTTCTTGGTGAAAACTACTTAAATTCTCAATGATTACATAATTTATGATGGAGCATTGCATGTGTCAATGCATCTAATATGTCATTTGTAAAAACATAACAAAACAAAACTTAAATTTGTGAAACAAAAAGTTTTTTCATTTTATTTTTGGGGAACCATCGGAGTACCAAATCTGCAATATCTGTTAATGTTTGTCAAATGCTTCTCTGAAAGTAGCACACATCTGTTTCAGTTTTTTTGTGTGTTTGTTTTGTTTTCCACAAGTATATGTTTATTGGCCTATCCCCTCTGTAAGAACAAATGGATGTCAGTCAATTGGGGAAAAAAGAACACGTGATTAGTTTTGCTCTTTTGTAGGGATATTTGTAAAACAAAAATATATTATACTTTACAGTCTATATACAATATTCAGTAGCAATACATGTGCTGACACTGCACATGGAAGGTACAATTATATGAAAATAAATCTACAGACATCAGGCCATGACCGAAATCAAAACTTGATAGCTTTAACATCTTAAAACGTGATATAATCATAATATATTTTTGCTTAATTTTGCAGAGAGACTTTGCAATCTGATTGGTGGTTTGTGTTCACAATGCAGCGTTGTGATTGGACGAGCGGTTGTCACTCATAGAATCCGGAAGAAGGGCTAACCTTGACAAGCTAGTAGGAAAACACATGGGCTCAGGCTTACAAAAACTGTTGAAAATTGGTTGATTTCTGCCAGTTCAAGTGAAAATATTTAACAGGAGCAGTCCGAGATCTCCAATGCATTTTTCATACTGTGGTGCCGTTTTTCCAGTGAACTATTTAAAACGAAAATCTTTCAGCGTTTTGATAGATTAACTGTATGACAAACATTAGCATTTCCCTCGGCTCCCTGGATTAAGTATCGTTTGGTGATTTACATGTGGACGTGAGCTGGTGTCCAGCGATGAGGTTACCGTTTCTATTTGTCACAAGAGCCCGTGGAAGTGTTCTCAGACTCCAGCTAAGACAGTTTCTATCACCAGTTCCAGCCCTGTGGAAACCTCAGAGCAGCGCTGCTTTGAGATTCACCAGCACTCAGCTGAGCAAAGAGGACAGGAGCTTCTACATAACCACCCCCATCTTCTATGTCAACGCTTCTCCTCACCTCGGACATCTGTACTCCGCTGTGATAGCTGACTGTTTACACAGGTATAAAGTACTGCAGGGATTCAACTCAAAGTTTGCAACAGGTAAATCCTCCTTTTATAAAAAATGTGTAAATGTACAGGTAACTTTTGGTGCCAGAAGTTGCATGTAAAATGTACAATCTGTAAATTCTGCTATTGTGTTATTGTCAATGTCTTAAATAAAGTCACAACAGACCTGATAAAATGATCTACTAAATCCTTCAGTTATTTTTGTTTTCAAGCACAATGATGGAAAAAAAATCGTTGCAGTGTCTTAAATGTGAGGGATTTTGTGAGATGCAAGACAAATAAATACTTCACCCTGAGATTTTTTTTTCCTTTTGTCATTTCATAGACTAAAAAAATAATGATATATTTTACAATTCTGCACATCAGGCACTGATGAACATGGCCTGAAAATCCAACAAGCTGCCGAAGCTGCAGGAAAAGATCCTCTGACCTTCTGTACTGATGTGTCAGAGCGATTCAAACATCTCTTCAGCAGCTGCAGCATTTCGTACAGCGACTACATCCGAACCACTCAGCAGAGGCACCGTCAGGCCGTGGAGCATTTCTGGTCGGTGCTCCAGAACAAAGGGCTCATCTACAAGGGTAGTTACGAGGGCTGGTACTCCACACAGGATGAAAGCTTCCTGATGCCGTCGCAGGTCGGTGATGCTCTGGACTCATCGGGGAAGGAGATCAAAGTGTCGCTGGAGAGTGGACACAAGGTAATTCTGGTCATACCTGACTGAAGGCAAACTTTAAAGAATCACACTTTGATAATGACAAGGAATACGACTCATCCTGTGAAAACAGTTGTATCTTCTGCTTCTCTGGAGGAGCCCAGAAACAAATTTGAAGACTTAAGTTTGTCAATCTTCAGATTTCATGTGGAAGGATGTTGTAGAGTTGCAGAAGAGGAATGTTGGGGGAAAAAAAATAGGATATCCTATCACCCAAGGCTTAGTATATAGAAGTGCTACACTTGATTCTTAGAGCATTTTAGAAAGTATAAGTTATTTTCTTTCTGAGAGTCCAATGATAAGATCAACTTCTTCCTCTAAAACATTTCGTATCTTGTTAGTTTGATCCACTGCAGTGTAAAAACAGGTTGTGGTTTCACAAGTGGTTAAGTGCTGAACTACTTGGTCAAAAGCACACAGCAGAGACTCCAGAACAGCTTCCTCATTTCTAGTCTTTACGCTGAGCTTTTTCACTCCACTAACACAGCTTCACTAGCAGATCTTCTCTCCACTTTTTTTACAGGTGGAGTGGATGAAAGAGGAAAACTACATGTTTCGTCTGTCTGCGTTTCGGACTCAGCTGCTTGACTGGCTCACAGGAAATCCCCAGGCTGTGCAGCCTGAGCGTTTCCACCAGGCTGTTCTCCAGTGGTTGCAGGAAGACCTTCCCGACCTCTCAGTGTCCCGTCAGAGAAGTCGTCTTCAGTGGGGGATCCCGGTCCCGGGAGATGCTGAGCAAACCATCTATGTGTGGCTCGATGCCCTTGTGAACTATCTCACAGTAGCTGGCTATCCAGATAAACACGACCAGTGGTGGCATGTGGCCCACCACGTTATAGGAAAGGACATCTTAAAATTTCATGCCATCTACTGGCCGGCTTTTCTTCTCGGAGCTGGACTGCCGCTGCCTCAGGTGATACATGTGCACTCTCACTGGACAGTCGAAGGAAGAAAGATGTCTAAAAGTTTAGGTAATGTGGTAGATCCTCTTGAACGCTCACAGATGTTCACAACTGATGGCATGAGGTATTTTCTCCTGCGTCAGGGTGTCCCGGACTCAGACTGCGATTACACAGACGACAAAGTTATCAAGGTGCTCAATGCAGAGCTCACCGACTCTCTGGGTGGTCTGCTCAACCGCTGCACAGCTCCAGCTCTCAACCCAGCTCAGATCTATCCCTCCTTCTGCCCTCAGTCCTTCCCCAAAGAACGGGGAGGCAGAGCTGTGGTTGAAGACTACCACATGCTGGATGCTGTTAAAGGTCTACCGGCCGTGGTAGAGATGCACTATGAGAGCCTGAATGTATACAAAGCTCTGGAGGCCATCAGTGCCTGCGTAAGGCAGACCAACGGCTTTGTTCAGCGCCACACACCTTGGAAGCTGGACACAAGGGACAGCAAAGACCAACGCTGGCTAGACACTATCGTCCATGTCTCACTTGAATGTCTGAGGATTTATGGCACACTCCTCCAGCCAATTGTGCCAGAAATTTCTGACCGGCTGCTGTCCAGACTCGGTGTGCAACCCAACGAGAGGAGCTGGGCAGCTCTGAACTTCCTACCGAGATATGGGGGAACGGACTGTCCTTTTGAAGGGAGAGCACTGGGATCGGACTCTGGAGTGCTTTTTAGTCGCTTGGAAAGTCAAAAAGGAGATAAACACAAACCTAAGAAAGCAAAAAAATCCGCAAATTTGAAATAAGTAAGGTGTTTGCACTCTGAGGTGTAAAGACTAGAGATGAAGGTCGTGGAAGAAAAGTCATCATCATTAGTTTGACAGATATTGCTGTATTAGTTATGAAATTAATGGGAATGTTTTTTTTATTTCCTGACCAAAAATAAATAACATGATTTTTGTTGCAGTCTGGGCCAAAACAAGCATGTTCCCTTAGATCTGGACAATGTGATTTTAAGAATGGGGCATTTCTGTTGCACTACAATGCTTCATTTAAATGGCATGTTGTGACAGATTTTTACTGCTGTCCAAAAAAATGACAGCTTCTGTAGTTTGGATATTGCACTTTGCCGTATCTCAATTCCAATTATGTTACAATTAGGTGTTCAGCTCTTATACCAACTCTGCTACAGCCAGTTTTTTTTTTTAAGCAGACAGAAACAGCACAAACATACCTCCTAGTCATGACTGTGTCCCATAAGTACTTCAGCAAACATTACTCCCACATATAAATGGAATGCTGTCATATTTGGTGTCTGTTTAACACGTACTTTATCTACAATGCCATGCCAAACATCAAGTGCAGCTTTGTGAGGCATCAAACTAGAACAAGTGAACACACCTGTATGGGCCTAAACATGTTGCTGTTGATCTTGTTACCTTTTCATTGAAATTATTGAAGGGGAATTTAATTTTCCCCACACTTATGTTACATAAAGACTTCTGCAGAGTCTGGAACACCACAAATTTGTAGCTATAAGATAATGTCCCTTGAAGCACCTCATGGGCTTCAGTAATCTGGATTTTCAAGCGTCATTCAATATCCACAGTTACTGTCACTTACCAGGAATTATCCCACACCGAGGACACACACTTTGACATTTACAGCAGGTCTTCTTTTCTTTCCGACATTGTGACAGGAGAATCCAAGCTCTGAGTAAAAGAAGTAATGATGCCTGAATTCTATTTAACTGCTGGTTGCTGGGAATTGGCTTGAACAGAGCGATCCTCTGACATTAGCAACACCCGTGCTTTTTCTGAGTCAAAATACCGGCTCTGAAAAGTGTCAGACTTTTCTTAGTCAGTCAGTGACGCCCCCCTTCTACATTGAGTCATCCACTTAAATTATAAGTGTAAAAGTCGTTCCAACCTCTGCTATAAGCTCATCTACAGCTGCACATCGTGTTGGGATTGTTTCACAGTCATAGCCAACATAATAGAAATGCTCCCTATTGATGCATTTGTTCCCCAGAACAAAAGAAAAAACAGTGAAAGCTCAAAATCTTCGCCAACAGGCAGCCAACGCAAAGTACAAGACATAAAAACTGATGTGATTTTTTTAATGAGAAATACACGAAACTGAAAAAATTGTACAAATTGAAATAAAATAAAAAATTGCATTATTCTTATAATTTGTGGTACTTTTTTTTGTACATAGACTTTTCCATCATTTACCATTACGTGTTTACTTCAGATCAGGATCCCTCCATTGATAATCCACAATTACACAACTGAAGTCAAAATATTTTCGGATCGTTGCCTCAGTGGTCAAGCTGGGATTTGGTTCATCTGTTTGGTGGTCCTTGGTGCCTTGAACTGCCGTCCCTCCAAACCTCCAAACCACCTTCCTGGGACTGGACACATTCATTTGCCAATCTGCAGAGCTGGGCCTCCCCACAAAACGAGGACCTATTCTCTGCGTTCTACCATCAACAAGCACGATCAGTAATATGAATTGGTGCCCTGTCCTGGTTGTGTATCTGAAAAAAAGGGGAAAAGGTTCGTTAAAAACTTGGAACCTGAAAACAACAGACACATTGTAAATCCAAAAAAAAATGCCACAAACGTGTCTGACTTACTTGAAAGTTGCTGTTGCAGCTGTCTGACCAGAGCTGCAGTCTGCTGCTGCTGCTGAGTCTGCTGCATTCCCGTTCGTGGGAACTAAAATGAAAATGCACAAACAGTATTAAAAGCAGTTTTTAAAGTTCTTAGGGAATGGATGTTTTTGCATGATTAACTCTCTCGTGAAATACACCAAAAATTAGCATTTAGATTGATTCTCTATATGAATATTTTCAACAAGCATTTCAACTACAAGGTGCTGTCAGAAAAATTGAACTCTGAAGACAAAGATGAATATTTTGAAAATGACTCATGAATTATGTCATTCGTTGGATAAAAACAGTAGCCACAAAGAAAATGACTGAACTGCTGGGTGCTGGAATGTTTAAGTGCACCAAAAAGGAGTTTCCATAAATGTTTAAAAAAATGACCAATGTAATTAAGAAGCTTATCAGTAATAAAAGGAATCTGTGTGCGTGCGGATTTCAACCGTACATCTAATCTGCTTCAAACTTGGGTGCATTGCTGGGAATCTGGTATTGCAGTATGAAGTTTGAAGATCAGATGTCTGTTTTTGGGGTCTTTTTGCAGTCACAGAGTTGTACTCCTCTGACATCTTAACAGTGTTACCACTTCAAATGACATGAACTTTATTTGGATTTCCTACTTGCTCACTATACAGTGAATTAGCCATTTCTTCCAGAGCAAAGAAAAAATCCCACACAGGTATAACTGACTGGACCTGTTGTCTTTTAGATATTGTGCACTTCAAAAGCGACAACTTTCAAGGTAATAAAATAACATGATTTAGCCCTCTAAACTACATTTTTCTGACAGCAACATCTACAGCAATCTACAGCTTCTATAAATACTTGCTAATATGAGTTCGTAAATTCAGGCCTCCTTATACAAATATCCTGCAAATGAACAGACTACTGAATTGGTCTCACCTGGTTTGGACCTACCAAGGGTTGCTGTGGGGGTAGCGGCTGCATGCTCAGGCCCTGGTTCTGTGCCTGACCTGGGGGAGGCACCGCTGACACCTGCTGCTGCTGCTGCTGCGGAACTTGTTGTTGAGGAGGAACCTGCTGTGGTTGGACCTGTTGCTGCTGCTGCTGCTGCTGCTGTTGTTGTTGTTGTTGTTGTTGAACTTGTTGGGCCTGCTGCAGTTGGAGATACAAAAAAAGAGATAAAGGAGACTACATGAAGTCTTGTCACATTTTAATTTCAAAAAGGTATTGAAAGAGTTGAAAAAAGGTCTGAACTTCTCAGCGTGAGGCCGGTACCCTTTATAGCCTCTCATTGAATGTTTTGGTCTGTTAGCAGAATAAATGTGATGTGGAAGATGAAAACACTGGTCAGTCAGAGAAGCTGAAGAAGTTCAGGTCAGAGATCATGCATGAAACATACAATAAAGAGAAGAACTGTGTTTGATTTCATTTTTGAAGTTTCAAACACTAGCCCTAACCCTAACCCAGCAATTGGGAAGTGAGGGATCCTTAAATAATGTAAGGATAATTCAGCCATTACAGTCTGAATATCTGATAGTGGAAGTTTTAACTTCTTTCCACTGTATTTGACCAGAATTGTTCTCATTTTATTTATATGGTTTGAGCGGGACTGGTCTGGTCAGCGGATTTCTGTACAGAAGCAAAGCTGAGAATGTATTTAAAACAGAAACTAAACCATGAACAGAGATTTTAACAAGCAAGTGTTAAGTAAAACATTTGCCACATTGGTGTGATAACATTTTGTTAAATCAGAATCAGTTTGAATGGGATTTGAGTCTTTTTGCTGCCTGCTCTGGTTGGTTTTTCAGCTGAGGCACAGTTCATCTCAAACAAGCATATTCTTTGAGGTGATTATGCTTTTGTTGGCCAAGCACTTTAAAACATCAAGCTTTTCATGACCTCACTCAAGTCATTCTTGCAGCCATACTTACTCTCACCTTAACCTTCACACTGTGATTTATGAAGCACTAACAATGGCAGCCGAAGCAGTCAGTACTGTCTGCATCTCTTTCCCTTTACTTCTATTTGCGGTTTTGAGGTTGTCAGATGCTGATGTTTAGTCCTGAAAACCTCAGGTTAGAGTTATACACCTACATATCTCTACATACACTGACAGGTTTCAGCTGATCAATCACTCGTTAATATAATCAAACAACCTGAATTTACAGTCCACATTATGTTCAGTAACCTAATGTGTGTACACATATTTATTTGCCAGAATCCATTTTACCAATAACAATAAAGAAGTCACAGTTAGGACCTTGATAAATGAATGATCAGTGACGTACTCTGAGTGCTTGCTGTCTGAGGTGGTACTGCTGCTGTTGCTGTGCTGCTTGTTGCTGCTGCTGTTGCTGTTGCTGCTGTTGTTGTTCTGCCAACATCTGATTGGGCCTCAAGCTCGGATGGACAGCCTGACCTCCCATGAGGCCGTGGATTATGGGGTTCTGTTGAATGGGCTGGTGGGCAAACCTGAGGTTTCGAAAACAAGGAAAGAAATTAGTAGGTATCGATGCATCCACAATGTAATGAAGGAGAAACGTTTACAAAGCAAAAGCAGCTGCCTCCGCTGTACATTGCTGACCTCTGCGTGTTCTGCATATTGTGTGCGTAGCCTGGAGCATGCTGGTGAACGTAACCACTGGGCTTCTGCTGCATTTGCCTAAGAGGATCCACCACAGCCGGGTTGGCTCCAGGATGAGTGCCCTGGAAGGTTTGGTTCCCATAGGAGGAAGGAACTATACCACCACCTTGGGACGGATGCTGCTGCATGCCCATGTGTGATCCGTATGAGGTATAGCCCTGAGATATGTTCTGAACAAACAATTAGAACAAACGCAAGACAGAGAAGGAGACCGTTATTGATGAATTCATAACGTTCGTCTATTTATGTGGTGAACAAGACCAGGAAAGTGTTCATGGGCAAGTACAAAAAGGTGTGGGTCTTATTTAGAAAATGATGTAATAATGCTGCCATCCTGTTTAAACAGCTTGTTTTAATTCTTTAGCATAGTGTGTATAAATCAATGTGCGAGATGACATATTTCCTAAGAACAGTTAAGTCAGCTGAAAAATTCACTTCAAAATGAAATAAAAACAGACTTACCTGAGATGTCTGCATTGAAGTGTATGGTTGGTTGGGTGTTATTTGTCTAATCTGTTGCCCCATCATGCTCTGATTCTGAAAACAGAATGAAAAGTCAGCAAAGAGCAAAGATTCTACCAGCAGTAAGAGAGGACTCTGATTTTTTTTCTCAGCTAAACTTGACTAGAAGGCGTTGCTCGATCTGTCAGGGTGGACTGACTTACCAGTCTGACCTGTAGTTGGTGTCGCAGTATCTGGCTCTGTGGCATGGCTGGTTGGGGCTTATAACTTATTGGATACTGCTTGTCTATTCCCATCATACCGGGCATGCTCCCCTGCATTCCAGGCATCATGCCTTGGTAGCTGGGCCGAGTGGGCATCATTTTGTTCATCTGTGGGTTGCGGGTAGGTCTGTATGGAGGTTCTAAACCTGGACCTCCTGACAAAAACAAAACAAAACAAAACTCCAGATATCTAAGAAGGCAAGTTCTTGAAAACCGCTGAACCAATGTGTGCAATATTGATAAGAGAGTCCTGTGAACTGACCTGGAGGTAGAGGCTGGTTCTGTGTATACATGCTCATGGTCTGTTGGGGGTAGGAAAGCCTGCTATACTGGTGACTTTGCATCAGGTCTGGTGGCATATTAGGCCCATAGTTCACACCGCTCGGTGTACGGTTTACGTAGTCCTACAGAGGAAAAATCAATGACTTTTTAAAATTGGAAATCAGTGTATAGTGTGCATCAGTAAAAGCACAAACTATAGAGACAGCTGACCTGGTCTGTCTTTGCAGATTGTGTTTTCTTTTTCTTGTTAGATTTCTTCTTGTTTGAGTCAGAGGGCACAGCGGGCACATTCTTTTCTGGCTTCACTGCCTCCATCATCTTCTTCTCTTGTTCTGGGGGGACTGGTGTCAGGGGCTCCTCCTCTTCAGGGGGCAGGGGGAGCGGCTCCAGGTAATAGCTACGAGGTTTGGGTTTCAGGTGTGTGTGGTAAAGCAGAAAACGCTGCTGCTCTTCAAATTTAGTGACCTTGCGGTCCACGCGCACTGTGCCGAACCAGCCCCAGGAAAGAGGGGCGGAGTGCTTCAGACCCTCAAAGACATCCCACGGAGAAATCTTCTGCTTGGTCGATACTTGGAGACCCTGATAGAACGGAGATACAACAGCATTAACTCAAAATCAACTTATCTAGGTAACATTAACCTCAGTTTATTGCTTTTGTTAATGAAAAGGACTTTGCATCAGTTTTTATTGTCTGAGTTTGTCAACCCTGGACTAAGGCAAATAGTTTCACTCTGGTTTCTCTGCGACTCATTTATGTCTTTACAAGTTGCACTTTTCTTCCTCTAAACCTCTTGGGACACAGAGTGTAATGTATGTCCATTTAGCAATAATAATTTTCTAGATACAACACAAGCGATGTGACAAACAAGGTATCATACACATGAGATATTTCATTTTGGCAAATAACATCTTGGTTTAACTAGGAGGCAAAGAATAAATCAGTAAGAAACAACTCATATCACTTTGCATTCAGAAGTTAAGGTATGTCAGCATATGGCACAGTGGTTACCTCTTTCTCAAAGCCAGCAATCTTGTTGCCCTTGGTGTCTATCAGCGAGCCCTGAGGTTCACACGTTATGACATCGCGGGTCTGCTTGGGCAGCGGCAGAAGCTGGCGAACCTTTTCCAAACTTTCTGACTGCCGATCTCCAAGCTCTTTCTGTAGAAATGTAACAGATAGAGAGCAACGATTGAGAAAATGGTACTCACAACTTTTCTTCTAGTTGCGTTCACATACAAACCAATCAACCAACCGAAACTGGATGTAGCTAAAATTAACCTTGACCTTTTTCTGCAGGTCCATTACCCTGTGGGCCACAGTGCAATTGTTTCACTTCTATCACCTTGACATTTGTGGTTTCTCATATTTTTAGCCAGAAACACGTTTCATGAAAGAGTGCAAAAGCATGTGATGATGGTGTAAACCTTCATCTGGTATATTTTTGCCTTTAGGGCCCTTTATCAACATTCAAATGTCAATAAACAAACATTAAGTCTACAGATGACCCATTTTAAACATGCCTAAGAAAGGAGTGCAGTTCTTACCCTGAGCTTCTTGACCAGGTTCATGTAGGCCCTCTTGTTCTCCTCCATGCTGCCCTGAGAGATGCTGGACATGTCAGCAGCTAGTGTGCCATTAATCAGCACACTCAGCATGTCCAACACTGTTGTAAAGAGCTCGCTGTTGGAAAGAAGCAAATATAAGAGCCTGGCAAATCAAGTGACTGATTGTTGCACAACCAAGTTAGGTTTGTGAGTAATTACTCCAGTCAGAGGAATAATGTGTGGATTGCACTTTGGGACACTCACTTATTAGACTGCATGTCCACTGTGCCGCTGCTGATGATGTCGAGGAGTAGTACCGCCCACTCAGTGGTCTGCTGGGTGCTGCGCTGCACAGTGTCAAACATGCCACCAACCTTATTAGGAAAGGAAAAAAAAATACTGCTCATGACATGTTTACCCAAAATGAATGCTGGGTTTAAAATACTATGGCAGTAGGAAAGCAAATTTTTTCCTTGTTATATTGTTTTTTTGTTATTTGTTAAATATTATAATACAAAGCAGTACTGGTCTTTTGTGAGCTACAGCTAAAAGTCAACATGGACAGCTTAGACCCACAAATCACAATTTGCTCGAGTTACTGTCCTATAAGGCTGGTTATCATTTTAAAGAAGGGCTTACAAGATTCAGTCGTAGCTTCAGAGCCTCGTGCATCATTTGTTTCGCTTTGCAGTCATCCTGGTACTGGTCTTCTCTCCAGTTGGTAACGATCTGCTGCACTTGGCTGTACAGGGAGGTGAGAAGTCCTTCCCTCTGTTCATCCTGCCCCTTCAAGCAGGTCAGTACCAACGACAGGAAAGGCTGCTGGCTTAGCAGAGACATGCTGTGGAAGGAAAACAATTTGAAATATGCACAAATAAGAAAGAAGTCATGTTCAGATAGTGGGAAGATTGAGTTTCTGGAGTTTCTATAACCTGTGAAAGTGGCACTGAATGAGAACACCCTTCTTGCCATACAGTAATATCAGAACAAACAAAATTAACTTTGTTCTAGTTTGAAAGAAATGTGAGTTACCTTTTCTGTTTCTGCCTGTCCCTCTCCTTACGTGAGGAGGAGCCAAGGTGTTGTCCTTTTTCCAGCTCTTCTCCAGCTGCCTTCAGCACATGGCCCTGAACTGAGGTGGGCAGCTTGGCTATCAACGGAGCCACCAGCCAAACGCCTGATCGCTCTGAAGAGCTGCAAATCAGAGCGAAAAGAACAAATGCTAGACTTCAGCATCGCTGAATTCAAACCTAAGAGCAATGATGGCGATTTAACACTACCCCTTGACTGCAGCATTTAAGAGCAAAATCTAAAATCAGATACACACCTTAAAATAGGCTTCATTTTGCTTGTCGTGCTGTTATTATTGGATGCAGAGCCCCCTTGGACCGTTGCTCCATTCCCTGAGGGGTTACTGGAGTTCATCTCAGCTGATTTCTGAAACACTTCTATAGTGGCTTTAGCTATGTTCTCCAGGAGAGAGTAGAGCTCCTAAAGAAAAACAAACAAGTAATAATCAGATATGTTTAACAGAGTAACAAAAACTACACACCTGTATTTGTTCCCTATAGAATTTAGTTCTTTAGCAGCATCTACAGATGATACTTACATTGTTTGTGCTCTGTTTGATCATCAGTTGCAGCTCCAGAGACGACTGTCTCATCGTCCATTGGTCCATATTCTACATCAGTGACAGGATTAGGGTTATTTTTGCCTTGTGGTTGACAAAAGCACATGCTCTCAACCCCTCATTTAGCCAGCAGAGGGCAGCAAAACACCACAATACCAGCAGCAGGTTACATGGACTAAACAAGATGCCAAAGTTAACACGATTCTTCTTAAAATCCAAAAAATGCTTTATATTTTATCCAACCCTAAAAATACTCCAAAACAAATGATTCACACAGAACTGAAACACAATGTGAGTTTGTATTGTTTCTCTACCTGTAGGATGCGTTTGATACGCTGCCTCTGAGGGTTGTCACCATCATCACTGTCCAGCTGGCGGTGCGGATAGCAAATGAGCTGCAGTAGCCGCTGGGCCTGAATGTTTACCAGCACTGGGTCCTGCAGGGCACTACTGTCCTCAGACAGAGACTTCAGGCAACGTTCGCCAACCCATTCCTGCAAGACACAGCAAGCGGGAAAGCAGCGAAAGAAGCGTCAACAACTTTAGTGATCCTCAAGTTCAAGTATCAAGATGAGCTCTGTCATCCAAAACAAGCTTGACTAAAGCTGGGTGATTGATGATGAAAACAAGGTCATGGATCATTTGTCAGAAATAGAACTGCACATGTCTCAGTCACGCTGACTAGGAAATGTGCTTGAAGTCTCATGAGGCCTCAGAGCACGTCTGGCATGTCAGGCATCTTGGGCCTTCATATCTATGTGGCCTAAGTGATATCTGGTGCCGAAAACGATCACATTCATGCACCTATGACACGCTCCATTTAGAAGAAGCTCAGACAAGGAAACAGAAGCTTCATTGCTTCTTTGTGTGCACTAACAAAACACCACTTTCTGACAGAAAACACAATGCCACTGATGATACTAAACATGAAAAGGAAGAATGGACGCACAGATCCACACAGTAGAAAGCCACTTTCATTGATCAGTTATCTCAGCACTTTCATTTTCATCATTTCCATTTCACACTGTGTGAACTGTGATTGCCAGTTTCGCTGCTTTCACGAGTTATTCAACTAACATCCTCACCTGCTGGCAGATCGTCTTCAGAACATACTTTGCATACACATCCAAGCTGGCCGTTTCTATGGAGACATTGCGTCCCTCAGATATGTCGTCGAGGCCAGCTGGGTGTGACAGTCCTGAGCCTCTTAGCTCTGCATCACCTGCAAGAAACAAGGAGGGAGCAGTAAAACCAACCAGTAGAGACTCAGTGAAATCATCGACATCATTTAACAGTGAGAGCCTAAACTTGTCTTGAGCACAATCGTGTTTGAAATCGTTTTTTCTTTTTTTTTAAGATGACACATTTTTCACTGACGTGAAAACAATGCAAAGATTCATACCGAGCATGAACACGGCTTTGAGGACAGCAAACACTGCTCCAACAACGATGCTGTTCTGAGAAGCAGCAAGAAGGTGGCGATCACATGACGACCGGATACCAACAGAGGATCTATCTGCAAGGCCACAACATCAATAAAAGAGAAAAAGTCACACCTCTGACTATCAGGAAGGAACAAAAAAAAAAAAAAAAAAAAAAACTGTGAAAACATTGCTGAGAGGATTTCTGGTTGTGTTTGCTACCTGACTTCATACCATGTTGCGGGACAGGGTTGCGTTGCGGCGTCTTAAAAAGGTGCAACAGAACTCTGCAGGTAAGTCTGGCTCCAGGCTCAGAGTCTTGCTCACTGCAGGCTGTTGTTAAGATCAGACACGTATGTATTGATTAGCATGGAGTTCCTTCACATTTCATTAGAGAGGTTGACATGTTTTGGATGGGCTATGTAATCCATTACATGAAAGTCACATCTAAATATAAACCTTGTCCTAGATAGACTTCTCATCGGGCAGGATGAAGTGGAATTTTTATAAAGCTCCTGTTGTGAAAGAGGAAATGAGAACAAAGCATTTACCACAAGTGAGAAAGCTGTTGGCATTTGGCATATGGAGTAGAGTTACAAAATGTGCCAAACCCGACCAAACAGCGTGGCTGAATGAGGCTTTGTCTCCACACTGGGGGGAAAAAAGATTAGCAATGGGGGGAGAGAGACACACTTCTCTGGCGAAGGCGCAAATTGCACCGAGGCTTCATGGATCCGGATCAAATATGTCACTTTTACTCTCCTCTCTGATAGAAATAATGCATTATACAGCTTGATCTTCCTTCCTATGAGCCAAACTGCAATGCGCTGCACACTCATTATAGCTGCCTAATGCCTGTGAGATTATGTTATAGATGCTGGGAAGCTGGGTGTTAGCTATACCAGAGAGGAAAATTTTCAGTCAGGGATCTGGTGGTCAAACTGAAACAACATTTTAAAGGTTTGACTTCAACCCACGTGCACTGGGAAAGACAGACTGTTATGATAGAAATAAACTGTAAATAAAAGTTAAAATCAGGCGCTGTAAGAAGATAAGAAGGTGGTTTAAATGGATGCCTAAAAGTGACGACGAAGCAAGTAAGATATGTGAAAGTAATAAGTAAATGCTTGAAATAATTTGTGTTAAGAATTAATGCTAAATTACAATGGTAGAAGTGGTTGAAAAGGGTAAAAATAACACACAGATGAAAAAAAATTCAATTTCTGTCAATCCAAGAGGAAGGAATCTGAATGCCAACTACATCAGAATGACCAAGGATGACTTGGTTGCCATTTTTTAAGTGATTTATCTGACCTGACTAGTTGAAAGAATGCACAGATTTGGCTTAAAATATTTCTCTGTGACAGTATGCTTGAGATTAAATAACACTTACCTGCATTGAGGAGGGAGGGAATGGCCACACAGCGAACCAAGTCTTCTAGGAGCAAGCACTGTCTAGCAATGAGAATGGCTACGAAGGTTGCGAGGGAATCGTGGAAGGACAAATCACTAACCTGAAGGAAAAGAGTTCAGAGATCAACGTTAAAATTCTGTGTGATAAGAAAAGCTGCTTTCATTTCGAGAAAACAAACCAAATGGCTTAGAGACAAATTGAAAAGTAGGTAAGAGTGGAAATGTATTTGAGAAGGAACCAGTGAGAATTGGTCATTTAAGAGAAAAGGTGCCACTAAGAGAATGGAGAAGAAACCGCAACTTACATCTACATTACACAGCAAATCATTGAAGCCACAGTTGCCATTGTTAGAAGAGCAGCAGAGAGCCTTGAGGATGCCGAGCCACTCGGCACTCAAGGAGCGACAATATGCTGTCAGTTCTGCACACAGGATCCCAATATCGTTTACCCTGTAAGCACATTACATGACATTAAACGGCAGTCCAACAAAGACAAGTAAAATATGGCAGTCTGAGCCATGCACCAATACAGCTTAACCACAGCAAGAATTACCCACCTCTCAGGGTCTCGGTGGTCCACACACACATCCATGAGCACATTACAGACAAAGCTGTAGCGGTTGGCTGGGCTGTCGTTGAGGATTTTGCCCACCATGGAGTGGTTGAAGTTGTTGGCTGAGGGGTTGGCAATGGCCTCCATCATGAACACAGGATCCCAAAGCATGTTGGAGTCTGACGGGTCGATGTTGCAGTAGATGGAGTTTTTCACTTTAGAGCAGAACTCACTGTGATGGAACATGGGAAATCAGAGGTTATGTTGGCACGGAAAACAAACAACTATCAGTTAGATAAGGTGAAGCACATGTGGGGAGAGGTAATGTACTGCACTTAAGTGCTTGATTCTTCTGTTTGACAACGCCAACTAAAAGCACACTGGAATAGAATATAAAAAGAGCTGCAAGTAATATAATATGCATGTGATTCTGATTTAACATGATTCACTATCTGACATAGTCCCTCCTCCAAAAAACTAACAAAAATACATCAACACTGGAAGAATTGGTCAAAAAAGGCTCCGTGTCAGAGCTCAATATGTCTATTTTGATTTTGCTTCATTTTCCAATATGCTGATGTAATCCTACCTAAAGATTTCTCCAAACTTGTTCTTGAGGTGACTGCAGGAGGTGTAGAGGTCATACAAGTAGGCCAAGATGCAGCGCTCAGCAGAGGAACAGTCTGCTGGGTTCACACCTGACTTCACCACAATGCGTAACCTGTGAACACACACACGATTCAAAAGCAATCCTTCAGCTACATACTTAAAGCTGTTGCTTTGCTAGACACTTTTGCTTGGAATAAAGACTGAGAACACGGAAAAATAATGAGCCTGAATCATCGACAACTCAACAAAGTCCACCTATCAGCACTTTTAAAAGGTCACTTTTTATCATGCTGGATTGTAAAAATAACAATTTTCAGTTTTATAGGGGGTTGTGTGCGTCCTCTTAGACGGCACCAGAAACATCCTGCAGAAACTGTCCACCAACTTCCAGAACAACCAATCTGATTTTTACACAAGGATAAAGAGAAACATAGTGTGGTAATAACTAAGCTTTACAGGTACCATTAAGAGGCTTTTGTTCCTTATTTTAGGGAGACAGCATTTAAGAATTAAGCGCAGTGTCAGCATCCCTGTGATATAAAAATTCTAATTAAAGTCAGTAGAATGAGTTTCAGAAAAAGTGCAAACTACTAACAATTCTTTAACTTGCTGTTACAAGCCAAAATATCCTTTTTACTACTTTAATTACAAATTTAACCTACGTCTTAACCCTGTAAATACCCCCTTGGGGATGAGATCAAATCTCTATTTCAGTTCATTTAATTGTAATGACTACAAAACCCACACTTGGGCCTCCAATTAATATCAAAGCAACTCTTTCACAAAGCGATATGCAGCTGAGCTTTTGAGGCATCCTGCTGACAAACACAGTAAATGACATACCCATCGAAAACTTGTGCTGTCTGCTCAGGATTGAGAATGAGGCAGGAGTGGTACCTCCTCAGCACAGCTACAATACACAGACACAGGCTGGTGGTGTAGCTGCCCACCAGGCTGGATGACTTCAGCAGCAGCTCGGCTTCCACCAAACTCAACTCATTCAGAAGCTGCAAAACACAAACAGTCTACAGATATTTACAAACGCTGCTTAATAAAAACAGACTAATCTGGATGCTGAATGCGATGACAGCAGCGATAAAACAAAACCGTACCTGAATGGCAAAGTCTATGAGGCCACTGATGTTGAGCGAGTACTCCATGAGGTCAAAGATGAACTGGATGTGCTGGACGAGAGGCAGGTGATAGGACATCCCTAAGGCAAAGCTGGTGATCTGTTCCAGCACATTTCTGGACACCTGCAGAACGACAAAATATCAGATGTGAACTTAAGGCAAAAAAAAAAAAAAAAAGTTTTAATCTCTTAAAAATTTCTTCCAGTCATAAAACTGTATTCTATGAACCAAAATAATGGATTAAACATGGTTTTTATGATTTGACTGAATTCAAGTGTGTGAGGAATACAAATAAAATGATGCAAAACAAGCATACTTGGTTTAGTTATTAACACAGGAGGTAAACTAATAAATGCCTTAAGTTTCTTGCAGAGTATGACGAATGAGAAACATGACTGATCCATTGTATATGAAGCTCTAGAACATGGGTGATTAACTTGGCTTATCATAAAGACCACAAGTTGGAGAAACAGCCAGCCTTGATCTGTATTTCAGTTTAAAAAAACAGCTTAATATTCAGCAGACATGAGAGTGGTATCAGTCGTCTTACCTAACTCAATCTTCAAGAAAAGGAATAAGCGTGTTTCTTAAAATGTCACAGGATTTCTTTCATAAAAATATGGGTGCACTTCAGTTGCAGTGGTGTTGCAAAGTTATCCATGTATATGAAACTGAAAATCCCTGAATGTTATGAAACAGATTTTAGCCTCTTGAGACAGAACCTGTATTCAGACTTGACTCTGGGATTGGATATTGCTGACACTTGAATCCAAATGAAGTTTTCAAATGCAAAAGTGTCATGGGCTATTACTGAGTGTATTGTGATTGAGATCAACTGTGTCTGTTCCAGTCTGTACGAACTAAAATGGAAATATGTCATGCTCTGCTGGGTTTTCAGGTTACAGCCCACTGAGTGTATTATCCATTCAAACTGTATTCCGACACCTCACCAGAGACAACAAATTACACTTAAATTACATTTATATTCAAATGAGTCATTCAGGAGGTCATTTGTTTTGGGTGTTGGCAGGATTCACACTAATAAAGCTGTTAGTTGGTCATCAAACAACTGATTCCAAGATACTACGATACATGAAAAAGAATGAGGCTTCCTGGTCTGACCTGGGAGGTGACCTGGTGCTGGTCAAAGTGGGAGAGGTGCTGGAATTTGGAGAAGATATCTTCTGCGGTGGGAAAGGCCTCCGGCTTGCTCCGCTTCCTCTTTTGTCCCTCCTCCCCTCCTGCACATGTGGGAAAGAAAGGAGGAAAACAATAAGAGGGGAAAGCAGCAACTCACAACTGGTCAGTGGTATTCTTTCCAGTCTGCTGAAAGGGCCAGCCATGAAATCTAGTTAAGCCAACGGTCCGTTATCTTATTTCCAGCCTTGTTCGATTTAACACTTTAAGGAAAAAAAACGTTGTAGCTTTCATTTAAGAGAAACACAGTTATGAGCTGAAGGTCATCACAAGCTTGCAGGAACGTGCCACAAAACAATTCAGCCCGCGCAATTATAACCCTGAAAACCTTAAATCACCTTAATAAGGTCACATGTATCTGAGATAAAGCAGCTGTGAACAGATGAAAGCTATTAGCATAGAAATTGGCTGGAAAGAACATTGAGTGATGCAACCCCCCTAGGGTTTGATAGAGAAGGGGGAAAAAAAGCTTGTTCTCTTAAGAAGGGCAGAAGAAAGGGGATACAAATGTAAAGTATTCAAAGAGGAGAGTTATTAGGAGGATAACAGCTGGGACGACCACAGTGGGAGAGGAACCAATCAGTCGACATGTGAGCAACGTTTCACAAACATCCAAACATGATAAAAGTTCTGCTTTCCACACTGCTGCCGGGCAAAGCGTTATCTTTCCTATGACAAACGTGGATTGTTCTCCAAAGAGCAGGAAAAAACATCAGCAATAAATTGGGGAACACATGAAAATTTACAGCAATGACTCCATTTTCCTCCCTAAAGATGACAAATAGGCAAAATAACACTGAACCGGAATCTGAAATGACTTCCAGGCAAACTACATGCGCACAGCAAAGATAATGTAAAGCGTATGTGAGGCAGTGGGAAATGTGAAGCATCAGTCAAAAGATGATAAAACAGAGTTAAGCCCGTTACCTGTCTCTGCTGTGCTTTTGCGGTTGAGCACCTTCAAGATGTCTTTGGTGATTTTCTTGATGGTGTGCCGCGCCTCATCTCTCAGTTTGCCTACACCGTAGAGAACCACTAAACGCTGGTTGCATTCATGACTGGCACTTTCCTCCTGTGGACACGGACAAAAGATACTCATAAACTGAGCAGCACAGTAAGAAACAATACTAAACAGATGGTGTACGACCAGGTTTGAGGAGTAATTTTACTTCATTTATTTTACATTTTCACTTATTGTTTTAGAATTGCGAGCAAATTTATCAGGTTTAAACCTAAAGGAAATCAAATCTAACTGAACTACACCAGGAAACATAACCGCATCAGCACAATATGCGTTTGCATTAATGACATTACCATGAAGTCACATACACTAATTTGGTTTTATTGCATTAAAATGTAGTGGCTTTTATGTATAGTTTCTATTTTAATACTTCAGGCTACATTTAATCAAATCGGAAAATGAAAAAGGTGGGAATGTGGCTCTGACAAAAGGAGAATCTTCAACTCAGACAGAAGGTTTTCTTGTATGAATCATACTGGATCCTTTATTCTTCACTGCACCGCCACATTCAGTCATTCTGCATATTTCATAGATCAGGAGTTAAAGACATGCATAACCCTGTAAGCCCTAGGATATTTTCAGGGTAAGTTCACTACCTTTATTTTATGACCTTATCTTAATCATTTTAAGGGCAGTATCTTGCACTTTTTCAAAACAATCCAGGCTATCAGAATCTTTCATCAGTTGATAGGATATCTATTGTAGATTTTGTATTTAGTCATTAATATTGAGGAAAAATATTTAGTTTTATTACTATTGCTACTTTTATTATTTTACATGTATCTTCCCATGTAAAATAGAAACATATTTCCATGATGATGGAATACCTTATGACTTAGAGATCTGGAAAAATGTGTACTTCATGCTAAACAAAACTAAGTCATGATTCTGTTTAATGAAGGGATCATATATAGAACCCTACTTGCACAGATGGAAAACTGGATAGATGATACATACAATAAATATGTTAATATCTCTGCAATGATTACACTGAATAGACATTAAGATAACGAGGTATTAGCACATCTATGTAATGACAAGTTCATAAATAATTCAAACAAGAGCAGCAACTACAACTGTTGTGGTGCATTTGATATGCGCTACATCTCGCTGCTGGAAATACTTTGAGAGCAATTCAATTGAGAAGAATGGATCTGAACTTGGACAAAAAGTGCATCCATCGGGCTCTAAAAGTTAACTTCCAGGTGAAAAAAAAGCCATAATGTTGAATGCTGAGGAAGCCTCTATAGCACAGAAGTGTATTTCCTGGGTTTCCTTTTATAAAGCCAGACTGCGAGAGCTCTTACCTGAGGAATAGGGAAGTGAGTGGCATACTGAATGTGGCGGGGCTGCTCGTACAGCTGAGGGAAGGCAGGGTCCATGCCCTTGTCCTTACAGCCGGCCTTGCTGTCCTGCTCTGCGGCAGGCTTCTCGGGAGAGGGGCTGCCCTTGGACTCACAGTGCATCGGAGGGGAGAACATCTGCAAGGCAAAACAGCCAGAAATTACTTCAAGCAATAAAAAGATGCCAGAATGTTCAAGAAAGGGCTGCTATATGCCAGTGAAGACATTTATAGCAAACTACACTGTGTTTACCTCGTCAAAATTAGCACTGGAGTTGTGATCAGTTTCCATCGACTCTGACAGACCAGCATCCTGTGGAACAAACAATAACGGCAAGTTACCCTTGTGCGTCTTTTTACTTTGTCACACATGAAATACCAACAGCAGAAGCCTCCAACGTGCCTCCATCTTGACACTGCTGCCTGTATCCTGCTCTTTGCGCTCTGACTCATCGGACGGCTCGTCGCTCGGAGAACGTGGGCGCGGCAGGTGGGAGTCAGAAGCCAGGTCGCCACGCGATATCAGCGTGCACATGTAGATGTTGTGGGAAAAGACGTCGTGACGGATGAGCTCGCAGAACAGAAGGACCAGGTTGGAGAACTCCACTCGTTCGCTTTCATTCCCAGGCTCCGCTATAAAGCAGAAAAGAGGATTTGAATAATTTAATAGCAGGTTTCCCTTGACAAATCAGGAAGAATAAATATGCAGCGGGTAATGATATAAAAGGCAAAGACAAAAGGACATAAAGTTCTTTCAACATTGGAATGAGATCAAGTTTGACACATTTGAGAATCACAGTTGAAGGAAATTAAGAAAAAATAGAGATTCACTGAGTGTGGGGGCCTGAGTATCAAGAAACTGCAGCAGCACATCCTGAAAGACTGGTAGTGTGGCAGCCGAGAGGGAGCCCGATGACACAGAGCCCTTCTCATCCACCACCTCCGACTCACCACACCTCTGCAAACACACACACCAGACAGACAACACACAGCAAACAGTTTATGAGTGTTAAATATAGAAAACCTATTTACAAACCTTCCTAACGAGCATGCTGATTTTGGGTTTACAGCTCTGCCGCAAAAGATGTCAATAATATGAGTTATGCAGTAGGGATATTTTAACCCCATTGAATCTCAAAGCCCACTGGCAAGTTTTTATGGAATCTTTTTAAAAATATATATATATTACCACACATAAATGATTTACCAGAGCCAGAAGCATTAATAACAAGACAACCTTCAGATTTTCCTTGAACTCATGTTGGGTTTCGTCAGGAAAATGAACAGAATCTAAGGTTTAAGTTGCTATATTTCATCAAAATCACACGCTTCCACATGTCTTATTTCAAATTTGCCAAAAATGAACCAAAAGCACAAAGCAGCTTTTGTAAAAACTAAAACTTCTGGGTTTCTATGGCGCAATCGTGAAGCCAATTGTTGCTCAGCTGCGCCCAGCAGTCGCATGACAAAAAAGATTATTTTCAGCTAAGCTGCAGGCTGTGTTTGCACAGAGCAGACAGATGACAAGTATGGAAGCATTATACGTTTAAGCAGTACAATCTGTCGTCTGTAGAATTACTATTTTTTTCCAGAGCTTGATAACACCTGTGGGCACTTGGAAAAAATGTTGTGCAAGTTTATTCGAGGCTTTTTTTTTTCTCCATTGCACCAAAAAACATTTTTACATTCTTTCTGCTTTTCGCCATGGTTGTACAGTTTCCACAGAGCTGCAGGACTTTAAACTGCTGTGAAAAATGAACCCAAACTCAGTAAAAATGTCCAAAAACTTCTTGGGGTTGAGAGGGTAAAATATTTGTGGAACATGATGACTCTGTTGAACCATTCCAGTAGCAAAAACTGCCACATAAGGTGAAGGAAAACAAATATTTATATATGCATTTTAATATAAAAGAGCATTAGAGGATCTGTAATATAAAAACTCAATGAAGACTATGAGGCTTATATTTTCAGACATAACATTGTTGCTGTGACTGAGGTCAGTGGTGAGCAAAACTCATGGGATCCTCAGATAAATCCAAGGGTGCAAAAGATAAACAAAGAGTTAAGGGAAAAAAATACATTTTTTCAGAATTTTCTTTAAAATGTAGCTTTTCCTTATAAAATATTTAAAACCTCCATCCCTTTAGGCATCTCCAAAATCATTTAAATGAAACAACCAGGCTAAGAAAAACTTCTTCAAGTAGATATTTCTATATTTGAAAGGGCCACAAGTCAAAAAAGGTTGGGTACCACTGGGAGGAGATGTAATGAGGTTGAATCGTGCTGAGATTAAACATACAGCAGTTCTCAGTTGAGGGTGGCGAGTCTCTTACCTCTGCTTCTATTTCAGCCTGTCTCTTTTCCAGCAGCTTAGCCACCACCATGGCCCTGTGTCTGCCTGACCGCTTGCAGCACACCGCCCATTCACAGAGCAAGGTTACCACCGCATCATCATCAGGTGACATCTGGGCAGAAACATGCATTATGAGACAATGCAGCTAAAAATAGAACCGCTTTATTTAATAATCTGATTACGAGTAACCAAATGGACGGCTCAGCACAGACGCCAGTATCAAAATATTTCTAAATACAGTTTTCTAGCTTTACAGTCTATTCATGCTTTGTGCATAATAAAAATAATAGGGACTTAGTTCTTACCTCGTGGCCATCTTTACTCTGGCCTGAACCAAATATCCTGTTGTATAGTGAATCCAGTGAGTTGTTAAAGTCTGACTTCTCGAAGCTGTGGTTGTCTAGAACCTCCAGGGTGTGGAGAACCCTCCCGATGGTGAACCCTGGCAACAGATAACAGACCACATCCTCTCAAACTGTTCTCACGAGCTGTGAACACGTGTCTGCAGACATACAGAGCAGTTGTCTTACCTGCTGTGGTCTCCTGGCACTTATCAAACGACCACCTGAATTCCACCGCCTGGCCTCGCTCCTTAACTTGCTCCTCGATTTCTCGCAACTTTGCCCGAACCTGCCATGAAAGAAAAGTTCACGGGGGAAAAAAATAAGTCATTCAGCCATCTATGAAACAGAAATGCATCAAATCCAATAGGACAATCAACCATGTCTTTGGTTAATAGGAACTAATTAACAAATCAAAAGTCCTCGTTTCCTCAGCTGTCTGTTTACTGCAAAAAAATCTCTTTGTACATGTAAACAAGAATTTCAATTTGCACAGGCGAGGTTTGTTGCAACTTCAGGGATTGTCTTCACTTTTCTCTCAATTTGTCTTGTTTTTCCTGCATCTACGTGCCCATATTCGTTTTACTCGGCTTCTTGTTCTTCATTGATTTACTGTAATGTTCTGTCTTGTGTTTCAGTGATTTAACATATTGGAAAAGGTAACTAAAGCAACCTCAGGGACGACATACACAGCTACAAGTTGAAATAAAGACAACAAATAAACACAATACCACTATTAACAGAAGCACCTGCTGTGTGAAGGCAGTATTGCCTCCTGGCATTGGCAAATTGGAAGGGGCGATGGGCAATAGGTCCAGAGGTGAGCCGGTCTTGTTTCTGCTGTCTGTCAGAGAGTAATGCCACACCAGAGCACTGGGGCAGCACAACACTATGCTCTGATGAGACAATAGCAAGACACAAACAGAGGGGGAATAAGAATCCAATCTAAGAATAATCATTGATGACATTTTCTGAAACATTACAGTTCTGGAATCTATGAGAAATATATTTCACATATCGGTCAAATTGAACCTATAATACCTGCAACATGCAGCTGAGGCCAAACACCAGAGGCCTGTGCTGTGGGCAGATGTAGAAATCTGTGAAAGGTGTCTGGGGCTGGTTCCCTCCTGCTGGCTGGGAGGTTGGGGTGGGCGGCAGGGCATTGCCTTGCTGTGTCAAGATACCATGAGCTGGATGTCCTCCTGCGCCGGGGCCCAGGCTCCCGTCACTTAGCAACAAGTTGAGGCGCCGTGTGCAGAAGTAAGCCAGTCTTCGTGACAAGTAAGCAGACTGTACAAATTCCCCTGAGTACTGTGGCACAGAGGAGAGATTCACAGCATTACCCACAGCACTCAGTGTCCATTAACATCAGTCAGCTTTGGAAACAGAAGCAAAATGAGTGCCTGCGGGCCCCGATGGGCACCGTCAGCAAAGGTCAGCGCCGCCACATGAAGACACAAAACATGATAAAAGTGTTGACAGCTGTAGACGCCTGTCACAACACAGAGCAGCTTGTGTGTCTAACTGCGTACAGCTGCATTCATGCTAAACAAGAGTGCATGTTTCCCAAATGTAATCCATTAGTGCCTAACTGTTTACGTAAGAGTGAGTCTGACGTGCAGAGGAGGGGATTAAGCAGATGTGTTTACCTGTAGTAAAAGGGGCAGGAGAAGCCTGAGAAGCTCGTCTTCACCGGGTCGGACCTTCTCAAAACACTCCAGCACCCATGTCAGGAACTCATGTCTGTCTAACATACCATCCTGAACACAGAAACACAAGCACATTTCATCATCAAGCAGACAAACAAAATGACTGCTTCATTTGTGCTTCACTGTATCAAAGATGCAGTGACCTCCATCTTCACTTCAAGGAATCCTTCAATTCTTCTCCTGACTCACTCTCCCCAGGTGCAATCTGGTCATTTTAATAATTACTTGACTGAAATCATTTTATACTTTGTTGTTGTGTGTGGTTCAAAATTTGTCTGAAAGACAGTTTGTACAACAGACAAAAGCAGCATTTTCTCTGGCAGGTGGCACACTCAAGACAGTTCTCTCTGTGATACTTGCTGTTCATCTAATTAAAAATGACCTCCGCCTGTTTATTAAGCAGACTAAGATCACTTCACTTAACACAGCTACCACCCCGTCTGTTGTTTTGTAGTCTATAACAAGCTAAATGGGAAGCAGAATAGACAGTAGGTCCAGTGAAAAGCATCTTCTTTGAAAGCAAAATGTTGTCACAGCACACCACTAATTTGATTTAATATTTATCTTGAAATGTGACATAATGTCCTCAACACAGCAGTAACTGGTGTGATTAAAGTCAAATGTAAACCCAAACCTTGTTCAGCATTACGAGAGTGAACTGACCTGAAACATGAACATAGCCAGCTTCTCGTTGTACTCCCACTGCTTCATGGCCGTCTCCACATCGGCAGGGGTGGCTGGTAGAGGTGAGCTACAGCCCTGACTGGGAAACTGTCTGTAAAACTCAGCCACCTTCTGAAGCTGCTCCCAAAGATACTTAGTAATAATCTGGGTCCATTCTGCACACAGACATGGGCAAAAATGAATTTCACAGAAAAAAACGAACAAAAGGCAGGACAATATCTACTGCATAATACATAATAAGATTATATAATAAGAGACATTTATCAAAGAAAAACCTGCCTACCTATACAAGGGTCAATCACATGCCTCTTCTTGACTTTAGTTTCAGTGATAGCCGCGTGATATGCACAGGTCATCTTAATCATCCATGCTGAACGCATAACAGGGACTGAGTACTTAGCCAAGTATCCAAAAACCTCCTCCTTTTTGCTGAAGATTGGTACCTGCGATGAAGACATTTCAAGCACATCAGTGATTTGAAGTTAAACACCGAAACCATGTCGGTGAAAACAGCACAAATGGCAAGAAAGTGGACTCTTTGGGAAAACAACGGTCAAAGTAATCTCAAAAAAATTGCTTTGATTGCAATGCCAAGAACGGTGGTTATGACTTCTTTCCCCAACAGCTCAACACACAGACTGCACAAGGATTAGACTAAGCTATAATACAATCAAGAATGCTACGTAAAAATAATGGAATGGACTGTATCTATTTGTCGTACATAGGCTTCAGACCTCCTTCCTGTTGATACGAAACAAAATATTTTAACTAGACTGATTTCCTACATTGCCCGATCTGCTTTCTAAATGAATGCACAGGAGGAAGTGCACACATCTAGTCCACAGTGTCATCCACTGTGTTTTCATTCTGTCCTTTAGGCTGAGAGAAAACCTGAACTGTTGTATTTCTAGAAGAGCTATCTGTCAAAGTAATTTATGTATCCAGTTAGTTTATGTTAGTGAGAACATTATGAAATGTTTATGTATTCATGCAAGCAGGAATACAATAAAGCACGTAAGAAATTACAATGTAACTGCAAAATGATAAAGGGATTTCACTTATGAAGAGAAAGCTCACCTTTAATGTATTTCTAAGAGCACTTACTGCGAGAACAATTGTTGCGAGGGCACAAAAACACTTCAGACAATCTATAAATAATACATTTTCTAGTTTTAAAAAAATAACTAAACAGCAATAAGAGCCTTGCCATTTACAAACAATGACATTAATTGTGTTTTGGTTCAATACACCCAAACAAGACTAACAATAGAGCTGATTTACACAGAGGCAGGAATTGGGTTGTTTTCACAAGGGCATTTACAAAACACGGCATTACTTTCCGTTTCTGAATTGTTCTTGTTTTGTAATGTCAGACTGAATCAACGAGGAGAGCTCTGCACAATTTAGGGATCTTTTTATCACCACAGCCATTAAAACCACGGCTATTTGTTCTTTGTTTTCAGCCTTCACAAAAACAAGGCACACAAATCCATACTTAATATGTTTACTTGTTCTCCATGGTCTGTCCTGGCAGAAAAAGTCTATCATAATTAGCCAGATCAATAATCAGAGTGAGATTTGTCTGTGTGAAGCCATCAGTTGTTTGCGCATCTCATTTAAACGTGCACTGACATCTAATATCTGCATTCAATTAGCGTCACATTCAATATTAGCTTTAAACAGAAAAATATAAGTATACAGCTAGCTAGCAGCCTTGTGAGGCTAAAACACCCATTAATGCAGAAAACAAGATCCTTTTTGGACTAAAGTTGAAGATACAACTTTATAGCTCGTATCACTGTTAGAAATAGAACAAAAAGGGTAATATCTGGTCATAATGAGTGATCCAAGCAGGCCATCCTAAAAAAACGTTTGTCAGGTTTAGAGCTACTGTGTCAGAACTTCCTTCCTTCCTTGTATTTTATCATCCTCTGCCAGGCTATGATTTGCTCAGACCTCAGTATTCAACCCAAGATCACATTAACAGAATAATATGGTAGCATGTTTCAGTCAGCTTTCTAGCAGTTATGAAACATTCAGCTGAAAATTTGCTTAACTTGCTTCTTTCCAGTATGTCAACCAAGTACAAAAGATATTCACACTTGACTTTTTCAGTTATACTAATGTGGGTCAATGTTAAATGGTGTAGCTGCAACAAGGACTTGTATTTTGATGATTTCATAAAGCAACATGCTTTAAATTATCGGGAAGTTTCAGTTCCTTTCCTGTGGACACAGCCACATGAGGTTTGGGTGACAGCCCAAAAAATCCATACCAGGAATACAGGCTCAAAACAAATAAACAGAAAACAAACACTGCAGAATGATGCACAATCAATTCAATAACAGCTTCTTACACTATCTGTATCCCTGGTGTTTTTTATTGACTTCTATCAATCTAATTTCAACACTGTATTGCTTAATACTTGTCCTATTTAGTTTTACAGAATTGCATTAATTCTGGTCTTTTTTGGTGTTGTTTTCATTTCACTATGCAAAGTCCTTTAAGCTGGATGCCTGTATAAAAGCTGCCATTTAAATATAGCTGACCTGAGCTGATTATTCAGGCTGTTAATGCAAAATACAGAGGGGAAAGCTAATTTGGCACCTTTTTTGTTTGTTTGTTTTTAACACACATCCTTTTAAAACCATGTAGATGACTTTTGTTTCCCAGGCAATTATACAACCACTTAAACCACTTGGAAGAAAACATAATTTAGCAAAGAAGGCGTTTAGAAGCTTACAACCGGGGCTTACCTTTTTAGCAAGCTGTGTCAGAGGTTTAGTCCCTGCTAAATCCGTGAACCAATTATTGATGGAGCTCTGTGACCTTGCTGTGACGAGCCAGAAGTTATCTTTCTGGTTGACCTGGGGTTTACGTTTCCCTGTGTCTGGAAACGTGTTCCAGCGCAGCTTCTCTGCAATGATGCTGCTGAAGTTTGAACTGATCTGTAAAGCATTGAGAGAAACATGTATGATGGCCAAATCTTTTTTAAAAAAATGAAAAAAGTCAATCCGCAATTGTGAGTATTATGCAGGGCAGAATCTCTACTAAGGATCTGAACCCACTGCCCGCTGGTGGGTTTGAAAGATATGCCATCTTGCATTAAAATTACAGTATTTTTTATGTCTCATTTAAAAAAAAAAATTGCATGAATGAGATTCTGTGAAAAGCACAAAACTCTGCAGTGCAACTGAGAAGCCATGAGTGACTCGGCTGCAATCAACAGCCACTCGCCAAAAATTCAAAAACTGCAGGCTGTGTTTTCACAGGGCAGAGAATAGACAAAAATGGGAACAAATTAGAGCAACTGTGAGAAAAATAAAACATACTAGAGCTGTAAAATAAACACAGCATGGTTAAAAAGTGTAGCCTGGCGAAACAACTTTCTAAAGCTAGTGTCAGAGAACGTAAAAATCTAAATAATAAAACATCTATAATATGGGGAGGCACCATTTTTTCCAGCATTGGTATTACCTGCAGGCACTTACAAAATGTTGGACATTTTCAATGGTGGATTTTGGATTTGCTATTTTGCACAAATTTCAGTTTTTACTATTACTGCATTGTGAATAGTGGTGCATCAGTTGATATCACAATGGAAAATGAGCCCAAAGTGAGTAAATATGGGACACTCCAAAGCTGAATGGGGTTCACAGGGTTTACATTAAAGTATCCTTACCTTTGAGGGGTTGAAGTTGACATTTTTGGCACTGCCATGTTCATCACCAGACACAGCCGGCTGGTTATTGAATCCTTGCTTCACATTCAGTGCAGTCAACTCATCCTGCAACAAACATTTCAGTGTATTTTCACATTAAATTACAATGCAAAGAGACTTGTGTCAATCTCAGGATGAAGCCTGAGAAGGTCAGGATATGTGCTGGATTGGTTTTGGTGACACCCGTGTAAAACAGACATGGCTATAATGAAATAATAATTATTGAAGATAACAGAGCAGCCCAGGGCTAAAGCAGCCCATTTTCCATCTACAGATTAGATTAGGTTAATAATAGATCAGGAACAAACAGCATAAGTACCTAGCTAGGCCAAACTCCAGACTTAAAACAGAGTAGACAGCACAGCTCGCATTTAATAAAGGTTAGCTGTGCAGATTTAGCTAATTCGCTGGACCAAAACATCAAGCTAACAATTACCAGTCACGCATCTAAAAATAACTCAACGCATATTGTCCAACATTATGAGGAAAAAAGCTGCTAACAGTTCACATCAAACTGCAAAGCATCCGTCAGCCGAAGAGCTAGCTTAGCAAAACTCTGCTATCAAACGCACCGGTTGTTTTCCAAGTCAGCAGCCCAGCTAGCTCACAAACTGACAACTCGCTGCTGTTCATTGTTATTGCTAGGCCCAAACAGGGCAGCGACACGGGCTAGCTGCTGTTAGCTCGTACAGCTTCTCTGCTGACAATTTTCCCCACAAAAAAACGCCACTACTGGACTTTCTGAATGAACATCGCAAAACCTGACCTCTTTTTGTTTCGGATCTTGAGGATAAACGTCCGGAGGGCCGAGCCGGGGCCGCTTTAGTGGCCGGTGTTCGTAACTTAGGATCCCGAAAGCAGCCATCATCCAGCGGCATCACAGCCGAGGCTTCCCTCCTCCTGCAGCTCGAGCCTGAACTTCACAATAAAAGTCACCGAGAGCACACTGGCAAGGAGGCTTTTATTTTCCTATTAACTGTCGTTTCTGCAACAAAACTAGAATGACATCAACACTATTAAAGCTTTAACGCTGTAGAAGGCGCTATATTTATTTATTAATTCTACATTGTTTTTAGGTTTTCTATATAAAAGGCGATGCATTTATTTATTTATTTATAAGAAATATTGCTGCCATTTTTATAACATGTTTGGCTCACTGTTAAATGTTGTGAAATGCTAGTTATCAATAGTGTTACACAAACATCTTGACTCCTTGCATGTACAGCGTCAGTGAAATATTTTTTTCCATTTAGTAGATTAATTCTGACCTCTATGTTCTCAGAAAATGCTCACAGTAGTAGGTAGTGATTCCATTTATTTATTTTTTAAAGTTAGATATTTATTTCTTATGGCTTTTTTAAATTACCTTTTGAGCTTTTCTATATAAAAGGTCCTAAAATAAGAAATGTTGCCATTTTTTTATAACATGTTGGGCTCGCTGTTAAATGTTGTGAAATGCTATTTATCAGTAGTGCTACACAAAAATCTTGACTCCTTGCATGAACAGACTCAGTTCAACTATTAATTTTTAATAGATTAATTCTTTCCTCACTGTTATCAGCAAATGCACACAGTAGTACAAGTGCACGCCTTTTGTCACTGCCATCATCACTTTCTCCAAACTAAGTTTACAAATGCACAGTGCACTTTATGACCACTTAGTTTAAGTATGCTTATGTTTATAGAATGGTTTTCCTTTTTCATACATTTGTGCATTTTGGTTAAATAGGAGCATCAAAGAAAGAATTTCGTTGCACGGCGTGACTGTCTGGTTTTCTGTACATATGACAGTCAACCTCTTGAATCTTGAATTCCAAGAAAATGTTTAGCCTGTTAAGCATTTCCGCACAAGCGCGCTATAATTTTTTTATGTGAAGCTTTCACCAGCAAGCAAGCTAATTTATATTGCAACTCACCATATACAGACGTTGTCCAAAGTGCTTTACATTGCAAACAAAAAAACATCTAAACGTTAAAGATAAAATACAGAATACATTTAAAGCTGAATAAAGTGCACCAAAATTTTACTGAACAATTCAAGCTAAATGACTAACACAATAGAAAAGGGATAGGATGAAGATAAGAAAAATAAAGACAATTGATTAAAATTATTGTGATAAAACAAAATGGATTAACAAAAACAGTGGAAAAAAACAACTGTCTTTAGCTTTCTTTAAAAAGTCCCAAAGGCCCTTTTAGAGACATGCAGACAATAAGTAGTGCTTTAAATTAACTTCTTAATTCATTTTATCTCATTTTTCTAAATTATTTGGGGTCAGTGCAGGGATCTACTGAGTCCTCTATTGCTGGTGTTTGTCAATTTCCCAGAAGCATTATTTTTAAATGAGTTGCAAATGTCTAATGGTCTTATTACAGAGGCCAGTGAAGAGTGCATTACAGTGGAACATTACAAAGAACAATGTAGAGCATCAGCGTTAATATCTTTTTTATACCCAAGACACAAGACAAATGTGCAAAGTCATCTTATTGTGGCCCCTACACCGAGAAAGGATTAGTGCCATTAAAAATTCAGTCTGTTGCCACTAAAAAGTGTCATTATCAGAAACTTAAAGGCACCTCAGAGACTTAAATTCAACATATACCAGGTATTCTAACTGAAGATACAGAATTAGACCCTCCTACACTCTAACATGGACTGACTGGGTTATTAAATTGTTCCAATGTCAATCAAACAAGCAGGTATAACTGCACTGTATAACATTAAGGCTATAATATACAATAAAACAGGCTACTTGATGTTCAAAGAATTATCAGTAACTTTCTCTTTTTGTCTCTTTAACGCCCGCTTTTAAATAAAAGAGACAGTCTTGGAAAGTTATTGAACTGCAAGACTTTATTAGAAGAAAGAATTGCAGATGAAAACACATTTCCAGGCTGGTCAAGGCCCTTCCCCCAACGCCTGGATGATTAGTTCCGCCATTCACTACACAACTGGTCTTTAGAAAGAAAATTCAAATCTTGTGGGCGAACATGCAGGAAAACTCTGAATGAGATTTTGAAGTTGGTGTTCCGCTGAAATGTAGCACAAATCATCTTAATCGCGTTGCTTTTATCGAGCATGTACTTTATTTATTTTGTTGTGTGAGTTGGTGTTATTTGTTTTTAATTCTTGCAGTTTCAATGCTTCTTAGGCTGCTGTCTTGGCCAGCCTTCCCTTGAAAAAGAGTTCATTGTAACAGGACTGACCTGATTAATAAAGGCTAAAAAAAGAGAAAAATATATACAAACACTGCATCTGCAAATGTAAAAGTGCAGAATAAAATATTTAAAAATGCACGAATGCCACTAACTCTTTGTATGCCTGATGAAAGTCTAATATTGAAATGTTGCTTTAAAAAATTTCTGTTTGCAAGTTAGACAATGTGTGGATTGAAATCACATTTTTAGTACCTGGTGAAACTGACTAGTGAAACTTATTACTCTCACTGCTAAATTTTTACTTGTCCTGTGTGTGCACCTTTGACTTTTAATGTGTTTTTAATAAAATCTATTGTAACCTGTTTATTCATCTAAACCTTTACCTAACTCACATTTATTCTAAAATCTTTGAAACAGTGTTTGCAAATCAAACATTTGACTATTTGCAACAGAGCAGTCTGTTTGAAGACTCTTAGTCAGGATCTAGAAACATCACAGAGCAGAAGTAGCAATGATCTGTCGCCTCAGACAACTGCCTTGTCTCTATACTTGTCCTGTTAGATCGCAGCACTGCATTTGATACACTCATCACAACATTTTATCACAGAGAACATGTCATTGGCATCAAAAGAACCACAAAGTTCAAGTCACATTTACCAGACAGATTTCAATTTGTTCTTGTAAGCAATGACTCTTCCCCTCAAACAGAAAAAAATAGCCTTGAAGTCCCACATCATTCTGCGCTGCATAAATTTCCACTGTCATGGAGATGGCACATGTATTTGTGATATGAAGCAAATCAGTTAAACTAGAAGCATGTTTTAAAGGTACTCTGTCTTACTCGTCTGCTATTTTCTACCTCTAAGCTAAAGTTATTGTATTTGGCCCTAAACCTCTCAGAAACCCTCTGGAAAGCATTGCTTTGGTCTCCAGGCCTGCTGTAAGGATCCTTGATGTTAGTTTTGACCAAGATATATCCTTAACTCATGCATGAAACCAGCTTTTAGGACGGCCTTCTGTCCGCTGCATGTTATTGTTAAAATTAGGAACATCCTGTCTCAGTGTGATGCTGAAAATCAACTCCATGCATTTGTTACTTCCATCTTGGATTAGTGTAATTCTTTATTATCAAGATGCCCCAAAAATGCTCTGAAAAACTGCTAAGCTTTTCTTCCCAGGCTCGCTGTTAAATCAAGGATAAAATGTAAGATTCTTCTCCGCGCACACACAAAGACCTTACTGCCTGAACTCCATTGTGTCTTTTAGATCTCATAGTGTCACATTATAATAATAGAGCACTTTACGCTCAGACTCCTGGTTTACTTGCTGTTCCAAAAAGCAGAATGTGAGCCTTGGAACCAACTCTCATTTAGGGTTTCTGCAGGAAGACACCTTCTCTACTTATAAAATTAGGTCTAAAACTGTCTTTTTTGGTAAGACTTACAGTTACAGCTGGTTCAGGTGACTGTGAATCATCCCTTACTTCTGCTGCTATAGGCCCAGCTCCTAGAGGACTTCCCATGATCCTCTCTTGTCTCTTTCACTCCCCATACATCTATATGCCATCATAATTTGTCATTAACTTGATGTCCTCTCTTTCCCTGTACCTCTCTGCAGGTATATCTGGCTCCAGAGATGCACATTTCTGATTTTCCCACCTTCATGTCCATTGTTCGTTGTCATCTTGTTGTTTCTCACTGCTCATCTTTTCTCTCTTTGTGCTCCCTTCTCTCCTCTTGGTTTCCCTGGAGGTTTCCTTGTGTTAAAATAGAGCTATTTCTCCATGCTGTATCCTCAAACAAAAAGGATTAATTGGGCTTCTCTTTTTGCAAGGTCTTGACCTTAACAAGCAAAGTCCCTTGAGAGGACTTTTGTTGCGATTTGGCTTTAAATAAATGAAATTAATCTGAATTGATGTACAGCTATTCCCCTTGAATTTCCCGTGCATCGTTTTTGCATAATTTTACAATGTTAAATCCCAATGAGCCTCATTTGAGCAGAAAGACCGAGAAAGGGGACATTTTTGTGCAAGCCTGAAACGTTGCTCTAGCAGGTTTGTGCAAAGTAAAAATTTGCAATACAAAAAAAGTACAAAATTATCATAAATTATACAGCCTATGAGGAGGGTCATGCATTGGTTCCTGTTCTTGAGGCCTTTCAGAGTTTAAATGTTTAATATTTCAGCAAAGAAAAACTGCACAAGAGGCCCAGTAGTTCACATTTACCGCAGAATAAAGGAGAGAATGAACAAAACATGTATATTCATAATGTCTTCATTCTTAGTAGTTCAAACAGTTCAACAGTTCCTCTCAATGTTAACCATCCTGTTGTCTTCATTTACAGGCACCAAAAAATACTGCTCCCTTGTCTGCAAAAAAATCAGCAAGAAATTAAAAAAAAATTGCAAAACCTTCAAGAAGAAAATTCCAATAATTCCTTAAAATGTTCCCTTTACGTTTTATTTTTTATTTAAAAAGCCTGCAAATTTGGCAAGAAAATTCTTGTAAATATTTTCAAAAAATGAATAAAAATCTTCCAAAAAAATCCTAAAAATATCTAAAGTGATTACATATATATCAGTAAAACTTCTAATATTTTCTTTAAGAACATTCACAAAAAATCAACCAAAATCCAGCGAATTTCACTGGATTTTGGTTGATTTCTTTTGTGAATGTTCTGAAGAAACATTTTTAACATTTCTTTTTTTGCACCAAAATGTTCAAAAATGTCCCAAAAATGTTGAAAATGTTGACATCAGACTTTTCACGGTGCAAATACCTATTTCTTTCCACATTTTCAAACAGAGGACAGAGAGTTAAACCCAGCACTTCCAGCTCAATTCTATTCTGAGAAGACAAGTGGGAAGTTTAATATATTTGAGTGGCAGACAAATAGGCAGGGGAAACAAATTCACAGCCAGTCATGCATAGTCACAAACAAACAAACTGACACAAACATACTGTACATGCACACGTCCTTGTTAGGAAAGGAGCACACAGCGTAGAAGACAGACGGCTTAGAAGATAATGTTGTGTCATGTTGTTGCAGCATGTGAGGTCAAAGAGGTGATCCCGTAACAATAAATATAAAGGCTTTGAGTTGCTGACAGGCTCTGAGTCAGATGAACGCTGATACTCAGTCCAGATGTTTGTTGATACAGTTTTATTCTCTCATTCACATGGATTTATGCGAAGAACATCAAATGTGATTTCTGTTTTGTGCATTCCTTAAAGTTTGGTAAATAAATTGACTAATCACTCCTGTGTGGCTTCAAGAATTACATTTATTTTCTGACCTTCTTAATAAATTTATATTCTTTGCTAACAGCAGGTTTTTAAGCCACAGGAAGAATACAAGACGGACTAGTCAGACACTGTGGATGTTATTTTTATTCTCTTTACTGGGTGTTGATCTCAAGGGTTAAACAAGTGGATTTCTTGGTTTTGCTCCACTAAAGTTCATGTGAGCTGATCCTTGCTGAAGCCTGGAGAGATTAAGGCTTTACGCTTCTGTGGCGGACTGTTAAATGTCAGTTTAACCTCTTGGCGGGTTGCGCTTGTAAAAGGTGTTAACGTCTGCACACAGCCTGGGAGCGGTCATGTTTATACCGCGCTGTAAAGCTGATCTGACACTTCACATTCAACTGTTTTCTAATGGATGAGCCACGATGCTTATGTCTCCATTACTTTGTGAGAAAAAATACTCTTACTATTTCAGCTTTGCACTTGTATAATCGTTTCTGACATACACCAGGAAGCCTTCAGAAATCGATACTGGATTTACATTTATTGTTTATTTTTTTATTCCAAGTATTCTTCTCCCATCTAAACTATAAGAAAGATACTTATACTTTCTTGTACAGCCTATAGTCTGAACATGGTAACTGAAAGATCCACAATTCAGCTTGTGCACTGCTAGTTGCAGCTGCCATAGCCTCAAGCTGCTAGCCCCAAGCAGAGATAAAGAGTGGGCAATGAAGGCCTCATAAGGTCATTTCTTTGAACAGTTCTTCATTTTCAAACTTGCAGTCCTTCAGTCCCAACTAGTCACTTAGGGCAAAGTATCTAACTTTGTGCAGCCACAAAAGGCTTTCTACAACTATTTCACACATGGAGTAGAAGTCTCTGAGAACTACAATCAGATTATCATGTATTAAATAAGTGCAGTTTCCCTTCTACGTGTAAAATATCTTCCACAATTTGACACCATCATCTATAAAAAAATATTTTTATTAAAAACAGAAACTCTGTATTAAAAATCAAACATTCAACAAAAATATATTGCAACATGACAATCTCAAGTGTACAAAGGCAATCTTGAAAATGTGCCAAAAGCAATAGGAAGATATTGCACTTTTCATGATTGTTCAGCACAAACTTGATTATAAGGCAGAAATTTACAGTCCTCAGATTTGTGAAAACACAACATTTAAAGACACATCCTGATTGTGATCCTCTTCAGCCTTGTTGTAAATAACATTACGTACCTTCTGTGCCTGTACATTGCAACTGATTAATAGAATTACCTCACCACTAGAATTACCTTCCCGGTAAAACATTACTAGCAGTGGAAAATGTGCAGATTTTTTTTAAAAACACCAGCATTTGGATACATTAGCATATTTCAAAACACACACACAGTACTTGCACGCTGTCTAAAAAAAGCATGCCTACATGGCTAACTCCATTATATAACCTGAAAGTGTTTACAGCTCTAGGCACATATCGCATCTGCAATAATTTACTGAAATGATTGCATTATAGGAACAATAATGAACAAAATAAGTGAAACATTTGTAGCATGATTTAGACAGTGCCTCATAGAAATGGACACACTGTGTTGAATAATTAAAATAAACTAATCACAAACAATAACTCAATAAAATTGACTTGTTAATCTGTTTTACACCATTCTCAGCTCAACAGTAAACTCCTGCACTGTGATGGAAATAAAATGACTAAAACTAAACAGAAGTCTCACTGATTAACGGAACTCCAGAGGAAATGGAAGCACACACATCCCTCCATGCGCCCACATGAAACATAAAGTGCTATTGTCAGAGAATCAACTCTATTTAAGTTGCAGTTAATTATTTAGCCTTCGGGAAACAACTCCTGTGACACGGCAGCAAAGAGCAGGAGGCTGCTATTTTCTTACTTTGCATACTGATATTGTTCAGAAATGTGGTCCCGGGGTCTTTGGTATGGAAATAAACAGACATTGTTAAGCTGAGCAAACATCACTGTATTTCTGAAGTCAAGACTTTCACACCATGGCAGGATTGGGTTAATTGTGTTCCTTGTTTCTTTTTCTTTTTCTGTGCAATAATTCAGCTGCATATTTTGTGGGATCATAGCTCACGTCCAAAGTTCAGCTCCAGTGTGCTCTATCTGCTTTGGTTTTCTGATGTTTCTATCATGGCTCTGAATCTTGAATTTTCATCTGCCAGCAAGGCAGCGGGGCTGTTGAACTCCAAAATCTACGAGAACGAAAAGGATAAGATGAAATCAGTACCAGCATGAAAAACATCTAGGCATATTTTTATGAGGAATGGTGCAACTGAGGTTATTTCCCAGCGGCAGCGTATGAAAAGCATTTTAATATCTGGAAATATTGTTCTCAGACAGCCTTGGTACACTTTTACACAAGTTCCTGTAACCCATGCTGATCAATATAGATACGTGCACCTGTTGATGCTCAGATGTCGACACAGTTCACATAGGTCAAATCATGAGGCGCTTTTTTTTTTTGCCATTTCTGCCATTTTGGACATCCTATAATCCAAACAGTTACAGCCAGAGACCACATACTAGAGTTACCTTTCACCATCAAGCCTGAATTTGTGATTTCATTTAACCTGTTATAATGGATATCTAAGACATTAAAGCAACTCAGCTTCATTATTGTCTGTATAGACACTGCAGAGTGGCATTAGAGCAGAGTTACAGGATCTCTGTTGCAATAAATTAGGTGTAGATTCACACCATGGATCCTATCTGTCCTGTTGGATCTCTCAGACTCCACTCCCTGCTCTAAACTCTGCATACTGATGAATCATTATATGGAGAGGTAAACTCAACTTACTGGGTCTGGCACTAAAACTGGTAATCATTCGTGTGCGTTTCATGCTCTCTGCTTGCACCAAAAGTCGGCTGGAAAAGCCACTTGTGCGCTGTCTTATCTCATCCATCAGCTCAAAGTGGACCAGTTCACACGGTAAATTAGGGGTGTTTCAACGTGGGAATGGGTTTCAAGCAAACGGGCCGAACTGTGCAATCAGTCAAGTTGTGTGCATACACACCTGGCCGTTGTCCAGGACCATGACCCTGCTGCAGCTCATCACTGTGTTGAGACGATGGGCGATGATGAGAGTGGTGCAGCTGCCAAAAGCACAGCGAATGGTCTCCTGGATGAGACGGTCTGTCTCAGTGTCAATGGCTGCTGTTGCTTCGTCCAATATAAGGATCTAGAGAAACAGTGGATGTTAAAGAGGTAACACCAAATAATGAATACAGCATGTTACGCAAGAAAGAAGGAGCTATGCAAACAAGTAGTGCATGCTCTGGATGCAGAAAATGGAAAGTTATAAAATAATATTCTAAATGCATAATGGATGCATTTGATGACCCATTCATGCTGAATCAGTTATGAATGTAGTTAGGAAACACACCACTAGGTGGCAGTGGTATCCCATGCAGGTGGTGATCTGGAAAAGCTCTGTTTTGTTTTATAGGAAAACTGAGCAGATCATCAACCATTCCAAACAATGCTCCACATGTTCCGATACAATATCAGTATTATACAATCAGCACCTTGCTGTTTCTCAGTAGGGCTCTGGCCACACAGAGGAGCTGCCGTTCTCCCACCGAGAAATTCTCTCCGTTCTCTGTCACCTCTGAGTGGAGCGAATGAGGCAGCTGGCTGACCTGGCGAAGGTCAAAGGGGTATACTCAGATATGAGGACAACTGTTCCAGTCATGCAATACATAATTTAAATCCATCTCACCACTTACCATTTCTTTAATGTGTGTCTTCTCGAGAGCTTCCCAGATCTGACAATCAGAGTATTGATCCCACGGGTCTAAATTACTCCTAATGGAATAGAAACAATAATTGTGACATTCATCCACCAAACTAAATATTATGGCAAGTCCACTTTAGGGCAAGATGTACAGTATGATGAAGATACTGAACTCCAAACTGGGAGTGACTAAGATCAATTCTAACCTGAGGCCAAGGTAATCGACATGCATACACCAAGTGACAGCTTGTTTTTATACAACAATGCTGCAGTTTTTCTTGCTAAACATATGTAGCTCATCTGTTATTTAATGTCTCACCACATGGCATAGCTTTTGTTTTTGTTGTGTTTTGTTTCCTTCTGGAATATCACACTAATAGACACGGACCATATTACTGTTGGACCAACACAAAGCAAATAATAAAACATTATAAGCTCTAAAACTCTACCAAGAGCCAATTTCATGCCAATGGTGGGAATTTAGACATTTTTATGTACAGGACCACAGATAATGAATGACTATATGTAAAATATCCTGCTTCATTTTGATGTAAAAAACAAACATATATTGTAGCTTTACACAGATGGGCTGAATGAAGGAACATCTCCTTTTTGCAGGAGAGAGCAGCCATCTGTATGAGGAGGGAGCACTTAACACATGCACACATTTAAAGCAATAACAGGAACCAATTCTGGCCACCTGGTTGCACTACTACGACAGATTTTCCATTAGAACAGCTGCATTAATTGCTAAGGTGTGGGCGTTTTTTTCATTTTCTCTGATTTTTTAGTCAAAACAGTTTTTTAAAAAAAAGCCAGACTGGTGCATTAGTCATAGTTATTGATAGTGAAAGTAATTATCACTGGATTACCTGACTGTACCAATGAAGAGTACGGGCTCTTGAGGAATGATGGCTAGCTTGCTCCGCAGGTCATCCAGACCAATCTGTGCAATATTGATTCCGTCAATGATAATAGAGCCTCCAGTCAGCTCCACGAGTCTGAACAGGGCAACAGCCAGAGAGGACTTTCCTGCAAGTGCATGCAGAAAAGATCCTGCGTTAACAAATGTCGACATGTTGAAACAGAGATGTAAATGTTTACTGAAACTGCTGCTGGCCGGAGGAACAGGAAAGGTCAGCTGTACCTGATCCGGTGCGGCCCACGATGCCGATGGTCTCTTCAGGCAGAATAGTGAAGGACAGGTTCTTAAGCACCAGTGGCAGATCCTCACGATAACGCATCCTCACATCCTGGAAGGTGATCTTTCCCTGCTGAGGCCAGGAGGTGGCAGGAGCGGCTGCCTCAGGACTTTGTCTGGGTGCTTCACTCTCAAGACTCTAAGATAAGGAGAGGCGATGGTATCTGGGATTAATCTCTAAATCTCTGTAGAGGTGCAAGCCCCCTTACTGATTGTCAGTGATTTTCTCTCTATGAGCTTTTCTCAGCACTTGAAGAGAAAAAGTTGAGAATTTGTATCTCTGTGGTTTGATGGCTGTTGTGTGACATGAGTCCTGTCGTGTGCTCTGGAGCCCACATGCTGGGTTTCTATCTGCTTCCTGCTGACTTTATCACACACTCAGTGGACACTCACATGCATGTGCAGACGTGTCAGCTGCTGGTGGTATGATACCAGCGTCCCAGTCTGTGTGACTGTGCACAATTTGTCTGAGTGCCCCATAATCCAGTCTCCTCACAGTGCTAATCAATGTTCTTACCTTTATATAATGATTGATCCTTTCGACTGAAGTAAAGCGAGCTTCAGTCTCTGAGAGCAGCCGCACTGTAAACTGAAACAAGCCAGTCAGCTGGAAGTGAAAGAAAAGCAGAGAAGCAGAAAGGTTAATGATTAACTCTGCCACACTAATTACTATGAAACACTCCTTATTTACACATGCTTCCCCTTCAGTAGTAAAACATTTAAAAATATACAGCCTGATAAGCATGTTTGCTGATATGGCTCCTTCACAATCTTGTTAACGGATTTCAATTCTCTACCGTGGCTGTTGAGACTATGTCGATTTGAACACACAATGAAGCACCGAATGTTTCAACAAATACTGTAACTGTACATTAGTGAACAAACAAACGTATCTCTAAAACACGCTGCAGGAAAACCTTGTGTGCGTACAACAAAGAGATTCTCCTGCTTCCTTAAAGCAAGATAATGTAACTTGGTCAACAACAGTCACTTCATGTTTTTTGGTAATCTATAGTTAAGTCAATGCAGTAGATAACAGTGCTGTCAAAAATGATGATTTTTTTAATCTTTAGATGCATAAATGGGTCAAAAATGACTCGGTGAGATTGTTTTATTGTAATATTTGTTGTGAAAAGTTTGTATTTAATAGTCCAAGTATTCCTCAAAAAACATGTTTTTGATGTCATTCCATCTTTTTAAGTTAACTTTTATCCTTTTAGAGAAACTGTAGTATTTGTATTACTACCCCAAGCTCTTCATCAATAATCTAATATCATACAAGAGGTGATGTAGTGCACAAACGTGGAGGGTTGGAGAGCAGCAACAGTTGGAGGAAAAGAGCGGAAAAATGTCAACAATGTGGATGTTAACATTCTTCTACTGCTGTCCTGTGTAATATTCTTCTTTTTCAATTTAAAAATGTTCAAAATCCGTTATAAAATTAAAAATAAACACATTTCAAATATGAAATCAATCTTGTGTGGGCAAAAATATAATAAAAACAATAATACAAATGATTATTCTTAATCAAAATGACAAAAATGGCATAAAAACACGTTGATTCTTATATGGGTCATTTTTGAGCCACTTATGGAAGAGTGTTATGTAGGGTCCAATCACTCATGTATCTGAGGGTTAAACATACTGATTTTGAATGTTTAACAAGGTTTGAGAGTATATTATCTGCAGTGTACATCAATACCTGGTGCGCTGCAAATTTAGATTTTTAGATTAGGATTTTGTAGAGCACGTCTGCATACAGCCATAAAAATAGCCCAAAGGAAGAGTTATTTTCATTTGAAAACACATAAAATGCCGCTGTTTTGCTTTTTATTTCCCTTTTAAATTTGTGTCAATGTCAGCAGCCTTTGAGCGAGAGCAACACCTTGAGAAGTTTCATGTTATAGACTTGTAATATTTATTTTTCAGTGAAATCTAAAATTTTATGCCCATAATGCCTTTCCTGTTGTATTGAAAATGGCATCAAATATTTCTATTTTTGAAGGCATTACCCTGAAGTTAGAAATTCCCGTATTGTGACAAGACTAGCAGATATAAGCAGAAATGTTCAATTACTTTAACAAGAGCAAAGTATGGACAAGGAGCCAGCAGGCAAACTCAATCAGTGATGTGAATAATACAGTAAGAATTACCTTCAATAACATTTTCCACCGTCATAGTAATACTGGTGGTTACATAGTCCTACTTTAATCTATATTAACTTAAAGAACAGTTAAAATGAATCTGGATGAATTTCAATTTAAATATAGATCAAATCAGTTGAACAGCAGGACAGATCAGCGCAAACAAGCCACTCAGAGGAGAGTTTGCTATATTCCCAAATTGTTTATAGCATTTGAAACAATTAGGGCAGCCAGTGTTTCCATATATTCTGTGTTGCTGCATGTGTTTGTTCACAAACCTGCACTGCATACGATATGGCCAGGCCTGCGTAAGCTGGAGGTATCTGATTGCGCATGAAGACAATGAGAAGCGCTACAGCGGTGATAAGAGAGATACTGATGAGGTCCAGACGGACAGCCAGCCAACGCATAGCACAACTGAAGAGGTAGTTGGAGGCCTGATTGGTGTCCAGCAATTCCTGATATCTACACAAAAAAAAGAGAGATACAGTAAACCCATTTCCGTCAGGGCAAAAGCAAGCAGAGCTCTATACTCTCCTGGTTGCTGGGGGGAAATTTCAAGAATGAGGTGATTTTTACAAGTCAAGGAGTAAACTGAAAAAACTACACAGAGAGATAAGATGAAATGAAAGTTTAATAATCTCCTTTGCTGACAGACACCATTATGCAAACCTTTGGAGGAAGGCGTGCCCTCTTCCATAGGCGTGGATGGTGGAGAGTCCCTGAAGACTGCTGGTGATATGAGAGGTGAAGGGTGACTGACTGATGTTCTCCAGGCGCTTCAGCTCACGAATCAGAACCCTGCAAATGATTAGTTTTCTGTAATATATGAAACTGAATACTGATGATTGCAAATGTATATACATCACAGATTAGATTTCACCTCATCATTCACCATGGAAAGTAATTAGTTTTCACATTGATTCGTGTATGGTAACTGGAGGAATAAATCACTACTAATTTCTGTTTTCATTTGTACTCCTAAATCCTTATTAAAATCCTTATCATTCAGGTCGAACTGTAGCTCAGGTTAGTGTCATCCGATTGAAAATAGTAGGGTGCTGAATGAAAATACACTACGACATGTGAGGAGTAAATTACATTCAACGGGAAATCATGAAGAACAGCAGAGTACATACAAAGGGGACTGAAATCTCAATTCTTGCATGAGATGCGAAGCGCAAACCTTTGTGAAAGTGATTCGATCTCGTTTATGAACCAAAGCACGTGTGTTACTTTTCAGTTAAATTGATACTGCAGCTTTGAGTCATCTATTTTCTATTTACTTTGCGCGATCTTGGAGGCAACGCTGACACTTTATTTTAGTCCTGAAACACGGCTGAGGAGTGAAGGAACAGAAAATGCATCAGCTGTAATGATGCAGACAAGTAATGGGACAGAGAGGGATATGGTCCACAACACAGCACCCGTTTTCCTGACTGGTTGTTTCCCATTTTCTGATGCCTGTGCAATATTGTGAGTAACGTCCCACTGCCATGGGGGCACTTGGTAGGCAGACACACGCTGGACTCGCCATCCATAGGGTAACATGAAGGAGAGAGCTTTGCTGACAAACGTGGGTTATCTTTCTACTTTTAGATGCCAAGACAGAATGGATAGTGCATGGGAATTACACGTCTCCCATGAATCATTTGATTCTTTCATAAAACCCGAGAAGAGAGAAGGAAAGAACATGACACTTCCTCGTTTCGAGGCCGCGATCCAGACAAACATGTTTATGCCCTGGGCAGTTTCATTTCAGAATTCAATAACAGCTGCTTTAGAAGTAGGTGATTTCAATGGGGGATCCAGTTTGACGTAACATCCATACATTTCCTTGGATGTCGTGACTTTGTGAGTTACAGTCTTTCATCCTTTTAGATAGCATTTATATGTCTTATTGCTACCATTTGATAACAGATCATATCTTCCTTCTGGTTCTAGCGTATTGTTTACTCTGTCAAAGTTCATCATCAATTCTCCACTTTTGCGCAAATCAAATGTCTCTTTGAAGACAAATGAAGATGATTTGTCACGAAATTGGTGGCTGAGCAGATTTAAAAAAAAATCAAGAATTTTACTTTATATTAGGGGAGATATCAAGTAATACATGAAAAAAGAAAAAGAAATTGTGCATGTTTGAGCTCTCTGCCTTTAAAACTAAGTCCAACTCTGCCATGCAATCATAGACACAGATTTCAGGAGGAATGCAGTGGATGCTTTTCCCTTACTATTTAGAAAACATGCATTTGTTGCCTCTGAAGCAGCAGCAAAGAAGCAAATGACTTCAGTGTTTAAACTTTGTGCATTCTACAAAATAAATAAATAAAGGCACAAATCGGGTCATAAAAATCAGCAGAATGCAGGAAATTAAGAGTTTGATGTCCAGATCACTGCTAATGTGTTGATGAAATCTACGCACACTCACCAAAATAATCTCAGGCATATCTTTGTAGATTTATTATTCATTACTTAATAAAATGTAAAGCTAAATATCCCCCATGACTATGTATTTTAAATCAACATAGACTTCTGACCTGAGAATGGCTATGTTCACCTTGTATTTCACATAATACACAACACAGTCTCCCCGACCACCGAAAACATTTATCAAGCACTCAGGTTAGCAGCAGCAGAAGTCTACATCGGTTCTGTAAGAGGAACTGCTTTCTGTTAGTCAGCCTTCTCTGTAACAGAATCCCAAGAATGGAATTTACTGTCAGAGCATATTAAAGAAAAATCAATGCTTGTTGGTCTTTTACCAGTCAGGTGAAGCTGTGGCTTACTAACAATAGTTTTGTCTTGCTTTGCTTTGCATGCAGAGCTGTGACTTAAATCAGGTTGCATTGCTTGTTTGGCGAATGTGCATTGTACCAGCTCAGTATTATTATCTGTACGTGCTGACTCATTTAGGTTGCCTTTTTAAGAACTGGCCAGAAACAAGAGATGAAAATTAGCCAATGGGGCTAACCCTGGTTCACTGACAGTCATTTCTCTGTTGATCAGTGAGCACTGCCCCTGATAATGAATCCTATTTTTGCAATTCCTGCTTTGACATCAGCACAACAGTCACAAAGAGAGTCGTGTTCTTCTTGATCTCACGGTGAGAGGAAATAACAAGATGCTGTGGTTATTTCCCAAGACGGCAACGAGCTGCTGTTCCCCTCGGTGGATTTACCTTTATTGCACAACTGCAGCAAAAATGTAAATAATGACTAAAGCAGAGTCATCAGATCATGCAGGGCACTCTTGTAACATTTACCACAGAACAGAAGCTGTGAAAAATGTAATCAGTGACCGATAAGGCCCTATGCGTTTGCAGATAAAGATTCAGTTCTCTCTCTGCAGTCTGACTCCATAATAAAGATTACTGATAATAGTAAAGTTTAAAAACCTAATTTTTAATTCTACCATTGCTTGATAGGCTGTGCTTATAAGTTATGTAGTTTAAATATTCAAGGTGAAATGTTTCCATACAAAACTGATTATATTCATAAAACAATTAGCTTTGTACATTACCCAAATGTCTCTCTTTCAAGTAAAAATTAACGCATAGTGCAAAAATCACAGAGATTAGCAAATTATTATAAAAAAAAATTGAAGTTGTTCAGCAAATTTTTCTGCTCAGTCTCAAATATACTGGATAGTTTGGACTATTTCACCACTAAAGACTATATGGACGATAACAACAGGTGTGATGAGAGTCTGACCTGGAGACACGGTTGACAATGAAGAGGAAGGCTCCCAAAGGCAGGATTGAGATCAGGAACCAAGGGAAGACGATGCCCACCATTCCCAAGCAAAACAGCACCAGGGTCAGGTTCTGCAGCAGCATTTCAGCTTGCATGGTCAGACGCACATCCACTGTGAGGAGGAGAAATAAAGTATATCAATCACACAGCATCTTGTTGCAGGTGAAGAAAACTTTCTCTGTGTGTTTCATTTAGTTTTTTTTTTTATTCATAAATGACCAAAAGAGAAATAGAACAAATTTTTGTTACATAAAATGCTGCAATGGAGTTTACAAAAATATCATGCCTAGAAAGAAACCCAGTCATTCAACAACAAAAAAACAAAAGCCAACTCACAAATCGACATGTCAAGCAAAGACACCAGTGAAGTGGATAACAGAGAGCCACTCACTGGGGAAAACGCTCTATGTCAAATCACACTGTGTCTTGGCACTACACCTTGTCAACCAGGGTGACTTCACTGACTGAGAGCTCTCCTGAGGGGAAGGTTCACAGTCAAGACAAATCAAGCCTCACCCTCGTCCATGTCCCTGGAGAAGCGGGTCAGGATACGACCCAGAGGTGTCGTATCAAAAAAGTGCATGGGACTGAAGAGGAGTCGGCTGAACAGCTTGTCGTGGAGCGCAGAGGCAGCCTTCACTGTGCACTGTCAACCCAAACAACATGTTGTGTTTGAACATGAGACCTGACACATGTAAACAAACAACTTTAGGAAACATATGGAAACAGTCTTGGTGTGGATAAACGGACAGCTGGAAGGAAATTGTCTGTCAATGTGCTCAGCGTCAAACAAAGAAGCACACAATGGATAATCACAGTGGCAGAGTTAGAAACGCTACTTCACCATATGCTAAGCATGTACACAGTGGGTGTGTAGCTATTTTTTCTCCTCGCACCAGGCAGGCTGTCAAATCTTCATTTATAATGAGTTTCCGGGAGGTTTGACATAAAGGTCATGACCGAATACGCAAGAGACATTTCACCGATTGGACAGAAATCGCATGTGGCAGCAGAGAACAAATTAATTCTATTAATGGAATACTTAACACTCGCAAAGATCTCATCACAGCTAGAGGTAAAAAAAGATTAGCCATCTTTGAAAAATTAGCAATTTCAAGTGGCACACATTAATGTGGGGACCTAACCTCTGCAATGCAGTGTCAGGATGGGTTAGCGTGAAAAAGAGGACGCACACCCGAGGGGGGTGTTGATATGCACGAGCAGACACACACAGACACACACACACACACACACACACACACTTTGTCTCTACCGCGCTCACCAACACACAGACACACACACACACACACACATGCATGCAGCGCTGTAAAGCTGTGAGACGTGGCTGCGGACAGATAAATGGATTTGGCCTGCAGGCATTTTCAATTATGTTGCTGGAACCAGGAGAGCATGAACAAATGACAGCAAAGACAATTAGGGAGGAGCACTGCTTAACTGTAAAGCACCAATATATCAGTCATTTATATCACTTTGAAGTTCGTCAGTGGTCAAGAGGACACACCATGATAGAAACAGAGACTTACCTTCACAAACACCAGTCCTCTCATTGTTTTCAGCAATAAAGCGGCTGCCATGGAAACGACGTAAACAGTTGAATAGAACCGAATATGAGGGTTGAGTCTCATGCTGTTGCTCGCCATCGTTTCATTCACCAAGATTAATGATGTGTTCTAAGGGCAGATGGAGCAACAAATTACAAAGACTGTGAAAAAAAATTAAATTTTTCCCCATTTGGCCTCTAATGAAATTGAGAAAAGCACACTTTGGCTCACAAAAAGTACATGAAAATCAGTCAGTTCAGTGATGTTTACTATTCCGAGCACATTTCTCAACAGCAGCCACCGCCTGCTTTGCTGCACATCTGTTTCTTCACTGCTCGTGCTTGTTTTTAATTAAGTTTACCGAGGTGCTGTTACTTTTTTAATCATGCACATTCAGATTAATGCTCAGTCGGCTGCTACAACTCATTGAAGCATAGTAGTTATTTTTCTTTTGGGAGCCAAGTACACAGTAAAAAGAGGCGCCTATAATAGTGACGCAGGATTGTCTCCCCACTCACCCCGCTGCCCTGCCTGATCCAGTAGCTCAGCCACCAGTTACTAAAGGCTACGCTGCCTGTGGTCGAAAGGAAGAAGAAAGCGTTGATGAAGAAGACAACTGGACCCCCTGCTGCTTTGATGTAGGCTCCATACACAGACCAGGCGACTGCACCAGAGCCTTTCTCTTCAGCTTTCATGAGTTGTGCTAAATAAAGGAGGCATAAAAAAAACAGCAGAAAAAAAGTTACTTGTGAACCATTATCAAGGAAAATAGCACTTAGCATTCATTTTACATGTCCAGCAGTCTCTTACCTCCATTCTTGCTCTCTGCCTTTGGTGCGGCCTTGGCTACATCAACAGTACTGTCAGCCTTTTTCTCACCTGCCCTTTGCTGTTTGTTCTTTAAATTCTCCTTAACCAGATTCTGAGGGACAAAAACGGGAGTTGGAGGGATGAGTTTTGACATTATCACAAATCACAACAGCCATAAAAACAGCCTGAAAGTCATTTAAACAGAGATACTGGTGACATGGTCTTTAGCAACTCACCAGGAAATCAATGCATGCATAAATAATGAAAGGCCTCGTATGCATTAACATTTCCTTGCTATTGGGCATGCCTTTCTCTGCTTATGAATTATTCATCTTGTAATGTTCAATGTTATTGTGTAGTGGGGGCAAAGATGCCTTATTCAAAAGAGTTGGCTTTGTTCCTCATGTGCCCCTGGCCTTACCTCCTGTTGCATGCTGTTGAATAGGGTGGCATAGTCACGCTCTTTACCCATTAGCTGCGCATGGGTGCCGTGCTCGGCAATCTGCCCGTCCTTCATCAGAATAACGTCATCACAGTCAGGCAGATACTAAAACGCAAATAGAGGCAAAATAGTGAGGATTTATCGTTGCTGACACGTTGTGGGCATCAGGAGTCTTAAACTTTACGCCAGTTGATCCAAATTGCTTTCAGAACTCAATGTTCTGGTCATTAAAGAGCAAAAAAGACATGAAAATTGAATTTAATTAGAAATTCACAGATGGTCTTTACCTGCAGCTGGTGCGTTACAAAGAGCACCGTCTTGCCTTCATCAGCACCCTTGATGGCTTTATTGAAGATATGGGAACCCACACAAGCATCGACAGCACTGAGAGGGTCATCCAGGAGAAGTATGGGTCGCTGACTGTAGAGTGCACGGGCCATGCTCACTCTCTGACGCTGCCCTCCACTCAGGTTGGCACCCCTCTCCCCGATCTAGAAAATACATTTATGGCATAAACTGAAAGTGCTGTGCATGAGATTTCAAAATCAAAGTGTGCAGAAAACTCTGCGAGCACCTCTGTCATGTCTCCGTATGGGAGCTCTGCGAGATCTGGGAGGAGACAGCATGCTTCCAGCACAGCATTGTATCTGGCATGGAAATAAACATGTAAAACTTCAGATACATGTGTATTTTTAGGGTTTTTCTTCTTCACAGCATTCTTATACAACGATTGATCTTACCTGTTTGGGTCATACTCATTTCCAAAAAGAATATTCTCCTTGAGCGAGTCATTGAGGATCCAGGCTTGTTGGGACACATAAGCGAAGCCACCACTAGCAGCCACATTACCTTCTAACAGGGTCATCTGCAACGCAGAAAGAGGAGCTTGGAAGCAGAGAAAACACTCGAAATATTTCAAAGTGCAGGTTGTTCTGTGTCAGTGCGTGTGAACAAAAACTTCAGGAAGAAAGGCTAGGCTTGTTGTTATTCATGTCTGTGCTCTTTGAAGAGGAAACTCAAACTGAGCATCTAGTTCACATGTGTCAAACTCAAGCCCGCGGGCCGGATATGATTTATTGTTATTAATGGCCTGACGATATGAAGCACTGATAACACACAAACTACCGATCCCATAATGCAGTGCAACAGCTGCCTTGCCGAATGATAGGTTAGCCAGGAACATTTCCGCGTCATTTAAGTCAAGTGTCTGTTATTGTCTGCAACCCTATCGTAACGTCAAAGCTCGCCCTTAACAATGGCGAAAAGAAAAGTTGATTCTGAAAACAGAGCCTTTCAAAGCGATGGGAGGCTGAGTTTATGTATGTTGACATAGCCGGTAAAGCCGTGTGTCTTATTTGTGGCGCTAATGTGGCTGTAATTAAGGAATTTAATCTAAGATGGCACTTTGAGACAAAACATCAGGACAAGCTGAAAAACCTGCATGCATGTCCTTCCAGGCTACCCTAAATTAACAGCACTGGCTGCAAAAATGTTGTGCATGTTTGGGACGACCTATCTTTGTAAGCAAGTTTTCTTAGTAATGAACATTAATAAAACAAAACTGCACAAAGCTCACACATAAGTTCTAAACTGACATGCTGAAGTTGGCTGCTGCTCAGGACATGATGCCTGATACTGATGCACTTGTGCAGGCTAAAAAATGTCAAGTTTCAGGAGCAAATACGAAGCAAGAATAAATCCTGTAAAATGCTGCTTTAAACATTGTTGCCCTAGGAAAAAAAACAGTTGCTAAATGAAAACTTGCTGTAGTAAATACTGTGAAATTCAGTGTTGGTCATCAGATTCACTACAAAAGTGTTTGGTTGAGTGGAATATTATTTCTAATGGATGCATCCATGTTATGTATGTAGTTTTTTATGTATATTTTACATATACATTTTATACATAAACAAGGCAGGTGACAACTTTACTTTCTTAACTGTCTGTATAAAACAGCTGCTACTTAAGATTTAAAGGTGTGCAGAGTTAATTTAGGTGTTCACAATTACTTTCCAGATGTGGAAAATGGACTTCAAAAAATTTCTACATCTTGATAAGTTTGATTTTTTTTTTTAAATTCCAGGACTATGTTTTTAAGTTACACATACCTGTGACTAAATATGTTGTGCCATTGTACAATCAATGTGATCAGTTGTAATGCACAATGCACACAAATAAATGTTAAACTGAGTCATAGTGTTGTTCAAATTGCATTTACTTTAATCTCTGGTTGTTTCTAATATAATTTTTAAAAGGACAGTTCATTACATATAAAGATTTTTCTAATATACTTGTTCTCCTTTGCACTAAAACGTCGGAAAAACTTAGACTTATTGTTACTTCTCAGTAATTATGCAATAAGTTTACTGGTCCAGCCCCTTTGAAATCAAATTAGGCCGTATGTGGCCCCTGGACCAAAATGAATTTGACACCCCTGATCTAGTTGAACATCCAGTTAAGACTCACCTGTCCTAGCAGGGCAGACAGAAGAGAGCTCTTTCCACTGCCGACGCCTCCACAGATTCCAACCAGTGAACCCTAGTAAAGATAAATAGTGGAGTCAGATGGTGCAGATAAAGGTCTGTTTAACTCTTAAAGCATAATGTCCTTCATCCACTACTTGAATGCGACTGTAGTGTTACCTTCTTAACACGTAGGTCAATGCGGTGCAGGGTCTTGTGCAGCGGGGGTCGTATGCTTTGAGTGGACGAGATGGTGCTTTGTGGACTTTCCTGTTCCATGTTTGTGAGAAGACTTTGTGCGTTGGGGCCTTCCTTGTTCCCTTTGCCGTCCTCTGTGGAAATGTACAGGCTAAGCTTCTCCCTGCGCAGCACACGCTTCATTCCTCCTCGCTTCTTGGGAGTTGGATTAGATTTTGTAGGTGGAGGACGCGCTTTTTCCCAAGCCAGAGTGGCATCCTGAAATTCTACCGCATTGCTTGGATCCTCCATCTTCACTAAAACAACCTCTCTGTCCTCCATCATGAACAGCCTCTGCAGAGTAAAACATAATGAGTTGCTTTATATGAAAATGTATTCTTGTTTTTCTTACTTAGCACTGCTGTGATAACAACATTACTCATCCTCATGCTTAAAGTACAGTTTGTCCTATTTTGAGTTCTTGTGCAATGAGTACACGTAAAACACAGACCATCTCGAACCTTTTGGTGCATCCGTGGCACAAATGCATACTTACTTAACCCAAGCTGGCTCTCTGAAGCCATCTCTCACTAATATGTGAGTTTTGCCATGTGTTTGGAAACAGTATGTTGAAAATGTCAGTATGTTGTGTAGGTGGATATATTTTTAGCATCAACAGGAGCACCTTTGGATAGACTCTGGGCAGGGTAAAATCTGCTTGGCTACTGACATACTCTATCCACATTCTGAGCCTAATTTAGACTGCTGACCTTTATGACAAGTCATATACTGCATATATAAATAGAAAGATAGTAAGCATTTAACACACTGTTTAAACTGTAGTTGGTTTGTGAAAGACCAAGTGAGCATCTTAACACTCTAAACCTCAAAAACTGCTGGCAAGTTTGTAAAGCATGAGATCTGCTATAAAAATCACCAAAATCTCGCTATTTTTTGGGGTGTATAAACAGAAAAAAATATTGGATTATTAATTTGCAATACTTAATCAAATGTAAGCTTAAGACATTAGTGACTCAGCTGCAACCGAAAGCAAAGTGAAAGCAAAAAGTCAGAGACATTTCGACTGGACTGCAGGTTGTGTTTACATGGAGCAGATCAGAGTCAAGTAAAGAAACAAATTCAAAATGTAATTAATAAAATAGTTATAGTTACTTTACTTTTTACAGTGTTGTTAACACCAATGGGCACTTGTTCATTCCAGTTATTACTTTTTTTCAGCAAAACAAATAATTAAAGAATTCAGCTTTTTTTTTTTTGTTATTTCATGACTTATGGCATTATAACTTAATTATACTGCATATATGAGATTTTTGAGTTCTTCAATCTTTTAGTCATAGTTGTGCTGTTTCCATAGAGGTGAAGAACTTTATATTGCAGTGAAAAGTAAGCCGACAGAGAGCATAAAATGCTTGGGATTCAGTGGATAAAAGGTATCTACACTGGCCTTCTTTATTTAATAACTCTCTTTATTCATCCACCTTTAGAGGAGACTTGTCTATCTTTCTCACCTGAAATCTTTTGACTGCAACAGCACCCTCTGACAGCGCCCTCACGGCCAGTGGTGTGACCTTCAGGGCAAAGGTCATGGAGTTGAAAACAGCGACTACAGTGAAAGCCTGAGGAAGGATGTGTAGAGACGGAAACAGTTATTCACTACAGTTTTCTTTTTACCTCCAGTTATACCTGACTTCAAAATCTATAATCACTTATCATGACTCGAGGCTTGTCACATTAACTTCAAATCCAGCTACAAATTCAAATAACATCTATTTAGATAATGTTAAAAAATTCTTTAATGAGCTGGAGATGTTGCAGTTAGTGCTTGGCATGTTGATCCCTAAACAGTCTAAATGCAAACTGAAGCAGTGAATGTATGACTGTAGGATCCTCTGTAAAACACCTGAGCTGCAGTAAGGTCATAGCCCAAGGCCATATGTAGGGTGAAAGTGCACACGCTTGCTATCACCACGACGATGGGCGCCACACCCACTGTGAGACTCTGGACGACCCCAGCTCTCTCCAGGATCCCCCTCTCTTTAGATCGCACCTCTGTAGAGGAGATAAGACAGACAGAGAAAAAATAGAGTAAGGGTTAAGTGACTCCTAAAGAGTTCTCCAGAGAACATTCGGTCAATAACACCATAAGAGTCACTAACCAACGCAGCGAGCAGACAGAAATAGACACAAGAGGCAGGACAAGAGCCTCCCTCTTGAAAGGGGCTTCAGAACCTGCTGAGCCTTGATAACTCTCCAAGTCTAATGCTCCAATTCTGACCCCTTCATCCATGTTTGTATCTCCCCACTGCATGTGCTACTTTGTTAACGGAGTTCACTGAGTGCAAACACTAGAACAAAAAGCTGCTGCATCTTTAATTTAGGCCCCAGCCGCTCTGTGCATGAAACACGAGAACCCCCTGCTTCTGCTACATCTTATTCACCGTTGGGATCGCCTTTGGATGGTTTATGTGTTTTTCGCATGGACTACAAAGGACGAGTCACGCGTCCCGGCCAATAACACTGATAATCCATTTCCCAACGCTACTAATTGAAGGGAATGATACTGTAACTCTTAAGGCTCATCGTCCATTAAGTTGAATGCCAATTAATTATCATTATAATCAGCAATCACAGGGCAGCAGTGAAAACGAGCCCCACCTGACTAATTTGAAAATGATTAAAAGGGGAGAAAGATCCTTATCCGCAACCTACAGCAGGGACCTCATGAGAAAAGGCCATTGCTAATTCATGGATAAGTAGAAGAGCCTTGACAGTCAGTCAAGGTGTCATAAGGCCCCAAACACCCTGTAAATTAACCTTGAAGTGAAGGGATTCAGACTAGCTTTGATTATAGATGATGTCATGTGGAATGACTTAAACAGAGCAAGGTAATGAAAATGGATTTAGAGTCTGGGTTATCTTGCCAGTTCACTATGAGGATATGTCTAATTTTAGATGATAAACTGACCGTTTAATTAATAATTTTACAACAGTGACAGATGTTTAAATGATGTGACACTTGGAATAAAGCTTGGAATAAAAAGCCTCACAAAACCAACAAACAACATCAGGTTCTCGAGCAGAGGGCACAGTTTCAACCACAAACAGGAAATGAGCAGTGCTTTTATCGCTGAGTCATTCCGGAACATGACAGACACTCACTGTGGATGTTCTGTGCAAAGGCATCTTCCCAACAATACATCTTGATGAACTTGATGCAGCCCAAGATCTCGTTCATCAGTCGCACGCGCCGGTCAGTGACCACCACACACTTTTTGCGGAAGTACGCCGTCAGCCTCGATGCAAGCATCTGTCCAGACGGGAACAGGGGAAATGATGACAAGAGAAATAAGTGGCAGGGGAGGAAATGAAAGCAGACACAATCACATTAGCTGTGCTGCAGGGCTGTCCGGGGGACCAGAGTGATACACGCCTTTCACATCAATACCAGGGGCTCTGGCTGTCAGGCGACGGCTCAGACTGAGTGTAATTTGAAAATAACAGTCACAAACTTGACAGGAGATTGATGGCCACAGAGTTATGATGCTTTTAAAAAGTGCTGGTTGGCTTCTTCAGCAGCCTAAATTAATTTAAAGATTTTAAAATGATGACTACCTATTCTTCTGCAAACCAAATTTCAAAACGTTCTTGCTCAGAAAACAATAAGTCAGTGATGTTATAAATCTCTGGTAATTAGATTTTGGTAAAACGTCTTGAAATCGCTGTAATTAAATTGCTATAATGAGTTGGCTTCTTATTCGATGTGAACTTTGCAGAAACTAGTTAAAAGAAATTTACACTTCAATAGCAATGACAGTCACACGCTGCCTTTTTCTATCTGTTATCTCTCTGGTTCAGATGTTCTAGCTGAAGCCGTACCATGACAGGGTAGAAGATGATGAAAATGGCCGACCCCAGGAGAGCAGTGGGTCCCAGGAAGTACGCAGTGTAAGACAGACCCAGTATTCCCACCAGAGGCCCCCCAGCCAGCAGGCAGCCCACTGACACCGCTTCATACAGCCGCTGGCCATCACTGGAGCAGATGTTGATCAGCTAGGTAGAAACACAGGAATTTACAACAAAAATTGCACAAAACTCTTCAATGAACTAAACAGTTTCAAGCAAGACATACTGAAAAATCACCACTAAGACTATAAAAGAAATACAGTTGTCCTTATTCCCACGTTTACTTGTTGGACAATGATTCCTCTTAAGCTATGTAACGACTAATCTTAGACAGCCTTCCCTCCCTCAGGCTATGGGATTTGTCGAGATCTAAGCAGGAATGGTGTAAGAGCTGAAATTAAATCCATCTCAATCATCTGCATGTGGTGCCCTGCAGCGAGGGATGATTTAGGTAATTTGGAGACGAGTCCCCTCCAGGGTTATCCCACCTACCTCGCCTGGACTGATGTCTTTAGTGCTGCGCAGGCGGAGGATCTTGTGGAAGGCAAATGTGAGCGCTGCCCCACGGAGGCGTGCAGCAGTGCGGTAGTTCACGGCCCACATGAGCGCCAGAGACCAGGAGCGCATCAGCTCCATGAGGAAGATCCCTGCTGCCAGGGAGAGGCCGTACCACAAGCAGCTCTCTGAGCTCTGGGAATACTCCAGCAGAGCTCGGACCAGCAGGGCCTGCGGAGGAACAGTGAGAAGAAGGTAAAGGAAAACAGACAAAAAGTGCCAGAACAAAGGCAAAGAACAACAAAGACACAGACATGGAGGGGATAACGTAGGACATGAGAAGGAGAAGAAAAAGAACAAGGAGATAGAAAGGAAAGCATTTAGGAAATGCCATAGACACAGATAAGCAGGGCAGGGGCCAGAGGAAAAATAAGAAATAAGATAAGAGGAAAACAGAGGAAACACTTCAGATAAGTAGATTAGAGATTAAAGTATAAAATGCATAAAATACAATAAAATATTTCTGCGCACAATTCATAAATTTTAAGACCTGATGCATGTGAAATGAAATGGCGAACAGTTTTTCATGGGTAATTACAAATGTGAATAAACTGTGGAAAGAATATGTACAAAACTGCTTTGTCAGCAAGTGTACCAAATTATTCAGACAGGAATGTGAGACAAATGCGTCATTGTGTAAGAACTAAATCCAGTTAATGCTATTAGTTGCGGGTAGTAGCACATACACATAGCAAGACAACAAAAATAAACAGCTTAGAGCAAAAGGAACAATGGAGGCAACTCAGAAATACCATCAACTGGAAACTCCCAAACATGATCACCATTTAGTTAGAGATGATTATTTATCATTTTTGGTAAGAATTGTTCAGAAAAATATACTCTTTGAAACTCTCTGTTCCCTGATACTAATCTGAGGACATTTTTGAGAAGGAATCTGAAGCTATCAGAGTGCCAGATAAGAAGTACTGCACATTTCAGTACCAAAGTACGGCTTGGTACAAACCACCTAATCTATGGTATTAATATGGGTTTCACTATCTAAGGCTTTGTAATCTCCCAGTATGTTTTCATTTCAATTTCCAGAACAGCGTGAAACGGGATAAAGTGATTTTCAGAAAATACATGGACTGGAGGCTCCAAGCCAGCGACCAAACTCAAAGGCATGTTAGCTCCATCAGCGAAATAGAAAAAGAAAGGAGGATTTGGAAGCGCACTCACGGGCCCAACGAAGCCGGCCACCATCGTCAGCAGAAGCGAGAAGATGGCCACCAACATGCGGGTTTGGCAGAACCTCCAGAAGACTCTCGTCAGAGATGCCCCCTCTCGCCCTCGTCTTTTGAGTTCGTCGTGCCAAAAAGATTCGAGCCTGGAATAAAAACCAGATGCACCAAAATAATGACAAACTACACCTGCTTACATCTTTACTGAACCAGTGCATTGCAACTGAATTTAATTTACAGAATGATGAGACTCAACAATCAGTCAAACTAATTCTTTCACTAAATCTCACATGAATGCTGTGAAAAACACTGTTATAGAGGCAATTAAAAAATTGGCCTTTCTGAAGGGCGAAATTATCATAAGTGAAAAGAACACTTTATGTATTATTATTTTGCCTTTAATTAAGTAAAAGCTGTTTATCAGACTGCCCAAAAGCACAATTGGGGATACAAACAATCTGGCGGGCAATCAAGTGCAGTTCAAAACCACTGCGAAAAAATAAAAGCAGCTCAGGGGATAATAATGTAAAGGTGACCTACAATATACAATCATGAATGATGTATCACATAATTAGACTGAAAAAGGTAGTACCAAACATGCTAAAGATGTGTTAATGTACTTTTATTGCTGTATAATGCCTCTTGAAGTGGGTAAATATCTTCTTGCGCCAAATGCATCACGGCTAATGACTCTATAAACCAGCAGCAGAGCAGCTGCAGAAAGTAATTTACGCCCTAATGACTTTATTAAAAACGTATCAGAGATAGACAGAACATTAAGCCAACTAGACTCTCACACTGCCTGATAATTACTACTTGAAGTCAAATGGTGTTGAATCTAAGAAATTACAATTAATTGCAGCCCAAAAAGCTGCATAGACACAGTGTTGGAAATGAGACTTTTAGGTGAAGAGTACATTCTATGGTGCTAAATTGCAGCAATGGCCCAAGTAAGGGAGAGTGAACAATGCAGTGAAAGGTGCATTTTTATAATGACAAGTACTAACTGATGAATACAACAAGTACCCAAAGTAACAAGTGTTTTAAGTTTTAATCATTATATTTAGTGGAATGTCTAATATGTAAAAACTCCATGATACAGATCTTAAGTGTTTGCAAAAACATCTACATAAATGGAAATGAGAACACCAGGGCAACTGCAGGCTCCAAAAGAGTAATTATTTGCTTTTAACAGGCCTGAAATGTTCCTAACAAACCATCATTTCACTTTGCCAGATGGCAAGCGAAGCTGATGTTTCAAGAGCGTGTTGGCCAGGACATCGCGTTCAAGGTTCGCACCTCACTGAGCACTAACAAGTGTCAACTCTCCCAGGATGCTTTTCCAATTCCCCCCTCTCACCATCATCTCTGCTTTGCATCGGGGGGTTGCGTAACTGTTCTTGCTATGTAAACACAAAATAAAGCCCTCCTGTCTCCAGCACCCATAGCAGTGTGATAGCTTTGTGCACCTTCGCAGCATCATTTCTATGAGCTCTTTAACGCACACAAAGCAGCCGCTGCACTGAAACCTCCGTGGCCCTGAGTCAGTCTTTAAAGAGAACAAGTTACTGACAACCCACACAGTTGTCACCAGATTCAAGAGGGAACTTCCTCAAATAGTCACCCTGCTCCGTGCTGCCGAGTCATGGCAGCGACACTTGACAGCACATGAGTAATGGAAAAAGCATTGGTTTTTCTTTCCAGTGAGCAGTGAAAACTAAAAGCCCCCTAATAAGCTTATTGTACGGCTTTGTACTCCATATACACAGAATTACTACAAGGCATTTTCTCAAGCTGTAGTTTGGCACGCAAACAGGCGCTGTTATCTCATGGTCGGCTCCAGGCTGGCTCCAGTCAATGACAGCTAATGAAAGTGACAGTGAGACTCTGTGCATTGCAGGTAGACGAGTTAATGACATAACCACCCAAGTCAGGCACCAACTCTCACTGTAATCTCTAATCCCTGCTATTCTTAGCAGCCCCCCTTTCTAAGGACAACATCCCTGTGCGTACGAGTAAAGAGAAACAGGATGTTCATCAATTAAATCACGCTGCACACACTGACAACAAGCAACACAAACGTACACAGTCCTGGACAGGACATCTAGCAGAGGTCACATCTGTGCTACTCCTGAAAATCTCAATGATAATACTGTAAATCAGCCACAGACTCCCCTCTCGCTTTCTGTCAACAATATATTTGACCATGTTTGAAAGGAAAGCAAAGAAAATTTCTCAATATTTGTTCGATAAAGAAAGAATCTTTTCCGACAGTGTGAGACCAAAGCGGTTTGGTGTAGGTCAGTTCACCTGAATACAGCCTGAAACAACAACAAGCTCCACTGGGTACCTGAAACAAATAACACGACCTTTTCACCTAAATGGTTCATTCTCTGTATCACTGCATGTGTCTGCCTCTTACAAAACACGACTATTTGATTTCATTTCATACCAGATCTCGGAGGAGCACTGCATTTAAAGCAAGCGAAAAGAAGGGTTCACTACATGTTGTTTAGTAAGTTATCTGCAAAGTTGTAAAGGAACTTTCACCACTTAATCTCAGCTGAAGCATCTGAGCATATAATGAAGATGTCATGTGAAGCCTGCTGTTTGTACTGTACTTAAAGGTTGAGGCCTTCAGTACAAAAACCCAGTTAATAATAGTTTATAAGGTTAGTCTTCCAATGGTTTTCGACAGGTTGTCTGTGACTCTCAACCTCATGTGGGTTTATTACTACCAAAGACATCTGTCATGAATATGCAGCAAACAGCCATAACTTTCAAACCACCTGAATAATATTGTATCCGTCAACCTTGTGCTGCAAAAATCAGCTCTGATGTAAAGATGCAGGGCCTCTGGAACTGTCCTGTGGTGATTCTGGGTTCTCTATGGGACTCTGGGGATTGTGCTTGTGATGCCACATCCAGCAGATGTTCAGTCGAATTTAGTTCTAAATTCAGGTCAACACCTCGAGGTCTTTGTCATGTTCCTCAAGCTGTTCCTGAACAGTTTTAGCTATGGATAGTGTTGTTGCTATGAGGGGACATTTTTGACCTGCCACAATGTTTAGTGGGTGGCATGAATCAAAAATAGCATCCGCATGAATGTCAGGACGTTTCCCAGCAGACCAATTCACTGAAACTAGATGATTAACAGCTTTCACTTCTCCTGTCAGTGGTTCAGATGCATGCTGCAGCTGATTGGTGGGTTACTTTTTAAAGACAGCTGTGCACTGCAGTTCTTAGTAAGTACGACTCAATCAGGACTACATGTGTTGGGGCCTGCTTTTGGTCTGTGAGTATTTACAGCTTAAAATAAACAACAGTGCCCACGTTCTTTGTAATGAAAGAATGCTGCAGCAACAGTTTGGTTCACAGATCTTTGGCAGCAACTGAGGGCTGGCGCAGAGGACTAGGATATATCAGAGTTTGGATGCACAGACAGTACTTGTTAGGAGAATCAGCCTGTTGTTGGTTTTGGTGTTTACATGGGATTTGCTTTATTGACAAAAAAGATACATATAATATACTCAGCATCACCAGTTATTAATGGGAACGCTGAGGTAACAAGGTGTGAGCACAATGCACAAAACTGGGAAAGCTAGGGGTCATAAGGGGCCTTAAAGAATAGCTCTACCTCATGGACTCACTTCCAAAAAATCACTTGTCTCCATGATGGCTGCATCCCATGTATCAGATTTAACCTTTAGAAAAGTCAATCTGAAAGTTGACAACGTACAAATTGCTCCTACCTCACCTTCCCCTTTCATGTTTCACCAACTGCTTGTGATGTGGGAACACATGGCTCAGTTTCATCAGACAAACCTCAGCAGTGCCACAGTTACCTCACCTTTGGCAGTTGATTGCAGAAGCTTCGTGGCAAGAAAGTCCCCACACATCATCTATAGACAAGCTGGAAGCCTTGTAGGCCTTCAGTGCCAGAGGGGAGAGCCAGTGCAGAGTCATAAATGAGAAGAGGCCGGCGTTATCGACTGGGTGCTGATGCCTGGAATAGAGTGGAAGACGTGGAAATGGGTGAGATGTCGAAAAGTGCAGGCACACACTGAGGCGCTATGTTGTCGGAGCAGGCCCACAGAGGTCGCTGAGAAATAAGCGGCGCTTTAGCCTCGCCAGAGTCAGTGAAAGGTGAATCATGCCTGCAGTGTTTGGACAGTAATTTGCACGCTCCTCACAAAAATCTAAGAGAGCAGCGAAAAAAAGAAAAAAAAAGGTTCAAGGGTGGCTTATCAGTCAGCATATGTTCAAACATAGAGCTGTGTGTCGCTGGGGGATATGTTCTCATCCCTTATCACGGCCTCCTGCCACACCCTTACAGTCAGCGCATTAGACAGGCAGCGTACACAACAAACATGAACTCTTGAGTAGATGTGTTTCATTAACTTTTCATGTCTGACAACAGTGCAGCTTTAAACTCTCTGCTGTTATGTTCTCATTTAACTTGCCATATATACTGAAATGCAACTCTGCTTACTTGTGGGTTATCCTGAAGGGCTTTAAAATCTGCAGGCTGTGCCGGTAGCGGCCTTGTCTCTTTGGCCCCTTCTCTGCTGAGGCCTCTGTCTCCTCTTCCTCCAGCTCCGGTAGCGGTTGTGGGGAGGACAGTGGCAGGCCCTCCACCCGCCCCGCTGCTTCTAGGGCATCAGGGAACATGGTAGACCCTCTGAGGAGAGAACAGCAAAATGAAATGAATCACAAATACATTTCAGACACTCACACAAACACTGATATTTAGTCTCTGGAACATGTCCCTGCTACCTAAGACCTGTAACTTCAGACATGTGATTAGCTTTTGAAATCTTACTATTATTTATTACACCAGCGATTCACCCGATCACTAAAAACTCAATAGCAACTAACCACTATTTTCATTGTTTTTAATCTGCCAGTTATTTTCTTGATTGATCAGTTTTGTGTTTGGTTTATAAATTGTCCAGAAATTCAGCTGTTACTTTAAATTTGCTTGCTTTATCAGACCAACAGCCCCTAACCCAAAAGTATCAGTTCCACTTTTATATAATACAAGCAAATACTCACATTTGAGGAGCTCAGACCTGCAAATTTTGACCAGTTTTCCTGGATGATTTTAGTATCAGAATCACTGCAGATTCATTTTCTGACTAATTTTCAAACTGGGGAAAAAAATGGTTAGAATTCTGTGTGACACAGCAGACAGCAGCTTACTTTCACCAGAAATACTTTTTGTTCTAGAGGAATACTCCCACCCTGACATTTCCAGCTAACCTCTCAGTAGGAAAACAATGAATAAAACACAGTAATCTGCTTGTTCTGTCTTTCTTTAACCCAGAGAACTCATACAGAAAGGCAGTGTTTTGCTGAATCACCCTCTGAGACGCAGACAGACTTGAGAAATCTCCTTGCTCGCAGGTCACGACCTATCTCTGGCATACAACTAAAGTGCTTATCTATTTAAAGACGACCTGCCAGCAGCCCCAGGAGCTCGGGAGCAGACACCTGAGCTGCCAGTGTGTCCGTACACTGTCACTGATCCCTTCTACGGCAAAGCTCCGTGACAAGGTCAGCCTGACTTGGTGTGGGGCGCAGATAGACTGTCCAGAGAGCGCGGTCAATGATGAGATTCAATACAGATAGCCCAGCAGGGAAACAAGCAGAGTCACATAACAGAAACTGATACACAAAGTTCTGCTGAGAAATGTGCTACAACAAACAGTCACTGCTAATGCAAAAGCGTGATGGGAACCAAACTATGTGCTTGAGAAAAGTATGAAAAAGAGCTTGTGTGGCTCCTTCTGCAGCCCTCGCTGCCTATATCATGTGAAGTTTGTCATATGGCTGTGAACTTTCAAAGCTCTCTTCAGGCAAAGACTGCTTGTCATTCATCGCTGTCAAAACCCCCCAACTTTGCAGCCGTGCATTCCAAGAGCCCGTAAATGATATGATCACTTTAAGGTGCATGCATGGGGCAGCTACTGAACCTGCTAGAGAAGTTTTGACAAGTTCAACAACAGTTCAGATAATGTGTTTCCTCTTGCAATGGCTGTCAATTTCGCAAAACGTTCACAGAAAAAAAGAGCAGCTGATAAAGGAAAAAGTCACACATGGAAACAAAACTAGAAATCAGTGCAAAGAAAGTTAATAAGTACAGCTAATGTACACATCAAACTGACCTATATTGGCAAAGTAAATGTCAAAGGCCCATATGTTTTGTTTTCATTTCAATTTTCTAGTTGACGTTGACAAGAATGAGGCTTACAAAATACATACAGTGTCTACCTCACATGCTTAACATACAAGAAATACCACTTGAGGTCCCTGAGGATCCCAAGAATAAACCACTTTAAGAATCCATGACCACCATCAAAACCCCGTTATTTCTTCTCAAAATATTACTAGTAAACTAATGGAACAAGAAAAAACAATATCATTATTTTTTTTAGAAAAGCTACCACTAGTTTGCTTGTTCTGTGAAAAAAAATTTTCAATAAAAATCGCAACTTTTATTCCAAGTTCTCTGTGTTTGAACTCTTGAAAAAGACTGACAGAGAGCCCCTTGGTCCCATGATATTTTATGATGTTTTGAATTAGGACCCACTGCAAACATGAACTCAATAAATAGTCCCATCTATTAAAACTGCACAGGAAGAATAAGGGGTATTTGGTCCCCCTGGATGCCAGTAAATTTGTATATATATTTTTTAAAAAGCACTAATTAAAACAAAGATGATATGAATTCATTAGAAACAAAGTAATTGACAAAGTCATGAAAAACTGGAATAGGAGTGTAAAGTTAAGTAGCACCTCTGGGGTCATCACTAATAAAAATTTTGAATTACTTTTCAAACCACTCCGGCTTGGAATATTGCTTACTATCACCTTAAATTACACAGATCTGCTGCCTCATTTTCACCGCACTATTACTGTTAGCTGTATTTGTGGTGTCAGTGAGGAAGAGGCAGGATTTCCATCACTCCAACACTTACATTCAGTCCGGCCTGGCTCGGGTCACCTCTGTAGCAGATCTCAGATGCCGTGTTCAGGAGCAGATGCAGACGACCATGATGCTCCCTCTTTAAGTTTTCTCATTAAACTTCTTTCCCGCACAGACTCATGTCTCTCAGAGCGGTTAGAATGAAAACACGGCGAGGAAACATGGGAAACTTGACGCCTCACGTGTATACAGTACGTGCCGCTTCCTCCTAGCGGCGTCTGAAGCTCCCGTTCACCGTCACACGGAGCCCTACACGGAGAGGAATTCCCGATATCGCCCTGACGTCAGAGCGGGTCCGTCCAACCGGCGACGGTACTGAGCGGTCGCCGTAGCAACGGGAGTCATAACGAGGAAGTGAACGCTCCAGAGGGGGCGGAGCCTCAGCGAGGGGAGGGAGAGAGGGCTGCTGTTGTCGTCACCGGCTCGCACCGCAACCTGATTGGTCGAAGCGCGAAAGCAGGACAGACAGTGCAACTGTGTGTGATCTGTACTGATGGAGGGACACATGGGGCAAAATGTGGCCTGAGAACAAAATAGAAGAGAATTACTTTATAGAGCACAAAGTGAAACTGCAATACGGAGCAGTAAGAGTAAAGTAACCACCATCACCACAGTACAAACAATTAAAAAATAAGAAAAATATACTAGGATGCAAAATGCATAGTAAATTGTCAAATCAAATCAATAATATAAAACATTTCAAAAGGTCAAATCTTTGTCAGCGCTTGCCATCTTTGTCTTCACACTTGTATCATTGTTGACCGATCACATCATTTGTAAACAGACATTACGAGTTTTTAATCAATCAATCAATCTTTATTGTATAGCACTTTTCCTCCAATGAAATTGCACCACAAAGTGCTTCACAACATTAAAAGATTGAAATAAAAACAAGAAAATCTTTCCCTCCCACCCTGGTTGTGTACATATATATCTACGCACGCATGCACACATGCACACATGCACACATGCACACATGCATACGCACACACACACTCTCACCACAACTGTCTGAAGACATGGCACGGCACCGAGGGTCACGGAAAATGTCACCGCTGGGGTCATCCAAACTGGCAGGAGTCGCAGGCCATGATCGCCAGGGGTGTCGGCACGTGGACCCCCCAAACCCCGACAAACAGGGGGACCCCACACCGTGGTGGGAAACCCCCCATCCAACTGGGGCAAAGGGACCCACAAACAGCTCCCCCAGCAGCAGACCAGATGCTGCAGCCAGTGAGGAGGACCCCCCTGAGGAAAGACTGGAGTTAAAAAAATAAAAATAAAAAATAATAACAGTAATAATTTAACATATAAAATATAGGGGCTGTACAATAAGATGAATAAAATGAACAGTTAAAGTAATAAAAATACATAATGCATGAGTAATGATAAGAACATAAGAAGGAATGAAAAAGTTGATTAAAAAGATGCGTTTTTAACATTTCTTTAAAAACATCAACAGTCTCTGCAGTCCTGAGGTTCTCCGGCAGGCTGTTCCAGAGGCGGGGGCCATAGTGGCTAAATGCCGCCTCGCCGTGGGTTTTTGTTCTGGCTTGTGGTATGGACAAAAGGCCGCTGGCAGAGGACCTCAGGATCCGCGAGGGTTGATATGGTAAAAGAAGATCAGCTAAATAAGAAGGCGCAAGGCCTTTAAGACATTTAAAAACTAGTAAAAGAACCTTAAAATTGATCCTGAAACGGATAGGGAGCCAATGCAGCAACTTTAAAACTGGTGTAAAGTGTTCCCGCCCTCTGGTCCTTGTCAGGACGCATGCGGCTGAGTTTTGTAATAACTGGAGATTAAAAATATTCTTTTTTGGAAGGCCAGAGAGCAGGGCATTACAATAGTCTAAACGAGAAGAGATATAAGCATGCATTAGCACCTCCATGATGGCCTGAGAGAGAAACGGGCGGACTCTGGCTATGTTCTTAAGATGGAAAAAAACTATTTTGTTATCTGTTGATTACAGCCTGTCCTCAAACAAAAAAAACGACGACATAGGTCGTCTGGACACGCCCATATTACGACCGCGTGTTACGTTTTGACGTTAAGCGACTTCTAGCGGGTGAGTAAATATCGACACTCCGGTGTCGCAGGTGAAACGTCACTATGAACAAACTTCTGAAAGATTTTATATTATTTTTGTGAAACTACAGAAAATATTTTGCGAAATTACAGAAAGCAATTATTAATGTACATGTTGACTTTGTTCATATTGTCCACGTTAAAAAGAAATATGTATTTTTTTAAAACAGTATTTCATTCTATTACAATGTGTGACTGTAAAACTAGACACATTTTCACAGTATTTAAATTTTTAAAAATCCTTTTTTTGCAGGTATTTGCCATATTTGCATTGGAAGGATTGAACTTTTCAGTGTGGCAGGCTGCTAGCCCAGAGGTTGTATTATCCTGAGGTGAAAGGCATTTTTAAAAGAAGGGAAGGAGAAGCTACATCCGAAGGTTAATTGTCTGCATTTGTCTGCATTTACAGCCTCAGTGCCCTGTTATTGGCATCCTAAAGGGCTTCGTGACAATGGAATGCTCATTACATAGTAGACTAATTATTAGGTTTTATGTCCGACAATGCGTTGTTTTGCTATAACGTGTGCTTTTATGTATACTTTATCATATATTTCAGAACACTGGAGATGATTGCATGGATGATACTACACATAAAAGCATAAATCCACAAAGATTAGTCTAAATCTGGGAATGTATAAATATTGTGCAGAACCTCCATATGACTGAGAAACTGCCTTCACTTATCACCAGCTGTATCCATGCTTACATCTAATTAAGAAAAACAATAATTTATGATGAGATTCTGAGTGTAAATAGGTCAGTCAATTCCCAGTTGGGACTGCGGAAAAGGGATTCACAGTTTGGAGGCCATAAACAAAAAGAAACGGAAATGCTGAAGCAGAGTAACCTGCGATTATGGAGTTGCACTGCTGGCACTAATAAAAATGCTGTCACCGGCTGGGAGAGTTTACCCTCTGAACTATGCTTTGGTTACTATCCTCTCTACAGTGATTTGAAATTGCACTCATGTAACGATAAGACCTTAAGCTCCGCTGGCTCTGCAAGTAAAAGCTTCAATGAGACTTCCTAATGGGCGAAAGGAGTCAAGCAATGGCAATTTATATTTCTCAGTTGAACACAACAGCAGCGGAGACAAAGCCTCCCAAAGAAACAACACAAGTGCAACTTAGCAGCAAGGACAGGTGCTTGTTACGCTACACTCATGTAGAATGAAGCCTGTCTACAAATGAAGCAATTTTTCATTGATGGAGAAAATACAGTGGAGATATTATCTTTCTGCAAACACCGTCACAGTTAAATGGTCTGCGATAAATTCCTGTTTGTGACTACAGGGAGGCTTTAGCCGTTCAGTCAGAGCTATCAGAAACTCACGCACCACTTTCAAATGCTTGCATTGTGATTCATGACTAACAAGACAACTTATTAGCAATGTTATGGTTTCCAGGGTCACCATCCAAAGAAGAATAAAGAAATCCTTAAAAATACAGGTAATATGGAAAAGCAATAACAACACAAAACATCCAGGCTGCATAATGGGCCAAAAATAATCAGACTTGCATCAAATATTCCCATCCGAATGCTGCACAGACTTATTATTTCTCACCACAATTCATATGAACCCATTCGACATTTTACACAGAACTTTGAAAATATTTTGCCATTTAGAATTTATTGCTTAACTATGGATTTCGGTTTGTGGTTCTGGCGAACATAAAAACAATATTTGGGCTCCAAATGCTTTAATCTGTGAGACAAAAACAATGTCAATGGGAACATAACATGAAAATTCTATACAGCATGTCTTTGTTTTCAGGTTAATAACCACGAAAAGAGACGTGCGTCAGAGTGTGTGGTAACCCTCTAAACCCAAAACATGGATTTGAAAAGCAACTTACAGAACTTTTCAGAGGCAGAAATGTTCAACTCTTCACCACCCTTGCACTAATCGCGTGCAACATCAGATTTCATCAGAATTACTTCATTCTATGTCTCATTTACTAAAAATAAACTGTTAAAAAATGTGTAGGCACTTGGACAAGTTGACTCCAGTTTTTTCCATTGATGGAAAAAAAAAGATTTTAGAAGTGTATATTACTTTTTGATTTATGCCATAACTGAGCCTTACTGTACAAATGACATTTCTACTTCATAGTTGTGCTATTTCCATGGAGGTGCAGGACTTTCTATTACTTTAGATTGGTCACATGTGATGGGATGCAGTAATGACTTATCTCTTACGCAGACAGATGGATTGACCTTCTTCTCTAAATATGTGCAGCACTTGAGAAAAAAAAACTACTTAAACTGAACAACCCAAATATGGTTCCAATCTGAGCTGACTGACTGAACATTATTGAACAGCAAAGAAGGCTTGAAAACACTTAAATGTGATGGTTACAGTGATTTTCCAAATGAAAAGAAGCTCAGCATTAAGGGGAAAGTCATAGGACACAGCGTTGGTTGAACTTTGGACTGGTGGTGGTGCTAAAGAGGAGGCTGCTCTGATCCTACAATGTGAACCTACATTTCTTGAAACAAAGACCTCACTAACTAGGCAACACTAAACATAAAATGGAAGCAGACACAGCTAACTGCTCTTATCATGAGAAACCATGAAAGCAGAGCATCGGTGCAGCCCATTGTCTCCACAGTGAATGAATGCTGTCCCAGATCTGCAGAGGGTTCCTACAGTTATCTGTATTTGCACCAAATTCACAAAATGAAAAAGCAGTTGAAAGTCTCCCACCCTCTTATCACTTCTTCAAGATATGCAGCATCCCCTGTGAAGAACAAGGTTGCTCGTCTTTGTATTCAATCGTCTTGAACTCCCCAACGGTGAACCCGTGCACTAATAAGGTCTCTTACGGGGAGCACGACTGGTGTCTCTACTGAAATCTAAATTAATATTAAATAGGCCAAACAAACCCCCACTTGGAACAGCCTTTTGTTCTAAGTGCTTTAATTCATTCTTTGGATTTTCAGGTCTGAAAAGAGAGACACAAGAGAAATTAAGTTAAACCCTGTGGTTAGAACATCACAAAGAGAATTTTAACAGTTTTGTTTTTGTCTCTGCCTCTGTAGTTTTTTTTTGTTTTTTTGCAGCATTTGTGTTCTGTATGACTTAATACAGCGATACAATCTTGCTGGCAGCCTTCCCTGCATGGCTGACAGGCAAAAAAATAAAAAGCAATGCACGAAATAGTGAAGAAAATCATCGATAGGGTCTCACTTTACTGAGCTGGGAAATTTGCTGAACTTCTGCAATCAATGCGCTCAATGTGGACTTCGCTATCAAAGCCCCTGAAACGCTTAAGATAACAGCCAAGCTGTGGTTGAGTGTGGAGCACAGTGCGATCACACTTTTTTTTTTTTTTTTTTTACCCTTTTCCACCACTATTACATGCGTCAAGAGCGGCTCTGTTGTTGCTGATGGATATGTTGTGCAAAGGGGTATCTATATACAGAATATTTTCACAAGTCCATTAAAGATAGGAAAGATTCCTCGGTCTGTTGCTACCGAGAGAATTTTACACAAAGAAGATTTGAGCTCTTGCTCATTTTTCACCGCCACATTTGGAAATTTTCAATGTTCACCTTTGCACAGTGTCCACATACAGTCCCTCATCGTGCTGTGAACTTGGCTGCAGGGCAGACGTTTCCACTACTTATGGCCTATTGATGCTACTGTCCGAAATAAATTGGTTTCTCTGCCTTCGATATGACAGTAATTGTTGTAAAATGTTCAGTAAAATGCTGAGCTTAGAAGACAGACGGCTGCTGTTTTTCTGAGCGGAAGACAAAGAATACATACAATTACTACTCATGTTAGATGACTGACTGACGGAAAATCCTGCCATGAAATTGTAGCTGCACTGGAAAGCTCTTCACGTGACACTGACTGCATTTGACCAGCTTTCCACAAGAAGAAGAAAATATATTTCCAGAGAAATATATATGGGAAATTGCCACTGGCTATATAACAGTATTTCAGGGGAAAGTGCATTTTTTTTTTCAAATTTCCTTCTACCTTGATGATACCTTAAATGTTCCAGCAGATAAATGCAGAGCATGACATGTTTGTTTCTTTGAGGATAGTTGTCAAATGGTATTAATATTCATAAATCAGTCAGTAGCACTGCACATTATAATTAGGTGGCATTTATTAGAATCCTTTTTTTTTTTTTCACATAATGAAAATGGTGCAAGTGTTGCCTGCTTTTGTGCAAGAAAATTAACATACAACAGACATCTCACATCCTTGTAAAGGTGGAGACACTTGCATTAATCTGAATATGTAACTCCCCATTGTCTTGGAGAGGATCCATAAAAACTGACAGGATGAAAGTCAGAAACAGGCTCGCTTTGTGTTGTGTTTGTAATCGCCGTCCGAATAGAAATCCATATTTGTCTGTGACTCATTTCCCCCAGATGAATTTTCTTGTTGATTGTGTTTGGCATGGCTGTGTGTGGCTTAATTTCACTTCAAGATGGCTCTTCTCTGTATTTGCTTTTCTGTTTCCTGCATATGTAAACTGTTGTTGAGTCAATTTCACTGCTTTTCCAGTTTTAACCTGCCTGACACATGAATACAGCTTGTAAATGTTTCAAGACAGGCTACAGATGGAAACAAGAAAAGCACTCACAAAGCGCAATATTTCACCAGTCGTATACTTTCTGATGGATAAGTTCTGATGAGTCCACAGCGGTGGATTTGGAGTAGAATCGCAGTCACAGTGTTCACTTGTTGTCATAGATACTGTCAAACACCGGGGGTGGAGAACCCAAGCGCAGGCACAAAAAGACAGGCAGCTGGGTATAATAACAAATAAAGTTTATTAATCAAACAAAACTACAACTGAAAACGGGACTGAAGTGGCAAAAGGGAAACTGAACGGCAGTAAACAGTGCTACAGAGGGATACTCACACATGAGGGAACTAGTGACTAAAGCGAAAGAACAAGCTGAGGTCCAAACAAACTACTGAGTCCAAAAGGATAATCCACTAAGGGGAGGCAAGCGGAGAAGTCCAAAAACCAAAATAATCCAGAGAGCAAGGAAAGCATGAGAGAGGAAACTGAAACAGCGTGTGTGTACAACAAGCCAGCAAAGAACTGAGGGAAAGGCAGGGCTTAAATAGCAAGGCAGGGGACCAGGTGAAATGAGTTGAGCTTGATTGCATCAGCTGACAGAACACAGTAGGCAGGGTGCAGCAGACAGAGGGAGCCAAAGGAACAAAACAACAAAAGGGAGACTGGGGCTGAATCCTCACAGACACAGTGACACCATCCTGCTATTTGGCAATGATACAGAAATCTTTAGCAAATCCGTAGATAAAGACTATAAGCCACGTCACTGTCAAAATGTAATGAGATGGTCCTTGCATCATTTCTGACCTTCTCTGAAAATTTCATTCAAATCTGTTATTCCGTTTTTGAAAAATGTTGCTAATACATAAACAGATTAACAGACGGATGAACGTATGCCGATCATTACATAACTTTGCGTTCCTTGGCAGACTATAATGCAAAGAAATGAAGGCTCTTCAAGAAAAGTGCAGTAATACTAACCTCTAATTAGACCAGCAATTAACAGCTATTTTCATTATTTAGTATTTTACTGATTACACATTCGATCAACGGATACTCGTGCCAATATAATGTTAGGAAATAGTAAGACATGAAAGAATGGAGGCTGAGTTGCTTTGTAAAACAAGTTTTCTTCAACAAAGCAGTTATTTTTGGGGACGTTAAAGATATAAACTGATCAGCAATGATTGATTTACTATCAACTGACAGTAAGTTATTGGCCTCATTGGAGACATGTCATAGCCACATCGATGAAAAACTAGAAATATATTATGATGTGCTCTCTGTGTGGCTCATGGCTGAAAACACGAACATGTACACAGCTGGTTTCAGCAGCTCTTCGCTCCTACTGTTAGAGATGTTTGTGTGTCTCTGGAGTAACTACAAAATCCCCGACAGTAAGTTTGGGAGCAGAGCGTACAAGTCTGGTTTAATAAGAGGTCAGTCATGCATTGAGGGAAAGCTCAGGGGTCGCTGCTGACTTTACTAGAATGTATCCTTGGAATCTCCATCAAGCCGTGCAGCAAGGAATCAAAAGACATTAAGTGAAGACTGATGCAGTTTTAATGAAACTGACACTGCAGCTCCACAGACTAACTACAGTCAGACAGCCCCATCATATTATAATGGAACTATATTATATAACTTGTATAATTTAGTATAATTAAGATAAATGATTATTATGGCTGGTAACCGCTGTTGATATGGTTTTTAAAAGAAGGAGATTCATGAACAAAGTGCTACAGAAACAGATCAACTAATGCATGCAGGGCAGAATTAGACCCACTGGTTATTAACATTAAAAAAGAACGCTTATATTAGGTTACATCTCAAGACACACAGAGATTTCAGACACTAGAAAACCCAGGAACGCCCAAACACGTTCCTTCTGTCTGATCAGATAATAACCGGCGCTGATCGACCTCAGAACAGCTCTGCTCTCCAACCACTAATCAACCAAATTATTACATTAACAAAAAGATGCTTATCCGGAACACTGGAGGAATCAAATCAAATCTCAAAACAAACTCTCCCCGAAACCACGAATATAAATTGGCAAATTATCTCTTTACTGTCAGAGATACAAAACAGAATGAGATTCTGATCAAATGCAGCCTCGGTGACTGCAGTCCAGCCACAAAGAAACACAACAAGTCGTGGCACCAGACACAGAGACTGTGATCACTGCATGACAAGTGAGACGACAACAAATGCAATGATAAGACAAGAATTAATAGTAAATGCTGAGAACTTCGACTTGTTGATCTCAAACTTTGCAGAACTTGATAACTTTGAAGTGCATTAGATTCTAAAAGCACAGAGATGAGCGGTGCTGACCTGCATGTCACAAACTGAATAAAAATCAATTAATATGCAGCACAGTTATTCTTACCTGGCCTATAACACATATAAAATACACCCCCCCCCCCACACACACACACACATATCCAACATTGTTCTTCTTTTTATCCTCTTATTTTTTTATTACTCCACTGAGCTTTTCCATTTTAATTGTTTCCACCTCTTTTATTTGTTGAGTTTAACGAACCTTGATGCTTTGGCAATATTGTTAACCTGACATTCATGCCGATAAAGCGTATTGAATTGAACTGAAACTGAATTGCTTACAAGGCCACAGATTGGGCTTTATGTATTTAGGTATGCGAATATTAATAGATTTCTTTTAACCTCTTAGTGTCAGAGGAACTCAAAAAGAACGGACAGACGCACAGCTCTGAAACTAACCTCAGGGCTGCCAACTCTCACGCTTTGGCCGTGAGACACACACAACTCTTTCCTTTCTCTCTCACGCCACACTCCAAATATCACAAGGGCAAAAAAAATAGTTCCACTTTGCTGTTATGAAATAAAGCTTTTGAAAACCCATTGAAGACTTTTTTTTTATGTGTGTATAAACATATGTATGCATATATATATATATATATATATATATATACATATATGAGAGAAAGAGGCTACAACATATCCTGGTTTTGTGTAATGTAATAAATTCATGTTCTTAATTTGACAAATATATATCCACCATAGATGAATAAAGCAGCAACATAGGTAACACCTAAAACCAAAGTAGGAATACTTTGGAAAAAAGGGGCAACTTCATGTGGAGATGTTTCATCAAACACTCAAACTTTGAATAAAAAAGCAGAAAAAACATGTAGGCCTGTAGAGGAGATGTCATTTTTATTAGAGATGATAGTGCTACTGTGCCCTACATTTAAATAAGGGAGAAGACACAAATGAGCTTGTACACTAAATAGTTATCTCATCATTTGGCATCACCTTTGGATTATCATCATGATCAGATTGGACCGCTGGTAAAAGGAAGGTATTCTTTATGGAAAACTGTGGCTGTTGTGTCCTGCTTATTTTAAGACAATCTGTGCCTATTCCTGTTACGTGTTGACTGCACTTTGAGGGTGAAAGAAGAAAGAAAATCAGATATTTCCAAGTATTTACCGCTGGTGGATTCACGGCGCAATGAAAAGTAAAACCACATTTCATCTACGCTCTAACCACTGAGCCACACTTGCGCACTGTGACAAAGTGTGTAGTGTAATATGATATAGTTTGATTCACGGTTATTCCGGCGTTATTTAAAAAAGGTCTCAATGTATGTCACCGAACAAGAACATCATTGATTACAGATCAAGATGAATTTAATGTGTAACATGCGGTTCACAGGCATCTTTCTGAAGCTCGTCAGAACCTTCTCTGACATGGAGCTAAAGTAAGCTTGACTGTTAGCCTGCCCCGGACCATGCTTGTCGCTCTGGCTGAGTTACCATGGTTACCAAGCCTGGCTAGCCCTAAGCCTTGTTGGTGTAACTAAACTCTCACTAAAGTTAGCGAAGCTGACCAAAATAAGCCAGGCTTAGACCTAAGCCAGCTTCGTGGAATACCCCCCTGGTATAATGTGTTCTAGATGCAAAAAAACAAAACAAACAACCCCAAAACAAATCACAAACAGAATAAAAGTTTCATGAAGTTGAAAGTTGGTTTCAGAAAACAGTAAGGGCTTATATTAAATATCTAACATGGTTTTAAATAAATAAAATGTGGGAGAACTTAGGAATGTTCTATTATGCCAACTTAGATGATATTATTCAGCTACTTATTTACTCACTGGGGTAATATTTCAGTCAAATACAATTCTGGGTTTAGAAGCTTTACAAAGGACAGATTCAGCTCATATAATGCAGTTTTCCACCTGCCAAATATGTGACCAGAAAGTAAATAATGCGTCAAAATAACTTGAGGGTTATATGTTAGCCCAGAGGATAATTACAAAACACCTAATGTGTTCTTTTTATATATTAAACCCACCTGTGATTGAAGTTAATTACATTGAAATATAAAGAAGAATAACAGCAACAGCCTAAAACTAAAGAAACAACACTGAACTATAAAATTGCCAGAAAAGTTTAATCTTTGCTGTTACTACAGCCATAATGTTCTGCGTATTTGCAACATGATAACTGATAAAACCTTAATTCTTCAGGATTTTTTGGCAGAAGGTCACTTTTTGGCTTTTTGGTGGTTCACTGTAAAGTCAAAATGTCTGCCTGTTTGATGATGCGACCAGTTTTCATTCAGTTAACAGCTTGCTAAGGCATCAATCAACAAAATAAATCATTCCTACACTACCTTAAAATAGACCAAAGTGCTGTATTTACGAATAACTTATTATAATAACTCAGAGCAGCCTGTTAATAGCTCATTGAACTTTTATGCTCTCTGTGATAAAGAAACAAAACATCTTTGCCACCTAAAACAACTACATTTACAGTTGCATATTTTATGCGCTAACCTCTTTTTATTTCAGAGAGCACTCTTGACATATCGGTTTATTGAAGCAGCAGCCTCGCTAGTCTGAGGAAAAAGGCTGCAGTTACTTATTCAATAACTGCGATTCAGTGGAAACACGATGTGCCTTTGTGAACACGCTGCAGAAAATGTTTGATTCTCGGAGATGATGGTGATGGTGATTGTAAGCTAAGTGCATCCACTCCTACATGAGTCACTTTTCCTTTGTGTAGAAAATGTGTCAGAGGAATTGACATCGGTAACCAGTCATCTTGTGATTGTCAGGATTTTAAAGTGCCCCTCTCTCGGCTGCTTTCAGCTGTCATTTTCAGTGCCACCTTGATGTGCCTCACCTGCTCGCCTCCACCTTCAGTATTCATCAGATCCGACCCCTCAGTGAGACTGTCAGCAGAACAGGCCCAGTGAGCTTCCACACATCCTCCTTCCCCTTCCATCCATCTCCAGCTGACAGTATCTCCAGGAAGAGTTCTCACTGGGGCTTCAAGTCTCCACCAAAGTCTTCTGTTTCTATTCTGGCTTCATGTGCATAACCATTCACACTACTGTGGATTCTAACAGGATGAAATCATCACATTTTTTTCTCACCTTTTTTTAATGTAGCTTATAGTGTTTTAGAAGTTAAAGGCATTATGGAGGATGTTTTTTTTGTTTAATTTGTCTGATTCACATAAAATGAATATACTGACCTTTAGTGGACTTGTATGTATGGTCTCTGAAAGAATAAAAAAATTAAAAAAATAACTGTGGACATGACAGGACCTGAAAAACATCAGCCAATCAACAAGCTCGGACCGAGGTGTTTGGTTTGCTCCCTTTCCTGTCAATCAAAAATCTTCCGGCTCAGGCCTAGTTACGTAGATTACGTACGCCTTGGACTTACGTGTTTTCTGTATGTGTTGCTTTGGTATAGCTTCGTAGTTAGCTGGCGACTTGTTTTGCTCATCTTTATTTACATAATGGCAGATAAAGATCCAGGGGGACCCAGCCGTAAAAGAAAGCTTCACGAGTGCTACGCAAGTTTCTGGAGGGGGGCATTTCTTCGTAAATGTTAAGAGGGGGGAGGTTAGAGGGGGGGTGAGGGAGAGGTTGTATGTGCGCATGCTATGTTCAAAGTCGTAGGAAATTAAATCTAATGCCTTTAAGTGATACAAAGCGCAATTAGACACAAGAACAGTTGCATTAGACCTTTATTTTCAGTGCTGTACTCTAACTCAATGACTAGGACTGATTTCGAGCAACACTGAAGTTATATTTGATTTCTGCATCAGCGTGTCACAGCATAAATTAAATTTGCCACCACTGAGAATGCATACGCCGACTACTGTCACCTCCCAGATTCATTCCACTGACACAAACCTAGCTTTCTAAGTGTGAATGTGTTGTCCCTTCAGGCTCAGGCAGCTGGGACTCATGTGCACCAGCGCCAACCTCTGCGGGCCTTCAGGTGTTTGCAGTTTAACAAGAACCTGATGAAAATCCTACAAACACTTACCTGAAAACACCACATGAGAACAGCTCGCCAGCTCTGCCGTCAGACATCATAAATACTTAAAGTCAGGATGGAAGCGGTATGCTGGAGAACACGCCGAAGGGCCTGGGGCCAACCTAAAAATAAACTTTTCTCAAATAAATGTCCGTCGTGCAGATAATTGCCACTGGCGCAGAGCAATTCCTCTTTGGTAAAGGTCATAGCAGCATGAGTGGCTATCGCTCATTAAGAGAGAGCGTCACCGTCCCAGCTAACCTGGCATGAGCCACTCTGCGCTGGGATTCAGATCAAACGCACTGATTGGGCCCACTGGTTTCCCCAACTAATGGGCCAGAAATATCACTGCTGGACCTCACCGCAGGAGGACGTTTGGTCGAGACATTTTCTCAACAGTGAACAGTGTTAAACGGCAAAGATTTTCATAAGAATCCAATGAATATGTCTTCTAAAGTACAAAGAGGGACTTCTCTGCCATTTTTCATTCCTTACCCTTCTTCTAACCTGTGGGGTCTCAGTGTTTGAAGCAGCAGAGAGCCTGCTTAGGGGGTGCAAATACCTTATGGCTATTCACTGCTGTGCTTTCAACTCTTTCCTACTTTGTATGAAGATCTATGTAGAGAGATTGGGTAGATGTAGCCATATGCATACCCTGTGCTCAGACACCCTACAGAGCGCAGTGCAAAGCAGCTATTCCAACATTTGCCATTCATTCAGGCTAAAAGTGCATGCAATTCTTTGAGTCTACCACAACACAGCAAACAAAAACCAAACAGAAAAAAATGCACAAAAAACACGATTTGCTACCTGCTAGACTAATAATCCTCAAAGGAATAGAAATCGCTTTAGTTCTAGCTTTAATATTCCATAGTTTTAGTCTCCTAAGATGTCACTCCAAGTGCCTGCAGGCGAGTGTTTCTGGAGCAGCGCTGCAGCACTGGCAGCCTGGAAACAGAAAAAATTTAAGAGCATGTGTGAATTAATGACGACCGTGCAGATTTCACTGAGAAAGAAACCTGCATGTGCATGTCCCCCAGTGCTGCGGCCATTTATCCACTGTCAATGCAAATCACCCACGGTGCTGGAAAAAACTGGAGCTGCAGTTGCGGCTGCGCTCAATAGGAGGAGCTGTTGACTCATCGCCTCATGTCAAAGAGCTTTTAGAGATTTATCCAGTGATATGTCTGGATATGCAGTGATTTATCAGGTGGCAGACAAAGCAGCAGAGTGTTGGTTTATAAGCTCCTGGTCAGAGTGTTGGATCTCCTCGCTACAAACCCTGCAGCTCCACGACTGCAGCATGGACAAGCTTAGAAGTGAAGCCCCTCTGTGCTCTTCTAATCTACTTCCTGAGGGGATTGTTTATCTTACTGTGGACCACAAACGCCCCACACAGAGACACCATCCTCTCACCTGCTCGCTCAAGGGAGGCCATAATCATAATTAAGTAGACGAGGATGCCTAACCGGAGCAACATGAGAGGAGAAGGTAATTAGGGGTATCTTGAGCATCACGATATCACCCATAAGAACCTGGTTATCTCCTCACGTCCAATTACACCTATCCCATCCATGACGTGAATATGTATAAATGGATTTACTAAAATCATTGGAAGAAATCCCACCAGATTGACATTAATGCCCTTAAATTTTAAATTCCGGCTCAGAATTTGCTCAGGCTTAAAATCAGCAGATGCCCAAGGACGTCTTCTAATATCTCTCCCAGAGACTTTACAAGGTGGGAACTGTCCTCTGGCAAATCACACCCTCGCTTACATACACCTTGAATTGAATTAATGAGGACGCTCCTCACTGTGTCACAGTGATGAGAAGACAACAGTGAATGGAGAGCAGCATTCACCGGGGAATGCTGGTGGATTTAATTAGTCTGTGTTTACCTCCATGTGTGATGCCTGAGAACCCAAAGCACAATCACAGGCATGTTTGTGCACGCACGCTCACACACAAACAGCTGTAAAAGAGATAAATTGCGAGTGCCTCCAGTCTATCAGTGCGTAGGAATGGCAGCTCAGTTGGGAGGAAACTCGAGACAGAATGCTGCTTCTGAAAGGAAAGAATGAACCGCATTAGTGTTTTGTTTGTGTCAGGGAGAGCACGAGAGAGAGACTCGGTGTTGGAGAGAGAGAGAGGAGGCTGGTGTGAGGTGAGCTGGAGTTTGTCATCAGGGATGTTCTGCTGAGATCAAGTCGTGCAGCGTGGAGAGGAAACGTAGTGATGCACAACTCTGCACAGGCAACATCTCACAATCCCAAGTGCACTACCAAGCAGGCAGGAGCTAGAATATCTGGTTTTACAATTCTTCTTCTTCTGCGTTACCCATTTCAGAGCGTTTCGTTAATCTGCCGGCAACTGAGCGTCTCGCCGTCAAGCACGAATGTGGGGCAATGGCTTTTCAGTAATTTAAGCACCAATATTGGCCCAAAACCACCACAGAAAGCACCACATGCACAGACTGTGAGGAAAAAAATCCATGTTTCTCACTTGCTTTGCTCCATAATTTCTTCTTCATTTTCAATCTATTAGGCTACAGAATAAAATATCCATAATAATAAAACTTTACCGGCATAAAAGCAGACATTAACAGTTTGGATTAATGGTACACTTCAATAATGAATGCAATAAAGTTTTTTTTCCTCCTCTCACAAGACGTTAACTGGAGCTGTAGGTGCTTAAAGGAGTTTTCCCTCCGATTTTACTGAACAACTGCAACATCAAACAACAGCAGGATCCATACGAGTGTCGCGCAAAGAGAGACACAGATTTACACACAGAACAACAGCAGTCATTTTATTAACCCTCCTGTTGTCCTCATTTACAGGCACCAAAAAATATTGTTTCCTTGTCTAAAAAAAAAAAAAAAAAATCCAAAAATTCAGCAAAAAAATCACCCAAATTTCAGAAAATTTGCAAAACTTTCAGGAAGAAAATTTCAGTAATTCCCTAAAAGTTTCCCTTAAAAGTTTTGTTTAAAAAATCCCCCAAATTTGGCAAGAAAATTCTTGAAAATATTTTCAAAAAATGAATTAAAACCTTCCAAAAAATCTTAAAAATATCTAAAGTGATTGCATACATATTGGTAAAAAATCTATTTTTTTCTTTAAGAACATTTACAAAAAAATCCTGCGAAATTCGCTGGATTTTGGTTGATTTTTTTGTAAATGTTAAGAAAAATTTTCTTTAAATATTTCTTTTTTTCCCCCACCAAAAAACATTCAAAAATTTCCCTAAAATGTTGAAAATGTGGACATCAGACGTTTCACTGTGAAAATACATATTTTTTTTCCCACATTTTTAAACTTTAAAACAGGTCAGTTTGACCTGCAGTACGACACGAGGGTTAAGTAATTATAATTAAATTAATCCTGACATGGAGACAGGATCGATGAGTCGCACTGTGGACTTTTATTCCCCTCAGATGGGCGAGTTAAACTTGTTTTTTAGTTATTTTGACCGTTTGATGAGCTGCTTATAGTCTTTTGCTTGTTATTTCATTATTATGCATTGTACATCACTTGGCATATTGTCTAATCTCATGTGAATGACATATCGTGTGCGTACTGCAGCTCTCTCCATTGTGCTGGTGTCTGAATGAAGCCGTGAGGAACATTGGCAGAAAAAGTGACCTTTGTCTGAATGACTGAATGCTGCTGTACTGATGAAGCCGGCAACGTTACGTATCCCATCTATGAACAGACCATTATTATAATAAATAAGTGTAACATGTCTTATGAGAAGAGAAAAGCCCCGATCTTTGCTCCAATGCATTGCTGCGACTGCATATAATAGCATAACGCCTGCGTTACAGCACCAGGATTCATTCTCCTTCCTAATCATGCTTGACAGAAGCCTACAGACTGAGTGGGTTGGAAATTACATACTATATTTAACATGCAAACAATTCCACTCCCATGACAGATTTACTACAGTTTACTTTTCACTCATGAAAGCCGCTTTCCTCTGAAACCTCTGCTCTTAATAATGGATACATGTGTAAGAAAGCCTTGTAGGAGCTTGTAGGCAAAACATACTCATTCCCTATTATTAATTCAGCTACAAGAACCAGTACGCTAAGACGAGCTCGAGCACTAATTTTTCAAATGCAGTGACTGTAGGAGACGGAGGAGGCCAATGAGAGCAAATCATGCGTAATAATAAACCTTTGTTTCCCAGAGCAACGGGGGAAGCGAGCGCGCCGTCAAACAGCCCGGTGGAGGCGTATTAAGAATGCTTGACTGGGCTTTTGGGAGGAACCTCCAGTCCTGGCAGCGAGAGCTCTCTATCTGCTGAAGGTGGAGAAGAAAACTCCCCTCTGCAGAGTGTTGTATAACCATTTAATATATGGATCCAGGCAAGTGGCACACAAACATTTTGTGTACACTCCATGCCAGAGACCACGCGCACACACACCAACTGCCTCACCAATTAAACATCATTAACATGATCCCCTAGGTGTGCTTCGCAGTTAAGTGTGATGTGAATGCACTATGCCTTTAGCCAGGCTGACAGCCAAGCTTAATTGGCTTTTGAGAGACACAAATGCCCTTATGTAAGGCTCTAAAACCAGCCTTGAGTACAGCTTCTATAAGAACAAAAAAACCCAGGAAAAGAGGCAGCCCTTCAAGCTAGAATGGGCACAAACTTAGAAGTGAACCACTTGTCTTGTCTTGTGCAGGTGTCTGTGTGTGTGTGTCTCTCAGGACTGATAGTAAGGGCTGGCAGGCTTAAAGATGTTTGAACAACCGCACTGGAGTCACACAGTTATTTTACAACCAGCCTCTCTGAACAGCAGGTATATAAAAATAAATTCAAACGCTTTCATATACTCAAATGTCTTTTTATAATCAAAAATATCATCCAAGCATTTACAGTGTATTACAACAAATGATTCTATGCAACTGTTAACAGCCTTTACAGAAAATGAAGAAATATATCCATTTTTGATCTATGTTACAAACCAGGAACAGCAAAAAGAGAAGAGGGGGAGGCCCAAGGGTTCGGAGGTTTAAAGTGTTCAGGCAGACTCTGATAACCTCCCTGGTTAGCCCTGCAGACCCGGCACACACCGACACCACACAGAGCCAACTGTGGGCTCAGAAAGTACAATGCCCTGCACCCGTGGGCAAAAACAACGCAATAATCCAGTGACTGTAGGAATTGGTGCTCCTCTGTTGCTCCCAGGGAGTCATTGTGTCTAAAAATATTTCATAGACACTCAGTAACTGAGAGTTTAAGCTCACGAAGTCTTCATCACCGGGGCGTGTTGTCAACATTCCTGCAACCGTTTTTACGTGCGTTTTTACGTCTCTGCCACCTACACAGTCCCTGAAAAGTTCATGTAACATTCCTTCCTGATCTGACATCTCTGCTCAGTCCTCTGTGTCGCTGAACAGTAAGGTACAGTCCACAGTCTTTGATAGTTGTGGGCTTTGTACGGTGTCTTTAACATCTCTACAGTGTCTATGCGCTGCGTTGTCCGCCTGTCGTCTCTTCCACGTCCCACAAGTGTCACCAGCAGAGTCTATGTGCTCTTGATGCCTTGGAAGCCGCAAAAGTTCCAGCGTTTCTCCAGACTGGCACCAACACCCGTCAGCTCCTGTCTGAAAGTGCAGGGCAGCCGAGAGAGAAGAGCCTCCACCTCACTGGGGTTGATCTGCAGACACACATACGCACCACATCAAACACATTTGCCTGCACATGTGAAAAACTCAATTAAATTATGCAGAAAACAAGGTTTCCGTGCACCTGACCTGTTACAAATAGCATAAACGAAGCTGTTGCAGATTTCCTCCAATGCTTCCTGTCATTCAATTTTAATTGTCCCAAATGTTCCAGCATGTTTTACTACTTCCTGAAAAGCCTACTTGACTTTAGTGCTGTGCCACCAGATCATGGTTTATATCTGTGTCATGTGATGGAGGCAGAACATCTTCTATCGTCTCTTGTGGGTTCACAATGGTTCATATTACTTACACTAGTATACATTATCCACAGACATGTCCTTTATGAAGTCATCTTTCTCCAGATATCTTTATAAGCAGTGCTACTACCAGTTATATTATGTGTCATTTGGACAGCTTAACAAAGGGAAAAACCCGAGGCATAACCTTGATGCATTTTTGGATTCAGAACTGTCATAAACTGCTCATGATGCCAAAGAAGTGGAATTATGTTTTAATCAGGAGGGACACATGACTAAGACTGGGCCTCTTCTCTTGTCAGCGGACCAGGAGAAGGTCTTTCATGCTTTTGTCTCCTCCAGGCTTGATTACAGTGACGTGTGTCTTACACAGAAAACATTAACAAGTACAGCTCTGCTGCGGGAGACATTAACCAAGTCCTTTGCTGTCCTTCGCTAACCTGATATCATCCAATTTTTAGATTTTACTGTTGACTTTTAAAGCTTTGGCAGGTTAGGCTTCTCCTTATATCTACATTAGTTAAGACCCGTATGGAGTGTAAATAAAGTGTGGTCTTCAAGCAATCACCAAATCTCACCTTTGCTGTCAAAACCAACCAAGTGACGAACTTTATCTTTGATGTCCTGGCATGTCATTTATCCTTTCTTCTGTGATTTCTTTCCAACAATCTGTGCATTTGAAAGATGCGATGTGAAAGATTTTAGACTTGACTATTGCATTATTATAGTAGCAAACAACTATCTGCTACGTAACGACATATAGGAGTAATGGTGTCCTCTTCCCCTTGGTCTGTGTTGCAGTCTGGGCTTCTCTCTTCTATGTTTTGACAGCTGGACCATGTGAGTGCATGTGAGTCCCTCCCTTTGAAACTTTCGGTCCTCCCCATGCATATAAACACACTGAGTGACATACTGTAAGACCACAGTGCATTCCCCAAAATACAAAGAATTCATGAACATATTTTTTGATTTATGTTATGGACATGTTTTTATGTGCACTCTACATTTCAGCTCTGTGTGAGAGTCTCTACTGCATTTTTGAGGCTTTCCTTTACTTCTCTTCTCAGATCTGTTCACTCCGGTTTTTGTGTGTCTGTTTCCACACAATGCTCGGCTCCAGCCCACCGCTTCACAACAAATCCTGTCAGCTGACGGTCTGCTCTGGTGTAACGGATTGTTGAAACAGACCCTTAAAGTGGAAAAGAAGCAAGCTGAGATGAGGCACAGGGTATGGGAAGCTAATATTAATTTATTTTACAGCGTTACTGTGGCTGAATTATTTTATTGGCTCTCGTGTATGTAACATTTCTGGCTGAAAATGAATAGGAAAGGAAAGGGAAGGTGTGGCTAACGCATCTGTTTGTTTTGATATAAGACGCTGTAGCGACTTCAATGATTTCACTGTATCATTCAGTAATGTAAATCTGTGCACAATAAAATAAGACTTTGAATCTTGACAGTTCATGTTATTGCAATAAATTCCTTACAGTAAAACTATTTTTCTTTTACCTCCTTAACGTTCAGTTATAACCTTGCAAGTTTAACCCTCCTGTTGTCCACATTTACTGGCACCAAAAAATATTGTTTCCTTGTCTGAAAAAAAAAAAAAAATTAGTAAAAAAATTCCCCAGATTTCTGAAAATTTGCAAAACCTTCAGGGAGAAAATTCCAATAATTACTCAAAAGTTTCCCTTAAAATTTTTATAAAAAAAAAAAATCCGCCACATTTGGCAAAAAAATTCTTGTAAATATTTTCAAAAAATGAGTAAAATTCTCCCAAAAAATCCTAAAAATATCTAAAGTGATTACAAATATATCAATAAAACTTTCAATATTCGCTGGTTTTTGGTTGATTTTTTTGTGAATGTTCTTAAACATTTTTAACATTTATATTTTTCCACCAAAAAATTTCAAAGATTTGCCAAAAATGTTGAAAATGTGTACATCAGAAGTTTCACTGTGAAAATATATATTTTATCCCGCATTTTCAAAGTTTAAAACGAGTCAATTTTGACCTGCAGGATGACACAAGGGTTAATATTGGATTTATATCTGTTTTCTTTAACATACTTATAATTATGACTTCTGCATCTCATAATTATGACTTGTCATATCACGATTTTGCAATGTGGTCCAACATTATGATCATTGTTATTAGAGTGCAGTAATTTTTTTCTTTACAATTATACTTTTTTTTCCCCCAGTAGCTCTGTCAGATTTTTTTTTTAAATTGATGACAATTATGTCAAGCAAACAATCATGAATGCTCTTTAGCATGGAAAATGCTTATTTCTAACTCGTATTGGGTCACCTACAGAGTTGCTCATACTTCCATGCTTTATTCTCTCGTACACCTCCTTCTACACTCACAAAGCATTCACTCACGACACTCACACCTCCACTCCAATCAGACAACTATAGCATAAACAAAGTAGTAGCAAGCTGCCACTTGACGAAGTGTAATCTGGCTCACCCCACTTGGGTGGGCTCGGGATCAGTCAGTCAACTGAAATCCTGAGGTGACACTGCCAAGTACAAGCTGCTGTAGACAACCCACAGTGTCTCGAATTAATAAGTAGATTGTTCAAGCCCTGTGCTGATGTCAGGATGCATTAAGGTCCATCAGAGATAGGACCGGTGTGTCATTATGCACAATGGAGCTGTGTGTGTGTGGAGCCGCTAGATAAGCAGAGAGGATTGAGCTTGTTGTTGGGGAGTCTAGCCAGTGATATTGACAAAACTGTGGGCTGCTTGATATGTGTAGTGGAGAGTCGGAGTGGGAACAACAGATGCACAGGCAAACTCGGACGCACACAGACAGACAAGCGTGGGCGTTCGCTCACATAAACACAAACCAACACATGAACACTCACTGGACACAAAACCCCCCAAAAGGCATGAGAGAAGACCGTCACACGCTTTGCATGTGCGAGAATGTGAGAATGAGTCACGCTGCTGATGAGCATATTCAAAGACTTGCTACAGAGAACAGTAATTTCTCGGGGCAACCTCGTGGATGTGGTCGAGGCAAAGTTTTCTGCAGATGACAAATTAATTCCAACAAATGATGAGTAAGAGGAGCCTGAAATCTGAAGGTTTCATCCCAGACATTTAATGCGTCTTCTGTTTGGTCCGTAGCTCCGACCGTGAAGGAATGGACAGCCTTTTTTTTTTTCTGAGGGGCTTTTTGTTGGGGCGGAAATGGCAGAAATAGCCATTAATCTTGGTGTTGCTTTTTTGGAGGCGACACTGAAAGGTGGCATTTTGAAAGCCTCATATAAGTGGCAGTGAGGAGCGATAATATGTCTAAAATGACTCAGCAGAAAGATGGGGATAAAATAGCTGTGCTTCAACAGTCACTGTGGAAGCTAAGCGCGTCTGAGGATGAGGAGGGTGGTGTCCAGCTTCAAGCGACTGAATGAAAGATCTACTTTTAATATGTTCCGGCGTCAAGGGAAATCACCCAACTAGCCAGAAACCGGCAAGACATGCAGCTATAAAATTTAAGTACAGGAAAGTGACAAAAACTGTCATCAAAGTTTAACTTTATCCCAAAGTGTTTAAGGAAGTTTTTTTAAAGCCTACTTCCAAAGAACCATATATAGAGATATCTAATGTGCTTCATTGCGATTAACCATAGCTGCTGAGCCTTTTGTCCTGTGAACGCTTCCTCTGCTGTAATCTTGCAAAGTCATTACCAAAACACTGACAATAGCTACCAATAAATGTTGATTATTTAAACAAAGAATTCAACACTGAAACACAAAAAGCTAAAACACTAAAACGACAAGTTGCATGCAATCCGATGTATTGTGCATCTTTAAGCTAGGCCCAAACTACAGGTGTTCGGGGCAATTTACCCTTGTTTAACCCCACCTGACAGTCGGAGGAGAAATCTGGTCTGGGATCTTGGTCACACTTGATGCTTAGGTCAGATTATTTGGTAATCAGAGGAATTCATATCGCCTGTCTTAACCCTGAGCTGCTTGTATACTCATTGGGGCTGCACTTAAGAATATCTTGCATAGGAGTTTGAATTGGGATGGTTACAGTTATAACATTAACACCCATAGAAGCGGACACTGTTGCCGAACAAACTGAGGCTAAAGTTAGTTACAGATATTTAAACTCAGGGCAATAATCTCATCTCCTGCTTTAGCAGAAGAACAGATAACCAGGCTTGATCGCATCTTCCTAACTACTTTGTCATCCATCCATCCATCCATCCATCCATCCATCCATCCATCCATCGCTTAATCCTCATTAGGGTCGTGGAGGGGCTGGAGTCTATCTCAGCTGATTTGGGGTGAAGGCAGGGGACACCCTGGACAGGCCACCAGTCTGTCACAGGGCAGCATATTTTTGGACTGTCGGAGGAAGCCGGAGTAAACCCACACATGCACAGAGAGAACATGCAAAACTCCATCCAGAAAGATCCCGGGATGTGAACCGGGGATCTTCTAGCTACAAGGCAAAAGTACTTTGTCATCCAGAGATCCAGCATTTTAGCATGATAGCTAATTGTTGCACCATAACCTCCACTTTTTAGCTTGCATTTGCTTCCCCCATAAGCTCATGTGATATGGTACACTGCTCCCTCATTGGTGCTTCCTGTAGTATGTGATGTCGTAAGTTTTTCATTATTTGTGTAATACTACCACATTTCAAAATCTGTTTCCTCACTCCTGTGGTGTGAGGCTGCCTTCAGAAGTGCGTTGAGGTGGATTGTGTTAACTCTGTACATACCCAGGCTAGCTTCTCCCTCTAATTACAGTCTATATACTACACTGAGTTAAATGACAGCTGCATGTACCTCTACTCTTAATGCACTAGTGCAAGTAGTATCAGTCTTCTCATGTCAATCCTCTCTACTGCTGAGAAATACGCTGCAAAGCATTGTGTAGAAAGTAGCTGAGGTTGTAAAAAAAAAAAGCCCTAATCGTGGATCGTTTATCATATCATCTAACAGATGTGTTTATTTGCCAAAATGTCAAAATATTCCTTTAAAATGCTTCATCTTCAGACCACTTCTGCAAAATCCATCCATTTCTGTGGAAAGGGCTGTAAAAGCATTAAAGAGCCCTGCTTGAATCAAGTATGTCAACTGCACAGCAGGACCCTGGCACACAACAAGCACATATGTGAGCCTTGTACAGCAGACTGACACTGTCTGTATGAGGCCATGTAAGCTAGAGTGATGCTGAAGGCCAGCTCTGCTGATCTACTCCACAGCAGAAGTTTTGATTCATGAGTCAGTTACCTTGGTGTCCAAACGTTGCAGGTAGGAACAGATGTACTCGATGCTGGCTCCAAACGGGTGGACGTGCAGGAATGTTGAAATGATCCCTGAGGTAGAACAAACAAGTCATGCAGAGATGTTAACACAGAGCCATGTCACATACCTCCAGCTTCTGTCACCCCAACACTCAACTACCAAAGGATGTTCACAGCATCAGTTTATCTAACTGCTTCTCCTCTCCTCTGACTGACTGTAACAGAAGCTTCGAGTGGCTTCTCCCAGAGTCCCATTACTGTTAAGAGCCTCTTGTATATTGTGGCTGCAGATTAGAGGGAGTGTTTAATGACAGCTTTGATGCTGTTGTCTCTCATCAAAGCCACCCTCTTCCCCAGCTCAAACAAACCATCTGCTATGAGCTCACAGTTAGGGCCAGAAGAGAAGTAATCCTCCACCTCTGCTTACTAACCACCTATAGAGCACCGAGGTGCCAGCATCTGAAACAAACACACACAGTGGTAAAGTCACAAAGCCTTCCTCTGGCTCGAACACAGGAGCAAAAAATATCACAATCACTTGAGGTTTTTTAGGTGGAAAATGCTACTCCAAGGCTTCAATTTTGTCACCTGCAGGAGGTCATTTGACACTTGAACACAGTGTGCTAGTGGATCTGCTCTGCTGACAATGATTAAGAGACTGACTGAGAGTCTAATGGTGCATTCAGATAGAAGGCACCAAGCGAAATTTCACTGTGATTTATTTGTATGAATTCACTCACTAGAATGGTTTTGCTGTCTATGTTTATTGGCCTTAAACAGTGGATGAACACGTCCTTCAAGTGACAACAGATGCTTGCTGTAGCCATGTGCAGAAAACCAGCATATGTCAGTGCTCAGACTACGATTTATTATCGTTACATGTTTTCACAATAAAATGATGACTTTCCTTTTCTGAACTTCAAAGAAACTGCAGCTGTTCCTCCACATTACTTTACTGAACAATTACTAGATCTGCAAACTCAAACAGCCTTCAAGTACAGCACCTGCAGCCCCAGAAACCCAAAAATAACCCTTGACTGGTACATTTTCTGACGTCATTTTTGCTGCCATGATACACAAATCCAAGCTTAACCATGTAAGCACAATATAACCTGAAAAAGAAAGGCAAACCAGATATGACACATTTCTCCTTGACATCCTTAATGAAGGTGGGAATGCAGGACTCACTCATGCCTATTAAGGGGCTGCAACCAGCAATTTTTCTGTTTGCAAGAGATTATGATTGACGAAAATCCACTTCATGTAGCAGTTAGTTAAATGTGGAAATGTTCTAAAGCAGGCTGGCTTTAAACCTAACTCTAAAGCTGTCTATTTTCCCACTCTTTACACAACCACTTCTTTCACTTTTTGTGTGCAAGTGCAACACCATGAGGGGGAGACTGCCTGAAAGCGTGGGCCGCTGTCCCCATTGGTATTCTTAACTGCACCTGGACTAGAAAGACACAGAGAAACACCAATTCCTGAGGAGAGAGGAGGGAGGCAGTGAAATGGAGCCAGGAAGGACGGCAGGGTGGCCATTTGTTAGAAACATACTGACACTTTAAAACGCGCTATTTTTTTCCATGCTGCTAAATGCAGCTTTAAAACTTTTGCATAGAAAATGGACATGTATCTGCAATTAATCAAATTAGCACAATCCAAATGACGCACAGAGGACCACTCTGAGGGAAACCTGTGCCTGGTTCTGCAAAACAGCACATTTTAATCCAGAGAAAATGTATAATGACGCAGCTCTGACGTACCAACTAGCAGAGCTTCCCTTTCAGAGTGGACAGGACTCGGTGGATTCTTCTCTGTAGGACCTTCTTTCTCCTGACTGCAGGACACCACTGTTGACACTGCAGCTTCCTACACGAACACACACACAGCGCACACACAGTTACCCTAAACTAATCTGCCACCAGCCTTTGGCACTCTTTCACTGTGGTGTCTGATGTGAAGTAAACAAATTTAAATTTAAGATGATGCACGGCGCACAAGAAAAAAGACAATCACACACAAATAAGTGGAATTGACACATCAGAAAGTTTCACCAACAACACGTCAATCCGGGGGAGACAATGAGGACGAGGATAATGAGGCGAGGGAGGATATTTAGCCAGCAGCTATATTTCTGATAGAGGGACGCATGTCACACACACAAACAACAACATAAAAAAGCAGACGAGTTTAAAAAGAACAAACAGAGGGAGAGGGGAAGGCAAATGATCAAGATGTTTGTTTCAGATCTCTGACAGGTGGCGAGAAAAAAGGCAAAAGGGTTTTTGTCTTTGTTGTCCTACATAGTATTGTGTGTACTTTTCCCACTTCTGCCGTGGGATGCCTGGTGGTCTTTCTTCCGTTTTTATCTATCCATAACACCCTGCGAGTGTGTGTCAGTGTGGGGGTGTGTAGACATATGCACATGTGCGAGCCATTTTGACTTTATGACTCCCTTTATTTCCTAGCCCAGTTGTGTCTGTGTGATTTATTCACTGACAAATGCCGTCGCGGTGAACTGGTTTGGCCTGTAATGATCTGTCATGTTACTGGAAGAGGTTAGAGGAGAGAGTCATGGATCGGGGAAGAAGGCGGCGAGAGAATGAGGACACAAAACAATATGTGGAGCAGTGAGAAGGGCTCAACGTTTTTCCACTTACACTGGTCTGATTAGCGCTCTCCTCGCTGCCTCTGTCATCTTGCTTCGACATCTCCAGCTGCGGCACATTAGAAACATATGAGGAACAATGCAGTGAGACACAAGCTAGGCGCTAATGCAGGCAGACGGGGGTGGGGGTGGGGGGGGGCGTGGTGGTGCACAGCGTGGTGTGTAAGAACAGACAAATAAAGCATTGTTTATTTTTAGAATAATATCCAGAAATGAGCAGATTCTGAACAAACAAGGAAAACAGAGGCGCCGAGCTCCATACGGATGTAATTAACTCTTTCTGAGTCAAATTAACACAAACAAGTCAAACAACAAACATGTAACAACATGTGTCATGATTTTTTTGGAATATATTGAAATATACTGAAATGCTAAGTTAGATGATCGACAGAAAAAAACTCTCTAAATGATTACTCGGTAGTCATTTAGCAAGCAAAAAGGGCAAATATTGTCGGGTTCCAGCTTGTCAGATGTAAGGATTTAATGCTTTTCCCTTTATATTGCTGAAATTTTAGTATTGATGCTTTTCTGGTCCGTGAAATGCTTTACAATTCTAGTTACTGTAATATTATTACTTTACAAATGGATATTTGCCTCTCAGTTGAATTCTTAAAGACGCCCTCTGGTGAAATCATGTATTTCACCGTGTTAACATGACAAACATAACAGTGTTTTCTACATGCTAGTAGACAAATCATGAGTGAAATAAGCAGCAAATGCCCGAGTTAAGCATTGCCACTTGGAAGCTGCAGTAAACTGATGACAGGCTCAAAAACATGGATTCAGACTTCCAGGGTTTTATATGTAACAAGCATAAGGAACCAATCCTGTTAATTTGCAGGCTGGAACTTCCTGTATCATTACTCTTAATATATTTCCATTTCTAACACAAAAGGCTGAATTATTCTCAAACTGCAACATTCCTACGTGTAGCATAGAGTAATTTTACAGTGTCTGAGGAGTTGTAGGTGAGCTGGTGTGCTTGAGCTGCAGTGAGAGTGAAGAGGGGAGAAATTTTCTAGAGGAACTGATGGTACAGAGATACATTTAAAGTCACTTTAAGGCATGAAAGGCTCAACTTTGTCCATGAAACTTATAAATATGCAAGCTTTGAAACACAAAGATGAGTTTTCAGGGATCAAACCAATCAACAGAGACGGACTGTAATTGTTTGGGTTGGTGCTTCAGAATGAAATTATTTTTAACAAATTCTTAATCTAATTTTCCTTTTTAGTGTGGTGTACTTGGGGTTGGGCCTTAGCCAGACATGGACCCAAAATGCTCACTCTGGAGGCACGTGAGAACATCATTCCTGAACCTGAGCCAACCAGACCAATGTATTTTTGTCGTTATTGTTTAGATTAAAAATAGAATAGCAGCCTGAGTGTGCTTCTCCCTCCAATCCACGGCAAATATTCAAATATTGCTAAAAGCCTAATAAATTCGACTAGATTAATGTAAAAGTAACAGCAGCATTAATATAATAATATTATAGACATGTACGTAGATGATAAATCATTGCATAGTGAAAAAGGGCCATTCCAACACAAGCACAAAACATAGAAATGGGAAATTGGACTAATGAGTCATTTCTGATTACTTTTGATCAAAAATCAAACTCTGAATCAACAACCCAAATATGAACAATTAAAAATAAAACCCTTCAACAGTTATCCATTTGTACAGACACACAAAAATAAATGATAATGACACTTTGAAATCCATTTTTCATTTGATTCATTCTGTTGATACAAACAAGACCTGCAAAAAGCGCTGCATGAATCTTTGCCTGATTGTTGGTAGAACAGGATAAGCAGTTTGAAGACTTCTCTTTGATCTCTGGGAAACTCAGCAGCCTTTTGGACTATGCATACATAATTCAGAGCAAATGATTAATCCATTAAAAGGCCACTCAATCAATTTAACAAATGAACATCACTTCACTCGTTATGAGGAGGATTATTTAAGGCGTCAGTATGTTCAAAATTAACTACTTCACCAGACGTGCTTTGAAGACAAATGAGCTTAAATCTGAGGGTGCTGTGGAACACCTGTTGAGGCAGGAGATGCAATGAGTTTGAATATCGGCATAACAGCTCTCAGTTTACTACGAAAAACCCCCTGTGGAAAAAGAGGGAAGTTTAAAACTTGATGTTGGAGAGAGGAGTGGTGAGGGAGTTTCATATGCAGCTCTAACTAAAGTGTAAGAGAATATCCCACCTGATTTCAACGGGTTTAGGGCTTTTAGTAAGGTTGAAGTTTAAATTACATCAGCAGGAAGGTTTCAATAAAAATACACTATTGAGTTCCATTATTTTTGCTTTACTAATATTCCTCAGGTCATCTTGAATGCAATATGTCCCAATGTGTCTCATACTGGTCCCAAGAATTTACACAGATCCAGCATTAAGTCACTTTGCTCCATTTTGTGCCAACACATCAATCAAATTTTGCTTAGTGGCAGCACTAAGACGTATATATGAAAAGAATGACAAAAGACGTTTGTTGTGATCGTAATAATAATAAGGTTAATATCGTCAATGACCTGCACTCATGTCAGTCAAGTAATGTGTGGCGACAGCTTGGTGACAGCAAGGACAGTGACTGAGGCGGTGAAGGAGAACTGATGGCACGAAGAGATCTCCTCCACATGACAAATAACCTCACCTCGACTCCTAATCTTAGAAGAAACCCACACCCAAAAATTGATTTCTCTTTCTCCCTTTAATGAGACTGTCTCTCCTGATTCATGTTTGCCCATATACAGGATTTTAATTAGCATATTTCCAGGGACTCAGAGTTGTGGGGACACACACACATTTCTAATCAAACTCATTACCATTAACAGGCTATCGACAACTCCGTCACTGTGTTTGGTCTGAAGAAGAGATCTGCTACCAAATTAGTCATTCCGCTCTGCTATATGAAACCTGCAGTGATCTCAGAAAACAAACAGACCACACACGGAGCGGCTCCCCATGTGATTAGAGAGTCTTTCGTTTGTATTATTATCCAATTTAATAGGTGATTTAACCTCAGGCTCATTTTAATGACAGCCATTCCTCTCATTATATTGAGCCAGAAGGAACATCAACAGAAGCGCTTGATCACCGGGAATAAGGGACAACACCTGAAACATTAGTAAACATGACATGGCTAACAGAAAAAAATGACCCTTGAAACTTGAAATTGTTTATAAGATTGAGGATTGTGTATTAAGCACTGTACACTTTAGAAATACAACATGGCATTAATCAATACTAGATGGACTTTTGTCGGGAGAAACATTCCTCAACGTGAGCAATGCATTCAACAAATGTAATGTTGGGAGGGATGAATAATGCAGGAGGAGAGACTGTAACTGATGGTCTGGGCTTGTACAACAGCTCTGAGCAGCAGCGGCTTACATTAGCTTAATGTTTTCTGCAGGTAATTATCTCCCTACATGGCGATCGCACTGATCAGTGAGTTACCGTCTCTTGGTCACTTCAGACTAAAGCATTGCTTTGTGTGATGCCAAAGCATGTGTAGTCGAAAAAGGACAAAATGTTCAAGAATGAGAGGACATAATTGGGTGGTTGGTGGTCAACGCTACATAAAGTACAAATCTGCAGAAAAGCAAGGAAACTATTTGACTGCGGCCAACCACGCTCAATGTGTTTCTGTTTAAGAGACGGAAGGATTTCTTCTGTTTTTTTTTTTTAAAATGTGTTTGCAGTGAGAACATGCAGTTCAGAGGTGCGTATCCTGCCTGGTAGAGGAGAAAAACTCTCATAAACTGCATCAGACGAGGGAACGAGTGAGGTGGGATTTTCTGCCGGCAATCCTTGGCTGGTTGTTAGACAAACAAGTTACAACCTATAGGCTAATTGTTGAGGTGCCGATTTTGGCAGAATCTTTTTGTTGGCACGGGTGTTTGCTTATAAAACTCCATTCAGACCTGGATATGTTACGTGGATAAAGATTTCAAAACCATGGGCTTTAGTAGGTATTAAAAAGCAGGTGCAGGGAGTATTAAACTGCTCAGTATGTAAATTAGCTAGGTGGGGTTTGCTGAAATGGCAACCAACATGGCATGTTTCAAGTAAAGGGAAGAAAATCTGTTATGTGGGCTGGATTTTTCATTGCTGGATTAATGTTACTACTATCTAGGAAACACCTGTAGCTTTTTCTGGCTTGCTAAACAGAATTTTTTTTCCAGATCTGAATGTGTCTCATGAGCATTTACACAATACATTAATGTACATTCTCCCTTATTGTGATACGTTTTTGGATATGTCTAGCATGGTAACACCAGGTGTAAACAGGGTGTTAATGTTATTTTTTAAAATTACTATCATATTCCTGTGTGACAAAACCTGATATCTTGATGATAATCTCAGTTAGTGATGCTTAATAATAAGAAATTATTATTGAAGCAACACACATGTTTTTATCATATAAGCACTTGTTGCACAGGTTGCATTTGTCTTTTTCAAAAAACATCTTTTGCAAGTTTCTTATTTACTCTCGCTAGGTGAAACGCCATTTCCTTAAATACGTTTTGGCTCCAGGTGAATTGCTTTTTACTTTCAGCCGGCACGACAGCCTGTAGACCATGTGGTGCAGAATAAATATTTATCAAGATAAACATGTACATCGCTGATTTTTTTTTAAAAATGTTCAATAAATCTTCAAAAGAAAAGAAACTCAGTTCTTATTTTATGATTTATGAGGAAAAACGACTACCAAAACCTCATATTTGAAAGTGTGGACATGGAGATCATGTTGGTAGTTTTGCCTAAAAAATGACTGACATTATCATTTGATGAGACAACAGGTGAATAGAACAGAGTTGAAATATTTAAGCAGTCAAAAAGATATATGTATATAATGTACTAGTCACACTGCATGTGAATTTGTTTCTTTCCAATAAAATGGTCAATGAAGGAGTTTCACAGTAATGTGGAAACTGAAAAAGTGTTCAAAGTTTACAGACAGAGTAATAAAGAATCCTGCAAGTGATTATTGGTTTAAAAAGTTTTTTAATGGGTCTTGTTATTATAAAAGAATAAAAACTAAATGAAGGGAATTCTTATATGATCATTTGACTCAGCCACTTAAAACTAGAAAGCTGCGATATCAACTTTTGGGAGCAAAATTAGAAATTAAAGAGTCGATTATAATGTGTGTTAAAAAAGAATGGAATAAGCTCCGGGGAGGAAAATGAGAATGAGAACATCACAACACTGACTGAAGTCAGAAATTGCCTGTCTCACTGCGGCTGCCTCTTTCCTGCTGTTTTGATATAATGAAGATGCACCCAAAATAGCTATTTTGGGATATCTGATGATTACGGAGTCATTTTCTCAACCCCAAACTACATGTTCTGACATTCACATCTTGCCCTTTTGTTTATTGATGATTTATTTCCTCAATTTCTTTTACGCGTTAGAACTCCTTGAACTAATTTCTTTCTTATTGCAGTGCAGATTAGAGAGTGTTCACTTCCGAACAAAGAAAACAACCCAGAAATGAACTCTCTTATGAGGCACACTGGGGAAACATGCTGCCTGGATTTCTGCCTGTCTTTGCTCTCAGGAACTCCAGCATAGAAACGTGTTTTCTGTTTCACTGACCTGCATTACATGTGTGTTTTGCAGGTTCTGGAGACCTTCCTTCAGGTTCTGGACTTGGTTTTTCAGCTGCTGTTTGTCCTCCAAACTCTTCTCCAGCTCGGCCTCCCGCTGTTTTAATTCTTCCCTCATTTTTAACAGTTGCTGTAAAAAAAACAAAGCGAGCACATTAAGCCACTAATGCTACTGTGAACTAACTAACCGTGACAATACCAACCTCACACTTGAACTGCTCTGAAAGCAGAGGAACAATCAGCCATTTGTTTCATTAATATTTAGCATGTAATCCCTACAATGGTAATTGAACTTCAGCTCGACACAAAAAAGCAATTAGACATAGATGTGAATTATACCTTTAATAAACGTTTTCTAGAGAGAAAAATATTTTTGTATTACACCCCATCTTATTCTGTTTTGCTGGATGTGTCCAAGAGGAGTTATTCGCCAAATCCTTTGCCTATAGACAGTAAAAAAATCTAACTGCATATGGCAGAAAAAATTCACTAGAAGAATAATACTTATTTTAGTTTCATTTTTGCTTTGGGAAGCACAAGAGTTAGTTTTGAGGAAGCTTTGATAGCCAACAACTGTATTTATCTCCAATTTGTTCTGTGAAGTTATCTACTCAGCACAGAAAGATTCACCTCCAGCTCTGTTAATTTCAATGAAACAAGCATCCGTGAGCCACACGGAGGTCTTTACAGCACAACCAGGAGTTTTCATCCGCACAGCTGCACACTGAGTGCTTTTTCGTTACATGCAATATAATTCACAGGAGGGAAACGGGTTGCCAGTACATGCTGATATTTTATTGCAATTTGAGTCACTGCGAGGTACAACATGCGGACCCTGGCAAGGAGAGGTATCCAATTTCAGTGTCTTCCATTTCATTTAATCCATTCACCTAATCTTTTCATAAACACACCACGAGAGACGTAATCTGGAAAGGTAATTACTCTGCAAGCAGAAATGAACAGCAGGCCCTTAATGGATTCTCTTCTTCTGAACATGAATCGATCATAATTTCCATTACTTGAGACAGCCAGCTAAGTGAGGACACTTGACAAATGCCAGAATGAGTCAATTTAGTACTTCTATAAAGGGTAAATTTTAAGGTTTCTAACATACCAATAGCTGTTCTTTAGGAAACTATTGAGATTAATTAACCAGTCATGTAAAGATTTAGTAGTTATGAAGGCAATGTCCCTACGGCCCATGTAGTAGCTTTGCTGGAACTTTGATCATCATCAGCAGATGGAGTTTATCCCACTGACATGGAATTAGAGATGTTTGAGTATGATTTGGTTCCTTTAATTTTGAGTAAAGAAAAAACATCATTCATTCACTCAATTTATTTTTGGATTTCTTCACAGTCTGCTGATGATGTTCATATGATTTGACTGTAAGCTCCAGAAAAAAACAGACCTTGTGATGAGATTTAGCCGCTGTTGTCAAGTTCAAGAACGAACTTTGAACCTCAGCTGAAGATAATTCTAGAAAAAAATGCAGTATCAAACGCTTAAAGGAGGGGTTCCCTTTTCTTCACTGTGTTATAGCTTTTTTATGCATGTTAAAGGTCACAGCAAAAAGAGTTATTCTCTCACACAGAAAACACTGTCGAAGGTGAGAAGAAATCCAAAAAAAAAAAAAATCTTTTTTGAACATTATAACATGGAAACATATTCTTATGACCTAAAAATAAAATTATTAACCTGTAAACATACATAAAATGGGCTCTTTCAAACTATTAAAACATAAAAATTGTGTATTTCTTTCCACTGGATGATTTATCATAACTTTAAATGTCCTAAATTTGTCTATCCCTCTCCTCCTTTTGCACACATCTGTCTGAAACACAAAAAGGCTTCCATACTGGACCATATGTGACAGTAGCTGGGTTTCCATTACAGTTTTTCGCAAAATAAAAGCGATATTTCTAAAATTTCGACAAAGTATATTTGCGCTTTGAACGTGTTTCCATTGAAGGTTGTTCTGGGCAGAAGCATCGTAACTCTCGTAAAATATCATCCCGCGAGATTTCGATGTCGAACCCTTTCTCCCTCATTTCCGCTTCCATCTCCTTATAACACTCTGCATTCCTCTGCTGTTTGCTGTCTAGTACGGCAGCGATGTTTTTCTCAAGAATAATGGCAAGAAAAGTCTCGGTCTCCTCTTCTGTCCACACGTACCGCGCCATGTTTACACCGACAGAACTGGTCATGTGACCAGGTACGTCACGTCCGATGACGTATAATTGTGGAAAAAGTGTTTCCATTGCGCTTTTGCGATATTTTTTAATATCGAAGCGTCTGAAAAACCACCTCATGAGAGCGTAAAAACTTTTTAGCGATATTTTAGTCCTTTTTCGAAATTCAGGTGTTTCCATTACCAGGTTTTTATTGCGCTATTTACATTTTGCGCATATCTTAGGGTAATGGAAACGCAGCTAGTGTTAACCTTTAATGTTTTTTTTTTAATTCACTGTTACCAGCATCTTGAAGTCTGCAATCATTTTGTCTCATGATAGTGATTTCTCACCATAACAGCCTCCTGAAAGTACTTATCCACTGACCTTGTCATTACATTTCTGTTTTTGTTCGTTGTTTGCTCAAGAAATGTCTGAATATCAGACACACTGAATGCCAGTCTCCTCCTTGATAAAGGTTTCCTGTTTGTGTAAACACCACAGGCAACAATGACAAAGAAATTCTTTGCTATATCTCTGACAAAACCTGATATATTGCATTTTATAGATATAGAAAATTGCTTTACTATATGTTAAACAGCAGTTCAATCAGAAGGCCACTCAGATGGATTTAATTTGAGAATGCATGACTGAAGAAGCAATAGCATTTAGAGGCAAACATACTGTATGAGACTCCAGGCATACTTTCAAAGAAAGAAAAAAATCCAATACTTTTCATTATCTTTCCTTGAATAAGTGATTTGAAATTGTTTATAGCCTTGAGTCTGCTCCAAGACGAGAGTGCTGTTTGAATCACAGCGCACAAACTCTCCAATCTGAACAGTGAAAAGGCCTTCCTTTAACAAGAGTAAACCTGAAAATAGTATTTTTTTAGCTGCTCTTTGCAGATGCTCCAGACCGCTGCACTCTCTCACTTGTTCCCAGATAGCACTTTGTTATCTTTTAAAGTGTTGTGTGGTCATGAATAGATGACAGGTAAGGTCCCAAGCTAGAAAGGTCAGCGGGTTAAACGGAGTGACCTTGTTCTTACAAAGGACCTGGTGCAGAAGAATAACTAAAAGGAGGAAAAAGTGATTGTCAGGCTGGAAGGTAGAGTCCGTATGTGTCTGTATGTATTTACCTTCTGCATGCCTTGCAAGGCCTGCTGTAGGAAGCTGAGCTGCTGTGAGTGAGTGTTGTCCTCCTCGCTCCTGATTGGCTGGTTCTTGCCTTGTTCCTGTTTGAGCAGCTCCACCTCGTTCCTGTAGGCGTCCAGCTGGCAGCGCAGGGAGTCGTTCTCCTCCTTTAAGGCTTCTGCTTGGGAAACACCTACATGAATTAAACACAAAGAACAATATGAAATATGCTACTTGTAATGAATCACCAACTAGACAGCACAAATTACTGTCCAGTTATCATCCAGTTCTTGTCCTGTGGCTTCTAATGCTGTGATCTCAAAGCTCTATTGTGGAAACATCCATATTTCAACAAAACAAAGCATTAAAGTTGCACGTCTGACTTTGACATTTGCAGCTGTGATTAAATCACTCTTCATTCACTTGGGTGAGAGCAGGCACAGAAAGGACGGTGAATATTAAAGCATTAAAATTCCAAGACTAATGCAAAAAAAGTTCAGGCCATTTTTAGTTCGCTTCATCTTGAAACATATCCATTTGATAGATAGCTGCTCCCAAAAACATCTCTGCCACTTCCAAAGGGCGGATGTTGCCAGAATGTTTATCTATAAACTAGGTGACATTAAAATCCTTGAAAACTTGATCTCAAACCTTTTGACTTTTTTCTATATGCAACATTGTGACTCAGCGGAACCAAAAGATTGATGTAAAATATCAAGATCTTTGATAAAAGGTCACAGGTGCACATACAAATTTTGGAGGCGAATTAAATTCTAACACAAAAGGAGTATCTAAGAGATAAACATCTACTTATAAGCTGTAATTTTTTGATGTGCACAGAAAATGGTGCCATTTACAGTCAACAATGAAGGATTCTGAATTTGTTGCAGCACTGTTATCCGCCTTACTTGCTTTTCCGACATAGCTACAGTGGCTTAGATTCATGGGTAGCCACACAAGGTCGAAACTGACAGGACAAAATTTGATTTCTCACAAGCTAAGTCATCCAATGAGGTCTTTCTATGTTGAGTAACAGTGAGGATATGATTCATAGAAAATTTTGAAACTGGAACCAGTGTCTCCTTTTCATTTCATAACTCTACTGACAGCCTCTTGGCAACACTGGCAAGCTACTCCACAACTCCCTACACATTTTGATTCAGATCCACTCTGGCGAACATCAGTTTGCTATTTCACATTTTCTAGCAGGGCTGTGCTCACTTTTAACTAGTGAGAGGAGCTCGGAGAGAAATACAAACACGTGTCTTTCTTCATGTAGAATCCATCACTTGCCTTAAAAGACTGATTTTGAAGCAGGGTTTTGAGGCTGTATAGGAAAACTGTAATAAACCCGTATCTCGAACATCAGGGTCCAAAACTACTGACAACACTGTCAAGTAAAAACAACACTGTCATTTTATATTCACTCCATGTCAAATACCAACAGTATATTAGCACAGACTGAAAGCTACAATAACCCAGTGTTTTCATTCCAATAGCTCTCTCCTGGACATTTGACCTGACCTATTGAGTAAAGAGATTAGACGGACAGAGTTATTATATATGAGACCTGCTCAGCACCACAGATGTCCAGTATTATCAGGTCTGCTCTCCTACTGCGGGTCTTGAGCAGACGCTCTTTGGGAAAGTGCAATACACTGACTGGACTGGGGAGATAAGCCCCATCCTGTGTGTGTGTGTGTGTGTGTGTGTGTGTGTGTGTGTGTGTGTGTGTGTGCGCGCATTAAAGTGTGTCTTGTTAGGTTTTGTGCGGGTGTTCATGAGTGCTGCCTGCAGTCTATCATGAAGGACCATTGGCAGTGTTAATGAACTCTTGCTGTGGGAGTGTGTGTGTCCATACTGAGCTTGTGTGTTTGTTGCTGCCGACAAAATGAAGGTTTGAGGTGAGAAGGGTATTGATTTGAGAGCCTCATCAACTTGGTGTGAGGAGATGTCAACTGCTTGGCCAGATTCTGTTACATAACAGGCAGTGATATCGACCTGCAGATATCTGTGAGCGTGTACGCACGCACACACACACACACCTTCAGGCATACAGTCATGCACACAAGCGGTTCTTTTGCTTTCTATTCTGTAGATGAGTCAGACGCGGTGCATCGATTCACTTTTTAAGAGGCTGCAGTCATAACACAGGTGTTTTTAGCCGGGCTGGTTGACGTGTAAACATGCCCCTTTGCTTAAAGGTTAGTGAGTAAAGGGGGTGCAATGCTCAGCCTGTTAACACAAATACCAAGAAGTGTCACATTAACACCTGCCACCTTGGCCAATCGTGTAGCATAGAACAAAATGACAGGTCTTTGACAGCAATGCTAATTACTGATAGCTAAATAGCAAGGTTGCAAAAGAGAAGAGGCTGAGCTGACGACTGCATTTACATTCATTTGCATGTTGATTAGAGATACTGTCATATTAGCAAATGGCAGAGATCAGAATGATTTAAAGGCAAAAGAAAGAGAACATGAAGAGTCCATAACAACACTAAGAGAGGCACAGTAGTCAGGATGAGAGACGACCTTACAGTGGTTTCCACATGTTGCCCTGGCGACTACCCCAGACTTATCGGTTATTGTTATGGGGGTTGAGAGATTAGCAGCGCCATTAGTTTTTGTTGCTTCAGCAAACACAAAGATACTCCTTTGAGGCAAAAACAGAAGATTATGACACTTCAGTGGTGCCCCAATGTGAAATTAGGAGGCAGCTGGCAGCTGTGGACAGATTCACATCCATACATACTCCTCTGCGTACATTCACTGGGGTGGACTGAGGTGAATGTCATTCTGTTGTTATGTTCAACATTAACTCAGTAAAGCCTGCATGTTGTCAGCATCCTGATGTACTCTGAATGTGTTTTCTTATTCATGCAGAGTTGTCAGATGCTTGGGGATGATCACTGTCATTTCACTCAAACATAGCTGTCTCCTTCAGTTATTTAACAATCTCTGCGTTCATCCTCTGGAGATGCTGATCAGTGTATGTCCTGTCAAGATGACAAGTGTTGAACTGTGGATGCATTTATGCATATGCATACCTGAGTCCTCGGAGTCCTTGCTGTCAGGGGCATCCTCCATATCATCATCGGACATCTCCATCTCCTCCTCTCGTCTGATGCCCATAAGCTGCTCATTGTGCATGTTTCTGATCTCCTGCAACACATAACGGAAAGATGGGCGTGTCAAAACTGCAAAGACTCGTGGGTGATGCGCATCTAAGAAGGTGCTGAACAAGTAGCAGTACGACCATCAGTAAAGTAATCTTCTTCATAGTTATTGTTAAGCATGAGCTGCAAGGAATACTTTTAACACATCAGTACAAAACAAAGGAGTGTAGATGAGCAAAGATGAAAAGGTCTGGTCTCAGAGCGAGGGCTCAGTTCCTCCTCCTGCATAGTGATAGGGCATATGGTAGCACAAACATAATGGGATCCTACTGTTTTGTACTTCACTTTAATGTGATAAAAACAGCATTTTAGAGAAGCAACACATGAGTTTATGATACTAACAACCATAGCTTCTGTCAGCAAGGTCAAAGTTTGGTAACTTTACAAGATACCACTGCTTAACAAAAGAATCCAGATTAGTTCCAGTGAACATTTTGTCTGCTGGAGTTTTTTATTCTAATTGAGCGTACATGTGGAAACACAACAGTAACAGCAAAATACAAATCTTCTTCATTTAATTTCACCCTCCCAGACAGCACTAATGACCACATCCATCTGGAGACCACGACCAGCTTTCAAAACAGTTTAAGAAGCAAGGTTGACCCAGCGAACTGGATTAGCTGTCAGTAAGTCCAAACCTTCCAGAGGACTGTTAGGAGAAAGACTAGAGAAACAGTTGTCAAAATAAATTTGATACATTAGACTGTCAATACTTGGACTAAATATTAGTGATACTGAGAGATAATGTGCGCTTTCACAGGATTTCAAGTGCCATTCTGCTTCAGCTCCCAGGTGTGACAATATGTCAGCATCGAGAAGTCTAATGCACAACCAGCTGAGACAGGCACTACTGCTCCAACTGACTGATGCCTAATATTTATTCTGGAAAGGAATGCGGTGAAGTTATGTGACGATCGGTGTTGGTTTGTCTGTCTGTTTGCAACATTACTCAAAAACGGGCAAACAGATTTGGATGAAATTTTCAGGGAAGGTCAAAAATGACACAAAGACCAAGTGATTAGATTTTGGCAGTGATGTGGCTTATAGTCTGGATCCACAGATCTATTTAAGATTTCTGTATCATTGAGAGATAACGGCACGTCGTCACTGTAACTATGACAACACATGATAGCTGTTTATGACGATCACGATTGCAGTCTTACTACAAATCAACTGCTACAGACTTATCGGGAATTATCTGTTGGAAATGATACAGGGAACAACTGATTAAATTGTGGGGCTGTTTCTGAGTCTAATCAATTCCCGCCACTCACTACATATTTAGGTCATGTGATTTGGTATCCGTACATAACATACACATCACAGACCGGTGCTTAGCGCAAAGTAATTTTGTTTGTGGGTACATCTATATTGAATGGCCACATTCTATGTTGTCGTGATATCTGAATATCAATTTCTAATAAACAAATGCTGAATTTCTAAAAATAAAAATGCTGCATTTCTGACAATGCCATATGGGAGAAAGAATAGCCTTGGCAGAGTACTGCGCTCTGAATGCTTTTCTAGTTTACTTTGTGTCATTTCGAAACAATATCCGTCTGATTAGAAGCAATAACATCGAATCACTGCAGCTCCTGACTGGAAAGGTGACGTATAGGTGAAGTATACAATACATGCCATCTGATATGAGGTCAGGAAATAGCCAACCAGTCATTTAGGGGCATCTAATGCACTGTTCAGACAGTAATGTAAAGAGCTGAGCCTTTATCACAGCTTAACACAGGCTGTACTGTGAAACCCCGTTGACTCCAGACAAATCAAAAATTATTTGCTACAGGCAGGGAATTGATCAATACCATCTTACCAAGATACATTTCTCATCTGCAACTTGACTTAGTGACACTGTATAGTGTTTAAGGAAGTTCATGCAATGATATTCCTTCACTTATTTAATGACTAAATATGAGATAGTTTGAGCACAGTACTATAAAACACAGGGCTAAAGCTAACTGCACCTCTTAATGTATTTATGGAACACAGCGAATAGACATGAAAACACATTATTAAGTGATTCAAAATATATACAGACATACATGTACAAACACCACCAGTGGATAGAGACATGATGAATGCTCTATCAATAAAAAACCCAAAACAACAGGCTGAAAGCTACATCTAAAAACTGAACAGAGCGAAAGCTGCCCATGAGTGAATAAACTTACAACCATCTGTCAGCTGATGATATCATGTCAAACAGGTATCCTAGGCGCACAAGCCAGTGCACACACGCAACCACCCGGCGTGTGTAGGGCACACGGTGCACACTCACACATCCAATTCATATACACAGGGCACACACACACCACATAAAAATACTGACAGAAGGAGGCAGACGTTGTTCGATTCTGCCTTGGAGCAGAAACTACTCAGCAGCCCTGCTTGTTCCTCCATATTTCACCTCCAAGCCAAAGAATCATACTGAATATACAATATGACAGAGTGAAACTAGCTGACTATTTGATGATAAACTGGCCCCGAACAACTCCATTTACTTACCTATGCTCTTTACACTGGCCAGTGGCTGCCAGTTCTGCAGCCTCTAAGGATGGCCTATACAATCAGTCTGAAAATAAAGCTGCATTCCACCATATTTTTGACAATGAATCAAAGGAGTTATCAGTTAAGGACTCAGCATCTGCCTCTGCAGCACTGTTCATTTTCTGACACGTAAGCCAATTATTTTGGTTCTCTAACTTTCCCACAGAATGTTTGGTGGCCTCTCACAGCTCTTCGAGCTGCTCATATGTAACCAAAGGCAGCAGCTTCCAGCTCTGACCAGCAACCAGCCGGCAGTAAAAGACAGAGAGCTGAAGGGAAGTCACTGGTGAGGACATTTGAGCATCTATCAAGCTATGTGTATCTCACAAGATGTTGCAAACCAAATTAGCGCTTATATACCAGGGTTTCTTCAGAAATCAGTCAGATTTATTGCTTTTTAATGATATTTTAATGCTATACTGTAATAACGTTTATGCCATGACCGTGAACTCAACAAATTATACAGGTTTATTTTTTTTGTAAAAGATGATTTTTGGATGAAAACTGTCCATATATTTCAGTATTTCTAAATCCGGAAACCACCCCAGACCACCCACGGGCTGTAGTCATTCTCTGAATTTCACATTTTCTAGCCATTTTTGCTGGAATTTGCATTTCCCAGCTCTCCTCCACCTGGTCCAGCCTGTCGGTACCCAACCGGCTGGAATAATTATCACAGTGCTTCAGCATGTTTACACAGATGTACGTATTTAACAGATCGCAGTTTATAATTATATTTTATTATTCTTATCAAATACTTTTCTTAAAAACTGCACAAAGAATTTTCCATGTCACTGAGAATCACATTGAATGATTTTTAATGCCATTTAAGGCCTTAATTTTCACAAAATCAATTTAATGACTATTAATGCTTTTTAATGCTCTGCAGAAACCCTGTATACAATTAAAGTTCATTCTGTATGTGCGAGTTGGCAACTTGATAAGATCAGGGAGCATAAGGATTGTTTTTCTGATTAAACCTTCTGCCTCCCAGAGTCTTTTTAAATACAGCTTCAAGCCTTCAATGTCTTTTGGTCATTTTGAGGAGCACGTTGACAAAGAACAGTATTAGAATGTATTCTGAGTCGCATTGGTACATTAAAGTCAAATATTTCCAGTTCTTTTTTATTCTGGTTTGGTCTCCATCAGCTACTAAAAACAGCCTGGTAGTACTAAGTGTACCTTGAAATTATTTAACAGAGACCACCACCATCACACCAGCTAGCTGCTAACTTTGCCAGCTGTTTGGTGCTAGATATTTAGCATACAGTCTCTTTATTTTCTCAACAGTTGCTTGCTGCAGTTGAAATGACACTAAATGGTGAAATTGAACCACAATGCGGTTCAGTTGTCACAATGAAATTTTCACTACGCAGAGAATGATGTGAAAATGCTCCAATGGTTGGAAGAATGGCAGAGCAATTATCTGTGGGTTCAATGCGACAAATGCTCCATTCAACTTACATGTGATCCTTTGACTTAGTTTTTAGGTTAATCTGTCTTCTTTATAAACTGTCTTTACCAGCAGAATGTGTCCTCTCACTTATTAGTCGTCTGATTCAGGGTCAATTCCTTATTGTGTAAAACTTTCAACTCAGGCGAATGTTAACTCAACAGCTTAAGTCAAAATAACTTAATATGTCGACTTGCCTCCCATTCCTAGACACAACACTATGTGGTGTCACAGTGAATGAATAAGTTTGCTTCCACATCTATTATCAAGTGTGAAATAGCTGGAAGACAAAACAAACAAACAAACAAACAAACAAAAAAAACCAGCTCCAAAGAATATTTGAACTATGTTATTATAATGATTTTTTTTTTCTGTGAATCAGGTCCTGTTTTGTAGCGTCCACCTACAGTAGCCTCCTTTACTTGCATTTATGGTCTTGTTGTACTCCCTGGTGTATGCAATGTGTATACAGAAATCCTATAAAGGAAGCCAGAGAAAGAGTGGACAAATCCCCAAGGCCTGATGTAAACAGTCTTTCATCCACGTAATAGATTTTAAAACAAGACGACATAGTGTGTATAATATACACACACACACACACACACACACACACACACACACAGAGAACAGAGTGATTCTCCAGTGAGCGTATCTCTGAGACCCTCAAGGTCTGATTGAGGAAAGATAATTACACAAAAGGGATCTTTTCTGGTGTCACACAAACCAAGCATGTACTCCAACATTTGCATCTGAACATGCATCATCCAGCTTCCTGCTCACTCATCAAATGTGCATTAAGAGACTTTCACACAAGCCATTATTAGCACAAGTTCTAACAGCTACCGTTATTGAATGGAAAAAATTTAGTCTATTCATAATCTCGCACCAAATCCAAGCATTAGAGCAACAGTTTAGTTTTGCAACACCTACCTTTAAAGAGAAGTTTTTGTACAAGTTGATTGCTGCCTCTGCCGTGAGATTCTGCTATTACTGTGTACATGTTCCTTTAATAGACTCTAAATTACACCTTAAATCATTTTTTTTCCCATACTTGTGTTCAAAGAAACTTACCAATATGTTCATATACAGTCCATTAGACCCAGGGCTGTCACACACTTCAGACCCTCCATAACATACAACCCATCATCATGCCAACTAATGTTCCATTTGGCAGGGAGAGAAAATGGTGATCAGACAGTAGATGACAAAAAGCTGTTAAAAGTGAATATGCGTTTAGGTTTCAAGATGTTCCTCCTTAACCGTTTACACAACATTTCTTCACATTCATTGGTACAGGGGGAGAAAGCTTGTATAGATTTACCTGCGTTCTGGACACCCTTAGAGATGGAAACAAACTCACCCAGCAGCTTGTATCCCTTCACGTGGGAGGACAGGGGTGGGAGGGAGGGGAAGGAGGAGGGTGGGGCAGAGGATTGGACCTCAGTCTGTATCTGGATCTCACACTGTCTGGAGTGAGCAGGCAGCTGTTCTGTAGCCTTGCTTCATTCAAAGTACTTACTATGACAACGACTCTGCATTTTCCCACCATTTCTTTATTACTACCACCTACTGTTTCCCTCTGAGTATGATTATGTGATTCTAATGAAAGCATTATAACTATCAGTAAAAAAAAATAAAGAAGCTTACAATGACACAAGTGTAGAGCAAAATGGGATAAAGTCTAATTTTCCATAAATTATGTGAACAACAGAGTGAAATCAAAGTGTACCAACCTCTGCTTGTTTGCGCCACATGTCCAGGTTCTTGCGCTGAGCTTTGGAGAAATGGTCCCATGCCTTTTGTTTGGAAGCAGCTTGGAATACAGACACAATCTGTTCAACTGTGGCGGGATGCAGGGAAGGACCAGAGACCATCCAGAGAGAGAGAGAGAGAGAGAAAGACAGAGGGCAGTTGGGAAGGAGCAGAGGAGTGAGAAAGTGGAGTCAACTAGGGGTGTAAAGAACTGTGTGTGCGTGTGTGTTTATATGTATGTACATGTGTGCGTCCTACTTACCAGCTGATGCTAGTGCATCATCTTATGGATGGCTGATCAGATAGCTCCCACACGCAAAACTTCAATAAATCATGCACTCATCCAGCACACTTTAATTATATATGATCTACTGATTTATGTGAGAAGTGCTCTTTAAAACTGTACATCTACTAATACTGACTTTTATTAGCCACACTAGCAGCTTAGCTGGGTAGCAAAAACAAAATGCAACGTGGGTTGGCTCACACAGAACTATAAAAATTATGAGCTCATGAAATTAGGCAAAGTCATTCATGGTGCCCAAAGGATGAATCTTTGTGATGATCCTCTCACCAATGCCGCAGGAATGCCATAATTGAAGATGGCATTTTTGAATTTTAGTAAAATGTTTAGACAGCTACTCGTCTGAAATGGGTAATCATGGTCAAATTATGTTCATGTATGACTAAATATCTGCATGATAAACATTTACATCTGCTAAACAGCACCATGCTGACAAAGATCTCTTGCATGTGATGCCTTGTTTGCATCTTGTTTGACGGGAAGTGTTCACGTCATCTGACAACTGAAGATGCTCGCTGTTGATGTTTTTATGCTGCAGTTTCTTGCACATTACTGGAGATTCCAGCTGTTTCGATGAATAAACTACAACAACAAAAGGTAAGATAAAATCAGTTACCGTTACCGTTCTTCATTATCGTGACCAAGCAAAGTGTTTACTTAAACTATTGATTGCTTCTACACATTTAAACAAAATATTACAATATTAAATGATGGTTGTGTGACTTTAGAGTAAAGGTTAGAAACATACTATTATGTCAATTACATTTTAGGATATTCTTTCTAACAGCAGATTCTGGCATTTGTGAGGCATACGTATTTAGTTGTTTTTTGACAGCTGTTCATTGCTTTTATAGCAAGGCAGATGGATCAGACTTTTTGTAAAATTTGACATTCCCTGTCATAATTATTTTGATTTTATTTAACCTTTATTTAAACGGGCAAGTTAGTTGAGAACTGATTCTCATTTTCAATAACGACCTGGCATTACAACTTGGATACTGAATAAAGTGCTATTTGAAAGGGGAAATTACTCTGATACGATGCGTACACAGTACAAGCTCAGAGCTTGCTGGTGTGGCTGCAGACTTATTATTTAACGAGGCAAGTTTTGCTCAGCAACTGCCAGCTGCCAAAAATAACCTACTCTGAGTCGACCACTGTTGACCACTGTGCAGCTCCACTACAGAAGTAGGCTCTTAAGAACCTTGCCCAAGGACACCACCTTGTTGAGGCAATAGAATTTTGCTGACTTATTTTTCCTGTGCAGACGCCTCTTTTCTTTTAAAAAGGAGCAGCAGTGTGCTTCAAGCCTCGCTACTTAAACCTTCAGCACAGCTGTGGCTACAATGTCAGTTACAGTGTAGAAACTTAATCCTGGACTGAACTGAGTGAGCTTCTTTGGGTCAAAGTGCATTAAAAGGACCAGGAACAAGTCAAAACCTCCAACCCTGCAGTCTCCACTGATCCTACATGGGATGTGTATGATGACAGCTGCTATGCATCTATATATTCTGTGTCAGTCAATATCTTAGCTGCAGCATATCAGCAGAGTCATGGCCCTATTAGCTACCTAGCTGTTGTCATGGGGGTGGTCATGGAGAACTCTATGGGTGGTCTGAGTATCACAGAGGTCCTAATGAACACACAGAGTAGTCAATAAGACCACCAGTAAAGTGTGTGTGTTTGCAGACTGGTGAGAGACAGAACAGTTCAGGGATCAATAGCATCTTCCAAGCACCCTGTAATTTGATGGAACAGATCGATGAGGAAGGCAAAGGAGAGACGCATGGGTGCAGATAGACTTTCAGGTCGGTCAGCTTACATGCACGTATATATGTGAGAAAGCATTTTTGTATTCTACTTGTGCTCATGAGTAATAGAAAGTACTTCAAATGGGGGCTCTTCACAGTGAAGTCTGGGAATTATCTTAAAAGACAGGACATTGTTTCTGGAAAGGCAAGATGCTTTTGAGTCTTTGAAAAGTATTTTTTGAAAGCTTTGAGCACCGCAAATGAAATTCTCTGCACTTCCACTGTATCTCAAAACCTGGGCACATAAAAATAGAAACTATATGCATGGTGAGGCATCACTAAAAATGTTTTTTGTGACTGGAGCAAACTCACCCTTTAAAGTGACACATTCAATCAGAGACAGACCTATGTGACACCAGGTAAGAAAGTCCACACACTGTATTTGTTATGACAGAGAGTTGTTCCCAGGTGAGAAAACCTGTAAAGCCTCACCACAGGAGGCCAGTCTCTGAGTTGTCATGAATACGACCAGCCATGCATCAACGGGAAGTCATGAATAGGGATGTGTTTGTATGAGCAGGAAATAAATGAGGATGGCTAATACAAGGTCAGCAGGTCTGCCCATCTCTCTAAGGCTTATACAAACACACACACACTCCCTCTATGTCCTCTGTGAAAATATTGACCCAATAAACAATCTAGAAAAAAAAACACCTGCAAACTAAAGGCACTCTTTAAGGATGTTTGTGTTGTATTTACAATGCATGTCCAGACGAAGTGCTGCAGGCTGTGGTGTAAACCGACAGCTGCAGAGCCAAAGTTGTCAAAGCTGGCTGCTGTAGGAGCACGGTACTTTGCCTTTGGCTCTAAATCAGCATAACAGAGTTAAGTATGCATTTACTGTAAGTGTTTGGCCTCCACTGTATTCCTGCAGCAATTTTGTGCTACTTACTACGTTCATTTGAAGGCAGCCTTAATATTATTCACCTCCAGTCTGCTCTTCTTGAATGCCAACAACAACAGCAGCATTTTTTCGACCTTGATTTTTAAGATCTGTTGTATCTTAAAAGCAGCGAAATAGGAGCAGGAGACCCCTGATGGTCAAGAGGGACATCCCCGCTGTTAGGAAAGAAATGAAACTTACCTTTAAGGCATCCTCCCATCAACAAATTAGCACAAGATGGCTTCGAGGACGCTACTAATCTCAGTAACCTTTATATGCACTGTGTGTCGGGTTAGTATTCAACAGTGTGCACACACACTCATGTGCATCATGTAACAGGCTGTGAACGACATTATACTTACTTTTTAGTGATTTCAGTACTCCAGGCACAGTCTTGATTTCGATTTTGGCTTTGCCTTGCTGTAAACTATGTATGGTCAATGTGCTGTGTATTAAACTCCCCAAAAATGAAACATATTCTGAACCAAAACTTAGCCAAGAAAACATTTGGCTCATCTTATCCTCCTCTTGCACATCAAGAAGTGCTGTTGTTGTGGCTTTGGCCTAAACAAAAGATTATCTGCAGTATATATATATAGAATATATACATATTGCACTATATTTCCAAGTCTGCTGTGTGTGTGATTGTTAAGACTCACATTGAGCCAGTATGCCAGCCAGAGCGGTCTTGAACTTTTCTTTGGCCTCTTCCATCTCTTTCTCATGCTGACTCTTCTCACTCATCAACCGGCGGATGTGGCTATTAGACGACTGGATCATGGAGTAGAAGTTGTTGGCATTTCTGCGGTTGACTTCACCTCGTTCCAGCCAGGTCAAGAGCACACGCACCGCTTCAGCAAACTTGCCGTCGTCTGACCGAGAGGTGGGTACACAGAGAGAAAGGATCACGCTGTAGCTACACAAGAAAGTAAAAGCACGTGTTCCTGTACAGACCCACAACAGCTAAGTTGGTGAAAGCAACAAGGGTGATTGCAAAACAGAAAGATTAGAAAACACTGCAAAGAAAGAGTTGTCAGTTATAATCCACAAAGCTGTACATGACAACCTTCTTCCTGGTAGGTAACAAGTATTTTATATAATATACAGGCCATATAGTGGTAAAACATTCATCTCTCACTGCGTCGAAAGCAAATGCAATCACTGATATAAGTGAGGTGACACTAAAAGATGAAAAATGAAACAAGGACAAATGAAAAAGACAACTGTAAATGTGACAAACTGTAAAATATTTGGTAACAAAACAGCATTATGGACCTCAATGACAGCTGAGGGACATGAGGAAAGACATAAAAGGAGGGGATGAAACCAATTTATAGGTGGTTTGGGTAAAATGTTTCTCTGTAAGCTTCTTGTCATCAAAAGGAGGAATTGGAATTGGAGGACAGGGATATAAGTGGAAGTGGAAACAGCTGAATCCATTTCCCCCTCTGGGTAAAGATTCAGGACAGGGTAAACCTAAATCTGCAGCAAATAGCTGGGATGTGTGTTTTCACAACAGCAGCCCAAAGTGATCAGAAACAAATCCTTGGCTAAAACGGTGCAACGTTGGGGTTCTTTTCACCGAGGCCAGCGAAAAGAGAGCTGAAAAAGACACACACAGATGGCACAGAGGCAGAAAGTCACAGCCATTTTGTTATCAGGCTACTGTGACTGAGACCTGGAAGTGTCATTGCTCATTAGTGAAACAAGTTTATTCAGCCAGAAACTCGACGGAAAGCTGAGAAGAGGGAGAAAGGAGAGCTGAGGAGAGAAAACTGAGAGGATGGGCAGAGAGTGCAGAGAGGAGAGCAGAGGAGAACGGGCAAGATAAGAGAGCGGTATGTGCTGAGGAGAGAGCAAACCGATATAATGTGTTCAACAGCCTTTGTATAGCGTCTTTTGTAAACACATTCCCCGAGTTTGTTGGAACATCAGAATTAGTTTGACAGATTTAGCAGAAGCAGTTTAGGACTGGTCCTGTAATATCCTGGCCAGCACTGGGTCCCACTTGCAAGAACACATCTATTCAGCGACTCTTCTCCCTTATTCCCCACCCTATCAGTTTTGGGTTTGCATGAATAAAGATCGTGCCATAAGATACTTCTTTACTAGTATTTTCTCAGTAACAGTAAGATGAAAGACAACCTTGCTGTTCCATGCGTCAAATGTTTTTTTTTCTATTTAATCGAGCTCTGTTTCGCATGCTTGTATTATCATATACTGCATACATTACATTAAATATGCTTCACAGGTTGCCAGCATCCATGTCTACCTTTGATCTTATCTCCCAGCTGGCTGCACTCATGCTCAGAGTAGTGGACAATGGGAGGAGGGGATGGTGGCCGGAGGCGATCCTCCTCCATCTTGCGCCTGTGACGCTCCTCTCTGGCCAACATGCGCTGGCGACACTCCCACTCGTAGAGGTCATCTCTGGCCTGGGCGAAGTCCACGTGGAGCCGGCCAGTGTCTTTTTTGTCTGTGCTGGAGCCCAAACGGATACGATAACCTTGAGAGAAACCATAACAAGAAAAAACAAAAAGGAGAGAGCAGAAGAGGGAGTAAGCAAAAATAACGAGGAGAAGCGGATCGAACTGTGGGGAACCTATTGATTCAAGTGAGGTTATCTGTGTGCACAGACAGTCTGATGTCTTCTTTATAATGTGCTGTGCAATTTACAGGTGTATAAATGCCTGCTTAGCAATATCACAACAGCAGTCACTGTGTGCACGCCAGCCTTCTGATACTAGCATTTAGCTTTAGCTGTAACCTACATGAAACACAGGGATAGTAAACCCTCGTACCTCATTTAGAGGTGCAGTTGTGTATTGTTTCCTGATGGGAGCACTATTCACTGCACCAAACGGTATAGTTGATGATGTGGTCACATCACGTCCTATGATTGTGTTAAGAACTAACAACGATTCTTTCCAAAAACATCACATAACAGTGTTAAAGTTTTGATTATTTCCACACAGTGAAATAAGCTGCTCATTAATTGGTATTTCAGCTGCAAGTGTGAAGGACAGTGTATGTCAAGTTATAGCCAGCTGAAAGTCCAGTTGCTTTTTTGTTGTATGGAGCTTAAAATTTTAGTGAAGATTCAGCTTAGATTCAGCAAAGATGCAATGTAGGCGAGTTCAACCCAGCGAGACTGTGGAAGGTCGTAGAAGACGATTTTGTCCTCTGTGGAACATGTCCATAGGGTACCAGATAAGTACCCATACACACCATTAGTTCCAGATGACTAGTAATGACACTCTGGACACACTTTCAAACAACTGAATTCTCAAATCTCTTCAAATTTAAAGGGGCAATTAAGCTGGAGGTTCCAACTTGGGAGAAACGTATTCTTCGTTTAGGTGTTTGTGTGCTATCTGCACGATGTTGAACGGTCTCACAAAGCTTCTAGTGAAGCTGTAGCCTTTTAGTCTTATCATCAGATGCTTGACAGGTGACAGCAGCAAGAAAACAAATACAGAGAGAGAAGAGGGTGACATGTGACAAAAATCCCTCGTCAAATTCTGACCAAGGAAGTCACACTTATGTAGTTTCCACCTCACAATACTGCAGCAATGCAATGCACGAATGCTTCTAATTTTGGACAGCTGTCAACTTCCCACTTCCAATTCAGAGCAGTTGCCTATTAAACTATGCTCATTATCAATGATTTGGTGAGGCTCACATCTTCAAGGCCGCTTTCAAAAAGAAAAAAAGAGTGAGAGAGAATAGAATAAATGAATTAGGAGCACCATACATTGTTAAAATGTAGATGAAAAACATGCCTCGGGGCATGAATTTGACTGAACTGAACAGCAAGATAGGAAAAAGGAGCATGAGACAAAAAAACGTACACAAACGAGCTGCAGTCTGTTTATATCACGGGGCTTCGTTCTGTGCCAGCCTCTTTCTGTCACCAATTGTCCACAATTTGTATTTTCACAAAAAACAGAGGAAATGCACAGTATTTTGGTGGGGATCTACCTGTCTATCCACCTCTCTCTGACTTGTCATTATCCATTTTTCTTACTGGATGCCTGCGTTTGAGCAGATGCAGGGTTTTGTGGAGGACGGACGGCTTGCATTCTGCGACAATACACAAGACTTAGGGAGGCCAATTACTTCTCAAGTGTCACTGAAAGACCACAATAACTCTCATTACCCCCTCTTCATCCCACTACTTCCCTCTTATCCCCACTCTCTCCTCTTTACTCAATTTTCACTAATGGCTGGTTGCGGACTGAAGTGAAATCATCCCCATTTAGTGATTTAATTGGTTGAAATGATCAGAGAATGTGTCCAGTGTGGATGTTTGGATTCGTGTGTGAATGTGTGCTCTAACTGGACACAGTAATGATGTGCAGAGTGATTCACTGGGAAGCCCAACATACTGTCACCAAAGCAGAAGGGGGGCAGTGGTGGATGGCAGCGCAAACAGGAAAAGAAATGAGTGTAAGTTCAGTGGTTTCTGCTCCAGCCAGCTCTCTCTGCTGCAGGCTCCCAATCTACCACAACTTCAATATTTCATATGAGGGGATCTTGATGTGCTGGGGCTGCTTGAGTGTGTGTCACTGCAGAGTACTGTTGTTTGCACAGTGTGTATGTGTGTGTGGGTGGGGTATTATTTATGGGGAAACTACACAGCTCTGTCATCACTCTAATATACGGCCCTCTGCTCCCACATCTCACTGCGAGAAAAGAGGAAGACGAAATCAAGGGACCTCTCATTCAAACTTAATCTCACACAAACAAACACACACATTTGCACATGCATGACCACATGTCACTCCTGGGCATTCTTCTGAACTGGCTGCAGGGTGATTTTTTTTCTCCCTCAAACCAGGAATGTATGGTCAGATAAGAAACCAAGAGGTACATGGTTAGTAGTAGAGGCACTTTTTCTGGCTTGATGGTCATTTATTTCTTCTGCCGTTGGAGCCTTTAGTAGGCTGTAGTCCTGAATTACTAAGAGTTAACACAGAGGACTTGAGAAAAGCAAGAAAAGACTGGTTCTTTATGCATTTTCCCCAATCATAATTTCAATTTCAAAACGCTTTTAAAGATTTCGTTCATATGGAAACATAATGATTCAATAACGATAATAATGATATCAGAAGAAAGCACAAGTCAGAGCTCTAGCATCCTCATTTTAGATTATGCTGCAGATCGTAGACTAATTTTTCTTAACAGCATAACCTCTACCTTTCACTGACAGCTGACTGCACACACAACTCCAGCTTTGAGATTGATAATTTCTTATTAAGTGCCCAGATCTGCATCGTCAAGGAAAGTTTGATCAAAGGAATACATATGCTCTGAGACAGCTGGTCTTTTGTTAACCGTAAGGCTCGAACTGCAAGTCGTATAATAGAGTCTATGGAAAATAATATTTATTTCCAGGCCCTCCCTTTGAGTCCCTCTGAGTGGTACTTAAACTGACAGAAATACAGCGAAATATGATATTCATAAAAACTTAATGAATAAGATTAAGGGTTCAGAGTTATTACCTGACAAGAAGAGAGCCTTGTCCACAGTGAACTCCTCAGCAAATCTGATGTGGCAGAAGTTTTTCTTGCTTTTGCGTATGGCGGTGATATCGCCACACTGTCCAAACACCTCCATGATGAGCTGCTCAGTGGCGTTCTCCGGCAGACCACCGACAAACACCGTCTTACACCCTGGAGGGCGCTCTCTCGTGGCCGGAGGGGGAAGGTCTGTGCAAAGATCGTTGAACAAAAGAGAACAAACACGTTAAATTACTTGGGAACAATGAGTACGTTTAAATATAAAGACAAAGCAGGATAAAATAAAATTAAATACACACAACTGGAGACATTTTGTTGCTGTCTGAGAAAAATAAAATTAACTTTGTGCATGAATTACGCTCTTCGAGAAAACAATGTATCCAGTAGTAAAAACGATTTGTATTCTGGCAAAAAGAGGACTTGTTTCATGCAAGAAGAAACATAAAATCCCAGTGAAAGCCAGACACCACAGAACACCCCAAGAGGGGCCCTGATGGGTCAGAGTTGTTTTGACAGCACAAGAGGGACCAACACAATATTACATAGGTGGGTTTTATATTTATATGCAACGTGAATACAGGAAAATCCAGACAGGAACAATAATACCCCGTTGAAACAGAGAATCAAAAGAAACGCCTGTATATTTGCAGCTCCCATACAAAAAAGTGCATTTCTGTTCTACTTGAAAAGGTGTTTATACTCTCTATTCTGCTTATGAGCTGCATCTGTACATTAAAGATGCATAACAGTTAAAAATATAGATGAAAATATAATGGAACTGAAAATACTGATTTAGTATGTGCAATAAAAATGCAGGAGGAAAGCTCCTAAGAAGGATGAGCGGCACTACAGCAATTGGAAAAATGAGACTTCCATGATGAAGCATCCCATCTACAAACAGTGACTAACAAAGACAAAACCAAATTCATAATAACCACAAGGCAGAAATGACAAACTCCTTTAAGACCCTGAGCTCAGTCTCCACATTTAGGCTGAGAATAATAAGGGCTGGGTCACAACAACATTTAAAAAAGAAGAGGAAATCTGCACATAAAACAATCGAAGACTTCAAAAAACAGACTAAATTTTGGAGGTTGATGCTGCAAAATTCAATTAAGTCTTCTTTAAAACTTTGTGCTTTGTGACCTAAAAAATGATAAAGCTTTATGCATGAATAATGATATCTTGGAGCAATATGTTCGGATCGTTTTTTGTTAGATAAATGTTAATATCACACCATTCTATGCATGAAAATGAAATCCTTTTGGCCACAAAGTGATTGCAAATCCTCTCATGTAGAAGGTCTCCTGCACTGCAGAAATCACTTATTCAACACAGATGAGTGTTGACTGATGTAATCTCCAATAGATCAGGCTTCTCATCCATGATGAATGTGATTAGTGGGGTCTATGAGGAGTGAACCAGCTAATCAGTAGAACGCTGAGGATGCTGTATCTCTACAATCATAACTACTGATGTCTATTCCTGTAGATATTGACACTCTGGAAAGAGCTGGGGGTTGAACTTGGGAAGATACCCGAGATGTATCATGAGGGGTTTGGTTGATCAGCATCAAGTGGAGTAATGTAGATGTCTTGGGGTTTTAATAAAACGTGACCAAAAGGATTTTAAAACTGGTTAGGTGCATTGAGGGCAGACCTTCAGGCTTTCCATCTTTTTTCTCGCAATGCCAAACAGAAGGAGGAAGAGGGTTGACAACTTTTGTTGCATAATCATTGACACTCAACAGGGAATTAATTCTGTAGTTTGTAAGCTCCCTTTTTTCTGAATTCATAGTTTAATATCTTGCCATTACTTAGGTGGCTCTATGCCATCCAGAAAAGGTGACATTAATACAAATATGAGCCATAACTTTGAATCCATTGAGAGGTGCTGTGAATAATAATGACAATCTCATAATAATGCAATGTTCTTTTGGAAAATTTTAGATCCAGGCTTTCATGTGAAGGGCGCTTGTCAAGTACTATTCACCTAAACATTGCTACAGACCATTAATACCACCCTGTGGCAACAACACTCCTACATGGCATCGACTTCCCCCAGCAGAGCAACGTGCCCTGCCATGCCACAACTACTGCACAGGAACAGCTCAAGGAACATGACAAAGAGCGCATGTTGTCCAAATCTTGTCAGGTCCCTGTCAACTCAAGCTTTCACAGGATGCACCAAAACAAGCCTGATCCACAGAGGTCCCACAGTACAACCACAGGAGCCAAAGGATCTGCGGCCAATACATTCTACTGCCAGATACCACCAGACAACCCCAGAGGTCCCGTATCCTTTCCCTAAATATTCAGAGCTGTTTTGGTGGCATTGGGGAGACCTACACAATATTAGGTGAATGGTTTTAATGTTTTGGCTGATCAGTGTATATGTGAGTGTATCTTACGCTAACTGAGTTTAGATTGTGCTATCTACATGCACTTTGAGAACAACTAATTACTCTTTTAACACAAATAAGGTGACAGCATGCTGTGCAAAGAGCTAAAATCTGAACTTCAGTCCAACCCTGATCAGCAGAACAAATGTAGTGAAAGGAATGAAGGAGAAAACTAAACAAACAGGAGCTGCTCAGCAAGCTCATTTTATTCTACAAAACAAAGAAAGGAGCTCAATTGGGAGGGACCTTGGCAGTGAGCTGGTATTTCAGTTTCACATTCAGCTGACATTGTTTTGACTCTAAATAAGATAGTGGATTTAGAAATTTATGAATGGGAGACAATAAATGTTTAAAGCCGTGGTTCTGGGCAACAATAACCTTTCCATCTCTAATGGTTGCACTGCTTATCTATAATAAATAAAACAACATTCTGGAATTTCTGATCCTCAAAGAGAAAAAAAAAAGTGGTGAAAGCTGTGAAAACATAACGATCCAAAGTCAGAGTTTTCTGTTGGCTAAAAAGATTTATCGGCTCATAATCCCCTGCTGTCAGAATTTCTTGTACTTGCATGCCGTACTCCGAAGAGCTGCAACAAAACTTTACGTCCCTGAGTCCAAGCCGGCACTGTCCCTTTCTTTCAACTTTCTCTGCATCAATCATACTCTCACACACAAGCTACCGCTACCCATCCCCGCCTCTGCCTCCTCTTTTCTTTAAATGTGACCGTTAAAGCAAAATATTGACTGAAGATTCTTTCCTTGACCTCTAGAGTTGGCGGATTAAACTAGTTTTGAGTTGAGATGGACAGAAAAAGTAAAGGCGGTGCAGAAAAAGCTTGCGATAGCAAGAAAAAGCTTTGTTGGCAGATGCAACAAAGAGTTCCAAATTAACTGACCTTTTCAGTCCACGAGTGGCTGATAGAGCAGTGAGGACAGAGATAGGAGAACAGGTGCAGTGCAGCAATAACGCACTGTGTTGTAACTCATTTCATTTAACTTCTTTTCTGCAACGGAAATGTTGGCTTGGATCTGGTAATTGGTTAAGACTTAGCAGAAAGTGAAATCAATTTTAAGTTATCTCAGCTACCTGCTGTGTTACTGAATCCTCCTGTTTATCACAATAGAATATTTCATGCAAATGCAATAGAAACAACACCCCGATGAACTACTCATCATTTCCAGATGACAATAAAATACATGATATCATACAAAGCATTTGTTAGAAGTCCAAATGATTACATTTTTATGCAAAAATAAGCAGGTGAACCTAAGAAAAGGAAGATGAGAATGGAGGGAGCAGCTTTTGCATGATGCACGGTGGAAATCATACCACACAAAGTTTGAAGCCAGATATGAGCTTTGTGAAGTTTGGAATTTCTTGCTGAGGTTTAGACAATGCAGACAAAGAAAAGAGAAGAGACCAGAGGAGAGGGCAGATACAGGGACCAGGACAGAAAAAAGAGCCAACTAATTAACAGGAGAGATCATATACTGACATGCTATGAAGAAAACAGCATTATAGTATACAGCCTTATCTGTCCAACTTATTTGCAGACTTTAGGATCCGAATATTACAAAAATCAATTAATACAATGCAGTTAAACACAAAAAAATACAACAAACTACCTCTTTAGTTACTCCAAAATAGAATCTGTCGTGTTGTATTTAATTGTAACGCGTATGCTGCTATTGCATCTTTTAAATCTCGGAAAATTAGCAGGCTGTATTGTGAGATATTTTGAATCAATGACTGACTAATAAGCAGATGATCTTTACTTTGGTTGAGTATGGAGGTAGCTGTAAAGCAAACACACCGCCTAATTCTCAGTCCAACCCCGTCTCACCGGCCTGCTGTCTGCGTGGCCACCCACTGGCTCTGCTACGCTCACACAGGTCATCACCATTCATCACCTTGACTGGCTAAACACTTTTCCATGGTCTGAGGGGATGCCACAGCGAGGAGGCATCAACCCTCGAAGGACTGTTATTTACAAGATAAACTACATTTACACACACTGCAGGTAAACACGTTTAGTTCATTCACGTCACATGAACTGTCAGCATTACCCGGTATACAAGAAGCTTTATGACATATAGGCACAATTATCTAACAACGGAACACACTGGAGCTTTACCCTTTGGCGTCTTTGTTTAAAAAAAAAAAAAAAAAAATCACAAAATGACAAAAAAGGGATATCATTAGTATGTAGAGCCACCAGTGCTTTTAACACCTGTGGACACTTGAAAAAAATGTTGTATATGTTGATTCCACATTTTTCATTTATAGCATACAACTGTGTCAGACTGCAGAAAATACATTTTGAGTTGTGCTGTTTCCATAGAGGTGGAAAACTTTATATTGCAGTGAAAAATAAGCCCATATTGAGAAGAAATGTGACAAGCAAAAAACTCCCAGAAACTGCTCGGGGTTCAGATGGTTGAACTAACGGATTAAAGAATTTTGGTGAGTCTTCGTTGGCCAACAGTTTTTTTTTATTTGAGGAGAAATATTTATAGATTTTCAGAGAAGGTCCTGTCCTCTTGGCACTTCACTGAATGTGATTAAGGGTGAGCCAGTGGCAGCAGTACAGCAATACAAATGTTTGGACACTGTCCCGGTCAAGAAGCTTAATGCAAAACGCAGACACTGTATATGAAAGGCAAATCAGCAGTTATCATTTTTAAGGAATAATTAGTCTGTCCTTTCTTCCGCTGTTGGCTTGGCAGTCTTAGTCTTAAAATAGGTAGAAACAAACTGGAGAATATCGGAAACCTGTGCTTTTCTATGTATCCTTTAGTAACCTTCAGCATTTGTATTCAGTGAGGATCAGACTACTCTTTTGGACCTTCAGCATGCTTTGCAGTTGTTTCCATCAGGGTGGTGGGTTTAGTCTCTTTGTAGGTAGAAATCATAGGTACAGACTGTCCTTTGTGGTCACTGTTGCCATTGTGTCTCTCCTCCTTTTCCCATGATTCATGCTGACAATGTGGGTGATATGGTTCTTGTGCTGTGTTCATGTATGATGTGTTGTATGTATCTGTGGTGAACTACTGTCTGTAAAGCAAACTGCCCCAACTTTCACACTACTTTAACCCAAAACTTCTACATTCACAGTAAGAGCCTGAAAGAACCAAATTAACATCAATGTATTTAGGTTTTAAATATTCTTTTTTCAAGCTAAATTGAGTGTATATTGTATACACGCACATATATCACCGGGACAAACATTCCTACTATCCTCGACACTCAAAAGAACCCGTTTCATCTCTCTTCCAAGAAATATTTCTCTCAGACTAATATCAACTGTTTGAAAAAGACCCAAGCGTCACAATGTTTGATGTCCAATTTGACTATTAAAGTGAGTCCACTGGTTCAAATGTTGAAGGTGCAGTCATTGCCATCCATTAGGAGAGAGGAAAGGGTACTACACCACTCCAGCACTAAACAGATGAGTATGCAGAAGTGTCAGTGGAGGAGGTGAACGAGCAGTCAAAGTTTAATGCAGAGGGTGAGACTGAAGAAAAGGAAGAAAGACACAAAGAGAACAGAGCGTGATGAGGATGCATGTTAATAGTAAGGTTATGTACACCGAGAAGATAGTGGAGGGTAGGAGCACAAGAGCTGGGGGAGGTCTGAAAGGGCTGTTGTTGATCAGCTAAAAGGTCAGTGAGAGAGGATGCTGCACGTGGTGTCAGGTGTAGTGTGTGCAGCAGGAGGGTAATGACTACTTGATATGGACACCGTATGCAGCCTTGTTGCAAAGAACTCAGTGCTTTTGTTGTGATATTTCCTAAAAGCCTGAGCGCAGCTTACATCAGTGTTTCTTTCCTTTTGTTCCCCACATACTGTACAAACCCTCTGCAAAAGCACTGCAGCTCTGGTTCAGAGAAGGAGCCTTTAATTTTCTGGTTCTACCGTGTGTACCAGTGATCTCACAGCGCTGAGGCTGTAAAGTAATAAGGGACATTTTTTCCTTATGATAGTAAGATTTATACAGGCTTAATGTGAAAGCACAGTCCAGCTGTGTTGTATGTTGTTGATATGATCACAAAGATTTTCTTCATCTCTTAACAAATTGTCCTCCAACATCACTATTTTGCATCTAAAAGTACTTTTGACGTCAGGCAGTATAAAATATCAATTTGCCTCAAACACCAAAGTTCTCCTCTCACCCACCCGTCAGCCCTGTCCCACTGGAAGACAACAGAGCTGTAGTTGGACACATGCTGAAAAGATACTATTCTAAAAAAAAATGCATTTTTTGATAGGTAGACTGTTGCTGCTCAAAAGTCTGGTGAATGCTAGTGATCTGCATAACCTGCCATTTTTGGCAGGTTTTATTTGCCTGTTTCGTGAAGTGGTTCTGCTGCTCCTACAGTGGGGACCGAAAAAGCCCAATAAGGAATTCTACCCATCTACTCATTTTCAACTACTCTGACTGCGTTGGCTGCAGAGGCGTCCATATACATCTGGAACGTCGTTCTCTCCAGCCTGTTCCTCCAGCCCCTTAGGGGGGATCCTGAGGCATTTTCGGTGTAGGTGGAATATGTAATCCCGGCAGCTTTTTCCGGATCTGCCCCAGTGTCTCCTTAATGTGGACGTGCTCAGAATACTTCCACTTAGAGGAATCCAGGAGACATCCTGAGAAGATGCTTGATCCCGCCTTCTTAAAATGCAAAGAAGCAGCATTTCTACTTCACGCTTCTTCTGAATCTGGACTGCGGATGAACCCAGACATTCAGATTAGAAAATTATACCTTCAGGCTCAGCTCCCTCTTCTTTTTTTTATTATTCAAATTTTGCCTTTATTACAGTGGCGACACAGACAGGAAATGCGGGTGATATGGGGACAGATGCTGTGATTATGTGCTATATGCCTTCACTACTAGAGCACCCACTGCCCCCCCATCACCTTTTTCTGCACCAAATCGCCTGTGTGGATCTCAACCTAAATCTTCATTTCACTTGGGAGGAAGAATACAGCTCAAAAATTGTTACTGCATAGGCTAGCTGTTAAGCTTAGTTGCCAAAAAAGGGAAAATAAAGTTCCTCTCTACCTCAATATTCTGCCCATGTCAGACAGAATTGGTGATGAGCCACAATCTTGCAGGTCGGCCAATCAATATAGTCTCATTTAACCAAATGATCACTGGTTGGACAATTGCTGATCATGCTTTCATCAGGACAAAAGCCCTACATTAACAGCTTTCTGGGATAAATCTGTCATTTTTGGCAGCAGGAGGAACAAACTACCTGAGGACATAAAAGCGACTGGTCTAACTTATTAAATGTTCACTGAATGTCTACACGGAGTCAGCTCCAAACTAACTGACACCATGCTAAAGTGGTTGTCTGTGTGGCTTTTGCTAAAACAGATGGCAAATAAGTAAAGTTTAAACTTTGCAAACAGGATCATATGACCTAAAAATAGAAGGCTAACTTCTCTAGGTTATAGTACTCAATAGTTCGTGTTGCTGGGATCACAGGTTGGTTTAGTTTTATATTGAGAAATCATGTGAATACAAGTGAATGCACGCTGGTCTGCTTCCAGTCTTTCATCATTTCAGTATAAAATAGCTTGGCATTAAATTTTATGATTAATTTAGGCTAATAAGGCTAGCAGGCACAGCACAATCAGTTCATTTTGGCCTTAGCGGTAACATGCAGATTTTTTCCCCCCATGACCAATGGATTGGTTGAAGAGTAGGTACAGTTTCAGTTGACCAAGATATTCTTTGGTTGACAACAGCCCTACTTGCAAGATGAAAAAAAAACAGGCCGAGTATTTCAGTTGATTTTAGTCTGGTCCTTCCCTGCGACCAATTTGTCTTGAGTTGCTGACTCCAACAACACAGCTCCAAGAGTCACAGAGACACACGATCAAGCCACCATGATGAAGTGGCAATTCTCTCAAGGCATTACGTATGCCTGTTGGTTGTCTACAGAGTTACTTGACTTTCATGAGAAGGATCAAGTCTGGACAGTTTTCCTCAGATGTCTGCCTATACAAAATACCTGGCTTAGAGATTAACGGCTTTTTCTGAAACTGAAATAGGTGACAGGCAAAAAGATCTTAAGCAGAGATGAGATCAAAAAAAGTGTGTGAAGCGTAAGTGGGACAGAGTACAAAGGCAGGATCGTAGAAAGTAAGAATAAAGACAAGAAATGTCCACAATTAAATCTTGTGTCAATGCACCACCACGAATTGAAAAGACTTCAAGTTTTGTCATGCAGATTATTTTAGACAAGGTATTAATCCCTGGTGTCAATTTTCCAATTAATGAATGCATCCCAGGCCACATGTGCCACAGAAAAAGTTCTCACTTGTGTCAGAGAGCGATTGTGACAGGCTGTAAAGTTGTTGGGTAATTTCTTGACAAGCTGATCTCTCATTCAGCCTGAGGGTTTATATGTGCCCTTGAACAGAGTACCTGGTTCGTTTCTCTCTCTGCTCCTGAGGACTAGCTCGAAATATGTTCCTAGGTGAAGTCAAACTTTTAATCAGCTTTTCTGCCTGCACTACATTGTGACAGCTTATACTCAGCCAAAACGCACACCGCAGATACACAAGAATATCTTTAAACAACTTTACGAATGTAGAGAAATAAACAAAAGCAATATTTGCCTAACAGAATGCAAAAGTGTATGTTTTGTTTTCTAAAAGGGTTGTAAACTCCCAAATGCCACAGCGGTGAGGAGCTTTTGTTTTAGTTCACCTTGAAGATGACATGTAACGCTTGTTTGAAAAAAGTCCCAAGGCAGAAACTTTTCGCTAGCAGGAAATCTAAAAAGCTAAGGTGGGATAAATCAAAGGACCCCCCACAATTTCTCCCCTAACTCTGGATAATTGGAAGGCGGTGGTGAGATAAATATAAACAGGAGTCTGTGCTGCACTCCTCTAGTCACACGATACAAGTTGATTTGCTCTGAAAATTTCCATAGTTTCATGTGTGAATACAAATGTGGCTCATGGTGATTACGTTGGCAAAAAAAAAAAAAAGATAAAAAATAAGCAACAAAGGTTATCTGTTCTCACACCGACATTGCTGATTAATATTTTCAGCATTGGAATACAAAGACTAGGCTAAATTTTAATATAAATCTAGGACATGATATCTAACAAGAACATGATCTCAAATCTTTTCGCAGAGATGAATCACCCAAACAAAACCGCACGCTGACGTCTGCAGTATCTCATTTTGTTATTTCATCTTTTTTCTTGCATTTAGTGAAAAGTGAGCAGATCTGTTGGGCAGAGTTGTAAATTGTTGATCAAAAGAAAATGAAAAGGCATCCATTTTCCTTTTTGTCATTTTTCAAGCCAGTGTGACGACAGCTGCTCAAATGTGAATATTTGCTAGTTTTCTTATTCTTTTAACATAGCAAAACATCTTCTATTTTAAGGTTTTGGACCACTGCAATGGACAAGAACAGTGATTTGAAGAAGTCAACTTGGGCTCTGCGAAGTTGTGATTTGCATGTATTACTGTTTCACAGTTTATGCATCGATGTATAAATTATTTAATCAAGAACATAACTGGCAGATAGTGAGGCGTGGGATGGGGTTTTGTAATCCCCGACACATTATGTGAGCCAATGTACAATGCCAAAGCTGCAAAAATATGCATTAATCAGCCACCAGAACTCAACCTGACCTGCAACCCTTATTGTAGGACGCCTGAGCCAGAGCAGTGACATTTCTAATTCTACACTTCGAACTGATCCAGTCATCTCCATTCTCCGTCTCCTGCAATTATCTGGTTATTAATATTTATTTTAGTACTGAATAAATACACCTTGAAGGTTCATGCAGCGGACTAACTTTTCTCATTGTAAGCTAAAAGACCTCCACTTTTGTTAACTCAGTCGTGTTACAGCAAACATTTATATATAAATAACAAGGAACAATGTTCCATCATGTCAGGGTCAGAGACTCATGAAGACGCACTGCTGCATGTAGTGTTCCTATAGTGTTAAATAACTATATTATGGTTCTGTATGATCATTATGTATGATCATTCTGCGCGGCATACACCCCAGACCAAGCCACCTCTGTACCAAAATAGTTTTGGGGAGACATGACTATAGATACAGATTTTACAATTCAAGTGTGGGTGCAGAGACATATGCAATATATGTCAAAAGAAAAATGAAACAGCATCTCAAAGGATAATGTAGATTACTGACAGTCAGGGCACCCTACAGTGTGAGTATTTGGGAGAAAAAGATGGAAAGAGAAGATGGAATAGTTATCACAGCCTAGCCTGTTGAACAAAGTGTTTCTGCAAGTTATTTATAGTCTGAACGTTGCTTTGTCCCTTGTTCACCCAACCTGCCCAAACCTGTGATATTTCTATTAAGTTTACCCAAAGCTGCCTGACCTATGAGTTATGAGCAGGGCTCAACAATTTTGGGAAAATATCTAATTGTGATGTTTCTGGCAGATCTTGCAATTTGATTTGCAGTGCAATCTTTCTTAAATTCAGTTTGATATTCAATGTGTAACTGTGTGACCCCAACCCACACGAGACAACATCAACAGCGAGCCTGTCACAGAAAGAGGACAGCATAAATGTGTAAAACCGTTGACATAACAGTTGAAACCCTTGATCAAATGTGCTTCAAAATGTATGAGATGAGGCTACTAAATGATGAGGCTGAACTCAACGGAACCCGGCTCACATGCCTGAACTAACATTAATTGATCAACGAGCAAGCATCAACAACCACTGAAAGTTTTAATCTGCTCAACTAAATAAAAGCACATTACGGGATTAGTCTCAGTATTATTAATGACAGACTGACAATGTTAGGCAGAAGTAGGGCAGCACAATATATCGTTTCAGCATCAACATTGCACAATAGTCACATTGCATGAAGTGCAATGTTGAGTACGGTACATCATATTTCAACAGTTTTTGCTGCTTGACACAAAAAGAAAACTTCGGCTTTGAATAATCTACATGAAAAGTCTGTCTGTTAGAACATTTACTCTGACTTAGGACTTCTTGGATAAGTTTTTCTTTAACTTTGTTTACAACACAGGAAGTCTGTTGATATGCAGGCACAGTGAGATAAGTAAGGGACAAAAAAGAAGCAAAACAAAGGAAAAAATCTGGCAATTGTTGCGACTCCATGAGACAATGTGACAAATTTGTTTGATCATTCAAATCAAAGCCAGTGCAAAGCCAGTTCTCAACGCCATCCGAAGCAAAAAAAACAAACAAAAAAACAACTATGTTGGGTGCCTTTGCAAGTGTTACACCATATAAACAAGGCAATGAATGGAATTTCTTTTGTCATTTTAAAAAGATATATTTTCTTATTTTCAGTGAAAATGAACACTACTACAAAATAAACCCCAATCATTTCTCTTCATATAGAGTTGTTCAAGTCATCTGATGAAAATTTCAGCATTATTTTACTTCACTATATATTGCAGAAAAACCAAAAATACTGCGATGTCAGATTCCAATATTGTTCAGCCCTTGTTGCAAGAAGTAGAGAATGAAGTAATAAGAACCAGACCTTCTCCATAAAAACTCCATATATCAAGGAGGGTCATGAGATGTGGTTGTAAGCTGGAGACAGTTTAAAATGTTTTTTAAGCTGCTGCCTTTAAAGTCCAGATAATATAACAGAATCAGATGTCTGCTATAGAGGGTGATTCTCTTACATAAAGTACCCGTTGAAGAAAAGGTTGGGGCAGTTGGGGGGGGGGGGGGGGGGGGGGGGGGTTGGGATCTGGTGTATGATTAGCATAATATTATGACTTACTGGGGTTGGGGGGGAACAGGGTGCAGCTCTTGCAGTGGATGATCTCCTTGATGACTGGTATGTCCTGGGAGAGAGGTGCAGGCACCATACTGAGGCCGGGCATCATCGGGTTCATGGGGGTAATTCCAGCCATCATGCCAAGGTTGGGATCAAAATCTGGAGGCAGGAGAGAAATATGAATACAATCACGAAGTAATTCCTTCCAAGGAAAGAGGATAACACAGAAACATTAAACACGACTTGCATTCAAAAGCTAACCTTCAGTCAGATATCATTTAAACCAACACTAAATCTTTTAAGTTCCATTTCACATTGTGTGCTTATTCTCTGAGTGAGTTCTCTGTCAACACCGGTGACACACAAACAGCGCACACATAATGGAACACACAGCCATTCATGAATAAACCATCTTGTAAACAACATACATATTTTAAGAAGTTTTTACTGAGTCACTCCTCCATTCTGTCACCCCTGCTGTTTGACTGATGACCTTATAGATAATATAGCTTAGTGTAAAACTTACATAACCAACAGGCTTTATTTACAATATTGATGTACACTGTGGCTGGGGAAACATGGACACACTTGTACAGGCACATCCACAGCCACCATAGCTTTTAATCTGCATGTGTCCCAGTATAGAACTTTTTGAAATGGAAATGACGTTGCCCTCCAGTGTGCTTTAACATCACCTGCAGAGAAATTGGACTTCACAATTATGCCGCAGGGTCTGCAGTGCTTATGCACCTGTGTATATGCATACAGGAGCACTGCTTACTAAAACAAATCCTTTGCAGGGGATTATATCCACACTGCAATGTGCTGGAGGAGACAAAATCAATCCGATACACTAGCTAAAAACAATTTTACAGAAGGTGTTATTTGCCGACTGTGAGATGCAGTTGATGAATTTGGAATCATGAAATAAGTAACATAATGAATCTTGAGGCAAAAAAGAATGAACGTGTAAATAAACATTTTAAAGAGCCCATATCATGTACATTTACAGGTTTGTAATTCTAGTTTGGGGGTTTCACAGAATACGTTTACATGCTTACATGCTCAAAAAAACACAATATTTCTTTTCATACTGTACATATCTACCTGTGTGAAGAACAACGAGAACTGTTTTACTACTGACTACTACTTTCTCTCATTATGTACGGTGACACCAGGTGTCTGAGTATAGGGATGTACTGCAGCAGAAACTGTTCTGGCGAGGATTTAACAGGGGACTGTAAGGAGGCTGGTCATTGTTTATTTGAGGATGCGCCAAACGCATAGGCAGGTGTTATGCAAATGTGCTACTTGGGGACATAGATAGGTAACCGAAGAAAAGGCTGAACTTCTAACAAAGAGTTTCACTGAGGTAGGGAGCAGTGTTTTCTCTGGAAGGGAATAACTCCCCTTGGTGTGGTTTGCAGACCTTTAACAAAGAATACAAAAACAACAAAAAACTATAACACAATAAAAGAAAGGGAAGGCCCCCCAAAAGCATAAAATGGACTCTTTAAAACAGTTCCTTCAGCTTGTTTGTAATTATGTAAATGTGGTCCTTCAGGAAACACAGTGAGGAGGGACAGAGGCAGCAGAAACTAGGAGTACAGAAAATATTGCAATACTTAAAGGGTTGAATTACACAATCAGACAACTAAATTAAAATCTAAAAATGAAGCAACCGAAGAAATAATTAAAACTATGTCATCATTATGAAATGTTTTGTCATTTACTTCCATTACAGATTAACAGATTTTCATCACATTTGTTTTACTTCTTATGGGCTCTTTCATGTTTGTATGAGGTCGATGGTATAATTACCTACTTCAGACCGACATGTCTCGAGCTCATCTCAAGCAAGGTCCAAGTTGAAATTATTACTTGGAAATGTATTGCTTTTCCAATATACTGTAAGAAAAAAGTAGGTAAGTTTTAATTTTAATGTTTTAATGAAATAAACAGTTTTATGAATTTACTGCATACAAAATGAGATTTAGGGAGAGTAAGGTTGAACTTGTTACAATGCTTCTGTGTTTTTACATTTGCCAAATTGTTTCTATGCCTTCATATGAACCGAAATTGACTCCATAATGTTGAAACCACAGCTTTCTGTGAGCTATACCACCTGTTGAAAGCCTCCTTGTTCTTCTTGCTGCTAAAGATGGCATTTTTTGTTTTATTTTCTGGGGTTGCTGTCACACTATCCAATGAATATAGGAATGATCAGATGCCTCCTTTGTAACTGCATGATGGATAAGAATTGAATAGTGTACATGGTGTCTAAATTGGTGCACAGAACTGAGATGGCAGTTACAAAAATGAAAGCACCTGGGAAAAAAAAAAAATCAAGTATGGATGCTTCCATTCAGCAAAATCATGTCATTACGTTACATGAAATTAAACCCACATTAAATGGGTAAGGTGGCATATTGACCACCTCTGCGGTCTCTCATACAACCACTAATGATGATGTGAAAACTCACAAGTCATCCAACTCATATGGCATGAACAGAGTATTAATGTTGATCTGTCGCTGGTGATATGCAATTTCTTCCGACACGAAACACTAACTAATTTGACAACTCGTCTATTGTGTTGTCAATTTAGATTTTGTGTTATTGCACAGTGGATCGGCAGTTAGTACCGTCGCCCTGCAGCTGGAAGATCCCCGGTTAGTGCCCTGGCCTTGGCCTGGGATCTTTCTGCATGGAGTTTGCATGTTCTCCCTGTGCATGTGGGTTTTCTCTGGGTACTTCAGCTTCCTCCCACAGTCCAAAAACATGCTGAGGTTAATTGATGATGCTAAATTGTCTGTAGGTGTTCGTGTGAGTGTGCTTGTTTGTCTCCATGTGTAGCCCCGTAGTAGACTGGTGACCTGTCCAGGGTTTCCCCTGCCTTCACCTGAAGTCAGCTGGGGTGGACTCCAGCCGCCGCCCCCCCGACCCTACAGAGGATTAAACAGTGAATAGATAACGGATAAATGGATGCATACTATACCTTTGGTTTACAATACCTTTGGTAACTTGGTTCTACTTAATGTTATTTCCTGGTTTGTAAATACACTATAGCTGAATTTTATACATCAAGTCTTACAAATTCTTTCAGTAAAAATAATCTGCCATCTTCAACCTCTTATTGAAAGAGTGCTTAGATCAATCCATACTTGTGCACCTATGTATACAGTGAAGAAAAATGGTATAACTGCTGTTTGCACAATGTACTGGCTATGGCATAGTGAAACCAAAATCTCCCAGGAAAATTAAGCCTCGATTTATGACACGTACAACAAGAGAGAGGGAAGAAAAACAAAGAAAAATGAACCTCAGACAGGCATTTACTCAACAGAGCGCGCTCCGGGACCTGACATTCAGTTATTATTTTGACTGGATCAGTAAGTAAGTAAATCAGTAAACAAAACCTGCTTACCTATTAATAGAACTAAGCGTTTCAGTCTGCCTTTATTGTAGCACTGAGACAGGGGGTTATTTTTCAAATTGGGATTTTTAAGGTTGTTTCCTATTTCCTTGACAGGTGATAGATAAATAGATAGATTGGGTTAGCTTAGGTTTATCTATATTTACTTAAATGTTTATATTTTTAGCTCATTGTGATAATGCTCAACAACAAAAAACAACTAGAACAATTGTGGTTTACCCTCTTAAAACTGGTAAAGGCTCCAAAAACCCAGTATCCATTGGAGTCTAGAAATAAAAGCAGCAAATATATGATTTCCTTTCTGATCTTCAATAGCAATAAATTCAGCAAAGAAAAGACGATACTTTTCTGTTCTTCAGTATACAGCTTTTACTTAAAGTAGATGGATACAGAAACATTTCCCCAAAAGTGATTGCCTCTAAATCCAGTGTAAGAGAGGAAATGGATGAATTAAATGACACTAAGTGAGGGAGAATAAAGAAATATGCACATTATTGAAGAGTCGGAACGTGTCCCTGGAGCAGGAGAGGGTGTAATAAATATGCTAGACTGATAAAACCGGCTGAAGGACAAAAATGAGGGAAGAGAAATAGAGGCCAGAGAGAGAAAGGAAAAGACAGTCCCAAAAAGAAAATGGAGCAAAGCGAGTTACATAAAGAAAAAACTGGATGGAAACTATATGTTGACTGATGACCTCAGCATCAGTCTCTAACCTGGTGTCAGACTGAGGGGAAACTGGAGATAAGGACAGAAACTGCAAGGCAACTGATGGGCTCTCTGCACGCTAAGGTGAAGAAAAAGAAGATGGAGAGCAGGAGGGAAGATAAGCCATGGTGGATGAAGTGTGAGAGGGTGACGGCTAGCCTGAATGCCAAACACGGTGTCTGGAAAAGGACCGAGAAAACAAAACAGAGAATGCAGCTAAGCAAAATTCCATGTTGTGGGAAGTTGCTCGAAGAAAATATTGCAAAAAAATATCTTGGAAATGATGCTTGTGGCAGTAATACTGTTTTCTGACAAAGCAGCGCTCCACTGCTCCAATGGCAAAACGAGTATACATGCTTATGAGTTCATATATTGTATATTGATGCAAAGCAAAACAGATTCCAGCTCACATGGAAAAAAATGATCCGGTTACACCAGGGTGCAATTTCACTGCAGAGCTGCTCACGTCCCTGCTAGAGTGACTGTCAGCGTGAGTGTGCCTATGTATTTATCCTCGACCATTAATAGCCTGAGACCTGAAGCAAGTATGTAGCAGAGCTGCGTGTAATAAAGGAGATTATTTGCTTCTTCTTAAGAATTTCCAGCTACACCAGAGCTCTCTCATATCCATTTTCAACAATATCGCTCGAGGACATGTTTCGTCTCTAACATGTTATTTCCTTCCTTCTTCACTGCTACTTATAATAATGTATGCTGTAAGTGGACACAGATGAACATTTACTTTTCTGCAAAAAATGTTGGTTGTGTTGCAGATGTACATTTCCCAGTTTGATGGTTCACATTTGATCTCATGCAGCCTGCCACTTCTATTGCTTTGTCTCCTCTGGTTACTATTGCTGACTATGTTAAACATGAGTCAGGTATCAGGCCTGATAGGTTAAACACAGATGATTACACATTTCTAAGTTGGGGAACAAACTGAAGCTATTTCATTGTTCATTGATGCAGTTTCATTTAGTTCAGTGTTGATGAATCTGTCGATTATTTTCTCACTTAATCGATTAATTGTTTGTTATGTCTTCAAATGCCTTGTTTTGGCCACAACCCAAAGATACTAAGTTTACTGCTAGAGAGTAGGAAAAAAATGTAGATATTCAAATTTAGGAAGTTGTAATTACACTTTTGTCAGGTTCATTTTTGAGACTACTGGTAGGTGGACATTTGAGATTTTTTCATGTAGCACAAACCGGAACAGAAAAAATAAAATAAATATTCTTGGTCAGTGTCGCTAGTAACAAGAGGTGGGTTTATATCTACCATGAAGAGCAGAAACGGCAGTTTTCAGAGCAAAAGAGCCAGCATTTTCTAAGACTGGGACAATTTGCATCAGATCAGGAGTGCACCAGGTTCATGCTCGTGGTTTTCTTCAACATTCATGAAGTTGTGCACCGTGACTCCATCCTCCAGGATCAGACTGTAAAGGCAGAGTTTAACTGCAACATCCAAAGGTTTCTGAGAGAGAACGTTTGGTGCAAATGCAAATTTTGGCTCCATGGCATTAGTGATCCACTGTGCTTTGAGTCTGGTGATAGTGCAGTTATTATGCAGGTTTTCTGTCTACATTATAATCACTGATCCTAACCTGCCCTCCTCAGTAGATACTCAGCACAGACAGAACTTAAACCAACCTCATCTTGTTTTGGAAATGGGTAAAATCACTATATTGCTCTTGTCAGTAAAGTGATTTCAATGTAATGGCAATGTCCTGGTTTCACTTGACCCGGGTCATTTCTTGTGCCTATCGACTATTTTCTCTCAGCAGAGTAAACCATCACAGTGTATAAGCCTTGAATAAAGCCAGGCCCTGGTCCAACAGCAGCATTACAGGAGATCAATACGATTTTAAAATCTAAAATTACATTTAGAACTGATCATGCGCAGAATAGAATTAATAAGCAGCTGCTGCTGCTAAGCTCTGGAATACATTTTCACAAGTACGAAAGGACAACAGTCAGGCAGCTCCATTGACTCACAACCAATTGTAATGTTAAAGGTGTAAGTGGGTGAGTGTGGCACAGAGGTATTTAAATCACTTTTTTTTAATCTCACACATGAACAAATCAAAACACCTCATGGAAATGTTTAATAGCATAGAAGCATTGTCCTTCACACCAAAGTACAGCTATGGTTACAAAAGTAGCATTTCCTGTACTTAGAAGACAACAAACATTTTGTATTTATCCCCTTCCTCATGGACCAAACTGCATTTGTTATAAAAATGCAGCAGGTGTCATTTTTTCCAAGGTTGCAAAGTGTGGCACAATCTGTGAAGAGGCTGCTTAGTACTACTATGACTAAAGTATAGCTCTGTGTGCTTCATTTCTGCTGCATCACATTCAATAGAGTTAGGTTCAGTCCGATCAGAGGCTACTGACTCATTATTATTTCACTGTTATTTACTCAAAACTTATCGCATTTGATTCGGTGGAAGTAGAAATGTTTTTCCAATCTTACTCTGGTCTGGTGATGGGGACAAGCGGACAAAATACATAGATTTTATATTTGAAAGTGCTGCTCAATTGAGGTCATTGAGTTCGTGTTGGCCTTAGAGTTGGGATGCTGTTACTAACTGAATTTAGGTATTTATTTATTTATTTTTTTAGAACTTGATAGATTAATCTGGCTCTATTATGCAAGCTGCATTTGTAGTAGTAAACTATTGTAATGCCTTAAAATTATTTTTAGGAGTTAAATGGTCAATTCAACAATTTGATGTGAATTTTTAGGGGAATGTGACACTGAAAGGATTCTAGTCCCCACAAAGTTAAGAAATTTCCAGACAAAGAAATTCGATATTCACAAAAATAACCTGCAGATTAATTGCTAATCTTAATCATTGCTATTTGCGGACTTGTTTTCTCCAAATTAAGTTTTATATACCAAATGTGTTGAACTTTAAGAATATGACAGATATTTACAGCATAAGTGCAGGAATACTGCGAGTCAAACCAAATACTTTTACTTGTGTTAGTGCTTTATTCATTGCACTTGTATAATGTAGCATTTCTCCAGTAAATAGGCTGAATACATCTTCTCTTACAGTATGTAATGCAGTGTGTCAAAGAAACAATGACAGATTAGAACAAAGCATTCTTTATGCATGTCACTGGGGTGAAGGCTGTGAATTCAGACACGAACAATGGTGCACTCAAAAACACTTTCACAATGATAATAATGCAGTTTTAAGATACAAAAAGACATTCTGCCTTGAATACCTTGAAGCACTCTGAGTGAACCAACACTGAATTTCTATTTAATGAGTTTAAAAAAACAAAACTGAACAGTAGCACAAAATGAGAACATGACTGGACACTGTTCTAAAAGTTGTTTATGTTTAATTTATTCAGCCAGTAAACTTGATGAATAGTAATTTAGAGACAGGCCTGGGACTGATTAGAGAACAAGACAGCAATGTTCATGATTCGACAATTGTACAAATGGGAAAGCGCTGCAATGATTATAGTCGATGACTTAATCAGTCGATTAACAGAATATTAATCAGCAACAATTATTAATCAGTTAATTATACATTCAAATCGCTTTCGAAGCAGAAATTCCATCTCCTCGTATGTCAATATTTAGTGGGTTATGTAAAACTGAATATCTTGGGGCTTAGGACCGTATAGTTGAGCATGTCGAAAGCTGAATGTATTCTAATATGTCTGTTTGTATGAACATAATTAATCACACTATTAGCTTGAGAGCATTTTTGGAATTTGGAAGTAATTACCTTGTCTTCGGTACCTCGGAAAAATGTATTTTCAGAATTATAAATTTTTTGCCATTAAAGGGTAATAAGGCAAACATGGCCCGAAATAATATTTAATTGCAACTTGCTTTAATAGAGTCTCCTTGAAAATAACAATATTCTTTAAAGTGATGCTTATTCACCAGTTCAGCTCAGATACACCATGTAGCACTAGCTGGTATGTGGTGCACTCATCGAGAGAGAGGCAGGATAGATCTGTTTTACTCAGCACAAACCCCACAGAGAGATTTAGAGAGCACAGGGGTCCTCTTGAAGAAGAAAAACAAAAGAAACCCGGGGCTGGGTCCACCCACACACGGCCACACATCTGTCTGATCCTTTTTACTGCGCTTGTCTATGAGCTTTAGTCCCTATTCCCTCTCATGTTGGAAAAGTGAAATCCACAAACATCCCCCTGCTAACACCTCCTCCTTGTACAGCAACATGCATCAGTGCATACGCATACACAAAGTTGGCACCGAGGGATATAACACACATTCTTCTTCCTTCGATATTGTGTTCTTTTCCATCACATCCTTTTGGTGTTAAACAATCCATTTCCTGGAGGTTTGTTCAAAGTAATTACATTCTGAGTCTGCCCGTCAATCAGGAAGTGCAGACGGAAAGAAAGGAAAAACTGATATTTGATTGTGTGAAGCTCCTGGCTATTCATGTCATCTTCCTCTCTCCCTCCCCCTCCTTTCTCCCCCTCTGATTTCCAGGGTAAACGTCCCTTCTAGCAGTCAGCAGTGGGTGAGGGGTTGGATGGAGGGGGGACATAGGCGGTTGCTGTGAGGCATGCTGGATAATATTCTCTAATGAGGCGAGCTAGCCATGCCACCTGGAACCCTACCAGCGGATGCCTCTCTCGATATCTGCCAAGAGTCACCCGCTTTGCATTTCCACATGAACATCTCCAACTTAATTTCTTTACAGCAACATTTTTCTGGCCTCGGCAACTTGTGTCAGAAAGAGGGGAAAACTCCCTCCTGATTATAAAAGTTATTCCATCTCCCTATTTCTTTACATCTAAATAAGAATCAGTTGCCGTATCTTGGCCTTTGTAAATCCATCAGCTTTATCTGACACTTCCATACTCAAATCTCCATCACAAATCTAGCTTTTTGCAATATCTGGCCTATAACAGGCCCATATGTATGCAGTAAATGGCCAAGAACGGTCAGAAAAGTCCAATTTCTGTAGCCCTATAAATACTGGCTCTATTTTTTTCCAGACGTACTGTATATCCGAGGCAAGGACGTCCTCGCCTCTCCTCTCTGTCCGCCTACATGCAGCCAAAAACCTCTGGCATCTTACCAGTGCAGCTCCCGAGCAGTCAGCAGAAAGGAACACGGCTTTCAGTCTAAGGATTGAAAACCGCTTACGGCAAAGGAATGACTGTCATCTAATGCAGATCCTGATGCTAATCCAGGTGGGCTAATGTGTGAGAACGAGAAGCCCCTGATTCATATCATCAAATCATATGAGCAGCACTGTTTAAATGAATGCCTAATAAGGCATGGCACGAAGTTCTTAAATATTCCACAGTGGGTACAGTGGTGCAGGGGTTTGTGGCAGCTGTGGGGAAGGGATGAGGACGAGTGGGATGCAGCAGACAAAGAAACACTTGTTTATTCAGGAAACAGTCCCTGGAGTCTGCTTATCTATTCCCCTGAGTTTGAGATTGTGTATCTATACAAAAGTATGTGTACCTAAATTAATTCTGATAAACTTGCAAAAACATGTGTGTAAAAATCTAAATGCTTTCCTTATGGTGTAGTGTGTGAACGTGTGGCCAGGCTGCATTTTTTTTCTTAGCTTTACACACAGTTTTCTTTTGTCCAAACTCAAAATGTGAGAAAACCAAAGTGGCTAATCAAAGGCATCAGCACTGTGAAAACAGACATCTATTATTACTGCAGAAGCCTTTTACACATGTCTAAGCTGCGGGAGGAGTATTGGGCAGCTATGCAGTTATTGGTTTGGTGAAATAGACTTAACTTTCAAGGTCTGCCAAACACAGAAATGAGAAAGTCAGCAGCAGTAGAAGACAAGCCATTACTGCTCGCTAACGTGAGGCTTCACCACACCTCACTGAAAGGTGGCATATTGTTCAAGGAGCTTAATGTTCTGTAGACCAATTTGGGTGCTTGGCCTGGGCAAATCTGAGTGTCTGAATAAAGAGGTAATAAAATCCATATTCCTGTTTTTGCTTTTTGTTTGTACCCGACTTATCTAAATGCTGCTTTTATCACTGTGGAAAGAAAGCTAAAGACAATTCACGTCGGTTGATCTCACAAGTCATGGCTGCACTAATAGTGTAGAAAAGCACTAAGCCATAACATGATGCTGCCATTATTCTGTAGGAAGTCTGTGGTGAGTCATCTGTGTCTGGATGGAGTGTACAATAAGTGCACATTTGTTGTTCTGTAATGATTTTTGTATGTACAGCCAAATTGCTGTTGACCGCAGCTTGACTTGTATTGCTTTGATTTCTTTATAACAGCCAAATAAAGGTATTTGGTGAAATATTATCATGCAGATGCAGCTACCAATTTGGTACAAAAACTGAAAATTTCTGAAGTGTATTTTTATGTGTATGTATAAATTGAAAGGTGTCACAAAGCAAAATGGTCAGGAAACTTTCAGAACAGCGATACAATATGTACCATCTTGGATAATAAAAACCATCTTGGGAGGTTTGTGTTTTGAGAGTAAAGGAGAAGGAACTCTATAGTTGTACATCTGGTTCTGCTTACAGCGTGGATGTGCGAGAGAACACTGATCAAGGATGGGGAAATAATGGTGAATGGTGCTGGCGGAGGATTTTCTCTCCGTCAGATGTCAAAGCTGTTGAAACCAGATGTTGATTCCTGCTGGTACTGTTGCAATTTTTTTGCTCCATTCTGACAGTTCACACCATATCTTTGATTTTATTCACCAGGCTTTGGGCTTGCTATACTTCAGCCATGTGCTGTTCATGGCTGCATTTTGCGTGATCACCATTTAATAATGCTGTTGTTGTAATCACCAGTAAGTCGCTGAATCTAATTGTAAACAAGAGTTCCCATCAAGCATTTTTTGGTTCTAAAAAAATCCTCACCTAAAATATCACAGTCTTTGAGAAGCATGGATCATTCACTATAACCTTGGCTGGCCAGAGAAAAAAAATCCTGCTGTCACATTCCATCGCTTTCAAAATTTCCCAAGAGAAACCCAGTCTTCTTTTGAGTTCTTGAACTGAACAAATAAGGTTCACTCTGCTATTTACATTTTTGGAATCAAAACAATGCTATTCTATTTCCACCAGTGAGTCAATGTTTTAAACTGACTGCACACAGTCGGCAGAACAGTTCAAGCTCAGAAGAACAAACTCCGACTGCAGCTGCAGCTATTATGAGAGCAGAGTGCACGATCAATATTTGCTCCAGATATCCGATGGTCCCCACCTTCCCCGTCACATGTGGGGTCAGTCTCCTTACATTTAAGTGTCCTGAAGTCTGACTTGCTGATCAATAGCTTGCCATCTGTACTAAAGGTTACTTCCCTGTTGAGCTGCAGGTTGCCTCTATGCCTCTGTCCCTCAGATGATTGGGGTCTTATTTGCTTCCAGGACTGTGTTGTGCTTCACTCCTGAGCCGTTGGGAAGAGCTACTCCTACTCTACCCTGCTACACCGAGCCTTTTCCTGAAAAACCTCCCCTACCTGTTAGATACCAATGTGAACAACAGAGCAGATGGAATCCTGAGGCTTATTTTACTTGGCTTACACTTACTTACTACAGCTGTATTGGTTCTGTTATGAATTACAACACTAACTATTACATCACATTTATCTTTAGTTACTGCTGTTTTTCCTCCTATTTCATCTGCTGCACCTGCGTCTGTCTGGTCGTGGGTAGGTCCCTGTGTGAATTTCTCCCCTTTGTTTTCTTCCTTTTATATGTGCTCCGTTCTTTTGGGACGAGTGTGTCTTTTTCTTCTGGGTCAGATACTGTTGCTGTCACCAGGCTATACAAGGCAAGTCAGATTTACATAAGCCAAAAAAGAAGCCAATCCACTAATGTCGTGGGGACTCGAGCAATACGTGTGCTCCATATCTAGCAAAACAGTTGAACCATTCTCAAGTTGGGGGCAAGACAATGTGAGTTCATCTGCCAAAGTACTGTACTGGCCAGTTGCCACCATGAACACTTCCAGTTGTCAAGTTCTGTCTCAGTATTACAAACTGTTGTGCAGTGTTCTGGGAACTGCTAAACCTTTAAGCGTGGCAACTGCCTACTTCAACTGGACTTCCTGGGTCCTATTTCATTGCCTTGCTGCTACTGTAAACAACACAATTTTAACAACGCAGCTCTGCATGTTGTTTGTACACAGGGCTGGTTTCAGTCTGAATCCTTGTTTACACCCTTGACCTGGATGAACATCAACTTCGGAAGAACGCCTGAACAGAAAAAAAAGCAAGAGAGAAGGGATCCCTCTTGCAGGACATACATGTCAACAGTAAAATCACATTATAGTGACACCGAATTACAATAGTAAACTGCAAACAAGAATATCAAAAGCAACGGCTTCAAGCAACCTGTAGGTGGACATAGACTACAGAAATAATCTGTACCACAAGTATCATTTCTTGTACAGCATGTACAACCTTGACTTCAATCTAGCCCTCTATCCAAGACATAATAGAAAGTTTGTACATAACCACTGCCCAGTCCATCTATAGAAACAAAACTGTCATTATTGTAGATGTGCACCGGGCTTTGTAATGCAGCAGAGTGTTGGAGGCTCTGCCTATAGTGGTCTGTTTATCCAGCTGTCTGTCTGGATAAATCCATTTGGCTGGAGGCAACAAAGACTCTACGGTGAAGAATTACATTCCAGTCTCACAGTGGATGAAAGAGGCACGCTCTAATGTGTAATGAAAGTAGGAGAGCACGGGCGGTCTCTTTTAATGAATGAGCCCAAAACTGAAATCTGCATGCAGGAAACATATCAAGTGTAAACATGCACAAACACAGGAGAAAAATCAAACAGGAAAGAGCAGAGAGAGTGACAGTGAATCCTCCCCTGTTTTTTAGAGGTGAAACAAAAAGGAGAAAAAGATGATGTACAGTCATGATGGAGAATCAATAACTAATCCACCTGGATTACTTGAAAGGCAAAGGTGCTCTGGCAACAAGCACTGCATGACGGCATAAGACTTTGTGACATTATGTGGATGTGTGCATGTGCCTAGTGATTTGTGTTCAGAGATTTCATGAAAGAATATGTGAGGAAACTCGGCTGACTTTAGAAACCATGAAAAAGCAAAGGCAGAGACATGCAGGTTTAGAAAGTCTAATCAACACATATGATGAACAACCTTTAACTATTTTGTCCTCATAAATTGTTACAAGCTGTAAAAAAAAAAAAAAGAGAGAGAGAGAGGCAAGCAAGAAAGTGGTGGTTAAGTGCATTTCTTCCCACTTAGATGTTTCTCCTGAGGTTCAGCAAGCGAAGTTTTTTGTACTTAATTTAAATTTAAAATGCATGGGTGAAAAATATAGACCTCTAAGTAATAGATGTAAAAGTCTTCTGAAGTATAGATGGAAATGTACATATTTGAAGCATTTTTTACTGTTCATCTGGGGAATAAAACATCACTTATTTAAAATGTGTTATTTCTTACATTATTGATATATTGTTATATGTGCTTTTATTTGTATATTCCTTTTCCTTATGGAGTGTATGTTTGAGCCATGATGAGCATTTCAGAAAGACCAAGTAAGGAGAGTGAGGGAGAATTAAAGTGTATGACCTGGGCTCTATAAGGACTAGATATATAGAATGTCTTCTAAAGTGGGTCTAAATGGCTGTAAGGGGAAAGGTAAGATGAAGGAACAAAGGAAACTGCTTGTAGCATGTAATGTGCACTCTTGTTGACACTTAAAAGCTCTGCACACCAAACCCATATACAACAGTTTATTTATGGCAACCTGTCGTCGCAATGGGCTGCTTTTCCATTGTTGTGGCTGGAGTGCATGAAGACTTTTCTTTTCACTCTTGCAGCCAGAAGCAGAACATTAGCTTGCTTTGCACATAACTCAGACATTTAAAAAGTAAACAAACATGTCAGATTGCCATACAGCTGCTAATTCAATGTGGCTCACCTGGAAGAGGCAGCCAGTGAGGGGTCAGGACTATGCAGATTTTTAGTTCTACAATTACTGATTCCTCAGCTTCTATTTAGAAGCTGGATAAAATCCTGATGGGCTTTAAAAAGCTGGTTGAGGGTGTGGCTGAGGAATGGCAATAGTAAGTGTCTTTATATATTCATAGCTTAAATTTTAAATCTCTTCGTTTTTAAGACACAAAACTCAGTTAAAATACATATTCATCATAGCAGATCTTTAACATAGTTGAAAAAACTCTGCAATCACATAACTACTTTTACTTAGCTAACACTAGCAATACCATTGGGTAAAAACACCAGTAAAAGTCCTGCATTCAAAGCTTTAGTTGAGTAAAACTACAAACATTAACACAAAAAACATAAAATCATTCCATGTTGCAAAATTTAGTTTAAAAACAATTAAGTTTATTGATTCCACTTTGCATCAAATATATGAATCTGAAAGGTAAGTAATATTTCATTCCACTTTTAACTGTAGTAGAGATAGATAAGAGAATACAGCATAAAAGAGAAATACTATTGTAAAGCATAAATACATGAAAAAAACTTTACAGAAGTAAGTTGACTTGGTTGCTTTCAATCACATCTCTACCATCCACATGACGACGACTGAGGCATAGGGAGAGGTGTCACGAGGCAGAAAGTGAAACATCTGTGTAGGCGTGTATGCTCTTTGAGCTATTCTTTCACACACAAACCAAAGAATTTTAATCAGTTTTTCTTTTCATTACAAGAACACAGCCGAAAACCAACTGGTAGAGGCACCTGGTTGGAAGTATGACTGTGAGACCCTATGACAGGGACTGGTTAAGCGTAGGAGCACTTTAACTGACCTTTCTCACAGCTGATATTATATTTGCCAAACACAGGTGCAGTTAATAGCATCACTAATTGCTAACACTCCATTTATGTTGAGCCAGTTTCACAGACCTCATATTGCGCAGGCTGGATCATGACCATCATTAGGCTTTTAAGTTTCTCTGGTGTTCTTCCTGCTATGAATTTAAAATGTCTGCTATCAAAAGGTCTTCAACTGCTGTGAATAAAGATCAAAAGGGGAATCTCTGTAGGAGGTCATACGCCTTTCTCACGCACACTTCATCTGAAATGCAGACTTCTGAAAAGACGCATTGATGTCCAGCCTGCCAGTCTCCATCTTTACCTCGAAGGATGTTTTCAGCCTTGGGTTGTTTAGTCTGGTCGAACTCAAGTTTGGTTCTTTATCCCCCTTGGTCCAATTTGCTTAGGCACATCTGAACCCTTTAATATACTCTAATACTGATCAAAAACGACCACACCGAGACTCTTTAGACGAAGCGACCTCGATCCGAATCCAACCTCAATCTGACCCACAAGCTGTACTCTGCTGGTTCGAGCTGAGCTGCTCCCAGAGACGGGTGTGCTTTGCATTCTTGGATGCGGCCGAGCAAAATCAGTTGCCAACAGCTAGCTGGGAAGTAAATCAAGGTCTGACCTGGATGAGCAACCAAATACATTGCCCTTTTGATATTTTTGAGGACCTCCTTCGGTGCTTATTTTCTCGGTCTTGCCCCAGACACATAAAAAGAAGAGTGAACGTTTCCACATACTTACACTTAGGTTTAATATCAGAAAAGAAATCAAACCAAGGAAAGAAAACCACAGATATAGATGCTGTCTTGGAGGGTCAGATAGGTCTGAAAACGCTGTTACGTTAGGTTCAATTTTTTGTACTGTTCACCTTTATGAAACATTTTTGTGCCACTTATGTCTCTTCTCTTTCTTCAGTGGAAAAGCTTTTATTTACTATATTTGAAATATGCCATGCCTGCATCTATGTAAGTGTGTGTGTGTGTGTGTGTGTGTGTGTGTGTGTGTGTGTGTGTGTGTGTGTGTGTGTGTGTGTGATTCCCTTAATATTTCTCGAGGAGTGCATTTGGATGAGTGTTTGTCTCCAAGTGCATACACACACAGACACACACTCCCATGCATTTACGCACATACACACACAAGCCTGGCATATTTCAAATATGAAAGTGCATTTCAGCTAAGAAGTGGGAAGTGATTTATAAAAGGCTTTAGGGAAAGGCTTTCTACTGGGGAGAGAGAAAAGACATGGCGGAATAACTCTTCAGAGATGGAGAGTGGGAGGGTGCTGCTGAACCTAATGTTATAGATAGCAGAGCAATGGGTAAGGCTGGGTATTTTAGTGCTTGATCGGAATACAAAAGCTCAACCTTGAGCACACAAAATGTTCTTTGAGGTTGTACAAAAACAGGATAAGAAACAAAAAGATGAAAGATAAATGAAATTTCATTCTTTTAATACTCAGAATTTAGCAGTTCCAAACTAGGGCTGCAACTAACGATGAATTTGATAATCAATTAATCGGTCGATTTTTTTCGATTAATCGGTTTATTCACTTACATTTTAGTTTTGGCTTTATTTTCTAATGTAAAATATTAATAAAGGGCCTTTTAAGAGCTTTTAGCCATGTTACAACGTCCTAAATTCTTCAAAAACCTATCCAGAGTTGGATTTTAGTATGTCTCTATTAGCAGTAATTAAAACAATGACTCATCAACACATACATACCTACACAACCATCCAACGTCACGAGATCTTAAATGAAGTTTTACCAAGGCAACATTTATACTTTAAAAACATCTTTCCTGTAGAGAAGCATTTTCCGGGCACACATGTATTTTAAGCTATACTACAATAATACCACAAGTAAGAGCTCCAAAAGTAGTGCACTAAAATTAAGGTAGTAATTTGAAAACAGAAAGAAAACAAAAACAATTTTGCTGTTAACTGCATTCTATTTTTTCCAAAAAAACCCCCCACAGATTTCACCTGAGAACGAGTTTTATAGCTTATTAACATGCTGTGAAACTGTAAACAATACTTAAAATAAAGTGCCATTTCAGGATCCTAAATGGAAGTCACATTTTTAAAAGTTTTTAAAAAACAAACAAAAACTGAATATTTAGAGAAAACAAGTGCACTTTACAAACAATGTAAACATTAGTCTAATGAATGAATCATGAACTTTGCATTGCAGTGCAAAAATGTTAGCATGTCCACATGCTCTGGGCTAAGGCTAGCTCTCTTTTTAGAGGTTATATTCCCTGCTGCAGAAAACAGCCGTTCTGCTGGTGTAGGACATCAATGTTCAGAATTTGAACAGGGAGGACAGATGGTTTGAGGGAGGAGTGAAAGGAGCCATCCATGTCAAAGTAGAGAAGCCATCTCTGAACAGGGAGGTGGTCTGCGACATCACCTTTCGCCAATTTACAATCAGGTCCTTTCAAAACTCCCCAAAGGAACTACTCAGCAGACTCATGCTAATGACCACCATTAGCACACGAGGGCTCATTGACATCTGTGCATTTCAACGACCCCCACCGATACTACGACCATTGGTGAGTAGTTATGGGATAAATTTCCTATCATAATTCATGCATTCATGCATTTTAAATTGATTTGAGGGCAACATTTATCGATTTCATTCTCAGATTTCGTGATATTGTCTCTCAGAACTCTGCTCTCGCGCTCAAATTTGCTCTGCGCGTGGAGAAAACAATGTCACCATCCTGAAGCTAGCGGGACAACAGATGGCTTGCTAAAATGGACCAGCAAAGTCAAAGCGCTCAGGCAAGTTTTTTTTAAATTCATTTTAATGAAAACTATAAAATATTTATTCAATATTTGATTTGATAGATGGGTTTCTTCTGTACAAACAATACGATTTGTGCGCACAAACAGGTGGCAAAATACTGCTTTGGAGTAAACTGAAATCAATGAAGATAATTAGGTTAATAATCAGGAAATTAGCCGTCAGTGGGTAGTGCTGTCGCCTTACAGCAAGAGGACTCTGACCTGCTTGGCAGATGGTGCTATTCTGTATGAACTTTCTATGTTCCCCTCTGCATCTGTGGGTTTTCCTCTGGCTTCTTCCCACAGTACAAAAACATGCATGGAGGGTTAAGTCGTGATTCAAAATCTTCAGTAGGTGTGAGAGTGAGTGTACATGGGCGTCGGTGTCTTTGTTTTCATCTCTATGATCATGTATTCTTGCCTAATTTCATCTGGGTTTGGCTCCAGCCCCTGCAACCCTCTATGGGATAAAATGATAATAGCGGATGCATAAATGGTTCAGATTCAGCATTCAAAGCAACTCATTAGTGCAGAGTAGAGTTTAAGGCTGTCAATGTCACGCCCTGAACACAAAGTACCAAAGTGCTATTTACCGATGCTAAACCGAAACGTGACTCTGCATTTTATCAATACATTTTTGTCACCCAAGAGAGAGAAGATACAGAAGGTGGAAGACGAAAGTAATGATCATGAATCTGCATAACTACACAGAGACGTGCAGTTGTTTTAACAGCTCTTGTAAAATTTACATTTCTTACAGGTTGAAAATAAAAACCTGCTGGGTTTTTTTTTTTTTTTTTACACTAACCCCAGCTGGACTGAGTCATATCTGGCTCATCCAGACTGAGCTTGCTTGTCTGTGTGTACCATCCTAAGACTTGATTCCCAGCTCAGAATCCCATCTTGGTGACTCAGCTCATCCTGTTTATTCCTACATACTTATTTATAAATGACCAATGCAGCCACACATACCAATCCACTTTGTCATCGCTCAAAGCCACGGTTACAGACAATCTGCACTCAACAGCGCCATAAATTCACAAACCTACCACCTTAAGAGCCAAATTTTGAAAACCTGCCCCGCCCAATAACAACAACAACGTCTTGTTGATTCGCTCAATTACAAAATTAAAATGCTCTAGCAAGAAACCGTGCTAATTAAAATTTGGATTTATTTATGTATATATTTTCAGTTTGATTAGATTTTTTTCATTGTGAAGGAAAAACTGTACCAGCATACAGAAAGCCATCGCAGAATTCTCTAACATTCATAACATCAACAATTTGCAATGTCTCAAAAAAAAAAGAAACAGCCAGAAGGAAATAAACACTGCAGCTGAAATTAATCAAATAATTATTATGGGGAAATACGACAAACTACATCTCTGCAGAGAACTCATCGCCTTCATTTTTTGTTGCTAAATTTGGTTAAAGGACATTGGGTAATTGTACAAATAAGTGTAAATGTGAAACTTAGTTTGCAATATAACAGAGGCACTTGGTATTGGGGAACTGCTAATAGGAATACCACGTCTTCAGTCAACAAAATGGTCTCTGTGACATGAGAAAGTTCCATCTTTTTATCTCAAAACATCCGGATGGAATTCAAATGTGTTGCTTAGATATCCAGTACAGCATCTTTTCTAGTGGAATTCTGAAGTAAACTTTCAAAAACAGGTTTGGTGTGGGTGCTATGTGATGAAGTTTGGGCAGTGTGGTACCTGGCATCAGTGGCTGTCCAGTCATTCCTATGGGAGGCATCCCCAGGTTGTTCATGGCTGTTGCCCAGGCATTGGGGTCTGACATGGGCATCGTCATCGAGTTGGAGTCCATTGTCATGTTACAGATGCCTTCTGCAGGAAGACACAAAGAAAGGAAAGTGAGAAGAATCAGTATAATTCCTGTGACCTTTAAGTCCTCCTGCCACACCAGAAGAGGAAGCATTTTATGGCAAAGACTGAGGAAGAAGATTATTTTGACAGTGCGGTGTTGTCATGGCATTTTTAGTTGCATCCTTTCTAGAAATTGTTCCTTTAAGTCTCAAAGGGGAGGAGATGGGAAGGCCTCTGTGACCCTGCAGTCAGTCTGGCTGCACAGTGATTTCTGCAGCACTGTCACTGACAATCTATTCATTCTGATGCTGCTGTTTGTTCGCTTGCAACAGAGAGATTCAACAGCCTGGCCTTTTGACACCTCCTGTCTCACTGACCTGTACTCAAAGTCAACTTGAAATGGTGCTGCATGACTGAAAAAATACATCACAAAAATGAAGAATCTTACTTGGAGTAGCACAAGCAGGTTAAAAAATAGGAATACATTCATACATACACAAAATGCGCAACAAGGATCATTCCAGTGAAAGATCAGAGCTTTCCTTTGCAAGCCAGTGTAAGAAAATAATAAAGCGTAAAACAAGATTATCATGGCGCTAAGCACAAATCCTGATGCTATCAGGCATTTGCCAGGCAGTCTGCTACTAAACCTCGGAAAACTTTGAAAAATCTCCAACTTAGCACGGCAAATACGCACACATCATTTCAAACTGACATCCCCTGACTCATGGTTTTCTGCCCAGTGTTGCATAATAAAGCAAACATATTTAGGTCCCCATAATAAAAACCCTGCAGTAACGTCAACATGAGCACATCATACATCAACCAGCGGCTCATTCTCGCTGTCTGCAGTCTATTTCACAGCTCTAAATGCCTTTTAATTCTCTCCTCTGGTCGACCTCTTTCTCTCTGACAGACCTGTAAATTGCTGTGACTGCTGGCTGAGCCAAGCTGCCCTCTTCTCTCTTGATGCCAAAGCCAACACTACTGTTAATAATGAGAAGTGCTGCACCCTGCACACACTTCACACCTCAGAAGGTCTGTGGCAGAGCCCACTGTGAATCTCTGTGTGTATAAATGTCTGTGTCTGTCTGAACAACAACCGCTACATTGGCATTCCTGGTATTCAGACACAGCTGGCCATGTGTAATAATGCTGTTTGCCTCTTTGCCTCCCTCTCTGAGCTGCTAATTTCAGAGCTGTCTGCCGTTGCTGCCACAGAGAGGCCTGATAAAACCGACCGTGTCTGTGCGTCGCTGTGATAATGCTGCTGACGAGGACTTCACAGGCTTGTTAACTAACACAACCCTATTAACTGTGGACACTTTCGAGGAGTTCAAATGAAAGAGGAGAGGAGTGGTGAGCTTTTATAGGAGCTTTATTACAGTTTACAGTACATTAACCGCTGTCACTGCAGTGCTGATGAATAGACACACTCAGGGTTTGACAGGTGATGTCCTCAATTCAACTTCTTCTTGCTCGGCTAATGAAAACAATAATGATGAGAGCTGGGGGAAAACAATGTTGATACAGGATGCAGCTTGGTTTGGGAATTAGTAATTGCAACATACACATACACAAACATATATATACAAATACCAAACTGCTTGTGATTGAAATTTCTGCGTATATTTGAGTCGTTTGGCTCATTTAACATCTTTTTTTTGTTGCTGTATTCACAATAAGAATATGCATAAAGTGACTACAACCATCACCTTTGAGGGCTTCATATCACTTGGTTTGTCCAGCAATTAGAACAAAAGTCAGTTTGTAAAGGATAAAAATAGTAAAATGTCCCACTGCTGGGCTGTTTGATATATTACATGTAAAGATCTGTATATCCTTTTGTCCTTCCATCTAATTTACTGATGTAAATCGAAATGTGAAAAGACATTGTCTTTGACGTGAAATCATTGCTCAGGTCACAGACGTCGACAGAATGCGATTCTGCTCCTCCTAGAAGACGGAGTACTTATTTTTTGTGTAGCTCACAATCAAAGTCACACATTTGACTGTCTGGGTTACAGATATTAAAAGTTTAAGTCCAGTTAGCTCCTCTAGAATAGCCTCCTGAACCTGCTCACTAGAAGCTGAGTCATACACCCTCCAGTTCATTCATTCATTTACTGCTTCCAATTTCTGTGTCACCCTTTTTCTTTTTATCAGTTAAAATTCTGCTCCTGTTCATCCTGCATCGACCCATCTGTCTTATCCTGCCATCCACCGTCTCATGTTCCTCCATCCCACTCTTTCAGTCTTTCCTCCACAAATCGATGATACTATTCAGATTTGCACCTCTGTATGTTGATCATCGAGCTCCTTGATTTCGGTATGGCAAGGTGGCCTTGAGGTCAACCTTGGCTCTCCCTAAAGGAGCCGTCTTACGCCATCACATCAATATATAGAGCTGAGGGAGGAATGGCAAGCAGCAGCTGAAAAATCAACACAGGGACACACACGTGGGCAAGCACACACCGAGACACAGAACACACAGCTCATAGGTTCACCTCGCCAGAAAGGAGGAGTCCGGGACAACTGAAAACATGGATTAGACCACTTTGGTTTGTTGTTTTGAAAAGAACTGTCTGCATAGAATAAAAAGCACCTAATTGAAACCCAGTTTCAGTGTTTACTGCAAGGTCAAGTGATAAGACAAAGCAAAAATCAATGGCAATAAGAGAAAAATAGGCCAAATCATTTTCAGCTGCTGGCTCAAGTTGCCTTGAGCTGATGCAAATGCCATATTTAGTTATACAACCTGAACAATCTAATCATGTGTGGCTAAGACCCGATGACACGGAGATCCAAATGTAGAACTCCGTAGACCTGAGCTAAATGTAAGTAAGTCTGCTTAAGCTTGGCTAGGTTTAAATAGAGCTACAGTGGAGGTCACATTTACCTCTTTTCACGGGATCTCATCATCATGGTCTCTCAGTGCGAGTGCCAGAAAGACTTAATGCAAAAATAATATCACAGGAACGAAAAATAATAGGCAAAATTAAACGTACTGGAATGAAAAAACACAACACTAATCTTATTCGAAATGCAATTTTTGACTGTAAAAAGATACATGACGACATACATTCTTAGACCTATTTTGACCATTAAACTGCAAGTCTTTTTTTCCCCATCTTGTAAAATATAAGAATTTTCAGATTTTTAATTTTGGTTTTTATTCTATGAAATATTTTTTGCATTTTGAACAATTTTGGTTAATTCTGACAGACATAATTTAAGATTTCATGGATTGCATGATTAACAAGTTCATCAAAAAATGTGTGGTTCAACTTCATGCCTATACAGTCCTGTGAAAACAAAGTTAATCCATGTGTAACACACACAATAAGCTTAAAACAATGCTTAAAAGCAGCAAATACTAATGGACATGCTGTGAAGAGATCACCCGATGAGCAACTCTACACCAGCATCACCATGATACATTTCAGTCATCTGGATATTGCCCATGGCAATTAAAGCAATAGTGATTTTGATTCAGCTGGGGTCCGCCCAGCCCAAGGCTTTCCTGATACTCACTCTCCGCAGGCTGTGACCAGCTTTTAGCTTCCCTAAAAGCTCCCCCAGGAGGCAGATAGGAAATTAAGTCATTTAAAGGCCCATTGGCCGTAAGCCCCAACAGCAGGCAGAGAGACGCTGAGGGCCATTTAGTCTAAAATGCACATGGTTTTAACAGCTAACTACAGGTTTATTACAGCCCCTAGAGAGAAAATTCAAGAGGGAGCTAAAAGATGAGGGACATAGACAAAAAGAGACAGAATAGGTCACTTTTAATACACAGATGTGATGCTCACAAGACAAAATGACAGAAAGAAGAGCGAAGCAGAAAATGGGAGCCACCTCAAATTGAACTTCGAACACCGTGGCAATGAATAAAGCGTGTAGGCCTAATGATAGTCATTACCACAAAGTGCGAACTGCAAAAACCTACAATCACGCATAATATAATGCCTTCGCAGAACACGGTGGTTGGGCAAGCAGAAGAGCATAATTAAGCTTCAATACATGTCCTCCAAGCAAAGGAAAAAATAAAACCCTAAATATTTGCTGGTGACTGTGTTCTGACTCCTTGGTCTTAGACAAAATATTGGAAGAGAGGTCTGGCACTTTCCATTTGGAAGGATGTGTGAAGTGTCCATACTTATGCATGAAGGAAGAAAAATGCCTTGAGTGCAGAACTGCCCTCTGAGAGTGGATGACTCTTTCTTTTCCTGAACACAGGTCTGCATGTTTACCTGTATGTGCATTTTTATCTTTGTGTGTTTCAGAGTAGTGGATGAAGGTCAAAAGACCAACTCATATGCATTTTGAAAACAAACGAAAAAAATAATTAGAAAGTCTAATTTCATTGTGAGAACTACCTAAGAGCACAAAGATAAGGTAAGAGTGGAAAACCTTTTTGGGGGGACAATTTATACAACTTCATCTCTAATGAAATATGAAATCCTTCTCAAAATAGATAAATGTGCTCATAAAGATCACTATTTTTTTACTTACGTGCCTAACACACACACACAGACCCACACATGCACACACACACAGGCTCGGTTTAATAATGTATGACTGCCCTTCTATCCGCTTCTTTGATCTGTTAATTATGATAAAAGTGGTGGAGGTCTGGTGATTAGTGGTGGCACAGTCGAGTGTGCCCTGAGTGTTTCACTACACCGCATCTCACTTAGGACCAGAAACCGAGACAACAAAGTGAAGCTATAAGTATGACATAAGAGGCCTGAAGACAGTCCGGCCTCATGGGGGAGAAAAAAAACTGGGGGACACTCTCTCTCTGCCTTTTCTCTTTCATTAACCTCGATATGTTCTGATAAATAAAACCATTAATAAGAGGGGGGAGTTTGACAGAGAAATCAGTATAAATTTGCTGCATTACTTCGATTACTGAAGACAGTTTCCATGGGAGGAACTCACATGCACTAACGTACAAACATGTACAGAGACGCTCAGATTACAGCACACACAGAGGGGAGCACTGCACTCTGCTAAGGTGGCAGTTATTTAGGACATGGGAGATAGATTTTGCGGCTATAATAATGAGTAGTCATGTTTAAAACCAGCACCTTTGAACATCTTTTAGAAGCATTTCCATCACTGTGATTCCTCATTGATACATCATCAAATTTCTTGTCAAGTGTTTTCTTCCAACGTCTTACCATCTGTCTTACGTACTCCCAGAAGTCTGAATTGTTAGAAGACACAAGATAAGTGGGATATTTCATCTGATTTTCACCTAAATAGATTACTTAAGCTAAACAATGTTTAACATGATATAAATTGCTTGTTGAATAGCCAACCATGTAATGTCATTACTGAAACTACAAGACTGATGGTTTTGTACCGTTACAGAAAAATGGAATTTCATTACCCTCCTGAATAAGAGACCTCAGGCATGTTACTGCACAAAATGGGACAGAGCCTTGTTTACATTCAGTGCTACCTTAAAAACCTCACCTAGTACAGAGTCTTTTAGGAGAAACAGTGTAAACTCAGGTTAGAAAAGTCAAGTCTATTGTAAAAAAAAAAATGTGATCAATTAAACTTCTTTACCTCCTCCACATTGTAAACCCATTTGAGCAGATTGCACATGAACTCATACAGATCTAGACAAGATGTCAGTCTTTAACTGATGAATGAACGCGGACCGCTCGTTCATTCCACACCACATCACTCACCACAGAGCAATCAACAGCAAGCAATCAAATGCAAGTTAAGCATGTAGTGTGGCGATGTTGTGTGTCTGCTGCCTTTCAATCAAAAATTGATTCTCCATTTTACTTTTTTACACTACAGCAGTGAAGTGAGAGCCGACTGACCCATGAGTAAGAATGGAATTATATTTTAATGTTTTACTCCTAGCTATTCAGCAAGAGTAAAGATGCCCCACGGTGTAAATGTACACTTTAAAAAGCATTGCCATCATGTCTATATGGTATTTTTTATATGCTACAGGAAACATGAGCAAAATAAGCCATTGGTTTCAACCTAGAAACTGTAGTGTAGTAAAAACAGTCTAATAAACAATCATTCAGACTTCTGAAGTTTCATACACAGCAAACCGAAAGAACCAATCCGGTAAACTAATGAGGAGGGGGTGTCTGTATCATTATTCTTGAGAATCAGTGTCCAGTTCAGACATGTGCTCAGTATTACATCATGTAGCACAGAGCAGTATTAAGGTGTTGAGCAGAGCTGCAGATTGGCAGACGTGCTTGAGCTTGAGAGCAGCCAGTTCGCTCATCGCAGCAGAGTCCTGGGTTCAACAAAAGCTGCTCTTGTTGCTACAACGTTTACATTAAAAATGATGAAAACATTCTTATATTCATTCACCCCAACAAATCATCCAATTTCAGAAGGACTGGATAATACTGCTGACATGATAAACCAACAAATTACAGCTGCTCTGTCATGACTCCAACAAGCTCAGCAAGTACTGCTAAATGCCTAATTTCAATTCCCTTAATGACTTTCATCGCTGGGTTTAAAATGGCTGAATGCTGCGGTTACGCCTTTTCAAAAATATTGCGTGATTAGACTCAGCTATGAAGCAAAGCTGCCAAGCTAGTACACATCAGGGACTGCAGTCATAACCGTCCTATATGACAACAGGCGATGAAAGAGAAAGAAAAAGACGCAGTGATGCACAGTGGACATCAGCATTTATCTCACTGAAGAAGAGGTTTTACTGATGACTTCCTAGATAGGCAGATTACTTTTAGTAAACAAACTCAATTTCTACTGGCTTATCAGGAGCTATTTTTATACAAAATGGAGCAGAGGCCCTTGTGTTTGTGTCAATGTTGTCAAGGAGGAACATCCGTTCGCGGACAGGAGCATGACTCTTCCCTTCCTTATCGGGCTGAAAGAGGTGACAGACAAGAACAGATTACTCTGATATCTCATGGTGGGGGGAAGAAGGGATGGGAGATAAAAACCATGAAGGGAAGAAAAAGAGAGATCACAAGCAGAGCTGTAACATCACCACATCAATGCTATCAAAGCATTCTAAACAACATGATGTGAGTTTGATGTTGGAATCTATAGTAACCAAGGTATGTCTATAAAGAGTCACATATCTGTAAAGCTGGTGAGGAAATCAATGACAGCTACCTGTCTCGCTGCTTGGTGAGGGTTCCAAAATAGTAACATTTGAATGCTTCACTTAGATGGTGGTCAAATTGCAAGGATGAAGCATGAGTTGCAAAGAGCACTGCTCTACTCTAACATGATTGCATGGTTGGAAGTGCAAAAACAACAAACTCAAAGCACAGCGGCCTCCACTGTTTTCAAGCCGACTTGTGGCTCCTACATATACCGTTGTTCGATACTGACCGTTTTGATTGACCAGAATAACTGAAGCATTGTGCTGAGGTGACATTGATGGATGTAACTCTTCACCTCAAAGCAGAACCAACTGGACCGGGTTGAACTTGAAGAGCTGCACAACCAGATCTGCAGCAAAATAACTGACAAGAGCTTTTATTGTGGCTGAGCAACAGCAGACAATAAAACTTATTTAGCTACCGCTTCCTCCACTAATTGCAAGTGTGATCGCCATCTTGTAAAAAGCCTTTGGGGCTGTGGCTCTCTTCAAATACGATCCCTTGCCCGCTATGTCTTTGCAACAGACCTAATTAGATTAATACAAAGCAATATCTGTATCTAGTCCATCTGACTTCTCGCTTGCCCTGCACAAATTAGGGAAATAACAATGGCACACATTTCTGAACACATAACTGCACCACGAGATGCATAGGTTTTCAAAAACAAGGGTATCCCAAATTAACAGTGCTTTTCTGCTGGTTGGAAGGTTCACTAGCTCAGTGTTCGATCAAAATAAGATCTAGTTGTGAAGAAGCCCAGAGGAAAACAGAAAACAGAAAAGTGACGGTGCAAGGAAACCTCATCTTGCAGACGTTATATGCAAATTTGTTGTTTTTTGTTACTTAAAAAAAAAAAAAGAAGTAAATACAACAACTGCAGCGAAATAATATGTTTGCTATGGGCATTTTTCCCAGCTTCTGGCCATACCTTCCAATGTCGTGATCAAAACTGAAAACATCCTCAACTGAGACAGTGCTGAAAGCAGAAGAATTACTGCATGACTGACGGGATGCAAGAGTAAAGTGACTGTAGCATTGATCTTAATGATGTAACAAAACAGCTGCTACTAATCCGTACGAATGATGGGCTCTAAGAGACAGGAAGTTACTTTAATGAACACATTTACTGAGAAGGCTGACATCCTTCTGTCCACAATGACAGCAGTGCGGATTTGCCCAATTACAAAGAAGTCGATTATTATGCTGCGTTCTGTCACACCTGAGAGGAAAACGCAACAGAGCTGAGAAGTCTGTGAGGCAAACATGAAGGACAGAGCACGCACAATGAATCACTGAAGCATTTTACAATATAAAACTCTATTGCTGGCTTATTAATTTAAACATGCACGATGAACCAGTGAAGCACTGCATAAAACTGTATGAAGCATGACGCAAAATATGTTTTCACGGTGTAAGCAGGGCTTGCGATGTGCATTTCATTCCAAGTACCTCACTCCCATGTACGCTGCACCCGTTAAACACACCAAGTCCTTCAGATCTCATTACCGAGCAGAAGAAATGGTTTCTCATTTTAATGTGCAAATGATGTACAGCACCTATTCCACTGTCCTGGAGGGGGAGGGGGAGCGACAGTGGTGGAGACTATGAAGCTGAAATATTTTTCAAGCTGGCCGAGCTGTCGCGTCATTAAATGCTGATTTGTGAGTGAGCAATCTAATGGTGCAGATGTGAAGAAACAGACTATTACCAGAACATCAATCTAAAGAGGAGAGACGTAATAGGCAATTTGACCATTTTGAGTTGCGCAAAAGGAAACGATGAGGCTGGCGTCGAATCCTATGGGACCTGAGCCTCCAATTTATGGGATACACATAGATAAGTGCTTAAAAACAAATTGCATCAACCAGATGAACCATGTTTAATCCTACATACATTTACTGTACAAGCAACCAGAGTTCAATAAAGGAATCTATTACTTTTATTAGTTTCGCAAGGACCAATCAGATTGGTTGGAACACAGCGAACTTATCAGTATATATATTAACACAGCGGCAAGAGAAAAGAAGATAGTTTGCATATGTGTGAGCTAAATTATGAACAAAGAATTAGGGCTACAACCAACAACTTTTTGCAACTGCTTTCTCATTAAAACATCAAGAAATAGTGAAAAGTGCCTTTTATGATCTCCTTAAGCCTGAGGCTTACTTTTCTGTTGAGCCAACAGTCTAAACTATCAAATAAAATCTATTTACAATCACATAAGACAGAAAAGCAGTGAAATGTAACAAATTAGAAGTTGAGACAAGGGAATGTATACCATTTATGTCTGAAAAATAACTAAACTGTTTAATTAAAAGCGACCAATTTGATTTTTAATAATGTGAAGAATTCTGCTTTGCACATAAAACCCTTCTTTTGCTATATTTCCCATTTCTTAATGCCTATAATGTCTAATGTCCTAAGTCATTAAATGTATATTCACAAAACTTTAATACAAAAGTGAAACTACATCTTCATTTTAAATTGTGTTTCAGCGTTACTTGCTCTTTGTTTTAAATATATATTATATAAAACTGTCCAGGTTCACTCTGCAGCACAATGCAGATTAGACCCACTACATGTGTATAACTCAAGTAAGGTGCTTAAAATGCCACCAAGAGTCTGTTCACTTCTTCTAAAAGTGACAAAAATGACCCCAAAACACTACTTACAGTTCTTGGAGCAGCTGGGAAACATGATGCCGTTCCTGCTGACCAGGCTCGGCGCCGCTGTGACCCGGACTGTGTTTGTGTTTGGGGGTGAAGTGGCTTAAAAGCTAAACAGTTTTGGTGCGAATCATCCGGGGTGACAGGGATCAATGCGACACATACCGATGAGAGCAGTCACAGATCACCTCCTCCTAAATGGTGCCTCTAGTGAGGCCACAGATGCTACAATTCAACTCTGTTACTGTCCTTTTTTCCCCCCCTTCTCCCTTTAAAATTTTCTTGTCAATATTGTGTTATTTCGACCCACTGAGAACATACTCCATTCTGAAATGAGATTTTGGAGACTGAAAATCCCAATTCTATACTTTACCAACACATTTGGTTACATAATCAATTTAAACATATTTCCTGAAGACAAATCCTGCTTTGATGTAACTATTTAAGAGAATTACAACTTTCAGCATGTCTGATTAGAAAGGGGAATATAATTGAACTCCTCATGAGACATAATTGGGAAAAAATCCTGCAGCGTTTTCACAAAGTGAATAATTTCACAGCAGTAAGACAGCAGAGGGCAAAACTTATACTTTAATAAAAATGGCAAATTCACGGGGCGCTAAACTTCTCTATGAACTAATCTGTTAGGACTTCAAAACCTCTGTGCAAAACCAAGGCTGTCATGGTAGTGAATTCATATAAGCAGGTTGATGAAATAAGACACCAAGGTTCATGTACATGCTATATTAATTTAACTCTCTCTCATCCATTATGTATTATGCAGGAACGTGACTTATTAGCAATTTCTACAACTTCCACTTCTCCTGTAGAGCCCGTCTGTTCACAAGAAAAATCAAACCAATCTCAAACACAGCAAAAAAAAAAAAAAAAAGCAACAAGAGTAAATCATAACTAACCTGCTGAGCTACATCTAAAGTTAACATCAAAGGTAAGCAAATTCCATAAGGTAATGAAGTTACACTAAAAGATCTGGTTTCTAACAATAACAACAGCGCAACGGATAATTTATACCATGGAGAAAACACCCAACACTCGATCGTTTCACTGCTCCTCAGACAGATTCAGAGGTTCACCGACAGACCAAATGAGTAGACACACCTTAATGAGTTGCTAGGTTGAGCAAAAGATACAAAGTGATGCACAAATACGAGGGACTAAGCATACAAAAAAAAAATCAACAGCTTAGAACAGGCAGCTTGAAATGCCTACAGTTGATGCCAAAGAATCTCTCATTACCTCATTAGATTTGCACCCATAAAAACACCCAGACAAGAACAAGAAAACCTAACTGAAGAGTAGCTGGGGTTGCATTTAATGAGGGCTGGTTGCTCATGAAACTTGTACCAGTCTCTTCTTGTTCTGTGTAGGAATTTTTTTCTCAGTATGTGGCATTGAAATCAAGCCAAGTCGATCTCGAAGGTGATTATAACCAAAACAATAGAAACACACTCAAAATAAATACACTGGGAATTACACACATATATAGAAAAAATAGTTTTGTTGAACACCGTTTTCTCTGTGGTTACTGTCTGCAATACTATAATGTCTCACCATGTACAGTGCCTTGACACGCGTTTTGATTAGGTGTTAAATAAAACTGAATTGAACTCTTCACCTTCTATGTCTAATTATTTAATTGCATCACTTTACACTGAGTGCTAGTGAAGGAGGTGATCTCTGCTTCAGGCAAGGTGAACTGCCTCCATCATAACAACACTGCAGAAGAACTCATCCGGGCTTCATATGAAATGCAGTGGCCTAACATTCAGTAAACAATCCACTCTTCTAAATGGAAGCTAACCACTCCCTGGCCTTATTCCAGTTTTCTATATTTGCCAAGACCATCTCTCCAACCTACAATCTTGAGTGCTCTTATGGCTTGAAGAAAAGCCACACTGCAGTATACGCAAAATGCTGGTGTCAGAACTGTAGGGATGCACAAGCAGTGTCTACAGATGAAACTTCTACCAAGGACATTTGTTAAATTTCTCCCATATATTTCCATATTTCATAACTCCTACAGACAACATGAGTAATAGTACAAAGACTCATCTCCTGGACTGCAATTAATAATGAAAACAGCACATAAAACAAGTCATGTTGGTGCTTTCTCAGTTGGCCCAGTCACTGATAATATATCTGAAATTGTCTCTAATGACCAAAACACGATGCCAAACGAGAAGAAAGCAAAGACAAAGGATCAATGAAAATGCTGAAAGCTCTGCTCGCCAACTGAGGATGGATCAGATGGCGACTTGGACGAGGACAATAAATGGAAAGCTTCCAGTTTTAGCAGAAGAACACAGAAGATTCAAACTGTACTATAATCTACGGTTCAGACCTGGTTAAGTCTGATGGGAATCTGTACAGCTGTGGAATATAATTCATCCCACATGTGATGTCAAGCTCACAACCAGTCTCAGACGTTGATTTACTGCTTAACCCACTGACGTGCAGTTCGGTACCTCAGTTTTAGAGTTCAGATTTACGTGTCCTCAGTACAGTTTTCATTGCTTTTACCCATCATTAACTGAATTAGCTTTGTAAAAACAAAGTTACAATTACATCATGAAATTCTTTGGAAAATTAAAACATGGAAAAGAAATCAGTAATCAATACAATGACCTCTTCACTTGTTCATTACCATTTAATATCCTTGTATATATCATGTCACTTCAGGTTTGAAAAGCAACAAACCCTAATTCATCTTCAAAACATTGATATCCAATCAGCTGCAGAGCAAAGGCTCTTTGCTTATTGTTACAAAAACAGAAGCTTTGCACACAGACTGTTCCATCAGAGTAAAAGAAAACTCCGATGTGTCGAGTGCCACAGAAACACAGCTTTTTCCCTGAAGATTCACAGGCGGAAATCTCAAGAGTGACCAAGTGTGAAGTTCGGACGGCCTGATTAATTTCCTCCTCAGTGCTGTCAGAGCGTACGTCTTTCATTGTTCCCAAGAGGATATCGAGGAGAAAAGGAAAAGATAACCTAAGTCAGGACTTACATGAGTATTTGTAAAATAAAAATATATTCACGTATTTCTAAAATCTAAAGAAATTTGACAGTTGATTTCTCAGTGAGATGACTGAAGGTTAGAGCAAATATGATGGCCCACATAAAACCCAAAGCAATGCCTATTAAACATGAAGGTGACATAGTTTTAATGGGTGAATATTAAATGTAAAACTTTAAATTTTAAACTGCACTTTTGAACCTAGAATACTTTAGCTGTATGAGCTCCCCTGTGTTTTCAGGATTCTGTACTTCCTAGACAGCTTGTGTCCAGTTTGCAGCCTTGTAGGAGTTTGCTGTTTAACAAGTCACTACACAGCCAAACCCTTGTTTAGCACAAGAGACACAAATTGAATGTGTCTATTGATGCCTAAAGGACAGCCTGACAACCTCTAGGAGGAAAAACAAGCTGGAGAGCTTCTTTAAATCTGCTTTCTTTCTCCTTTGAAGTTTAAACTGTCAGAACAAGAGACCAGGGCCTTAGAAAAAAGTCGTGGAACTGTCATTCTTTGTTGTGCCAACAGTGCTTTAAGTTCTCATAGCTTGTTATATTATGCCAGCTTTGGAGAAAAAGCATCTTTGATGGTCATGGTTAATCAACAGCTGGAGAAGTCCTGAAACAAAAACTGTATAACAATTACAAAGTCTCTGACAGATGCTGCTCCCCCCGATTCAGGCTCCTAAAAATAAAAGTAAATGTCCACTGAATAACCTTGAGAGCATATTCAGTTTTATATCTTTTAATTGGGATTGGTACAATCTCCGTTTCATCACTTTAAGTCACTTAAAATGAATTTGTTCGAGACATTGATTATTTTTTCCACATTTAAAATGTCCTCATATCGCTCCTTTACAACAAAAACCTCATACAACTCCAGTGGTGCTGCACATGCAACTCACGTTCCCTTTATCTTCAGAGAACCTCAGCTCAACATTACACAACTCAAAACCATCAGAGAAATACAGGCCTGCCACATCTCACGCCAGCAACACAGACAAATTCGACCACCTGCTATTATTACATGCAGAGACGCAACTAAGCGTTATTATAATCATTGATTTGTCATCTTCTCAATCAAATGATTGTTTGGTTGACAAAAAAAATTGTTAACTGATCTCTTGGTTTTGGACTAATTTAAAAGGCTATCAAAGCCAATTCACAATTTAGAGGATTTATTGTGTTGCCTCAATAACAACAAAAACCTAAAGTGGTTATTTGATTGCCAGATTTGTTGGCAAAAAAAAAAATGTCAGTGGACTAACTGGTTAACAAACAGCTCCAATCACACAACTGAAATGGTTTAATTCATGTGATGACAACTACAAACAAGTGACAAATCAAAGGAGAAAATTCTAGACAGCTATAGTGAGGTGATCTGCTCCGGTGCTTGCATGTTGCGGAGGGCATTTTGCGAGTGTGTTTTGTGACTACTTGTTCCCTAAAGTCATTGCAAATTGAAGTTCTGAGGAATCACCTTTATCCTATGATGAAACATTTTTGTTCTGGTCTTTTCCAGAATGACACGTGGAGTCACTGAATAATTTGACTAATATGAAAATAATGTGAATCAGAAGCTACAGCCTTCAGCCACTTGATCTTAACTCAAGCGAAAACCTGGTCATCGACAGCACCGTCATTACACCACCAAATGAGCGAATATCTTTTGAAGATCTGGGTTTCAAGTTTTCCAGAGACTTGGAGAACTGCTCAAGTGGCAGATGGTTGCCCAACACCTTATTTAAGATACTCATGTTGATTTTTTTCTTTAATTGATGGCAGGAAACTTCAAAAACACAAAATAAGGAAGCTTTGATTAAATTTTTTCCAAGTGTGAATCCTCAAACTTTTTCGGATTAGCTGGTATGTCAGGAGAAGAAGCAAAAGTTAAAACGATTTTACTGAGACAGCTTCAAAGGTTTGAAAGTAAACTTACAAGTAGCCAATTATTTTATAATTTTGCCTACATGCTGCTGGTGAGTGATGCATACTCAAACTCCTGGGACATTGAGGTTTGCCTTCCTGACTCTCAATACTAACTGTGGTAAAGGTGTGTCAGGTCTTCTCCGTCTATCTAAGATACACAAATTCCTTCATACCCTTCCATTAGAAAAGCCCTGGGGACTACAGCAAGTTTCCCATCAAGTACTTTGTCCGCCAGGCAAGGCTTCTTGTGCATTCCATTAACTAAAAACAGCAGCATAATTACTTCCCCGAGATCAATCAAAAAAAAAATGATACAGACAATAAGGAATAATGGCCTGCAGTTCAGGGAGGGCAGAAAGGAAGTAAGGTTAGGAGAGAAGACGGAACCTTCGTGAGAGTGTATTAATTACATAGGACACAAGAGCGCAAAAACGCCTTTATCAGCACTTCCAGCTCTTACCCAGGAGACTCTGGGCTACTTCTGCCAGCAGAAACATCTGCTAAATCTATGAGTACGGCCTGAAACATGACTGAAATTTCAACAGAAAAAAAGTGGCCCGGATTTAGCAGAGTCAGCTGTGCTATGCTGAATACAGAAATGGGCTACGGGAGGAATGTTAATCTTTGTGACATGACTACACCCAGAACATGCATAAGACACACTTTAGGCAGTAATACAAGAATGACTTGACCACGGGATACACCTTATATCAGCATATACGGGCACAAGCACCATACTTTCCCTCACAACCTCCTACTTTGCTGGAGAACCTCATATGGGGCTCCTGTTGCTATGACGACCACTCTGCAATTTAACCGATGCATTTAATAACAAATGACAGGAGAGTAGAAGAGGTTTCAGGTCTTAAGTGTTTTCTCTATAAAGCTAAAGCAGCTATAATGGATACTCATAACTAAATAAAATCATAGTGTGAAGACAGTATGAAAGGCCAGAGAATGACTGTCTATGGTAATAGCGAGTATCAGATTATTATTCAGCTATACAGCCGGCAACGTGGTGTTGGTTCACTCTCGCCACTTGTGTCTCACTTTCAGACACAGTCAGGGCAAAACATACACAAAGTCAGGAACCAAACAGTGATCTAGTTGAAGCTGAAGAGCCAGATATTTCCCTATTTGGCTTACATTCCAATGAGGCCAAAATATCACTTCAAATTAATGACTGCAGTTGTTCTGTAAATAAGCAACTCTTTGCCAACAAAATTTCAATATTAACCTTGACTGTTGTCCAAAACAACCACTGGTTCAAATATTTACTGCAAACTTACAGCAACCGTGCCTAAAGTTTGGAGGAAAAAGCATTCTCTGTTATTCATTAAAAGTTTTATGTGGGTGTGGTTTCATCAGATTTGACTGACAATAGCCTAATAACAAACTCAAACCACCCACCAGCACAGCTTCTACTCAACTGCCATTTTGAATCATGCTCAATTTTCTGGGGTGCACAAAGTACGTGACTCACCTTTTTCTCAATAAGTTCTGCCCAAATCACACCAGTGGCAAGAGCACATATGAAGCAGCACAGGTAGAAAACTAGAGTCTATAAACAAGTCACAAAGAAACAGTCTCAGTTGCGCTGAGAGACTGGTTGATAGAACATATTTTTAGATCCTTTAAGGAGTATCTCCCTGGTCTATCAGTGTGTCACAGCCTGTATGCCAACCCCTGACTGGAATAGAAAACGTGGAAAACAAGGTTGAGGCCCAGGATATAGCCCTGTCCGCCCACTGACTCCTGAGCTGTTGTCATTTCACCGTGCTACCGACTACTGCAGCAGGGGACAGCATCTTATCTGCAGCTGCCAATTACAACATGGGAATCTTATCAGCGGTAGCCAATTAGAACCAGGGGAGTTGCTGTGAGGAAATGTCAACAGCTGAGTGAACTTGCCACGGCTCTTATCTGGCCACGCCTCTCCATCCAGGCAGCTTTCTGTGAGCATGTCACAGTAAAGACTTCCAGTGCACCGCTGAGACGATGAGGGCTGGAGGAACAGCAGAGTTTCAAAACAGCACAAGCCTCCTGGAAAGACTGCACCCTTACTGAGAATGGCAATATTTTAGTAGGTTTTTGGAAGCTGATGTGTAGTAAGCCACAAGATTGTTTCATTTTTCACTTCAGCTGGCTGTGTGGCCAGACTGAATACCTGAACTTATGGAAGATATTGAAAAAAGGCACATAATGGTACAAATGAGGTCATTTTGGTACAGCCAAGCAACCACAAACATAGTTGGCATATTGTCAAGAAAAGAGCACAAATCTCAGTTATACTCAGCCATAACTGGTACACACTAAAGCATGAAAAGAAACACAAAGTTCCAATAAGACAAACGCAATATATTCTTAATCAACTTATATTAACCATGATATCAACAGCTTTAAAATTGCTAAAAGTAATGCAACTTTTCTCTATTTTAGTCACCACTGTAGATACAGACATCTGTTTGAAAGAACTGTATTACAATCATCTCATAACAAAATAGACGGTTTTGTCTCTACACCCAGTGCGAGCTCCTCATCATGGTTCTTCTACTGATGTGTGTAGTGTGAGCAGAGAATCTGCACATTCTGTAACACAAAAGTCTCATACTGTATCAAACATCAAGCACTGGATGGTTGGGTGCTGCCACCCCCATCAAAAACAAAACAAAATTGAGAAATATGGAACACAATGCATCTGGTTGTTTTCTGTAAGGCAGGCTTCTCAATTGATTACAGTGTAATGTTTGTTTTTGTTACAGCTTCTTGACATGGATGACGGGCCGGCCAGGATACAGCATTTCTGCTCATAAACATTTGTTCAACGGTCTCCACTGAGGAATCAATGACACGCCACTGCATTTCTTTTCCACGACAGCTGAAAACTCACAACCAGAGCAAACAAATCGTCACTGTGTTTGTCCATTAATATGCCTTCATTTTAACCTTGGCCGTTTGTTTCCTCCCATCACATATTTACTTACCGTGAGCTTTTTTTTTTTTTTTACTGCAATAGAAAATCCTGCACTTTTATGTAAACAGTACAACTACTGATAAAAGTAAAGAGACTTAAAGAATGTGCCACATTGCCATAGATTACAAAAAAGATAACGAAATACAGATCTTTGATTATTTTTCACAAAAATAGAAAAAAAAATAAAACAAACATTTACAACAGTTGTTCAAGTGTCCACAAGTGTTACCAATACTGAAACGAAAATGTGACAGCACACTATTGATATTTTACAACATGCATTTTTAATAGGTTATCATTTTTGTCTCCCATCTGCTCTGTGTTAACACAGCCCGTAGTTCAACCTACAGTTCAACTGAAAAGACAATTCTTTGGCTCTGATAAATGGTACCTTTTTTTTTTTTTTTTTTAAAGATAACATGCTTGTCAAACTCACTGGTGGTTTTTGAATCTCAGAGGGCAAACGATAGAATGACATTTAACATAAATATCCAAAGGTATTTATGTTTAATTATCATCTCAAACTGCAAATAATCATTCTTATCATTGCAGATAAATCTAGACTATTTTATCTGTAAAACACATTGCATAAATGTTGCAAAATTAATTTGTCTACGCCAAGCTTATCCAAAGCTGATCACAAATTAGAAATCTTACCCCATGTATCTTAATATTGACGAAACGTTTCATCATTTGTATAACTGTAGAAAATCAGCTCGGCTGCTGCTGTTAAAAATCTCAGATCTTACCAGCATGATCAATACAAAAGAAAACTGAGAAGGCGTATCAGCACATCATGCTTTTACTGTCACTCCAGTGGCTCCAAGTGTAGACAGGCACATTTCTGTCATATGTCATCATCAACTGCATCACTGGTCATGAAACTTAATGGACATGCATAACAGTATGGACTTGCTTTTAAGACCTCATACACGATTCTGACAGGCAGTGACCTCCACGGAGCCATGGAGCATTGAATGAATCATGGTCTGGTGGTTTCTCTAGTAAAGCTTTCTGAATGGAGGTCATCGCAGTTATTTCAATGGTTCATCTTTTCTCTAATGGCAGCATGGCTGACTAGAGAGATACCTTGTGTGTCAGACACATTGAGCTTATGCCAGACAAAAACAACAGATGCCTGGTAAACCCTTTTTCCACTGGCTTGGAATAAGAACACTGCAGAAAAGACATTTTCTGGTCAGAAAAGACATTTTCTGCAGCACAGCGTGGCGTGCTATGGTTGTACACATTTCCACTTCATATGCAGAGCACAAAATAGCTGCTGACCTCTAACATCGAGGTTTGAAATTGGAGCAAGGGCAAACCATGATTCTCACTAGTGGTTTCTGGTGTAGTCTTATTTGTACAACCAAAACTTCCACCACCTCACTGTGAACTGATTTCACACAGTCTACTTTGCATTCATTATCCAAGATCAGAAGCCATTTCTGGTGTGTGCACCTACTTTCTACTGATACGGGAAAGGGAGCCTTCATGTTTTCTGCTAAAGCCACTTGAAACTGTCTGCAGAAGCTACTTCAAATAAATGTGGTATCTCGAACAAAAAAAGACTATTACAAGGTCTCTCATAATTGAGTCCTTTGTAAGCTCTTTTTTTAGCATTTCTTTATGTAAAGTCAAAAGCAGTTGTTCCATGACCATGTGGTAAGTTTCAATAACACTAGTCGATGGCACAATAGACCATCACGAGGAAGAAGAAACCTGGAAAGACCTTTATATAACAAAAACAAGCAGGGCTCAGTATAACTGATGGAGGGGTGGATAGATATAGCAAAACTGAAAGCGAGGGAGTGTAAAGCTGTTACAAAAAAAACCCCCTGAGCTTTCCTCCCAGTCGCGTTGACAAATGGCTCAAACACTGTTCCGGTCAATGCCATTACGACAAAGTTTGGAATTTAACAAGCCTAATCATCTGGTGTGCTGACTTTAGATTAATCCCATTAGCCCTCCTTATACAATACAAACACCTGAGGGGGAAGTCGGGCCAAGCAGGGGAACGTCAAAAGGATGTTAACAAAGCTGTGTTGATACAATCATCATCATGCCAGAATACCCTGCGGCTTCCACAATGTATAAGAACTGACACTTCAAAAACAGAAGTTTGATCCCAATGTACACTCAGTGAAACTCGAATCAGACCAGCAACCATCTGCATTCCTAATGTGATCAGTTAATTAAAACACTCCCATGAAAAATTTGATAATATATTACAACAATATGGTCCACTTGGGTTTTAACAATTCTTTTTATTGATGCCAATCTAGATTTCCCACAGCTAGTGTGTCGGTAGCAACGCCTCCATTATTCTACTTTATGTCCAAATGCATCACTGTAGGCTGGGAGATAATTAGGCCACATTTCCTATAGAAAATCTGCATCCCCTCTCAAGAGTCTGAGTCCCATGTGCACAAAATGTAACTGGGTAAAGACAACTGTATCATTCTCAAACCATCTCATTTTACACCTCCACCTATATGCGCAAGAACAGTATCTCTGTGAACAACAAGAGCAGGAGGGAATTCAGATAAAAATAGACAGAGGCAGTCACCAAATCCTCAGCAGTGAAAGCCATTGTTAGGGAAGGAGTTTGTTTAGCGTATAATCAGCCTTTGGCAGCACAGAGTACGTCTGTCCTTTATACATTGTCAGGGAGACGCTGACAGAGAAACAGAAAAAGAAAGACATCTAGAATGAGAGTAGATTTTCTTCTGAACCATCAGGCTTCTCAAACCACTGACAAAAGGTAACTGAATGATGTAATTTTGAGTTGGTCTTGGCAGTCATTGCTAGAGAACAGGGAGATTGGTGCCTTTTTGAAAATGGCTCTGAGGAAGAAATGGGGGCTACGAATAAAGTCAGGTCAAGATCACTGTAATAGGAAAAAAATTGTCAATGAGGAAAAAGAGCTTGTAAAAGATAGCTTCAGATTTTCAGGAAAATTGTAAAACCTTCTGAGGACTGTCATTATGGGTTATTGAGTGCAGATTAATGGTCAAACATGGCTTTTAAAAATTCTAAATTAAAAATCTACAACACAACAAAGCGTGTGACAGTAAAGGTCTGAGTATTTTGTGAAATCCACTGTATTTGCTGGTGGCTAGTATACACCATACACTCATACACATCTATTCGCATATAAACACGTTTTCTTTACTTAGTTGAAGCGTGTTGCAGGTCTCCTGGTAAGAAGTGCAGTATATAGTTGAAGTTTTGCTTGCTTGCCTATGTGCTGCATGTGTTTCTTCAAAGGAGACAAAGCATAAGATCAGCCACACTGCAGCTCTCCCTGACATTTTTAGGTTCAGGAGACTCAGACGTTGTAATATAAAAGCGCAGTTTGTACTGAAGTAAAAAAAAATGTAATCTCACTTTTTTTCCTCAGATGTTTGGTTATGTTCTTGGCACCTGCTGTGTCTTTCAGATGGGCTACTCCACTACTGAGGAGCTCTGAAATCAACAGTCACTTACTAGGTTGTGTGTTCACACTGCCACAATCATGTGTTAATCATAGATGGGAAGCACATCACATGTGCACCTGAAGAGGCTTTTTGATGAACAATGAGTTGCAAGGATGACAGCACACAAAAATAGCAGGGTTTCCGTCTCTGGGAGTTGAGCAGAAGAGGTGATATCCTACAGTGAAGTAAATAATCAAGCAAAAGGTGGGGGAAAATCTATTTCATACTGCCAACATGACAACACCAAGTGCTGGGGATTACATCGGCTGTTGATGATTGGCTTTTGTTGGCTTTACAGTAAAACAAGTGATCACCCATTTTAAATGGTAAAGAAAAGAAATAAGCTGATGTGATGCAATCAGACTTACAAATAGTCGACACTGTTGCTGGACTAACATTTGACCATTTCAGCCAATTCCAATGTACAGAGCTAAAAGCAGCACTAAGCAACATGTTTTGGTGATTTTAAGATTTTTTTGTTTAATAGTAAATTGAATATCTGTTGCCTAAATTAAACCAAAAACTCTGAAATACCACCTTGGGCTCTGGTAAGAACGTGACATTTCACCATTTTCTGCCATTTCATTGACTCTATATGCCCCATCCATTTTGTTTTTTGGTCTATTAACCTTTTGTTGTTATTTCGATCTACAATGAACACAAGTAATTGATAGAACACCCAAGATAAAATAGTCTGGACACTTCAGTACAGTAATTAAGCAAATGGGTCACCATAATATTGCATATGAGCGCATGTTTGAGTGTCCACACAAACAGCTTCTGTTACAATATCATATTGTAAGAAACATAAACACTGATATATTTAGACCGGTCACCAGATTTCCTTCTAACAGAAACATGACCAGCTGATCCTGGTGCTGTGAGAACGGAGAACTGATCTAGTTCGTGTTGCTCCGTAAACATCAGTTACACATTTTCTTTCAGCTCTGTCAGTTTTTTTTTGTTTTTTTTAAACATAGTGCTTAGAAAACTTTTCAGGTATTTGCTACAATGCAGTTGCAAGCAGCTGATGTCAACACATTATACAACGCACATAGCGATTTGATTGAAAGCATCACTTGATTTATTCATGCACAGCTCACAATTCAGTTATGTAAATGAGGATGGTTGAAAGTTGATTAAATACTCATCATCTGATCTTTCCTTCACTAGCACTTGTACGCTGCCCTCTCACAGAGTGCTGTGAAATGAGGGTGTTGGAAGAAGGTGGCAGGATCATGATGCAGAGGAGCGGAAGCGAAGGAGACAGAGTACATGGGTTCAGAGCACTAATTTCAGTCAGTGAGAGGCAGCTGTTGTGGATCAGTTAACACGGCTGGAGGCTTAAGAGGAAAAAAACAGAAGGACAAAAGCGGGGAGGGATGGATGGAGGCAGAGAGAGGTGTTGATAGAATACGAGAGGATCTGCGGGATGTCTGTGATGAACATGCTGCTGTGAGTACAGTGCTGGTTAAAAACAGAGATTCCTGCAGATTCTCGGGAGGTAACTGATGTGGGAGAGCACAGACAACAAGGAAAAACATGGGGTGTCTTCTTCAGGGTTGGGGTCCCTTATTGGTTTGGATATCTTCCCTTGATAAACTCTACTGAAGGTTTGTGTATGTAATAGAGAGCCAAACACGTTGCTTTCTGTATAACAAGGTGTCATGTTATATTATAGCACTATGTCCATCTCCAATTATAGCAGTTTGAAGAAGTACTGAACTGTGGGTCTCCAGGTACAACTGAAATGAGTTCAGAAAACACCAGAGATTAGTTGAAACCAAATTTAGACTTAACTGGAGTAGAAACAAAGCTTAGCGCCAAGATAATATAAATAATTCATCAAGTAATCCGACCTATCTGAGAGAGCGAATATACTTCGGTGTTTTGGGGCCGTCTCAGACATGAAGAGATCTGACAGGAACTGGTGGCTTCATGAAAAACACTGCAGATAAAGTCTCTCACCAGCCTTTACATTTGTAATTGAACCATCTGAGTCTTTAAATCTCAGGCTTTCGCTGTTAGAGAACAAGCACTCAACAAGAGGAAATGGCAGATTCTATTACAACTAAAACGAGGATGGGGGTGGGAGGGCTGAGATACAGAGGAAGTGCTGTTTAGATTACAGTCCTTATTTAAAGATTTATAGATGCTTTTGCTTATTGCTATATTTGTTATACAATGTCTTAATAGGTCCCTCCAAAAAACAGCACCTGTGTGTCTTTCAGCACCTACTAGAGCTAAAACTACCAAATATTTCTATTACTAATTATTCAGTCATGCCTTTTCCTCACTCTGCCTTATCTGGCAGAGATAATAACCAAGGAAGATGGCCAAAAAGACAAGTTATGTGACTATTTCCCTGAGGCTGAAAGATGAACAGAAAAACTCATCTAAAGGCTAATTATTTATCTTGCTGTGCCTGAATAAAAAGTAACAATGAGAAGGAGGCCATGTGCAAATAATCCCAGCCCTGTTTGCGTTGATCAGGCACAAAACTAAAGCCCAGATGAAGATTTCTGTTCTCATATTAGAATCACAATCTTTTCAGAGTTTGAGTCTTGCTTAAGGCTTTGCCATTAGCTTCAGTCTGCAGACACACCAGAGCAGAGTGCCTTTAGGCACTGAATTATTTAGATCTCATGTTTGTAGGCCTTGCAAGATGAGGTGAAATGGTACTAAATCCCTGACCACTGCTGAATACAGAAAAGTGGCAGGGAGCTGGACAGCACAATATAAGATATATAGTGGAGGTAAATAAAAGGGGAGAAAAGATGAACCCAATCTGATTTCCTTGCTTAATGATGAAGAGGAGAGCAAATGAAGAATATAGGATTTGAAATATTTGGCCTGGATCGAAAGCCTTCTGCTATGGTTTGAACTGCTGTATATAGAACTTTTCTAAATACTCAAAGATGCTTAATATGACTGTGCAAGCACACACTGTTCATAGAGACACACAGGCATCGTAGAGTCTTTATCTCTCCCAGAGCAGCAGTAGAGACAATTGAACTGTTATGTTGTGACTGAAGCAGAGGAATCCCAAATGAATAAGAGGGGGCGGGTGCCTTTGCAGCTTGTCATGCATTTCAATCACTATTCTCTTACAGAGCTTAAAAACATATAGTGTGTAGACATCGTGTGTAGAGTGCTTCAGAAGCGTACAGCTGCTCCCTCCACGCTGAACACTACATCGTTTTTAAGTCATTAGGCTTTACATTCCCTTGCATGGCTGCATACATCCCGTTTGTGAGCTAATGAGTATGCATTTTTAACATCATCCTGTCATTTCATGTCTCCCGTCCATCAGCATCACTCTAAATCTTTGTTGTCACTGTGTGGCCTCAGACTCACAACGACTGACATCCGGCTGTAGATCTCCCCCAGCCTCAGCACACAGCAATCACAGCTGCACAGTAACACACATACACCTGTATGGGGCAATGATACTGCCATATATATGAATGGACTGTCATCCCTGACAGCTTAAGTAGGCCATTACATTATTTACCTTCCAACAGCTTTTTGCCTGCTGGTAGTAGGTCAATAACATCACACGACATATTTTATGCTTAAATCTATTACGAAGGGAAAAACCCCACATAAACAAATATTGTTGCATGAAATATAGGAAACTATTCTTCAAGGCTTTCTCAAATGTGAAATCACATTTGGCTTTCTGAAGTGCAGTTTATTCCTGTTGTTTTGGTGCTCCACACAGAAAAAAAAAAAAAAAAGCGACTGAAAACCATTTGTCATATGGAGTAAAAAGACAGGGTGTGAACTAGACTCTCTCACAGACCTTGTACTGACAATTTCCTTTTGACAATCTGCAATAAAAACTCAGACCACATAGCTCGCACCTGTAAAAATGTGTGTTTGGCAGGTGTCAAAGCACTGTTTATAATAGTAGTAGAAATATGCCATTGACATTGCATTGTATGCATTTGGTTGATCAACAAAATGTCCACTTTTCCATCCGGCATTGTTTTAGCTGGAGCTCTCCAATAAAACAAATACCAGAGCTGCACTTTGTAGCACAGGACAAAAGTGTGTCTTAACTCTGCTTTACTTTAGATGAGGCCACAGTGGCTCAAAACTAAAGGACACTTGTGTTTCCTCTTCCTGCAGAGATGAATGTGTTCATACCTGTCCACATGGCTGTGTCGACCTCCGTAGAAATGGGCAGATAATGAATTTTACATAACATAGACCTTTGTGCCTATGCAGACATGGAAAGTATAATTTGTGCCTCAGGCTCAAGACAATGGACTCAGAAGTGGCTATAATCACAGCCAGGCACAAACAGAGAATCCTCCCACACCTTCCTTTTATTGTCCCAGTGCCCTCTGATGGTGGTGAACACAAGATCACATAAGCCAGGGGTGTCCAAACTTTTTGCAAAGAGGGCCAGATTTGATAAAGTGAAGATGCCTGGGGGCCAGTAGTTCCTTCTGATGTTTTTTTAACCACAAAAGTTACATGCAAATGTACACTATTATAAAACAATTTTCATTGTCACAATTCTCTTTTTTTTTTCCCCCAAATGGCAGTGTAACCAAATATAAGCCACTCAGGCAGATGTGAACAACTCTAAAAACACAATTCTGCCTTTAATTCATATCTGGAGAGTCAGATAGCATTGGACACTGAACTGTATGGAATACCTTAAATCTCCACGAGTTTGATATATATCTTTGCCTCATGAACATTTTAAACAGGAGTTATATGCAATGCAAAGTTGTCCGTTATCATTAAAGTTTAAAACAATTTTGCTCTTGTCTTTTACAAGATCTTTCAGAGAGTAATAGTTTGTGTCACATCTACAGGTACACAACATCAACAGTTATAATCAAATCTTATTCAAGATGTTTAAAGGGGAACTTCGGTTTTTTTCAACCTGGGGTCTGTTTCCATATGTCATTTCATACATGCGAGTGATGGAGAAATGAATTTTCGACATTGCTCCAGTATTTAGCCAGGCAGGCAGCTTCGCAGCTCAGCTAGCGAAAAGTATGGGGCTACTTGCCCCCCCTGTGTCAAAGTCCGCCCCAATGTGCTTTTTTTCCCCCACACTGACCGGCTCGGATAGTCTCAATGAGTGTCCCACAACATACTAGAGATGAGAAGTGAACGAAAACCTCCACATTACTTGGCGATCGCTATTTGTTGTGGTCTGTATCCAAATCTCGGGACGCTAGAAAGCAAATCTCGTTCTGAAATCGCGCGATAGCTCGTGCCAAACCTTTTACCTTCAGTAAAAGGTTTGCCATGTTTAGCCATTAACATGGCCACTTCGTAGCTTGCTTTGGTGATACTTTCCTTTGACTCAGGCCCGCATGAAGAATCGCTGTGGTGATGACAGAGCAGCTTGGAGTTGCTTCACTTTATCAGCACGGTCACTCCCTGTTAGCTTGTCGTATGTGTTAGCATGTCTAGTTTGGTAGGGTCTCTTTATGTTAAAATCTTTAAACAAGGCAACAGTCTCTTGACAAATAAGAAACACAATTGCCTCGATTTTCAGTGAAGAAGTACTGTAATTCCCATCTTTCCTGAAAGCGACAGCCCTCACTATCAACTTTCCTCTTTTTCTTTGCAGTTGCCATTGCAGCAATGAGCAGACAAGAGTTTGCCAAGGATGCAGAGCCAGATAGCATTAATGTGGTGCTGCCACCATGTGGTGAAAGGAGGATTAACATTTTAAAGTTTTGTGATATATTTATTCTGTTAGACAGTGCTAGCGGGCCATAAATAATACATTATAAGACCAAAGTTGCGGGCCGTATGAAATCCTACCGCTGGCCCTGATTGGGCCCTGGGCCGGACTTCGGACATGCCTGACATAAGCAGACACACACTCCTCTCTGTTAATGTGATGGCATCTGAAAACGTTGGCTTCCTGTCTGAATAAACACACTGGTCCCGTTTCAGTTAAAATCAGAATGGCAATCTTACGAGGTTGGGTCTCGTACAAATTACGCATCATTTTCAACAAGTCTGAACTGCATGCAGCCACATTAGCAGATAGACGTGAACAAGCATTGGTACCTTGAGTTGTGTCAACAGATTTGGAGGAAGGCTCATTTTTTTGGTCCAAAAACATCTCAGACAACCCAAAAGCATCAATTTATGTGTCAACACTGATTCACGATTTTGCATTCTTTTACAAATGGATGCCCATAAAAATAAAACTCTACTGTAATAAAGGCAGAGATGAACAGCCCAGAATATTGAGACTCATTAAAAATAAATGTAACCTGGGTTTTGCCAAGAATTTAAGAGGAGCTCAAGTTTAGTTTGCTGTTTCCAGCTGTTTGTAGGAGTCTTTAATCTGAGTTTAATACATATCTGGAGCATCAGAGAGCAAGAGTCATACCTTCAGACTGATAGTCTATGAGCTGCAAGTAAATTATTTGTTACACAGATCTGACGGTTGAGCTGAAAGACACAAAGCAGTCACTTTAATAGATTAATAAATCCAGCAATTTTACATGCCCCAAGTCTGAAAATGGCTGCAGATTTATCCACAGGAAAATTCAGTGCAAAAAGATGCAACATTCTGCAGAAACCACAATATAAAGCCGAAATACATCAGGATGTAAAAACAAAGACATGCAGACATCAACGAAGTTTTGGTATGGAACACTGAATAAAAATCAAATCAGGTTTGTTTACAAAGCTCCACAGGCAACCTTTAATGTTTTTGTCACCACTATAATAATATTCCCCTACTGCGATGCACCCTGAACACTTGTTCATTAGTTCTCTGGTTGACGACATGTCATGTTATAATACTGAAGTTGTCTCAGAAATATTGCCACAATTCACCTACACAACATGCATTTTTATTTTCCCTGGCTCAATGACATTAACCTTTCTCCTGCAAAATCAATAGCATTTTATTCAATTCCTCTCTTAGCTCCGACTAAAGGTTAATGCATAAGAGATTGGATCGGTCGGAGAACAATTCTTTCATTGGTCAAAACAACGCCTGTAAACTGGTATTTGTGTTGAAATTTAATAAATAGATTTTCTTACATAAAAAAAAAACAGGAATGAGAGGACTTCTTTAACCCTCATTATAACCCTAGCCTTGGAAGCAATTTGAATAAATCCATATGTAAAGCAATAAGTCCAAAAATATACCCAAGCTCCGATCATTACTCAATTTTTTTTTTCAGTTGAAGAGACCTTGTTACAAGGAACTTAAAACCTATTCAGCCAAAGGCCAAGCATTCCGCCTCAAAGAGCTGCTTTCACATTTTTATTTTTTGCAAAGAAAAAAAAACAAAAACAAAAAGCGATTTGTTACTGAACTAAAGAGGCAGACACTGATACCATTGGAGGCGGTTAATATGTTGAACTGCAGAAAGGGGGGGTGGGGGGTGGGGTAGTTTACTGCTGTCGTCCAAGTAAGAGTATTTCCTGCTAAAGTGTGTGCTCTCGTTGACCCAATGTAGACTGCATAAGGTCCAGGATGTTAGTTAAGGAGTGCTGCAGGCGAAGTACTGTGTGCGCTGACTGAAAACACACCTCATTACCAAAGTTGACAAGACCTCCCGCAGTGGTGAAAGCCTTTGCCTTCAGGAGTTTAAAAAAAAAAAAAAAAAAAAAAAAAAAATGACAATCCTAAATACAAATTCCTTTTTAAACGGTATTTACACTGCTTACATTTCCCTTTAACTGTTTTTTTATTTCTATTTTGACATCACAAGTGTTTTCTTTATGATTCCTTTTATCTCTGTGTATCTAACTGTAAATCTTACCTAATCATATTTGTGGAGCAGTTTTCAAAGCAAAGTTGTCATTGGTATTAAATTAACATTGTAGGCATGAAACCATGAAATCCACCTTGTTGGATTTCCAGTAAACTGACATTTATATTCACTGTAAGAGGGGAATACTGCTCCACGAAAAAATGAGCATCATTTCAAAACCTCATTCTCGTCACCACCTGCAGCTTAAACACAGCAGGATTGGAAGGGAAATGGCCATCTCTGGCTGTGCTGTAAAACTGATATAAAAAACAAAATAAGGGAAATCCTTGCTGTGTGCATGCTGCCCCAAGGCACCACTTATTATGGATTGTTAAAAAAAACAAAAACAAAAAAAAAACAACAGCTACACATACAGTGGGTGCACATGAATAGAGAAGACCAAAAAGATAAAAAGCTAAGGCAGTGGCCAAGTACATCTTCTCGAACCTTAGAGGGAACAGATTTAAAAAATGTTGTGTTTGATTAACCAAAAAAAAAAAAAAAAAAGAAAGAAAAAAAAAAGGGAGCAAAACGTTTAACAATTCAGTACGTCTGGTCCCAGATGGAGAAACACCACACTGATCTTTTTTTGGTGACAACAAAATAGAGATGTCCCACCAAGCGGGCAACATTTCCAATGAACTTCATTTCTCTGGAATTTTTTTTCATACTCAAATAACAACATCAAGTTAGTCACACTGAGAGTCCGAGTGTGAAGTGCGTGTCTATTTTGAGGCAGAGTGACCAGAATATCAAGTGAACTTCAAACGTTTCCTCTGACTGTTTACAGGAGGTGAGGGCTCTTAATTAATGCATCTCCGTGGCTGCTTCTTGTTTGGTCGTGGCGTGGCAGTTTAAAGATCATTAGTAAATAATCTATCAGCTGGGTGTCATTAGGTCTGGAATGACTTTAATTCCACATGGGTCAGATCAAACAGGCTGTTTGTTTGTTGCCTTCTTAAATTCTTAATCAGCTACTGAGAGAAAATGCAGCTGTGTAATGTTGAAGAAAAAGTATTATGTGTCGTTATGGATGCTTGCACACATGCATGATGGATTATCAAGTGTAACACCAATTGTAATGAGAAAAATCTATCCATTAGGGGCCCTTAATGAGACTCCATCAATATGGCTGTTAATGAGTCGGCGCTCCATCAGAGAGCTGGAGGAGCTGACTGAGACTGAAGACAATCAGGAGCCAGAAAGAATCAGACCCGATAAGCCAATAAATCTACAGCTCCAGCTGCTCTAGACCTCCACTTACCTGCCAGTCCTTCAGGGGATTCAACCAAGCAAGCAGTAACCGTTGATAACAGACTCTCAGGTCATAGCAGGACGAGTCAAAGCTAATTTGTAGTTACAGCTGTAATCACCATGTGATGGCGAGTGTGGTGAGAGGTCACATATTTGCTAGATGAAGGGCATTAACAGGCTACGGCCCAGCCTACACATGAGCCAGGTCATGGTGGTTCTGAACAACCATAAGAAGACAGACAGATTTACGATTTGTCAGTACGGACTGCTTGTTCCTACAATTTTTAGATGCAGAGATTGTTGAGAGGAAAGAATGAGACAATTGAGAAAATCCTCAGCAAATGTCTCCTTTTCAGTCACACGCATTAAGCTAAGGCACTGAAAATGACCCCTGCTCTCTATAGAGAAAGAAAATGTAAATGCACAAAAAACGTAAGTGCAGCAATATTTCCCACATTCAGTAATGAGATGAGGTGAAGAAGAAGAAGACATAACTCCATTTGTATAACAATGTCCCTCTGTATCACCAAGGAAGTAAAATAATGTAAACACAGTTACTGTGGAGAGTATAATTAAAGCACGATGTGGACTAGTCATGTACAATACATCAGTTTGGCATTTCAGTGGTATTATCAGCAGCTTGAAGGTCCCATATTGTGCCTATTGTCAGCAGAGTAATAATAGTTTCACATGTCTCAGTAATGCCATATTCGATTATTGAGCTCCAAATACTGCAAATGTGGTTCATTCTACAATAGACAGATACTTCATTAATCCCGAGGGAAATCCGCAGCTTACATACATCATAAATAACAAAAAGGTAGGTTAACTACATAACTTTCAAGGTTAGTATATAGACTGTAAACCTTACTGTACAGTATGATAAAAACACTTCTCCAATTTTAAAATCTATAGAATACTAAATGTAATTAAAATTCAATATACAGTATTTACACATTTCAAGACACGGTGATTTAAAGTGACTTGACAGGTAGTAGGAAAACAGTTTTATTGAGAGAGAGAGAGAGAGAGAGAGAGAGAGAGAGAGAGAGAGAGAGAGAGAGAGAGAGAGAGAGAGAGAGAGAGAGAGAGAGAGAGAGAGAGAGAGAGAGAGAGAGAGAGAGAGAGAGAGAGAGAGAGAGAGAGAGAGAGAGAGAGAGAGAGAGAGAGAGAGAGAAAGGTTTAAAAAGTTTGAGTCTGTTGGTGGAACAGTCAAATCAATGACCGCATAACCCCTGGTTTTACCCCTCTTCTTAACAGGATAAACTGGGCTGTTACCATCCACAACCACTTCAGGAAGAATACTCTCTCTGTATTTGTGACTTACAATGTGGAGGAAAAACAGCCGATCGCAGAGCAGGACTTTCTATCGCTTCTAACTCTTCTAACTTTCTTTCTGAGCAATCATTTTAAATGAAAATACTGCTGAATTCCCAGTCCATCTGTCTGTAACTTGTGTATGCCGACTTTCTTCAGACAAAATTGTGGTTATAACATCAGGAGTTTAGTAGTGCAGAGTCACAGCTTGAAAAAGGCCTTTAAAAGGACCGCTCATAATGGGCTGTGTTTCAGTTACTATTTCATGTAAATGAGACCAACCTTATTGGGAAGCTGGCGATATTTAGATGCAGTATGAGAGAAGAAGTGAAACAAGCACATATGAAAAGCAGCATGGAAACGCACAAACCCACCCAGTCCTCCTTTAATGGTTTCAAATCAGTCTTCAAGTTTCCGTCATCTCTGAAAGTTCCTCAAGATTACAATCTCCACAGAGCTCTAGCCTGTGGGCACATGATCAAAGTTAACGGTAACGTTTGCCACAAAACGTGCTGAAACTAAGGATTTTCCTATTGTCACGGTGATATTGTAATCTAAAGCAAAAGTAATCCACTGCATCTTCAGTTCCTCTGATGTTGGAAATGCAAGAGTTGAGTCTTGCAGGCAACAGCAGAACATTCGGTGTGCTTTGCTCATGGCTGAGACATTTCATAGTTTGCAGAAACAGTTTGAGAGCAAATGCACCTGGTGAACTGAGGGGCGGCTACTCATTCTGAATGGCTCATTTGGAAACAGAAGGCAGTGAGGGGGAGGGAATATACAAACTGAGCTAGACAACTATTGGTTCATTAACTGGAAAGTAGCAGCTTGTAAATCTGTGAGGCTATCGAGTTGTTAGGCGCCCGAGAAATGGCAGGAGTAAACTTCTTTATATATAAATGGCTTTAAATTTCCACTTTCAAATTTGCAACAGTAAAGAAAACATGATGAAAATAGATTTTTACCATATGAACCCTTCATTTCACCCTTGGTCAAATAATGAAGCAAAATCTATGCTACAGGTATCTACTCATTCAATTTAATTCTTTGTATTAGCTTCAGATTCATTGTTTGACAAAGCCCACTGCGAATGAGCACAGCTTCACTTATGCCAAAATGTATTTCCCCTTATATAAACAACCTCCTAACACATACATAATTTAAGAGTTTGAGTTTAAATTGCGCCACAACAGTGACAGAGGAAAACCTGCACCATTTGTACTGACAGAGCGATTTTGCATTACACTAATGATATGACTGTAGGATACCAGGCTTTCAGAGATGCAGCGGGACATCTGACAAGAGACAACTCGTTACTCGTAAATAAATTAAAATGTGCCACTAAAAGGGCTGCATGTTTTCACGCATTTGCACAATTTTCTCCTCACAAAACACATTTACATAAATTACTTTGAGGGATGCCTTAACGCAGTTGGCACTTCAAGTTAGTGATTTCAAAATTAAATCAAGATGAAATTGAGATGATTTTTCTCCATTGGGTGGCCATCTTCCCTGAAAACTTCTGAAACTATCATTTTCATAAATCATCTTAATAAACTGTATTTTTCGCACAACTGTGGGTTGTGTTGTTTTGATTGCAGTTTCTAGAAAAAAAAAAGGGTCACTTCTTAATTTCCATAATGTTCAAGCGTCAGTTAAACATGATTGTTCGGACAGAATTACACATTAATTTATTATTAATAAACACTGAATGTATTCTATACATCATAAAAGGCACAGATTTTTTTGTTCTACATGTTTTTTGTAATGACCACTGCTGATTTTTATTCAAGCTTCATACACGTCTGCTGTACACATTGTCTAAATTTCATAAATTATGTAAAATTCCTAACATTAGGTCCATCATTTGTGCAGTTACTAGTTATTTGTTTGACAATCTTCTATGATACATTAGCCAGTCATACTTTAGCGCGGTCAGTGAATTAAAATCAAATTAAATGTTATTAAGTCGTGAACTCGTCCTGTGAAGAAAATATTAACAGTCGATTAGGGCTGTGTTAATGTGGAGTATTAATCTAGTCCAATTAGTAAGAAAGTAGAGAACACGGAACAACAACTCTCTGTCTTAAGGGTCCCCTTCTTTCTATTACTTACAAAGCAATTAATTAGTCAGTATTTCTTTAATTCCTTAATTAGAAAGTCCTCCTTTAATTTGACACATTACCAGGCAACCCAGCACTTACTCAAATGACTTTAATTATAGCACACACTCACATAAACACACGTGCAAATGCATCCTCCCCTCCATGTGTCCTTTCGTGCCTGACATGGTCCGAGCTCGTGTGAGAGAACTGAAGGTGTGTTCCAGTTGTGATTGGCAGGTGGTGTTGGCACGGTAACAGACAGTCCGGCACACACACAATCTCAGCAGAGCACTTTCCTGCTGCAGCTGCCTGACCTCCAAACAGGCCCGACAACCAGAGCCCCAGGACATGGCAAGGTAATCGAAAACAACAAAGACCGAACTAAGCTACCCCCCACCAAATAAAAGGATTATGCAACAATTCCCATCACAGTTATTTGATGTTGCTAGAAGAAGAGGAAGGGGAATCACGGGGTAAGAAATCTAGCTGTTGTATCAAAGCTCTCCGGTGTGAAAGGAGGCATTCTCGACTTAAGGTTACAGGCACTCGCATTTCGAATTTGACATGGCTGAGGGCAAAATGGCGAGTGCGACACCACGGAGTAATCCAGCAGCAGAAGTAGTTGTTGTCAGTACCTGGAGGCAAGCTGGCTCTCTTCCTCTTCTTGCTGTTCTCAGCAGTGTTTTCCAAAGGAGGACACTCAGTGACCAGCGGTCCACTAGAACTGTTGAACTGGAGAGGGTCGTTGTTGCTTGCTGGATCAAAGGGCAGAGCGTTGAGTCCTGGAAGACAGATGACACAGAATGGTATGGTAAATGAAATGAAGTAACGGCTCAACCAAGGGAGGAAGCACTTTGAAGCATCAAAGAGAAAAGACAAATCTCACAACAAATCTGTCAGCTGTAGATCATGTAATATGGTAGAAAGGTCCAGAACAGCTACAACAGGTAACAGTTTTCTGATGTTTCCAAGGTCAAGATCCATTTCACATTACTGCAAATAAACATTTATATCTCAATTGCAACTGGGAAGCTCTATTTGCTGATGAGGATCACGTGATAGGATGAAAACCTCAGACAGCACGCAAACCTAGTTTTTGGTGAGATTTCTTTTGGAACAAAAACTACAAAATATATCTGAGTAATTAGATGTGAATAGAAAATAGAGTTGAAAAAAGTAATTACAAATAACAGAAAGATAACAAAAATATAGGCGGTCTTACAGGCAATCTGTGTAACACCAATTATTTTTTGTTCCAGCATCTTAATCTAAGGATTTGCTGCTATCCTTTGTCCAACATTAGAGTTAGGACTCGATATCTGAGTTTTGGACTGCTGGACAGACAAACAAGTGATTACAGACGTCACATTGGGCTGATTGTGCAGTGGGCATTCTGCACTACAAATAACTAATTAGGTAATGGAAAAAAAAATAATGGCACATTAATCCATAGAGAAAATAATCATTGACCTTAATGCAAAGCATTTTAATCTGCACAGAGTGCAGACATCAGGAACTCGTAGATATTTAAAACTAATTTAAAAAGTAAGAATTTCACCCAGCAAAGTCATTTCATTCTGAATCGATATTTGGTGCACGTACCGACACACTTACACATGTTTCCTTCTCTTCAAATAAATGTCAAGTTTAACGAGGTCAAAATCTAACAATAGTCCAAAGAAAATCTAAAAAAACAACAACAACAAAAAAACAAACATATGGTGCACTTACCACCAAGAGTGGTTATATAAAATAAAGTTGTAAAGGATCTAGCGTCCATACCACTTCTGTAAAACCAAAATTTCAGCTGAACTGATGCAGTTTTCATGAAGTACTTTTAAAGTGTAAGAAAAACTGAAGCTCAGATAAACAGTATAATGCGGTGAATTAATCAGACATTGCACTAGAGGAAAGCTTTTTCTGAGCATTTCCATTTGGTCATGTCCTGAATACAAGACAATAAGATACCTGACATCTTTAAAAACAAAAATAAAGTGGAGATTTTCCCTGAGTCCTTATAAATGATACACAACTTGTGTTTTCAGCTTAATGTATCAGCTATTCTGTGCTCTTTAAGGGTTGTATTTGTTTATAATTCAGAGCAGGGTCCTGGAAAGACTCTGTCTACATTCATGAAAAATTCATGACACTTCTTTGTGCTCAGATTTGTTTTTCCCTCCGTGGCACAACAGATCAGAAGCCCCACTTTACTGTGGCTCTATCAGAGGTCTGAAGGACCCTAATCGGTTTGAATCAAACTTAGACAGTACTCTCCACATCAACAACACAATTATTAATAGGCATTTAAAGTGTAGTCTGCCTTTGGTTAAACTCTACTTTTCGTAACAAAAGATGTATACATGATGCTCTAATCCTGCAGGTTTGTAGGAGTATTTTCATTGAGAATAGATGTAGAACTTTATCATCACTTTTCATGACTTCAATCAGTCAAAGGTAAGATTGATTAGTGGCTTAACATGGACTGACATTTGAGGCACTCAGGAAAAAGAAAATGGAGAAATATGGAGGCCCGGTTGGCAGTGACAGGTCGAATGATGCGTTTGATTTAGGTTCAATAATGATTATTAGGCATCAACAAAATTGATAACCAATGCCTGGAACAAATACACATTTGCAGTATCATCAAAATTTTGGTGTCAACATTTAGAATAATATAAACTCCTACATGAAATTTAGCTACAGTGCTTTTATTTATGTTTCACGTAGGTTTAACTAGAAGAGAAATTCAGTGCTGATAGGCTGTAACTCATGACTTTTAAACAAATGAGATGCTGTGGGCAGGATATTGCTCAAGAGTTGTTGTTTTTTTGTTGTTGTTGTTTTTAACTACAGATAAAGACAGATGGCTGCATTAGATCCAAAGCAGCATGTATGTTTTTGGACTGATGCTAATACTGATGTGTGCACAAGATCCTTTTTCCCTCTTACAGAAATCCCCACTCTGTACTTTGCCTGCAAAAGTGGGACAAAGTTTGTCAGAGAAGAGGCTAAGGTCATGCTTACAATCTATGCAACGCAACTTTAAAAATAAAGCCTTAAAATACATTAAATCTGTGCGTGAGAGATTTGTTAGATTTAGGCATGGGGACTGTATTTGCTGCAGTCATTCTAAATAGATCTTCTGTCTGAGCTCTCTCTCTCACACACACACACACACACACACACACACACACACACACACACACACACCACAACAAACACACAGACACATCTTTTCAGTCGAGCTCTACTCAACATCCATCTGTCACACTTCTTTAAAGATGACTGTCAATAGTCAGAGAGAGTGAAATAAACCCATTACTCTGCCAGGGTTAGCCATGTCACCAATAAACTGCTACGGTCTACATTTAAAGAGACAGTCTTTCACTCATGAACGGCGTAAAGAGTTACCAGAAAGAAAGGCGAAGAGAAGTCATGGACAGAGTGGAACAGCGCTGAACAGCTGACAGGGAAATATCACTCAGCTTCAGTGCTTACAGCGTTACTGCAGGTCAAGGTGAAGGAAAGAAGTCCACCTTTGCTCACAGCAGAAGGCTTAACCGAAGATTTCACAGATTTCTATTTGAAGAATGAAAAAGGACTTCAAAAATGGGGTGCAAAGATGACTAGTCTTGTGAAAAACAGATTAATTAAATATGAAGAAATGTGTTGAACTCAAATATGGGACTTCAAAAGTGAAGCAGAGCTACATGACAGACTGCATCCAGAACACTTTATGCGAAATTGAGGGCCTCATTTGGCTTTTAAATGATGGCACTGCTACAATATAAAGCTTGGAGGCAAACTGAGGAAAAGCACTCCACAAATCCAGTCTCATTGAGGCAGGTTTTGGCTGTACATTGTTATTTTATCACACATCAGAAGCTGGGGTTGTCTTGAGTTTGTGCTCTGAACAGTTAGTGTTCAGAACCGGCAATCAGACAGCCACCCACAGCAGAAATCAATGTTGATGTAAAAAAATATGAGTGTGTTTGGTGAGGGGGGAGTAACCCAGCCTGTGACTGTGTGTGAGTGTAAACCCATATATTAGCAATGCCTTTGCTGGGTCATCGCCACTGTCTCTGCTGCTACTCATGTCTGTCGGCTGATGAATGGCGTGTTTAAATTTCAACATCTGGCCAGAGGGAGGAGCGATGTCGTAGAGTATCACTCCCCAGAGGAGGAAGAAAATAAATACCAGGAGGCTGGGTGGAGACAGGAGGAGACTGTGGACAGAGGGGCTGCAGAATAAATTGAGGAAATGAAAACACTAAAGTGAGAGAAACTTTATGGCCTCAAGAAGTCACAGAAGAAATAGGAAATGATTCTGACCTGATCTTACATCAAGGACGGATTAACAATGCGCACCATTAATGGTACAGTGAGCCAGGAAAGAACAGTACCATTAGAATGTGCAGTGAGAGTGTCATTTGGTCATTAAAACACCATTTAGCTGCCTTGGAATTGAAACAAACAACTGCATCTACACTGAATTTCCTGGGTGAAGTGGGGCTAATGTGTGCTGAACATGGCATCCTTACATTATTAAGACAGGTCATTGATGCACTATCAGTGACCAAGATAGTCCTGAACAATTGCATAAACAATAGCTTGATTCTTCTAATCGCACAATACACCTCATCTTATGAATGATCCCGTGCTTTTAGTGGAAATATGAATTATCTGATAACAATGTTAAGTATTATTTTGTATATCTTCAAGATTAATTGTTCAAGTCAGTAAATTAATCTCCGACAGTTGTAAGTTTAATCGAATCATGTTTTAAGTAGCAATGCCAGAAAATTATTGGTTTTGGCTTCCAAATGTCAATATTTACTTTTCTATTGTGTATCTTATGATCGTAATCTTTACTGTGGTTTTACTGGCTCATCATTAGCCCAAAACCCAGACTTTGCCAAATTGTGACACATTTTGACATTTTATGGATTTCAGCAAAAGAATGAAACAACTTAGTTGCAGCTGTGTAATCATTCATTATTCATAAGTTTATCTGACTGTACCGCAGGTTATACTGTAAAAACACACTGGAGCATTTTAAAGTAAGTGAAAACCAAAAAAAATTAAGAAACACTACTTTTGGTAAATGCAATCTAATCTAAAATTCTAAAGTTGCCCTAACTTCTACAAATCATAACAAAAATCAATAATTGCTTAATTCAGTTGCTGGGACTAAAACCACAGTGTAACACCAGGCATCTCCAATGATAAGTAAAAGTCAAATTACTGCTATTTTTATCGCACATTTAAAAACAACAGTGCTTTCTAATTTAGAAATTTAGATTAATAGTACAAATTCACCTGACTAAATATTAAGGTTGAAACCCTACCATATTAAAGAGAAATACCATCCTCTGAGCATGCATTTGGAGACAGTGGAGACAGAGCAGGACCTCCAGCAGCACTAGGCCCAGGAAGGGCTGCAATCTAACTCGACTGCTTGTGGGGGAAGGGTCAAGGGCAGAGACAAAAGACAGTAGAGAAACAAGAGAACAGCAGTCTGTGTAATTACAGAGCGTACATGCAATCGAGTTTGCATGATTATAAAATGAGAGCCATTAAACAATGCCTCTGTAATTTGTTTTCAATAATGACTTTAAGACACCGGCAGCTGTGGGGATTGAACTTGTGATCTTTTAGCTGGGCTTCAACCAGTGTGGCACTGAGCTGTAATCACTGTCTCACCAGCACATTTGTACAATTCTCCTGTACTTCTTAATCCAACTCCTATCAGCTAATTTACCCAACGGTATGGCATGAATAATGCAGAGCAAAAAGTAAAATGTGCATCGGCAAAACACTGTGAGGAAGGGTATTAGTGAGGGGGGTGGAATAAGCGGTGGACTATTAATCTAAGACAGCACTGAGAAACATAGAGCGACCATGTAGACTGCTGCATGCTCATTCATCTGAACAAGGCAAAGGGGCAGATGGTGGCACACTACATTAACATATCACAACCTCAGAAATAAATTAGTTTCTCGGACTGTTCTACTTCATTACTAAACCCTAACTGTCTGTCAACAAACTGCCTTTCAGCTCCAATGATTTCCATCATCAAACAGGCAATGTGGCCGGGCCCATTTACCTAGCAGGACAAAACATGAAACTAGCTTTTCATGCTAAACAGCAAAAACTACACAAGGAGGCTGTGTTGTATAAAAAGATGACACGATGATCCTCAAGCTATGCATGTTTCCGTCTTGTAACTTGAACTACAAGTTCCGTAAATCAAAAATTATGGCTCGTGTCAACCAGCAGCCAAAGAAAGTTGGCAGCTGGTTGTCACCAGAATTTGTCAGAAGAGAAATTAAACAGAGTACAGTACATGTTGTTCAGATGTCTCCCAATTCTGTACTTCATATGGTCAAAGATACAAGAACAGAAAAACAGACAAACAGCAAAACACCTTCACAAACACCATTTCAGCTCTGCAAGGTTGTGAGCTCACAGTTGGATTCACCCGACAGAAATAATGCTGCAAAAAGGAACAGATTTATTCATGATAGTCAAATTTAACTCCAGAGAGAAAAGAGGGAGCAACACTTCCCAGAGCCACTATTTCAGCACAAACACGATGCCAAGTTCCTAGCTTTTGGTCTTTTGTTATTTTTCCTATACAGCACAGATCCATTATGTCTTAACTTCAGTCCCACAAGATCTACGCCCGTGCAGACATCGGTGATTTGTGCAGAGATGATCAACAGCATAGGTGCATGCCAAGAATCCAGTGGGAATAAATAATGAATTTCATCGGAATGGTAGAAGCATTTAGAGAGGCATAACCAGCCTTCTGTAGTTATGAAATTAAACATATGACAAGCAACTTGGGAGGACAGCTTACGATAAATATACAGCACCCCTTTATGCCAAATTGCCACTAAATGTGCAGCAGACCAACTAATGGTAAATCTCAGCTTTTCAAAGTAAAGTCCAAAATGACATCTTCATTTCTCTTACACACGTGGACAAAATTGTTGGTACCCCTCAGTTAAAGAAGGAAAAACCCACAATTCTCACTGAAATCACTTGAAACTCACAAAAGTAACAATAAATAAAAATTTATTGAAAATTAAATAATCAAAATCAGCCATCACTTTTGAATTGTTGATTAACATAATTATTTTAAAAAACAAACTAATGAAATAGGGCTGGACAAAAATGATGGTACCCATAACTTAATATTTTGTTGCACAACCTTTTGAGGCAATCACTGCAATTAAACGATTTCTGTATTTGTCAATGAGCGTTCTGCAGCTGTCAACAGGTATTTTGGCCCACTCCTCATGAGCAAACAGCTCCAGTTGTCTCAGGTTTGATGGGTGTCTTCTCCAAATGGCATGTTTCAGCTCCTTCCACATATGTTCAATGGGATTCAGATCTGGGCTCATAGAAGGCTACTTTAGAATAGTCCAACGCTTTTCTCTCAGCCATTCTTGGGTGTTTTTGGCTGTGTGTTTTGGATCGTTGTCCTGTTGGAAGACCCATGACCTGCGACTGAGACCAAGCTTTCTGACACTAGGCAGCACATTTCTCTCCAGAATGCCTTGATAGTCTTCAGATTTCATCGTACCTTGCACACTTTCAAGACACCCTGTGCCAGATGCAGCAAAGCAGCCCCAAAACATTACTGAGCCTCCTCCATGTTTCACCGTAGGGACAGTGTTCTTTTCTTGGTATGCTTGGTTTTTGAGTCTATGAACATAGAGTTGATGTGCCTTACCAAAAAGCTCCAGTTTGGTCTCATCTGTCCAAAGGGCATTCTCCCAGAAGCTTTGTGGCTTATCAACATGCATTTTTGCAAATTCCAGTCTGGCTTTTTTATGAGTTTTTTTCAGCAGTGGTGTCCTCCTTGGTCGTCTCCCATGAAGTCCACTTTGGCTCAAACAACGACGAATGGTGCGATCTGACACTGATGTACCTTGGCCTTGGAGTTCACCTTTAATTTCTTTGGAGGTTGCTCTGGGCTCTTTGGATACAATTCCAACGATCCGTCTCTTCAATTTGTCATCAATTTTCCTCTTGCGGCCACGTCCAGGGAGGTTGGCTACTGTCCCGTGGGTCTTGAACTTCTGAATAATATGAGCCACTGTTGTCACAGGAACTTCAAGCTGTTTAGAGATGGTCTTATAGCCTTTACCTTTAAGATGTTTGTCTATAATTTTTTTTCGGATGTCCTGGGACAATTCTCTCCTTCGCTTTCTGTTGTCCATGTTCAGTGTGGTACACACCTTTTCACCAAACAGCAGGGTGACTACTTGTCTCCCTTTAAATAGGCAGACTGACTGATTATGAGATTGGAAACACCTGTGATGTCAATTAAATGACACACCTGAGTTAATCATGTCACTCTGGTCAAATAGTTTTCAATCTTTTATAGAGGTACCATCATTTTTGTCCAGGCCTGTTTCATTAGTTTGTTTTTTTAAATAATTATGTTAATCAACAATTCAAAAGTAATGGCTGTTTTTGATTATTTAATTTTCAATAAATTTTTATTTACTGTTACTTTTGTGAGTTTCAAGTGATTTCAGTGAGAATTGTGGGTTTTTCCTTCTTTAACTGAGGGGTACCAACAATTTTGTCCACGTGTGTATATAGCCAAAATAAGAGTCTGTATTGTAGCTACACTTAATAAATGACCTTAAAGACTTTATCGGCTTCAAAAATATGATTAATTTCCTAACCAGGCATGAGTTGTTTTAGCACTAAAATCCATTAGGATCCTTGCTAGCAATGCAAGAGGGTGCAAGTGGTTGTAGTGAAAAAGTCATCAAAGTCTTGCAATAATAGATTTTTTAAAAAAGAATAGAGGTCACAGTTTTCATTACCAAATGGTTACAGAAAGTCCAATGAAGTAATGCAGATCACAAGTCACATTCTGATAACATTCATAATCTTGCTGCACTGCAATTACAGCAAAGCTGGCTGCTGCGGGTCACAGTAATGCGACAGTCACAGGCTATAACTCTGTCCCATTGGGTGGCAGCTGGGACGTCTGCAGAACAGGATCCCAAATTAGGCTTCAGTCACCTGAAAGGTTACTGATGAAACCAAGTCACAAGACCTCCATTAGCTCTCACTAAAATTGTTTCGACACACATCAGACACCATAGTATAATGAGATGTTACTCTATTCATAGCCTTGTGTCTCCATCAGAACAACAGCACACATCCAGGGCCAGGACTGTGGGCACCGGCTCCGAGCTTCCTAAAAAGGTAGCCGACTATGAAGTTATGAGTGCCCTTAGCAGATGCACAAACAAGGTGTCTGACTGATGTGGCTTAACAATGGACAGCAAAGCATGCTAAGCAGCTGTGGTATTCTCAAGAGACTATGAGCCAAGCTTTTCACTTCCTGCGTATTTATAGCAAAGACAAAGAGCAGTTAAAACCATAGACACTTCATAGAAGTTGAGAATATACAATCATTTTATGTGCACTTCATACAAGTTGAGAATACAAGTCCATGAGCAACTGCATTGTCTGGAAGACGCAGCTCGATGTAATAAGTAAAATGAACGGTTGAGAGCGTCCTTCTTTGTTTTGCACCCTCGCATTTCCTAAACAAAAGGGCAAAGCCATAATAATTTGTCACCTGTGCAAGATATAGCAATCAGTGGTACACACTTCAAATTGCAGATCCAACCATGAGCCGCAGCAGCCGAGACTATAACCTACACTTGTTTTTATCACAAATATATTGCCAAGTGATTTCACAAACAAGTTTTCCAATTTTAATGAAAATTTAACTTCACGTTTCAATCTTCACACCACAGGGACCAATTTTCTTCTGTCGGTTTTTAGTGTTGCATTCACAAAGAAGATAATCGCTATGAATACTCTAGGTGTTAATGTAATACATGTTCATGTTTTTGATCGGGAGTGACACGTTTCATCCTGGTAAAACAAAAGCTCTGCGTTCGTTAAATGCAGAGACTATTAAAAACCATGAAGACTGCAGCCTAGACTGGCGAAGCCTCAGCGTCTGTTGCAGCTCACAGTGTGATGGGAGTTAGTGTTGCAGGGAATTGATTATGGTGAATACAGAGGACACAGTGACACTGTTACCCATGGGGTCCTCTACCTACTAGAAGTGGTACAAAATGCCGTTGTTAAGTTGGACTGTTTCCATGGAGACCTGTCAAATCAAGACAGACTGAAGATCTCTGCTGAGTAAACTGTCAGCTCAGTTGTACACACACCAGATGAAGAGGACATCACAGTCAGCACCACATGTACACATAGTAGACACTTCCTCTGCTATATGTGAACCCACTACACAGTCAGCCATCTGACCATTCATATGTTCTCAAATAGTCCAATTACAAAACTTTGTGAAACACGAAACTGACTTTTCTTTGCTCGTATTGTAAACGGTCCATTATATAGAACTTGATGAATTTATGCCTTCTTAAACTGTAGTCTTTTATGAAAATGGCAATGTTTTCATGGGGTCTCTGTTGACATACACAGATCAGCCACAATTTGAAAGAAAAGCATTGACAGGTGAAGTGATCAACATTGATTATCTTGTTACAATTACGGCTGGACCCGAATATCCGATCGGTATGGTATCTCAGTATTTATTGTCAGATACCCTCCGAACGTTACGATCCGATCCGACTATTCATCTGTACCGCCGCCGAATATCCGGAGCCTACAAATTGCCATTCGGGCCAGCACTAGTTACAACGGTATCTGTCAAGGCGTGGGCTGTATTAGACAGAAAGTGAACAGCTAGGTTTTGAAGTTAGTTAGTTAGTGACAGATCTTGCAGAGTGCTCCTGGTATGCGGCATTTTGTACCTACCAAAAGTAGCCCAAGAAAGGAGAGTTGGTAAATGAATGTTGGGAGCGAAGGCTTGCCTGTGCATGTTACTTTGACGTGTTGTACTCTCCTTAACATTAAATGCAGAGCACGTGCAAGCTTCAGTGCAACAGTGTTCCCTGGTGGCAGTGTCCTCTTTAAGCAGATTAATGCACCCTGCCACACTGCAAACATTGTTTAGGAACGATTTGAAGAACATGCCAAGGACTTCACATGTTTACTTGGCCCGTTTAATTCCCCAACATCAATCCGATCAAGCATCTGTGAGATGTGCAGGGAAAGCAAGTCCGATCCATGGCGGAACCATTTCACTACTTACAGGATGTAACAGATCTGCTGCTAATGTCTTGATGCCTGATACCACAGCAGACCTCGGGCGGTTTGTGGAGTCTATGGTTCGATGGGTCAAAGCTGTTTTGGTGGCACAAGAAGGACCTACGCATTAGGCAGGCATCTATAATGTTGTATCTGACCGGTGCCTATACTGACAGACATTTTTCCTCTGGCATTAGTAAAAATTTATGCTTTTTCACATTTTTTTAAATCCTGGATGAGCTGTTTACACATTCTTTGTGGATGTAGCAGCTACAGTCTGCAAAATGAATTAAATATACCGGCAACACAGTTCTACAAGGATCACAGGGAAAGGTGTAAAAGTCCGCTTCAATTAATATTAATATAGCTAAAAAAAGAAATGATCTAAAAACTTTTTGTTTCAGTTCACAAGTCAGAAATTAGACTCAACAATAACTACACTGCGAGTCAGTTTTAGCAGGTAATCGTGTGTGTGGTATCAGAAAAATACAGAGAAGACACCTTTCTGACACAAAAATAGCAAATATCGCATCTCATATTTTTCTTACAGTTATTACAGTGCGTTATTATCCATTAACCAGAGGTAAGAATATCCAGACTTTTCAGCATTTTGCATCTTTAAGTAAATGTCACAGACACCAATCAGGGTTAATATCATGATAAGTACGTAGAAAGAATTATGTTCTTACGGCTGGGAGTTTGGTAAAGGTTAATCTATTCCCTGACGTTGTGATGACATTTTGAAATGATGCTAGCGCTGGAATATCTCACTGTGCGTTCAAAATTTCCCCCTGCACTGCATGCAATATAAACTCTACCAATGCACTGGCATATGGAGCTGAGCACACACTAAATGCAAAGAGGAATATATTTTATAGCAATATATTTTTTTGTGTTCTGCTGCTGTGCTCACCAAGATCTCTAGCGTTCACTTCTGTTGTGCTTCAAACACAAGCTCAGGCTAACATGCATGTTGAAGAGCAATAGCCATCCGTAATATTGCCATAACTATTCATTACATCAGTGGCAAGGAAAGAAATATCCTCCTCAGACCCCCTCTATCATTCCTTTCCGCCTCGGGGAATTCACTGAAGGTTAATTTATTTAAATCTCCCATCCACTCATCTCTATTCCGTTAAACTCACTAAGAATCTTTGGTTTGCAGTCTAATCCGCTTTCTACTGTCAAAGGCCCGTGCTCTCTCTGCAATGCAGTGAGTGAACAACTGCGTATGTGTGTTAACGAGACAACACAGCAGTCGATAAGGTCATGTTAGCTTACACATGCATGGTCCATGTCCTTTTAGAGTGATGCATACTGCTGGACTAATAAATCTACAAGGCTCTCATGCTAGGAGACAGTGAAGTTAAAACGTTGGTCCCTCCCAAGAGACTTGTTCGTTTCTACTGTCCTCAAGGCCACAGAAAGTCTAAGCTCCTGCCATCTGTTCTCTGCTTTGAAAGACAGGATACTTCAATGCAAGTGGGGTATAGTCAGATCGCGCTATCAACAATTAGGCTCTGGTACTGAGGATATCCTGGCTATGTGGGCAAGTGCCGTATCATTATTACAACATGGCACACGTTACGAGCGGCACTCTATTCCTAATTACTTTGGAAATGCACAGCCTTCCCTTAAATAGTTGCTGAAGCTATTTGCAGTCTGTCAGAAAAACATCCAGCCTATGTTGATGTGTTTTTGTGCTGCAGAGAATTGGCTAATGAGACATTCACCAGCTCCAGCGGACTTCAACAATGGCATACTGAGAGCTGCGAGTGTCCAAGTGCGGACACGAGCGGCTGCCTTTAAAGCACTCGACTCAACACTGTACGCCCATTTTTTACTCGGTCTGTCACATCAGGAGATTTACTTTAAAACTTTAGTTTCTGAAACTTAAGCATATACACGGAGAGCCCCACTGCTGCAGTGTGATGTAGTCTTCATGCATTCCATAGCATATCAAGTGTTAATTCAAAATAAGCAGATGAAACTGAACAGAACTCATAATCTTGTCATAGAAAGATATCGCTCCGTAAGACTCAGGAATAATTCATTCCTCCTTAGTAAAACAAGATTAGGTCAGACTGATTTTTAATAGAGCTTCAATGTATATCACCATCTTTTGGCACCGGCTGCTCGTCCATAAACTTTGATTCTATTTAACACCACCTCTTGATCTCTCCCATCTGTCTTCTAAAACAGGCTTCTCTTACTTATGCCTTTCTCCTCCCTCCAGTGCTTAGCCACTATCCACTTCTTTCAGGGGTTTTTTCTAATTTCCTGCCTGTCCTGAAATCTCTGCTGCTCTATTATTTGTTTCAGATCACCTATATTTTATCCTTGTGAGGGAATGGCCTGAAACAGAGGACATTGGAGATTTATGATGAGCAGCTGCCTTCGCTGACACAAGCTTTTAAAAGCAGCAAGATATACTGCTCCAACGTTTCGCCTTTGATTGCGTGAGTCCAACTTTTGTCTTTCAATAGCCCGCTGCAGGACATATCCAATATCTAGACTTATTAATAATTTAAATCTGAAGAGAAAAGACAGAATAAGAAATTAGACAAAGGGAAGGGGCACTGGGAGGAAACGACACACTAAAGGGGAAGAGTTTTTTCTCAAATGAAAATTTAAATATTCCTGTCATTCATTTCCTGTATATTTAATGCCCTTGTCTGTCACAAAGTCCCAAAAGATCAAAAACTACGGTCAAAGATATACTCTCAGACAAAACTGAATGAGGCTTAACAACAAGCTAGTACTACTTGATAATCTTTCATTCAAGCTCAATCTCTCCTTTTAAACTTAAATCATTCTCTGCCTCATTTGTCTGTACTTGCCTCAGGTGAAAGGGTCACCAGAGTATTTACTACAGTCATTTTCAAAAGACTGTTTTGTAGCTTTCAGTGATTTAATTTATTACTGCAAAGACCCAAGGCCGCGAGGATGGCACACACGCATTTCTTATAAAGCTGGTGTAATTCATTGTTCCTTGATGATCTTCTTTAAGAGCATTTTATCAGAGGAGATAAAGTTGATGTCTGCGATAGCCCATAAAGAGAACTAATGAGAGTAGGTTACAGTTCAAAAAAGATAATGTTTAAAACAAAATGGGACATTGGGCCCTGGAGCCACTGGCACATGAGAATGAGCACTATTAGGGTAAATCAACTCGCAGCCACTCCAAAAGATTAATTTTCTTGACTCAGCTGGTGTCACAACTTCACAGATTTCTTTGCAAACCATGTTTAAGCTTGGTTTTGAATAGCACGCCCACACCTTGTCAGTACGCTTCAGAACATCCCAGAGGCCGTACTTAGTTTCAAGGAGAGTAGATAAGAAGCCTTATTCCCTTGTGTGTCAATTAATACTTGTAAAAAAGTGCTCCTTAGCCGTTTGTCCTATTTGTCTTGTGCATGCAGCTTCCTCTCTCTTCCCCACTCTGAGTGTGACTGAATCTGTATCCAAATGTATCAGACCCCCTGAGTGACAATTCAAGTGAGATCTCGCTAGCTGTGGATGCAACAGCCCGTTTTCAAAAGACAATTCTTCGCCTTTGATGCTATTTCGGGATGAAGCTTCCAGGTCTGGAGAGAAGAATTACCAGATGGCTACTTGTCATTCTCCAGGAGTCGGAGCTCTGAATTCTGGTCCAGCAAGCAGAAGTCCTCACTGTGAAGACTGATGCAGATCACGATCTGACAGGGACGCACATGCTGCCTTGATATTGCGGCTGATTAGCATACAAGTAAACGCAATTTTTGCTACCACCTCCAAACAGTTTTGTAAAAATCAAAGCTGAATCGCTGTTAAAAACTTGACAGCTGGGAATGTGGCATTGCAGGGCTAGTGATCAGTGACTTCATGTGGTATACGACTCCTTGATTTTAGCTATCATGGCTCCTATCTAAAGACAATCTAGTGGCAGTTATTTCAGCTGTGCCTATTTATAAGCTTTAACTTGTGGATGAAGAGTAAATGATACAGCTAAGGCCAAACCACAGTTTTAACAGAGCTGTTGTTGGAGCAAAAATAAAACTCAGAAATGCCAGAATAAATAAAAACTGAGTCACATAAAGAGAAGCTATGGTTTATGACAACTTGGGTTGTATTTCTGTAGCTCCGGCAGTCAGTGCTATTGACTATAACGAGTTCACACAAAAAATAATTGCTGAGTGTGGACACGCTGCTAAAAATAAGTTCAAAGGGGTAACAAACTCAAGTGGTCTGACGCTGCAGATGTGAAAAGTTGTGAGAAATTCTCTCAAAGTCTCTTTTTCACACAACTATTTCTGTCATTTTTTTTGTTTGTGCAACCAAGTGAAACACCATAAATGCTTTCTTGGAGAGACTGTGTGAGAGTGTCATAATGCCTATATGGATGATTCACTGTGCCTTACCACTGACTAGAACTCCTCTCAGACATGGGATATGCAACTTTGCTGTTTGTCTGATAAAGAGACAGCATTCTGTCATTCAGACATATGTCACTTGGACACTATTGTTGTTCATGGCTTCATTCAGACATGCCACAGCGATGGAAAGTTTAGAGTAGTCATCACAAAATTGGACCTCAAATGATGTATAATGCACAATAAGATTCTAATAAACAAAAGACTAAATCTAAATTAATCAAAAGCTTATCAAAAAGTCCAAATAACTAATAGCCGAGTATATATGATTTACTAAAAATTCTGCCCTGCCGGTATTAAATAATACCCAAATCATCATAAATTAAGCATAATAAAACAACAAACCAGACAAACTAAGCTTCAACTCCTGTGTATATTTTGTCAAAACTGGGATTACATTCATTATGAATGTGTCTCATTAATGTGAGTTGTTAAACATCATTCTCATCAGTAAAGTTGTTTTTATAGACATTTTAGTTTGTTATAGATGTGAAATTATAGAGAAAGATGAATGAGAAAAGTGTTTTGTGATTATCGCAGAGTGTTTCTTCTGCATTTTCAGAGGTATTTCTGGAAAAATCCTACGCTTCAAACAACTCAAAGTACATCACTTACGAAAAGGAGTGCAAGTCTGAAAGAAGCTCCAGACACCAGTTCTTTTGCAAGGCCCGCAAGTCCTTTTGTAACAGCTAGAAAGACTTTTTGGCTTCAAACGTGGTCTAGTGACACTTTGTACATACTAGTTTGTTTTAAGCTTTTGGCAGCATTAACTTCTGAATGCTCACTTTCAGCTTTTGCCTCAAAAAAGTGGTTTGTTATCTGGATTTTTGTCAGCTTGTTTACAAATTATATGTGGTTGTTTGAAAGCCCGTTTTTCTTACCCCGACTGACCTACATTTTTTATATTGAGTGCATCATCATGATGGATGGAACAGCTGGTGTGCAGAGTTGGAGGATTTGTTAGAAAGCATAAGAATAAGGGAGTAAGCTTCCAAAATACTTCCATGGCACTTCCCATGATAGAACTCAATAGTGTTTTTTCCGAGATCAATCTTGTTTGATGACGAGTAAAGAGATCTTCATGTGGAAATGAGCAGAACACAATTTTAATATTTAATGGAGAACAGAATGAATGAGGTTTCTATAGCCATGTGTCAACACTGCTCGGACTCAAAATTGATACAAAAAAATCAAAAAAGATTCAACAATTCTTCAAAAATAACCAAACAATAACACAGCAAAGACCATTCAACTTTGACGCCTTCCAAACAAACTTGCTGTTTTGTCCTTTTTTGCCCTCAACAAGTACAAACACGGTAACATTTGGAGCCGAAAGCACAAAAAAAAATTGTTTAGTCACACATGAGGGTTCTAATGGGCCCTGTGGCAGAAAATGTCAGCACTCATTGTCTGAAGGCTCTTGTTGTTTTGTCAGCGGAAAACAGGAGGGAAGGTGTTGGTGGCAAACGGGGCTTTAGTGTGCCACAAGGAATTATTCAGTGAAGCAAGAGAAACTTCTTCCTGTAATGACCAGGGAACAAGTCAGGGAGAATCTATTCCAAGCGCTGCTCTACTGTAATTTACAGCATAAATAAAGCAAACAGCCAAAGTGGGGCACAACAGCGCAAAACATCTTTGTTTTACTTTGGGGAGGCTGGGAGCGGTCGGGGTCACGATAGGTTGCACTCAGTCAAGTAACCACCCACTTAGGAACACTGTGATTTATTTAATTTATTCAAATGCCTTGGGTTTCCACCGATGCATGCTGAAGCACAGCTCTGACTCATTTAAAGAGAGAAACATAGTGACAAAGGGTAAAGTGAATCATCTTTTTAACGTGACCCCTGGTGCAAATTTCACTAGCAAAGTATGCCACTGTAGGGAGAATAGTAATACATCAGACTCTGAATACTAAGTCAAAATGGCAAAATGATACCAATAACCGGTGCTGTCAGGGAGGATATACGTAAACCATATTCATGTAAATGTTGTGAATAAAGGAGTTTGGAAGCGCAATAAGAGAGTTTGGCGGACTTGTAGCAGCAGGAGGAACATCAGCAGTGTTTCTAAGTACTTTGGTAAGCTAATGAATTTGTTTCAGAGGGGAGAAAAAAAATGTCCTGAGAGTTGAATTGAGTTTTGGTTAGCTGTAGTTAAGTACAGACATGTGTATGAATGCAGCCAGAATAATCAAATAACGAAGAGGAGGATGTCAAATAATCCATTCATATTGTTGTTCCATTGAAGGCATTTATCTTTTTTTTTCTCCCCTAGTGTAACATTTCACTGCTTCCATCATCTTAAATGCTCGGATTTGCTGCTTTTCTCCGATTTGTAACACTGTAGCCTTTGGTTCAGTTCTTGGAAATCATGATTTTCTTTCCTCTGCCAAAATGATAAATTGAGTAGTGAAAAAAAAGTTTCAATCTTTCAATGCATACCTTGGAAAAAAAAAAAAAAATGTGTTCAGAGATGTGTATATTGAAATGCAACAGCAGACACCCTATTAATAACATTATTTATAAAAATCAAGATCAAATAGTGTCATAACAGACTCCAGATCTGCTACTGAAGAAACTGTGCTCACATCTACCCACTGATGTTCGATCACAGCTTTACTTTGTCAAAGCCGTCTCCTCACTGCTCATCTCCCTTGCCAACAAGTGCCAGAATAAAACACATTTTGTGACTGGTGTCATTGTGCAGATGCCAAAACTGCCTTTTGAAATATAAATCTTAAGTGGTTGTTCTAAAAGCTGGCTGTAAATAAACCAAACTATCTGTTCGTTTTTTTTCTAAGAGTGTTTTAACTACCTGTGCCTGTGTTCAGTTTATCAAAGCCAAGAGAAATATGTGTACTAAAATATATATACGACCTATCCTATGTGCAATTCATGTCTCATGGAGCCAAAAGAATTAAACAAACAACTGCAGGGATAAGCTTTGAAGAAAAATCTGCTACTAAATTTGTTCATTGCCAAAAAGGATAGGCTAATTGGATTCAGTCATAATGAGTCAACAGTCATTTCATGTCCTGTCAACAAATTAGCAGTGGGTCAGAACTGCAGGGTGAACATCAATATGTCCACTGTACATTCGTGCCATATGTCGAGTCACTCTGTCCAGTTACTCTGACAGTAGTTATGGACAACTCTGTTGCTGGAAATGTGCAAAGATAAAGTCTGAGTCAGGTTTCAGCTCTGCGACGACATCTCCACAGCTAATCTACAATTTCTCTTCTCATTCTGCCCCAATTCAGGAGCTGTGTCACACAAATGTAGCATGGCAGCCTTGAGTGCTTAGATAACCATCTGCTGGTCTCTCTGAAATCACTTGTACATTCCCAGCTGTTTGCACATTCCATGCCACCTCTCCAGGGACTAGCTTTCGATAATTTGACAGATAAACCAAACAATAACACTGCAATAAAATCATCTACAGAGTTTCACTCTGCAGTAGCTGTGTCTCCCTGATGAATACTACAGAAAGAGGACAGGAAATGACCTTTGCAGACAGTAATGGCCTGGTCATGGAGGAGATCAGGACAAAGGCAATTAGGCAGTTTATAGATCACACTTATATAGCTATACAGGAGGCAGCCAAGCCCAGCAGAGGCCAGCCAACCAACGGAATGAATAAAGAGTCCCACTTCCATGTGAAGCATATATCCATTAAGAGATCTAATGCACTGAACGAACGCAACAGCAAGCCTTTCAGGACCTGAAACACAGTAATAATGCAGCGTCTCCTTGATCTGATTTTATGTTATATCGACAGTATGGCTTATACAGAACTTTTTTCTTTGAGTTTGGCTCGATTTTGATTCAATTCAGGCAGAACTTTTAGTGACGAGGGGGGAAAAAAGCAACGAGAAGGTGAAGAAAATGTACTTTTCTTATTCGAAATGGTTCATTCAAGAAAGAGAGTTCTGCAGTTTTCTCTTCAGTCTCCATTTCCAAGTTTGCCCACAGCACAACACAATGTCTTCTGAAAAACAGCACAGCATCGGTAAACTTAATACCAATATAACAGGCTACTGTATTTGCTTCTGCCCCATGTCCTAAAAATATAATTTCTTTCTCCCTCACAACATAAAAAAAATAAACTTCAGTCAATTGCTGGTGACAACTTATTGGGTGCCGGTTTGTGATTGTGCACAAAAAGTATACTCCAACATGTAACAACTTTGTTTTCAGCAAAGGAGAAATTGCTGCATTGCCCGAGAACATTACTTATCCTGTGGAGAATGCATTATCACTGAAATAGGAGAGCAGAACCATGATTTTAACTACAACTATTCAGTGATTTCAGTCTCAATTGATGGCACTATGCTTCTCAAATCAAAAGAGTACTTGTGTGACAGAAGAAGTAGCTACCAGGTTCATTCCACACCCTGTATTTGTTTTTTTTGACTGAAAAACTCATGTGTCTGACGCTTTCATCTAATTCATGAATTATACACACTTGACACAAAGATGAACTCTGGTATGCATCAATGATAGCACTCTAACTGTATTGCACGAGAGGAACAAAACATTCAATATCTCATTGCAACTATTCGTTGATGTTTGGGTAATATGCATCATTATTTAACCTTGATGCTTTAGTGTGAAATATCTACAACAGTCGGGAAAAAAAACTCTGTAGCTAGTAATACAAACGTGGGAAATTCTCATAAAAACCCAGCAAGTCCTGTATACATAAACATTTATCTGCTAGTCGACCACAGCTCTGGGTAAGTTGCTATAATTACCCAGAGTCAGTGCCACACACATTTATACATCATTATACTTCACCTCATCAACTCCATCTTCAGACATTTCATTGCATATACATGGAATCTAATATAATAATAACTAATACTCAAAGTCCTTACTCTAATCATGGGCTCTTAAAAGGTTGTCAAACAAGAGTAATTCTGTAAATTTTTATTCTCGGCCCTTGGTCTGGAACAATAAATTGCTTCAGGCATGCCAAACAGGTGCACCATCTAAACCTATTGGAAAACAGGATCTGGATGTTAAAACCGAATGCCGCAAATGGATTTTGAGGGATAGACGCGATAATCTACTGATGCACAAGTGATTTGTGGAAGAATTACAAACAGATTAGTTCGGACTTTTCATTATATAGAACCGGCCTCACTGCAACATGGACAGACCTCTAAATACCTTGAAGCCCTCTAGTAACCACCCTGTCCCAGAGCAGCCAGCCAACAGCTTGTGCTATTTCTGGATGATGGACCACAGCAGAACCCTAATCCTGTCTGTGCTACAGGACCCAGTTCCATACCAGTGGGCTGAAATCCTCAGAGGACCATAGCAAGATCACTAATGAATGATGACGAACATCATGATGCAGTTTTCATCCCTGGAGTGTGGACGGCAGGGCTGCACGAATATTTTGATCAATGATGAGACTTGCATCAAAATAAGGTTATTCACATGAAATCAGTGCATCTCCTAGAGGCAATATATAAATTAATCTGTGCCCAAAACGCTTCACTTGCTGAACATCTGTTTTTCCAATAGACACTGTAATTTACCAATGTTCCCTAAACACCTCATATGCAGATTGCAGTACATGCTAGACAGACAGCTGAGCACAGACAAGCCTCCTGTCTCTCCACAGTTACTGCACCAAGAATTACTTTGAAGAGAGTGAAGTAAGACGTTTCAGTGTATGATTTACCCAAGCTGAAAAACCAAGTGTTTAATCAATATTAGAGTCTATCAATATTAGAGCCCATCAGGTTCATTTATGTATGTAGAAAGCCAAAAATCAAGATTGATATGGGATTAATACTGCAGCCCCAGTCAATGGTAGAAGATTTGAAAACATTATGATGCATCATATGCTGATAACTCAGGGAAATGTCATAATGTGAAGTGAAATCTGCTGCATTTTGATGCCACGAGTGCCTCCAAAAACGAGGATCTAATAATTTATTGAGCCTGTATTCATGTTAGACTGACACCCAAATGTTTAATACACATTCTTATCAATAAAAAATATATAGAATAAGAATAGTCTATTCCTGCAGAGATGTTTTCAGTTATCTTGGAAATAGTGAAAAGTTGAAGAAAGAATGAAAAGTTGACAAACAAGACTTCAAACATCTACAGATTTTGCTGATGAAGCTTATGCAGTATCATAGCTACTAAAGGGGCTCCAAGGTACCACTACTTCGTCAATAATAAGGATATTGTTGAAAAATATTCTACTTTTTCTAACCACAGTTCTAGTGAAACAGCAAGATACAATAATCAGAGTTGTCATTTCTGTGACTTCTTTTATGTTCTACAGTAGCAGGATAGTAAGGCAAAAATGAGCAACTTTTATCCCGTTCAGCTGATTTTGAGGGCGCTTCCCCCACAGTAACGCTCTCTCAAGTTCTCAAGAGCCCCCTCTTCAGAAATCATTCAAAACCCAGTCACTGTTTTGGAGCCTGTTCCGTTTCTCTGCTGTCCAAGTGTCACAGCCTCTCTATTACAGAGACTCAAAGACTGGATGTGAGATTTGAGCAACATGTACAAAGCGTGGCATGCTAAGACAATTAAACACAATCCTAAACAACTCTTCTGCCATGGGACTATCTCTCATCCCCATACTGTTCCGTTTACCTTTAAGCAGCTCCTGCGGATTAAGTTCTCCCTTGGATCCACATTAATGAGAATTTGTGTGACACGTCACTCACACAGAGAAACCCACTTCAGCAGCCCTTCTCCACCTTGTTCTCAACCATGAATTCCCTATTCCAAAATTAATTTGCAGTTAGAAAGGCATTATTCTTGAGTGCTGCTTAAGAGGCATCTTCATCTCGCCTGTTCTCTTGGTTGGTAGTGTTGGCTAATGAGGGCCTGGTCAAAACTGACGCTGACAGCTCAGCTCTTTAAACGCCTTTATCAAAATATTGCTTAAGGGGAGATTTGAGCAGCCAGTTGCCCATATGAACACTTCTACCATGGGTATAGCGCTCATTTCCCCACAGCACTGTTTACCTGCAGGCTACATGTCCAGCTCCTGTGTGTGGCCGGCCACATTCAGACCGACACTTGTCAATAAATAACAGGGAATGAATACAGAAGAAACGTGTAAAAATACAGGGAGCGGCAGCAAGCCAAATCTAAAGGCAGTCTACAGTATATACAGACATTAGGTTTGAGTCCTTTTGACACATAACAGTATGAAGAGGTTTTTTCAATGACTGGGTTGCTGTCTTGCTTATCTTGTATGTATACATAGTGACGCACACGCTCTTGAGTGACACCATATACAGACACTTCGTATTTCACTGAGCTACAGGTGGTAGCAATGTGCCAAGAAACTGCAATATGCCAGCAAAGGAAGGAAAGAGGAGAGCTGCTTGCCAGAAAACACAGATGTAAACAATGCAGGATCCAAACTCCACAGGGTAGCATTAGAGGACAAGTTCAGTGATATTTTATATACGTTTTATTATGAACAACAGCCATAGAGACCAAAAAAAAAAAAATCAACAATAAATTATTTCTAAAAACAGATATTGTTGCCAAATGCATGATGCAGCCTATTGCAGACTTACGCTGTTGTGCAAGAACTATTACAACAAATGAGTTGATTGACATGCCGATCCCCCATATAGATACCAGATCACTAATGCAAGTACTAGCATATTGACTGTATTCATGCTTGGCAGCATATTCTTTCTCGTTTTGTTTTTTTATAAAAAAGGTACATATTATACATGGATCAGTCACAACATTAAAACCACTGACAGATGATGCGAATAATGTTAACCATCTCATTACAATGCACTGTTCTGCTGGGAAACCTTGGGTCCTGGCATTCGCATGGCTGTCTCTTTGACACGTACCACCCACAAAAGCATTGCTGCAGACCAAGTAACAGCAGAACCCAAACAGCAGCAGTATCAAGGCACCATTCCACCTTGGAAAAGCTTGAGGAACATGCCCAAGGGCCAAAAGCATCAGGTCCAGCCTCCAGAAGTCCCACAGTCCTAATCTGACTTGAGCATCCATGGGCACCAGAACAAACCTGATCCACAAAACCCCACCCAGCACACAGGACATCCTGGTTCCAGACACCACGCAACACCTACAGAGGTCCTTTGTCCATGCCCTAGTAATTCAGAGCTGTTTATGCGACACAAGCGAGGCCAACACAACATTTTACAGGTGGTTTTAATGTTGTGGTTGATCAGAAGTGTGCAGTATTCAAACCACTAAGAGCTGAGTTTCACAAACCATGCTCCTTAACGTTTAACATGCAAAATAAAATGCATAAAAATAAAATTATAATATTGAACAGCACCTCTCGTAGAAATTGCGATGGACGATTTGGTGGAAAGAAAAAAACAGTGCTTGAACTTTCAGCACTGCCATAACCCGTTTAATATGTGGTTAAAACAACAGTGGTGATAAAGCCTGACAATTAGGATGAGGGATAAATCCAAGCTGAGAACATTTCTGTCTGCGCCAGAACTTGTCACGATATCATCTGCCATTAGACGTCTGGACAGATGCCAAATCTCCATATCCTAGACCACCACCGCAATGACACCCTGGCCAAGCTCTGCGTAAAGAAACGAGAAGCAAGTCGAGTAAACAAGATGAATCCTTTCCATTAACAGAAGGACTGCGGGCCCTCCTGCCATTCCACCATTAATTATCTGGTCTTATGGGAAGATTAGGGGAGAAAAACTAAGCCAACAGTCAGACTCCACTGAGTGGGCCTCCCCTGTTTAATTACCAAAGCAGCACAAACAAATGAAGCCACATAGATCATGCAACAGGATAGCTCCGGAGGCTATGATTTGGCTGAGCTTGGCTCTGCTCCTTTGTGTTTCCTTTGTTCTCTTCTGTCTCTCCTCGTGCCATCTATCCATCCATCACTCATCAGAGCAGACTGACTTGGGACTGTACTCACACCGTTATTAATGGATGAAGCGATGAGAGAGGATACAGGACAGAAAGGCTGCGACAAGCACAAGATGGCAATGACTGATCATTTAATATGAAAAAAGCCTGTAAGGTGTTACCAGAATTTGCTCAGGGATGTTTACTAACAGTGTACAAAAATCCTCAGCTGCTGTCGCTCGAGCAGCCTGAGAACTCAGGCTTCACTGCAAAAAGGCAGAATAAAAATAACAACCAAGGTTAACGAACTGATTTACTTTTATGACTCATTATTACAATTTCAGCTTCACCTCTTTCAAGCTTCTCTTACACTTGTATCCTTAGAGAAGCTTTTCATATATGCAACATGAATAAACATTACATGAAACTAATTTTCAATAAATTGAGTTTTGAATTTATCTATATTTTCAGTATTTTTAAAACAAAAATGCTAATCTTTTCCTCATCCCAGCTGCAAAAAGAGAGAATTTCCAGTTTTTATGATGCATGATAATGGAGTAAATTTCTTTGAACAAGCAATCTAGTTATTTTTTTAATCAGCAAAATGGACTGCATCATGTTTAACAATTCCAAATCAAACATGCATTGTTGTTCTCTGGATAAACTGTGTTACAGTATGAAAGCAAAGCCACGAGAATTTTTCCTTTTCATTTGTCATCTTTTTGCTTTTCCTATTTTCACAGTCAGTCTCGTATCTCTTGGTAAATAACCGTAATGAGCATATTTTCAGTGACATTCTCTTTAAGGTTGACTCTATGACAACCTAATGGAGCAGACTCAACCTGAAAGAACAGAATGATACATTGTTAGAAGGGAACACTAATAATTACCAATCAATTCAGATGGATGTGAATTACAACAAAATGGAGATGAGCTGGGGAACATTAAGTCGCTAAAATAATCACATCTCCTTGAACAATAGGACTACATTTTTAGAAGGCATGTGAAAATCAATTTACAAGCATATGTAAATCCTTCTGGGGGGTGGGACTGAGTTGAGTAATAGATGCTGCTTCGATAATCTGTTCATCATCAATGTCTTCGATCTGGGGATCGTGTGGAGTGATATCGTCACCACTGACATCTGGTTGGAACTGATTCGTGTTTATCTGATGATTTCAACATATCTTTAACACACTAAAATGCTCCACTGGCCTTCAGTAGGGAAATTTATTACCCTGCTCTTGGTCAGTTTTTCTTGTCTCGGCAGTTCAGACCTACACCCAAACACATGCTGCTGATTTATTGGCATGACATGGTGGAGATTTCAAGACACAATATATTAATGTGTTTCAGTGGAGATACATTGATAAATTGCAAAACCCTATTAAATAGTCCCAATGCAGACAAGCAGATTGCATTATTACAATGCAGAATAAACGAGGGAGTCATTTCCTTTTGAAGTATTTACATACTTGTACACCAGACTATAAATTGTGTTTGCCTGGACTTGTTTCTTGAAAAGTCTTCTATAAATGATCCAGCACAGATTGATCCAAGAGCAAGAAGTGGAAGAGAAACGGTTATCATTCCACTGCAGCCTACAGAGTACAACCTGCACTTTTGATGCCTCAGAGAATAGTTAACCTAAAACCTAATGTCCAGGAGGTTACATTAAGCCCAGAAAATGCTGTGGGACCCCTGGTTTGCCTTTTGGTGGTGCCGAGTTGAGCTGCACTGAGCCTCAGCGCGTTACCCCTGGAGCCTGGTCCAATTTTCTCTCAGCACAGCTCCGGTCCAGAGACCACACTAACAAGCTAAAGCTCAGCGCTCGTCAGAAAGGGAAGCATTTGGGCACTCACTAGAGGCCTGAAAAATGCAGGTTGTTGGTGCAACCCTCAAGCTGGACACAATAATTAATCTTCATATCGATCCACCTCCTCGACTTCTGTTGGGACAAGCACAGAAAGCATGACTGAGAACCTGCAGTACGTTTCCGCTCACTGAGGGAAAGACGAGGAAAAGATTCTCCTTAGCTATTCCTCCCACCCACTCTCACAAATATACACATACTTTATAATCAACCTCCCTGTTACACAGGAGAAATTTTATTTGTCTACAAGGGAGACACCAACCAAACACGAAGACAGAGACGCACAGAATAAGTGGTTTGGAGTAAAAGGTTCCACATAAAGCACCAGAAGGTAAACTAAAAGAAACTGTTACAAGAAGGCAAGGTCAAGGCAGTGAAAAGCACAATTTCAGCCAGAGAAACAAAAAAAGCACACCTCATATTTCAGTCTATTTCAGCTAAGGGCTATAATATTTGACAAGATTTCATTTGGGACTACTGTTTTAGGATCCAATCTGTGTATTTTCTCTGAAGGAAAGGGGAAGTTCAGGTGCTCCTCTGACACTCTCTCTCATTCACCAGTTTCTCGTTACCACCAAGCCTCCTCTGATTAACTGCCCACCAGCCTCTGAAATATGACCCATAAAGGCCAGTGCCACTATAAACCTGGAGCCATGGCTGATTTGTGAATCCAATTACCTCCTTGTCTGTAATGGTTGTGTTCAGTGCCATGATGTTCAGTCAGCTGCTTTCAGCATATGTCCTTAAGGACACAGCTTCCACCATGAGCAACACTTAGCATCTCGGACTGATCACTGAAATAACCATCTTGCTTTACAGCAGTACAGGACAGTAGATGGGCTCTGGGAATACAAAAACAAGTTTAGTTGTTGACACATGTTGACAGTGAAGGATCAACAAGTATTTAAAGATAGACCCGTTATGTGGGGCTATTATTTTTATTGGTCAGAAGTCTCTGCAGCATGGTGGCCTGTCGCTAGCTAAACCCCAACAACGCTTTCTGCTAACACAAAACTTTCTCCTTGAGTCGCAACAGTGTTAAACACAGCAAGCAAACTGCAGTTTACATGTCATTACACAGAAAGACTCCACCTGGTGATGTAAAATACATGTTTTGACATGCATGTCCTTCATCTTCTGCCTCATTAGTAAATATGTTTTAATAGGTTTATTTAATACTAGCAATGAACAAATTATCATTACAATCCCTATCTGGCCAACAGCACGTTTTATATGCTTACAAATAAACATATAATGTATTGAGGAACAGTCCACACATGACTCCCCTCCTCTTCCTCAATGCACCATTGTTGGTCGTCTACCAGAACCAGCAAGAACTTTTTTTTAGCCATCTATTTGACCAACATGGCTTCAGTTATATCGCTAGTTTGCTTTTTCGGTCTAAAAAAAAAAAAAAAAAAAAAAAAAAACTAACATAGCACAGTTGTAGCAGCAAGTTCATGTGACTGTTCTGTGTCACTTAGGTTTATCGGGAGATAACTCGGGTCACATTTCACATGATAAAAATTGTTTTACTTCACATCCATCAAAGTAGGAATGTTGATTGAAGTGAGTGATACAAATCTGAGCCCCAAAGTCAAAAGTAGCTTCAATTCACCGCATCACACCTGGATACCCAAAACAAGGCAGCGCTTGTTACACATGCACTAGGTTAACATTAATTATTTAGTTGACACGTGCTTAAAACGCTCTCCATTTTTAATTTTCAATGAGCAGACTTCATGTGAAGCACACACATTCAAACAACAGCCAAACAGGTGTAGCAATTCACATGGCTCTGGCCATCATTTCCCTCACCGTCTCCTAAAACTGCCCGTTTCAAATTATCCCCAGAAAGTTCACCGACACTTGCCTGAGGGGTAACAGCGTAATTTGAGCTTTAGCTGCAACTAATAGTGGTGCTTTCCTAAACAGGGGTTAATGAAAGGCAAGAATGTTGTGTGTGTTTTTACAGAAAACAAGACTAATAGTGTACTCATGGATCAGACTCTGGCTCCCGAACAAAGGACAGTTGTGAGATTAAAAATATTGATCATTTCTCCATGTAAAAAAACTCCACTGATAAAGAAGTCAGTAGATTGACTGATTTGTGAATAAAGGAACTATGTAATAAGGGGATATTTATCAATCACTGATAATTACTACTCTGAACTAGTAATAAACTAGACAGGATAGATAAACTGAGCAACGTCATGAGGGGTTGTTAACAAAAAGACTTTTGTGATATGCAATGTAATGTCTCAAATGATAAATTGATGAGACATATACTAGCGATCTCACCATTCATTTCTCTAAAAGCACAGTAAGAGGCCACGGAAGTCAAAGGTCTGATTGTAAACTTAAGCCATCCATGTGGATGTCCTCAACTCAACCCTCTACGATCATGTCACACAGAGAGTTCTTAAGTTCACCCAATTGCTGACCTCAACCGGCATTCCAATGGTCCAAAATAGACAGAGCTATAATTTAAAGAACCAGAATGGAAAACTACACCCTATTCCCTGGTAAAATGTTACACTGGTGGTGTATCATCCTTACATAAATGCTGACCTCTCATTCTTCAGAAAGAGGCAAGAAAAAAAGCAAGAGAACTAATATTGGCCAGTAAGATGTGCTGAGTGCAGAAAAACCTTGCATTTATCCAGCAGCGGGGGTCTGACTCCAGCCAGCTCAGTGCAGTAAACATGCAAGTACAGGGCTTCCTTTGAGCTCAAACACCAAACCTTTCAGAGCTGCTCCAGTGACATTTCAGGTAGGGTTTTCTCTCCAATGCTATGAAAAGGTTCTGCACAGTGGGGATGTGTGACTGAGAGTTTGTTGATGCAATATGGAAAGAAACACCCCAAAGAAAAATCCCAACAAAATATGTCTCTTGCAAATGGAAAATTCCTGGGTTCCCCCAAGTCTCCCAACTTAATTTCCACAGAGAACCAAGTTATCATGTAAACATGGTTCAGAATATAAAGTTAATAGCCTTGCAGACTTATTCTACCAAGCTACCCAAACGCTGACCGTGAAAGCACTCTCCGTTATTTTTTTCAGACTTACACTGAGAGGCAAAATGCCCCCAAAAGACAGACAGAATACAGAGAACCTCTGCTACCACATTAATAATGCATTCTTGGTTACCTTCCGTCTATCCATTCTGGTACCATTTTGATTTCAAGCTCCTTTCCCCCCTTAAGCCATTCCTTTTTCCTAAAGTAAGAGCCACATAAATCTGGGCTCTCAGTCTCTATTACAGTAGAGTGATGGCTGCTTTCCAGACAAGCAATCTCTGTGGACACCCCTGTTCTCTGGTCCAAACCACTGAACCACGGTCTCAGCTATTGGGGAAATGTTCAACATATCAATGTTCGGAGGGAACAGGTTTCGGCCGAGAGGGTCAACTCCTACACAACCATATATTCATAGGCCAGCAGCAAAGGGGTAATAAATGTCATGGAATTTCTTGCAATAAATCTAGGTATATACAATAGTCGATTCTCATATTTAAGGGGGAAAATCTGTAATAAAATGCAACTGCGACACACAACTTAAATTTAGTGGCTCAATTTATCATCCTGTTCCAAGGCTGCAATTTTATTCTAATACAATCCCTGAAGCAGGACACTGGTAACTTCAGAGATGTACAGCGGTAGTGTCCTACATCCCGCTGGTGATCACACCACGTGATTTGCTTGTTTTAGCACTGCTGGATAAAGGGGGAAAAAATGCAACTGCAAAAACAAAAGCTCAGGATTATTCTGTCTCTAAGGAGTGCCACATTACCTGGCAAGTGTAATATTTTTGTGACTGTTTCAACCCAAGTTGTCCTCCTCTGTCCCACAGCAAACTGAAGTGGGACAGCACAAGAGCTACAAGCGTGTCGTGCATTTTATTGTAACAGCTCTAACTGCACTTTGGATTTTTTCACTACTAAAAGCACACAGTAAGCACAATTTCTGTAGTTTAACTGGGATGCTGCCTGATGTCTGAGTGCAGTGAAGTTTACACTGGTCTGAGTTTTAGCCCCACAAATCAAACAAAAAGGTCCTCCTAAAGTTTATTTATGCAACAAAAATTAATCAAAGGTTTATTTAGATACGAAAAGTAGCAATATTCCACATTTAGGTTCAGTTCTAGGTATATGCCAGTCATTACTAACAATATAACAGTTTAAGTCATCCTCCGCCCAAATACTAGCCTTGTTAACACTAAGAGATTCTGCAGTAAAGTTTTCACAGACCAACTAAGCCCACACAATAATTAACTGGTAGAAAGTGCCTGAACTGATTCAGCATGACAAAATTAATGTTTACAACTTCGGATGTGCGTGTGTGTGTGATAAATGGGCTCTCCAGAGCACTAAAAAAGAAGCAGAAATAGCTTCTTTTAAATAGCAGAATAAGAACTTTTTGTTCAACATGACAAATGGTATCAAAAGTAGAATATGTGCCTCCAGTGTTAGTTGTAGTCAACCGCAGCACCCTTGGGACTACAGATTACACCGGATGCTGACACCAGTGTGGAAGACTGAAGTGCTCATTGTATGCTTTTGAGAAGTTATGAAAATGTGGGAAAGTTGTACAGCAACTCCCTGGTGAACAGTATAATCCAACTTCTTTAAACTGCTCCACTTTTCTCCTCTGCTCAAAGGGACTGTCAGCTGGGCTTAACACAGCAGCACTGCAGCCACAATCCCGTCTCACACACTGCTCACATACAGCAAATGCAGAATAAGGCTGATGGCTCACTTCATCTTTCATGTAGCTCCTGAACTTGCTATTGCAAAGTCCTTACCTCCAATTTCAAGGTTCCCTGCGTGGTTGCTTATCATGAAAGTGATTAGAAATGAAGAGCTCTGTTAGTGATACGGTTGGAGCCCCCAAGTTGGTTGCCTTCAGGCTGCCAAGCTCTCTTAGCTACTCAACACCAGATGGCAGGTTAAATCGCTGCTGCTGCCAACACTGCTGATCCTCGCAGGGATCTTCCACACGAGCAATACACATTTCTTTAACCTGAACAGATTTCAGCTTCACTTTAGCACTGCTGCTGTAATTCAAAAGCTGAACAATTAGACTAAGTCAAATAGGATTTTCTTGAGGGCACATACAAGTGAGCATTAGACACAGGAATTAACACCAATCACCGCCTCACATTAGGTTGTTACAGAGATTTAGGACCAGTGTTGAGGCAATCAAACAATCAAGTTCTAGCAACAACAGTCTTAAACATCCGCCTAACAGATGGCGTGCAGGAACGATGGCACCACATGATGCAAGAATACTTGAGAAAAGCAGTGGAGCATCTTGTAAAAAGTGATGTGCACGGGCATGTACAACTCTCTCATCGGAGGGCTTTGTAAAGCGTTTAATGAATGACTGTTGTTCCATGATAAAAGAAGATAAACTAGCGCTTTCCACAAATATACATTACTTAAGATTTTCTTCTTTAGATCGACTGTAATATACCACATCAGCATCCACAGCAGCTTAATAGTGGGATTTATTGTACCATCATAAACCAAACAATATGACCACATCCAGGGGGAGGAGGATTTAAGAGAATTCACTGCTCAGATCAGTAGCATTTCTGGAGCTGTGGTAGGGGAATCTGAGGACATCCTTTTGTGGGAGAGCACTGAAATATTGGCAGAAAAATGCACCCAGCTGGTGTGCTTTGACATGATTGTAAAAATGTCTAAATGTGGCAAGTCATATTTTGCAATAGTGGTGTAAAACACTATGATAAAAAGGGACACAACTCGTCACCAGTGTCAGCATCTATAAGTTGCAGCTGAAAGAAACAGCAAATGTTGAATATTACGAATAGAATAAATTAACGTAGTGTCCTGAAGATAAAATCTGTTTTAATGTCAAAATAAAAGTGCAAGTAAGCCAGAAATGTATGCAACACCTCCTCATCTCTCTTCTACAGTTGTAATCTTCACTTTAATTTGATTTTTCACTAGATTTTTTTTAACAGCATCAGTTTATGAAGGCTGTGGTCAACCCAAGAAAATCTTGGTTGATCAAAATTATACCTATTTGCGAAACAATTAATGAGTCGTAGCAAAAAAAAAAAAAAAGTCTACATTTTATCTCCAGGTAAAGTAAATCAGTCATAGTTCACTGAATGCACTATACCTGCTAGCTTCAGTAGCCTTTATTAATTATAAATATACATAAAAGACTGTTTCTGCAGCTTATTAAATCCTATTTTGTACTAAAACATCTGCCAAGAATGTATTAAATTCTTTTTACAGTCCACAACAGTAACAATCTTACATCCTAATGAATAAGCTTCATGTAAATGCTCAGTAAACCATTATATACTGTAAGCTAGAAATAGCAGTCTTCATTAGACTGAATGAGTTCAAAATTGTGAAAATGCAGGATTTTTTCAAAACAAACCATTTATCATTGGTAGTTTGCCATTGATGTGACATTTTTCTCCTTATGGAAGCAAAAAACAATGCGCAACTACTGAGAATTTGCTCAGATGAGACCATATTGACCAACCAGTGAACCCAGATATCAGTGCCCTACAGTGCATGTCTACCTGTAACAAGATATCCCCTCCTTTGATCCATACTGAAAGCAGCGAGATGCTGTCTGCACACTGTGAGATGTGGACTTGCATCCCAGACTTGTTCTATCTGGTGTCCAGTTTATAAAAATGCTCAGGTTGTTAAAATGTGTTAACATGACCAAAGCAAAAAAAAAAAAGGAATCATACTAACACTGGAGGACATTGGGGCTCTCAGACATCATTTGCCATATCAATACTGCTTCTATCAACAGGACTATCTTGGTTTAGCTGACAGACAAGAACAAACACATTTCCAAAGCCTTACAAGTGGAACTCAGACTTTTGAGATCAAAACTTGCCTCATCGGTAATCTGCAGAGCCTCCTACCTGTCTGTCCGTTCAGCTTTGAGCAGTCAGGTGACAACAACAGCGCAGAATACCGATGGGCAGGCTGAGTCAGTAAATAGCTCTGGGAGATTATCACAGGCATGGATGAAACTGAAGCCAACTGATGCTACGTTTTAGGTGGATTGCTCATGATTGCCACCAGCACCCCTCTTTGCGACACAATGATGATTAAATTAGCTTTTCTGCAGTTGACGCATTTATTTTTCCTGGTCCAGAATAAATAAAAAAATACTTAAAATAATAACTGCCACTGAGCAACTTTGACAATGATGTTCAGTTCCAAACAAACAGGCACTGTAACTATAATGCTAATTTTGCCCGGCAGCTGGGAGTAAATAGTCTGTGTGTTCATGTTGGCAGTAGTCTCAACCAACGCACGCACTGGGTTTGGATTTAGCTTCTCAGCTTTTACAGTCATGACAGGCTGTTTCTCAGGGCAGTTATTTATACTTTTGATCATTTTAAATGTCCAAAAAGGCAGGGCAATTTCTCATGATGCATTCCCACAAATAAATTTCAGCTTAGTCTGGATCTCATTGAACTTGCTGGGTTCAATAAATCAGACACTTGCGGATAATCTCATATTTTCACTTTTCTTTTGCTTTTTTCCCCCCTTTTGTCCTTGCCACTACTGCCCCTCTTTTTCTTCCCTTGGCCGCTGCTGCTATGAAAATCCCACTTAGTAACCACAATTTGTCATGTAGCAACCAATTAAAATTTGAGAGTTTCCAAAGTTGCCAAATCTCCTGGTATTATATAGCGGTCCTCTCTGTATTCAGTCTTAATTTGCTCTGCAGCACTATCATCCTATGCCAAAGAGAGCTGAAATATTTAAGCTCCTTCTCAAGCACTCTGTGTACAACCTTTAAATCTCTCCTCTCTGACAGATCTAAGCAAAGTGCCCCCTCCCTCATGCCATTAAAGGCAATCTAAAGATTCTCTGCCGGTTGATCAGAGAGGACAAGAGCAGTGTGGAGGTAAATGGCTGTCACAAAGCCTGATGGACCTTTTCTCTTGTACTGGTCATGGGGAGGCACTCGACCTCCATTCACTCAAAGTGATTCAAAGCATGTTTGTGCCTCTGGAAGGGAAGGAAATAGAGGAGAGGGAAAGTGATCCTTTCTGCCTGCTCAAGATAAACAACAGCATAACAGAGAAACAAGAAGCTTCTAATGTGTGAAGGACAAGAAATACATTTTTCATTTGACCGGACAAAAGGCAACAGCCTTGGCTTTCCTGGTTAGAATGCAGTTTTTCAGACTGCATGCCTTAGGTGAAACTATTTCGATCACTGCACTGATGAATGTTAACCTCAGAAATAACCTGAGTTGCAAAGTAACTAAATCTTACTTAAATCTTACTTAATTGAGACATTTAAATGCTGTTTTAAAAGTATTTCTGATTTGTGGTTGCTCTTCAGAGACCTGAAAACTGGGTCTCTAAATGTTAGAAAGCATAAAAATGATATTTGGTGGTGGTGGTGGTGGGGGGTGGGGGGGTGCCATTCAATTTTTGCAGTCAGTATACTTACTGCACTGAAAATGGCAAATTAATGCCATGAGACTAATCTTTCACAAGTCATTGCTTTTGTAAGCTAAAGGAAAGCACCAATTAAGCTAGGAACACACAAACATGAGATTTGGGGGGGGGGGGGAAGCTGTGGGACATCTGAGGTAAATTTACCATGACTATAAACAGAGGAAACTGGTGAACAGCCAGAAGAAAGCAGACGAATGGCAGGTTAATATGAGAGTTCGAGCATCATCTCTGCTTAATTAGATCCTGCGAGCTTCAGAGAAAACGTCCCATTTAAAAGCCGAGCTGCTTGTGCGTTGTGGCGATTCGAGAACAAATGACACGGAAATCCTAACAGTTGGACGTCGCAGCCAAGAAACCAAACAACTTGTATGTATAATGCAAACAAGCCCACTGCAAGATAGGCCCTGTCTACTATAATGCGACTCACCGAGCTCGATAAGGCAGGACAAAACAGAACAGAAAGCCGGGGTGAAAATATGCAATACTCAATAGCAGCGATCAGCGGAATATATTGTGCAAACTTCCATCCATAAACGGCACCAGCAGGCGTGCGTTAGGGAAAGATAACAGGGACGGCTCCTGTCTGCTGCACTGACAAGCAAGTGTAGAACCCCTGGAAGGAATTACTGTTGATCATTTATCATCTTAACATACATCAAATGCGAAGACAAGGAGAGGAGGGGGAAGAAAACACAAGGCTACCACGCTGGAGATTCAGATTGCGGTCTCAACAGCTGGTATCCGCCCGACAATCACACAGGACTAAACGCAAGCTAGAAAGAAAGAAAAATCTCCAACTTGGATGGGAATGTGCGACAAAATAAATAAATGCCGCAGATTTGCAACTGCGGTGCGGGGGATATAAATGTATAGCCCGCAGCGAGAGAAGTAACAGACGCCAAACAACATCTTTGCTGTCAGAAAAAGCCGAGCGAGAAGGCGCAGAAATGAACTTGTACCTGTGTACTGCAAGAGAAACATTGTCCACACGAGGCGAGCTGCGATAGATGTCGGTCCTGTGCTCGTAGGACGAAGTGTACGGAGTAGAAAAAAAAAAGAAAAAGAGAGAGAAATCCTTGAATGGAGACGGGGGCTCAGTCAGTCGGGTCCGCTCCGCTCGGCAGACCGGACTGCAATGAGAGCAGCCAGTCGAAGCGGGACCTTTTAGCTGCGCTGAGCCGAGCCCGCCCTCACGACGTGCCGGCTGGAGACGCACCACGCAGCGCGCAGGAGAACCAGCTTAGGTGTCCGAGAGATCCGCTGTCACCGACACAACTCCTTCTGCTTGTACAGGCGAGCTCCAGCACCGGTGATGTCGTTTTAAAAAGCAAGAGCTACAGCCAGTCTGCTCCCCCCTCGTCTACCCCGAGAACAAGGAGAATCAATCACGAATCAGCCATGTGTCCAAATTCTCTTTAAATATTATCTATTCTAACGTGCGGGAAAGCGATCCATGCAAATGAAAGCTGCAATTGGTCCCAAACTTTTGACAGCTGTGCGTTCAGAGGGTGTCATTCTGTGGTTTGCCAGTTGGAGGAGGAGAAGCAAAGAGATCGTTTGTAACTGTGAGGAGAGGAATCCTGTCATCCTGAAAAGCTCAAGACATGCTGGAAGATGGGAAATAAATGCAGTAAAAATAGCAAGATTTTATGGAGGGTGGCTATGCTGAGACCATTACTCCTTTTGGGGTGACACAATGTCTGCTTCATTTATTTCTGCAATCTGTTGTAGGCCAAATAATCTTTATTTTTTGGTCTCTCACTCTAATCCTATGCTTATGCAAGCAAAACTGCCATGTAAAAGTACAGACAAGTTTATGTGTTGTACATGTATGAGTACAGCAAGCCCTTAATTTAACCCTCAATTGATTAACAATCTCCAAATGTTGATAGTTTTGTAGAAGATAAATGATACAGGACTGTTGTAGAGCAAATGTCCATGTTTTGTAACCCATCTACTTAAAATATCACACCGTCCGTCCAACATCCGTTTGGATGCAGGTCAATCTTGCATTGTAAACATATTTGCATTGTAAACATATTTTTAACCTTTTCTTTCACTGGGATGCAGGTCAATCTTGCATTGTTGTACCTCTTATTTCAGGGGTTCTTCTAAGTAAGTTTCATCCTCACAGACTTTAAGAGTCGGTACAAGAGCATCAACTCAATCCACAACTAAATCTAAATTATGCACACTTTCTGGTTCTTTATGTACAAAACTGATTAATTTGTTTGACCTTTTCAATGGATATAATGAAAAAAAGCTACAAAACCAGTGTATTACTTGGTTGTATGTGGTTGAATGGGAGTTTTGAGCTGTTAAAATTCACATGAATGGAAACAGACATACAGAGATGATTCTGTAAAAAAAAAAATTCAACCAGAAAAATACTGGACGTAGATCCAGTTCTAAAGGTTCATCTCTAATTGACAACCTCCAGGCTTCTCATCTTCTTCCGTGACCCGGAAATCACTCATCACGAAGCACAATCCCAGTTCCTAAAATGCATCTTGAGGAGAGAGGATCGAAGATGGAGGCGTCTTGGTGTACGAGCTCTAATGTAGGATGCACAGATGTATCCTAGATGAAGTCTTTTCTGCATCCGTGACATGAAAGAGGCGTAACACAGCTGGAATATACAAACCATGACAGGAGCAGGGCTGACAAATGTGTGTATAGTATATGTATATATCTCTCAATCAGAATATCTGTCAGGTTGGTTACAGAAAAACTATGGACAGATGAAGCAGCTGTGCCACACGTCGTATTTAATTGACATCACTTTAAAATAACGGCTCTGAGGCGAGGATGTCTCATTTTGTTAGATGTATGTTGCTTTGACTCCTCTCTCCTCGTGTCTTTTCCTTGCCTCCTCCGCTCGCATCTCATTGTGGCGAGAGGGACAAAGACAGGAATCGAGGATGTACAAACTGGAAAATAAGATGAGGGGTCTGAGTATGTGACCATTGGTTGTGTGACAGAGCCACATCTTATTTGGTAGCCGTAGCTCCACCTCTGACTACTTGTCCAACTTGTTGCAAGTGATCATAAGCATTTTGAGGGGGTGGCTGGGGATACATTGAAAGCAATACAGCAATAGAGAATACCTTACAGAATTACATTCCATTATATTTTGAATTGTCACATGGTGTTTTTCTTTACATAAAGAAATTTCCATCATAAATTGGTGCAGAAAATTTACGAATTGGTGCAAAAAAATTCATCAGACTGCAGGAAATCAAGTGTTTAAAGTTCAGAATAGAATAGAATAGAATAGAATGACTTTATTGATCCCCAAAGGGAAATTCAATTGTCTGGTCTCATCTTTCTGCTTTTGAATTAAACAGTCTGATTGCTGATGGCAAGAAAGATTTCCTGTTTTTACTGAGGCAGATGTGAAGTGAAGTGGATGATCTTTGAAATTTCTGAAGAAAAAAAAACTCTGTAATTTCCTGTGAACCTTCACCTAATGTACCTCACATGGATGTGACTGGTATTTTACTAAAAATGCATGTGTTAGTTGCTGCTGTAGTCTCTTTAGGAGCTGTTCTCAGCATGGGTGAATCATCTAATGACCAGTATATAACACTGTTTGCCTGCTTGGTAACAGTACAGCAGACACTCAGGTTTCTACACTGATTCGCAGTGTTTCCACAATGGATTCTGACAAATGCAGCCTACTCCTACAAAGTATTCCACTCAAGTATTTGTGTAATCTTGGTCTCACGCTGTGAACAATACAATTGTTAAAAATGACAAAGGCTTCTGCGAGTGTGAGCAGTGTGTCTTGGTTTGATCAACACACAGTGAAAAGATTACTTGGAAAACAGGAGAGCAAATGCTATTATACTTCCACAATTAGAACTGCACTGTGTACAGAGACATGATGTGGTCAGCCGTCCTTCATCCTCATCTCATAAACTCCCTTCAGGCTGTGTTCTGCAGAGATACTGACAACACCTGCTCACTACTTAATCCAGTCTCTAATGGTACCAGCATGTCAAAGGGAGTTACTGTTCATTTAAGGTGATTTAAACAATGTGCTCATTTTAGAGAAATTTCAAATCACACTTTGATAGTTTTTCCCTTGAGAAAATGAAAACCTCTTTCCAAGTGTTTTCCATTGCATTAAGAACATGAATGGCTAAGCATGCATACATGAGCTGTTTTAGTTTGTTAGGTACACATGGCTGCCTGCAACTAATGAGGATCCTGCATTTATGAACATTATAATAACCAGTTATTGTTGAAAATGTTCTCATGAGGTGTTGATTCAGGTGTCATGTGCTGATTAATATTTATTCCTCATACATACAGACATGGTGGATTAAATATTAAAAGAAACTCTCTCAGTGTAATGCAAAACAATTCAACAGCCACCAATTGACCATCAAGCTATTGTATGAAGCTGTACATGCTCAAACTTGAAATGACTTCCAGCACATATAGGACAACTCATCCACGAACTATGTTTCCTGAAAACTTGGATCATGTAGGTTTTTTACAGAATTTCAAGAAAATCTGAAAGAAAACATGCAAATAAATGCACATCCATGCAAGTTGGACCATCAACACATCAAGAATGATCTTTTAACCTAAACCGCGAAGCTCAATCAACACTATTCTAAAGGTTTCAACAGAAACGTAACATTACAACCTCCATAAATGGTCTGAAGTTTTGCAAAATTGTAAAGGTAAAAGCTGAGTTCAAACATACACAAACACACAAAGCTCAGTTCTGGTCAATAAGCCTCGGATATATTTAGAAAATAGCTGCTGTGTCAAATGATTTTCTCCTCTGCCCCACTATAAACTCTTTTTCCACGGCCATCACAAAATCATTTTAAAGGCAAATAAAAGCATTTACCAAAGGACAGAGTGCCAGTCCCTTTTTCCAAAAACTCCAGATTGCTCTCAATTTCCACTCCAGTGTGAAGTCAGAAGAACACTATTCCACAAACAAGGTGTCAGGCTGATTCGAAGTACAGTTATGACTCTAAGTCACAACACTGTGTCTTTCGTCTGCTGTCAGCAAGCCAGGTTTCTTCTGCAACTCCCCCTAACCCCCCCCCCCCCCCCCCCCCCCCCCCCACACACACACACACACATTGCTTTATCAGTATGCACCGTTATTTCCTGCATATTTATTCAGCCACATTCCCGGAGGATGATTAAGATATTCAAACAATGATCCGACAAAGACTCATCTCAAATATGAAAAAGACTTAAGACATTATACCACCTGAGCGCTTCCCTCTGCAGGTACAATTTAACAAGAATCTAAACTGCAGGCAGCACAAAAACAACTGCAGAGGAGCATCTTCTATTCTGAGTTGATTTGTTATTATATACAGACCTATTGTCTCAGCTGGATTTCTTGCCAATTTTTATATAAATACCACACTTTCAAAATAAAACTTGACAGACTGTCAGGGAAGACTAATCAATTCAAAACTCAAGTGTTTGTAGCCAACCCAGCAGCCCAGTATGGATTATGCAGTCTGTGTTATAGCAGGGATACTTGGAAGGACTTCTGAAAATTACACAACAATATGGGGACCTTTGTTCCTCTAGCATTTGGACTATAGCCTAGCCTTTGAAAAAAAACATTGGATGGGTAAGCTCTCTGTTTTATATGCCCAAGTTTGTTTAAAAAAACAGAATATAGTGTACAGAGTTTGGATGCATTTTAGAGATGTCAGCATTAGCAGACAGAAACCCAGTACTATCCATCTGCAGCTTCTTATTGATCGTCTGCGTTTAAGCGTATAAAAAATGTAAAGCAACCAACTGATAGCTGTCTTTTTCTCTGTGCACATTTTCACCAGAAAAGACTTGTCATAAATAAACTGAAAGTTTTTCAGGCAGAATTCAATTACTCCTGTCAGCCAGCGGTAATGAGTAACAGTCAGTCAGTGCATGCTCTCATTCAATTTCGTTGTCCATAGGGAATGATGTTTGTCTGATGTCTTGATTTTTTTTTTTTACAATGATGTTCTTTCCGTGCCCTGGTTAGTGTAGCAAAACATTCAAATCAAGCCCTAATTTGACTCTGTGCCTCAGCAGATGAAAGCAGCCTTGGCTTGCTTTTACGGTTTAGTATGAGAAAGTGTGTGTTTGGCCACATTAGAGCTCTCTTTAGTCAAATAAATAGCCGGACTTGAAAATGACGAGAAATAAGTCATTCTGTCTGAAACATTTCACAATTTCTTATGTGAGAGGGCTTCAACGTATGTTTCATAAATCACGAGTCCATTTCATCCCGCTCATCCTATCATCAGTTCCATGCGATAGAGCAGAAATCTATAGAATGGCTGACCCAGTTAGATCTAATCTCCTGCTCAATACATTGTTTAGTTAAGAGGGGAATCTCGTATAATGAATAATTCAAATTCAATTACTGCATATTAAATGCAAGCTGAGCTCATCAACAACTATCATAGTAAAATTTTAACAAGAGCTTTGAGAGGCATGGCCTTTTTCTTAGCTAGGATTCAGTTTATTCAGTATTTCCCTTTCCACGAAACATTTATGACTATATCTCCCATGAGATGATGGCACTGTTTGTCTGCCTCTATCGATTAATTTGCCAGATCACACAGTCCCATTTTCACTTGGTAAGAGTGCACCATGCTGTATCAATATGCCCTTTCCAGTCAAACAACAGGGTTCAGGTAGCTGCTCCACATGGCCTTCAGAGAGGGAGAACGGATGATATTTAAAAAGGTTCTGCTCAGCAGAAAGCCCATAAGTTTAAAATGACTGTCGTGGCATTTGGTGTCATCCATTTTGAGATCAATGGACGTTGGGTTTGTTGCTCAGGCACAAGTGAAAAATGTCATTAACTCCGCTGCCCTGTACAAAGGAAGACAGCCAATGCAGAAATGTGTCCTGGAGAAGGGGACAACTCTGTCTTTTGGGATCCTGGTAGTTATCTTTGACCTCCATCTTCCTTAATCCCTCCATTTCTAATTACCTATCCCTTCTTCTCATCCTCCCTCCTTACCTCATATCCCTGCAGCCTGACTGATGGTTAGCAGATGATCATCTGGACAGGAAAGGTTGAGGTGACTCCCCAGTTTAAGTCACACCTCATTAAGTGAGCTTCACAGTGTTCCAGTTCACATACTGGTGCGTTCCTACTTGGATGAATTTAATGAGTTGTGGAGGAGTAGCAAGGCACCATAAAAAGTAACTGAAGCCAACGTGTTATGAGATGCAAAACAATGTTTGCCACCGTTTTCGAAATGATGTGAGGAAGGAGTTACTGTAGGTGCCTTGGTGTTGGCAGCATCTGTTCTGGAAACCAGATAGCGCTAAATCTAAAAGGAGGCCAGGCCTTTCTCTGGAGTATTTTCCCTCAACATGAATATTGATGGAAATGGGTCTCAAGTAGAGTGCAAAACAACTGTTAACCCCTCTACACTGCTGAAATGTTGTTAACAGTGCTTGCTACCCCATCATCATTCACAGCCAGAGAATCACTTGTCTCGAAACACCACTCGTGCATTGCCACCAATACAGCCACGAAAAGAGGTGATCACAAATCGTGTTTGTTTGCTATACAACATTACCACACTGCATTCAAATTCTGCTAGTCCTCTGATAGAAGCAAAATCAGTTTATGAGAGAAAGGAGGCTCTGAGGTGCATTTTGGCAGCTGTGCACGGCACGTTGGGATTCCTGGCACCACATGTACTATCAGCCTTACACAGGCATGAAACTTCACTGCCCCCAAGTCAACATCAACACAAAGGCAGGTAATATCTTGTAGACAGACCTCTAGCTTCCATCATGAGGTCAACAACAGCAGCAGCAACAAAAACAGGAAGAACATACGTTAAAAAGACTGGAGAAATTCAAGTGGAAACTGGATTCCCTTTGAGTTTGAGAAAACAGTTCTTGTATATGTTTCATTAAAACAGACTTATGCTGACCTAAAGATACGGACATAAAGGCAGGAGGAAGTCCAAACAGTGAGAGAACCTTGTTTGAAAACTAGTACACATATGATAATGTTGTTTTTTTTTCAACACAAAACAGTTAAATTTTGACTTTCTTGCCAAGTACGAGTCATAGCATTGGCCATATCTTCTCTGATGAGTCTAACAGTGAAATATATCGTCATTTTGAAGAACAAATGAATAGTCGCTGTAAATGTAGGTCAAAGAAGGTGCCAAAATAGTCACAGTGGAATATTCTATTGTTTTTGAGACAATAAAGACAATTCTGTTTTCTCAGACAAGTGAAGAAACCTCATCAATCAATAATTACAAAACCAAAACCTTTTAGATGCAGTGGTAAACGTTGCTCATATTATGTAACATACCTTACAGGGTATTTTTGATATTTGCAAGTTAATAATAATTTCAGCACTCATTTAAACAGCAAAAACAAATTAGCACCAGTGTAGAGAAACTAATTATCACCAATAAAACACCTCATGGTTTCATTCAGTTATGCATGTTGGTCACACAATTGGTGCATTTCTACAGAAAAATACCTGACAACTAAAATGAGAAGAATCCTAAGTTTCCCAAACGTCTGACTCAGAAGGTAGTCACTTGTCTATCTGAAATGGAATTCAAATTCACTGACAACAGTTTGCATTTAATTTATTTTAAATTTTTGTTTGCTTCCACAAAAAACACATATTTGATTTTATTGAGATTTGATTGTTTACAAGAAATGTCGGAGTGCAAACCCTTGAAGCCGCTATTATGTGTTTTAGCAAAACGGTGACTGAGTGCACTATTCACATGCCTTCCAATTATAGATGGTCATGTAGTGGAGTTAGCATGCACAGACTTTGATTAGTTCATCCAGTTCTGTATGTACTGTAGAGACAAAAGCAAATAGTCTATCAGCAAAAGGTGTCTCCTCTTTTTGTTCATACAAACCTGACAAAATTAGGTTCCACTGCGAGACGACTGTGGGTTTAAGTCAGAGTTTAATGAATGAAGAAAGAGACAGAAAACTTGACTTCTTCATTGTCTCACAAACCGACCCAAGACACACATTTAAATTGCAAAAAGCTTCTGAATGGAAGAAGAGGAGATCGCTAGATAATTAAACCCATAGAAGGCAAATACACTGAATACTGTAGAAAACTCTGCAGTGTACAAGGGTGAAGAAAGAGCGAGGATACAACAGAGAGAGCGGACCAGACAAGCAGGAGGGAAGGAGAAAGGCCAAGTATCAGACAGAGCATTCATTATCACCGGACTGACCTGCATATTGCGCTGTTGGAGAGTAATGGGAAAGGACACACTCATCAGCCAAAGCCCAGCAAGAAAGGCGCTTTTCATTCCCCCTCTCTTTCCCTTCTCTTAAACAATCTGTCAGTTTCTTACTCGGTTCAATTTCTATTTCCAGACAGTGTACTGTGGGATTATTGTTTTCAAGAATACACAAGCAGCTGACTGCAACATAGTCATACAGTGCCTAATGCAATGCATAATAAATCACCTGATTGTATAAAAGCTAATTGTCCATTTGATGAGCATGATTATTCGTTGTTGTGCACTTAATGGTTAGTTAAACGAATTAGCAGGAAAAAGGTAATATTCTAAGGCAGAGTAACAGCCTATATAGATGTATGATAACAAGATACAGGTGGTAACGGCTCTTGTAGTGGTTTTCTGGGGCTTTAACGGTAGTGCTCTGAGCTAAATGTTAACATGCTGACAACAGTGGTAAATGCCAATGTTGACAGGTATGTTCAGCATCTGAGTGTGTTAGCAGTTTGCGAAGCAGCCAAAAAACCTGCTTGGTTTTTGGAATTTGGCAAAAAAAAAAAAAAAAGGACAAAGTACCGGAAAAACACGATCTTAATACAATGACAGCAGTAGATGGAAAGTGAAGGGGGCATACAAGTTATTACAGTTCATCCTCAGGGGAAAGGGGATGTCTGTATCAAATTTCATGACAATCCATCCAATAGTTGTCAAGACATTTTACTTGAGGACAGGAGAATGGGTAAAAAAAAAAAGTACGGGAATTACCAACCTCAAAGGTATTCATTATCTGGGAACCATGCCTGTACAAAATGTCATGAAGTGACAGAGATTCAAAGCACCTTGCACCGCTTTGCAGCACTGTATAGGGAAGAAAATATTCAGCTGATGAATGCATAACCTTGGGAGTGATTTGGTTTCATGATCCACAATTTGCATCTAATAATTATAGTGGTGCAATTAAAGAACATATTCTTCATTGTTGAACATGAAATAAACATCTGAAACAGTGCACAGTGGTTTAAGTCGACTAAACCTTCCACTCTGGTTTTCAAACTCAGAAAATGGCTTTTAGAAATATCCTGACTTCACATGCTGATTAAATGGAGTATTCACGTTTTCATTTTTTAAATAAATTAAGTAAATGTAACCCATGTAAATATCTTCAGCTGTATACTGTAAAAAAATGTCTCTTTTGAATTTGCATAATAATTGGCAAAACACAAAATAAACTCAGCAGCCAATTATTATTCAATATATGCATTTTTACAGGTGCTAATAACATGCACTGTGTCAAAACTCCAATTAATGTGCCAGATTCTCAGAAGGAGCTCCCCTGATGTGTTGAGAACAGTTTCCTGACAGTATGAAAGTTCACAAATCTTGTCTTAAGCTAGACATTCATTCGTGTGCTGCAGTAGGTTACCTTTGATGTAAAATTCCCTCACACGACAGGTTATGTTTCAGTTGCATATTTTTAGGTTCAGTCACAGAATGAGCCTTCACATGCGTGTTTTGACAGTGTGTCACTGCGTCACTGCTCTCTGTGCCTGAATCCTTTAGAAATCATACACGTGAGCATAAATGAGATTATTATTTTGAATCAGAAACCTTGACACAAATAATTGAGAGTATGCAGGAGATTTTTATGTCTGCACAAAAAGAAACAAAAGTGAACATGGAAAAAATAACCATGATTAAAGAGAAATATATTAAATCCAGGAAAACATGAGGGAGGATCTGAAGTTTAGGCAAGTAAAAAGAGGAAGATCCTCTGAGATAGAAAATAAGACCTTTAAAGGGTAACTGGTGATGTTGTTTGTATGTGAAGCAAAGATTTGACCAGCAAATTGTTTTGGTGTGATGTGGAAATTCCAGATTCATTCAAATAACCATCTCTGGAGCTCTACAGCACAGCTTAGTAAAAATACTTGCACATAGAGTACACATTGGCAGTAACATGCAGTCAGGCCTCTTACCTGCAAATCGACTGGATCTGTTGTCTTTGTACATTCTACATATGCAGAGTTGTCAGGTGTGATCTCTTCGTCTCTGGTCTTGTAGCAAATCTGTTTTGGAAAACAAAACCAAGGATAACAAAGGTCTGATCAGTCACTGTTTTTGTTATGCTCACAAAAATATCACAGAAGAGTCTGACATACCACAACGCACAACCCGACTTATTCATTCTGTAGTCGTTCAAGGACACTGAGAGAGGGGAGCTTTTAAGAAGGGGCCAAAATAAAAGGGCTTTGTCTTGAATAGAGAGAGAAGACAAACAGAGGAGACTGTAATTCATCCGCTTCTCCAAGAGGCACGACCTCCCTGCTTTGTGGAGCAGAAGCTCATCCGAGCCAGAGAGGGCTCTGAGGCACGGGAGGGTCCCATTGACTGCACTATTAACACTCAAACTGGGGGGATCAGCATAGAGGAAATACTAAACTCTGCCAGAAGCATGCACAGAGAATTCTGTAATGCATTTCATTCCACTATGAGAGACCCTGAGGGTGCCGTGATGACCAGAGTAATTGGCTTTCTCCAGCTATGATAATCTGCATCAGTCATGCCATGCCAACACACTCTCAGGCCACGGAGAAGGTCACAGCGATCCCCAAACCTCAGTCCACACTGCTGACAGCAGCGTCTGAATTCTTATAGAAAGACATTCATGCTGGATTCTTGGGACTTTACCTTTAGTTCAAAGACTTGACACGTTTTTAATGTTAGCACTTAAGGTGGAGTTTCTTTTACATTAAAAACATTGCATAAATAAGACAATTTTCATGTTTTGTTTTAGAGCTAACGATTACATACAGCCCAATAGAATACAAATTATATAAAATGAAAAAAAAAACCCATCTCCACACATAAAGCACATATCACATAAAGTAGAAGTAATGGGCCACCATATCTCATAGAACCGCCTTGGTATTTTTCTGCATCACTTCTGTTGTACGGAACCTTACATGTCAGGCGGTGATAACATTCTTATCAGTGACATGGAGCTGTGCTTATATTGACATGTACTGCATGTGACAAATGCAATAAGATCTTGGCACACACAATAATGTCTTCACAGCATCTTCGCGAGTCACCATGCATGCACAGCTCTGCAAATCATTCCTTCATAACCTACAAAATGGAGCATACAGTAGGCCTGAACAGTTAAACACTGACATCAGTTGACAATACATCCTGTGCCAGCGAGGCTTTGGTGGTGCCACAGTGTTAAGGTAAACAGCACCTTTATCATGTCAACTCAAAGAGAAATGCTCTGAAATGTAAGTTAGATTAAAATATAGAGAGCAAATCAAGCATTTCACCTTGATAGCATGTTCATATGCTGTATTATACATAACACCTGGGTATTGAGGTCACTGCTTGGTACAATTTTGGAAATACATAACATTAAACCACATCTTTTTCTGTTTGTTTACACACTTTACAGAACAGATTATGGCAATGTCTTTCTTTGCAAAAAGTCTGTCAGTACTGCTGCAACTGGCTGCAATTGCCCAAAAAAACAAGATTTTCAAAATAAACAAATCACCATGAACATTCTCTTGAATAAATTTGAAATAACAAAAGAACAAGCCATCAAGTTGCAGCATTTAGAAAATGAACTGTGTTTAAACTGCACTGTACTTGTATTCACATTAGTAGTTTTCAGCCTCACATGACGATTGTGCAACACAAATACTCTCTCACAAAAAATACATAATACCCATTAAAGTGCAGCATTTACAGAGTTAATTATTAGAGTCAGGTTACTCTCCGTAGCTCTACATGTCCACCCATCGATCATAAGGGTGACAATGAATGAATTTTGGACATCTGTGGCTTGTCTTTGTTTATAAAGGCCTAGCATGACTTGCTGGCTGAAATGTAGATGAAAGACTATTTCGTAATGCTGCTCGATTACTTTCAGCACGTGTTTAAAATCTGAGATTTATACAAGAGAGTATGGTCGATTATCTATATTATGTATAATAACTGCTATAAAAAAAACTGTGCCATTTGCTGTTGCTTTGGCTCAGTCTGAACTGTTGCTAAGAGGCTGCTTAAATACCACAGGGAGCTGGGTTTATACTGCACTCACTGTTTTTTTCTTTTCTTGTATCCCTCATGTTCACATTCAAATGAGTGAACAAATTCGACACACGCTCAGCTACACACTTGATTGCAGTTGAACAATGCCGGCTTTCATCTGATCCACCTGTCTTTGTCCCTCATTGCTGTAGTTAACTGAGCAACCACAGTGTTCCCAAACAGTGGACTTTAATGATAGTGGAAGGTCCTCAAGCTGTAGCTGGTCGCTGTTGGCATCACGAAAACGGTGGAACATTGAGGTTCAAAAGGAGTTCTTTACACACAAATGAAATTGGCTGTATGTGTTGTGAGCTGAACCGAAAAACGAAAAATTTTCAGCGCAAACGTGCACCTTTGCATCCTTACATGATAGAGCAGCGGTCCCCAATCAAGGAGGTGTAGGTGAAGTCAGACATGGGGACTTTGTGGGTCTGCATGTTCTGGAGGAAACAACAGTGTGGAGTTACATCTAAACCAAAGACAGGAAGAGATTATTTTCTAGGGCTAAAGCATTCTGACGCACAGAGATGAATTTTTAGGGGTTTAATCAATATCCAGAGAGGGACTGTAATGACAGAGAATGAGAGCAGAGAATCATCTGAGTTAATGACAGCCAACGTTCATAACAATAAAGAATCCTATTTGATTGTCTGGAATCCGTTTTTGTCTTGCCTAAATGGGGAAAACATCTCTTAAGAATTACAAATTATACTTTTGACATGATTGCTTTTCTGATGTATGTTTCATTTAACAGTTTATGCATTTTCAAATCTCTACACATTAGCATACAAGTGCAGTTCGAGGGCGCTTGTATCGTCGGTTGTACCAAAGTGATTTATTGATATTTTCGCTTTGTGGTTTTATATGTTTTTATGGGTCACTTGGTGGCTCAGTCGTGAACTTGTACAGTGCTGTGAATGTTTGATTCATTGTAATTACACAAATTTTTAGACTAATTCTTTACTCCCCGTCAAATACATTGCTAACGACATGACATGCATAAAGTATTTTGTCACAATACCTGATGTGAGGGTAATAGGACTACATATTTCTGCCTGGCACTACAGTTTAATTAATTGCAAAAAGCTAACAAATAATATTTTGAGAAATGGAAGAACAAACTCAATGAGAAAACAACCATGAGGCAGGCTACACTAAGAATGAAATGATAGCTTATATTACTAAAGGCTGAGGCCCATCTTCATGAGTCACTGTAACGTCAGGGTGATGTAGAATAAGAGCATTGGGAGCATATATGTGATAATAGACAACAATGGCAATAAAAAAGGTTTGCATGATTTTTCAAAATGTTGATGAATAACTCTGAGCTGCATAATGCCTCCTCTGGAAGTAGCTTGTTGTTCAATGCACAAACAAAATCTGTTCATTGAGGGCTAGACTCAAACAATTGCTAGTGTTCTTAGATGTTCATTTAAGAATTATTACAGGTAAGAAATTCTAGGTACACAATGCAAATCAATCTGGATGTAATGAACTGTCTCAGGTTATTTAACATCCTCAGCATAATTGACCCTTCGCTAAGCACCGCCCCCCTTGGTTACTGTTGCTACACCTGTCAAGCTTTCCCTCCTAGCATGAAATATGGAGTTTTTAGCGGTACCGGTATACCGGTATATTTCTCAGGAGATATATGCACATTTCTGGACATATTCTACAGCGATATCAGAGAGAAGCAGACAGAAGGGTCTCCAATATGCTTTTGAGAACTACATTCACCAAATTAAATGTTGGCGGAGTGCAAATGAAGAGGATGTTAAAATAGAGGGAAAAGAAAAACTTCCAGTTGCTATTACTGTGTCATCAATTGTGAGTATAGGCAACACTAGTGGAATAAAAACAATGCTTGCCCTGTTTATACAGGTGATGAATTTGCATGCGTCTGTGATATAACCAAATTTATGAATGAGGTGTCTTGATTAACTCTGCAAACCTTCTATGACCTAATCATAAGATTCATTGGAAAACATTTGGTAACATTAGTTTATCCCCCGGAGCACAGGACACACAGACACAGTGAAGTGGTGTTCATGAATGAATGCACAATTGTTTCCTTTTCCCAGATGGATTCAATATAGACAACAATGCAGACTGGATAACAAAATGCTTGGGGAATGAGGACAAGAGAAACATGTTGAAAACAATGGCCCATGTTCAGATATGCACACTTAAAGCTGGAATATTAAAAAAAAAAAAGAAAGAAAGGAAAAGGAAAAAAAAGGTTTGTTTTAAATAAAAGGGAAATTATTCCCATGACAAGAAAACATTTTTAACACATTTCAGCCTATTTTTCAAAACACATACTCATCTGTAATCGTTGTTTTGAACAAAGTGGCTTGTTAGGACAGTGCTGCAAAAAATCCCAAACTAAAGAGCACTGACCCATGGTTTGCAATTAAATACTAATGAAATAAATGGAGAACAGATTCTTAACCAACGAGGCAAAAACCATGAAGAGGATTTTTCCCACTACAGAAAAGCTTAGGTGCAATGACAAAGTGTTTATCTGGAGTTCCATGAGTCCAATGAATGTAAAAACACTTAGGTGATGATTCAGAATGAGCACAAAAACAACACTCAGAGTTCTATTTTCTGACTAAAACAAAGGTAAAGTTAATTTTTTTTTTGACAAGTCCTCTCAAATTATTCACTAATTAGCATCTTGCATCAAACATAATTGCTGAAATCTCATTAGAGGATCTCAAGCAGCTTCAGTTTATTATTTAAATGGAAAATAAAACAAAAAGCTCACCAGGCACCATCCTGACACAAGCAACTGACTGACTGTTACTCATGCAGAGCTTGATTATATAGCTGAAAGTAACAGCTCATGCAATATTAACATCATCACAGACATGTCAGCCTGAACTGATCTGTAAGAAAGTGCCACAGGCTATTTGTACAACAATTACATATTTTAGGGGTGATGAGCTTTCTTTGAACATCAGTGGGACTAATGTAGTCTGTTTTATAGCTACTTAAATTTTCATGTACTGAAATATGTTAGCCATCGATGGTAGCTGATGTTACATAAAAAGAACAGCATCTAGTGTGACTTGTCAGTCAAAGAAAGTTACACTGTGTTCACACCTTTTGTTCAGACGGAAACAGCTGTTCCATTGTCATTAAGTGTCAGCTTTCGCTCACAAAAACGTTCAGGATTATCATCAGAAACAACGTTAACACCAACATCACCACTCAGAGCACATGACAGCACCTACGCCTATTAAAAATGTAGTGAAAACACGGTTATGTACAATTTTATTCACCTTAAATCTGTGCTCTTTTTTCTATAAATAACTAAAAAGCTGTGCAAGTAAGAAAAATACTGAGCAGCATGTAGTACTGGGTTAAACAAACTAAAAGATCACATAATGTGTGTCTGTCTTAACACAACTCTATCGGTGTGTACTTGTAAACAGAAGATCAGAATGGCTGATGAAAGTAAGGTCTGGTCTTGCACAAACAGGCATCTGGATCTATAGGTGGTATAATACTGAGAGCCAGTAAAACTGCAGAAAATGTACCACAGTAATGACAACGACAAAGCAAAATCAAGGCCAGCAAGAAAATGCACACACTCCCACTGTGCGGAGAGAAAAATAGGCTGGCTAGTCACCATCAGAATGGCATTAGCCTAAACTTCGGAAGAATAATGACAGCTATTTTAATTTAGGAAAATGGGAATTTTTCTAATGGGGGGAGTGCAAAGAAAATCTCTTTTTAAAGTCCTTAGTGGGCACAAAAACAAATGGCATTCATCACTCTTAAGTAACCCACTCCCCCCATCATACTTCTTATTACCAGCATTTTTCATTTCCATACACTTAGTCCTAAAATACTTTTCTATAGTTGAGAAAAAGCATGAGATGCTAACTTGGGCAAATGTGTACACTAATGATTATGAATGAAGCGGAGAAGCTGGGAAGAGAGAAGTTTCACACTGGGCTTTGAAATCCGCCTCTGAAATTTTGATTCAGATCTGGCATACTTAACAACACGCAAGCTCTAGTGTAGGCAGGAAGACAGAGCATTATGCTGCGCCCATTAGAATTATTAAAATGGAAAACTAGATTTTTTCTTTTTATAAAAACGAAGAAGAAGGTTTCGAAGGTTAGTACAGCACAGGTTGCTGATTGCTTTGGGCTTTGATGCATGGTTATTATTGAGTCAGTGTTCATGTATACCTAGTAAATCAACACCATAAATAGATGACAATGTAATTGTATTGCTTCAAAATACCATAAGATGTAATGCTTCTTGCACATTCCCCCTACAGATATTCATCATTCAGACTACATTCTGTGTGTTAGCTTGTGTAAGCATGTATGTATTTTCACACACTGTTGATTACATTCATCTTCGTGAGGAATGCGCAAGACCAGACACCTGTATCTAGCAGGGATTAGAGGATCCCCTCAATGAGAAGAGGATTATCAGAGTCAACTGCCCTCTACAGTGATGGAGAAGGGAGATACCCCATAAGAGCCCCAATAGGTCCATTCATCTTTTGTCTCCACAGCAGGGAAACAGTAGCCTGGAAAGGCACAAACCAAATCGCCCTCCGAAACAATTCACAGCCTTTGATTAATCATACCAACTTCACAAGAACTGATCGGTGCTTCACAAGTAGCTCTTATGTACCTTTTCTTTCCTGTAGCCGTCCCTCAGCCTGCACGCTTATCTCTGTGATAAAGTACCTCATTTCCCACACAGGGGCAACAAAAAGAAAGCTTGGATGATTCTAAATTTGTCTGAAAATCATAGAAATATGTCCACTGCATAGAGTAGGATGATGCAAAGCACAATCAAACTACTAGATACACACAGTGATGGGTTCCAAGTGTACATATATCTGCTTATGTTTAAGATGTGTGGTGTTGTATTGTTATTTTGCAGAAACTCAATTCTTGTAGCCCTAAGTATGTCTCAACTGGAAACAATATTCAGCATTTTAATATTAGACAGCTTTTCTTGCATTTTTGCTGTCAGAACTAGTTGTGCCTACAAACACTATTTTTACCATCCATGCATTAATAACACCTTCAAGGTGTAAGGTAATGAGGTACCATTTAACATAATCTGCATGGGGTGACCTGATGGGGTAAAATGTCCAGAGGAGCTAAGTTTGCAGTTTGACTCCAGGTCAGCTAGACCTGAGCTGCCTTTTACTGTGTTTTCTCTTTATCTTTGCTGAACATGAAAATAACCACACAACTGCAAAAACCTACCTTAATGCGTACCAATAAATGCATAAAAGGTCTCTACTTTCTTAGGAATGTGTATGTGTGCTTTTTCCCTTGTGTCAAAAAACAGATCATGAGGGCACGGGGCCCACAGAAGAGCTGCTGCAAACTGTTGAACCCAAATGAAATGAAATGGCTGTGATATAAAGGTTAAGAAAACACAGTGCGCTGCAGTTTCTGGCATATGGGGTTGACTGGTTAGACTGTCAGGGCTACCTCCAGTGAGCAGGTGAGTGTCAGAATTGGACCACAGAGCAGTGAAAGAAGGTGGCTGCATCAGATGAATCATGTTTTCTTTTATATCATGTTGACAACTGGGTCGTTTAACTGGGGATGAGATGGCAGCAGGATGCACTATCAGGGGACGGCAAGCTGGCAGAAACAGTGTGATGTTTTGGGCAGCAAGACTGCAGATATGAGTATTCAGATGCTTTACTGTGTGACACCTGATATTTAGCCCAGGTGCCTCCCATTTCCACTGATGATCTTTCCACTGTTTCCACACATTTGACTGGAATCCACCTGCAGTGAATTCAATTGACTGGACATGCCTTGGCAGGGCATACACCTTTCTATATCAGCTTTTACCGGTAAGATTAATTGTCAGAGGAAAAATGAGACCATAAGGTCAAAGGAACTGTCGGCAGAGCTCAAACATTGGATTGCGATGATGCACAGATCTGAGGAGGCTACATTGAAGGTTCCCAAAGGCAAGGTGGCCTCAATAATTCTTTAATGGATCAAGCTTGGAACAACCAAGACCAAGAACCCAATGGTCATTCTGGCTGAGCGATAGAGAAGACTTTCAAAAAGATAACCATCACTGTGGTAGTCCACTAATCAGGAAAGACATGTGAAAGTCCAAATGGAGTTGACTATGTGAAAGATTGAATTGGTTAACCTGTCACATTTTGAAGGAACCAGGAACCATTCATCAACTGTCCAATTCATCAACTGGTGGTGGCAGCATCGTGCTGTGGGGGTGTTTTCTGGCAGCATGGGCAGGGGTACTGGTAGGGGTTGAGGTAAAGCGCAAAGTACAGAGATCATTTTAATGAAAATCTGCTCTAGAGTGCTCAGGATGTTAGACTGTGTAAAATAGTCCCCTTCCAACACGACATTGACCCTAAACATACGGCCAAGACGATCCTGGAGTAGCTGTGGGACAACTCTGTAGATGTCCTTAAGGGGCCTTGCAAGAATCAAGACGTGAACCTAAACAAAGATCTCTGGACAGGCCAGGAAATGGCTGTTCACAATCTGTCCAGCCTGTGAAGAGAAGAATGGCTGAAATTCCTCAAACCCAGGTGTGGAAAGCTAGTTGCATCAGATCCAATGAGATTTGAGGCTGTAAGCACAGTCAAAGGTACCTCAAATAAGCACAGAGTGAAGTGTTATGGGTTACTTATGTAAATGTGATATTTCATTTATTTCTTCTCATCAAATTAGCAAAAAAAAAATCATGATTTTAGTTTTTGCTTCTTTTTTAATGGTGTAAGTATATGTGACTCTCTAATTTTTCTTCAGTTTTTCTACTGTTTTTTTTTTTTTAAATGCCCTTCTTAGAAGGTGTTATTGCTATTGCATAACTCTGAGAAACATTCCTCTTGCATTTCAATGCAGATAATGTATGTGCATGCGACAAATAAAAACTTTTGAATCCTGGAGTACAAATTCCTCGGAGGGGCTTGTGTGACTGAAAACGCTCCACTACATGGAAGTTTTGGCATGTTTGCAGTGATCTGCCTATTCCTGTCATCCTTTCTACAATCACAGTTTGTATGCACTTTGAAGTCCATCAAATTCATGCTTTTAACTACATAGAATAGCAACTGCATTGTTTAGTATATGTACAGAAATACAGCCACAAGTGTGCCCACACTACTACAAACATGCAATCATGTGGTACCGTATTCGCTTGTTAATGAGACCCTGCTGGCGTGCTGAAGAGATGACAGTCTGTCAAACCTTCCTACACACAGGGAAACAACATGTTGAGAGATGGCAGCATCACTGTGCTGCAATATGTGAAGCCACAATGTAAAAACAGTTGACCATAAATTTAGAAAATGGAAAAACACTAAGGCAGTCATCTGTGCCCTCTGGTTGCATTTCTTGAAGATATTTCTTTGTCATTAATGTTGAAATCATTTCTTTCATGTTAAAAACTACTGACATTCACTCCAGTCAGCTGTGGGTGATTAAAATGGAGCAACAAAACAAAGCATGTGTGCTATAAATCATCTACATATCATTTCTAGCATCCAACTGGTCGCTTGCGTCGTTGTCTTGGCAGTACAATATAGATTTAACACTGGACGTCTCAGAAAATGTAGTTTTAAAATGATTTCAAATACTTAGGAAGTGCAAGAAAGCCAGAGGGCAGAAAGAGGGCAAGAAGAGGACAGAAAGAGCAAAGCAGGCATATCCACTGTTCTCCACCATTTAACAATCAAAGACGAAGAACTTGTTGCAAGTGGGGTGCATCTTCCTTCTTGTTGATATGGCTCAGGCTGAAAACTCTAATGTTGAGCAGAAAAACAATTTTCCACGGTGTTAACAGACATAGCCAGAGGACCAACACAGTACTACTTTCTATCACCCTGACATAAGAAACAAGCCTATAAGTGTGAGGAGTCCAATACAATGTGTGCAAGTTTAAAAAAACAAATGAAACTCTATCTTGGTTTGTGGAAAAGTTCACATAGAGTTTTAAGAGTTTGGTGAATGTTTTCTTTAAGCACTTGGTCAATGATCTTACCACTTCTATGTAACATCATGAAAAGTGCTTTATGACCAATCCAAACCTAATGAGAATAAATTCATGAGGAAGACTAATTTAATTATTTGCATTTGGGCGGCTAGAAGTAGGGCTGAACAATTAATCAACTGCAGTGCAGATTAAACTTACAATTTAAAACAGTTCAATCAGCAATTTGTACAGGATGCGGTTTAGGAAATTAAATACTGAGAGTAACACTGCATCTCAATTTTATTTAATTCAAGCAGAAATTTTCAGGGGATGTTTATGGCTGTCTATTTATCAATGTGTACTACATGGTTTAGGCACAGATGCTGTGGTTTGACTGACCACAGTGTCATTATTTAGTAGCCACACCTCGTACATTTTACAGCACATCTAACCTAGGGTTTAAATATTCAGGTTTTACAACCTTATGCCATCCTCCTATTGTGACAGTCACTTCTTGATGATACTTCATGTGGTAATGCTCCATCACATGTTCTAAATCTGTTACACTGCAAACTTTAAACTGAATTTTGAATTTCAAAAGATATATAACCAATATGACTATTCAGGCCCAGCTAACGCCATCAAATATGAGTAATTTTTCTGAAAACATCACTTTAGCATTGGCAATAATGTAATTAAATGACAAATTACTGCAGCTTTAAATCCTACATTAAATACACCAATATGGTATCATTGTACAGGGTAGAGTGAAGAAAAACACTTTACCTGTCATAAAATACAAGCAATAAAGAAATGAATGAAACCAGGAAAGCAGCTTTTCATAATTTGTAAACAAAGTCCTGGTCTCTGGGCCACGAAACTCTGATAACTGACAGCTGTGGTGGTGGTTTTAGGAAACAACCTAACTGACTGAACTGTTTCACTAAAGGCAGTCTTGGGAGAGGCTTTCGCTCCGTAATTTACGAGTGGGCTGGGAGCCAGTGAGTGTTGTTTAACAGCCGTAGACACATGCTGTCTCTGCATTCATGGCCAATGAGGAGGTTGGGGAAATCATTTTCTCCCACCCGCTCAGAGACACGGTGAGCTCCAGCCCAGGATATCATTTGTTAGTGCCAAAATAAAAGGACAGAACTTGAATCAAAAACTGGAATAATAAATAGGATTTAATATCAACTAGTGCGGCAGGGACAACAGTTTAGGTGGCTAAATTATTATTAGGGATTAGTTTCCCCTTGAGAAGAGAATCTTAAAGAAATCTTGAGTGCGTGCCATGAGTTCATTATGTTAATTAAGCAAAGTATGGCAAAGAGGAATTTAATGACAATATAAAAGCAAATGACTAAACATTAGACATGGCAATAAGAAGGAACAATGGGGCGTTGTTTTTAAGGTCTTCGTAATTATCTTCGGTCTCCAGCCTGTAAAACAAGAATGCTTTTCGATCCTTACAAATCCTTAAACACAGTGGCCTTGAATGCCTGTTGTTTCCCTCAAGGTTTGGCTATAGCGGACAAAATTCTTTACTAAAATATGTAACACATTTACACAGTTTAAGTATGTGCAACTTATGTAGCAGGCTATTGCTGGAAAAGAGCAGGGGTGTTGAGTCAACCAACCCTTGGTAAATACAGGTTTAAAAAAGCAGTCTTGCATGTGAAAGGCTAGATGGGGCTCAGCTCTCCTTGTCACAAGTACTTAAATCAGGGAAGAAGGGTAGGAGGCAGGGTAAAGCATGCATATAGAGAGGAAAGGATGAGACATGGAGGTAATGGGGACATATCCCTGCCTGTACCTCAGATATCTTGGTTAGATCAGCAATGTGCCTCAAAGGACTACAATTTTTAAAATTCATTTCAGTTGGAAAAATACTCATGAAGGGAAAACAGCATCTGACAAGAATGAGATTCTAAATAGCAAACAACCTTTTCCCTCAACAGGAAATTGATTTGTTAAAAGATTTTTGAAACCGGAAAATCTTTGACAAACTCATCTGATTAAGTCAAAACTCTTTGTAATGAGGATGCTAATGACTGAAATGGTTTTAGGGGACCCAAACAGACTCATTGACCCAAAGATGGTGTTGTTATGTGATGTATTACAACACTGTGTGTGTGGGATGCTGTGAATCAATGGCCATAGGCAGAAGAATTCAAGTCAAACTCTGTCACACTTTGTCTAATTAGCAAAAAGGTCATATTAAGAGAAAAACAGGTATAATTCTTCTTGTCATACAATGAAAGCTCAGTGTTCAGCTGTCTCACTTAGAGTGTGTCTCTGCCTGTAGCAGCTCATGGACTGGATGCCCGCTGATCCATATCTTCTGCGCAACTAAGATACAGAGAAAAATAAAAAGAAGAAAGAACAGTCAAAGGCCTTTCTTTGATTGGTGCTTAAGTTTCTGTGTTTTATCCTGCAAGAATCCACAATTAAAAAGAACTTAGCTGCCACTCACAGTAATAATGAAATAATACAATCTGTTCTTCCACTAAAGTGACGAGAGGAAGCATCCTCATTCAGCTGGTCCACTGTGTCCTCTCCAATCCTGACCAGTCCTCAGCCTTTGACTGAAAAGCAGAGTCTGTTCTGCTTCTAAATGCAGGTACCTTTTCTTACAGATAATTACTTTGTCCCAATCCACAAACCACCTCTAGATAAGAGGTATGAGCTGCTTAGGAGTAAAGACAAACTGTGCAGCATGCTGGCACATGAAGCCTTAAAATAGTTTGGGATGAATAAAAAACTGAGCAGCTTTTTGAGCAAGGTGGCATCACACTGCACAAAATTCATTGGGACTTTTATTTACGATAGTTGTTTTTTCTCTCTCTTTTTACTAATAGAGTAATTTTGCTTTTAAATTTGATTCCTTCTTTAAACAACTCAAGTTTGTTGCTTGTAACAATGAAAATGTGTACATCACTTCATTCAACTTTATGTATCTGTGTTCAAGATACCAATTTAATTTAGTGAAACATACACGATTTTTAAATGTTGTTTAGTAAATGCTTTTCATTCATGTCAAGTATTCAGAGTTACCTCAAGTCAGCTTAACATTAACTTATTATGTTCAGGTGAAAGTATATTTCTGTCTTATGTGTTAAAACCATATAATGATTTCATAATAATTGAAATGTTTCTTTTAATCGTTGTAATATTTAAATATTAATGGCGGCCAAACAACCATCTAAAATATATGCAGCACGTGCAGCAGTATTTTGATAAATACATCTAGCTGAATAACTGAATCTTCTTCTTTTCCTTTCGGCTTTTCCCTTCAGGGGTCGCCACAGCGAATCAATTGCCTCCATCTAACCCTGTCTTCTGCATCCTCTTCTCTCACACCAACTACCTTCATGTCCTCTTTAACCACATCCATAAACCTCCTCTTTGGTCTTCCTCTAGGCCTCCTGCCTGGCAGTGGGAAACTCAGCATGCTTCTACCAATATATTGACTCTCTCTCCTCTGGACATGTCTGAACCATCTCAGTCTGGCCTCTCTGACTTTATCTCCAAAGCCTGAATGTTATACTATATTTACAAAGCTTTTACATACTATAACCTTACTTCTGCAAATCAGTGCATATTGTCCATCTCTCTGCTTTATCTAATACAATTTCCAACATTAATACTTTACATTTTTTAAGCAGCAAGCAAAAACATATTTCTTGAACCTAGTGGTGTTTTCCACTGAATATGTAACACCTCAACACAGTGGCTCATAAATATGCTGGTGGACCCCTAATGTTATTTTTAAAAAAAAGTACAAATGTGAAAAGATAAACTCATATTTTTATCTTTCTAAGGGCCATCAGGAAAATGAGGCAATACGACAACAGGAAATGCAATTAGCAAAATGCCACAAAGCAAAACAGTAAAGCAGGATTCAAAGCAATATGAGAGCAGAATAACCTATATCCAGCACTGCCACAATGTTTAGTTTGACCCTGAAAATGAATGGGATTAGTCACAATGAGTAAACATAAAACAACACATAAATTGTGGGACAAGCTATTTAAAAATGCTGCTATGACAATCAAAATTGAAAAAAATCTTTCTCTGTCCACGTTAATACTCCTCCTTCAACCAAATCAACCTTGAAGCAGCGTATAAATAATTCATTGTTGGACACAGCAAATAGTTCCCTCATTTTGCAGGAGCACCATCATCATGGCTAATTAAGCAACCTAAGGTCATGTACTTCAATGAGCAATGTATCTGCAATCCAAACCAGTCAGGTCAGCGTGCTGAAACTGAGGTTAGCTGGGAGAACGGTAGACTGACAAGTCATCCTTAAAGCTTGACACAATGTGCCAAGTTATCTGCCCTCCTGTCCACATGATAAAAGCAGCTATGTGAGGTTGATTTTTTTGAATTACATTTACTTAAACTAAAAACACTCTCAGTGGCCGAGACCATAATTTACTGAGACTTAAATACTGAGCTCATGTGCCCATAGTGGAGATGTATTTGTAAACCGCTCCTTGCTGGACAAAATAAAACAAGAAAAACAGCACTACTCTTGAGAGAATGTAGGGTAAATTCAAGTTTTTAAGTCTGATATCTCCTGTTGTTTTATCATGACTGAATGACACGAGCGCAAATCAACAAGTTTATTCAACCGGCTGTGAAATTTGTCAGTTGTCTACTCCAGTGCTACTGGGCTAGGATGGTCTAAAAATGCGGGTGTTGATCTGGATCCAGTCAGACTCCTTGTATTTTGGCAGCTCATCAATAAAAACTGAGTGAAATACAGTTGGCATATATTCAACTATTCACCCCTGTAATTCTACAGCAAGATGTCCCTTCTTATCTTGTCTCTAACTGTTCTGTATGATCCATTGCATAAGATATTCAGTCTTTTTTGAAAAGAAGTTAGATTTAGTGAAACCTTTGCCTGTCACAAATCATTCTCTAGTTCACTACTTCCTGTAATGTGCTCATCTAGTCAATAATAAAAATTGAGATTTTGGACACTTCCTAGCTGCCATCATTTTGTGTCATTACTGAAATTTTGTCATTTTTTTGCATCTATATAAGGCAGAACAACTGCATTGTTGGATTGTCAGCAGAAATGCCACAGATCAATATTTTTCATGCTACTGTATCATTACATTGTAAATGTTTTAAGAGGACACTATATACATTTGCACTCTTAGATTTCATGTAAATAAAATTCTGTTTCTCCTATTCTTCTTTCTAGTCAAAGCCAGGCACCTAGATTACCCACGATTCATCCTAAGCTTCAGTCAGAGATATGGGGAGTGGTACACTCACAACAACTAATGCAGCCTCAAGCTGCAAACCTGAAGCACGGAGGCATACCGGGCTACAGAGGTCTGATAAGCTCACTTCTTTCTAACTCTGCACCCTGACATTGGTTTATTTTTGGACTTGCAGTTTTCAGACCAGCATTGCCTCAAGTGGCATGACTTGAGGCAAATTATCAGATTTCACGCAGCTCCATCTGGAGTCAAAGAAAGCTTTGTCAAACTTTTTCACATATGCAGTAGTATAGTCGAACAGACATTTTTGGTCTCTGACAGCGCACACTAAAGCAGCATCTTGGACAGATTTTCAAACCTGTTTCTGAGTGGGAAGATCAAGATAGTTCAGACAATCTCTATCCTCCAGAGAGAGATGTTAGTAAATGTGCTACTCTCCAGTGTAGACTTAGATCCGGTAACAAACTGCAAAAAACAAAGCAACATGAGCCTACATTGCTGTGTTTGGTCAGTGAACATCGCTGAACACAACATGGGTGCAATCAAAGCTGTGACTAAAGCTAAATGACTAAATTTAAATAGGTTCATTTGAGGCCTCTGCTGATTGGCAATAAGGTACACTATCAACAAACAATCGCATTTAAACAGCACAAGTAACTTTGCTCTTTAATTCTAAGCAGTTTGCGATAACTTTTCCATCTGCCAATTTGGCTAAACCCTGTATCTCCATTCTCCATATGCCTGCTGCCACTGCTCGATTAGAGCCAGTGAGGACATGTGTGTCCTCTAGGTACATGAGCATGGTTCTTTTGCCCGCTCCGCTATTTACATGCCAGGTCTATTTCTGCTAGGCAACATCGTCTCTCAAGCTGAGGCCTGAAATTCATTCGTGAATGGTTATACAGTAAATGCAAACATCTATCCCATCACCCGCCGGCTGCACTGCTCCACTGGTTGTCTTCTACCATGACAGAGTAAACAGGAATTACACAGAACCATCTATTTTCGCTCTCGATGCTCTTGTTCAAGGTTCCCAACACAATGCTACATCAAGCCATTTTTAGCTGTCATTGTGTCGTTTTAAAAAAAAATCCATTAGGCTAAGTGTCCATGTAGTGTTTTTTTCTAAGCACCAGCATCTTTTGAAAACGGTTCCTATTGAGAGGAGAGCGGCTGCAGTCACATGCAGCCCCCTAGAGAGTGATCCATCTTTTCTGTGCGGTCACCCCAAGTGCTTCTAAATTGTAAATGTCTGAACTTTTAACAAAGGCACCGATGCTTCTTTTCGGTGCCACCAATCATATGGGCGGGACTCTTCACCCTGGTAACCAAGATAACGGAGGATAAGCTCATCCTGGGGGTGTATTTTCATCCCAAGCTGTATGGCATGTCAGAAATTATCACAACAAGACTCAATGCTGGTCTGTTGTAAAACGGTGATTAGAGTGTATATGTATGCTGTCAAGAAATTGTTGTCATAGAAACAAAACCCCATATGTAGTGTGTCTGAGGTTTTTTTGATGAATCACTGGGATAAAGTGCTCTCCAGCACCCTGCAGAGTGATTCTGTCAGAGAAAAACAGTATATGGGCACCCACCGTTAGATGTCTTTACATGATTCAAGCTCATAATGAGAGTAGATAAGTTGTCTGCTACCTGTTTCCTCACATACTAAGCATACTGACACTTAGAAAGACTGCTCATCTCCGTCTGGCCCAACTGATGGATTTCCAAACTCTGCATCAGCCAAAGCTATTAAGTGGTCTGCTGGAGCGAAATGACTTTACTGTTCCCAGAGTGCAACATTAGGCTCAGCAATTCCTGCCTGCTATTGTCTAGGGCCACTGTGACAAAGTTAATTTCTTGCCAGACAAGCACAAACATTTATGCCGACACGCACAATAAATAACAACCAAAAAACAGAATTATCCGAATGGCTCTATTTTCTCTTTTTGCTTGAAGCAAAGATTTTGGTCACATGAGGTGACGCATGCCAAAATGAGTTTCCTTCAATAAAAATAAATGAATAGCTTGGTCTTTGTATGCATTGGCATTGACAAAGTAATAGACGAACATAATCGAAGCTACTGTGGAGCACTACAATGACTATCTAGAACAGATTACCCATTCACTATCCTTGAGCAAGGACTTAACATATGGCTTGCACTATTCAGTAAAGTTTACACCATTCTAGACACCGTTTGCATAGATAAACTACATGCTCATGTGCAAATGCACATTTTTAACTGACATTTGCAGTGTATATACCATGAAAAACTAACATGTTCTGTCGTGAAAAGCTGTACAACTGACTGTAAATGAGTGTGAAAAGAAAATTAAAGAATGCAGAACCCTGCATTATTCCTGGTCATATCTGAATGTTAGGTAATAAATGTACTCTTTCTATTTATGTTGACAGACTAGAAGGTCCAGGCATCTTGTGGTACTGTATGACTCAAGGTGCCTGCCATGGTTAGCCAAAAAAAGAGTTGATTTTCCAGTTCAGAGCTGTGGTTGTGGCCAAAACCCCAGAAGGACCTGTGAAGGCGCAGTGCACACATAGTAAAAACGATGTAGCCTAAGGACACAGCGAAAGGGTAATTTAAGTAGGTGCCTGTATTAACAAGCTCCTTACATGTGAAAAAGAGAACTAAAATTATCTGTGCCCACACTTTTGACATCATTCCTGTTGTCAAATCTCTCAGCTCTACTGAAGGAATGATTTATTTCTCTTTGGAAGTGTCAGCATGCTTTGAAAACTTCTGTTCTGCCATACGGTCAGATACGACCTACCGACATAACTGCCATAACAGTACTAGGTACTATACACACACATGTGGAAAAAATTGCCACTGCGCGCATTTAAACAAGAGCTATAAATTCGGGTGACAAGCTAGCTGTTGAAAAACTCAATAGCCAAAGAAAAAGCATAAAAAATGAGCAAAATTATGACATACACTCATATTCTACAGCATATTACATAGATGAAATAATGCCCCAAATAATTCATTGACAAAGTAAAACGCAAGGGAGATTAGGGCAATTACATAATTGGATAAGATGACAAATGCTAGTAACAATTGCTAATCAGGAAGTTCATGATGTAAGACCTTCTTGACCTGACAGAGCAGTGTAAGCTACGTAATTTCCAATAGATGAATAATTACAGAGTATTGTAAGTTCTGCCTACACGTCAAAGAATGTTCGGTTTCCTAATTGTAGAAATTAAAGTCTAACTCAACAGTACCCACGATTTAAATATAGCTAAAATTGACACTTCCGACAAGACTGAGTCTTTGAGAAACTTCAGTTTTGTGCACTGAATACCCTGAACTTTAAGACTTGCAACTTACAATATACTCTTGATAACAGCCTAAAAGTAAAGCATTTAACTAGAGCAAACTGTCAAGGGCTATTAGTCATATATCTTATTTTCTTTCCTCCATTGTAGTGAGTGGGGTCTAGCTGCAGTGCTTCTTTGTCTCGGGCCCTTATCTGGCAGTGAAATGCCGAGCTCTGTGCTGCTGTCTCTATTGGCATGGCAGTAGAGGCGAGGCCTGCCATCCCAGATAAACCTCCCTCTGTTCCCTCAACAGCCCAGCAGGCTTCATGTTTGCTGCAGGTGTCAGAGAAAATGTTCCCATAGCCATTAGACTTCAGCGCTGCTGGTGACATGTTGGCACCTATGATGGGAAACGACTGAAGATGGAGGAAAGTGATGACAGGGGAGATGGAGGCAGACCACACAGGGACAAGACAGAATGAGAAGGGAAAAGCAGGACTGTGACGACTACCAAATAAAATAAAGTACAATGGGAAATAACCAATAACTGCTATTGTGTTTTCATAAAGCATTTCTCACCAAAGTGCTCTAAAACACACATAATATGCAAGTACGTAGTCCAGAGTTATTCTACCCCTCTTTTCATGCTAAGCAGCATTACATGTCGGACACTGCTGACCTAGAAACCCATTTTAATGATAACTACAAAGAAGTAGTCAAGCTTGAGAAAAATGCATTTAATGAATACTGTACACCATTAAATAAAAAAGAAACCAAGGCAAACCGATTGTATTAAAAACAGGATAATGATGGCTGTTGTTGCTGCTGCCGTTCCAAACCTGTCACCATATTTATAACCTTGTTATCCTGAATATTCAGCAGCCAAACGGTTTGCAGGTGGCAGGAAATTGGATACAAGAAAAAATAATTGAATACTCGCAACGCATTTCCTTAAATAATTTTCCAGCAGCACAAACAAACTTTAAATGCAGGTAAACAGTAGTCTGACAAACTAAAATATTACTTTTCAACATCTTTGACATGAATGGCATTTTATGAAAAAGGGGTTAGAGCACATAAAAAAATGTAAGTTTTGGTCAACAAAACATCAGAAAGCTGTGAAATATGTATCAAGTTTTGACTAACAGTTCAGAAACTAAAGATATTAAATGTATTCTAATGCTCAGACAAAGGAAAACAGCTTGTTTGTGGATTTGATAATCAAATGTTTAGCACTCTTTCCCAGAAAAAATACTTAAACATTAATCAGTCCATAAATACAGTTTGACTAGTTAGTATTTACATTAATAGGAAAATCAAACTAATAGTTTTAAGATTTATTTTTGCAAAATGTCAAAAGCTATGTAAAAACACAAATAGTGTTCATTGTGAGCCACATCATTGCTTCCACTTAATTCAAGACGTCTCTTTAGCATAGCAAATGCACAGAGTATCTCTGATGCCACCTTTTCATCAATATACAAGAACCAGCCCATCTGTGGGGACTGAGGCCAATGTTAATGTGGGGACAAACAACCGCCATGCCACCTTGCTAGGCAGGGTGCAGGATACCAACCTGGAAGATTACACCACCTGGTCCTGCCAGACTGTCAGCCTATTTATACCCTGGACAATAATTTACACCAGGACAGCCCAGGAGCAGAGAGATACAGACCAGGGGGAGGCAGATCTGTGTGACATTCTCATGGTGGGAAAAAAGAGCCATCGTGATGACCTTCTGCCTTTTTATCCCCTGTAAGGCTTTCCCAGAGGAGTGAACTAATGACTGTCAGGAGTTCTACATAAATTTGATTAAACACATCAGATAAGATAGTCCACGAGGACAGTTTGACATAATAAACAAATATTCCTACACTGGCAATAATGCTGTGGTTATATACTGCAGAAGGAACGCCCTTTGATTAAGCTCGTGTCAGTCTGATTTGTCATTCTGTCAAAGTTGGTGTCTCACGTCAAAAAAACGTGACAAGCAACTTTACAAGATAAACTGAAATCTACAAAGGACAGCAGCAGCAGCATCCAGTTTAATGGCGTGTGCATAAAAGTGGGGATGAATTGAAAGATATTTTGTATCTGCTTTGCTCTGGCAAATTCTGAAACTTCACTTTCACAGTAAACCACACTGCAATTAAGCCAGACAACAAGTTGCTTGCTTAAACTCAAAACCTCCAAAGAGCTCTATTTTTTGCTCCTACTACGACTGACATTTTCCCATTAGTGGCACAGACGCATAATTTGGTGGCACCAATATTTCATTTCAGAGAACATTTCACACAGTAATGAACATGTCACCCAGTGAAATTAATGTGTCACTGTGTTTAACAGATCCAATAAAAGTAAAGAATTTGAATCACTCAGAAATTACATATCAGACCCATTATCACAGTTCATACAACCCCGGTGACAGTTTGTTTTGCTGTTACTCAACTTGTAGTTGTACAAATACCTAATGTCATGAACTTTGCAGTCTCACTTCAAACACTCGTTTTCTTCTTGGTCGCATTATACAGCTAAGAATGATAGGCGTGACTGGGATATTATGATCAGAGAAGAAAAGTACTTTCAGCAGATTATGAGTAGAAGTAAACAAGCAGGAAATGCGGAACATCCTGAAAATGTGCTGTTTTGCTATGTGACAACCAAAAAAAACTTCAAGTACATTTTGCATTATGCAATCAAACACAAGCTCTTAAGATCCTAAATGTGCATGCTATACGTAACTGTGGTCTCAAATGTGTAACCATAGTGTCTCAGGAGTTTCATACCCTCAAGATATAATTTTGGGAACGGCTGTTGCCAAAGGCTGGAACTTGAAATGTACAGCTGTGATTCCTTTTCCTTTCATTTTTTAAATCCCAACCCATAAAATGACAAGCACCGACGGAAAATAAAGTGGATTTTCAGTTGAAGACATTTTAAATCCACCAAATTATTAAAAAGAAGTGGCAGAAGAATAGTTCAATATTTTGGGCGATATGCTGATTTGCTTTCATGCCAAGTGTTCACACATACAGACTCAAAGAATAGAGGGACAACAGACCGAGCCATTCATCTTAAATAAAAACTTCCAAGTACTGTCATGGCTCCAATCAAGACTCTCAAATCTCCAAGCAGCAGTGACAAGGACTTTAAACAAATGTGTCTTACTATCATGGTAAACAGCTTTCCCATCCAAAATTATTGAATTTAATGAGAAAACAGGACTTGACAACAATGCGTGGCAACATATCGCTCAAGAAATGAAATTTGTTGTGCCTCATGAAATGAAAGAAAATAACTGTCCAGCCACAGCCAGGTATGTATGTTACATGTTTTACTAAATACACCGTTAAAGTAGATGTTAGGATTGATAGCACTATGTTACCTGTCTCCTAAATATGAAGCTTTCAAGATGATAGTGAGCTTGTTATATTTTTCTAAATGGAGCAAAAAACAAAGTGCAAAATATAATTTGCATTTTTTCAGGGCTGGCCTTTCTGATGAGAAGTTTGGCTTTTGTGCGCATCAAACAAATGAGATATAATGCAATTAGTAAGTTGCAGAGGTGCAGGTAGTTGGGTCTTTTCCTTGTTTTCAGGCTTTATGCTAAGCGAGTGTAGCTATTTCCTGTGTTTAATGGATATACGAGAGTGCCATCCATTTCCAAAAAAGTCTAACTATTTCCCTAATTGTTCATCACAACGTGACTGATGTGTAACAAGTAGAACATTTCTTTGAAGGGAAATATTTTCTGACGGGGAAGCAGCTTATCTTCACATTCCTTCTCCATTCACTCTCAAGGAATCAGCTCCACAGACTCTCTCTCTTGATGAGACCAAAAAGAGCTAAAATCATTAAAAAAAACCTCTCATCCTTATGCGCATTATTATGTGTTGATGTTGAAGAGGGTGTTGAAGTGTGTGTAGGTGATTCAACAGCTGTTTCATCCTACTGGATTTCCAATCCCAAGCCTTCTTTTTGAAAATACAAAAAGCTGGAGGCAGAGATGAGTTCAAGATAGTGTAATTAGCCACCACCGTCACAAAACTGCTGCAGTGGAAAAATGCTAGAGAGGAAGATATTAGTGGTTTTCATAATGTGTTCACTGAACCACGTGGCGAGTGTACCACTTTTTAGACTCTATGATTTTGCTCACTTACTTTTATAATGTAGAGTTACAGCACACCAGAAGAGACATTAGCACTAGATAAGCAGTGGGCACTAATGCTGATTAAAACAGGTTCAGAATAAGAGTTGCAAGTCAGTGACAAAAATGTATTTTTTTTTAACTGAAGATAAAACTACACATAAATTCAGAAGTCTTGTTTATAGCAAATATGTCTAAATGTTCTGATGGTGAGAACTGATTCAGTGCTGTGAATTTTATTAACACGGCTTAAATGTTGTTCTTGAGTGACTGTTAAGTTCTGAGTGTTCGATCAATCACACCTGCTCTTCTGTCTGGATGCAGAAAGGTGAAAGAGAACCTAATACTGAGCCTAGAGGAGCAAAGTGGAGCTAATTTACTGACTGTCTGTGCGTGCGTGCGTGCGTGCGTGCGTGCGTGCGTGCGTACGTGCGTGCGTGCGTGCGTGCGTGCGTGCGTGCGTGCGTGCGTGCGTGCGTGCGTGCGTGCGTTGCATTTGTGTCATGACAGAAAGCCAGTAAAATGGAGTAAAAGATGGAGCAGAGGTGAGTGCTAACATTATCCTGCTGCAGATGTTATGCTGGTTTGGATGATATGATAACAACATAACTGACAAAAACAGTCTTCCACTGCTTAAATTCAGATTGTTTTTCTTTAAATAGGATTGGTGGATCTTTTCTTGTTCAAATTGTAAACTGATCAGTGATAATCTCTTGGTTTTCAGTCGGAAAATAGCAAAAAATATCCACTCTAGCTTGCCAGAGTCCAGTGTTTTGTACTAATCAACAGTCCAAAGCCAAACAACACACAATTTACAACTATGTAAATAGGAAAGCAGCAAATCTTCACATTTTATATGTGCTCTGAGAAAACTTACAGTTTTTTGAAGTGCTTGGCAGTTCTGAGCATCTTGAAGCACTTGCCATAGTTCTTCTGTGGGTTTCGGCTGTCTGACTTGTTTTTTGTCTCTTCATGCAATCCTACACTGACTTGACAATGCTGAGATCAGGCCTCTGCGGGGACTATACCATCTGTTGCAGGACTCCTTTATATTTCTTGTCGGCTGAAGATAGTTGTTTATGACTCTGACAGTATGTTGGGGGTTGTTGAAGCTGCAGATTAAATTAAGGATATGCTCCAGATATTTAAACTACTTAGGGCTTTTGCACAGGACTATAAAGTTACAGCAGTTTTTTGGTCACTAAGGGATGTCTGTACAAAATAAAGTGCACTGACAAATGCCATGTTAACATAAGATAGAATAAAAGCATGATGAAAAAACTACATGAAAGAGAATGAATTTCCTGTGCTTTGTTGATGAAACGCTGATTTAAATAAACTACTGGGCTCCTCTCCTCACTTCTAACTCCCTGACAAAAGCTCAAAAAGGTCAACACAGAGTTATTGGTCCCTTTCCAAAAAACATTAGGTGTTATTTTGTCACATATTTATGGAGCGGCAGAGCAGTAATCCTCAACTATTACTCCTCCTACGCTGCTTTCACCCTCTTACATTGGATTATTAAAGTGTAGACCTCACAAAACAGACAGGAAAGGGAAAATAGCAGTGAAATAATGCACAAAGCCCTTGACAGAAAATGGCTTTATCGGTATGTTAAATTAGAAATTGGCAATGATTTGTCCAGGTCTACAAAACGTCTGCACCGGTAAGTGAATAATTGGTAATCCTCTCTATTTCACACAGACAGTAGTATCTGGGCTGCTCTCAATGTCAAATAGCTGTTTTCAGCAATAACCGGTAAGAGGCTGACGAACATTCCTCTGGCAAGCATCTCTTGTAGTGTAGGCAAGGTGTGTGTGTGTGTGTGTGTGTGTGTGTGTGTGTGTGTGTGTGTGTGTGTGTGTGTGTGTGTGTGTGTGTGTGTGTGTGGTCAAGTTGCTGTGTAGCCTTGAGCAAGCTGCTTTTAGCAAGAAAAATAAAGACAAGGGTATCCGTATTTTGAATATGATTTAGATGAAAGAGAAAAGAAAAGGCTCTTATCACATCTCACAGCTGGCTCTAGTGGGTGTTTTTAGAGAAAGGATGACCAGAAACTCCAAAATATCTTGCAGTGACAAAATGATTCTTGCTGTGACGCAAAACTCTCAACTAGCAGCATGAAGAAAGTGCCTCTGCTAATCCAATCTCTCACCTTGAAAGTTTTTCCCAAAAGCTGCAGTGATGGACATTCTTCTGTGCCCAGTTAAAAATGGGAGCTTTGACCCATTTGCTTCCACGTTGGGTATTAAACTAGGACATTACACAGCCTACTGAGTATCACATGAAAATCTAGTATGTGTAAAATTAGAAAGATGACACTTAATCAGCAACAAGCTAATACTGCAGTTCAGGATCCTAATTTCTTTACGTATGGTGGTATATTTCACTCTGAAGCTGTGGGAAAGACAGAGTGAGCTCCATCTACAGATAATAACAGAGTGTGGCTTGGCTGAAAACTCTAAAAAAGCTACTCTTTCTCTGGACTCAGAAGGCATGATTGAACCACAGACAAACAGGGAGAAGAACAGAATCTTAATCTACTGTTGGGCCATTTTTTTCATTTCTGGTGGGACATAAAACAGAAATGACAAATCAAAAGAATGGCCTGCTCCAAGGTCAGCTTTTGTTGTGGTGAAAACGAACAGTAAACCTACTTCTATCTAAACATATATTGTGTGATTACAGCATTGTGTAGGTCACCTAGACACTGTTCGCTTTAGAGCCAATCACAACTAACAGTCACCATTTTAGCACATAATACTGGCAAGTTCCCACTCGGCCCAATTATGACTGAATAACAGTTTATACTAATGAGTCCTGTTTGAAACAGGTAGCAACAAACACTGTTGACTGTAGCTCCTCTGCAAATGAGCACGATTGTGTGTTCTGGACAAGAACAGGAGCTGAGAATTGGCTTTCAATGCATTAAATGTGCAGTGCTGCCACATTTCCTATATTTTTCTTTCAAAACTCTGGTTGGTTAAGTAGATCACTGTGGGGCTGAGATAAAACCCTTTTGAATTTGAATTTTTAATTTTTTTTGAATATATAACGTTCTTTTTATAATTTATAGAAATGTGTAAACCACTATAACCCCAAGAAGCTGGATACGAGAGAAGAGCAGACCTAACAAAACAACTGAAGGATCCAGACTAAGCTTCTATGCAGTCTGTATTTCAGCTGCAGGCCATGTAACACAGTCCATATAGTCCATATGCATATTCAGTCCATGTAGCCTCAACCGTATGTTCCACAACTGGAATGCAAAACACATGCACTTATGTGATTGGGGGGAAACTGCACTGCATTTCAAATGGCACGCGTAGCTCCAAAAGAAATCAGTATTGCCTGTTCAGTTACAATTTAATTGAAATGGTCAGAGTTGACTGGCTCAGTTAAGTTTGCTGTTCAGACAGGCTGACAATACATTTTTATAAATTAGGTGTAATGGTGATATCCTTTCAATTCCTAAATTGAAACAGAGTTTAGATACTTACTCTGTGGACAGAAAAATACAGGGCAGTATAGTCAAATGAGCAAGACTCTAATTTGTGCATGTGTCCAAATGCAGGCACAATATCTAGTTCAGGAAAACTATTTGACATGCAGCCCACATTTCCAGTAGTTAGTAGTTCTTAGGCAACAGGCAATTAGAGGAGATGCCGCTGCTCTTATCTGCTGCTGAATCTGAAGGCAGATTCCAGCAGTAATAGCCTGAGAGGCAAGCAGCACCTGAGCCTCTGGGACAGCCAAGAACAGTAGATATCCTGCAAGCAAAATAACTTCAGCACTGCTCTACCCTCCTTTATATTACTCTCTAGTGAAGGATACTAAGAATTACCTCTTCAAATCTTATACAAAACATAAAGGCATCAAATCAACATGACAGCTGTTCGTGTAGGCAATCTGAACCAACATCCGTTCATTAATACAAGTGACAACGTTTGAAGACTAACACAAAGGCAAGCGGCAGAAACTTCCACAGCAGAATGACACTCAAGAAAATTTAACAAACTAAAGCCATTTCAACTGAATGTTCATACTGCACAAGATTGAGTTTTTTTCCATAGTTGATTTCATGTTTCAGTGAAGTTGAATGCTTTACATTTTCTGTCATTGGAAATGGTCAAAGATAGGGAAACAATCTTAAGCAGTGGATAGTTAGTTTTCTTTGAATAACATATTTTAATTATTAGCAGGAATATTGCACTAACTGATGGTTCACTGCACATATATTTATGTTGTAGGTTTCTATATATTAGTGTGTCTCTTTATACTTATATTGTCTTTTATGAAAGTGTTTTTATATTGTCTTATGGCTGAAACCGGGACCAGGGTCCAATTTCGTGTTGTTTCATGTGCAAATGTGGAATGATATGACAATAAAGAACTTTTGACCTTTGACCTTGAATATTTCCAGAGAAGCATACTGATTAAACTGAAGGCCAGTCCACACAGAAAATGTGTTTGGTGCTTTGAGAAGATAATCTCCACAGACAGCTGTTTATATCATACAAGTCTCCTGCTGCTTATGCATTGTGAACCATTAAATGGTACTTGTGATGACTAATCAGACTGGTGGTGTCAATGTGAGCTGTCAGCGTGTACTGTCCTCCACACTCTGTAGTGGGCAGTGGAAAATACCTATGAATCTCTTGACTCAGAATGCCCTGATACGTAGGCATTACTTCTTACTGTGTGTCACTGCCCGATGTGATAATACAGTGGAAAAGCATGCACCACCCTCTGTCAGTCTGAGGATATACAGACCAATTTTACTATTGATCTTCCCATAGTAGATCTGGAGGAAATTTGTCAAGTTTATCAAACAAACTATAGGATCCCCCTTAAATATAATTTTTGACCAAACCCATCAGTCTCTTTACCAGCATTCTATGAGTATATGGATCTTCCAGGACTCACTGGTCAACAGCTTTTCATCATCAGAAAATGCAGTGTTCTAGCAAAAACTGATGAGGCTAAATCACAAAAACTCACAAATATAGTATCATACCAAAGTATACAAAGAGCATCTTTACTGTCTTTGTGCTAGTTAGCACATGCCTAAAGCAACATCAACTTAAATTTAAAAGTTAAATAAGATAGCTAAATAAGAGCCATTGTGCCATTGTGCAAAACTCAAGAGTCAACTATTCGTTTCAATAAGTGATAGATCATTGCAGGACTCATTCAAAGACAGGTGTTGAAAGAAACCCGCTGTGTCACTCAGGTTTGAACAGCTTGAATATTGCATGTCATGGAGATCATACCTGTGATGCTGCAGTGCTAGAACAGCTTCTCTCAAGCAGCAGGCCACTTCACTCTGGCCAAGAAGACACTGCAGCAGTTTGGCTTCATTTTGTATCCTGCAAAGTACAACAGAACAGGATTAAGCCCACACTGCTATAAAAACCTGAATATGCCTCTCATTTCAAGGCTCTCGAGGAGCTTTGGAGCTGTGGAACTAAAGCAGTAACCACAAGGTCCATTTTGATATAGCACAATTTAGTTTTAGATGCCAACGTGCCGCCTCAGGCAACAACCACACTAACAATGGCACTGCTGCAGAAGCTCAAGTTTCTTCACTCGTTTCAATGAGCCCCAGAGTGAAAGAAAACAGTCTGCTGTGAGGTCTTCTTCTTCTTCTATTTTACAGTGCAAGGTGAGGTCACCCCGAAAAGCACTATGCTGGCCAATCAAATATGTATAAGCACACACATCAAGGCAGCATAATGTGTAGCATTCTACTAATTTGTTGTCTACCTGCTCAGCATCAAGATGGAGAAGAAAGTTGCTGCTGCTGCTGTGATTAACTTTCCAGAGCGGTACAATCAGACCTCTGAGGAGTACAAGGACATAAACCGCTGCCATCGCATTTTAAGCCTTCACCCCGGGCTTGTTCGTTTGTATTTCATTTTATTTACCTGCACCCTGTGGCAAAATGCCCACACTTACACAACCCCTTAATGTTTGTGCAACTGCTGGTGTGAAGGCCTCTAATGCAGCACTGAACACTAAAATGATGAGCAGACAATGTTTCCATAATCCCTGAACATTTGAGGGAGAAACAAAAACTCAAAGGTAGCCAACCACGCCAGAATATAAAGAATTGTCTTAATAAGAATCATATAGCCCCTGAAGAACCACTAGAATCTGGGTTGCTTATTATTCAGAACTAAAGAATGAACAAAACAAATACAGCAGCTCTAGGTGCCCTTAAAATGTGTAGCGCTATTTACTGCAGTGTGAGAAAGGGGGAGAACAAACTACCTGCAACCACACAGAGAAATTCTTTGTGGGGGATTTAAAACACTGCGGTGTTCTCCAAATCTCCTCACTTGTTCCCTTATAATTGTGGTTACATGTCCAAAGAGTGGAGCCTTTCGTTAGCCAAACAAAAGCAAACATCGCTTCTTCTAATATGGATCAGACTTGGTAGATTATGTTCAGTGATTAGGTTGTTTATGCTCTGTTGATGAAAGACCACCTTCTAAAGTTACAGCTACATCATAGCAGTTTAATAAGCAAATACAGCAATGTGTGGACAAGGTATGCAGACTTGTAAAGTTTATTTTTCTCTCTGAGTTGATAAAGATGTGGTAAAAAAGTCAGACTACATCGCCATACCATTGCACCTCGTTCATTCAGACTGACATTGTGTTAGTGTTAGTTGATTTCTTGTGAATCCAACTTGCACTGCTGTAATAATCTTGCATTTATCTTGCGCCTAAGATGTACATTCTATCTACATTCTTAATCAGGCCTTCTGCTGTAATTGGTCAAGTTTTTCGCCAGTCATTAACGGGAACAACACTAGATCTACTTAAGTTGACAAACAAATCAGAAACGGGAGCAGTAGATAAAACAGATTATTATTATGACTATAGGAAAATATACTGTGATTTAAAATTGTTGTCCTTTCTGTGAAGTTGAGGAGGCACTCATGAATACTTTTACAGACTGTATTACAAGGAGTCGACACACTGAGCACTGACATTTTCTCTGCAATCCCCCCTCTAAGGTCATAATATGATGACTCTGCCCCTAACCAAATCTCCAAATACACTCCAAGTCCACCCACACCCTCTTCAACATCCGACTCACACTAGCAAAGAAACCATTAACAGTAATGCAAATCGATGGGAGTGTTAAAAATATTGGCAGGCCAGCCCAGGAGCTGCTCACTGTGCCTTCTTTATTAGTCTGGAAAAAGAGTGCCGGCCTCTAGCCTGCCAGCTCTAAATAGGAGTGCATTGATCAGAAGGTCAGGCCAGACTGAATCCAGCCCTTTAATTGTCTGTGTCACTCCTCATTCTTATTCCAACACCTGTCAGACTTCTCCCAGGTAAACCAAGGTCAGCATCACACAAGGCAGTTCATGCAGAGGTAGAGATTAGGGCACAGACAGAACATCGCCTAAGCAAGAGGAGGAAGAAATTAAACGTGATTTCTGCTGTCATATTCATCTTAATCAGTTGAGAGCAAGCAAGAACATCACAAACTCCCAGCTTCAGACTCGTACGGGTTATGTTATTCTCTCTGAGATCTCTCCCGAGTGACTTCATCTACTCCATGGCCACTGCTACACTAAACTACTTTAGGTTTGTCAGGCTATGACAGTCCCCCTGTTTGTCTGAAAAGTTATAAGTATGTCTTACTAATCAAAATCATAACCCCTGAGGAAGTTGATAAAGAAGATATGATAAGCTTTAATTAATGAATCAGTCTTCCAGTGTGTGTAAGAACTGTTGGACAGGAAAAGGAACAATGGGCAATGGTAGATAAATTAATTCGTCATATGTCTAATAACTGTAATAACAGATACTCACATCCATGTAATTGTATGTGTAACATCTTTTCTAGGGCTGGCCCGAATAGTGGTTTCTGGCCTCCGAATATTTGGGCCCTATTAAAGACGAATATCCGAATATCCATTCCGCCCCGTAACGTCCGATGGGGGGGGGGGCCGAATTTTCAGATCCGTTCGTCTGGTCTCCTGGGTCCAAATTTTCTAATACACTGCCGTAGCGAACGGATATTCGGGATATTCGGGATATTCGGGTCCAGCCCTAATGTTTTCCCCCACACATTTACAAAAATCCTACACAGTCTCTCTTTTACATCTAAAGCTGAATAAGGAAATCCCTTTAAGCGTTCTAGTAATGTACAAAAAATATGTAATAAACGTGTAATGAAATAGTGATTATTACTCACAATAAAATGAAAATGAACCACCACTGTTACCTGCCCAAGGAGAATAAAAAAATCTAATGTTAGTTAAGTCTTGATATTGGATGCCAACACTTGCTCTGAAGGTGGAAAACCAGTCAAATCCCTTTTCACATTAATCCAGATGTCTGGCAGCTTCAGACACACAGCTCTGTCAGAAATGTATCCTGGCTTTAGAGCTGGAGTCATTTCAGCTGTCTTGGCGGCTAATCAGCCACTATCTCTCATCAAAAAGTTGCAGTGACAGGGCCAAGCCTGTCTTTACAAAATCTACCAGGGTAAGATTGCATTTCAGTTGTACACTGATTTGAAGCTTAGTGGTTGGAATACGTCTGGCTGGCAGCCAGCGACAGACTTTTTTCCGGATATAACAGAGGTAAATAAACAGGTTTGTTTCATAAGTTACACTCTATAAATCCAACAAATACAAGCTCAGACACAACCAGAAAAGTGAGACAGACAGCAGTCAAGGAAACAGAGAAGAAAGGGCTTGAAAATCCACCACAAAATCTAATTCCACTTCCTATTACCCTGAATTACATAGATGTCATTTATACAGAACAGGACAATCAAGGGTAAAGTATGAAATGATGCTGTGACCACTTTTTTTTGCAATAACTAAAAATCCTGACAGCTCAACGCTACGATGAAGATTTAGTTCAATAACTAAGATTATAGCTCATCATCAACACTCCCTGATTAAAAATCTGGCTTTCGTCTTTGTGAAAAAAAAGGCATTTGGGAAAGTAATTGTTCTGCAAAACAGGCTTTAAGCAGTGAGGTTGTCCTCAGATGATCAGGCAGTCTGTGTAAAACAAAGTGTAAGGCACATTTCACATTGTTGTTCAGCTCATGAATTTGAAAAGTCATGCATGTCTGAAATCTGCTGGGTATGATGAACACAACACTATTTCCTGTGCTGGATTAGCTTGAAAGTACATCCAACCACCTCTACTTGTCAATGTCATTGCAGCTCCCAGATTTACTCGGGTATGAAATTAATTTACTTCACACCTTTCGGAGACTTCACACAAGATCAGCGTCCATTGAGATCTGATGAGGAGATTTAGCCTGGAGCTGATATCCACATAGCCTAAATGACTGACCAGGGGGAGTGATAAAGTATATTGTAGTGGGATGGTTAGACCAATTTCAGCAGCAATTCAGCCAGCCTGAGGAAAAGATAGGCATACAGCAGCTCGGTGTTTAGAACTAAATAGAAGCTGTTATCAAGCAATGGGCTATGTGCGAAAGTAAAACCAAACCACTGTTTTTACATATACCCTCTGTTCTTACTGCACAGTCACTGTATCATTTTCATTCATCTTCTATGTTACCTACCTGTTTAGGATGACAGTATATCCCATGTGGGAGCTGGAGTATGACTACACTGCTCTAACTTTGAAGCCTCCTGGGCAGCATACAGTATATGCTCCTATACTATCATTTAACATAGTTTATTTCCGTAGCAAAAAGGTGGGTGATGTACTTAAGAAAGAGATGTATTTTTAACAGCAATTTGTGTAAAGTGGAACAGATGATAGACCTCTTCGAGGTATGGTGCCTATAATTAAGTTAGAATGCCAGCAAAACATCTTTATCTGCACATTATCTTTGCCCTCGTTCCGACAGTGCACACAAAGTTAAAATGAGACAAATCTTGACAGTGAACACACTTGAATAATGCTCTTGCAAAAAGATGGGGTGCAAAAAAACGTCCAATCAAAAAATCCAAACTCTCGCTTACTGACATTACCTTTAATTACCATAGACAGGCACAACCCATGTTTCAGTGAGTCAGCTATTAGTCAGTTCTGCTGTTAAAATGTTTTTTAATGAAAAGATGAGATCCTGAGGACATCTAATCCACAGTGGGTAAAAAGGTTTTTTAAAAGCAGCTATCTTGCATAACCCAACACACTGCATGTGTACAATGACTTCATATTTCTGTGGCCGACACCTGCATACATGAAACATTCCTGCTACAACTCCAGATGGGCACACCTCGTTCCTAAGATATCACAAAAACACTGATGATGATACTCTATCATTATTTTTAGTAGTAGTAGTTGTAGAATTTGCTGCAGTGTTATGAATATATTTCCTTAGTCTAAGTTTCAGCAAAATGACAGAAGTGAATTACTAATTAAAATAATTACTGTTACATAAGAACATGTAAATATAATTAAACACAACCACCATTATTAAAAGCCCCCATTAAAATGGTTAAAAGCCAATTAGACGTGTTTATTGGTCTTATTCAAGGTTGCCAGTGTGCTTATTTCCAAGACAACAGTTTAGTTTATTAGCCTGTCTTTGAACGAATTGTGCACAACGTTTTGCAAGCGAAAGAGTGCTCCTCATGCACAGATTCATAGACATAATTTAGTATTTTAATAACAATTTTCACTGTTCTGTTTACTCATTTTAGTTTTGTGGCATGCATGCACTGTATGCACGGACTCAAAACACACACAATCTTATTGATTCGCTGAGATGGCACCCTCTCACCGCCTGCCTCTTCTTATCCAGCTACCAAATTCCCTTGAGGGTCAATAAAACATCTCATAATGAGAAATGTCACCTTTTCTCACCCGAAGTGAGACGAAAACAATTTGCTTCAGAACATGGGAAATGTTCTCAACATGGTGCCATCCACTGAGCTAAGTTTAGGAAAATGGCCCCAGGCAGGAAAGACTAGTCAGACAGATTCAGCAGATGAAATCGAAATAGTGCTGGGGCAATTTTACACGGGATGCTACAAAACAGTGAGGACACAAACAAACGAAAACTGAAGCACAACACCCTAAACTGACACAAAACAGCAGAAGGTCAGTGATGGACAGACTAACATTATCATCAGTGACAGGCGTACTGGGAGTAGTCATGTTTATGCACTATTTAAGCAACCTGTAAATACATCAGGAGAAGCCCCGCTGATATTTTAGGTCGGAGCTGTCGAGTAGATAAAACAGCAGCACGTCAGTACATTTAACATCATATAAACAACTCTGCTTTAGAAGCTTTTATGCCACTGTTCAAGCCTGCTGATGGCATTTGCTTCCTTAACAATTAAGATGATGTCCCATGATTTAGTCTGTTCAATAACAAGCAGTTTAGCACTCTGACATTATCAGCCCATTTAATGCAGCTGATTTTCTAGCTGGCACATCTAATATTTACTGGCTATAGTTTCCTGCACTAAAGAAACTTAAGTAAAACCAAAAGCTTTAAACTGACACAATAAATGACAATTTTGTTTGGAGAAACTGTATTATGAAATGCAATAATGTATCTTTTTTTTTTGCCATTATCTATAGTCTTTATAAGTTCTTTCTAGGTTGCCTAAATTTGAGACAGTCTTGATCTGATTCAAAAGTTTCTAAATAACACAAGTGGATATTCTGCTTCGTCAAAATCATAGCCACATCAAAAAACTAAGGACAAATAGGATTAACAATCCTACTCATGATCAGTGACTGTCATGATCCATTACTTCCTTGATTAAATCAATTAATTCTTTGGTCCACAAATGTTTGAAAACAGTGAAAAATCTAGACTTCCTAAAGCACAGTTGCCTAATATCAGAAATCATTTATCGCCAAGTAAGTTTTCACATACAAGGAAATGGACTTGGTGTTTTAGTGGAAATACTATAAACAGTAACATAGAGATGAAAATATTTAAAAGTGCAGCCAGTTGTATGCATTGATCCTGTTAATCATCCAAAAACCGGCTGCATAGTGGATCAGTGGTTAGCACTGTTGCCTTGAAACTAGAAGATCCCTGGTTTACATCTTGGCCTGGGATGTTTCTGCATGGAGTTTGCATGTTCTCCCTGTGCGAGTGTGGGTTTACTGCGGGTACTCTGGCTTCCTTCCACAGTCCAAAAATATGCTGAGGTTAATTGAGAAGGTGAATACATGAAGTATCACATGATTATAAAAATGGCAAGTTACTTTAAAACAGTTGATTGTTCGATCAACTGTCCAGTTGTTTTAACTTGTAAACAAGATATTAAATGTACAGCCTAAATGCAGTCTTTTTAGAATGTCTGTGTGATACAGGAATGTTAGTGTTCATCAGAAGAAAAAGCTGTAGCACTAACGTTTGGCAGGATTCTTAACAAACTCTATTGCTACTCAGTATGAACATGTTGTTGAAGTTCAATTGCACTTTTTACGATGATGGTGCACTTGCAAATTGTCTAGTTATTTTATGATTGACATGTGCTATAAAACACAATTTTGTTTTGCTACACCGCAGAGCTGTACATTTAATGAAATTGCCTATGGGTATCTAAACCTGTATACCTCATTAATATTCCTAAACAAGCTTTCAGACACTCTAATGCTGCACACTGATAATCAAGGACATGACATACACTTTCTACGTGGGCTCTGAAAGCAGAAGGACTGCCCACCTCTCACAGCAATTTAAAGTAATAAAAATATTGACCATATGGTGGAAAGTGGGTGCGCTGTTATGGTAATGCATTTTAATAAACTGAATTAGGATTGCAGACAAAAATAGCAAATATATTTCACTTTGTGACCACAAAGATGGGACATGTAGTAGATGCATTATTTTACATATTACATCAATAACTCCTCTGCATGGCCATGGGAGCAGAAACATAAATACATACTGTCCATCACAATTTACATGAGATAGTGTTTGGAAAATATAAATATTCAAGCATGCGTGTACTACACGCAGTAGCACTGTGAGCCTTCTAATTATTTCCCTGAAATAAATAATTTCCAATAGAAATGCAAACTTGTCCTTGTGTCAGGGCTCCCTCCTCACCCCCATCCTTCCCACCTGACATCCTAAATTCCCCTTTTCCCCATCTCTATCCTCTCTTCCTCTCCCTCTCCTGCTCCCATCCGCTCCTCTACCCCTGTCTCTCCCTCTGTCTCCTCCTGGTCTCCCATCCACTCCTCTGCCTCTGCCTCCTTCCCCAGTGTGACACCTGAGTGGAGTGCGGGCTCACACCTGCCTCCACTCAGGTAATCAGCCTTCCCCGTGGGTCCCGGACAGCTGACGGACATCACTCTGATTACACAACCAGCAATAAGAACCGGCTCATCCTTCCACTCCCTGCCAGATTGTTGAATACGACTGACTAGTCAGTTCTCTCTCTAGCTGCACAGTAGCCAGTTGAAACTTTTGAAGTTTCTAACAAAAACTGTGTTTCTTTCTGCCTAGACTCTGCTGTCCGTGCCTCCAAGTCTCCTGTCTGTGTCCCCTCCTGGCACCATTCGGCACCCCGCAAAGATCCCTTGGACCCTCCAGTCAGCCCGGAACCCCCCCATTCCCTTCCTGAACTCCCCAGAGCCCACGACAGCACGCCGGCTGCTCTCCCGTGTCCTGACGCCTCACCCCAAACACAGCTGGACGCCAGCCGGTTCCACACCTTCGAACCCCTCAGCTGCCAGATCGCTGGGGACCACAAGCCCCCGAACCTCCTCCCCTCCTCCTTGGGTCGTCGCTCCTTCCTCCACCAGTCACCGGCCGCCAGGTATCCACCACTATCAGCCACACTCCGGTCCAAATCCCAACTAGGCGCCGGACCCACCTGGTCCCCTCCCCGAAAACCCTCCTGCTGATCGTCTTCCCCGAACCTCCCCTTTCAGTCATCTCCCACCTGCCATTATCCACCCCAGCTGCAATAAATCATTCTAAATCTCCTCCGGTCTTGGTAGTGTGGCTCTCTGCTCAGGTCCAGTCCTCCCTAGTGTGTGACACCTTGTTTCAGGAAAAAAAAAAACGGCTCTAAATTGCAAAAATGGCTCTGTAAAAACGATTGATTTCTGTGCTCCTGTGTGTCCTTCCTGAACAGAACACAAACAAAACACTATATTTTAATTTCTTTTGAAAGTAAGAGATCACATTATGAACAAGCGAGCTTAATCCCAGTGTGGAAAACTAACCTAAATTTGTGTGCAGGAGAGGCTTTTGAATCCAAATGTAAGGTTACCACATTTTTATTCAAGCTTGCTTCTGTTCCAAGCAGCCAGGGTCACCTTACCAAACATGCAACTTTAACTGAACTGACAGAACCAAAATGTAGTGCAGACAAAAGCACTTTCAGAAAAAAACAGATGACTGCTGCAGAAGTTTATTTCAATCTCATTTAAAAACATAAAACAAAGTTTTGAATGGAAGCTGAAAGGACTAATATTCAGAAAGCTGTTTATGATGGAAGCCTTCATTTAAGTTTCAAAAGAAAAGCTGTTTATGCATTATTATCAAAAGAGAATAGAACATAGTCACGGAAAAAATTATTAGACCACTCGTCATCAAAAACAATGGTTATGCAATCAAGAACTAACTCCCATGTGTATCATGTGACTAAAACAGAAAAGAAAACATGGAATGCCTAAAAGCACAGTTTTTGGCAGTACAATGCCATAGTTATATATGTACGAACTTAAGTGATTTTGGTTATTATCGAGAAAACCATGGAAAATGGCTAGATATGAGCTCTTAAATTAAACTCTTATGAGCTGTTTTGTTGTTATCATATTTGTCCAAACAAATGTACCCTCAGTTGTATCAGGCATTAAAATGAACAAAATAAACAACAAAACAAGGGTGATTTTTTTTTCCATGACTGTTTGCTGCAAGAATAAACCATTCTTCATCATTATGTGCATATCAATAAATATGAGTGTAGATTCTGATAAGCTCAGAGTTGATGTCTGGTGTGTAGTCATGAATAAATAAGCAAAATATGCAGAAACTAAAAGCTCAGCTGGGCTTTTCCTGCATAGAGGAATTTTTGGAGTCCCTCAAAGAGGTTGTAGCCAAATGAAAATCACCAACATAAGCAAAACCATAATCAGTAACAGCGACAATATGGACAATGTGGCAGCATTTGGCAGCAAAGCAATTAACTGACGAGTTAGACACCTGGTCAAAGAAATACATTTGATTTTAGTCGTGGATTTCTTCTACAAATCTGATCATTTACTAAGGTAATTATCTTATACAACCTTAACTAACTGAAGTGACACAAAGAAAATAAGCTGTTCCATTTATAAAACCCTGTGCCCACAGAGCCATCACTGGATAATAACAGCCTTCCCTGACACCACCATAGCAGCACAGAGGCTGTTCTTTATTCCTGAAAACATAATGTTAACAACAACACAGCTGGACAGTGTGGGGATTTCCAAACACTGCTACCTAATTGATCACTGAAGTAATTTTTCAAGTAAAAACAGTGTTTGATGCAGATTACACATAGCACCGACACTGATCCAGCAGATTGGATCAATACTTCTCAGTGGAATGAGTTTAGATGACATTAGCCACTGACACTTGAGCTGCATTTGTTGCTCGCACAGCATGACATCATCTCCTCGTAATGACTGTAATTACATCTATTGTCTCTGACCATTTTCCCAGCTGATCAGACTTCAGCAGTGACACCCAACAGAGCACAATGACTTCATCCCGCTGCCACATTCACGCCGGTATGACATCAGAAAAGGTAACAATAGGCGTCCTCTGCGGCACATGGAGAATCCCCTCTGCTCCCACAGGTTTGGTGTCCGCATACGTCTCTGTCCTGTGCCTTCAATAAGTCAAGCGCAAATCCATCAACAGAGCAGTAGATCAGGTATCACTGGCACTGGCGCAGTTCGTATTTGTGCAAAGCAAGGTCACTGAACCACATGGACGCCGGATCAATCAGACAGATTAATGAAGCACAACCTGCTGACATGACGAACATTGACACCCCTATTACATCTTGGTCCTGCAGTCCTCAACACTGCTTAAATAAATCAGACCCAAGCAGAAGGAGACAGGTAAACTTCTGAACCTAATCCTTCACGTGATAAGCAGAATACAAGAGAAGCCTGCATATAAAAGAGATGTGGCTCCCCAAAATGTCACAGAACTATGTCTCACTCTGCTAGCAGCTGCTGCCATCAAATTCATATTCGTTTCTGCAAAATATTTATTAGGTGATACAAATATAATCAAGATATAAGTTGGGGCTGGGTTGAAACTACCGATTAATATAGTTTGATTATTCTCTGAGGGAGCAATAAAAAGGGGAAGAGGCAGCCCAGATACAGATTCCAGATACAGACAATAAGATATAATATAATACATCTGCAAAACTGAAAATTTGAGCTGCAGTGACCAGTTAGTCAATCAACACGAAATGAACCGCTCACACTTTTATAAATCAATCAAAAGAAGAAAAACAAATCTGACATTTTCTGGTGCCAGCTACTCAAATGGGATCATTGCATTGAGTATATTAAGGATTTGGTTGATTGCAACTTAGTTGGACAAAACAAGCAACTGATTAGGTCGCTAAGAAACTGTGAATGTATCTAGTTCCACTATTTTAAAAACATGCTTATAGTCTAAACAGTTAATAGAGAAAATACTTGCCAGGTTTATCAATAATGAAAATAATCAGAATTTGAGGCTCTTTCAAATAACCCTATGATTTCAAACATGGTTGCACATTCGGTTTTGATCAAGGAGGTAGCCTGTTATACATGACCTTCCATGAATAAGTCTACAAAGCATCACAGAAAATACATAAACTACCAAAAAACTGAATCAAATGTAATCTATACTGGCTCTTAGCTCCACAGCAGATAAACACCCATGCCACCTCACCTCTACCTGAATTAACAGGTTTATGTAACGTCTTCAGGCACCTCAAACGTCAATCCCCTGCCCAGATCCTGCATGTATTTCTGACAACAGCACCAGAACAAATGGCATCCTCCATTTTTAATCAATAGGAGGATTAACCTTTTCTACAAGTGGTGCCTCTCTTAATAAAATGCGCAGTCGAGATTTGGGATTATACCTGTGAAGACATGCTTTAGCTCATTATTAGACTTAGATCTTCCGACCTGTATGACACCTCATATATCACTAGCATTAGGTAACCATTAATGACTTAGTAATCCTTCAAATCTCTCCAAAGAAATGCACCTCATCATGATCCATTCTGGAAATTAATGTATTTGTAGAGGTGTCTACAGTAATGAGCGTCAATATTTTTACAGTCAAGCTCTCCATTTCTGTGGAAGAGCTGGTCTTTCGAACATGCAGATAAGTACGACGAAGGCGATTCTTATTATTTCCATATCACACAAAGCACTCATAAAACTGTCTAACCACACAGAGCAGAGCCATGTTTCTCAAATTTATATCAGTAAAGCGCAATAATTTGACAGTAAACAATTTTATACAAATGATTCAGTGCTGGACCTCAGTGATGAAACATTACCAGACTAATGAATTGGTTGATGAAAACACATCTGATAATGAATAAATCATTTAACTGAAGCACAATATGGGTGATCCAGTGTGCTTTACAGTGCACAGAGAAACAACAAAAGGAGCGAGGGGAAATCTAATTTTAAAAATGTAATCAAATAAGTACCCTCAGTGCATACAAAGATAAGAGAAATATATAAAAGTTTGCAATGGTTGTAGCTACTGAAATGGAAGAAAAGACAACTTTGTTTTGTATCACTGATATTTGAATACTTTTGACCGTTGAATGTACTAAACAAATTATTTGAAGACATCACCTTGGCTTCAAGGAATGTGATGGCCAGTTTAAACTATTTTTTAAAAATCTTTTAGATTAAATCATTTATTTTATTCAATCTGTACTTTGTTAGCACAGTACATTCACTTCAATTTACCTTGAACAACATGAAGCTTGTTCATTGGAAGTCTGCATGGGGACCATTCATAGCCACCACATAGTTCTAGTTGACTATGATTCTGAGCTGACTCCCTTCTTCGACTGCATTTTCAATATAAAGATCTGCGTGTCTGGTTCAAAAATTTAGAAAGAGAAGGTGACCCTAACCAATGGAACACTCTCGAACTCAACCCAAGCCAAGAAGAAAGAAATCTGAAAGGGACTTTTGACTCTGATTTCAATTTCAAAGCTCATGTGCAAAGTGAGGCCATTTCTCTCTCTGAACAGAACTGATGAACACTTTTAAAACTAGCAGGCAAGACTATTTTACCACTCTTGTCTAAAGAATAAAGTATATCATTTGGTTTCTCGTTAGTATCTGTATTTCTTGTCTAAAGAATAAAGTATATCATTTGGTTTCTCGTTAGTATCTGTATTGATTTTAAATTGCATTATTAGCTTAAATAGCATTACAGGACCTTGCACCAGACTGCCCCTCTTTGAAACTCCTCTATTCAGTCTGGGCTTTATGTGGTGTTTCAGAATTTTATGGATTCAGTATTCATTCTCATTCATTTCTTGGAATCCTTTTTAATTCATTAAGAATTTACAGCTTTATTATAATCAGTTTATCTTGTGTGATATTTGTGACATTTACTATATTGCTATTTTTATTGATTACATGACTTTTTATTAAGCGTTTATCGACATCAGATATTTTATCTTATTCCACTGTTTATGCATGCATTAGTCTCCAAATCTATTCTACCATGCTAAGTTTTGCTTTCTCTTTTCCCAGTCTTAGAGCTTTGAAGTTTACAGAGCTGCACTTGATTTGCTTGAAAAGTAATACATAAATAATGTTTGACTGATTGGTTCGGATGCCAGTTTTAATTAAATCTAATTCAACAGCATGTCAGTCACACTCTGCAAGCGTTGCCCACATTAAAGCTGCCCTGACAATGGGTGTATTTAACTCAAAAACGTATTACTCTATGTATTTATCACCACAGTCAAACATGTCTACCACTAAAATAGTTTTAATAGTGGCTTTAAAGTAGATTACAGAAGGTAAAGCAGAAGTCATCACTAATATCTGGACTGTCTCGTGAAACAGATGGTAAAATAACTCACAATAATTCACAATAACCAGACTAAACGATGTTAGGACTATCGTATAGCATTTCAACTGCACAAATCTGCACTTCAGAGTCAGCCAGTAGCATGACTGATTCTGACACTAAGATGAAATGTTGAGAATAATAACTTTAACGAGGGAGCTGCCATTGCGGATGTCCAGAAGGTGTTATAACGTTATAACACGCTGCTGTCACACTGCTCAGTCAAACCAATGTAAACCCAGCAGTCACGGTACTAAGTTGTAAAGTCCGTCAACTTAACGTTCCGCTGAAAAAAGTCCTCCAGACTACACTAGTGGTTGCACTTCTGCAACAAAAAGCTGTGGTTGTCTCAGAAAATGTGAGAATGCGCTTCGCTGTAAACTTCCTGTCGCGGCGACTCGGTGACAGAAGCTAACACACTAACTGGCCAAATAAGCACCGGCGAAGTGACGGAGGAAAGCAGAGAGCGAGTGTAAAAGTACCTGTCCGAGGCGTCTGTCCTCTTTCATGCTCCCTGAAAAGCTTCTCACAGACCTTTTCAGAACAGGGAAGTTTCTTTCGGTGGCTCTTGTTGAGGGGGTAACCAGGAAAGCCCCTGGTTAGCAACGAGACCTGTCAAACAATGGCGGAGCCAAGTACGGCAAGCGAGAGGGCGAAGCTGCTGTATGTTGACGTTTAGGTTGGTTTCGTTTTCACCCTGTGCGTCAATGGTGTGTGCCAGAGCCCGAGAGATAGGGTTAGATAGACACTATCTCTAGGGCTCTGGTGTGTCCTATCCAGTGGCGCATTAAACAGACTGTCAGAGTGGAAAAATGGCTCTCGAACTAAGCCTTTCTTCAAAAAAAAAGTAATGCAAGAAGCGTCCAGGTTCTTTATTTCAGCATTCAGGAGGGATCTCCTGGGCAATATATAAATGAGTGTTTGTGAAATAGGGATTTATAAACATTTGTGTTTTGCAACCATTTCGGAATCATTCCAAAGCCTTAGCTCCCGACTTTATAGAAGTCTATAAACAGCAACCTCCCGAATATAATATAAGAACAATAATTTAAAAATAAAAACATTAATCAGACAACTGATGACTCCATCTCAAGCACATGTCCTGACAACACTTTAGTTAGAGGCACTAATGGCAAAAAGGACAATGTATATTTTGATCTAAAAAAAATAGGAATAACAGTTAATATGTAATGTCGACATCAAGATCTTCAAATAACCTTTTTCAAATGAAAATTAAAAGGCGACAGGAGGTCTTTGTGTATTTTAAAGCTCTCATATGCTTTTTTGTTAAATTTAGAGACTGTAATTTCCACGAAGAATACATCCTGCAGTGCTCACATTTATTTTTATTTATTTTTTATTCTTTTGTCTTTGAATCACACAGAGGTATTAATAGATAAAACTGATCAAACACAAAAATGTGGAAAAGAAGCCAACTCATTAAGTAGATTGTCCCTTGACAGATTGCTACATTACTACAGGATATTATTTCTACTCATTAACATATGCTGCCGTGTATTTGTTTGGTTTTAATACAGGATAAACAAATACACACAGCTGCATTCATACTGTAAGTGTAGGACTTCTCTACATATGCACTATCAGACACAAGTTTGGAAACACCTTCTCATTTCAGGGTAATTCTTTGTTTGCATGACTATTTACATTGTAGATTCTCACTGAAGGTATTGTGGGTTTTTTGGTGGATACTCATCTGTAAGTTATTAGTGTGTCAATTTATGAGTCAGGTAAGTTCCCAGAAACTCCAAATAGGGTTTTGATGGATTCAATTTTAGTCCCTGTTTTATTTCACAGAAATGACTTTGAATGGATTTCTCTTAATTGCACAAAAATATAAAATTCCAACCTCCTGAAGTTGGCAGCTCACATCTTTCTTTTTAGTTTAAACTCGACCAGTTTTTAAGGAAGACTGATTTCTGTCCGTCCGCTGCATTTATCAGAAGTCATTATCCTCTTCTACAGCTGTCATGACTCGTTTGGGATCATTTAATGGATTCACTTCAAATTGTAATTCAAATTAATACAAGACTATTATGTAGATAGGTTTGATGAAATTTAAAGTTGCATGAGCCCTTGCTCAAAGAATTTATTCACTGAAATTCTTAGAAAAAATTCCACAAAATATGAATCACCAGCTCTGTATGCAAAAAAAAAAAAAAAATGCTAATCTTTTGGAATTACTTGGAATTTTGCACTGATTACTCATAAAATGTGATATGATCTTCATCTAAGCCGCAATTATAGTCAAAGACAAAAAAAATTTAATGTCTGTGGTAAAAGCAGCTTCAAGTCAAGTGTTCCAATTAAAAAGATGAGATTGGAACACTGAGTTGTTGAGGCCACACTTACTGTAGATAAAAACAAACATACTCTGGTCTCTGAGATGAGCAGGTCTCAAGAGAGACTGCTTGATGTGAACCATGCTTCAATCACAATTGCCTTAACAGGACTTTAGAAGAATTACAAAGATGCACAAAGTAGGAAAAGACTGCAAAAATCAATCCACAGTCACACAAATTGTCTTTAGAGGAAGTTCCTCACACTTGTAACTCTTCCTAGGAGTGGATGTCTTGAAGAGATCACATCGAGAACACAACATGAAATTCTAACAATAAACCCAAGAGTAACATTAAACACCTGCACAAATCTCAACAGCTCATATGCCCACTTCAAGAAAAACACTGAGTGGGAATGGTGTCAGTGGATGGACACCACAAAGGAAAACACTGCTCGCCGGCAAGTGCCAAGTTTGCAAAAGTTGACCTGTTTGTTCCACAGCACTTCAGGCACAATGTCAATGACAATGATGAGGCAAACGTTTAACTTTCAGGGGAAAAAAAGCACACAACAGTATGTTTGAAGGGAGAAAGACACTGCACACCAACACCTAAACCTCCTCCCTGCTGTGTTGCATGGAGGAGGGAGCATCTTAGTTTGGGGCTGTTTTGCTGCCTCGGGGTCTGGACGCCTCGCAAACACTGAGAGGACAATGAATTCAAAACTGTATCAAGACATTTTACAGAAGAATGTCAGGGCAGCATTCTATGACCTGAAGCTTGGGAGAGAGTGGATGATGCAACATCAGAATGGTTTTGGCAAAGAAGAAAAATCATGTTTTGGAATGGCCGAGCCCTGACCTCAACCTAATTGAGATGCAGTGGCATGACCTGAAGAGGGCTATTCAATACAGACATCCCAGACATACTGATGTTTTGTTGTCGGGAGGAACAGTCCAAAATCCCTCCTCATTGTTGTGCAAGTCTCATAAGCAGCTGTAGGAAACCTCTGATGGAGGTTGCTGCAGCTAAAAGAGGTTCTATGATTGACTAAATCCAAGAGTTCACTGAGGTTCTCCACTCGGCACTGCAAATGAATAGGCAACGTGTTCAGTAAAGACATGGAAAGGATGGCAGATGTGTGTTATTGGTTTAGTCAGATTGCGTTTGTCTGCAACTGTGACTTAGATGAAAATCAATTTAGAAATCCATGAAATTCCAACGGCGTTCACAATGTCATTCTTGCAACTGCACATATTTGCCTTTTCATGACCATCCAAACAAGTATTTGCAAAGAGTGAAACTGAATGCACAGGAGTGACACAGGAGTGGTGCAAAGTAGGTACATTTACATATGTCTTGTACTGAAGAATATAAACAATGAAGTTACTTTACTGTAATATGTCCATTTTATACTCTCTTGAAACTTCTCATAAAATGGAACAACCTGCAGTTACAAGTTACTTTTCATACTCTGCATTGTAGAATAATGAACAAGTTCTTCCCAATCATCCTAGCTTGTCTGGGATCCCTTATTTTCATGTTTCAAAGTTCTTGACCACAAAGTCACTTCCTCTTTAGATTAAAAGAGGTAAATTGCTAAAATAATCTGACAGCCCAAAAGTACAAATGCACTGCAATATAGCACAGTACAAATTTATGAAGGAGAACTTTATTTTGTACTATTTCCTCCCCTATTAATCATCTCCCTTGTGTCCCTTTGGAGAAACCTAACCTTTCTTAGTGGGAACCTCTGGATTAAAAAAACAAAAACACAAAACTGTATTTCAAACTATCTCCAACAAAAGGAAGGAGCTGCTGATGCATCTATGCATCAGTATCACCAGTCTGATAATGTAATATAAAGCAATATATCATATGTAAGGGCTACTTTCTGCTGAAGCATCACTTTACCGTTGATACATACATCATTATATTTCAGAGTTTTTTCTGTGTCTCTAAAATGAAACACTTTCATGTTTTTTGTGCATAGACGTATTGTAGTTAAGGATTTCAGTGTTTTCTCTAATTAGTGATGACAGCTTTCCTCTCTAAGCTGCTGTGAATAAAAAGCAGGACTCTAAACACTGTGGTTTGTCACATGTTGATATACAGTCTTCATTCTTCATTTCGTCCCTGTGGCATGTCGGCCTGGGATTTCTGAGGCTTAGTTTATCTGCATCCTAATCTTTAATATCGAAAAAGTTCAGAGCGGATTGTTCTCACTTACAAACCACTTTAGGTGTGTTATCATTGAAAGATGACAGCATTAACTCCAAAATGTCTACATTTAATCATCTAAAAGCACTGAAATAATGGACGTGCCACAATATAGCCTCTAATACCACCCTTTTCCTTATTAAGCAAATTATTTCATTTGGTGGAAAATTTCACTTTGCTGTCAGTTGGGTGCCGTGCCATCTCTTACTCTTCAGCTTATTGTTACTGTTCTGGTGGCTAAGCTCTTTCAGAGATGCTGGGGCACGAACAAAGCCAGTGATATCTAGTGAATTCTCATTACAAGGGGATTATCATATGTGCCAGCATGCATTTCACTCCCACATCATTAAGTGTTTTGGACCATTTACAGCCAATTACTCCATTGCTAATGCTTTTTTTTTTTCGCCCACCCATCCCCCCCTCAGGCTCCTGATGATATTTGACATGTTTTGACAAATTGGCATGAATCTATCTCGCTTGGTGTGTTTGGACTAGATTGAACTACCTGGTAATCACTGTTTATTCTGCCACTGACATCTGTTTCTTCAGTGTGACTAGACATAAATATGTATTACAGCCGGCAAAGTCTAAATACTGATGTGACAGATCTATTAATGTTTAATGATCCAATAATATTTCCGAATGAATAATAATCCCAGTTAACGTGTCACTCGCAGCTGGAGAGATGTACCATTACCTGGTTTACAGCAGGTTCCTTAAATTCGACGCCTACTACACGGCGTCAGCTGTTCAGCACAAACCTCGATTCTAATATAGACATATTGCATGTTAACCTTTTTTTTTTTTTTTGCGAAAGTTCAGTTACACAATCCAAGAGTCTCTAAAGAGCACACTTAGCTATATATACTGAAAATGCAGGATTTTCAATTTGCAGGTCAACCCGGTCTCACGGGGATTCGTGAAACTGTCACGTAAGTTTTTGTTTCGGTTTCGTGCGCACCAACACGATTTCGTCATGTTTTTCGTGCCGCTCACCACGAAATGTTTTTCGTGTTGCTCACAACGAAACCCGCTGTGGTAATCACATCTGAAAGTGGTTTATACCGGCGGATTCATGACGATCTAAGCTGTCCATCGGCGTATACTGCTTGTGTGATCGCGTTTGCGGCCGTCAGACATTCTTTAAATTCCTATGCAAATTGGTAAGTGTACCACCGGGTTATGGTTAGGGTTATGGTTAGGTTATGGTTAGATTATGGTTAGGGTTATGGTTAGGGACGATGTCATGCAAAATATAGCGTTGGATTCGCCACGGTTTTACATTAAAAATATAATATACCCATTCGTTTGAAATACGTTCTGAGTGGCACGAAAAGTCCGCCGTTTAAAATACATTGGTGCGCATTTCGTGGTGAGCGGCACAAAAAACATGACGAAATCATGTTGGTGCGCACGAAACCAAAACAAAAATTTACGTGACAGTTTCACGAATCCTCGTGAGATCGGGCTGTGCAGGTTTATATCTTTTCATCATCATCAAACTGTAAATTGTCAGTCGGGGAGTACAACACATAGTTTTTTATGGTTTTCTTATCAGGATATTTCTCATGCTACATCCACACTAATAAACAACACAAACAAAAGTGGGATTTTAAAATAATGAGCAATTAAAGGTGTCAGTGCCACATGGGAAATAATCTCTGTGCATACTAACACACCCTCAAATCTATATCACAGAACCTGTCACACGCACTGGGAACACAGGTGTAAGCATGAATCAGGGGGTTGGTTACTTGGTTGTAGAAAATGCTATGGAGGAAAAACAACAACGGTAAAGTATAGCATCAAATTTTGTAGATGTTATTGTAGACGAAAAGCTAAGCAACACCTACAACCTAATTTGTTGAATTTACCACCAGTTGTCAAAGCTGATGTCTTAGTTTTCTTGTTGAATATGGCAATGATAGGATGTGACAGGAGCATGACGACTCACAAGTGTAGTGTCATTAAGGTCCAATAACTCCAAAAAGTTATTACTTAAATTTCCCTTCCCTTCTATCTATCTATCTATCTATCTATCTATCTATCTATCTATCTATCTATCTATCTATCTATCTATCTATCTATCTATCTATCTATTTTTATGGATCTCAGATTGGCAGAATAATTTGGATTCATCCGTACATACATTTTCTTCCACTTATCCAGAGTCAGATAACTGTGGCAGCAATGTTTCCTTGTTCCTTACAGGAGATTCAAAAGCATTTCCAAGCTCAGATGAGATATCTTATCCCTCTAGTAACTCCTTGTCCACTCCATGGTCTCCTCCTAGTTGAATGTCACCAGAAAACCTCCAAAGAAATATGCCGACTACGAAATCAATCAGATGCAAGAACATCTCAAATCAGTCCTTTTCCAGGTGAAGGAACATACATTCTACTCTGAGCTCCCACAAGATTCCCAGTCACCCAATGAAGAAGCTTATTTTGACCATTTACATCATTCTTCCAGTCCTTACCGAGAGCTCATGACCATGCATGATGGTTGCAACGTAAATCAACTGGTAAACCGAAAGTTCCCTCTTCACGCCAACAGTGATCATCAGTAAATGGATGCTAGCTTGAATGCATCAGAACAATGAGTTTTCAACTGAGAAGGTCGTCTTTTGGCCCCATTCACTGATCATTTTCTGTTTAGGGGTAAAGTCTTGTAAGTGTTGATAATTGCAGGTTTAGATTCAAGAGACTTTAAAAAAAACTGGACTTTTCGTGTAAGTCATGGCTTTGTTGCAGTTCAAGCTCTTGAAGTAGGAGCAAATTGTACTGAGATGTTCTTGACTCGTTTATCAGTGATAAATAACCCCAAGAGCCAGGACATTTGTAACGTCTGTTGTTTCAACTATGTATACTGACAGTCAATAGAAACTTTGAGGTAGAAATGTAGGGGGGTTGTAATTATTCATTGTGGATTTACTGATGATCTAGTGCCCTGGTAGTTGAGATAATGATGAGCTGTCATTTTGTCATGATTCATTGCACATGGGTTGGTCACTTTGCAAAAGTGAACCAAATACACACCAAGCAATACTCAGTGAGTATCTGCACAATTTGAGAATGGGTTTTGAAGGCCTATATAAAGGCCCAAAAAAGGCCACTATTGTTAGTCCAGTGAACAGCATCATGCCGCGTCTATCAGATGAACAACGTCTCCGGGCACTGGGTATGGTGGAGGCCGGTTTGAGCTACAGTGATGTCGCCAGGCGTATGGGCTGTTCCCAACCCACAATCAGAAGCCTGGTCCAAAGCATGCGCCGACGGATTGCTGCCTGCATCGAAGCAAATGGAGGCCATACTCGGTATTGACTGTTGTGACTTTGTGTTTGGCAGGTGCCGTTTTCTTTTGTGAACTTCTTTATTTTGAAATCAATCTTGAAACTTTAGATTTTTGTTTCTGTATGCCAATATGCTAAACAAATGATTCATATGAAGAAAATCCAGTTTTGGGTTTCAAAATGAAAAATTCTGTTAAAAAATATGGTCTCAAACTTTTTAATGACTGTCAGTGTACGTACCGTTAGTTCAATCAGCCAGTCTTTGTCTGTGCCTCTGTTTTTCTTCTCCCAGCTTTCATCCTGTGTTTTTTCTTTAGTTCATCTTTTCCTTTAGGTATGCAAAATGAGCTTATTTTCCTTCTTTGTCCAAACTTAAGTTAATTTGAATCTAATGTAAATGTGTGTTGAAATCCAGGACACATGTCCCTTTGTTTCATAAGAAAGGATTCAGTGCACAAATTGGTTTCATTGTTGTTGATTTCAACATGATACAAATGGAAATATGTTCTCTTCTGCACTGAGGAAATGAAAGTAGGGGGGAAAAAAATCTGTTTACTCAAACTGTTGGAATATTTTAAGGATAGTGAATTGGGTTAATGATGGACAGCCAGCTTTCAAACATCCATTCAAAGAGATTTTTCTGTGCCAGAGAGCTTTGATGGTAAAACATCTCAGCAGAAACATGAAAAAAAGAGATTACCTCCACAGTATAAGTTGCTGTTGACCAAAGAAAACATGTCGTTTCTCATCAACAGTGTATGTGAGAGCATTCAATATCAGCCCTCCTGCAGGCATCCAATCTCCTTCCAAGCTGCTGTCTGCGGTCCCTCCGCTAGTCTCTTCAGCTTTTCTCATTAGATTTCCCACTCTTTTGCATTCCAAGTATTTTTGAAGTGCATAGTGTGTGGAATGATGCAATGCATTCAAGTGTCAAGCCTGCGCAAATCTCATCATGTCCAGGGTGATTCACATATGGAAAGTTTGGTATCCTAGCAACAGCCAATAAAAGCCGGCTTTGATTAGGTATTGCCCGTGGCCATCACATTTAAAGAGTCAACAGGGTTGCCTCTTCATGAACTGATGAGAAAATGTTTACAAGAAATCAGCAGTTGTTTTACTCATTCACACCAGCTTGCTGTGAACCGGAGAAATAATGGGATTTCGTGTCTTGATTGAGAGCTGAAGTGTGTGTAATCCTCCCCGTACAAAACTGATGATTTTTACATGAGCGCAGACAAAATGGATCCAATCACATATTTGAGCTCGGAGGTGATTGCTGAATTAAGCCAACTGACTGTCTTTCACACTGGAGGGTCACATTCATGGATAGGTTTCATCATGTGTCACTGCAACTGATTGTGCCTTGATTGCCAGTGTTCAGTGTGAGAATGATTTCACGGCAAATGTAAGTTCTTCTGTAGATTTATCACGCTCCATGCCTCTGCGCTGACACACAGAACTCTTTCAGTCTGGAATCCTGAGGGAGCTAAATTTATATTTTACCACTTTAGTTTCCATCTGTATCGTGTTTACGCATATGACACTTGATGAGACAGTCATTTTCCTGGGAAAAAAGCCATCAAGAAGAACTCTGCTGGCAGCAGAGAGACAAAGTAAGCAAAATTTTTGTTGTATAGACAGTTCAGATTCTGAATTTTTTGTGGTTTTCTCCCTTGAAGCTGAACTAGGAGAGATTTTTTTTCAGCATTAAATGAAACTTGTCCTCTCTGCTTAAGCATCATTTGCTAGAGAAAATCATGTCTAACTGAAAGTCCCAAGGCTTCCCAAAATAAATTCTGTCCTTAGAAATTGACAAGGAGGAGCCACTCAAAAATTCAAAGCTCACTCCAACAAAGCAGCAACTGAGCAACCATGAAAAAAGTTTAACTTCCCAGTTAAATGTTTTTCACCTCCTATCTCTCTGGTATTATCGGGTAAAAAGCCACCACAGACCAGCTGGGTTGGTAAACATGTGCTTTGTGGATTTCACACTGAGCTGAATTTCAGCTTTTCAAAGTTAGTTCTCGCTGTCCCTTGGAGCTGCCAAAATGCAGCGTTGCCCAGTGAGTGGCTGTATTTTCATGATTCCTCATCGTTTACACTTTTATTGAATATTTCTAGAAAATTTGGGTACTGAGTTTCATTTTTTTGTTTTATTTTAATTGTTTTCAGTGATTATAACAACAATTATACCTGCTTTCGTGTGACACATTCAGCTCAAAGGGCTTTTACATTAAAATAATGCAAAAATTCAAAATAAACACACAGTAAAATTAATACATATGAATTATGTTAAAAAGTATTCTAAGTATAAATAAAATTACATCACACATATCGTTTTAGGTGGTCTCAGAAGAGGTTATAAAGATATGTTTGTAAATGCAACTTAAAGGTTTCCACTGAGCCAGCTTCTCTCTTATCTTTGGGTAGACTATTCCACAGCTTGGGAGTATAGCTTTAAAAAAGCTGCATCTCCAATTTCAATTTGGTGTGGTTTTGAGTAGCCAGAAATCCAGCAGCAGAGGATCTAAAGGCTCACGATGGGAAATAAGGCAGCAGGGAATTTGTGATGTAGGCAGGTCCTGAACCATTTAAAGTCCTTGTATACAAGTATTCAAAGTAAACTTTAAAGTCAGCTCCATAAAATTTAGGGAGTCAGTGCAGGGTTGCAAAGACTGGAGTGATGTGAAAACTCTTCTTTGTTTTTGATCTTTAAAATTTGAAGTACATATAGTTTGGTATAACTCAACCCGATGTCAACAGATTACAACAGATCCACAACTTACATTTACATGATTCATGTCCATATACTGACTATAAATTCCTTAAACTCAGTAGTGAGATATTCATATTTCCAAAGAGTATACATCTCTGAAAATGTAAGTGTAAACTGAACTCGGCTTAATCTCAATATGAAGTCAATATGCATGTGTTTGTGTTTAACATCTTAAATCAATTAAATCATCACCATACTTTATTTAATATAACCCTTTCATATGTTGTTGACTATGTTTTCAGCGCTCCTGTATCTTGTGGTGTGTATTGTGCACACTTGAGTGTTTATGAGCTGCTGAGTTAGATCTCCACAGTCAGAAGAGGTATGCAGAGCGAATATAAGCATCAACTGTTTTGTCAGATGATCACTTGCAAGCCTATATTTGTTTGAAGGTCAAAGAAAAGCAGAAGAAGAACTTCAAAGAGGACAACAAGAGAAATCAGCTTTGCCAGAAACAAACTGTCCTTTGAAGCACGTCTTATCATAATATTTATCAACTACCTCGCTTACTTTAAGTTTACATTCCAATCAGTACTTTGAAGAACAAAACGACTGAAAACACAAGTCTACGTAAAGACTTAAACCAGCGTTCGCTATCAAAGAGAATTATTTAGGACTATAACATTAAAGTTCACAGTAGTCTACATATTAAAGCTTCTCAGATATCCAGCTCTCGGTGGATTGCACGCTATACTGTATTTTGCTCTACAGATTTGACACGTTGGAAGACGAAGGCCTGTTCCGGTTAAATTTAAATCACAGAGCAGCAATTTGCCTCCTGAGATGGAATGACCCACCAAATCATTAGTATCACTTGTAATGTGGCTTATTGCATAATTAGATCATTACACAGTGTATCAAGACAAATAAACATTTCGCTTTGCATTTGTTTGGCATGAAATGCATTTCATTTAAGCGAAATAATCATATAAATGGAGATCATAAAGGTTGAGCATTATTAAGGACTCATTTGTTGGATTAATTTGTTGGAAGAAAATGATTAAATAAATATATAAAGCGTGGGTTCTCTAACTGAGGGCCTGGAAGTTTGAGGCTTCTGTTCAGTGTTTTGGCTGCTCCTAGGACAGCATTCTTCAGATGTTGAACCTGGAATCCACTGAAACCAGTCTCCCAGTTTGGGTTTTAGAGTCTTCAGTGGGATCACAATGGAGTTCAACTTCCCAATCAGAATCAGTCCCAGTTGTTTCTTTGATTTTCTGAAGCTCCATCCCAATGTTAGAGTGAGCTCTGATGACCACATCCACCACAGCTGCCATCTTCTGCTGATGTTATTTAGTTTGGGTCGCTCTGTCTCATGAAAATTATATTGCCATACAACTAAACTGCACTTTGTCAATTACATTTTAAGCAACTATCTGCTGTTTCAAATCAACATGTCTTGACCATTCATATTAGAGTCTTTCCTTTTCAGCCCACCAATCATATAACAGATGGGATGGGACTCATACCCTGATAACCCAGAAAGTGTAGAAGAAGCTTCAAAAAATGTTGTGAATGGGTCTTTTTTTCGTTTCATATTTTATCCAATAACCTGAAGTCCTAAGCCTAACCAAGAAGTTTTGATTTCCAAACCTAACCACGCTTCTCACAAGTAGTTATCATTGTGAACATGTCAACCACAGTGTCATATTTTCCTCACTATATGTTGTTGTGTGCTTTAACCTCACTACACAGTGGGAGAAAACCAAAAGCAAACAACACAATGGAAATGAATCTTGAAGAATAAGAGAAATGGCCCCATACAGGACATGAACCCTTTTGTCCTGAGAGAGTTGATTACTTATGTCATCATTTTCCTGACTCCTTTATACTGGAAGCCATTCTGATGATGTCACTGTTTCAGTTTTCAGGATGAAAATATGTCTATTTCCAAATGTAAATGAATATGCATTTACTTTACTTTGGGAAGTACCGTTATTGTGGAACTTGAAGCCCTGCTTGACCTTAGCTCTGCTGTTCTTTACCAATTTAAGTGTTGTGACCCAATAGTACTTGTTCGTTTCTAGCCGATGCTCACTATCCTGTATCCCAAACTTTGACTAAACCTCTCAATGTATGCTGTCACTTTATATGCTACTACTATGTGCTAGACTGTCTCAGAGGCCTCTTTCCACAGTCTGCACCTTCGATCCTGTCTACTGTGGTAGAGCCCTGCCTCTTCGGATCTGTTGGTCAGGACCTGTTTTGGAACTACCATGATCAGAGCCTCTGTGCTGTTGTTCACGTTGGCCTTTTCTAGCTTCTTGTCAGATTTATTGATGTCTGCTATTTCCTCTGTCAGTCAGTGATACATCCCATGGAAAGGTGTGGTCTTTCATGATGATTTTTTCCCTTTCCTTCACCTTCTGTTTTTTGCTGCCAGAGGCGCTCTCATGTCAGTTCGTTCCAGGGGGTCGTCTTCCTGATATATTCATGGATGCTCCTTGTTTCATCCTGGACAATGGCCTTCTTCACTTAAAGAGTCTTTAAGTGCTGGACTTTGGCTGGAACCAACTGTTTTCATTTCTTTAGATCAGCAATGCCTGTGTCCAGAAACCAGTTTACACCATTGTATTTTTTACAAAATATATATTTTTTTAAATGGCTAGCCAATTTACAGTGTAGTATTGGAAAGGCCGTAGAAGTACTGTGTGTTTACCATGAAACATGAGATTTGGTGAAATGACAGACAGAGTTAATGCAAAGAAAGTGACAAAGAAACCTGCATTGAAGTTGAATTATAAATCCAGCGGGGTCCTTAAGCAGTGTGGCAAATTGTGGATAATGTGCTAATGCTGAGCATGGGAATGTCAGAGCAGAGAGATTTTTTAAGATGGAACTTCCCCAAATGCCTGAAAGGTAAGTCTTTGAAGAGGACACCAGAGCCTGGAGCTCATACCTAGACAAAAACATGACAGATCATTATTTTACATTTAATTATCTGCAAGTGGGCCCACTTTACACCTACAGCTTTGAAGAGATTTGAGGTATTACTGGTTTATTACAACTTAAGTTGGTGAAAGAATGGATGCCATATAGATCTGTAAAGCTGAATCCAGCTCTGCAATATGTCATTATAAATCTGGACAGGCATATTTATTATTAGAGGGGGATGGAGAGAATAATCGAGGACAGCTGCTGTTGTGAAACATATGGGAGCAACCAAAATATACAAATGTGATACAAAGAAATAACAAGCAAAATCCTCCAAAATTCTACAATATGTTTTGGCTTCACAGACAAAGGGGAATCTGGGCAATATCTACAAATCACAACAAATTATTTTCCTGTTTTATTAAATTCCTTGGAGTGCACAATGAGGCTCAGATTTTATAAAATGTTTAAGAAAATCTGAGAAAAGAGATCGACATGAGCTTTAAAGAAGAGGAGGTATGGAGAAAGTAGTGTCTGTCACTTGGTGGTCAGAGAGAGAAGCAGTGGCCACATTTGCAACAAGTGCCGATTCTCTAAAAATTAAACCGAAAGGGGAAGTTGGAGTTCCTCAAATGGCAACATGAGACTGACCCAAAAGCAGCTCAATACCCAATTACTTTAAAAGACTTTTCTAGCACTTCAAGAAGTTTTGTCTCCCCCTGGAGGAATCAGGCAAACTTAGTTTGGCAGAATAGTTAAAAAAAGAAAAAAAAAAGCATGTGTAATATTGCTTCTTTTTAATCATTAATTGCAAGGTCCAGCAACTACTACGGGAATTTTGATTGATTTTGATTGATTTTGAATATAGTATTTGTTTTTAACGGTAATGTATATTAAATGTACTGTACTTAGGCACACATAAGAATTAAAATTACTTGAGTATTTACATTTTGAGCTACTTTATGCTTCAGCTCCTCTATATTTCAAAGAAAAATGTTGTACCTTTTAACTCCACTACATTTATCTAGTAGCTACTAGTTACAGTAATCTTTAAAAACCTTTAATGGTGTAATGAATTATGTCAAATATGATCAATTGTTATTGATGAAATTAGCTTATAAAATTCATTAAATCAGCTCAAACTGCAATATTTAAATGCTCTCTGCATGTTAATGTATTAACAGCAATAAGCAAATTCTATAATATATAAAAATATAACACAGACAGAGCTCATTTAGTTGTATAATGAATATTTTTTATACTTTATGTACATTTTGCTAATAATGCTGCCTTAATTAAGATTTGGTATGTTGGATTTACTTGTAATTGAATATTTTAAAACTTTGATATCGCTATCTGTACTTAAGTAAAAGATCTGAGTACTTTTCCACCAATGGTACCTTAAGTAATTCCCAATTGTTGTATATAATAAAAATGTGTTACCCAATTGATGCTGCATTTCTGTGGCATTTCATTCATACATTTCTTCTGACTATTGATGTAGTTTATTCAACTTGTGTTGGCCATATGCCCAGATTTGTTTTGTTCTGTTTGATTTGTTGCTTGTTGTTCACTGACTTACTGAAACATGTCTTTTGATGTAATTAATCATTTCATCAGAAAACTACAAAACAACACAAAAAGCAAAAGCTCCTACTGACACCAGAGAACAATAGAAAGAGAGGATGTGTTTCCATATTTTACAGGATTATGGATTACTAAAACTATACTCTGTTGTCGTTGGCAGACATGTTTCTGCACTCTTCTGTGTGTGAAGCTCTGTAGCACCACCTCATAACTTGACTGACACACACGGCGCAGGTGCTCATTTATCTCACTGTAAAATTCTGCAGTCCGACAGAGTTTCTGGAATTCTACACTTATCACACTTCATTCTTAACAATTTCAAATAGTTGTGTTACCCTGAGTTGTGTAACCGTTGCCCTGGGGTCACATCAACTCAGTGAGTGAACAAACACTCCAGCAGCAAATAATTGTCACTGAAAAACCAACCAGGAGAAGTCTTGCTATGTAGGATGTCAAACAGCTCTTCTCACAAGGCACTTTGAGAAATGTGTTAATGCCTGACACACAGGAAAGTTCCTGTCCATCATTCGCCCCAAAACCTGTTACAACTTCTATCCTGTGTGATCCTGTAGACTGAAGCACTGAGCTACCTGGAAAATATGTCCCCCTCAGTCATGATTAAGAAAAATAAGAAACTGTTTTGCTCGTTTCCACTTCTGTATTTCTATTTTGGGACTTTATTCGAGTCAGAAAACTTGTCACAATACTAAATCTGCCTGTCAAATATTTTGTAGATTCCACTCGAGCAGCAAAAACAGATCAGTAGGGGAATGATCACAGGACCTCTGGGTGTGTTATGTCATGTCTGATGAGCCCGATCTCACGGGGATTCGTGAAACTGTCACGTAAGTTTTAGTTTCGGTTTCGTGTGCACCAACACGATTTCGTCATGTTTTTCGTGCCGCTCACCACGAAATGCGCACCAATGTATTTTAAACGGCGGACTTTTCGTGCCACTCAGAACGTATTTCAAAAGAATGTGTATATTATATTTTTAATGTAAAACCGTGGCGAATCCAACGCTATATTTTGCATGACATCGTCTCTAAACATAACCCTAACCATAACCCTAACCATAACCTAACCATAACCTAACCATAAGCCGGTGGTACACTTACCAATTTGCATAGGAATTTCAAGAATGTCCGGCGGCCGACGGCCGCAAACGCGATCACACAAGCAGTATACGCCGATGGACAGCTTAGATCGTCATGAATCCGAGGGTATAAACCACTTTCAGATGTGATTACCACAGCGAAAAACATTTCGTGGTGAGCGGCACGAAAAACATGACGAAATCGTGTTGGTGCGCACGAAACCGAAACTAAAACTTACGTGACAGTTTCACGAATCCCCGTGAGACCGGGTTGGTCTGATGCCCCGACTTTGGCAGCTTAACCTTTGGGTTGGGGTCTTCGTTGATCAGGCTTGTTTCAGTGCGTTTCATTAAGGGTTCACTGGACTGAAATCTGAGGAGTTTCAGGGCTCGGCCAACACATTGGGCTCTTTGTCATGTTCCCTGAGCCGTCCCTGAGCGGTTTTTGCAATGTCTCTCATTGCATTTTTCTGCTGAGGGTGCAACATCCACATAAAAGCCGGGAACCAAGGCTTCCCAGCAGAACATTGCAGTGAAAGGAGATGATCAATGAGGTGCATTTTTTCTGATTGGCTAACTTTCGGAAGCCTCCTGAGGGACAGTGCTTGTGAGCATCACTTCATCTCTTGTCGGTGTGGAAATTCTGAAAGCAAACTGAAAATCTACTCAGTAACATGTTGTTATTGATAGCAAATGACAACTTCTCCAAGCTGGTATACTCCATGTTTGAGCGTGAATCTGATCTGTACAATAAGAGTGGACAGAATTTGCAGCAAAAGATATAATAGCTAGTAGTCTCTACTTGGTCAATATTATGGTAATCGCTTGCTTATCCTGTAACATAATGGTGCATTTAGCCTCTCAATCACAAGCTGTATGTAAAAATTTTAAATATATGACTTAGTTCATAGGTGCACATTTTTGAAATGCATTAAAACATCAAGTGAAGGGGAAAACATCTGCTGTCAGGACATTTTACACAATAACAAAGGTAGCATAGTTGGTCACGTTATTCTGACTGTTTGTATGATATTTGTCTGATGAAGTAATATAAATTATAGGGATTATTTTTACAAACTTTTACCACAAGAATTGTCTTTAATTTTCTTGCACACTGTGTGTGTAGAATGACAATTAAAAGTGTTCCATTCTATTCCATTCTATTCTATTCTACATATGCATACCTCACTATTTGAAACTCTGGCCACACTGAAAATGAATACTTGACACTGTAACTTTAAAACAGGAAATATACTGTAGAAAAGCAATAAACAGAAAAACACACATCATATATAAATGTAATTTCTAGGAGACAGAGTAGCTGTGTTTTGATCTTGTTTTGCACTCCAGAGCAGCAAGTGGAAAGTTTTAGTAATGGCTGAAAGACTGGCTGTGTAGAAAATCTCACTTACAGACCTTGAAAAGTTACAGACCAAATTGGTTTGCTGGATTCCGAAAACGCATCTACAGTATAAATGACTGGATTTGTGCAAAGTTGGTGAGCACAGCACGATGACCACAGGACGTCCAAATCTGCCACATCAGCAGGCTGTGCTTCAATAATCTGCTGATTGATCCTGCATATGTGGCTCCATGACCTTGCTTTGCACTGTGAGACCTGCATCCGTTCCATTGTCACCTGACCTCCCTTTTTCACTGACAACAAACAAAATGGAACCACAGTAGGATTTAGCAACTGGAGATCCATGTGATAGTTTGAGTGTATTTTGGTGGTGTTACAGTGTTGCCTTAAACTGTGAAACAGAGTATAATCAAGAATCATAACCATCTTAACAAACAAGCGTGTCGTTATTATTACTGCATGATTGTGTTTAATTGCTCAACTTGGTTAAATGGTTAAGAATCTTTAAAATCTTATTTGCTCCGCCTGGGAAACTTATTATGCAGTTTTACAAGTTCAGTAATATCTGATTAAGACTTTATTCCTCCTCTGAATAGCTTGGCAAATATTGAAATAAGTCTTACTGGCAGAAATAACTTGCAGTTGCTTAGCTTTTCATTTAACCGCTGAAAAAAGAGCACTCCAGGACAGATGATAACTCGTCTTCTCTCTTTTTTGCCCAAATTCCTTTCAAAGCAATTACAGAAATCACTTTTTCTGCTAAACCAGAATGTAAGCCTACACTTTGAGCCTGAATAAACAATCTCATCTTACAATCACTGCCTCTGGATTACAGATAAGCCCCTCTCTTACTTATTAAGCCCTGTGATCATTTAGTGATACCATAGTACATACCAATAAAGCAGGGAACAAGTGAATTCATTCATTATTCAACACGATAACTTCACTATTTGGCATTACCAAGCAAGTATTCAATTTAGATATTAAGTTTAGCACAGAAAATGAAGGGAACATGAAACAGTAGAAGCCTTTAGAGGAGCGTGACATGCTGTTTGCATAACGTCTTTAATGTATAAATGTAGTGGCTGAGCTTAGCATTATTCTTTTGATGAATGCATACTGTGGCATGCAGCTACCGAGGAGAGGATCAGCAGAGTCAAATGTTGTCCACAGTGCAGCTACTCAGAGAAATCAATGCCAGATGCGTATTTGTGATGGAGAGGCTTTTAGTGATACAGACAGCATGCACAGCACAATTGTTTGTTCGGTGCTGTGGAACAGAGTGTATTAGCAGAGGTGATGCATTAGGTTCTACGTCTTACTTCTGAAATGCACTCGATGCATTTGGACTCGGAACAGATATGTGGCAGAAACGCAGTTATGTAAGCTCTGCAAACACAGACTTTGCATTACATTGATTACATCTCTGGCACTGAATTTAAAGACATAGCTTCAGAAACATGGGGGAAGACGAGATGATACATACATGTTTCATATCACTTCAGTGAACATGGTGCTGCAGCCAGAAGACACGTATGTAACACATATGATGTAATATTCAATGTATGTTTATGAGGGGCCGTACAAGACTTAATTCATTCTCGTCCTCTCACACACATATATTTTCTCTCATACTCACATACATTCTCCTGTGACACACATACATTCTCCTTTCACATACATACATTCTCCTTTCACATACATACATTCTCCTTTCACACACATATATTTTCACTCTCTTACACGCATACATTCTCCTCTCACACACATACATTCTCCTTTCACACACATATATTTTCCTTGCACACACATACATTCTTCTTTCACATACATATATTTTAATATTCACGCACACACACATTCTGCTTTCACATACATACATTTTCACTCATGCACACACATACATTCTCCTCTCACATGCATATATTGTCACACTTGCACGTACATACATTCTCCTTTCACATTCATACATTCTCCTAAATAAATAGACATATATGTATATGTACAAAGAAAATATATGCATGAAAGAGAAGAATGTATGTATGTAAGAGGAGAATGTAGGTGTGTGAGAGGAGAATGTATGTATGTGCGAGAGAGAATAGTGGAAAAGGAAGTAAGTATAGTGGAAAAGGAAGTCCATCGTTTTTTGCGCTGTGATTGGCTGAAAAGCTCAAGTGGGCGGTGATGTTCAGGTAACGGTTACCATGGCAGGTGGAGAGGAGTCCCGAGCGCTTCAGCAAGCCATTGGGGTTTTAAGAAACATTTTGTCATGGTTGATGCTACAGGTACGGACCCGTACCCGTAGCATCTGTACTAGAGGTACGGACCCGTTAAGGTCACTGAAGAGCTGGCGCCGGTTAACTACTATTTGCTGCACATTACAGGCAGTTTATATGAATGACTTTGACGGCGAACATTGTATAATTTAACCAAAAATACACCGTCTCCTCTCACACTTTAGACATTGCAGTTTTTACGCTTTTAGACGCCGTGTCTAAATTGTTTGAAGTCCAGTTCCTATTAATTAGTTTACCGCGTTCAGTGGTGGAAGCGGCTGACGAACTCCATTGCAAATGTTCCCATTTAATTTCGGGCGCTAATTTACAAGATAAAGTTAAGGATGTCGAATATGAAACAAACACTCGTGAATGGTGAGGAGCAGCTCTTTAATTCGGCATGAATAAAAAAACCCCACAAACTCGATTTACTGTGATATTGTGAGATTTGTTTGTGGTTATGTAACTTAGCCATTCAACAGAGTCCGCTAACATTAAAGTGACTGACGTGCAGTGTCTGTGTTGACAGACGTAGAAAATACGTCAGGGTTTTGTTTAGGTTGTTAATATGTAATAGTCTGTCGCTACTTTTGAAGGTAAAAAAATACTTATTGTTTGCTGGCTGTTAGTTCTGCCATTTGTTTTGTTTGCTGTCTGTGCTTTATTAGAACAGGGTCACGTGAATAAAAAGTTTTGCTATTTTTAATAGTAGTGCCGATTTCAACCCCCAAATCGCTGTCAGTGAAAAAGTCAGATAATGATATTTATAAGACATTATGCATGATAGAAAAGAGAACTGCAGATGACTGACATGACAGGCTTGGCACGCAGATTCACCTCGAATCACGGAAGCGCCTTCATCACTCGGATTACCAAGACGGCTCATTAATATTTATGTACGTCGGATTACCAGCCAATCACAAAGCGCGTTCATCAGCCGACTCATTAATATTCATGTACGTCTCATTAATATTTATGGTAAGGCAAAGTGCCGTATCCGTAGGCCACAGGCTGCGGGTACGGGTCCGTATCTGTAGACACTACGTTTTGTCATCCCCAGAAACGGTCACATATTATCGTCATCGCTTGAGCAGCAGGCGACAGGTTTATCTGCACCAAACTTTACTCACAGCACTGTGGAAAGTGAGATGAGACAACTTTTCAGACCTGCAAACTTCCAAGTCGCTGCAGCGGGACAAGCAGCTAACGCTAACGCTACACGTAATCCTCCAGTTCGGCCTTGTGTAGCGTTAGCGTTAGCTGCTCGTCCCGCTGCAGCAACTTGGAAGTTTGCAGGTCTGAAAAGTTGTCTCATCTCACTTTCCACAGTGCTGTGAGTAAAGTTTGGTGCAAATAAACCTGTCGCCTGCTGCTCAAGCGATGACGATAATATGTGACCGTTTCTGGGGATGACAAAATGTTTCTTAAAACCCCAATGGCTTGCTGAAGCGCTCGGGACTCCTCTCCACCTGCCATGGTAACCGTTACCTGAACATCACCGCCCACTTGAGCTTTTCAGCCAATCACAGCGCAAAAAACGATGGACTTCCTTTTCCACTATACTTACTTCCTTTTCCACTATTCTCTCTCGCACATACATACATTCTCCTCTCACACACCTACATTCTCCTCTTACATACATACATTCTTCTCTTTCATACATATATTTTCTTTGTACATATACATATATGTCTATTTATTTAGGAGAATGTATGAATGTGAAAGGAGAATGTATGTACGTGCAAGTGTGACAATATATGCATGTGAGAGGAGAATGTATGTGTGTGCATGAGTGAAAATGTATGTATGTGAAAGCAGAATGTGTGTGTGCGTGAATATTAAAATATATGTATGTGAAAGAAGAATGTATGTGTGTGCAAGGAAAATATATGTGTGTGAAAGGAGAATGTATGCGTGTCACAGGAGAATGTATGTGAGTATGAGAGAAAATATATGTGTGTGAGAGGACGAGAATGAATTAAGTCTTGTACGGCCCCTCATATATATGTTACCTGTATGCATACACACAGCCATACTATAACTAAATAAACCATTGATTAAAGAACATGGTTAGTTAAGTCTGGCATCTGGAGCTGGAGGGAAATGAATGAAACAACACGTTTCTTTTTAACCAAGTGTATGAAAACAATTCACTTGATGTGAATCAAGGAAAATGGCAGATACAAGCCATTAAATAAAAAGATTACAAAACAAGACAGAGCCTTAAGAAGAATTACACAGTTCAATAAATTTTAACTAGGAGTTCACAAACAAAGTCCTTTTCATGTTTTCTAACACTCAACAGGGGAAAAAATAATAGGGGGGGGGGGGGGGGGGGGGGCTTGTCGGCACAGCATATTCCTACCACCACAGCAGTACTGCAACCAGGTTTGAGGCCTGCACCAAACCAGGATTTGCAGGGTTTTCTAGCTCATCATCAGATGACTTCAAATCAAACCAAAAAGTCTACAGGTAAACCAGTAAAGAAAAACTGGTAGTTGCAACAGGACTTTAATTTGCAAATTTGTCATTTTGACTTCCTGCAGCAGTGCTTTATTGCATGCCTCACCGTCTGAGGGTTTTAGCTTGGCTGTGTGGTCTTCCAGGGCTTGGCCTGACTGACTGAATGTATGCATTCATTCAGCTGCACAGGTGTAGGTTGGGGCCAAGGTGTGCTATCATTGGCTTACAATCTTGGACTGACAGCTGAGCCATCCAATAAAAACAGAGCAGGGTTTCTGCTTGACTGCCAACAAAACCATTGCAGTGTTCCATTTTACCTGGGTTACACATAGCTTAGCTTCAGTGAGTGGAAACATGGGGAAAAAGGTAACAAAATGCACATACAAATAGATAAAACACAGCTCATAAGCTCCTCATAGGGTCCCTTAAAACACTGATTTTGTAGGGAATAGCCTAAGAAATGACTAACTGTCTAGCTTTTGCTCCTGTTGGATAGACTGGAAACAGGTTAGTTGTATTTCTATGTTTCCAGTCTCTGTGCTAAACTAAGCTAACCAGTTGCTGACATTCAGCTTCATATTTAACAGACAGACACGGGATTGATATTGCTTCTGATTGTCGTACAGTGCCTGCATGTGCTGGTCAGGACTCGAGGTAATAATGTGGCCTTTGTACTGCATCGTCACAGGCATTTTGGAGCTGCATGCACACTGAGCATAACAAGAAGTGGATCTGAGGTAGTTCAGACACCTGGCTAGACTGACCCCCAGGCACCTTCCTTTGGATACGTTTCAAGCACAAATTAAAGGGAGAGGAACAGCCAAGTAGGTGACACGGGGGCAGAGTGGAACATGCTGGAGGGGTTACATCTCCATTTGAGGTCCCGCAGGGAGACGTGGAGGGGGCTTGGGGTTGCAAAGCAGGCCTGAATTGCTGTGAATGCCCTGCTGCAACTGCAGTCCTGACAAGGATAATAAGTACCCACTAGATGGATTGATAGATGGTGGACTGTTCGGTGCTTGTTGTTCACCAGTGCTTTCTTTTTCTTTGCATTTCTTTCCCTCTCAACATGGTTATTTCTGAAGTGTAGAAGAGAGGGAGGTTTGTTGTGTTGTTTCATCACAACAAAGTACATCTTAAAAATGAGCACTGAGTTGAGTCAATATTAATCTGACACAGTCTCACCAAAAACATCAACATTTTAAGCTGAATGGGGAAGATTGACTCTCCCTCTGCCTTGAAAAAAATATTTTGAGCTCAACAACAACAACAACAACAACAAGCCAACAGTTTGCATGAATATTTTTGCATAGGTTGACTATGCATAAAAAATGTGTGGTTCTAAATAAAGTTTAAATTTTTACCTTCTCAGATAAGTTAATATATCAAGCCAAAATCATTGAGTCACCTTAGTTTGAATTTAGTTTTAAACCAAAAAAAGCTCAGAAATTTGAGGTTAAATTAGTTAGGTCCACTCAGTCCAGTCACAGGTGGATTCACATCTGTTGCATTGCATTTCTTCTCATATTTCATATACAGTCTTTGCAAAGTATTTCCTTTTGTTTGTTCATGAGAAAAAAAAACGCTAATTGTTAACTTCTAAATAACGCAGTTACTGAGGTGCTATGATTTTGAATCATCCAACATTTAAGTGATATTGCAGAGGGTTGTACTCACTTCTGTTGTATATTTTAGACCAGTCCACATCATTTCTAGACTGGGAGACGTTGTCAGCAGGATTATAGCCTTTTATCAGCTTCCTTCTTGTTTATTGTGTCTCTGGGGCTGATGCCAATAAAATCTAACCATAACTGTATAATCTAACCATGATGGCTGTAATGTGTGTTATGTGATATTTTATCTGGAGGTCTGTTGATCAGTGCTTTGGATGGGGAAAAAAGCACAAACTGTAATCGTGCTGTTTGTTGTTTTTGAAGGTGGATGTTTTGTATGTGTGGCTGTGTCTTAGTCAGTGTTATTGATATAGGTTATTTTCATAGTGCCTACTTCTATATTTGCTGCCCGTTGCTTCATTTTCCCTCCAAGTTTATACCATTCTGGGTTCAGAGATTTGTCAAACCTGACCTCGGAAGAGCAACATTTCCACTGCCTTAGGCTGTATGCACAAAACTCAGCCCTGCAGACAGCATCTGAATGGCAAAGACATTAGTCCCATTTATTACCCATCCTGGCCAAAATTGTTTTTGTCCTTCAGAGGGACTCTTCTGCAGGCATTTCCAATTACCAAAGACACTGTGTTGACCCTCAAGGGCATCAGCAAGATGAGAAAAGATGTAGATGTGAGGAGGTTCCATTCTGTTCAATCAATACGCTTTTTATAGGCTGTGCATGTCTGTCAGAGAAACAGCAGTGTCTTTACCCTCAGCAAAACATCACTGACACAAGCTGAATCATGACGTTACATGTGTGGATCAGAGCACTCGCACTTGTTTCTTCTCTGAAATATGTTCGTGCCTTCATGGCAAAGGTTTCTATTTCTGTAACTTCAAAACCGTGTTTGATTTTCTGACCTCTGACCCATTTCAGTTTGAAAGTGTAATATGTTGGTCTGTGACAGCCACTCAGCCCTATTAATGAAACTCAGTGCAGGAGGCTGGAGATATGTGCACATCACTCTAATTGGTATCCCACTGGTTATTATGGATGCCTTTTGATTGGGTGATGAAGCGTTGACTGACTAATTGCCTGGAAGGTAGAGCTCTGAACCCTGGTGAGCCACACAAAAGACCGAAGTAAATCAAGATGAATGCTTGTGATGAAAGTTTTGTTGAAGTAGGAATGTCTAAATGTTGTAGATTGTTCAGCTGAAATAAGGATGAAAAGAACAATATACAAACTGTCCTAAACGTATGGGAATGACTTCAGACAAAATCAAGTGAACTACAATTAGATTTGTCACAAAATGTAAACACTTTGCTGTCCAGCAGAATCACAGGCTAGCTCTCTGTGACAACAACTCACGAAGGTGTGGTTTGACAGTGTAATTTGCCATGAGGTGAATAAGTTGGCGTGGTATCTAGTCAAAGATATTTACTGCTGTGTCATCAGTGTTACCACACTAATTAGCATTCCAAGGCCTACAGCCAGTTCCAAATCCAAAATGCTCAGCCAGAGTAAAGAAAAGGACTCTGTGATTTGGCAAAAGCTTCCATGCCTAACAGCCTAACAGTTGTTTTTAACGCTTTAGGGGGCACTTAAAAAATACAGACCCCGTAGAACCAGTGCTTTCTTGCAAGGAGGCCTGCCAACACAGTCCGACACAGTAGGTCCTCGTAAAAAAAAAAAAAAAAGCCAACAAAAATGATGAACCACACCTTTTAATGAGGTGTTAGCCACTCAAATACTGTGCTTTCATGTGTACATTCCTACCTGGTTGCCTCATAGGCAAAACATAGCAGATTTTTTTTTTTCCAATTGTAAAGTCTTACTTTAGTATAACAAATTGTTCTGTAGTGTCCACTGATCTGTTAAGCCTCGAAACTACTCTGTTACTCAACTCGACTTACTGGACTGGATTTAATGTCCCAATTTTCAAATATGCCCCCACAAATTCTGCCCCCCACATTAGGACTCTGTTGTTTTCTGTCTGATTCACTGCTTGCCTGTTTGATTCCCAATTCTGGCAATTCTTCATGTGCACAGTTCAACAGAACAAAGAAATAATAAAGAAAATAACAACAATTCAGACTCTATAGATAAACTAGACCTGAACCCATATGTAAACTGAAGGAGAAAATTGTTGCAAACATTCAGTGAAAGTCTATCAAAGCTGGTTTTAGTGAAAGGTTTTAAAGTGCCAGATCAGTTATTCTTCTGTGAGACCCTTATTCCAAAACCTGGCTCTGATTGTGAATCATTGTTCACCACTAGAATAAACTTTGCAGCAGCAAGAAGGAATCTATCTGAGAAAAAATGACTGTATGCTGTGTTGTAAACGATTACCATATCTGCAATACAGCTCACAGAAACCCTTAACTGTGCATTAAAGGTGAAACCATCAATCTTCAAACCAATAGTTAACAAATGACATCACATAAACTCATAAGTTCAGCAAAGCTGGTAAATAACACCAGTGGTAGGGGGAAATGCGCTCCTTCACTTTAAATGAGACATGTGGGGTGAATTAATGAACCCATTAGAAATGCTTTATGAAATAAGATGAGAACTATTAAGTTTTTCCAGTTTAAGACCCATAACAAGTAATTTAGGTCCACACTGAGTCTGTTTCTCATAATCAGTCTCATAAATTTACTGATGCTATAAAGCAAAACCATTTACAAAACTGAGATTAAAACTGAGGCCAAGATTAAATCATCAAGATAAACTAAGAAAGTGCAGCTTTCAAACTTATTTCTGACTCTAATACCTTTTCTACTTGGACTCTGAATTGGCTGTATTCAAAGAGAACAACATCCAAAATAAGGAAATGCAAGGCTGTAATTATGCCTCTTAGATTTGTTGATTTATATGTTTGTTGTTGGTTGTCACTACTGTTGCGAAATGCAATGTACCAAATGAAATGGGGGAGCTGCTCACAGCTGGAAAAAATGAAAGCAAAATGCAGATGGTGGTGAGAGAGTTCCAGAGAGGAAACAAAATAGAACGAAACTCCTGAAAAATAGTTTGGCTCTCTCTGTAGCTTAATTGTGAGCAGGTGTTCCAAGACTGCAGTTTGACTGACATCTTGTTATGATGTTATGAGAAAGTACACTCATGTCATGTGTAGCAAAACAGTCAACCTGTAGGCAGATTCTGGGCTGATGTTGTCTGAACATTCCAGCCTTTATTATATATATATTTTTTATATTGACTGTACCTGTCTGTGTCTGTCCTGAATGTTCCTCTGGATTTGTATCTCTGTCATATTTGTGTATTAACATTTGTATGACTGTATATCCTAATAAAAAGTGCATGATTTCCTGCTGTAATACTGTTAATAAACCTTTTCTTTTTCCATTTTTATCAGTCTTTAATTAGATACTATCACTTTTATTCTCAGGTACGTTATTAACTAACAGAACAGTTTCATAATTACTGCTGCTATTTTTTTTTAAATTACAGTAGGTGAACCATAAATTAACAGATTTTAGTGTGTTTGTTTTTTTAATTACAGTATTGAGTGATGTCTAAAACATATCTGTTATTTTGTAGGTTTATTAAACATTTGTAGGTTTTATGTTGTAGATATGCCATTAAAAACAGAATGAGTCATGTATTTTTACTGTATGGAGCCCATTAAATCATAGAAAATATAATGTTTTCATTATAGATACACCATTAAATATGAACAAATATCAATTTTTGAAATTATAGATTTACTCTCATATGACAGAGAAGTCAGCTTTTACTGTACCAAATGTTCAGCATTAAACACGTTCTGTTTGTGTGTGTGTGTGTTTTTTATTTACATTAGATACACCATTAAGGAAAGAACATCTTATTTTTCCTATAAAGATACCATTATGATATAAACTCACTGTGGACACAATGGCAAATGGCAGAAAACTTTTTTTTAAAATTACAGAACAAAGTCCAGGAAATGAGCTGCCGCTGACTGTTCTGCTATTTCACAGGTTTATTCAAGAAATTTCATTGCAATTCATTGTATATGAAAGTGTGCAATGACCATAAAGGTTTGATTGATTGATTGATATCAGCCACATCCTAACCATCTAAATGTAAACTTCTCACTTTCAACAATTGTTCTCCAGAATTGCTGACTCTATCTTTAAACATTTTGCTGTCTGTGCAGTTTTTCATAGATTTTAAGTTTCATCTATACATGTTTTTTCATTGTCACCTTCTAACTGGCCTTTCATCACAAACAGGATCATCTGAGCTTGAAGTTTTTCACTAAACACAAATTCCAAACTTGCAACTTATGCGTGAGCGTATCAAGACACGTAGCACTCAAAAATGTTGGTTTGCAGTTTGTTAGCGATAATCATTCATGAGTGTGACATTGGCATCATCTGCAGTTTGAATGTAAACAGTGTTTACGCGCATGAGGTGTTGTTGAGATCTAAAAAGAGTAAATTTTGACTCTGCTTGGTCTCTACGGACCTGCTGAGATATTTACTGTAGCCAAATCCTTGCAGAGCTGTAAATCTTGCCTTATTTTTGTCTGTTGTCTGGGTGTCCAGATAAAAGGCAACCAAAGATCAAAGTCTTATTATGTAAAATTACACTTGTAACAAAAAGAGAGAAAAAATGCATCCACAGCAACACCAGCATGCACAGATCATTACAAATGCACCCACTGTAGAGCAAGAATGCAAAAAGGAGTAAATATCTGTAAATAGGAATGAATAAATACAGTGCTCCATGTTTTCCTATGCAAATGAACAGGAACAGGACGTGAATATGTTCCTGAAAAGGCTATACCCAGATCGTTTTGGTCCTGCTGCTGCTACAGTCGGAGCACTATGCAGCCCTGTAGATGACACAGGAGGCACATCTGATTCCACCAACCTTACAGCTAATTCTCAATATTTCCTCCTTGAGTGCAAAGTTCTCCTGCTGAATTTGCCGCAGGCAGCCACATGCCGTAAGTCCTCCCATCAGAGCTGAATGGCCACTGATTTATGATGAAGTCTGAGAAGAGGTGTGAAGTAAATGAATTTCATACACCAGTAAGCCTGAAAACTCAGTTCTGACTGAGCAGTCACTCTGATTGAGGTTGACATGTGGGTAACTGTGCTATGCTAATCCTGCACAGCAAAAAAAAGGCCTATTGCACACCCATATATGTTTGAATTCAGTGAGCAGGGATGTTCACGAGTTGCGATTGTTTGTTTCCCCTTTGCCAATTATCTGTTCTTGACCTAAATGCCGCGAGCCATTTAACTCAGTTACTCCCCATGATAACACTGGAACTTAGTGGCCTCACTCTCATAAACACCTTATTTTTCACACAGACAGCTGGTCAATGTTGGCACTGATTGTGTTTTTGCTGCTGGAATTGAGCCATCAGTGACGGTGGTGATGAAGCATGAGCTGTTTGATTTAAAATAGTAAAAGTGACAAGGAGATCATTACTGCTTCTTACCTTGGTCAGTCTTGCCGGTCATAAATAACGTGAAGGGCATCCTTTCAGCTTCAGCTAATGGAAGGTAGATGTCTGCCGCACAGGAGGGGATCCCTCGCAGTCTTTAAATGTGATTACAGTCTCGCTTTTTTGCTGTTTTGCTGCTGACACTGTCTCTTACTGGTATTGTTGTGTTTTTTATGTATCATCACAGGAGGACCAACCTGTGCTTCTCATGGACTCTATCAGTGCCTCTGAGGTGGGTGGTACAGATGGTGCTCATCCACCCCCACTGGTTCAACACCTGGCTTCTCTGCTAGTTTTTAATTACCAGATTAAACTAAATCAGCTTCCAAATATTTTTTTGGTCCCCCCCCAACCCACACATCCATCCACACAATGGTCTGACTCACGCTATTCTGGAGATGTGGAACATCTTTGATTTAAGTGGTATTTACATAAACTTTTGTTTGAAGGCATTATGACGTGCCTGTGCCTAAGCTCACCAAAAATGAAATGACAAACTTGGGCTAACTGTAGAAAGAGCATGTGTAGACAACAAAAACTGTGTGTGCGAGTCGCTTGTGTTGTGTCCTTTAAGTTTTTGTCTGTTGCCAATGAGTAAAGACAACCTGAACCAGTATTTGGAACCGTTTTAGTCGCATAAAACTCTCTGCTGACTGTAATCAATTTTCTTTAACACAATAAACAGAAGAAAGTAATTAACTGCACGGTACAGTCTCATAGTCTATAATGAAACTTAACTCTGATGCTTGAAACAGAAAGTGAATAAGAGAGTATATGCACACTTACTTTAGAAAATACAGTTAAAGGAGAATATGGGCTGACCAAAGCAGCTTAGTGTTGAAGCAGTGAAACAGGTAAAACACTTTTCTAAACTATAAATTACAGGTAATTAAAGCTAGATGAGATTTATCTCCTTTGTGTGAAGCAAAAATAATTTCTTAATGGCAATATTCTACAAAAAGATACACAAAAGCTTGAATAATGACCAAATAATTACTAGCTAAAGCACAAATCAAGAAGCAGCTGCTAATTAATAAACAGCTAGCATGTTAATTATTCAGATGAAATTATAAATTAAGAGACAATGTATGTAGTAAGGTGAAAGTGTTGTTCTTTTGGGAACAAACTGCAAGATATTCATGAATCATAACTGCTGTAAAATGGTGCACAAGAAAACATTAAGTGGTTATAAAAGATCTCTAAAGCCATACAGGCGTTTTCTCTCCATCTGGCAGATGAGACCTTTAGCAAGGTTGAAGCTGAGAGAAGTGACACGTTTCTGGAAAACTCTTTTGCTGTAATAATGATGGTTGTCTAGTCCTTAAACATGCCAGAGGATTAACATGAGTACAATCTCATACAGTCTCATAAATAAGCACTAAAGAATGGCCTGACTGCACCCGCTATCGCTCTTCTATAGGGGTCAAAAAATGTCTAATTTACCAAAATAACCAAGCAGTGCTGCCTTGTCGCATGACTGAAATCCTTTGCAAAACTTGCCATTTTTTGCTGCTTTGAAGGCTGTCTTTTTCCATGGTGAAGTTGATTTGGGAAATAATAGCTTGCAAATACTGAAAGGGGAGAAGAAAACAATGTGAAAAGTGTGCCAGAAATGGTGGGTTTACTCCTAAGCTCCACTTCCAGAGAGTCAAACTAGCATGAGTTCCCAGTCAAGCCCTATTTGTGTGTACCGGAGTTAGATTAAGCAACACTCCTGTGATGGCCAATTATGAGTGGTTAGTGGTTATATATTCATTGTCAGTCTGAATTCAATATTTAATTTGATTCTTACTTGTCTCTTCTTGTTACGGTGGCCTTGAAAGAACCTAGCCTAGCTTAGCTAGACTGTATTCCCGTTATAAGGGATATACGGGAATACGGTCTAGCCCTCCTCCATTGACACATTTTGACAGGTTTTCAAGCTCCGAGCAGATCAGACCGAACCAATCAGAGCACCAGAGGCGGGAGTTAACGATGCGACCGCAACAGAGCGAGGTTTCTCTCCTGCGCTTTCCTCTATTTTGCACGGGCTGAATTTGTCCTTAAAACCTCAACAAGAAGCAGCTCTTAAAGCTTTTCTTTTTAAAAAGGATGTATTTTTAATTCCGGCAGACTGTACGATAGAATGCGTAATGCTGCCCTCCACTGTTGAAAGGGAGAGCTTAGATTTTCCTCAGGAAGCTGTTAAAACTACAAAGCATCATGGCGGAAAGGCAATTGTTAGGTCGCTTAGTGATTGCGTCACACATATGTTACGCTGATTGGCTCTCTCCAATTCAAGCTGTGATCGGTAGTCCCGCCTCTGGGCTAGATTTGGTTCAATGGAGCAGTTCCAGACTGACTTTATGTGTATTTGTAATACACAATATAAAGGCTGTCTGGTCCCCAGGCAAGAAAGAACCTGCAACCAGTTCACACGTATCACAGCAGAATCCCATTTAAGCAGATTAAAAACAGTCCAGAATACTATTCATTTGCTTTATGTCACATTTTCTTTACTTTATTATCATATTTCCATTCAACCCAACTTAATTCAATTCAGGTTTATTCACACAGCACCAATTAACAGCATTAGGGTAATTCACGTAATAAAATCAAGAACTAACTATTTTATATTACAGAGAGAATCCCAGCAAATCCAAATGATCTCCTCTGAGTGCACACTCTGGAGTAATTTTCTAAAGGGAGAAATCTCCCTCAAAAAAAAAAGACACAGGGAGGGCGACACTGCCTTGACACCTGTGGCTTTCACACTACATTCCGCTAATAATTCCACAAGATGTGTTGAATCATACGAAGAAAGCGCAATTGTGTGACGAGAAGGGTCCGAAATCTCAATTTACTTTTATTTTAAAGGCAGTGGGGAATTAGTGAATTGAACAGTATTTAAAGTATTGATGACTGAATACATTTCTTTGGTTTCAGGACCCTGAAACGCCTTTGTGTTGAAGAAATTCTATCTACAGTATGCCGCAAATGTAGCTTTTGAAACATGTTTTTGCATCCGTGGTCGCTGATCGTCATAACAGCAACACATTTCTCTGATGATGTTTTCTTTTGTATGACGAGGGCTGATGCAAACAGCAGTGACGCTCAATGCAAAGCTCCAAGGTTTCCAAGTATAAGGTCAAGTTGTAGCTTCAGTCGTGACCCCCGAGTCAAAAGCTCTAACACAGTTTGTTTCCGACTTATCAGGTTACGCAGCCCCAGTGAGGCCACACACGGCATCTCAAAGCAGGTGTTCATGGTTTATGAAATCAGTCTTTCACAGCTTACCCTAAACGGTATCTGTTAGTCACGACCTCAAAACATTACATTATACAGAACTTATGTTGGCTAATGTGCAGGCTTATGCACCTCATTTGTTCATGTTTGACACACTCTCTGAGCATTCAAAGACAATCAGGACAGAAAAATGATCCTCCCGGTACCAAGAGACGGAGTTAGGGCTGATCATCCACTGTGGCATCTGAATTCCATATTGCTCCAATCCTCATTTCAGTCAGCATGACTCAGATAAGCAAAGACTCAGAGGGGGGCTTGAGAAATGTCAGAGAATGACAATGAGGCTTTTGAAATTGCAGCCAGCCATCTGGATTAATGCGCAGAAGGATTCGACCCGTTTTCCTCCCTCTCCGACGGAGGAATGTTGAGGCTACAGCTGAGAGACTGACACATTACTGACTGTCATCTGTCTGTCATCCGCTGTAAAAAGGGCAAACACGCCTGGCTGTCATGACCAGCATGACCCCTCTCAACGTTCACCTCTGTCCGTGTAAACATGGTGGCACCTGATGTAAAAGCCGGGAACACATTAGATACAGCTGAATGTCCCTCGGCCCCGGCATGCCAGCAGACCCCCTGCAGAGGAGGTAAAACGCAACACAGGGACGCTGCAATGAGAACAAATGGGAACAAATGATCAATGGGACACATATTTTTCAGTTATTATTGTGGGTGACTTTAACATTCATGTTGACGTAGACAGTGACAGCCTTACAACAGCTTTTAATTCATTATTAGACTCAATTGGGTTTTCTCAACATGTAAATAAACCAACTCATAGTTTTAATCACACTCTTGACCTTGTCCTGACTTATGGCTTAGAAATTGAAGAGTTAACAGTATTTCCCCAGAACCCTCTTCTTTCTGACCATTTTATGATAACATTTCAATTTAAAGTAAAGGATTGTTTAGCAGCTGAGAACAAATATCATTACAGTAGGTGTTTGTCTGACAATTCAGTATCTAAATTTAAGGAAATAATACCCTCACTGTTTACTTCAGCAACATTTACTGATAAATCAGAAGGCAAATATTATTATTTTACCCCCACAGAAGTGGATTATTATGTTAATAATGCTTCAGCCTCACTGCGTACAACTCTTGATAGTGTTGCACCTGTAAAAAAGAAAGTTATATCTCAGAGAAGACTTGCTCCTTGGTATAATTCCCAGCTGCGGACTTTAAAGCAGGCATCCCGAAAGCTGGAAAGAAAGTGGTATTCCACTAATTCAGAGGTAGTGTATGTGGCTTGGAAAAATAGTCTAGTAATCTATAAAAAAGCTCTTCATAATGCCCGGACAACTTATTATTCATCTTTAATAGATGAGAACAAGAACAACCCTAGGTTTCTCTTTAGCACTGTAGCCAGGCTGACAAAGAGTCAGAGCTCTGTTGAACCTTGTATTCCTTTAGTTTTAACCAGTAACGACTTCATGAGCTTCTTTACGCATAAAATAGTTCTGATTAGAGATAAAATTAATCTGGCCCTTCCTACAAATGTCACAGATGCTTTTGAATTGGCTGTTAGACCTGATGAATCTTTAGAATTCTTCACTCCTATATGTCTCTCTGAACTAATTTCAACAGTTTCTACATCCAAACCATCAACATGTCTTTTAGATCCTATCCCAACTAGACTCTTCAAGGAGATTTTACCTTTAATTAATTCTTCAATGTTAGATCTGATTAATCTCTCTCTAGTAACAGGCTATGTACCACAGGCTTTTAAGGTTGCTGTCATCAAACCTTTGCTTAAAAAGCCCACTTTAGATCCAGATGTGTTAGCTAACTATAGACCGATATCCAACCTACCATTTCTCTCTAAAATTCTGGAAAGAACAGTTGCAAATCAATTGTGTGAACACCTACAAAGGAATAATTTGTTTGAAATGTTTCAGTCAGGCTTCAGAGTGCATCATAGCACAGAAACAGCTCTAGTGAAAGTTACTAATGACCTTCTCATAGCATCAGATAATAGACTAGTCTCTATACTTGTTTTGTTAGATCTTAGTGCAGCGTTTGACACAATCGACCACAAAATTTTATTACAGCGTCTAGAATATTCAATTGGCATTAAAGGGACAGCACTGGATTGGTTTAAATCCTACTTATCAGATAGGTTCCAGTTTGTGCATGTCAACAATAACTCTTCTGAGCAGACTAAAGTTAATCACGGAGTTCCTCAGGGTTCTGTCTTAGGACCGATACTTTTCACATTATACATGCTTCCTTTAGGCAATATTATTAGGAAGCATTGTATTAACTTCCATTGTTATGCAGATGACACACAATTGTATTTATCTATGAAGCCAGATGAAACTGATCAGTTAGCTAGACTGCAAGATTGTCTTAAGGACATTAAAACCTGGATGACTTTTAACTTCCTACTGCTAAATTCAGACAAAACTGAAGTCATTGTATTTGGCCCCAAACATCTTAGAAACTCGCTTTCAAAGCAAATAGTTACTCTGGATGGCATCACATTGGCCTCCAGTACTACTGTGAGGAATCTTGGAGTTATTTTTGACCAGGACATGTCCTTTAACTCACACATAAAGCAAGTCTGTAGGACTTCCTTTTTTCACCTGCGTAATATTGTAAAAATCAGGAACATTCTGTCTCAGAGTGATGCAGAAAAATTAGTTCATGCTTTTGTTACTTCCAGGCTTGACTATTGCAATTCCTTATTATCGGGTTGTCCAAATAGCTCTCTCAAACATCTACAGTTGATCCAAAACGCTGCTGCGAGAGTACTGACAGGAGTTAGCAAAAGAGATCATATTTCCCCTATACTTGCTTCTCTTCACTGGCTTCCTGTTAAATCCAGAATAGAATTTAAAATCCTTCTTCTGACATATAAAGCTCTTAATAACCAATCTCCATCATATCTTAAAGATCTGATAGTACCTTATTATCCTAGTAGAACTCTTCGCTCTCAAACTGCAGGCTTACTTGTTGTTCCTAGAATTTCTAAAAGTAGAATGGGAGGCAGAGCCTTCAGTTATCAGGCGCCTCTCCTGTGGAACCTGCTCCCAGTTTGGGTTCGGGAGGCAGACACCCTCTCTATTTTTAAGACCAGGCTTAAAGCGTTCCTTTTTGACAAATCTTATAGTTGGGGCTGACTGGGTGACCCACAGAGGTTCGGCTTGTGTCTTCATTGTACAGCTGACCCCCTCTTGGACGTCCCTTCGTTCTGCCCCTAGTCATGCTGCTATAGGCCTAGGCTGCTGGGGGACTTTTCTTGACGCACTGAGCCCTTCTCTATCTACCTTTACATTTAATATGTATACCGTTATTGCAGTACATTCACTCTGTTTCCCCCTGTGCTATTTCTCCGAGTGTCCCTGGTCCCAGAGCTGGATGCTTCAGATCTGCGGTCGATGTTCCACCAGCTGGTCCAGTCTCCACCATGTCCACTGTGGGATGCTGCTACTGACCTTCCACCAGCCCTCTGCTTCCAATTCCCTTTTTCCACGAGTCAACTCTGCATCGCCTTCAATATACTGTTATGCTAACTTACATACTGTTTGAATTTTACTGCTAGCTATATAAGGAGTATGTTTAATGTCAGAGCCGTACATCATAAGAGTAAACTATGAGTCAGTTTTCAATGTTAGCTTATACTTTGTCTGTGTCACATATCCTGTCATGCATGTATTCAAATGTGTGTTGTGTTTTCCTTGCTTTCTCACCCCTCCCTCTTCTCCCATCCCTCCCCCTTGCCCTCTTCTGTCCTTCTCAACCCGCCCGGCCAGCAGGCAGATGGGTCCCCCCTATTTAGAGCCGGGTTCTGCTCGAGGTTTCTTCCCTGTTAAAAGGGTGTTTTTCCTTGCCACTGTCGCCTTTGGGCTTGCTCTGGGGGTCAGGCATATGGGTTCTGTAAAGCGTCTTGAGACGATTTGACTGTAATTGACGCTATATAAATAAAATTGAATTGAATTGAATTGAATTGAACAAATGATCAATGGGACACATATTTTTCTGGGTTACGTATGCAAGCACAGTGTTCATCAAGTTGACAGGACCATTACTGGTGCCTCAGTCGCTGGGTTCAGCTGATCCTCAGTGAGCAATATAAGTGGAAGGATATTAAGTTGCTCTGAGATTCTGATCATGGAATCGACCGTTGGCTAATCCATGCCCCACTTCCTTTCTGCTGCGAGGCACGCCAAGCTTTTGTCCATCAACGACCCAGAGGCAGTTTATAGTGATAATAGTTAGATTTAATATTTTAGATTCTCTGTAATAAATGAATGTTTGAGCCAGCTAGTTAATAGCTCCATTAGGTGGTTTAAAGTGCTGTCTAAGTCAACTTTTTTAAGTATTTAGTCTTGCCAGTTCATCTGTCTCCCTGAGTTCATCTTGTGGTCTTCTAGTTTGCGTATCTATTTAGTTTTTAATCAGTTAATTTGACTTTTTTTCTTGTTTGTTTTAGTCCCTGTGCTTTTTTCATGATTCTGGATTTTTGGTTGACCGTTTCCTACAGTCGGTGCTCTTTTGATTCACCTTTTGCACTTATAGACTCTCCTTCCATATGTGACTGCATTAAGCCCTCTTTCTGACACCTCACACAACAAACATGGCTTGATTATACTACCATAAGGATTATGGACAGCTACAGATACAACAAATGCATAGTTGTTGCTACTATACTTTTTTAGTCGATGGGAGTGTGAAGGGAGGTCTTTATTTTATACACAAGCAGTAGATTATTTCTTTTTTATTCCTAGCATGCATGATACTGCCTTTCCAGCATAGTAGTTGTGCAAATTTGGTCAAATAATGAAATTTACTTTCTGCGCACTGTAGCATATTCACAGATGCGGAAAGTCTAACACTGACCTCAGATCTGCACGTTTTTTTCCTCTATAAAGCTTCTGCTAATATCTTAAATCAGTTCTCCTCACTTGCTGCAGTTTGAGCACACCGGCTCACCGATGACCTTGTTCAGATTCTATACGCTGCACGATTGCAAGTTGCAGTGATTCAGAAGCAGACTGAAGATGCAGAAATTCTCAGCCTGCTATTCGACAGGGCTGGTTCTCCTGCTTTGTTATGTGTCTCAAATCTTCCAAGATATGTCCTTAATGGCCACATACACAATCTCGTGTGGAAGACTGACAATCGTGGCTCGTTTCAGGCAACGAGTCTGCACCCTCACCATCAACACCAGCAGTGCTCTATGCAGAGCACAAGGAAAAGAAGAAAATGCATTGCTGTTGTGGTACTGTGAACAACAATCTCGTGCTTTATGTTCATATTTTCAGCGATGATTGCACTTTTCATAGTGCAACAGAAAAGGACTTCAGATTGAGTGTTTGTGTGGACTGAATGTAATGTTGCCTCAGGGAACATAAACTCCCCCTTAACTCCAATAGCATTCAGAACAGAAAAATACTCGAGGGGGGAATACAGAATGGACTATGATGCTAATCATGAAATTGGCTTTTTTGTAAATGTAAAACTTGTTAGGGATGGGCCCCCGAGCCTCGGAAATATGTCCGTTTTCTAGTTAGCTGAACATGCAAACAACTGCACACTGTTTGCTATTTCGTTTATGGTTTTGCCAAGGCTAAAAACAACCACCTTTTGCTTTGCTTAAATGCAAAGTTATGGTCTTACAGCCACATAAACTCCATCAAAACCCAAAGTTTGACAGGCCCACTACGCCTGTTTACAATTACTAGCCTATGATTGGACATTTACTGTTTGTTCATTGTGTTTTTTGGCTGTGTTCATCTCTCTTTAAAGCATTTCTCTGTCTTTTAGCAGCCAAGAAGAGTAGTTACCAGCAGTGTAATTGACAGCTGTTGCAGTAAGAAAATGGACTGACAGTGCATTAGACAGTTGAATTCAATCTGATCCGACCATCTGATCAATGCACTTGTCATTTGGGGCTGGCAGACTGAAGACCTGGGCTCTTTTCTCAGGCTTCGAGAGGCAACACAGAGGGAGTTGCCTCTGGGCTGCACTATCAATACCTTTTACACCTACATCAATTCTTTTCACCGCTAGCGGTTTCAAAATTTTCAGTTTAACTCGATGTTTTGGTGCAGCATGGGCTGGCAGACTGAGACGGCCGCCTCATGTTGTGAGCTGGACTTGACTCCTGTGTTAAAAGCAGGGTGTCTCTCGGCTTTAGCCTAATAATGTAGCACTTAATAATACAACAGGCCATGCTCCTGGATACTGCCTACCTAACAGGGCTTCCAGACAAGAAGCCAAGTATATACCAGTGGTTATCATGCCCAGAATAATGAGGAAGCAGCCTGGATTTGCATATTTGTAGTATTATCCAAACAAATCCCTCGGCTTCCTCCACAGAGATGTTGCCAATATGATATGCTAACTAAAGGAAAAAGCAAAATGAGCAGCACTCTCTTTATAATCCACTGAAAGAACTCTCCCCTACAGTGATTTGTACTGTGCTGTTGTTCTCCCTCTTTCTTACTGAAATAAATAGCTCTGATTATTTCATTGGGCTGTGGAACTGAGTGTTGCATTCCCCCCTTTGGCTGTAATTAGTGACAAGTTTAGAGAGTGGAACATAGTCACTTTGGGGGCGCGTAGTTCTTCTGTTGTTGAGTTCAGGGAGGATAATTCACAGTCGCTTGTACCATCACTGAGTCCTGGGATTACAGCATTGTCTCTAATTCTTTGTCAGACTGCAGCACTGCTCAGTGAGGACACAGCTGTATTGTGCTGATGAGTGACATGTTTGCTGAAAGGATCTGGTTGATGGATGGCTGTTGCACTGTTCTTTGCTTTGTAACAGCGTCATGACATGTGCAGACAGGAAGTGGCTTTTCGAAATAGCAGATCCCTCTGTTCTCACGTCTGTCTACCTGCCCCTTAACGTCCAGCTATGTTGGTCTGTCATTCTGACCTCTGACATGCAGACCTTTCTCCTGAAAATGTCTCTCACGTGATGCTTGAAAGAAACATTAATGCTGTACTATTATATCTTTAATCAACATGTATGTACATGTATTTTCACTGCAGTATCTGCTAGTGTTCACAAAAATACTGCGAGAAAGAAAATGAAAGCAGACAGTTATCTACAGTATAGATAAAAATGATACAAATTACTGTACTTAAAGGCATGCTGTTTATCTCACCACAGTGCATCCACGCAAAGATTCCCGTTGCTGGCCATATTTCGGATGCTACCGCTGCCCTCCTTGCAGGATATCATCAAGTACATGAGTCATTACTATTGCCTCTCAGGCTGATGTAACTGGAATGTATTTTCTCTGCTGAAACCGTGGGTACACTATCTCCACTAATTTCCCCTGTGCCTGTGAACCACACAACGAATGATGGCAGCCATGCCAAACTGTATCCTTAAACTCTGAATTACCTTTCATCACTACCATAAAAAAACCTTTTTATATATTTATTTTTTGAATGTTAATAGATTTTATGCTAACTGCATTCCTGCTGCCATTTGCATTTTCATGACCTCAAACATTGGGCGCTTTTTTCTTAATTCCATTTCCTATCATCTTCCTGTCCTTGTGCACTGTTATGAGCAGCCCGCTTCAGCCGCTCGGTCTTCCACAATGACCTGTGTTCAATTTGCTGAACTCACATCATTGAGCTAATAATTCAACCTCTGTCCTGACGGATGCTGATGTATGTGCTAATCACCTTTGTCCTGATGAAGAACCTATTGAAAATCAGTAATGCATTCATTAACTTAATTGTACACAGAGTGCAATTTGTACAACCTTGAGTATGATCAATCTTCACTCAAATCAAATTTATTCCTTTTCGAGTGTATCAAATGATGGAGATCAGCTGCAGAGAGGTGGACATTCACAGCTCCACAGTCATATCAGACTGAACAACCTGAAAACTGACTGCTTATGGTGCAAATCTTACAGTTTGTGAAGATTTACTTCAAAATTCAGATCAATTTACCTTGCTAATTTAATTTTTTTTGTGGAGTTTTGAAATTAAATTGAGTCCTTGGCTGTATTTATGTGAAACTGCTATTTGGAAAGAGACACAATTTGAGTAAAGAAGCAGGAACAACCTTAAAAAAAAATGATGGAAAGGGAGCGGACACTGGGGAAGCAGCCACCCACTGGTAGAATGCTGTTAGTATACTAGTCGAAGCATAAGAAAAGAAAAAAACATTTACGCTCTGAACCACAAGCAATGTCTGGACAGTTTTTGCTTCTGTCACATTTTTACTCACTGTAGGTGCATTTTTCTCTGCAGTATAAATTCCTGCACCTCTATGGAAACATCGCAACCATCTCTAAAAGTGAAGAGACTACTCATAGCTAGAGGTTTAAAATAAAAAGTAATTTGTGTAGTATGACAAAGTTAAAATGCCAAAAATCATTTAAAAAAGAAAAAAAGGTTGATTTCTTTGATTATTTATGTTTCAAATTTTTGAAAAAAAAAGTGGAAGCAGCATGTGTAACTTGTACACATGTAGAGATGGGTGTTACTGGAAATAAAGGGACAGCTCCATCCATCCTCTATACACCGCTTTATCCTCATTAGGGTCACGGGGGGTGCTGGAGTCTATCCCAGCTGACTTGAGCGAAGGCAGGGGACACCCTGGACAGGTCGCCGGTCTGTCACAGGGCTACATATACAGACAGACAAGCACACTCACATTCACACCTACGGGCAATTTAGAGTGATCAATTAACCTCAGCATATTTTTGGACTGTGGGAGGAAGCCGGAGTACCTGGAGAAAACCCACACATGCACAGGGAGAACATGCAAACTCCATGCAGAAAGATCCCAGGCCCACCCCCGGGATTCGAACCGGGATCTTCTTGCTGCAAGGCGAAAGTGCTAACCACTACGCCGGACAGCTCCATATAATTTTGATATTTTATTACATGCATTTTTACAATCTCCAAAAAGTAGGCTTTTGTCACACTATGTTGCAAAACAAGTCTACTACTTCTGTACATTACATAATACGTGCCATACTTGCTCAGTGTATTTAGTCTTAACACTTTTTTACATACTAAGCAAACTTTTTAGCATGTTTTTGTCCAGTGTATGGAGCTTGTTGTTTGGTGGCAGCAGTCGTTTGGAAATGAACTGGTTTGGTTGGACTGCTGACCGTGTGGGATGGTCAGTCCTAGCATGGGTTTGCTTTTTATAATGCTCAGTCAGACTGTTCGCCTTATTCAAACTGACCATGAAATGAGACAAAGCCAGCACTGGCTGAAGTGGATGTTTGTTGTTGTTTCTATCACTATATACTGTAAAATGCACAAAACATTCCAATGGAGCTGTACTGTAATGCATCTATGCAAATAGTAATCTCTAAAAACTCTAAACTAAAATTCACTGCGCTGAATGTATCTCCAATTAATGCAGCTCCACAAGGATGTATGTGTCAATGTGTGGGACTGAATTTTAATGCTTTTTGTACATAAATAGCACATATTACAGCATCAAAGCAAGGCCAAAGCAAACAAGCAAAGCAGAACCGGTGAAAATTGCAAATTATTCAAATTATCATATATATACTTTAGCTGAAGATAAGGTTTATTATATTTCTTTCCAAGTGATCTTTCATTGTAGCTTTAAAGCACAAACAAAGCATCTCTGTGAGGTCTGAGTCAGCAATTAGCATGATTGGAGTGTTTTTTATAACGTTTTTTTATAGCCTCTCATCTCCCCTCCCTGCTCAGTGATGCCTCTGTGGGGATGACAGGGCTGAGCAGGGCCCCTCCATGATGAAAGAGGTGCAGAAACGCCGGTTGCAACCCCAGCAGGGTGCAGAAGTGCACGATGCGCCGCCATTACCGCTGCAGCAGTTTTTGGTCGACACGCTGCGATCATCAGGAAGTCACTCCCTGAGCAGCCAGCGGGGCTGAACTGTTCCGCTGCGGTTGGTCAATATGGCTTGTCATTCAGAACAAACCAATTTAGAGTTGACAGGTGTGCTCTCATGTCAGACATCCACAACAAGAAAACTGAAAGTGACACCTTGTCCCGAAAAATGATTAATTGCACAAAATCAATTAAAAAAAAAAACTTAATGTGACAATGTAGTTACTTTGAAAAAACAAAGTATAGCACTATACAGTAAAGTTCTTTAATTTAATTTTTAGCAATTAAAAAAGTGCCAAAGTGTGGTTGGTCAGTGACATATAAGTTTCAAGTGAAAATATATTTATTTTTAAAGATTTTCAGTTGTCAAAATGACATGGCTTGGTAGTAGTGGAAATACTTGATTATTTCAAGAAGAGCATCACGAGGAAAGAAAATCAAAAGAATATTAGACATTTGGGAAATGTGCATTGCTTTCTACTAAACTCGACCAGCAAGAAAATTCTCTCATGAACACGACATCCTCGTAGCAATAGAAACATATTTTTTGTATGGATTCAACAAACAGAACATACATTTTATTCAAACATAGCTATTTCCACCAGACATTTACCTCTATCACTTAATTTAAAAATGTGTAAAAAACAAACAAACAAACATAGTTTATTTAAAAAGTGAACATAAAACAATAATCAACTGCATCACTGTAGTGGCAAAAGCCAAAGATTTTGTCCTTGTGTGAGACGTGAAGGTTGCAGCGTCTGGTGTGAATGATGCAAAGCAGCTTTTTAAGTTGAAACCGTACCAGAGGAATACACATGAGAGGGAGAATCAGCCACTGATGGCGATGCTCGTGAGTCCCAAATCCGATGCCCTGACAAATGTGGTAAAAGATGAAGTTATGCTTTGCAAGAACACAGCACAACATAAGCTGCCGACGGCTGTACTGACTAACTGGCTCAACTTCTACCACGCATTCGTTGAATTTTTTTATAATCTGTGTGGTTTTATGCACACATCTGTAAGCATTTTAAATGGTGGAGAATGCATAAAATATGTGCAGGTTTGCTTACATCGACACGTATCTAACTGCAATTTAATGTCTAGCAAAAGTGGTACCATCTTCCAGCGTACTTCTCAAAGATGTCTTTCTAGGATGACTTCCCCTGGAGTGGCTCAGTGAATCTTTGAGGATTCGGTCATCTGTCTGCTGTAAAGAAAAAAAACCAAGAAGATGAAATGAAAAGAGGACATTTGGGAAATTGAACGTACTGTCTTTTCGAATGTCATTTAGGAACATAAGTCCTCCATCATAGCTCTAGAGCCCATTCTGCAGTCTATTACCAACACTCCAAAACATATTACTTCTCTTGCAAATGTCACATAAAGGCGCATACTCCTTGTTTTAACCTTGTGGTACATCAGTTAAGAAATGAGATATTAACTGCGCATGGCTGTTAATCTATATTTTTTGATGAGAGCTCAGTGAAATTGAAACGGCCTTGAAATTCAACAATGAATTATAGTCGTGTAATAGTAGTATGGTTTCACACCCCTATTACGGCAGGTTCGATCTACACGTGAGATGAGACGGGTTTCAGCAGCTATATTGTCCTGATAGAAGAGAAAAATGAGGCAGATATAGATTATAATGGATGTCACAAGAGTTTATTGCTTGCACTTCCTGGTAATAATCTCCACTTGAGTGGAAGCTACCACCCTGTGTCTCTCTGTGGGTAAATGCTGACCAGCGTCTCCGGCAACAGGACGCCGGCTGGAGCTTCTTGATGAATCACAGAAGCTCCAGTTAAAGAAACAGAGAGTGGCTCACGCCTGACTGATTGCAAAATGGAAAGTCCAATTGAAATGATTCCCAGAGGCAGTTTGTCTCATATTGTGGTGTGATCTCCGCTAAACTGTAAACAACCATTTTGTTTTTGAATTAGTTTTGGCACCAGCTCCTCGTTTTTCTCTTTTGTGATCCATTCGCTGAGAGCTGTTGCGGTTTTTTCATGACTGTGTCTGTGCCCTTGGGTGACAGCTTAACCGCAACATGTAAACTGCACAACAAATTAAAAAGAAACGGTCGATATAAAGAATGAAAACTGGCATACTTGTTTGAGTGAATGGATGCGATTCATGTGCATCCAGCAGTTCGAGACACAAATTTCACATTACAGCTGCAGAGCACAGAAACAGGATTAAGAAAGGGAAATAGGAAGGAAAAATATTGTAGATTAAAAGCAGTAAAGTACAAATCAAGATTTACACAGTAATGGAAGACAGGATTACAGGTTTGTCACACAAATAAGCGGTACAGTTTGTGTACAGTGTTCAGATACTTACTGCATGCTGTCAGATGATGTCGTTTCAATAAGCTCTTTTTTCCCTTTTGGTTGTAAGCATTTTTATTTTTCAGAAAGACTTTCCCACATAGCAGCTGATTCTTCGGGATCCAGCCAACCAACAAAAACTGTCTACGTTGACTTCCTAGATGTGATTCTGAGGTTGGATTTCAGGAATTTGGGAGCTCTATGGTCTACCTATAATAATAATAATAATTAATAATCTAAAAAAAGCTAAATATACTGTTTGTCCATGTCCTTCAGAACAACATATATGATTGCTTTTGTTTGTGTCTTCCAAAACTGAAATTTGACAATCTTGGTTAGGACATAAAACAAAAGACCCGGTTGAGTTCATTAAAAGAACATTTTTCTGCAAAAATCTAATATTTATGAAGCGTAGAAGCCCTTTGGCATGGTGACAGAAACAACCATGTAATTGTCATGATGGAAGAAACCTTTTCAGACAAAATGATCAATGACCTTGTGGGCTAAAGTCTAACATGCTGTTGACCCATCCATCTGGCCCGACCTCCTCCCAGTGTGGACTCAATAGAAACAATTTTTTGAAACAGCTACAGTTAAAAGTGTTTTACAATCGATTGGATAAAAAATAGGACATTAAGAATGTATTTTGAGTGTAACGCACACAAAAAACACCAAATAGAACACAAACAAGAGACATAGACAGGAGTCATACTTCTGCAGCTTCTCAGCAAATACACAAAAGCTTCATCACACCATGTAGCAAAATACAAACATGCAACACAAAAACAGCAGGTGGAGAGAGAAAATTGTGCTTACATTTGCTGATTGGAATCAGCTGCTACATTCACGCTTGAAAATCCCCGGCTCATTCACAATTATGTGACTAACATCGTCCAGACACATTCCCGCAGGTGTCCGGTGAGGCTGTTTAATCTTGACGATTCTATCACAGCGCTGATTACATCCATTCCAGAGCTGCTTCAGCTCCCTCCACCACAACAACCTCGTGATGTTGTTAATTTAACAAAGGTTTAACTTCAGTTTATGCTTCTTTAAGAGGGGGCTGGCTCTCTTTGCTTCCTAAAACAGCAGATTCCACTTCACTAAATCTAAAGTAACATGTATAAACACATGACATGAAATTAGGTTTGAATTTACTCGCAGTGCAGCGTATGATAGCTGCTACTACAAGGCTAGAAATGGGCATAACCACCCTGAATAATGACTTAACATGATAGGACGGGTTTGGTTGCTCTTTCCATTTTACCAACTCTGAGTGAATGAAGCGTAGCAGACAGAAAACAACTGATTAAACTTAGGAGTTTGGCAGCACGCTATGCTAAAACACAGTAACACCGTGTGAAATGTGCTGACAGTGGACGTGCTTCAAGTGCTGATTATATAAGACGAGTCTGGAGCAGAGTGCGATCACTCCAGGTCCACTGCTTCCAGGGTCACTATCAGCGGCTGAAGAGAGATAGAGGAGAGCTCATCATTCAAGACCTAGTCATCCATCTTTCCCTCCTGCTATCCTTCTATTCGATTCTGTCTATATCTGCCTCTCTGTCTGATTCTCTCTCTCTCTGTGTTGCCAGGTCCTGCTGTGGCCAGAGACAGTGTTGTGGATTTGGGGGCTTCGAGCCAAGCGGCCTCCCAGGGAAATTACCGCGAGCTTGCAGGGCATTTAATGAGGTTCACAATGATTTATGCTGCCTTATGTACAGAAAATAGAATCAGGGACCTGCATATTGGCTTGTTACTGATTAATTCCACACTCTAATTTTACCCTGGATACATTTCAATATTATATTGACAACAGTGTGATGTCCTCTACTTATTGCTTTACAAGGAGGGAAATTAAAGTTCTACCAAATTAAGCCCATGGATCCCTGTCTGACTGTTGTTTCTGCAGTGGTTTACTCGTTTTTTTCTTTTGTTGCAGAGAACTTCAAGGTGAAAAGGTCTTGTGTCAGATGAACCCCATCTCTGCCAAGCTCAGCTTTACTCTCCCTCCCTTTCTGCCTCTTTTTCTCATGTGTCATCACAAGTCGATGCAGTCTCTCTTGCGGTGCTTGGACCACATACACAAACACCACGTGAATGCTCACACACAGGAGTAAGATATTTATCTCATTTGACATTGGAAACAGAGACACACGCCCCCGTCTTTAACAGGGTACACATTATTTACTGTCAAGTTACCATTGAGTATTTTTTTCCTCCAGACTCTGCACAAGTTGCTGTTGTTTTTTAGTTTATTAAAGCTGTCAGATTATTAATACTGTCAGCCATGTCTGGGAGTATTTTTCCCCCTCAGACTTTCTTACACCTGCTATCTGGTTCAGTTGGGTGATGCCAGACCTAGTGGCTATATTCTAGCTGCAGATGAAACCAAGCAGTCAGTCTTATGTCCACAGGGAACAATGGATTATCTAGCATCAGGTCTGCCCCTTTCCCTCTCAATTTAAAAGCCAACAAGTCTATCTACAGATCTGTTAATAACATGGCACTTCTCCATCAGCCAGATCTTTTGGACTCTTTCAATTAGAGTTCCTCTGATTGACCTGGGATTTGAAAGGGAGCCTCCCCCGTGACAAGTCCAAGCCAACAGGTCTTTCATAGTGGGCAAAGGTTTGTTGACCAAGATTAGCAGCGACCTCTGCTCTGTCATGGGCCGAAATAAATAAGGCTGGGAGTTTCAAGACAAGACGTTATCAAAATTAAAGCACTTATTTGAGTAATGTAAGAGTGGTGCTCCGAAGAAAGAAAGTAATCTCTTCATTTCATCAGGATTTTGTGCCTGTTTTGTGCCCATATCCTTTTCTCCAAAGCCCCTTTCCCACATATAAACAGACAGATCTCAGCATAGTCTGCGCAAAAACCCTCGCAAGCTGTTCTCAGCAAAATGTTTGAGGATGATTCTTTTTTAGCTCATATCATAAAGCCAGGCTGTTCTTAAAAGGCAAAAAGTAAAAAGAAATAGATTTTTCTATATTTTCAGCAGCACAGCTTTCCTGTGTAAGACCCTCTTTTGAGTATGTGAATGGTGCATCTCAAAAGCATCACTTTCTAATAAGTTCCCTAAAAAGGGTTTACGAGCTGTATTGCTGTTTAAGGTTTACAAATGATTTCTGGGTGTTGGCATGAGGCATTTTTCACAACATCAATTGGGGGTTTTTGGTTGAGAAAATTTTTCCTGCTTGTGTTAATCCTCCACGAGAATAACATTTACTTTGCATTTGGTTACTCCTTTAATCATTGAGTCTAGCCAGTGATCGTCTGGAAAAAACATGACACACAATGAGTTGGCAATATTTGTAACTGCTGGCATATTGAACAGACAACGGGTCTGGTTGGAAACCCAAAAGTTGTTTCCTGTAATGGCTCTTACCTGAAAACAATTAGTAAATTATAATCGATTATTGTCTGTGAACGAACTGGTTTACCGGTCTGGTTATTAGTGACTATGCCTCATGTCATTCTCCCTCTATTTCCCTCATTTCCTGCCATTTTTTAAAAAAAGGTAAAGAGACACTCCAAAACAGCCTCATGCTCCATTTCCATACTTTTAAATTATCGTATGGTAGAGAGTATCCTCAACACAGAACAGACAGCAAGATGAAACTTTGATCCTCAAGACTCATGTGCTCTTTCACATGTCTATGTAGAAATCTTTGGACTATGACAACATTACCTTACAAAAAGTGGTCACCTTAACTTAATGAAAACATTAAGGCTGGACTGACCCTGGAGCAAAAACCCCTTTCAGACAAACATATCGGTCTTTCTTTTTCTGTTTTTTAAAAATTCGATTTGACCAGGGGCTGCACAATGGCTTGGTGGTTAGCACTTTCACCTTAAGGCTAGAAGATCCCTGGTTCACGCCCCGACCGTCCCAGGATCTTTCTGTGTGGAGTTTGCATGTTCTCTGTGTGTATGTGTGGGTTTTCTTCAGGTACTCTGACTTCCTCCCAGTCCAAAAACATGGTTAGTTGGTGATTTTAAATTGCCTGTAGGTGTGAATGTGAGTGTAATTGTTGATCTCTATATGTAGCCCTGTGACAGACTGGTGACCCATCCAGGGTGTCCCCTGCCTTCGCCCTAAGTAGGCTGGGATAGACTCCAGCCCCAGCGGTGTACGGATAATGGATGGGTGGCTGTGTAGCCCACCCATAAAATACACAGACCAAGCCATAGTGTGTGGGTTTTTAAAAAATTATCTTAATTGACACTAGGCTGACCCAATCTTTACACCTCACCTCTCTTTTGATCTGAGCGCCTTCATTAAAATTCCTCTGTGGTCATTGATCAAAGTCCTAAAAACTCATCTCTGCATATCAGGTTTACCCATTTCAAATCTGTTTTGATGAAAAAAAGACCCTTCCTACCTCCAAATGACTTAGATGTAACTCCACACCACTGCTTCCTATAGAATGTGCAGATCTCTAAAGATCCTGCTTCTCTCTCCATCCACCACTCAACCACTCCCTCATTAACTCATTAACTGTGCAAGCAATGCAAAACTTCCACACTGCACAATGGCAAGTTTTAAAAATGGAGTAATTCAGGCATGTGGGTTGCAGCATGGTTTCTGAAAAAACTTAACGATATCGATAGCCTTGCAAGTTCATTGGATTGACCATGGAATTGATGGCTGATGTCACTCATGAAGTGTCTACACCACATAAAACACCACTTTAAAAGAGGTTAAAAAAAGCCAAACAAACTTGGATTTGGACTAAAGGGAGACTTTCAACATCACATCTGCAAAAAGTCAGAGTGACAAAATGGGTAAGACAAATTGCAAGAGAAGCACAGAGACAAAATTGCAGAGCGTAAAGGACAAACCATTCAGGCGGGTGCTGTCAAATGTGCAAAAATCACTGACATATTTGCTGTAGGACTTTCTTGAACTGATGGTGGTGGGGGCACGGTGAGGATGAGGACGATGAGGACGATGAGGAGAGGAACATGAGGGCAGGAATGGAAGGTTGGTTGAAATGGTGGAAAGCAGACGCTCTGTGTAATGAGATGATGATGATTTGTATTATGTATCTCCGGAGTTCAGGAACCGATTAAGATCTGCTTGATAAAACCAAACTAAAAATGATAATGTTGAACAAAGAAGCTGCTGTTTGCAAAGTTTAATCGATGAATATTTGTGTCATGGCTTAGGATTTCTTTCTTTCTTTTTTAAGTTTTGGTTACTGGTTTTGTTTTGTAACATCTCCTCCCATATGTTTTTTCTTTCCCTCTTTTCCCCTGTGGCTCCCTCTGTTTGTCCATGGCTTGATTCCAATCTCCACCCAGAGGCCTGAGCAATAAACCCCTCAGATAAACTGACGTTACAGCTGTAGCACTTGAGAGTATAAATATATGAGGGCTTGTTATTGTGTGAGTAAGGGGAATGCAACACATGATTGTGACATTTCATGCTGATCTGAGACAACACATCACCAAATTAAAAAAATAAAAATCTGTTTTAATTTCTGTTTCACGTCCAGTTTGGTGAACTGCTTAGTTCATCAACTCTAATGCATTTTTAGCAAATAATCACACCTCAAGAAGTTGTAACATTTTGAAATCCTATGCAAATGTGTCCTACATGTAAAGAATTCTACAAATGCATCACCCCCAGTGGATTTCCTCTCTGCACCCTCCCTGTTAGGTTTGTGTTCATTCTATGAGGGTCAGTACATAGGTCGCTTATATATGTCACCAATTTTGCTATGAACTCTCGGCAAATACCTCAGGAAAGTCTACAGATATGCAGACTCACATGAGGGGTGCAAAATAATGTGAAACAGTTTGCATCACAGCCCTTATATTTGTGATAATTTGACAGCATTAAGCCTGAAGCTCTTGGCAGGAACCTCATTGTCTTGTGTTGTATCTACTCTCAGATGTATGTCGCTTTGGATAAAAGGGTCTGCTAAATGAAATGGTAGAATTGTAGAGTAAATATGGAGAATGTGATTTGCCATATGAATATGTTCTATGTCTATTTTCAGGTAAGGATGAGTGTGACAAATTGGGACAGTTCAGATTTTCAGTGAGTAATTTTTTATGGAATATATAAAATAGCCCAAACACATTGTTGAAAAGGAAATTTAGAAAGAAACAAAGTAAACATGGGCTCACTGTCTTAAAAATGCTTAATTGTTAAGCTCACAAAAATCTATAAACAAATATTTATGTCATTTATGTTCCAGTTTATTTTTACCAAAATTGGTAACAATCAACTTTTTGCTCATTTTGCACTTTTGAAAAATGCAGCCAAATTCCCAGTATCTCAGTGTGTATTGGTAAAACAGGATACTATGACTGATACTATGAAAATGGGACACTGCTCTTTGTCATTCACAAAGGAAAATGTTTTTGAGGATGCAACATAAATGCTGTATTCAAACAAGTCAAATTAAAAAATTGGATCTAAGACAATTTCCCTTTGAGACTTTATCAGATTGCTTGCTGAAACTAAACTAAGAAGAGCCAGGATAGTCATGTTTTAGCTTGGCCACTTGGAAGGAATGACCACGGCAATAAAAGCTTCAGCTTATTTGTAGCTATTTTACTTCTTCTCATAACATGGGTATGATGATTTCAAAGAATATTTCACATATGAGTATTTTTGCATGAACGAATAAGTATTGGTGTCTATGGTCAAAATAAACGTGAAAGCACTGAAAGCATTTCAGTTGGGTTGTTGTATTTCATTTGTATGAAATAATGATATTTTTCCAGTAACATCTGTAAAAAAAAGATAACAATATATCAGGACATATTGTGTTTGATTATTTGCTTTTTTTCTTCTGTATATTGCACTAAGGGGGATTAATGTATATAAAATTGCATCGCATTGAGAGCTCAGGCATTGAAATGATTCTGGAAGTTGTTCAAGAAGACAAGTTTTTGGAAAGTGTCCAATTTTACCAACACTCACAATACTTTTTTATTTTATTTTGAAGGCACTCTTGTGCTGCTGTTCAGATTTCTGATCTGCCTCACCTGTGTCTCATCACCCAATCAGCAAAGGTGTATATATAGCAGCTCTGTCTTTGTCCTGCTGTAATCAGTTCTATTTACCTGCATGTCTGCCATCTGGGTTTCCTGTGTCTGCTCAGTTCCCAATTATTTCTGAATTCAGTTTCCTTCAATGTGATTTTCTTCATTTATGGACTGTTTATTCCTGGAACTTCCAGCTGCCTTCTGTTGCAGTGTTGTCTCCCTTCCAGCTTTGCTCAGTAAGTTTTATTAAAGTTTTTGTTTGCTCTCTCTGCCTGTGAGACCCATTATGTGCTTTTGGGACGCTCTTCATTGTACAACATAGCATTTCAGTCAAACACATTCTGCTTGATAAGCTCTACTTCAGTTTGAAGCATATATTAGTGTTGTGACCTAGCATGTTAAACGTGTGCCTGTCACATTAGAAACTAAGCAGCTGCATTGGTAGAGCACTGGGTGGTTTGATAAATATACTTGCTTACATGAGTAACAAATTTCTGCTAGCAGTCCTCTCTTGCATCAGTTGCACTGGCAGTGTTGCTTTTTGCTATAATATAGTTTTTATATTCTTCATAGCTCACTATTATAACAACCTGTTCCCCTCAAGTGCAGGCATTGATCCATTTTGTGTAGACAAAGACCCAAATGTGTCAATTTTTATTCGAGAAAGCACATGACTGGAACAAGAACACCTGTATTACCAAAAACTGATAACCCCCCATCATAATACCCATTGTCTCCAATTAGGCTTTGAGGTTTTGTCGAGGAAGTTTGGGCAAAGAAAGTATGGCTATGTCAAACTTGCTACCCCTCTGGTAAAAAAAATGTGTTTGGGTGTTTTACAAATTATGCAGTGCTTCTTCTGTGCAGAACACTTGATTATCAGATCAATCACTCACTTGCCTCCTTTTGACTTCCTGAGTTTGCAGTTTATTCAATGCTACTTTGTCTGGAAAATGGCAAACATCTAATTAATCATTTATTATGTTTACATTCTGTCTCTTCTTTTCTCTCTCTCTCTCACTCACACAGGATGCCGTCATTTGTTTTAGGATTGATCACACTCGAGCACACCATTTTCAACTGCACCCTTTTGAAGGTATGTGCCATTTTTCCTCTTCCTTAATCTTCCTTGATTTCTTCTTACCCATGACACAGCTTTAGTGTTTTTAGAGACTGGCATGATCAGTTTACATATTCACGGAAGGGCAAAGACAAGTTGGTGAACCAGTGTGGGCCCAAATGGCAGAATGTCATTGGTACATTAGAAATGGTCCTGTTTTTGTTGTTGTTGTTGTTTTCTTTCTTTTTGTTCATTTTTTTTCATTTGTTGTTTTTGAAAGAGTTTCAAAAAAACATGCTGTTCTGAAAAGTGGGATGCCATATCAGAAAAAGTTAATATACTTAAAATTGTGTTGGTTTTGTTGTTGGCTGGAGGAGTCAGAGGTCTGATTCTTGTGGAAACATGCAATTAAGCCGAGGCTATTCACAAAGCAAATGGTCCACAAGCTACAACATGTTGTCAGACCACATTAAAATATTCATAGCTGTTCTAAGCATTAACTTCCTGGAGTCCCTGTTGGTTGCCTGGCCACTGCTGACAGTGGTTTGTACATAACCCATAGACTGCATAAGTTATATAGTCTGTGACATAACCTCCCATTTAAATCATTGTTTATGTATTTAGTATTTAGTTATTTTTTGTACAGACAACGAAGATAGGGTGTAGCTTCTTGAAAAGAATTGCTTTAAAGGTGCTGGTAAAGGGATTTTGAAACCTCTGAACAGATGCAGGCTAACTGTTCCGACTGTTTCCAGTCTTTTTGCTAAGCTAACCAGCTGCTGACTGTTGCTTCATTTTTAAATCACAGATATCAGTGCTATCAATCTTCAAATGCTATTCTCCTGAATAAGAATATTTACCAAAATGTCCTACTCTTCTTTAAAGTCTTTATGCTTTGATTTATAGTTTGGAGAGACGGTGTCCTGCTTTGGAGAGTTAAAATCATTGTAAAGTCATAACGTAAATCCTGTTGTAGGGTAGCTCATAATCACAGTTGAACTAAAAATACTCGCTGTCACAGGACCTACCACCACTATATCATAGAATCTTACTTTGCACTGCTCCTGGATGTTCTGCTGTTCTTCCCTGTGATCGCTGTCCAGCACTGAGCCAGAGGGGGAAACAGAAACTGTACAAGTGTCCAAGTATCAGGCATTAGTCACATTCACTCTGCCAACACTGCATATCTCTCTCCTTTGCACTTGTGTGCCTGTGGGGCCCATAGACAAATGCATCTACATGCACAAACACACAAGTGAGGTGCATAAACCTGTGCATGTACACATGCATAGAAGCCCCACACCTGTTATCAATGCTCAACAACACTGAGCTCCTGTTTCCCTCTCTGCATAACACACATGGCTGCCAAAATGTTCCCAAAGCCATATTGCCACTTCAGTCTGTGCAACATTGCAAGTATTTAGATCAATTTAGCTGAGCGTATGCTGCTCTTTTGCCAGGTTATGTGTATTGGACTTTTCGTAGCCTTGTGAGGAACTTTTCACTTGGCAGAAGTCATGACTTATTGGCGGTGTTGAATTATAGTGTCTTGTTTGTGATGCCTGTGAATTTAAAAGGCCCCTTTATACGGGTGGAGAACTATCGATTTATTATCACCAAGGTATACGTTTTCATTGATCTTAAGGTTAAGCTCTGTTTTCCCCATTTGGACTTGAGAATGTTGTTGATGGACAGCCAAAGCCAGACAGCCTGACACTATCTAAAATAGCCATGGGTGTCTTGAGAGGTGACAGAAAGCAAATAGACTAAATGTCGCCCACCCAATGAATCTCTCATGTTACACTGGCTGACATTGTCCACTGCAGCAGGCACCTACCCCACTCAATAACTAATTACAATGTCTTTAGCCTCCTCTACCTCCTCGCTACCTGCAGCCTTTACTCTTTTGAAAGCGGAGCCAAAGGACAGGATGTCCATCCATTAAAAAGGCCGACTAATAGTCCCTCTAGCAAGTTCTCCTGATTTTACTTTCACTTTGACTCATTATGTAACTGCATCTGGGGATTTAGATGGAATTTTAAATTAAATGAAATTCTGAACCTTCGTGCACAAGCCCGATACTGGTGATATTTCAACACAAATGAGTCACATAATTACACTTATGGTTTTCATTGTAATTTCAAATCTTAATATATTTTAATGCAGTACAATATATACCAGATGTAAGCATCTCTATGTTCTGTATGGAGAAATGGGTAGAAAGTTTCATCTAAATATCTGTTGTTTGACAGTGATTCTTTTAAGGAGCTGCAGAGTAGAGGTAGAGAAATTTTGAAATGTCCTCAGGTGCCAACCCATGCATGGCTTTATGAGCAAATAAAGTAACATCACAATCGTGTCTGTATCTGACTGGGCAGCCAGAGCAGGAGCGGTATAATAATTGCAGTCTCTTTCACTGTATCTTTTCTTCTGCAAAAATGTTCGTAAAGTTTGAGCCAGCATTTCTGCACATATTGCATATCATGTTTAGACATCATTAATGTTTCCCCGCTGGTAGACGAGGTGACAGCAGGCAGAGGAGAAAACACTGTCACTGGTTTTCTCCTCTGGGAAAGTCTCACAGGAAAAAGATGGCAGAAGGTCATCAGAATCTATATTAGATCGCTTCTTCTTTTTTTTTTTTTTTTTTCCTTCACCATGGTAACTTCACACAGACTCGTCTCCCCCCCGCCCCAACCCCTCTGGGTCTCCTTGTCAGTGGTGCTGAGGAGTCCTGGTGCAAATTATTGTCCTGAGTATAAATAGGCTGACAGTCTGGCAGGACCAGGTGGTCTGATCTGCCAGTTCAGTGTCCTCCCCGCTGCCTGGCACAGCGCTGCGGCTCTGAAGTGGATGTTTACCCCACATTCACAGTGACCTCAGATTGTCCGCAGATGGCACGTTTCCCTGGCAAACTGTAATGATGTAGCTCTACTGATGAACAGATGACTGCGGTGTCTACAAAACTGCATCCCCATTCTAAAAGTTACCATGAAAAAATAACCTTAAATAATAGCAAATAGATGAGCAACATGATGTCAAAGTTAGCATGACTTTTAAAATCTGTTTATGAATTAGTTTTCGATGCTTCTTTTGAATACAATTAGAGCACTTGTTATGAAGCGCAGCCACGGTAATTTTATGCAACATCTCGTTTGTAGCTCATTTATGTTGAAGACTGTTGTTTTTCTTGACCTTTTAATTGATTACCCTTGTGATTGCACTTGTTACATATTCTCCAAAGGTCAGAACTGTGTGAAAACAAATTCCCCTCAGTGTTTTTATGGAGGTAGTATTTGGGGAAATATAAACCGAAATGATACTTTATAGGTGCACCTAATCGTCTTTTTACTGAATTAGGTGTTGTATGACATTAGACACACAGCAAGGTACCCCGTGAGACGTCAAACCAACATCGTATTCAGAAGTGACTTTCTTATTTGGAGCCCATGAGTTTGTTTGCCTGATTCCTACTCTTTGGGTTTGAGCTTTAATGTCTTGCTCGGATACACTCAAGTGAACAGAAAAACCTGGAAATTGAATCGCCAACCCAATGAATAATGTCAAAGCTGCCCTGCGGTTCTCGGTTCCTCAATAAATCCTTGAAATAGTTCGATGTGAAATTCCCACGACTGGAGCTGTTCAGTAGAAACTGACAGTTTAAAACACTTGTTCATCTGATTTATAGAGTCCACAGAAGTCATGTGATCCATTTTTTGCTAGAATGTAGAATTTGTGCAAAGGTAGCTCCGTTGTTACAGAGAAGATTGCGTTAGTAGGAGTCTCGTTAAATTGATCAAGACTCCCTGACTGGCCTTTCTTCTCCTCTCCTTTGTCCAAAACCCTCGGGTTTCCTCTGTCATCCCTCTTTACTATCTGTCTCTCCTCAGTCTTTCTTTCATCACTATATTACACAGTGTGTCTGCTATAGCATGCTGAAACCAGCTACTGAGTCTTAAAATATTGTCTCCAACTCTAACTCAATTCTGATATTACAGTGCAACTATTATTTCCATGGAGGGATGTTTTTAAAGTCGAGATAATTCACTTCCAAACCACAGTCAGTCTGACTGCAGTTTCATGCTTGTAGTGTTCAAACAAGTAAAAAACTCTTTGGAGGAAGTAAAACACTGAAAGCCATCAAAAATATGTTAGATTCAGAATTTCTCAGCCCTGTCTCCCAAAAATTTGGTTAATATTTAACTAAACTGCCTTCGTTATGACATTTTACATAATTTCTGCCATTTTCTGTTTGTGTTGTATCACAAAAATGGCAGTTTTCTTTGTATTGCTTCACTGTTGGTCATTTATTGTATTGTGACTCCTTTTCAGTGAACAAATTATAGGTTCCAACTTTAACTTAACATAATTTTTGTGCCTAAAAAAAACAGCAAGAATAGTGGTCCCACATCGGAGGTTAGCCCTGAGCTCTTTCACAATAGAAGCCTTTCCTACTATCAACTTTCATTGAGAAATGCGTTTCTTTCAAGACAAAATTATTTCTTTCCAACTGTAAGTGTAAAGTCTTTGGACCACTGCTGGAAGATTTCCTTTTTGGTGTGTTGCCTGGTGCCATTTATTATATTTCTCTTTTCACATCTTTAGCCTTGTCCATAAATTGGCCACCTGTCCTTTATTTTTAAGGTGGTACAAAACTCTGCTAAAAAGATTTAAACAGAATTTAAGCAATAAAGCAGATCTTTATTGCTGTATGAAGACATTTTTTTTTTTTTTTTTTACCACTTAGGAACAGCGGAACAAGCTGCAAACACCAAGCTGTCATGTTTTCACCTTATATTGATGAGAGGTGAACTGTTCACACATCCAGGGGACATCTTGCAACCTGATGAACTTTGCTACATTATTTCCTCCTCCTTTTTGCTCTGTTTACTGTTAATAACTCGAAAACTAGTTGCTACCTTTTGGTAGATTGGCTGTGCAGTGGGTTTGTCATTTTTTTCATCAAGAAAGCCAAAATAATAAGTTAAAAGAAGATTCTAAAAGTGATTCTCGTACTACATTGCAAGTCCTTCCACATGACAGTCATTTCCTCTATTGCGTATTCAAAAATAACAAAGAGCTCAGCTTTAAATGACTTAATGGTGCACTAAATAATTATTTATTAAAAACGAAGAAAGAAAAGGTCATCCAAAAATGACCACATGTAACTTGACTAAATATGTTATAAATCTCATGTATATCAACAGCACAACAACCTAAAAACTCTGCTCCCGATGGCGAATGTGCAGAAAAGTTTAGTTTTGGTAAGTTTAGGGATGGACCCACAAACTGACGTGGTAGCTGCTGGTCACAACTAATAGGATTCTCACACTCAATACAAAAGTAAATTACTAGGTTAAATGCATCTTTTTCATTGTGTCTCCATTTCCTCATTCCCGTGTCCTCCCTTTCCTCCACTGTGCCATCTGTATACCTGTTTACCAGCTACCTTCCATTTCTTCTCCCTCCACATCCTTTATCTTCGCCAGTCATGGAGGCCAACTTGTCACCGGCAGACGTGCTGATGTCTAATGGCGGTGGGAGAATTTATTTATTTATTTATTTCCCACAATGCCTGCAGCAAACGGGAAGCCGAACGGGCTGCAGGGAGAACAGAGGCAGGATTTATCTCGGAAGACAGGCCTTCCCTCTATCATCATGCCAATAGAGACAGCAGTGCAGAGCCCAGCGCTCCGCAGCCAGATAAGGCCCCCAGACAGAGCAGCACTACGGCTAGACCCCACTCACCACAGTGGATGGGACAGAGCAGAGACGGTACGTGACCAAACGCTCCGACTGTCCTCCTCCTCTTCCTGTCATACAACTCCCGCTAAATCTGTTTTAATTTCCCCAAAGGCCTCAGCTATTTGACAAAGTGTGGAGATGCTCATTATTATTGGATAATGCAGAGGTAGAGAAAATATTGCATCATTGATCATGTTTCCCAGAATAGATTTTTTTGTTCTCTATGGATGAGCATCATGGAAGTTACTGACCAACCAAAACGGTATGAATAAATAAGTTCAATAAAGCTGCTTTCAGTAAAGTCAGAGAAAACTTTCACAACTCTCACAGATGTACAAAGTAATGGTGAACTTTAGGAGAGAAATGAAACATTTACTTTTGCGGTCTGACAACAGGGTCCTCTGAGCTTTTGATATCTGTGTTTTTTTTCTTCTTTATATTGCACTTATCAATATTTTTTATACCAACTATAAGCGAAATGGCAACATATAATGTAAAAGGATTACTCGTAATCACAAGCTAATGGAAAATATCGCTCCACTCTGCAGGTGTGCTCAGCTCTCCAGAGTATTTTAGCATCTTTTAGCTCATTGTATTGGTGTTGGAGACTGCAACTTTGCTGTTGCGGTTCACCATTATTGTTGAACACATATGTAGATACAGTAAAAAGCCATTTCCTTTCGTGAATCCTGAGGTTGATCCTACAGTAGTCTGTTTTACTAGATGTAGGATGCGGTTATAAGCCACATTTATTTCAGTGGGCTTTGTATTTCCTTCCTCCATATGTATGTTATGGTTTCTTTCATTATTCAGAAAAAACAGTAACAGCCTCCATGTAGCAGCTTACCACACTGAAAATCTGAAGTTCAGCCAAGGATTTGGATTGAGCTGTAAGGCGATCATGCTTGTGTTTTGCGATGAATTATCCATTTTAGTCACAGTGCCCACCAAAACAATTCTATCCATCACTATTTTGAAGGAACTTCCACTTAGCTCCACCCACAACCGCTGTGATTGGTTTAAAGTAACACAAACGAGACAGTTTTTTTTGTTTTTTTTTTCCCTGTAGCAAAATGATAGTGTGGGGAGACCATATGTTCCATATAATGTGCAGGTAAAATGAGACTAATCCGATAGATAAATTATATTACACAAATTTGCTTTGTCATACATTACTCTTCACTAGTAATGCTTTTATCCGGGAACTGGGATATCTTTTAACTTCACTGAAGTGGTAAAGTCAATTCATGCTTTCCACATTTGTCTTAAAGGACGTATAGTTCATGTGAAATTAATATTGTCCTCTTTCAATCTGTGAGGATCCACACACAGTCCTCTATAGATGCCTGCATGCAGTTTAAAATATGTGGGTGCAACGCTGCAAGTTCACCGGCTATGGATGCTCCGGGTAAACAAAATGGATTTTGTTTTGAAGAGAAGCTGTGCAAGAACATTCATCACGATCCACACTTTTTAAATTAGTTATTTATTGATGAAGAGTTTCAACTGAAGTAGTTGCTTTGATTTACACATGCTTTCCATCAGCAGAGCCTAAACTCTCTAGTGTCTGATTTTTCTTTTTTTGTTTAGAAATCCTGAGGTATGTCTGCCCACTGTGCTATGGATGGGAAGGCAACAAAGTCTGGCTGCAGACTTGGCAAACCTCAGGAATAATCATGGCATGGGGCTACAGTCCAATCTGTAACTAACTGCTATACTTTGCTGTGAAGATCACAGAACAGCCAGCCTTTCAGAAACATCCACAGGAGCCCTGTGTTTATCTGTTTGATGTGGGGAGCAATGTGACACGTTTTTGTAGGAGACCAATGCGTTCCCTAAAATTGTAGCATGGCTGTGTGTGCCTGCTGTCTGTGTTCAAAGTCTGCACTGATCAGCAGTCATGGAAACCATGAACTGAGGAGGATTTTAGGGTGAATAGCTGGATGGATAAAGCACAAGACTTTGAGAGTAGAGCGAAAAAATGCATCCAGTGGATCATGGTGTTGTTAGGTCAATAAACATCATTTAACTGGTGTTAAAAAGTTGCAAACACATAAAAAAAACTGACATGGTAAACGTGTGCAAAGATTGTAATAATCCTTCAAGCTATTTTCTATTTTCTGAATTCCTCCTAGAAAAAAGTATCCACAAATCTTGTCGGTAACAGCTGCCAAACTGCACGGCCAAATTAACAACCGTGGACTCAATGCAAAGGACACATGGGAGACTTCTGAAATACAATAAGACTCCTGCTTTTTATCACTAGGATAGAATGATTTTCTTTTTTTAACTTCCACATATTTAAAACTCTAAAATACAGTAAATATCATACTTCTGACAGTGAGTCAGTGACACAGATGTTTCTAAACCTATTTGAAAAATTCCTAAATTTCATGCGAGAGACACAAAGCACAACAAATGCTCCATCCATTTTTTAAAAATTAGTTTCAGTAGTACCAGGCGACCTCTTCAGTGAATGAGCCATGCTTGCCAATGTTTGAAACATTAAAAATCAGAGATGTCCCAGTGCAGCAACCTCCAGGTGGAGGGAGTTAACAGATGCAGCAAACATGGGCCAACATCTGTATTCATTTGCTGTCATAACCTCTGTTCTGACGGTGTATGTAAGTAAAACATTCCAGTGATTATTCTGGTTTGGTCTCCACCTGGGGAAATATCTGGCTCTTTACTTGGTAAATGCTCCTCTGTGATGAGTGAGTGAGGAGTCAGTCTAAACAGATACAGAACATAAAACAGAAATGATGAGTTGAGAAATACAAAAATGCATCAGAGAGCTGAGGGGAACTGGAAAGTGAGGTGATAGTTCTCATGCCTTGTCCAGATGTATACAAATACTTTGTTTAAAAAGAGCTCTTTCTGTGCTTTGGCCTTTTGTCCACACACAAATGCAATTTGAGTTCACTGAAAATGGGCATTGTGGCAAACTCCTACTGGGGTTTTGCAGTGATAATGTGTAGATGGAGTACATTGAGACTTTTGGGGAACAATGATACAGAGAAACATGTAGTCTTCCCGACTGGACCTATCAGTCACGATGTGTCCTTCCCTGATTCATAATCATCATGTGACTCTGCAACTAAGTAAACAACTATCTTCAGCATGCCCAGTGTACATGAAAGGTCATAGGATATGTGAAACTATTTCTGAGGTGATTGTAAAATACTTTGCGCGTATCAGTATTGATGTAGTTTCAGTTGGTTTGTCACTGCCACCTCTACATTACATTGCATTCGTCCACTCTGTTACAGCTTGACCAAAGACTGCAACAAAATAGGAAGACAAGGTGGTGACTAATAAAGCATATTTATTTAGCCAAAAAGTGAATCAAGCAAAGCCGAAACCACGCTGCTGGTGTCCCCTGGAGAAGTTCAGCTCCTGTCAGAGAGAGAGCATGAGAATGAAGGAGGCCTTATATTAGAGCCACTGGGCTATAAATGATCAAGTTCCCTAAAATACAGGCCCCCCACATGGACTATACTTACAATTTTACAGTCATCTACTTCTGTTATAGCCAATGTCCAGGTCATTATATTCGCCAATCCTTAACTCAGCAACCCCTGGCTCCTGGAGAAGCACTTTAAGAGTGTTGACAGACAAGAGACCAGGAAGAATATGCACGGAGTAGTTGTCTGGGACTTTAATGTGGCAGATATCCAAACAGTAGGATCGCAGCAAGAGAAACCAATGCTTCATTCTGCAGGTCAGGTATTGTAGGGAGCTGAGGAACTTCAGAGGGTTATGGTGTGTGTAGACCACCAGAGGTACACCTGAGTCAACATAAACTTCATTTGGTTTCTCTTTCTGCAGTCCCACAGTTTGAGCATTCATCGTTTTTAAAGCTCAGACAAAGTGTTGGCTGATACTTTGTCCAGAGCACTTGGTTGGTGAGGTTCTCCTCATTATTGCATGTGCAGTTGTCCTGGTCTCTTGCCTGTGTCTCTTCCAACACTCTTAAGTGCTTCTCCAGCTGCCAGGGGTTGGATGGATATTGGTCGCATAACTGGAGGGGGGATTACTCTAGGATTGTTGAGTGTGATGATCTGGATCCTGGATGTCATCGGTTGAATGAGCCACACCTCAGTCTAGTGTCTCTCTCTCTCTGAGCTGCCTCCCTCTAGAGAAATATCAGCAACATGCATGCTGGTTCTGTTGTTTTGTTGCTTGATGCACCTTTTGGGTTTGTTTATGATGAAAATGTAGTTTTAGCCGCTACGTCATTGCTGTCTCCCTGTTTTGTTGCCGTCTGGAACCAGGCTGTAGCAAATGGTCAATATTAAATCATTGATTGTACATTAGGCAGAGTTTGTGGCTTTCATTTGATAGTAAAAGGTTGCCTTGATTTTTTCCATATTTAGCATAACCATAATAGTTACAGACAGACTGGTGACCAGTCCAGGGTGTCCCCTGCCTTCGCCCGAGTCAGCTGGGATAGGCTCCAGCACCCCCCGCAACCCTAGTGAGGATAAAGCGGTGTATAGAGAATGGATGGATGGATGGATAATAGTTACAGAACCTTAAAAAAGACCTCTGAGGTGATTAAACAAAACCATAGAAAATGTTTATCCTATCTACGAATAAATATTGGCAGGAAAATTGAGAGCACATTGACACAGCATTTTGCCTTTAATGGTGGTAAAAAAGTCTAGTTACCGAGGATGTCAAAGTTTTCTTATTGTACTGGCAAAATCTAATCCAGCTGGCATCTCATTTGGGATCCTCTATGTTGTGAAAGAAAGAACAGCAGTATCATGCTTTGAATGCTATTTACATCAAAACAACCCAGTCTCCTGAAAATGTCCTTCCTATACAATGAAACTGCATTCTCATAAACAATTTGAAAAAGAAATGGAAACATATTTTCACACCTAGATATGACTGTAACATAGCAGGGAAGTTTGAAAGAGCCAAAGTCCATTTAAGAATGTAGGAGGAGGATGGAGGCATAACTCAGTAACAGGACTTTCATTCTGGATATAAGGGTTGTTTGGCACCATTATTCTTAGACTAAAGTTTTGTATTCGCTCATTATTTACCTTCAGTTTTTGCTTGCGGTCAGGTTTAGGCATCAAAACTATGCGGTTAGGTTGAAGAAACTATCAAGCTTTGGTTAACATTTTCACAAAGAACTACATCTTAGAAGCTCAGTCAAGGGTTGACTAAGGGGAGAAGTCCTGCCTCACCTACCATATTGGCTAAAAAGCACAAAAGTAAAGCCATAAAATAAACAACAGAATTTTGCAGAAAATTTGCTTTCCCCAAAAGTAATTGAGAAAACAGTTTATCTGTATGGAAACTTAACGTTTAGGAGACCGCCTTGATCAAAGATGGTCTTTATAGAGTCCTCTAAGTTTCCCTCAATGCTTCCTCACTGTACTGTATTTCATATGAGAATGACAAATTGTCTTTTCTTTTCTCAGCCCTTCTTTTGTCTCATCGCTGTTGCTGCGAGTCCCTTGTGTGTACAAGGTCTTATGGGAAATAACTGCATTCAGTGTGTTCTGTACAGGGAAATCCAGTTCTGTGTTTGGCCAACCATGCCAGGCACTTAAATCACACAGGGTCTGAATTCCTCTGGGCCTTTCCAGCCTGTCACCATAAATGTAAAGACCGGCTTTATCTCCATCGACTTAAATGTGACCATGAATAATGTAAAAGCAGGTAGGGCGAGTTCTGAAGGAGGATCAGAGCAGTGTTACATTTTTCCATGTCTTTTTGATGCTAAGCCAATGACACGATGCCACTGATTCATCAGATCTGATTTACTGCTATCATCTTCAAGTGGGAGCAGTATGCAGTAATCAGAAATCAACAAAAGAATATCATGAGCGAAGAGATTTCAACACATGATAAATGAGGCCTGTATCAGATTCATTAAAAAAATTGCTACAGCTTAAGTTATGCATAAGAAGACAAAAAGCTCTTCAGAGTGAAATTCATTCGGGTTGGGTCACCCCTTCTATCTGAATTCAGTGCTGATAATGAGGGGGAACAAAAGACGGTGTTAGGAATGAGATTCGCTGTATTTCTTGCTTGTTATTTGTTGTGTGTGTGTGTGTGTGTGTGTCAGCATATATGTGTTTGTGCTTGTCTGGCAAGAAATTAACTTAGTCACAGAGGTCTGAGACAATGGCAGGCAGGAATTGCTGAGCCAATTGCAGCACCTCAACAACGGTGAAGCCATTTCGCTCCAGCAGACCACTTAATAGCTTTGGCTAATGCAGAGTTTGGAAATCCATCAGTCAACTGGGCCAGACGGAGATGAGCAGGCGGCTCAGCTACACAACCAGTGGGAAACAAAGATCCTGTCCTCATCATGAGCTCGGGTCTTTCGGTCTCAGGACCTCGCGCATAAATTTTGATTTCTGAGATTGAAAGAGATACAAACAAACATGAGCACCTACTCTGAAATTCAGAGTGGAGGGAGAAATGGAGAAGAATTTTACATGGTTTTCATGTGGAAAATATGAATGACTGAATCAGTTGCTGGACTGAAGTCTTCTTCTGATACTTGTGATTCTAAAGTGCTGCTTATTTTGTGTACCATTTGGAAATAAGATTTTTTTCAGTTAACTTGAAGAATATCAATAAATCAGAATGAGAAGATGTGTCATTTAAAGTAGCACTCAAGCAAATTTGTGCTGCATTTAAAAAAAATTGGAGCTCCAACAAGCCGATTTAGAAATTGTTCACTACCCATGCAGCAGTAGTCAAGGTAAATTTTCTGCCTCCAAATTGCTTTATCCTTAACCTCAACCGTGTGTCCTCTGTCCTCGTGATTACGGAAGCAAAAGTTACACGAAAGTAACTCTGACAGCTGGTTTTGTCAGTCTCGTTAAAGCAAAAAGTAAAAACTGCTCCAGTGATTCCTACACATAAGATCAAACAATGGTGCGCCGAGCTGCTTTAGCATTTATCTGATCCCCAATCAGTTCCAGCACTGATTGATTTGTGTGGATGAGGCAGTGGGGTGAGGTAGAACCTGGGAAGATGTCTTGCTCCTACTTCAATAATACAGTTCATTTTGGTGTCAGTTTATGGACCGCTGTCAGCAAAAGTACGTCTACTTCTAGCACTTTATTCAATAGAAAAGACACTAACATCTTCAAGTTTAGTGTGAGTTCTTGCTGTGCTGGAGGTGAACCTGATGTGCATGAAGTTGGAAAAATTGAAATGGACTGCAATCAGTCGTGATCTGTCCAAAGCAGATGCATATAGGTGTAAATAAGTGTCTGATCCCATCTACGTTTTCATACAAGACAGTTTTAATGACAAGTGTAAATGGGCACTTGGGTGCAGCTGCCAGTGACTTCATTTTCACCAAATAGAAAACAATTTGTAATATTTCTGACAGAATTGCAATTGGAACCTCACACATTTTTCTTTCATGACTGTTCTGCTTGTTATATTATGAACAATACAATGCAGATGCAAAAACTGATTACCATTCATAGACCCCTTCAGCCTGACTTAAAAACTTTCATCTTTTACCCCAAGCTCAAGATTTGCACCATCATATGGGCTTGTTCTAGTTTGGGTGGAACACAGCAAATGCAATTGTGTGAAGGGTGAATGAACCAGGTCATGTACAGGGATACTCTTGAAAACACTCTCTTTCCATCAGGTGGAAAACTTTTTTGTGTCTCGAATGACTGGATTTTCCAACAAGACAATGCTTCTTGCCACAGGGCAAGGTCAGTCAAAGCTTGGCTGGAGAACCAAAACATCCGAACCACACGTTGGCCTGCTCACTCACCAGATCTAAATCCAATTGAAAACTTGTGGAAAATCACAAAATGCAAAATGAACAACCACAAGCCCAAAAACAAAGCAAATTTGTTTGAATTTGTGCAACAGGAATGGGCTGCTGTGACAGCAGAACAGTGTCAGAAACTGGTAGAGAGCATGCCAAGATGCATGGCTGCAGTCAAAACAAACAATGGTTATGCAATCAAGTACTAATTCCTGTGTGTATCCAGCCCGATCTCACGGGGATTCGTGAAACTGTCACGTAAGTTTTAGTTTCGGTTTCGTGTGCACCAACACGATTTCGTCATGTTTTTCGTGCCGCTCACCACGAAATGCGCACCAATGTATTTTCAACGGCGGACTTTTCGTGCCACTCAGAACGTATTTCAAAAGAATGTGTATATTATATTTTTAATGTAAAACCGTGGCGAATCCAACGCTATATTTTGCATGACATCGTCCCTAAACATAACCATAACCCTAACCATAACATAACCATAACCTAACCATAAGCCGGTGGTACACTTACCAATTTGCATAGGAATTTCAGAAGAATGTCCGGCGGCCGCAAACGCAATCGCACAAGCAGTATACGCCGATGGACAGCTTAGATCGTCATGAATCCGCCGGTATAAACCACTTTCAGATGTGATTACCACAGCGAAAAACATTTCGTGGTGAGCGGCACGAAAAACATGACGAAATCGTGTTGGTGCGCACGAAACCGAAACTAAAACTTACGTGACAGTTTCACGAATCCCCGTGAGACCGGGTTGGTGTATCATGTGACTAAAACAGACAGAAAAGAAAGCATGGAATGCCCAAAAGCACTGTTTTGGCAGTATAATGCCATAGCTATTGATGTAGGAACTTAAGTGATTTTGGTTATCAAGAAAACTATGGAAAATGGAACTGTTTGAGAGACATTGTTTTCAGATTTCAATTTGCACACGCTGATCATTAAATTGTGTAGTGACCATTTACATTTAACAACAGCAGCAGATAAATACCAGTTTCACCACACATTACTTCACTGGTACACACAAGTCTCTGTGTCCTGTGAGCTCAATACTTCTTGGTCCAACATTCACAGTTTTAGGGCTGCTGACACAATAAAATGACAATCCTGTGTGGTACTTGATTGACCTGGCATGTTTGTTAGAGTGTATATATGCAGAAATTTTGTAAAGTAATTGTGTGTACAATGCATTTTTCTTACAAAGTACAAGGAAAATGTCAGTCTGTAAATAATATTCATACAGTATGTTCAAGGCCTAATGGATGTTTTCGGTAGTTCCCCTCACACAGAGAGGGCATTTGACCTTTTAACCTCCTACATGGCCCTGTGCTGTTCTGGGACCACCACAGTGCTGGGACATGAACACCTGTTGTCCCTTTTGCTGACAGAGCTACTGCCTGAGGTTGTAGATGTCTCGCTCTCTGTGTGTATGTGTGTGTTGGCATCTGTGTGTGTGTGAGCCGTTTGTGCTGATGCAGGGAGAAATTCATATTGCACAAGGGAGAGCAGAATCTGTGTTATTGTATCCGGCTGGTATTGAGTAATGTCTGAGTAGTCTGTCATGTCAACATGTTGCAAATATAGGTTATTGTCTTGTCAGGATGGAGATACAACAGACATGCAGAGCTGCAAAAACAGAACAAAATGCTTTGGGAATAAAAAGTCACACAACTGATAAGACTTAACATGCATCTACATGACATATGACAAGATAAATCCCTTCTTTTGCTTCCCTTTATAACTTGTTGAGAGTGCACTTTTTGCTTCACAGCTAAAAGTTGTCATTATTCTGACAGATGAGTTACTTTGTGAGATAGTCCTCATAATTCTGTTGGGTAAAACCGAAACATCCAAGGAAATGATTTTTCAGTCGATAGCCCGATGTAGAACAAAGTCAAAATAATCAGTACAAATGGCAAACTGCATGCAAATTCAGTAAAAATGTTTGAAAGGAAAATCTACAGTATAATTCAACTTGGAGGAATCGTTCATCAGGCATCAACAGCACAATCAAATCCAAACCTCTCATTTCACAAAGTAAAAAGACGCCATTCACAATCCAAGTCAAAATAAGTTTCAGATGTGCAGTGGTTGACATAAAGCTTTGCCTCTTTGAATTGGCAGGAATTGGTTATTACTCATGCTTTGTCTTGTAAACTGGCAATTTACTTGAGGCTTTTTGACGTTTTTCAAATTGATTTGTGAGGTTACTGGAGAGGAACTTCAAAGTCTGTGTGAATAAAAGACTGTATATGTCATTCTTCACATTCTGAGCGAATTGAATCTTTTCTTCTTTGGCCTGGCCTTCAATTAAATTTTGAGAAGAATGTGAACGAAAGCGTTGCTTTTGCTTCAACTAGTTGTCAGAATTTCTGTGGTTTGAATTTCTGAATGGGAGGTGCCCATCTGTAGATGTAGTTCAGCAAAATGTCATTCTTTGGTTTGTGTCACATGGATGATGTCTCAGATTGTATGCAGGGTTCAGTTCTGACATTCAGTGGATTAAGAGTCATTTGCGAGTCAAATATCAAGAGAGGTCATGTAGATGCTGACCAAGAGAAGATGATATGCTCTTTTCATGGTAAGCAGACTGAAAAGTATCAAAGGAAATGTAAATCCTACTGCAAGGGTTGCAAAAAATAAATACTTTTCACTCTAATTTACTGCATGAATAATGACCAAAACAACTTTGAAAGTGAGAATCATAGATCATATTTTTCCAGTAGTTATGACTGTTTTCTCAGCTTTTAGTTTTAACTAATAGAGACTGTGGGTCAAATGCATTAACCTCATTTCAAGGTATGACTATGAGAGAATGATAAAACAGAGATTACCACATTGTTATGGCATACTTAAACAGTTTAGAAAAGGAAGACCTTTTTGTGCTACACTGTGGTTAGAGATTAGTTCAGAATATAAAAGAATTGTTTTGATTTAGAGAAAAAGTGAAAGGAAGCACTAAAAAAAACTGTTTGACATTTTGACGTGTGTGAGTTTTGCTTTCTTGCTGAAAATGTCCTTTGCTTGTGTTGTGCATAATTAGAAACAGAAGGAAAAGGCAGCCTTGCTCCGTCCGGTGGTAACCAAATTTACGTATCGCATTTTGAAAACACATTAAATAACACAGTATATCTTGTTGCTTAATCCATCCAAAGACTAAAGTGTAAATATGATTGATGATTTGCTTCTTTACGGAGGATATGAGCCAAACTCATTCTTAGCCATGATGACTAATTTCTTGGAGTTTCTGCTGGCAACCAGCTTCTGAACACAGTAGAACATTTAGCAGCTACCAAGCCAGACACTTACCATAAACTGTCTATTCTGACATTCTGGGAGCTAAAACAAAGCTCAAATGAGAGAAAACATTGGAGAATATTTTTTCAGTTGTTTGCAATGGGAGCAGAGAATCAGCAGCTTGAAAGCCTGGCATGTTTTGTTGTTTTTTTTCCCCCAGCAATAATATAAAAAATGTCAATGCTGTGCTCACCACTGTCACCTTTATACCCAGCTGTCCAGTCACAATGGAAAAGAGGTAGGACAAAAACTGCACTGACCAACTGTCACATTCTACTTGCACCAGTACTGAACAACGCCTGAGGCTTGTGTTACTGTATTGAGCCGGATTTGAGGTTAGCAAGGTAACTTCAGGTTCTACTCAGTGGATTTCCAACACTGTGACGGTGGTTCACGTCTTACCAATATAAATGGTAACTTATGCTACTTATGTCCTAGATAGCAGACCAGCACGTATTGGAACACCACCAATAAGTCCTCTTGGAAAATGGCATCAACATTCCTGGAAGATCCTGCAGAGCTGCACAGATAGCGAGAGAGCAAGGTCAGAGTTTTTGGAGCTGCGAGTGTTTTCAAAGCCGCTCCACGGTTTTGTCTGCCTTTGTACAGTGATAAAATCCTAAAATTGATTTAAACACTAAAGCCTTGCACTTGGTGATGTTCGAAGATTTGCGGTAAGCCTACGCATTGGTTCGAATGATGTTTTTATATTTTTTCTTTTCTTGCACTCATGACTGTTTAACACCGTCAAGGTTGCAGCTGAAAGGATAAAGCTAAAACTGTCTTTCAGGCCAGAAGAATGAGACTCAAGATGGGATTACTAAATTTATCCTCCACATCACCTGACAACAGTTTTATTTATATTACTTGGTTTATTCGTGAGTTGGCTCAAGCAAGCTGCAATTTCGTGATGTATTCTTGTGATACTTGATGATAAAACAAATCTAAGCAACCTATACAAAAAGGAACAGTGATATACATACGAATATTAAACACACTTTAACACAGACTGCAGTTTATTGTAGCTTCGACTTTGGCTGCAGCAGTTGTGCTGTGTTTAGCTCTTATTATATTTAAGCTCCACATACAGTGGTTTAGAATAGCAAGTTTGTTCTCGTTTTGAGAAATATTCGAAGTTTTACACACTGACTTGGAGTCTTTTATATGATACGAGTCAGCCTACGTAGTGCTTCAAATTATGTATTTTTTTTAAAAATTTCCTCGCATAACTGTTACACACTGCCATAATGGAGCCTTCTTACATGTCAGACAGAAAGAAAACATCGAAGCAACACGTTAATTTAATATACAATTATAATTATAGTTGGATGTACTCTATTATTAGGGGAAATACCGGTTTAATCCAAAGCACAGTTCAAAAAGGCAGCCATGTACAGTTACTCACAGCAAATATGAAGAGTCATGAATGGGGTTGTGCCCAGTTGTGAAACGGTTCGCCGCCCAATGAAAATGAATAAGTGATACATTTTTCCTTGAATCGTATCAAATTTTAATTTAAAATAACTACTCTCCCGAGACGGGTGTAGTGCATGCCAGCATGGACAAACTGGGCTGATGAAATATAAGATGCTGAGAACAGGTGTCCATGACTGGTCCAGGCTGAACTGGAATACAGAGGCTGCACTGCTTTACAAATCATTGTCCATACATTTCTGGTTACCCTGGCGATCCCTTCTGTTACCTCAAACCAAAAGTCTGTACCTGTAGTTAATACCAAGCCGTGGCTCACTTGTGTGGCTGCCCTTATGTGATGCCAAGTCTATTTTTGTGCTGGTTCCAAGGGTTGATGCCACTGATCTCGAATTCACTTCTGGCAAAGAGTCGTTTTTAAAAAAGGAACTGTCAGCAAATATTATTTTAGGCTAATTTGCTTGAGTCTACTGTGATACATTCATCATTTAAGTTCCAATGACAGACTTCACAGCAGTTTGATTACGCTGTGCTCATTTATCTTAAAAGAAGTGTGTTTCTAGTTGGTTTTCAGGCTAACCTTGGTGTCTACAGTCCAAACTGGCTGTTTAATATTGCAGACATATTCCTTCCAATAATGCTGATGACCTAAGGTTGAGCAATCAGCCTTGATGATGGGCAATATGAAAGAATTGGTATTCATTGTGTCTGTTTCAATCAATGAATTATTTATGGTTTGCTTGAAGCTACTGCTGGGCTGGTGTGGAGAGGGATGACTGCAGCAGGGTAAGTGGTGAAAGGGAGAAACACAAGAATGTTAAAGGCGAGTCCTTATCTCCTCATCTCTTATTCTCATGGCAGCGTCGTTGGGCAAATAGTGAAGCAATTCAGTTATCATTAATGGCACTAGGCCATCTCTATTACTATTCTGTCTAAATGATGTTGGCCAGATGAGACTTCAGACATTAACCTGCACTAGAAACCTGAGTGTGATATGTGGGGTTTAAGCTAAAACAAAAAAAGCATCAAATTTGAAAGTTAAACTGGTCACTTTTCTCACTAGAAGATACAAATGAATTTTAATATGTATTTCAGTTGCACATCATGCTTATGAAACAAGAGGCCTTTCAGCTGTCAAACCATGTACTTCTTACACGATAGTACCCACTAAACTGAAAGTGTGCAAAAACTGAAAGAATCTCTTGGCTGTCTTCGACCACCAGAGGTTAGAAGCCCTGATCGATGACATGGCTGCCCTCAGGCTAGAAAATGTTTTAATTGCAGCCGACTTGGAAAACAACATTGCAACACATGGGGAGGGATTGCACAGTGGTTGGTACTTGAGCACTTAGTAGCATATCATGCTTCATCTTCTAATCTTACAGAAGCCTTCCCATATTCATCTCGATATTAATATTTACAACCCACACAACAAGCTGACTGAAAAGGCTTGTAACGGTGGTAATATTAGCTTTCAAGTAAACTGGGTAACTTGAATATAAACATTGTGAGATATTATCACGTTCTCTTTGTATAGACCCTATAGAAACACTGTTTTGTTTTACTTTAAGACCCCTTTGATGAAAATCGACATTTTTTAAAACCTTATCAGCATGTCCTTTGGCTTTTCTTATATGCTCGAAGACACATCATGAGTGAAGTAAGCAGTCAATGCCACAGCGGGACATTTGCACCTTCAAGCTGTTGTATATCAATGACAGTCTGCAAAACACAGATTGAGACCTCTGGGGTTTTGTACGCAGCGAAACTGAAGGGCCAATCTTGTGAACGTAAAAGGTGGGGATTCCTGTATTTTTATTTGTCTACGTGATTAGTTTCTGATCCTAACAGGCATGGCTGAATTACTCCAATAATAAAAGTCACCATTTTGTATTGTACAGTAGTAATACAGTGTTTCAGCAGAGTCTTTGGTGAGAGGGTGTGCTTGAGCTGCGGCAAAGGGAGGAGTAAATAGATCCGCACATTCTAGAGGAGGCAATGATGTAGATTTACACCGAAGCCAATTTAAGGCAAGAATGAAATATTTTGTTTCGATTTTGTGTTTTTTCGTCTTCATATTGCCAGACTAGTGAGTTTCTATCTGTCTGTTAGTGTTAATCAGCTCTGAAGTGTTAATTATCAGCTCATGTTACATGTTTTATTATCATGTTCAAAAAAATTCTGTAACGATACAATGCAACAATATATTGTAGATCTATTACCATGTTGAACAACTACAGTCCTAGCTCTTTTTGAATGGAGTGGACTAACACAGAAAGATAATCCTGAATAGAAAATCTTCAATTTACTGCTTTCAAGAGCTTGACAGGTGACTAGCATTCAGATAAAGGCATGCCACACAAAGGCAGAATTTCTATTAAACAACATGTTTAACTTTATAGAAGCTTCAAGGTTGAAGGTGGACTCATGACTTCAGCAAATTTGTTTGATGTACATTAACATCCAGAACCCCACTAAGAGTAGGATAAAGCAGCCACACTTTATCCTACAGGCCAGAATGGTGATTTTCTTTTGACTCAGCATTAAGTTTTTCTCCTCTAAAGAGATATTAAATATGGTACATGTGCCTAACTTTCTGAATGCAAAGTGGTTATCTTCAAAAGGTATTTATCCTGAAAAGTGGATGTACAAAAAAGGGTGACTTTATTCCTGGTGACTTTCTTTAGAGCTAATGTAAGGCTTAAAGCTCAGTCATTGCCAAGCTCATGATACACACAATAAGAAAAAATGCATCCGTTTAAGCTCATAAATATTTAATACTTTTATTTATATTGCACCTTTAAAAGCAGTTTACAAAGTGCTTTAACAGACAAAGCAAAAGCAGCATACCCAGGTACTATAACAGGAAGTCAGACAGAAAGGGCAAGCAAAATTTAGGTGAAATTAGGATAATGTTAAAACAAGAAGAGAAAGAAAGAGAGAAAAGACGCACAAATACAAATTAAAAGAAACAAAACAATAGAAAACAGATGAGGTGAGGCAACAGCAAGTCTATAAAAATATATTTTGATAAGTGATTTAACTGACTGGACAGCTGTGGCTCATGTGGTAGAATGTTTGGTCGACTAACTACAAGGTCTGTGGTTCATTCTTGGATGTCCTTGGGCGAGACCCTGAAGCCCAAGTTGCTCCCGATGGCAGCTTTGCTGTCATTGATGTGAGGCTGTGTGTGTGCGCACGCCAATGGATGAATGACAAACACAATGCAAAGCACTCTGTCGAAGGTTAAAAGATGCTTTATAAGCACAGACCATTTGCCACTTACCATTCAGCGAGCCTTATCTCCTCAGGCAGGTCATTCCAAAGCTGAAGGGCCCTGATGGCAAAAACGCTGTCACCTTTAGATGTAAGCCTCGACCCTGGAACAGCTACAAGGGCCCCGATCTGAGGATCTGAGACTGGAAACTGGCAAAATTAGTAGATCGTTTTGCAAGCCAAATTTCCCAAGATGCCTCATAATATTGTTTTAAACTGAGGCTGTATAACCTTCGCTGAACAGATGTTTTCTCTTTACATTTTAGGGATTGATATCCCTGATATTTGTCTTTTCAATAATCCTTCAGTGTATCCCCAGATTTAGTTCTGAGCCTCCACTGTATGACTAGAGCTTTGCCTTGAAATCTCAAGAGAGCTGAAAGAAGAGCTATTTCCTGAACACCAAACTTTCTTTTTCCTCTCACTTGCTTTTTTACTGTCTCGCTTTGTTCCAAGCAACAGCACAGGTGTAACTTTAGTATCAAAAACAGGAACATGGTGTTTTCATCAATGCCTGATTCTTGTACTGTTGTCACCGGTTTATATTCGAATAATTTTAGTGGAAACCTGAAATGTGTCAATCGGTTAAATATTTTAAGAACACAGTGGCCAACAAACCAAGTGAGGAGAACTTTTTCAGTCATTCCACATTCATGCTGAAGTTAGTTTGCCTCTTTGATTTCTGTCTTTGTATGCTTGTTGATTCTAAGTGGAAAGTGTTTAGCCCCAAAAGAAGCTTTGCTCTTTGTTCAAAAGAACTCAGATTCAAATTTTTAGTATTTGATGGATTTATTGTAAATCTTTTGTTTCTTCTGTGATTCACTTTCATTGTGACTGTACTCTGCTAGAAATGATTTGATGTGTAGTATCTTTATTTGGAGTAATATTGAAAAGAAATTAGAACTAAATGGGAACAAAAATAAAACTAACCTATCCTCATGGTTCCTTTCTAGTTTTGCCACTCTTGTTTTTCTGCTCTTTCTGAACAATGTTTTGTCAGTGCCAGAGTCCGTGGAATAATTGGCAGGCACAGGTGTGACTTTCATTCAGTATCAGGCTGCTCACAGCTCTCTGCTATTCACTGTCCAAAGTATCTTCTATTGTTCAGGAACCGGTGCAAGCAATCGCTCACTTGGTAACGTTGATTCATTAAAGCAGTTACAGCCTCTGATGCGCCTCTCTTCAACAATATCATTGGCTTACACCTCCACTGACATGAGCTTCTGCATTTAATGAAAGGAAGTAATGATTCACTTTTCAGAACAGTCAGTGTTACAGAAAGCTAATTGCTTCTCAAGGCAATGGCAGCTTTCAGGCGGGAGCCCTAAATGACAGAACATGCTCAGAACTTGTTAAAGTCACACATCCTCTATCCATATGAGGCCATTTTTCTCCTGACACTGATCTCAAGAAAAGAGGGTCCTGTACTGTCTTTCAAATATCGTCAGCCAGCTTTACTGTATGTGAAAGATTAAGAGCTTGCTTTAAATTGTTTCTGAGCAATCACGCTGCAACTCTGCACCACGGATACTTTCGAAACCAAAGCTGTCAGGCGATGCTTCATTTTCTATCTGCCTTCATTTGCTCCTCTTCCTTTCTTCCTTGTTACTTCAGCTCTGTTGTCAGGAATGATTTAAACTTTCTCACCAGTTTCCTTTTCTTCTTAAGTTCGTGACATTTATTTATTTCCTGCTCTTTTCGTGTGAGAAATTCAGGCAGGTGCTGCCAAACTGCATCCTTTCTTCAGTGCCGCGTGATGTATGTTTATGTGCCCATGTGAAAATGAGAAAAGCCTTGGAATGATTTTCCCCATCTTACCATTTGGAAATAGATGCAAAGAGAACATGTGGCTGTAGGCTGTTAAACAAGGTGAATTGGCTCCCAGCGCTCTCATAAATAACAGGGGAGAAGCTCTTTTCAAAGTCTGTCTTCGGGGGAGCTGTTTGGTCCTGGATGCAGAGCTATGCACCCACAACAGAGACTCAGCTGTGTTGTTGATATCAACCTCTTTGGGACAAATCACATTACATGAGTATTTTGAATTATTGACATTTTTTTTTCTTTGCCTCTACAAAAAGGACATGTTTAAAATCTAACCTGTGAACACAACTTTGTATGTACCTACTGAGTTCATGATCAAATTATTGAGTACCGGTAGTATTTTTTTTTAATGAAGGCCCAGATAGAATAAGCCGTTTTCCGATGTTAGATCTTTGCTTTTGTGCTTGTTCGTTCTGCTAGAACCACCTCTGTAGAACCTGTCAGGGCTGTTTTCGGAGGAAAGGTGTAAAGTTCAGGGTAGCTACCTCTGTGTAGCTATGAAAAACTGCTGAGTGTGTCTTGACACTGATTGATAAACCGAGAAGACAAATGCTGATTGCTTTAACTTGGAGATCAATTTTTCTGCCCTCTTGATATCTTCGTTCGATAGCTTTCTTCTCCTTACTCCTACAGTGGAAAACTGCCTATTCAGGGTTTATAAAATGTTTCACAAAAATAACTGTTTATAGTTCTTGGTGCCATCGTGTATAAAGAAATTCCTGTGACTAATCATGAAGGTAAATGTGAAGGAAATTACAACATTGTCTCTAACGTGAATTGTTTAATTTGGTAAAGATGGACATGGCATGATATGTTGTGGTGTTTCTTTAGGATGCAGCAATAGTTCTGAGCAAGTATTTCAAAAGAATTCTGCTCCCAGACCTTGATCTAGTATTAGTACTCCTGGCCAATACTTTAAAGATTTTCTTTCATTTTATATCCTTTAGCATACAAATGAGGGGTTACTTTTCACTTCTCCCTATAAAATACTGAAATTGCTTGAGTTGTTGTCAAACCTTGATTTTACTCCTCAAACCATTTCAGCCTTTGTTATTCTGTTTTTGATGGGACGCATTTGTTATGTCTGGGCATCTGCTTTGCAGCATGGAGTCTCTGCCAGCTTTCAGGCAGACGTCTGCTTCTGGCACTGTGCTGTTGGTTCCTCGTGCGAATGAAAGCATGACAGTGCCTGTCATGTCTTAAATGTGTCAGCAGGGACTCATTAACTAAACAAATCTGTGCCATCGCCCCGCAGTCCAGCAAGAGTTCCAGTCACAGTGAACCAGAGGAATTGTAAACAAAGTACCAACTGGTGTCACAAACAGCCCCTCACTAAAGATAGATGGCATATTGACTTCAACTTGTTGCCATGTGTGAGGTGATCGACTGATCACTGCTTAGATCTTGGTTTTTAATATTCCATTCCACCGAGCCTGAAAACTGCTATTCGCTGTCAGATTCAGTTATTGACACAACTCGATATAGCTCTGTATAGCTATAGTTAAACAGCAACTTTATGTTTGTCCTTTTGTCAATGAATACACGAGGGATTCACTTTTTTAGGTTCATGCAATATGTATTAAATGCACTCCTGTTTAGGAGTACAAAATATGGGAAAGGGAATGGAAATTTATACAAAAAGCCGATACACTTGATTTATCACTGCAGACTGCCCACTGCAGCAGAGGTCACTGAGTTTGAAATTTAACATCTGTGGAAAGCAGGTAAAATATGTGACAAGTTTTCCACATATGCAGAGAGAGTGATGGACTGATTGGATGGAAACGGAGAGAGAGAGAGAGAGAGAAACACTGAGATAAAATAAGACGATGCAAATTTGTAGCATGGGTCACATGTTTGTACAATGACTCCCTGGTTTTATCTCTGTTCTGTACAGGCTGCTTCTGTGTCTGTAGCTTTAAATGCAGTTAAGCTCCTGATGTTCGCCCTTTTTTCAGGAAGAAGACTTTCTCTGCGTCTGTGATTGACAGTATGGATCAAAACAGCCGACAGCATGGCAGCTGACAGAAGTGATTGTGTGTGAGACCCAGATTTTCTGTTGCTGCTAACTTTGTCTCTAAGCCATTGTTTTGTATGGAAATATTGCAGAATTCCCAGTTCAAGTGTTGTTTTTAACTCATGTATGATGAGTTCCTCAATATTGTTACGTTCATCAGTAGTCTTGGGGTGCAGAGTCACAGAATGGAAGTGGACTACGGGTTGGTACCCTAATGGGCTGCGATTCCATTTCTATTTCATGCTTGTTCCACTGTCTGACAACAGAAACAAACAACAAAACATATGGAGACAAGAACAGCTTTATTGGAATTCAGCTATATTAAAATATAAGTATACATAAACTCAGAGAGGAGCAAACAGATGCATACAGCAGCTGAAGTTGAAGCACAGCAGATGACACAAAAACACAATAATCCACACACAGTCCCTGTTTATTGGTTTCACATCGATGTTAAAGTTTGTGCCATCTCTGGATCTCCCTCGGCTTTACAATTTCCACAGAGCTCCAATGTGTGAACACACGATCAATACAACTGGTAACGATGGCCACATGAGCTGCACAACACGCTACCAATAAGGATTTTCCACTTGTTGAGATATATATATATATATATATATATATATATATATATATATATATATATATATATCCCCACTGGGTCTGTTGTTTGGACTTTTACCATATCAGACCTTTGAGTGACACCAGGAAAGGATACTTGAGCATGATAAATTTTCGAAGGATTTTACAGAAGCTCTCCATTCAGCACTGAAACACAAAGAACAATAATCTGATAGTGCTACAATTAACCTGATTATTCCCTCGGTGGCCTCCTGCTTGAATATGCAGTTTGTCTGACCTTTAGTGGCTTCAACAGGTCCTGGTCAGGTCATAGTATTTAAGTATGCCATTTTTAAAATAATTTTCTGGTATAATTACTAAAACTTGCTCAAAAATTGAAAAGGTTATGCCAAATTTCTAACTTGTATTATAATGATTTTTTTTTTTTGTAATTGAATGTATTATTGATATTTTTTGCTGAAAATGAACTGTTTTCAAAGAATGACCAAGGCATGTCCAGCACCAAGCTTTGGTGTTATGCAAATCAGATGAGCTGCAGCTGGGCTCATTTACATCTGTAGTCTTAGTAAATACTCCACAAAATTCAATTCTGTACTCCTAATGGTAATTTGCAGCAGACAAATATCCTACAAGGAGGAGCTTCTCCTGGCTCTCTTTTCAGCTTCCAAGATAGACTATGATATGATAAGGTAAAAATAAAAACTGCTCACCCAGAATTATTGTGAGTCTTTTATCCGGACCACTGCGACATTGTCCCCATCTAATATCTGCTATGTCTGCCCAGTGTGAATCCTTCATAAAACCACTGTTTCTCCTAAAAAGCAAAGACTTTGGTGCGAAGAGAAGACGATCAGAGACATAACAATGCTCTGCTCTCTCAATAGGAAGTAAATAAGAAGTTCCCTCTTGCTTCCCAGTGAAAGGGATGAGGTACTTCATCACACAGATAAGAATGCATACTGAGGCACAGCTACAGGAAAGAAACGGAACCAGTGTCTTGCTTGTGAGGTATGGATTAGTTCTGGTAAAGCTGGTATGATTAATCCAATGCTGGGGAGCTGGTGTGAAGTAGCTGTCTGCCTCAGTGTGCTGCTGTTCTGCTGCTGCGCAACCAGGCAAGATGAATGAAGTCAGAGGTGTCGTGGTGTTGTATCTCCGTCCTCCATTACGGTGTGCTCACGGTGACTTTGTCTGGCATTTCTGAATTCCTGGAAGGGGCTCCTCAGATCAGTGCTTGAAAGAGGTTTGTGGCCAATGCACTTAACATCTGTGATTCATCTGTCTGATTACATGAAAGGATTCAAGAGCCACTTAAAAATGTTTTCTGTAAATATTCTACGATTAGAAAAACAGTGCAATCTTCACAGCTCTTCATCACATTCTCTGCCCTGTGTAGGTTGTGCGCTGAATAAAATTACGTTTTAATCTTAAGCACGTGTTTCAGTATGACTCGTTCCTGTCATGCAAATTTGCTGTGAAGCGTGTGAATCAAATAATCTCTTTGCATGTTATGGAGCTTAAACCAGGGAACAAAATTCTAAGAACATATGTGTTGCTCATTTGCATTCTGCCATTCAGTTCATTTTCAAAGCAGAGTACATGTATTTTCCTTACATTTCAAGAAGAAAGTTAAATCCTCTTCTCACGGTCAATTTTCATGTTTAATGGAATATAACCTCATGGAAGGATTGTTGCAGCTTGAGTTACAATATGTAGTTGTCCCACTTTCATGTATGAACTTAAATATGGACTTGCTGTTTTCATAGACAGATTACAGCAGCATGTAATAACGCTGGAATTTTCTTTTGCTATATCCCAAGCCATTAATAATCATTACACATTTGATACTCCAGGCTTGTTAGGAATCCTTTGAAGGAATGTTTGCATGTAAGAAAGAATGAAAAATCTCAGTGCTATGGCGGAAGTGTTATTTTGTCTGTGATGAATGAATGCTGTTTTTGTGTGGGTTCCTTTCAGCCTGCACTGCCTTTAAAGAGATGCCTTTGCATCTGCCAATTTTGCTTGGACTACTGTGATTTTCAGCGGGTATTTTTTTTTTTTTTTCCACCATACAACTTTACTGTCCTCATATGAAGTACAAGGCCGTAAAAAGCTAAGTCCAAGAAAACTACGCCCTGAACGGAAACCTCTGCTTTTAAAGAACACTTTGTGTGTCTGTTTCTAAAGAAGCAATGCAGATATAATGGCTGCTCCAGGATTGTGCTGAATTGTTATATTGTTCATATGACAAACCACCAACTACTCGGCATGTGTATACCAACCATAAATAAAGATGAAGGATGTCAGCTACTGTAAAAAAAACAAAACAGATATGCACATACAGAGCACTTCATCTAAATTAAATCACATAAATAAACATCATATAGTAGCGGTGCAGTACATAAAACGAAGCATGACTGAAGCACTGATTTGTTGCATGATTGTCTGCGCCAGACATGTCGGTGCAAGAAATCTGTCTAAATTTCCCAGATTGATATAAAAAACATAAAAGAAAACATCCAGTGAGCAGCAGGTGTGCAGACAGATATGCCCGGTGGATGACAGAGGTCAGAGGAGAATGTTTAGACTTGTTCAAACTGACAGAAAGGCTTCAATAAATCAGACAACCATGCTTTACAACGAGTGGAAAAAGCACGTCAGAATGCAGAATACGGAAAACCTTGAGTCAGATGGACTACAACTGCAGCAAACCATGTTGGCTTCTGCTCCTGTCTGCCAAAAAACAGAAATTTGAGACTGTAGTGGGCGCAGGCACACCAAAATTGGACAGCTGAAGACTGAGAAAATGTAGCCTGGTCTGACGAATCAAAACTTCTGCCGAGGCACACAGATGGTGGATCATAATTTGGGTGTCATCGGCACAAATATATCGACCCAACTTGCCTTGCATCAACAGTCCAAGAGGCTGGTAGTGGTGTAATGATGCAGGGAATATTTTCTTGGCACACTTTGGGTCCCATCACCCATGAGTCATATTTTAGATGCCACAGCCGAGCCAAGTATGATTGCTGACCATGTGCGTCCCTTAATGGCCATGACTGACCATGTTCCAATCTTCCAGTGATTACTTAAAGCATGATGATGCTCAATGCCAAAGAGCAAAAGCCGTTTCAAAATGGTTTTATGACTTCACAACGACTTCATTGTCCTTCAGTGGGTTCTGCAGAGATGAACAGATTATGAGACAGCAGGTCTCTGGAGAAAGATGTGCAAAAGCCCCCCTTCACTTCTACATAAGAGCAAGACCTTCTATAAGACACACAAAATCACTATAAACAGCAGAGACGTGTTCTGTGTCTTGCATTTGTTCATTTTGCATCTCTCTTTCAGCAGCTTTTGTCTTTTACAGCCATTAGGACAAATATGTATTTTTAAATATTTTTTAGAGTCACTAGGCAACTCCTTGTTCATTTTGTATCTATTTATAGGTGGTTTTTAGCTCTTTTCAGTCACTTGGACTTGCTGTTCATCACTCTCTATGGTTGTTTTTTTGCGCTTTGCAGTCATGTTGTCTCTTTATCATTGGTTGACTTTCTGGCAGTGGCTCCTGGCCAGGAGCTTGTGCTAATTAGGGCTGTTTACTAATCCCTCCATATCCAAAGTCACCAAATATGAAACCAGAAGGACGCCTTTAGCATGTGGTAGAAAGGGACATGCACAGTATAAATATGCAATCGACTGATCTGCAGGAATTATGTGACGCAGTCATGTCAATATGGAGCAGAATCTCAAACTAATATTTCTAACAGATTGTGTAATTCACAAAGAAATGAGACTGGTCAACTGTTTTCCATAAATGAAAGCTCCACTGAAAGCTAGTAAGTAGGCGCTGAATTAGTTGACACACACCAATCAGCCACAACATGAAAACCACCGGTCCAGTATTGTGTAGGTCTCTCTTATTCTGCCAAACAGCTTCCACCTATAAAGCCGTGGATTTTGGACCTCTGAAGGTGAACTGGGCTGTCTGGCACTGCGAAGATGGCAGATTGGCAGGTTTTTGTGGATTGCAGAATGGGGCCTCCATGCTTTGGTTTGTTCCACCGCGTCCTGTGGATGCCCGATTTGATTGATATCGTCTCGATTGAGTTTTGAAGTCGGGTTGACACCTTGATCTCTTAGTTGTGTTCCTCAAGCTGTTTCTGCAGTTCGGCAGGGTGCCTCGTCTTGCTGAAGGAGGATACCGGCTTTGGGGAGTGCTGTTATCATGTTCAGGTGGATGGTACGTGTCAAACTAACTTTGACAGGAAAGCCAGGACCCAAGTTTCCCAGCAGACCACTGCATTGTAATGAAATTATCAGCATTATACACCCTGTCAGTTGTTTTAATGTTGTGGCTGCTTGGTGTATTCTAACTGTTGACCACATTACCAAATGCATTTTGTACAGATAGTTTTAAATGATTTAGAGACCTCCTGTGCCCAGACTGTCTAGTTTAAATATATTCTTGTCAGTCAACGTGACAGATGCCAGATGAAAGTTTCCTCCCCTGTGTGAATATACACGAGGAGAGATGTTCCTATTTGTGAGGGTTTGCAATGTGCCAGCTATTTTTCATTTCAACCTCTGGACGGAAAATCCCATGTTTGTACAAAACCTTAAATTCCCAGGAATTACATCCATAATGACTGGTGTGGGCTTTCAGAAATGCCTCTAGTGTCCCTGTGCCATGACAATACAGGAAGAAGGTTAAAAGTGTCAGTATTTCAGTCTGGGTGGGGGAGGAGTATGTAATGTGTTTTGCTTTTAATGCAAGAAACTGCTATTTAGTGACGAGATTTAATCAAGAAGTGTTTAATCTGCCCAACCTGGAACATATTTTGGCCATTTCCTGTCCTGTCCCATTTTCAGGTTACACAGAAAACAACATTTTTGTTTGTTAATGTGGAAAGTGCATATAAAATAAGTGCTAAACCGGAGTTTTACAGAATTGTCCAAAACGTTCATTTGTGCCTGCTGAAAGAGTTTGGAGTTCAGTTCTTGTTAGCCTCCATTATGCTGCAATAGCAAATGGAGCATCAGAGTATAAAACACAATGACATTACCATGCTGTATTTTATTTATGACTTATAAATGAAGGTTTCATACAAAATTCATATTGGAGTCAGACATCTCAGAACAGACACTTATTAACATGTCAGTTTGTAGAATTTTACAGATTTTGAAGAAATATCATAATATAGAAGGTCAGAATTGAATGTGTAAATACACCAAGGGATTGTGAAGCTGCCTACAAATGAACCATTCTGCAGCAATAATCTACTCTGACTTTAAATGTTTCCTGCCATTAACAGGAGAGGTTTAATTTTTTTTTCTTATTATAATTAAAGGCTCCCAGGCCTTCCTCTTAACAGAGACAAAAGCTTTAAAGTGCTTTGTTTTCCCGTGATGATCTTATTTTTGCAGTTTCCTCTCATTAAATTAAATTGGCTCTTGTGCAATATGTTTCTCAGAACCACCATCAACGTTAATAGCAACATCAGTGAAACATTTCCTGTCGAACCATAGAAAACATGTCTTGGAAGACGTTGTCGATTTCTCGGCTTGTCTTTCTGAGCCGTTACTCACATAAAAGAAAGTTGTTTGGAGTCAGGACTTTGACAACGCTGCTTGTGTTCCTGTCCTGTTGGTCATTATTCACTGTGACAAGTAAGCTGCGCGTAATGAACAACTTTGGTCTTGTGTTAGAGCTGAAGCCTGGAGCCTGTCCTAATTTAAGATAAAGATAGGTTATTGATCAATGGTCTTAAACAATTAGCTCTCTGTCTGGATTTCTGGTATGCAACAAATACGATGGGCAGGATGCTGAAGCAGCAAGACGAAAGGCAGAGAGGGAACAGGGAAGGTTTAGATAAATTGGACAGGTCTGCTGGTCAGCAGAAGCAAAAAGTTTTGCTGTAGAAATCAACAGTACAAAGGGATCAAGATGAGGTAAATAAAACAAGCCATGTTTGCTCCTTTGTGAGGCTGCTTCTAAACTAACTAAACTTTGCTGTGAACTAAACTCTAATATCAGCATACTGACACATTGACAATGACAACATGCTGATGATTAACAGATATGTTTTACCATATTCACCATCATAGTCCACTGATGCTATGCTAGCACTGAGTTCCAGCTAAGTTTGATGGACATAAACCAAAAAATGGACACAACAAAATGGATCATCGCTGTTATTTCAAGTCATCCTGAACTCCTCTTATTGCAATCCACTCACAGACCCAAAATATTGAAAGCCTGCATTGGTCCACAGTGTAAAAATGTATTAGTTTCACAAAAAGGGCTGTGATATTCCAAGACGCTACAGAACTACCTGTTTAAAATCCAGCAACAAAACTCCTGTTAGCTTCAAGAAAAGAGCTGCTTGTCCACAAATGTCCAAGACTCTGAATTTGAGGCAGCACCTTTGAATAATTGCCCACGTGGATGAAAGAAGCAATTTTAGTTCTTTAATCGAAGTGCTGTGTAACTGCAGCCATTTAGATCATTTGGGAACCATCAATATCTGCACAAAATTTCTAGCAATTTAATAGTCGTCAGGAGAGAACTCTGGACTAATTGACTAAATGGTCGATCCAACACAACTGACCAATTAGCCAACAGAAGACATGCTGTACTAGTACACTGAATAAACTCACCAGTAACTCAGTTCACATATGTCTTCATCAAGAGTCAAAAGCCCAGGCTGGAATCTACCACACAAAGAAGCATCCAAGAAAAACATTAATGTCATTCATCAATCCAATTACAGTGTTTTCTCACGGTGAGGATGATGATTGATGGGTGACATCTCTGCGCATGAAACATTTCATCATTTTACTGAGAACACAAAAGCACTTCTGATGAGACGTTCATCTTCTTTGGCTGTTGACCCTGCAGAGATGGCTTTCACTCATGCAGGGGGAAAAAAAAAGTTTCTGTAACTTTAAAAGGGAAGCATGTTTTTTGTTATAAGAGGGATGGGGAGCTTTGTGAAACTTGTGACCTTTTCTTGTGTGCTGGAATATGTTAGCAGTGAATTAATGACACAGATTATAAGAACTGTGGAAATCCAATAATTCTCGCAATCAGAAGACCTTGGGTGCTCTTTTTGCCCATTGTGCTCTCTTTCCAAGCTGCCTACGGAGGCTTTTTGCATTTCTTTCAGGTCATTTCCCTGGTTTAAAGTGTCTGTGCCTCAGACGAGCCTCTGCAACACTCGGGAAGAAGGTTATAGTTGGCGCATGGATGAAATGCAAAAAGCCTTTTGTTTTTCTTTTCTGTGGGGTTCAGACAACACTGTGACCCTTATTAACCACTTGTCTCAATGTCCTTGAGCTGATGGCAGTGCAGATAAATTGGAGTTCCAGCGTTCATATGTTTTGTAGATGGTTTAAAGAGAGAGCTGGAGAGATTCAAGAGGAGTGTGTGTTTGTGTGTGTGTGCTTAAGGCTTCCAAAGAGTAAGATCCACCTCACTGGGGTTGAGTTCTCCAACGACAGGTGGATTGTCCAGATTTTACAGCACAAAGAGGATTTTGCTGGCAACATTTCTGCTTCGCACCTGATAACGGTGTCATTGTCCCCTGTGAGGAGGTCTTTCCTTAGATCTGAGAAGAGCTTCCTCTCATCTGAGTTAACCCCCAGAGCGCCATCTTTCAGCCCTTCCTCTGCACTGCCTCCACAGCATTTTGGAGGACTTTAATCAGTATTTCTGTGCTGATATTACGAGCAGCAGCTGCACCTTTTCTTTTTTGTTTGTTTGCTTATCAAAGGATTCCAGCATGTAGCACCTGATAAAGAGTACAAAAAGTATACACACCTCTCCTGTGTGGCTCAAATCGCGTAAAAGTGAGAGCCCTTTTCATTTTAGTGAAGATCGCTATGCAAATACATCCAGTAGGTGTTTGTGTTTGAAGGCCAGCAGTCCAGAGATCAAAAACTGAGAGCACATGCTGGGCCTGCTTTTCTTTTATTGCTCCAAAACTACAGGTTTACAAAAGTGAGTGGAAAAATTGCAGGTTGTTTAGAGCGTTAACATTTCACTTAGGCTGAAAATACATATGGCGCACTCCAGAACAATAGCAGGCTCACATGCGTGGGCACAGCAGAGATTAAGGGAGATTGCAAGAGAGGGAAAGATGGAGAGAGACAAAAAAGACGCACGGGGATAGAAGGGATGAGACTTGGTTAGTGAGAGAGGGAGTTGCAGTGAAGATCAAACGTGAAGCGGTGATAAAAATGGAGACAGATAAAGGGAGAATCAAATGAGAAGTTCCTTGAGAGTGATTAGAGCACATGCTAACTGATGATGAGTATCCTTATTTATTTTAGCTACATTTAGCCGCATATCTGTCATCTGTTTCTCATCAGCCACGCTCCTTCGCGTCCCTCATCCGTCTCCCACTTAATCCTCACCCTCCTCTCCGTGGTTTGGTTTGTTCTCCACTAACAGCTGAACTGCCCATTTGGCTCTCTGATGGACTCTGGCATGTGTGCATGACGTCATCCATTGCGCTCTGTCTCTGTCGGCTAATTGGGCCCTGTCCTCCTTTTGGCCTTCAGGGACTCAGACGTAATTAAAGCAGAGAGACGGGAAGTGTCAAGTTCAGGGCTGCTAACCACACCCTCTTAATTGGTAAGAGTGAGAGGTGCAGGGCAGGGTAGGGGGTTGCAGGAATGGCTGGATTTGAATGCCTCAGTGGTTTCCACTATCAGTTGTGACTGGCACTTGAACGTTGCTGCAGGAGGAAAGTGATGGTAATGAGCCTGGAGTGTGTCTGATGCATAATTGCCACGGAATGAGCATGCTGAGCCATAAGCAAAGAGATGATGTGAGTTTAAATGAGCTTATGTGCAAGTTAGTTATGTTCCTGTACATTTAAAACCTAATTCCAATTTATTACAGTTTGGGCTTTCATGTCTATCGGTGACGATAACATTGCTGCCTCGGTTAAAGGCCATGAAAATATCCCAGTCAGATTTTCATTATGAGTGCTGGGATTCTATTCAAACAATTTTCTGCCACAGTTAGAGCTGCTTGCAGCATTTTTTGAGTTTCTCTCCAGCCAAGCCACTTGAACACCTGAGTTTTTCAGTTTTCTACCAGCCAGCTGACTTCCCATTGATAAAGTAATTTATTAATATGACCTCCAGACTTCAAAATGTCATCGCACCTAATGGATCTAGTTTTAGTAATAAAGCTGCAGTCCAGCTGGAAAAGGTTGTCACATATTTCATCAATCAGGTTGAAGCTGTTGGTGAACATTTCCAGTAATGTCTAATTAAATTACATTCACAAAGTCCTGTTAAAGATTAGCTTTAGAGAATTAACTCCTTTGTAGGGTAATGTGGAGAATTTTTTTTTATTTTTTTTTATCTTTAATTATAAGCCACTGTATTCAGACAACAGAGCAGACAGATTTGTAGGTAAAACCAAGAATAAGCAGACCAAATGACACCAATGTTCAGGTTAAGTAAACTTTGACTGGAGTAGCCCCAAATGACAAATTCAACTAATAAGGCTTTACAGTTAAAGGAAAAAAAGATGATTGAATTTTTCTTCCGTATATATTTCAGTATTTTAAATACCTTTTTTAAAATTGATTTTAAAAAAAAAGAAATATAGACTGACAATTTAAATGGATAATGTCACACAACATTAAAAATCAATAAACTGGGAAAAGCCAAAAAAATGTCTTGAAGAAAATTTGACTTTTTTTTTTTTTACATAAAAAACATTGTTAGAATATTTTTAAATAATAGATAAAACTGTTAAAATTCAACGTAAATACTGTAAACATGATATATGCAACCAAAATCCTCAGACGCATCCAATGATGTCTTTTCATCACAGTCGTGTACTTCGACTGTCTGCACTCTGTTCACTCCTTTGCTGTTTGCCTGCTGCCACACCGTTCCTCTGAAAGCTGTGTTGCAGCAGCAAATGGCAGCATCAGCAGCAGTTGGTGTTCACATTGCATTTCAAAAGCCACTTCACCAAGAAGGAGAGTGATTATCATCATTTCCAGCTCCCTCCTGTGCTGAGCTTAGTGATTCCTTGTCTTCAAAATAAATTCCCGTGGAACCAGATCTCAGCAACTGGCTTGGAGAGGTATGTGTTAAAATTTGGCAAGTAAGACCTCAACTTTTAATGAACCAGAAGTACCATTTAAACACAATTATCCTCTTCTAGTTTTATGATGGTTTTTTTCCCCCCACTATCAGCCTCATCCTTAGCACAGTAAACGTGGGATCTGTCAGCCTCGTGTTAATGTTGTCTGAGGGCCAATGTATGTGATGTTTATCTGCACAGATGGCCCATTGAGAGCCAGATATCATGACCAGCTAGCTGCATAGCACAGCTGCCAAAATGCATTACGGTGCCCACTCACTGTCATGGACCTGTTGTGGCTGCAGAATAGTATCCTTGTGGAATTTTAATGTGAACTGGGCCCCCCTTGAGATGAAAACAAATAATTTAGCCTCCCCTCATTGCTATATTGATCATGTTTTATGTTCAAGTGACCTCAAGTGATGGACTGAGGCCCTTGTTGCTGACAGGGATTCTGTGATAAAGAGAGGTTAAGAGCTGTTATTTTGTGCCCTGCATGAAGTTTGCATCAATATTCATGCTGGAAGAAAATCCTCTCGAGACCGACTGGCCTCCGTACGGATTTAATCCAATTTACAGAATGCTGCCACTGACTAAACGCCAATCTCTTTCCTTTCCCTCTTAGAAAATAAGCGACCTCAACACAACGGTCCTGGAACATAAACCACCTCAGTCACACTTCTTTTACTTGCCCCAGTATGTTACATCAGTCAGACCGGTGAACGCCAGGCTATTCACTGGTAGCTCAGTTAATGAGGTGCAGCTCTGATGGGCCGGAGAATCACCTCAACCTTCCAGGTCCAAATGATCACTCACTAATCATTAACGAACGAGAAGGTATGGAGAACAGTCATGAAACAGATGATGGGAAATAATGAGAATTGATGATGATAAGGCTTGAAGGACAAAGAGACAGAATAGACGGTGAGTGGGAAAGCAGGTGAGGAAGGGTGAACAAGCGCCGCATACAGAGATATGAAGGGAGTAAAATGAAAAGGCAAAAAGACAAGTGACCAGTGGAGGTAATGAAACATCATTAGCCTTCACATGTGGCATTTTAGGTTCTTCTCAGAGCTACAATGCATGATTTATGGCTTTGAAAATGGAAGATGCACTACAGTTTGTAAAGGAACAGCTTCATAATTCAGGCAGTTTGCTAATTTGTGATCTACCTGAGAGTTAAATGAGAAGAATTCTCATGTCTATTCATTAAATATTAGGCCACAACCAGTTGTCTGTTAGCTTAGGTTGATGCAGGGAAATGACTAGCATAGTGTTATCCGAGTTAATCCACTAAAAAATTGCATTTTTTTTTTTTTTTTTTACAGTGCTGGTTTTGTATAGATTACATAAACACATTACCAATGTGATATTATGGGATGGCATATAAATACCATGCCACTTTAAGGAGATTTCATGTGCTTTGGATGGGTCTTAAGCTTTTCATGTGTCTTTTTACACCGTTGAGTTCCCTTAGATTTCCGTTGTGAAAAGATACCGTGCTATTTGTTGATAAATAAACTGACAAAGAGAGGCTAGCTCTTTCCCTTTGCTTCCTGCCTTTGTGCTAAGCTACGCTAATCCCATGCTGCAGACATGAGTGTGGTATGGATCTTCTTATCCACCTCTTCGCAAGAAACTAATAAGCATATTTCCCATGTGTCCTAGTAGTCTTTACAGGGAACTCAACCAATTTTATACATCAAAGTCTGTTTACAGGTCATGGGGAGTATTAGTGCACATTAGAAAAAATTTGTTTAAAGCCTTTGTGGCTTCAGAGAGAGCTGTAGCCCACCCCTCATTTCTGCTTAATTGAAGCTGTAGGATGGAGAACATATTAGCATAATACAAGTGTCCACAGTTATGCCACACAGTGGGGGAATGTAGGTGTCCTGATTTACACTGAAAAGTGGAGTAAAAAATAAAAAGTTCTCTGGATCTGTTGCAGTATTTTTTGTCTTTATACCCCCCATGCGTTTGGCAGTGGTACAGGAGTGTAGTACTAAATCAGCACTGTACTCTTTTTAAGGAGGCAACTTTTTCTCTGAAGCCCTTTTAAAATATGATTTCCCTTTCCTTCCAGAAGACTAGATTATTGAGCCCTCTTATTAGATTGGAAAGAACATAATAGTACATCATGAGGCACTCTGTGCTATGTGGGACACCACAAATATTCATATAACGCTGAAGCACAGACATGCACCACAAGACAAATCTGGATGTGAAGACACGATGTAGAGAAGGGAACCCAGCTGGGAGTTAAAGCTCCCATTATGTGTGAAGGTAAAATAAAGGGCTTTATTATTTATTTGATCTGTGCGACATGCAGAGAAAGCCTTCACTAACGTACGATATGTTATTATATCTTTTCATTTTTACAATCAGGTAACCTTTCATGATTAAATGACAAGAGTGAGAGCACAGCAGGACGGTGTGAGAGTCTTCATCAAGATATTGGTGCCTTTCTTCAAAGCAAGTTACTTTTAATAATCCATTTTCTGTAACTTAATTAAAAATTCAGATGGGACTTTCTGGAATGATCAGCTGATCAGTCATCTTGCCTCAGGTTGAAATGAGCTGGTTCAAATTCATGCCACTCGACTGAAGAAATGGCTGCTGTGACGCGATCTCAGATGGTAAAGATTTTTCCTTATTTCTGAAGTGGAAATGTTCTGGCAGGAATTACTTTGATTTATTACGCCCCCACTTTCAAGCCACCCAGCTCACTTTGCCGGGGAGGACTGTTGTGTTTTTAATGCACGGTGCTATCTATAAAAGCCACAGAAGGTCTCCTGCATCTGTTAGGTATTATATCAAATTAGCATTTGATTAAATGAATTTTCTGTCTAAGCGAGCAGCGGAGAGCGAAGCATTGTCTGAAAATTGAAGAAATGTAAACATCATCCCCAAGGGCCATGCAAATAGAATAAGAGCACATACTGGCTTTTATTCATTTCTATTGGGTGACTGAGGTAATTGAGTTCGGTCTGGAAACCATTAAGATTATTTATGACTGCCTTTCTTTAGAGGAAACATGAACAGTGAAAAAGAGCCCTGTCTGGCTGTACATTTCTACACGACCAGTAAAGGCCAATGTAGCCAACACGGGAAACACATCTTGTTCACCCAGTAGGGGATTTTAAATCTCTTTTCCTGCTTGTTTTGTGGAGAAACGGAGAGTTTCATGCTTCAAAACATAATGAGGAAAAGGAGATGGTCTGATCTGCTTAGCATTTGCATTCAGCTGAGCCTTCCAAATCCCACCTAGATTTTCTCTGTGACATCATCATCAAATGATCAATACCAGTGTTTAAATTTGGTTCATCCAACACCTTTATAGTGTGCAGGGACTGAAGTGAGCTCTCACTTAAATCGCAGCACAAAGAATCTTTGACTTCTGCCTAGTCTTCTACTACAATACTAGCAAAGGTTATAAATGAGTATTTCTGCAACATTCCTCTAGTACCGCAATTAAAAAGTAAATATTTCATCCACTGCAGTTATTGAAACATTATAGGTACTTAGTTTTTTAATTGTTGTCTTTTGAGGTGGCACATGATGGCCTTTTGACCTCAACTAGCTGCAACACCAACCTGGTACTTAGTAGGGATGCAACGATCCACATTTTTTCACTTCCGATCCAATACCTTAATTTGGATATCTGCCGATACCAATCCTATTCCAATACCTAAGCTCACTGTGCTTAAATATTCAGATAATTTTTGTAGATTTTATATGAAGCTGTAATAAACTCCTCTCTTGTGTAAGCCCATGTACTACAGAGGCAATGTATATCTGAGTCAACCCCGTGCACAGTGAGGCTTGTCGGTGACACTGGGCAGACTTCTGAAGTCCAAATATCTGTAGTAAAACTCAGGGCTGGAACTCCTTTAACTTCTCAGCTAACTTGGTTGACACTCGGTTGTATAGTTCAGGTAGTGCAGTCTCCAATAATTATCTCCTGGATGGTAAACTATATCTCGGCTGCAAGTGTTCAATCAGGCTGCGAAATCCTTCGTTTTCTACACCTGATGACTGTTGGGCATAGAGTATGATGAAGTTGAGCAACTTCTTGGTAATCCCTTTAGCTTTCACGTTGTCTGGTGGTAATTTACCTTGTGATAGAAATGACTCCAGAAGTGATTCCTGCTGGCTCCTTTGGTCTTTCTGCCCCATGGCTAAAAAGTCCTCGTGCGCTTTAATGTGGTGCTTTTTCAAATGTTACAGTTTGTTCTATGGTCGGTCGCGACTGAGCTTCTGCCTCTTGGTACAACGGCTTTGCAAACATTGCATGTTGCTGTCTTGCTTTTCAATGTCTCTAGTGTAAAATATTTCCACACAGCAGGCATGATGTGATGAAAAGTCGGTTAGCCACATTGCCGCTCAATGCTCGCCTGGCTGCAAAATGTGGATTGAGACACGCCTCCATGCAGGAAATCCATTCCATATTTTGCAGCCAGCTAGCAAAGCAACTGGCAGGGAATCACTTATGGTGTCATTTCAGCAGACAACATTTTACTATTATGCTTGATTCCTGCATGTATGCAGCAGATTTTCATCTCAAGACTTTACATGTGGCGTTTTGCACGTACACTGTGATGCGGCTATGATCAGAGTGCTTGTTCCAGCACTGCATTTATGTCATTCCTTCACAAGCGCACAACTAAATACAGAATGTTCATTTATCTCCTGGCAGTAAACATCTATCTTCAGTAAACCTTTTGCTCTAAGTGTTAATTTCTGCTGGTGATTTCAAACATTCTTACCGTAATCATCTTGTAATTGACGAATGAAGTCAGTAGCTGTGTGTGGAGTTCTTTCACACCCCCACCCATGAAAGACATGTTTGTTTTTGTTTAGACCTTGTTAACATGTCCATATGGTGTTTTTTATATGCTGGAAGACCCATCATGGGCGAAAAAAGCAGTTAACGCCACGGCAGAGCACGTAAACCTTGAAACTGCAGCGCACCAATGACTATCTCTAAAACACAGATGCAGACTTTGGGTGTTGCAAACATAGCAAACCTAAAGAACTAAAATTTTACACTTGCAGGGTGGGGTGCTGTGTGTCATTATTCTTCAGAATCAAGTAGGCATGACTAATCTACTCCATTGTGATACATTTTGCAATTGTGCTGGGCTGTGTAGTTTTACAGTGTTTCTGCAAAGTCATGGGAAAGCTGGTTAGCTTGTGCTATAGCTAGTTTGGAAGGGTGGATGGATACAGGAGCAGACTTTATAGATCTGCAGCCTGAAAGAAGCAACCATGTAGTGTAATGTCTATTTCTGGGAAGGGAGGGACTATTTTTATGGCAAAAAAAGAACTTCTTCTAAACATGTATCTTTATAACATAAATTATTTTTGATGGGTCAAATCAATGACTGGAGAGGGACTTTAAATTTCTGTTTGTTTTTGAACACATAAAGGGGTAAGGACCTTATTTAAAGTGCTCTGACTATTTTAAGCCACAAAAGATTCTCAGCCAACACAAACTGCTAGCTCACCTAAACATTACAAATGTACAAGAATGAAAGGTCAAATACTTATAGTAAAGCTTCGAAAATTAGCAGTTAAGCTGAAAAGGCCCTATTCTTATTTTAGCTTGCCCTTTATGCAGCTTTTCCTGTATGGCACACTCTAAGGCAAACTGTGTGTCAAACTACATTGTCCCAAGGCCGATGATAAATGACTTGCTGTTTCACTAATAAACTAAGTTAGTGCACTCTTTGACTTTTAATGTATTCACACACCCGGTTGTTTTATTTTATTGCATTTCATATGCCGTGTTGCTTTGACATATAATCACCGCTGCACAGACTCGCTGTAAACATGTAATTTCCACATCCAGAAAATGGCTGTGCAGATTGAGAAATCAACATTAGTGCTCCGTGAAAAAGCAGACGCCTCATTTATTTCTGTAATTACATCAAAGTTGTTGTAAAATCAGTGCTGAGAACTCTTTGCTGGGTGTGATGGATGCACCAGGAGCCTGCTTCTTTTCCACTTTAGGATTCGTCTGACATTATGCTCGTCTCTGACCTATTTGTAGTTCCAGGGTGAAGGAACAGTAATTCAAAATCATTTTTCAAGGAGACATCGGTGTCAACTGGTGAATGCAGAATATCACCTTGGAACAAAACAACAATTTCAAACAGGAGAGAAAATAGTTGGCCGTCTGTTGCCCAAGCAAATATCTAACTTTTCACTTCGAAAGGCCTTTTATATTATTTCACCTACTTGGCATTGTTTGTAAATGGTGAGTAATTTGGCGGTACAATATCAGCCAATCCAACCGCTCCTCAGGCTTTCTAGAATATAACAATCGCCCCTGACAAAATGTCTTTGACAAGAGAATCGTACTTGTCAAATAAAATTGCTGGTCTTTTCTTCTTTTTGTTTTTTTTTTTGTGCATGCTACATGTGATATGTAGGGCACATTTGAATGGCATTAGTCTAAGCACACAGTTCAAACTGATTGTTGGCAACATTTTAAAGAACAATTAAGTGAACTTTGACGAACAAAGACAGTCCAGGCTGGATGTGACCAAATACACATTCCATGAAATGAACCGCAGAGGGCAGATATTGTTAAACTAACTTTGGAGAAGACTATAAACTTGGTAAACATGTGTTGTACAGGTGCTTGGAGAACAGCTTCCCAGTTTAGAGTGATATTAGGCAAAGAGCCAACCAGACGTTGGTGGTGAAGCATGGGGGCAGTTTGGGTGCAGGAGGAACGCTTCTACCAGCCAGCATCTGACTTCTGTGAAGGAGGAAATCACCTACTCAGTGCACATAAAAGAAAAAATATTGCATCTAGCCTTTGTTCTTTTCTAAAAAAGTGCTTGAGCTGTTCCGTCGTGCATTTCCCCTCAATTTCAAAAAAGGTGAGCAGGCATCAAAGTGTTAAGTTGACACTGGAAGAACACGCACTCAGAATAAAAATTCAGTCTTCGCAGCTCTGATTCTCAATGTACGGTTGCAAAAATAGATTGCTGCAACTCCTTCAGTCTTGGTTTGATCTAGGCTGAGAACTACTAATGAGGACAGGAACAAACAACCCAGTTACCCACTCAGTGGCATACTAATATGGACACTGTCACAGCCTTTACACTGACAATAAATATTTACAATAAACTTGTCACTGATGTTATTTAGGCCACTCACTGTGATTTTACATTATTGTACTATTACTCTTAGAGGTCATTGAGATTTAGTCAGTATCAAGCATGTACCAATTAGCCACAATATTAAAAGCACCTGCCTGGTCTTGTGAAAACCCTCCTTGTGCTGCCAAAACAAGCCCTAACCCATCTGACCTTGAATGTGGTGTCTGGCAGAAGATCCTTTGGATGCAGTGGGTCAGAGGGTGTTTTTTTTTTTTAATGGCCTGCAATTTTTGTAGTGTATCCCACCAATGTTCGAATTGAATGTATGAATTTAAATGGCTCTCTAAAGCACATCTGGATTTGTTCCTGATTTAAATAAATGAAGTTTTAGCAGAGAAAGCAGCCAGATCATGCCTCATTTCTGAGGAACATTGAAATTCTTGGCATTTGAGTAAAAATGTGAAATTTCATCATCATCCTCTCATCTCATCTGATCAGGGGAATATTTCACTTTTGAGTTTGAATATTTTGTCTTGAACATCGGTTTCTTGGGAAGTTTTCACAGTTTCCATGGCGATAGCTCTCATTTCATCAGGTAACAGGTGGTCTTCTTAACAATGTTTTTGCTGTAGGCTATCTTGATGTGATCAGTCTCTTGCAGCTTTCCTTCTTATCCCACCCACTGATATTTGGTCTTGTGACTTTGACATCTTCCCTGTTGATGTTGCACATGAACCTGTGTTACACCATTGGCACCCATCAGATTCTGTTACTTCCTTAGGAATTTGAGCTTTAAACTAGCCTCTGTTTTTTGAAGTTGTGGTCTTGGTGTAAATGCATTTGTGAGCTGTTGTAGGATGAAAGGACCAATATTGACCAAATATTGTTAGGTGAGATGTTTTTGCTGTACAGACTGACATACACGTTACCTCCCATTAAAGCTGGTATATTTGTCATTGCCTGGTACACCTTAGACCAAATCTGACTGTAGGAATGATTGAATGTTTTTGTTACAGAGTCTTATTGGTTGCAGAATATAGTTTTATACAAGACTGGTTGTCCGCAGATATTCATACCGATGTTCATTCAGTCTTGGTCTTTTATCTTTGGGAATTGTTTGACTGTGATTTCATATCGTTTCACTATACAGGACATTGGAACCATGTAAATATTTACACCTACAAGAAGGTATGTATTAGCAGACTCCTACTGTCATTTGACTCACTTATCAGAGTCAAAGGTAGTGTGTTGCAATAAAATAAAACAAAGCCGTAAATATTGTAAAAAGAGTCAGTAATAATAGCTAAAAGCAATGGAAAATGTTTTAAATAAGTAAATAATAAATGATCAGTTAAAAATAGTTTAGAAAATACTAGATACATTGGGGAGTATCTCTTGGTGGTGGGAACATAGCTCAATATTTACCCCCTTTAATTATTATTTGCTAAAATGTTCAATTTGCAAAAGTGTCTAAACAATAATTGGCTATTTGTATGAAGATAAATTGTAAAAATAGTCAAAATCCGATCAGAGAATTAAACCATAGGAACACAATGGGTGGTGCCAATGAAGGAATAATAGAGCTTATCTGGAAAAAACAAACAAACAAAAAACTAAAAATCAAAACTATCCTTTTCTACTACATCGTACAGTCTTTCTTGCAAACTGAACATTCCTAGCACAAACATTTCTCTTGTTTTAAGGCACCAATAATGAATTAACAGTAGCCCTTACTCTTGGCGCATTAATGATGTATTTTTAATTTTTTCTTTTGGTAAAAGCTATGTTTATTTTTCCTCCACATATGATGCTTAAAAGTTTTGTCACTACAAAAACTTGGTTTACAGGATTACTTTACCTCCTTTGGTAATGAAATGCATGTTGCTCATTTGCTTTTCTAATGTTGTTTATCCCTGTTTTTTATCCTGTCAGGGATGCAGAAGTATGAAATGACTGTTGAAAATGTTTCTTGGCTTGGATCGGGATAAACAACGTTAACTTTATCTGACTCTTCAGCCACAGATCTGATCGACATGCTTGGCTGGAAAGGCCCAAACCTTCACTTTTTTTTTCTTACAACCCACTCCAATTTCAAATAATATAAGTTTCTGTGTGTTATCAGATAGCATCAAGTGGCCAAGTTTTAAGAAAGAATAATGAAACAGTGCTGTACTTTTCGTCTGTAAGCTCTTAGTGATGAGCACAAGTTTTTAAAGATTTCTTTTCAAGGGAAGGACACTGTTGAACATCAGAACTCAGTTAATTACTGGACTGTATTTGCCTGTTGAGTTAAAGTCAAAGTTCACTGTTAAAATTTCTTGTGATTAATAAGACTTAAAGAACTCAGATTTATATTATCTGAACACTATTTACTGTTCTAGCTGCCTCTACTTTATACTGTTGTAGTGTATTTAGGTCTTTCTCCATGCAGGTCTCTCAGCCTGTCATGGATAAGTGCTCATAATTTCATGATTAGTTCCCCCAGTACCCTATAACCAGCCTGCCAAGAGCTGGGAACATATAAGCAAACTTTTTTTTTTCTTGAGGAAATTTCTCTGTGCACACATCCGTGCAGTTTGGCCTGTGATTTTAGTGGTGTTCTGTGAAACCTTATTTGTGAAAGTATAATATTGTATTTAGGAGACAAAAGCTGCATAGTGACATAAAAATCAAAGTAAGACACTTGTAACTCTGAAGCACAGTGTAACTCTCCTGCAGGCCTACAGGCAAGAAATATCATTTGTGAAATCACTGTATTTATTTAGAACATTTAAACGACAGACTCTGAGTCAAAGTGCTCTCTAATGGAGAAATAAGATTGTTATATATGTGTTATATGACATTACATATTAAGGTTAAGATTCTATATTATTATGATAAAATTAAGCTTCACACATGGCAATATTATATGTGATACAAATTTGCCTGACAAACTTAAATATTTAGGTTAAGACTCTGTGATGTTATATATAATGCAAATTTAATTGGCTAACTTAAATATTAAAATTAAAGTCAAGGTCAAAGCACATTTCCAAACAAGACTTCAGGTGAAAGTGCTGCACAGCTGCAATGGCAAACCATAAAACACGATGACAAATCTGAATGAAAAGAAAATGAAATCATAAAATATTAAACACAATAAGGGATAAAGTCGGGGTGTCAAGCTATACTTGAATGCCTGAGAGAAAAGGTGGGTCTGCAGTTCTATGGTTTCACTTGGCAGACACTTTTATCCAAAGCGACGTACATCTGAGAGCAGATACAACACTGGCAAGGATCTTTAGCAGTGGCTTAAAAGTTTCTGAAGTCGGAGCAGTTCTTTCATGGAAAGGTAAGCTGTTCCAGAGATTAGAAGCAGCCACTGTGAAGGCTCGCTCACCTCAGTCCTTGTGTCTGGACTGTGGAACATCCCAGAGCATCTGGTTGGTTGATCTCAGCGCTGTAACCTGGATACGATGGTGTCAAAGTTCAACTAAACGACACCTAAAAAATAAACCAAAAGTGATTAAGAAACCAACAAGGGAGGCTAATATTGGGGTTTTGTGCTCGTGCTATGTTTTTCCTGTTATATTGCAAGCAGCTGTATTTTATACCAAAGAGACGACTGCTGTCTGCTCGTGTGCAAGGAATTACAATTTAGTCTACATTGTCAAAGTCTTTGAGACAGAGATAAGCCTCCACTTTGGCTCAAAGACCTAATTAAAAAAATGCTAATTGTGACCACTGACCTGATCTGTTCAGATTTTATTTAAAATACAAATTCACCCAACAAGCTGGAGTAACAAGGTTGAAAACCCACAATGTAATGCCAGATATGCCTGCCTAAAACAAAACTGAATTAAATCAACTGGTGTTATCAGTTAATCTTCTGATTCCATTCTTTTTTAAAAGCCTTTGGAGTTTGAAAGACACAAGTGTTTACCGGCTGAAATGTTGAACAGAAATATGCTATTGCTTGCATAATGGGAAATGTGCCAGTCAGCATATCTGCCTCTGCTGCTTTGATTTTGACCATTATTGTCGAGGTCTCTTGCAAGTCCCACAACATTTTACCAGTGCAAAATTAAATTGATGGATTGCCTGTGTAATTGTTTAGTCAGAAAATTGTCCAAAATGCCTCTCAGGAGTTCCAAGAGCTCACAGTGACGTCTTCAAAACTGCTGGCGTTGTCAAAGAAACTGCTTAAAACTCAGTGACATCCAGTTTACTCTCATCAACAGGGATTTATTTTTGCGCATCTTTGCTTGAAATTTTGTTAGAATGTTTGATGACTTGGCCAAATTGTTTTACATTATGCTTTTTGTAAATCAATGAAATTATTGAGTTACTGTTTGAGTTAATAATTAAAAAAAAACAAACACTCTTTCGTGTTTAAAGTAAATGCTGACTGCACTGAAGATCAGTTGTGTTTAACTTCACCAGTTCACATTGGGGGGGAAAGCAGACGAAGTGATTTCTAAAACCGATGCTTTATGCTAATGTTTCCTGACTCCTCCAGCCATGGAACAAACTCTTCCCGACTCTCAAGAATGTGATGGGCCACATCCTTGCATCCATCATTATAAGTGGAGGCTGAGTGGCCTCAGGAGCAACCATGGTTGAGTTAAGGTCTATCATTCCCTGTGACAGCCATTTACCTCCACACTGCACCGACTCTCTCTCTGATCAATGAGCAAGACATTGTTGGATTGCCTTCAGGAGGGAGGGGCTGTCAGAGAGGTTTGACGGAAATACAGAGAGATAGAGAGGGGGAGAGATTGAAGGGGCAAGGGAGAAACTACTGGATATCTGCTTTGTTTTGAGTTTTCAGTGGCCCCAGGATAATGGTGCTGCTACGGCTAAATTAAAGCGCAGCGGAATTCAGAGTGAGATATCGCAGTGTGAAGAGATTTGTCAGCTTTGGAAAAATCTCCCTTTTAAATGAGGAAACGTAAGCTCAGTTTTGCTAACGGTTTGGCAGTAAGTGTGCGTCTTGTAACAATGGCTATGGGGAAAAGAGTCAGCATAATGAAATGTGAAAATAAGAGTCAGAGATAAAGGAAGCTCCCGTTCTGTTGGCACCGCTGGCAAGATCACTGTTTGGGAATGGAGGACTCGGGAGGATGTGCTGCTGAAAGGCTGAGATGCTCAGCTCAGGGTGGTAACCTGGTTATGGATCATTCAGTCTTGAAGGCCTGGGAAGACATGGGCTCTTCTGGCTGTTAACTCATGAGCTGTTTTTCTTTATTTATGAGTTCCCCTTTATGTTGAACTGTGCTCCAAACAGCTTTGCCAGTGCTTTTATCAAGAGCTAAAGGGTGAAGCTAAATAAATTAGTCTGGCAAATTGTGTGCTTTGCCTTTTTGATACTCTTGACTGAGTTGCTTTAAGATGCAGATAAATGTTAAAAATGTAGAGAATTACGCCTGTGATGTATTAGAAGGCAGTGCCTCGTCAATAATTAGTGAGGGATGCTTTTGATCAAGATCCATGGGTTGAGCGTGAACTGCTCCATTAATATTCAAGTTTTTCTGCTACACAAGCAGTGTGAATAAATGACTGACGGAGGCTTGTCAACATTAATTTATCAAATCTGTGTTTGCTGTCACACCTGGGCTTTGGCTTCCTTGTCGTTATCTGTGGATGACAAAACTGTGCTTTGAGCCGGTTTTCTTAGTGCAGCTTCAACACAGAGCAAGTTGGTGTTTCTCACTTGTCAAAAGGCTAATAGTCCCACTTTCAGGTCAGGAAGTTTGTTGATTATGAATACCAAGACATAAAGGGCTTACTTAAATTTAGCCATTTTATTATTTTTCTTAAGGTACACAGGAAGTGATTTTGATAGCATACATAAAAATAATCCATTTTCAGGAAGTAAAAATAAAGGTAAAGGAATAATCTCACTTTATTACACATCAAATAAATAAAACAAGATAAACATGGAGGCAACCAGGCTTCTGCACCTCGTCGGAGTTCATTTTGACTGACCTGAACCTCCACATGCATCCTGGCATGGCTTAGGTGGAGGTGGTGGTGGGGGTGGTGGTGGTGGTGGTGGTGGGGGGGTGGTGGTGGTGGTGGGGGGGGGGCACAAAAGGGTAAACGAAAGCCCAGGAGGCTGAGGACTAGCGTGACTCAGGAGGCCTTTGTGGAAGCCAAAGTAGAGAACAGCAAAGACCAAAGAGCCTTTACTGTTAAATGATATGATCAGCTGTTTATGAAACAGAGAGCATGCTGGAGGTTGTCCATGCAGCTGAACTTTACATTATGTGCTTTAATGGCGCATAAGGAAGGAAGGAAGGAATCTATTGAATATTTTATCAAGGAAGGAATCTGTTGAATATTCTATTGAACTATTTTCTCATTTTTATTAATGAAATGTCCATTCCTGGCAATTGTTTTTATCACCCAGGCTGAGTTTGTGTTTATTTGACAGAAATCTGTGGAGTTGCTTGTTTTGTTTTTTTGCTTCTTTTTTTTCTTTTTTTTCCTGAACTCTAGATAAACTTTAGGCTGGCTAAAGTCCCTTCCCAAAGAGACTTCAGCCAGGCACCAAACATTCCTCTATGGAGGAAAATAAACTATTTTGTATTTATAGCATCTTTCTGCTGTTATACTCACTCTGGGTGAGCATATCTACACTAACATATCAGAGTATGGTGTTTACATTAGCGCCATCTTAGAGATTTCACACCAATTGCACAGAGAAAGGCCATTATTTCCAATGGAGAGTGCCATTGCAACACAGACCTCTGCAGACTTCTGATTTTCCCTCTGGTTGTGCAACTAAACTTGAAATTTTACCTCAAATGCCCTGATTTTCCCAATGCACATCCAGTGGGATTTTTTCCCCCATTGTGTCCATTCCGTAAATACTTTAATTTCATTTTTCATTGTATGTAGCTGTGTCAAGCTACATTTTTGCACATTTATGATATTTAAATATTAACAGACCCCTGAGTATGGTAGCTACACTGCTCAAAAAAAATTAAAGGAACACTTTGAAAACACATCATATTTCAATATGGGGAAAAAAGAAACTGGATATTTACATTGATATGGACTGGTTAATGTGTTAGGAATGAAAAGATGCCACATTGTTTGATGGAAATGAAAATTATCAACCCCCCAGGAGGGCTAAATTCAAGACATTTCAAAATCAAAGTGAAAAACTGATGTGGCAGACTGGTCCATTTTCTGAAATTCGTTGGCAGCAACTCAAAATGGTATTCAGTAGTTTGTATGGCCTCCATGTGCTTGTATGCAGCCTGACAATATCGGGACAAGCTCCGAATGAGACGATGGATGATGTCCTGGGGTATCTCCTCCCAGATCTGAACCAGGGCATCACTGACCTCCTGGATAGTCTGAGGAGCAACCTGGTGGTGTCGGACGGAACAAAACATAATGTTCCAAAGGCATTGTATTGGATTTAGGTCAGGTGAGTATTGGGGCCAGTCAATGGTGTCAATTCCTTCATCCTCCAGGAACTGCATGAATGCTCTTACCACATGAGGCCAGGTATTTTTTTTTGCACCACAAGGAACCCAGGACCATTGCACCAGTGTAGGGTCTGATAATGGATCCAAGGATTTCATCCTGATACCTAAAGGCAGTCAGAGTGCCATTGTCCAGCCTGTAGAGGTTTGTACGTCCCTCCATGGATATGCCTCCTCAGACCATCACTGACCCACCACCAAACCGGTCATGCTAAACCATGTTATAGGCAGCATAATGTTCTCCACGGCTTCTCCAGACCTTTCCATGTCTGTGACATGCGCTCACGATGAACCTGCTCTCATCTGTGAAAAGCAAAGGGCACCATTGGCAGACCTGCCAATTCCTGTGTTCTATGGCAAATGTCAACCGAGCTCCATGGTGCCAGTCAGCGAGCACAGCGGGCACCAGAGGATGTCAGGCCCTCAGAACACTCTCATTACATCACTTTCTGATTGTTTGGTCAGAGACATTCACACCAGTGGTCTGCTAGAGGTCATTTTGTAGGGCTCTGGCTGTGCTTATCCTGTTCCTCCTTGCACAAAGGAGCAGATAGCTGTCCTGCTGATGGGTTGAGGACCTTCTGCAGCCCTGTCCAGCTCTCCTCGAGTAACTGCCTGTCTCCTGAAACATCCTCCATGCTCTTGAGACTGTGCTGGGCAACACAGCAAGCCTTCTGGTAATGGCACGTATTGATGTGCCATCATGGAGGAGTTGGACTGTCTGTGGAACCTCTGTAGGGTCCAGGTATCGCCTCATGCTACCAGTAGTGACAGTGACACTAGCCAAATGCAAAACTAGTGAAAAACAGTCAGAAAACATTAGGAAGGAAAAAAATGCCAGCGGCCTTTACTGATAAATTCATTCCTGTTTTGGGGGTTGTCTCATTGTTACCCCTCTAGTGCATCTGTTGTTAATTTAATGAACACCAAAGCAGCTGAAACTGACTAAAAAGCCCCTCAGTTACTTACTTGACCAGATCAGTCTCCCACATGTTTGACTGATTTGATGCAATACTTAGATTAAAAAGTGTTCCTTTAATTTTTTTGAGCAGAGTATATTGTGAATTCTAATGAACCCTGCTATTTTGAGATATCTCTAGTTTTCCTTTTGATACTGCAGCTTTCTCCACTGGAGCAGGTTTATTTGGCCAGTCACTGATGGTGAAAATGATACAATATTACAACGACTACAGTTAGAAAGATACAGTACTTTCAGTTAACAAAGATTTCTTCCCTGACTTTTAATGTAATAAACTGAAATCACCTTAAAAGTCTGATGTATGGTTGGCGTAAGAGTCTTACTTGCCCGTTAATTTCATTTAAGTGTGAAAGTAACTCGCCTGAACTTTCTTTTCCTGTGTCTGCACAAAGTAATTCTCACCTCCACTCTTAGTGAGTTCTACCCTCCAGGCAGAGGGTAATTATTTAAAACTGTATCTGAGGAATATCTCAGAAATAAAAAGACTTTTGAAAAAAAAAAGCAGAGCCATCATCGAATTTGGTTCTTGAGGATTAATTTTAATAATGCATTTCATCCATGTGAAAGCAGCTTTGATAAATGGAGTTTGAACCCTTTTGCATCTGTTTAATGACAATCATCTCCTCTGAGCAGGCAACCTGACAAGGAGCTTAATTGAATCCCTAAACAGCTCCTCTTATCTTGTTAAGTCTCATTGCCAAATGACCGTGATAGAGACCTTCTTCCTGTGACATTTGCCCAAAGAGCTCATTAAAGTCCTCGTTTAAATGAGCATTTATGCTAAAATGGGTGAAATATGTTTATTTTGGTTGAGGCAGAAAGGCATGTTCATGGCTTGTTTGGCACGAAATGAGATTGTAATTTTTACTATGCCCCACTTGTATTTGAGCACCTCATGCAAGTCTGATGTACTGTTGTTACACCAACAAAAGCAATTATTTGGAAAATTGCTTTTTTCCCTTATCAACTTGAAGGGAGGTGGAAGAAATGTTCCTGTTTCAGTTACAGACACTTTACGTCAGGTTTTGCTGCATAATGGCACTTTTCCACAATTACTGCCACCACAGTGGAAAGCTGTTCTAGTGAGCACTGTCACTGTTTTTTCAAACTGCCTGCAACTTAGCTGATGGGCTGCGCTTTGTAGGCCTGCACAATATTAGGAAATCTGTGATGTGGAATGAAATTCAACAGTTGTGATGTCTCTCTGCTTTAATAGGTATCCTGCTAACATAAACTCAAACAGCAGCCTACGCCCACTGAAAAACTAAATTATCTCAAATATTTTACATGAATCCCACACTAATTAAACAGAGCATTCATTTAAACAACACACTATACATAAAAAATCAATATAGACCTGTTAGCACTGCTTAATTAACTATATGGTTGCAATGTTATGATAGACATTATTTACATAGATAAAACTTTTAAGTTGCAAACCTTGGTTTGATGAGTTGTGTAGACAAAATAATGTTTCTAATTATGCCATCTTAATGCTGCATTTAAGTAATTTAAACCAGTGGTGTAGTTTTTTCTAGTGGGTATACTCCGGCCTCATAAACCAAAGCCAGGTCAGGTTTTCATATATGTGCGTGTACACACACACACACACACACACACACACACACACACACACACACACACACACACACACACACACAGAGCAACAGCAGCTCCTTTATTTCAAACTACCAATTAGATACTTATAGACATTATAACGTCAGCTCCTCCTCCTGCCATCAGGTAGAGCTGATGTTTTCTCTTCATCATGTGCAGAGTTTTGTTCATTTATTTTTGTGCAAAAAAGTTTTATTGAAATATTAAACAAAAGTAACAATGCCTGTTTTTGTAACAGAACAAATGTACAAAATGAGTCAATTATAAGGCTTCTCATAAAAACACTGAATGAAAAAGAGTTTGTCAAAATACAAATGATTCATATTTGCCAGGTTAGGCTAAAATATGAGGCTACAAAGAATAATAAATTAGGAGCCGTTTGGGAGCCAAAAGAAGCGGCTTTTCTTTGGAAACCGTGCCAAATGCTCTCTAAAAAAGAGCCGAACTTCCATCACTACTGTCCTCCTCTCTGTCGCTCTTCTCTCAACTGCTTTTTGAAGGCCGAGCTGCGATGCAATGTAGCAACGTCATTAACTGAGTAGCGTCACGTGGGATGCCTGAACTCGTACATAACTGGTCTGTGCATTTCTGAGCTGATAGACCAATGACAAACACTGGAAAGCTGCACCGGTAAAATAGAAGCGACCTGTCAAATTGACACCCATATAGACGGCGTCTGGGTCCGGATCCGGACCGCGGTCCGCCTAGTGAGCCCTGTTCTCAGCCAGACACCTTCCACCGTCCCATACAGCTTCACCGCTTCCTGACACAGAGAAGACGAATTTATGAACGGGAAAGTGAACGTTATGTCAAAAAACTTACTGATACATATCTTTGCGCATTTTTAAGTGGTTATATGAAAATTCGGGACCTTTTCTAGTGAGTATACGGCAAATACCTGCGTGTTTGCACCCCTGGGTATACGTATCTTTGCGCATTTTTAAGTGGTTATACGGAAATTCGGGACCTTTTCTAGTGAGTCTACGGCATATACCTGCGTATCACGTAGACTGGTAGACTGTTACCGGTTATTATTTAATTAGTAGTTTAAAATACAATTGATTGTACAAGAAAGACCAGTTCTTCTGACTCAACATAGTTCACTGGTTGAACATAATTGCATTGTAAATTGTCAAAACTCAAAAAGACCGATGGACAGCGTTGTATTTTTTCTGTTCAACAAAATTAGCTGTCATTAGAGTGTAATGATAAGAAACTGAAGTGTATTTTCCACTCCTCCTTTCTTCTGATTTAACAAAAACATCTCTTGACATTTTCTCTTCTCCCTCAGCCGCTGTGCCAGCTACCCTTGCAGTTGACATCAGTTAATCCAAGGGGTAGCAAGGGCTTCATCAGATTGGCTAAATGGTGTGAATGAATGAGTCATGTATCCAGGGCTCCATCTGACAGCTCAAATGTTTGCATGCTGAGTGTGTGCAAAGTAAGTGAGTTTTCTCTTTCATTTCAGGCAGCCTTCTGCACTGTTTATCGTGTATGTTCACATTGTTTTGATAAAAATACAATGCAGTGGTCAGCACTTATCTGAGGCTCCGACTGCATCTATGTCTTGATAGTTCATGTAAAAAAGTATTTCTTTACAGGAATTTACATTTTCATGTCAAAGTAAAAACAAATTGCATAAGCATTTATCCCTTACAGGTCAGTTTGTAGTAGATACACTTCTGGACACTGCAATTACAGACGGATTTGTCAGTCAACGACACTTTTCAAGTCCAGCAACAAATTTCCTTGAAAGACTGAGGTCTTGGCTCTGACTCCAGCACATTCAACTTGTTGTGCTCAAACCATTTCTGTGTAGCTTTTACTGTATGCTTTGGTCATTGTCTTGCTGGAAAACGCATCTCCTCTCATGCTGCAGTTCTCCTGCAGACTACATCAGATTGTCCCCCAGGAGTTCCCTATACTTTGCTGCATTCATTTTACCCTCTACCTTTGCAACCTTTCCAGGACCTGCTACCAAACAGCATCCCCACATCGTGATGCTGCCACCACCATGCTCCACAATGGGAATGGCGTGTTTGTGGTGATATGCAGTGTTTGTGTCTGTCAAACTTAGTGTCGAGTCTGTTGGCCAAAAAGCTCTATTTTGATCTCATCACACCAAAGCTCTTTCTTATAGCTAAGTCTCCTAAATGTCTTCTGGGGAATTTTAGTGCAGATTTATTATGAGCTTTATTTGAACATTGGCAACAGCTGACGCTTGTAGCTCCATCAGAGGAATCATAGGTGTGTTGGTGGCCTCCCTCACTGAGCCACTTTCTTTCACATTCACTTTTTTTTGGGGACAACCTGATTTAGACGTGTGCTATATTCCGTCCATTTCTTAATGATGGATTTATCTTTACTCCAAGGGATATTGAGTGACTTGTACATTTTCTTGTATCCATCCTAACATCAGTAACATTTTCACTTTAGATATTTTTATGCCTTATGCTTTTATTTTAAAATAGCTGACGACTTTGGAGAAATCAGTTTGCACTTTGACTTGAAAGTATTTTTTAAGTTCTTGTCAAAAAAGCCCCAAAAATTGATGTTGGTTTAATGTTTAAAAAGGAAAGTTTCCAAAGCACGGTGAATACTTTATAAAAGCATTGTATATTCAGAGTTTTGAACAGATATTCAACTGTGTGATTTCCTTTTTTTTTCTTTTTTATCTCGTGTGGTATTTTGTTATAGCTTCCTGATGATTGTTGTGTTGAATTGGAGTTTTTCAAAATGAACTGAAATCCTCAGTTATTGATGTCGACAAGTTGGCAGCCATTCCCTAGTCATTGTGTCTAACACCTGTATTCTTGCAGTCCTTTGAAACAAAAATAACAGGGTAGCAGAAAGCTTTGATGGGCTGTAATCAACTATATACCAAAAATATATCTTAAAAAAATCACTACAGAGAGGAAACAAGGAAGCAGACATCTACTGACTGCCAATAAATGTGGAAAAGTTACCAGTGGACAACCATTCTGGATCAACACGCTGAGTTAGGCCACATTTCTGAGCTCTGTCTGACCATATGAACGTAAGGTAACTGCCAACATGACGATAAGGGTACATTATTTAGCCAATAATTATGAAGATAATTATAATGGAGATTTTCTACTTTGCATGTAGCGAGTTGAGCAGATGGGAGCTGTTTTTCGCAATCTGTCATTTGAAGTTGTTTCAAAAAATGTGATGAAAAGGAATACTTCACCAATTGTCATGGTCTCCCAGTGGAAATTAGATGCAGGTATGGAGACACTGCAGTAGATAGATGCAATACATTATGCTCCAGTAAATTTGCCATTGTGAAGTGTGATTTGACAGTCCTTTGGAGCATCAATAAATGCTATGGTGCTAGGAATTCTTCAGCTCCCCAGGAATTTGAAATATTCTCCTTTTTACATTGATAACTTATTAATCACATGAGTGAATAACATGGGAAAATTATGACGGCAATAATGAAAAGGAAAATATCCAGATGAATAGCTCAGAGGGGCCTCACAGATAACAACAGTTGTTGTTATCCCAGTTTATTATATTCTCTATAATTAGAGGCAACCCCACATGGTTGGAAGGAAATGTTCAGATTTATTATTCATTCATTTCTTTGGTCATTATAAGGCTATAATTCATACCAATTAGTTCATATTTTGTTCACATCTTTTGTTTAATCGTAATCACAAAGCTAGCCTAAAAACAGATTTTATTATTTTCAAGCCATTTGAAATGGACGCGTCACCTCCCAGTGTGTGAGCCAAAAATACGGCTACATCCAGGAAAAGTGGTATCAGAAATAATAGCACAAAAATGACAAGAAGGTTAGATGAAACTGCAACAGATCCCCAAATTATTTGCAGTCATTTTATCCAACAAAATGACCAGTTAATCTGTACATGTCTTTGATTCGCATGAACAAAGTTAACTGTTCCCAGCAGCTTCTGTTATAGCTGAAAATGATGTTCATGGAACATAATACTGTATTTTTAAGGCAAACAGAAGTTTTTTCCCCAAACAGAGATCATCTCATATAAATATATCAGACTGATTATTCAAGTGAAGCAAAATTTGAATCCACTCTGAGCACTGTTTCAGTAAACACTTGCAAGCCTCAATTTAAAACATGATTATTTTCTCTGTGCTGATTTTCACCTCTGAAAGCAAGCACGGTGCTTGCAACACATTCAGCGCAGGTGAAAATCATGCAGGACACACTGTTTCATTTTCCAGTGAATGAATACTGTTTGGGCTTTGTTTTTCTCTGTCTGTTTCTGAACATTCATTAGCGTCTGTCTGTGGCTCCTGTTGATGAGGTGAGACATTCAGCTGATAAGTGGCGTGTTCACCCGTACCAAAAATAGTTCACTAGAGGGCCAGTGTGCAGGACTGTGTGGTTTAATGTTGAGTGTCAGCAGAGTCAGCAGAAAACACCTTGAGGTGTTTTTGGATCAGCTCGAGCGCTCTCTGGGGCTCCACCTGACTGATGGAGCTGTTTGTTCTTAATCACTTTAGAGATAAAGTATCATGCAATGTACATTGAAATTGGAACTGAGGACTCTGCAGCAGCAGGTGCAGGAACCACACCACGGCTTGGGAAGTAACTTTATCTTCAGTTTGTCTCATTGCTTCACCGCTCATGCTGTTTCTCCCTGTGGCTCACCTTTATTAGGAAACAGTTGTTGTTTTGGGCTGCAGCTGATGTTTAAATGGCTGTGGTTGCCAGTAACTCCGTTTCTGGTGGTTTGATTTTTCAGCTTTCTGACCTTTTGTGGGGTTCACAAAGCTGGGCAATCAGCATTATGTAGCTGGTATCAGTTGAGTTGCAGAGTCTGTGTGGTAATCAGTCTGTGGAAGTATTATCCGTATGTAAATGTTGTGTATATAAACAATGGCTGTTAAGTTGGAAAGGATCAGATTGAAAACAGGGAGAAAGCATCAAATAGCAGACTGATTTATGATAAGAACATTGAAGATAGGTAGCAAAGAGAGGAAACGAGTATCTGAGAGATTAAAGGTGAAGATAAAAAAGACATGAAAAGAAGAGACAGGCATAGATAGAAGAAGCTGGATCAGACTGCTCACCAGGGAACAGATCTCGGCAGATTTTTTTTTTTATATCTCCTCTTGCATGTCATCTTGAGAAACAAGCCCTCAATCTGCTGCATCAATACCGATTTACCTGAGTCTGTCAGTGCAAGTCTCAGTGTCTCAGTGAGGGACAGACTGAGCCTTGGATGGACTGAGAGTGAACTCTGAATCCCAGGAAAACATCAGGCCTCCTGTAGGCTGTGTTGCTTTAAAAACATCTGAACTGAAATGCAGGATGTCCCCCTCCCTTGTTTTTTCTGCCTTTCAGAGGAGAATGGGTGCAGGAAAAGTGTTGTGGTGGCAGTGGAGCAGCGACTCTGTAAGCAGTATAGTGTGTCTATCGCCTCCACTGCACAGCGGCCTCTCTCCAGAGACAAAGTGATGCTGAGATTTTGCTGTGATTCTGGCATTTTTCTCTTTCCAGCAACGCCAGGATAAACAATTGGAAATAGCACAACACAGGCTATGATGAATTACTGTAGGGATGAAGCACAGTACATCAGAATGTGTCCGCTGCTGCTGCTGCACTTTGTATGGAGACTGCAGCATGCAAGATGTAGGAATATGTGGTCACTAGCAGCTACCTTTTACTGTAAGCTAATCTTAACATTATTTCTGAGTGTGCAACATTACCATTTCTCGCTTCAAAACACTATACTGGAGATTTGGTTTGTTTCACACTCCAGGTATGTTGCTACCTATTACTGCAGACTTGCTGCTTGATCTGATCTGGAATTTTGGTTCTCTAAAGATGGATGTAAACCTTTTAAAATAGGATCTTGTGGATAAGCGTAGTTCACATTGGCTTGCAGAACAACTGGCACACACCCCTCCATATTAGCCAGCTGGATAGTTGATCAAATACCGGTCAGGAGAGAAGTTCATCATAAAAAGTGTTTTACTGCTGCCCGAATTAATATTAAAGTCCAATACACAACAGTTTGAAATCCAAAAATATCTACTAGTGAACTGTATCAATAATCATCTCTCCAATTTTACAAAGTATTTAAAGAAAATAGCAGTCAGTTTGTAAAAATAATGTTGCTTCTTGCATTTTATTTTTCATCTGGCCTTCATGAAAACTATATTGTAGATAGTTTCTAAAATATCTGTCCATCTGCTACCACCTCAGCACCTCAGCTGTGATGAAGGTTGGAGTTGAACAGATGGAAGTGAAGGATGGCAGAGCTCCACATTTTATGTTACTGAGCATAAAAAGCCACTAATTACAATTGTGCTATTTATTTAAGTATGTTGTGAACGAGGCGAAACAAGCGGAGGAATCTTTGACAGCGTGGTTTTATTAAGCATTCCTTTTGGAGTGCATCAATGCCTGTTACAGTGTTAAATCAAGCACATATAGGGATTAAGCAGCCATAGAGCTGCTGACATTTGTTTTACATACCGCCTTTTTGTCGGATTTGAGTTTACTTCGTGCAGAACAATTTAATGATGCAATTTAAGCAAGAATACATTCCCAATACACATACTTTAATGAAGAATAATTATTGGACAGTCGTGGACACTTTCAGTAATCAGTCAGCCCTCAGCCCACATATTCATAGATTTGTTGATGATGGTGTCAAATCCCATTTTCTTCAGGCATTGATATGTTGAACATTTTCCCCAGTCGGGACAATATTGGAACATGAGGTTGTGGTTCAGTGGTTTGGCCGAGGAAAAAGAAAGCATCCTCTGAGATTGCTTGTCTGAAAAGGAGCCATGTCTCCAACTTAATAGGCACAGGATGCCTTGAGGGGCGCTGTTGGCAGCTTAAAGATGAACAGGGACATGAAGATATACATGACACAAAAATAGCTAAAGCACCAAAAAACAAAGCCTAACGGTGAAGGAGGGGATGAAGACTTTGGAGGCAAACACAATATCAGTAGTGCAAGTAAAATACTCTGGACACTGGATTTTTCTTGTCCTCAAGGCCAGTCTGGCACTGAAAGAAGAACATCCCTATATGCCTCAGTGAACCAGAGTGGAAGTCAAATAACCATGGAAGGCTTGTTTGTAGAATAAGAGCCACCTCCGATTAGGAGCTTGATTTATTTTAGAATTACTGAAACATGGAGGAACCTCATGGCAGCTTGGGAACTTTCCATTTACCCGAGAGGCCTTTTCTGGGAATCCTATATTTGCATTTTTGCCCCTGTTTGTTGTAAATATTCTCACCCTGACAGACCCCCACTGTACAGATGCCTTCAAAAACACAGAAGAAGCTCTGTCTCTTATTTCTTTTAGATCTGCCATAAAGGATTCACTGTGCGAGCCTAAAAGAAGCCCTGTACCTGAATGTTTACCGCACTGAGCTGGTCAGACTTCTGCTGTTGGGATAACTGTTGGATTTTTGTGCATTCAGCACATTTACTGACCAGAATTTGTTCAGTTGCTTTTTTTAAAGTCTTCTTGTGGAATGGCTTGTGGTCAGCATTTACAAGAAAGTGATACATCACTGGTGTAACATTTCAAGAGGAAAGCAAAACAGCTTTCATTCGAGTTGTTAATGTATTGCTCTGTCTCTTTCTGACCCGTAAAATCCACCCTAAAGTCAGCAGTATGTTTGTTCCTCACTCACTCAGACTTTCTTTTTTCTCGGCAGCTACAAAAATGTCAGAACTTCTCCTGTCTGTGTAATTATTTTACTTTCATTGCTGTTTCAATAAATCATATTGTCTTTGTGTTTTTCGCCCGTCAGGCAAACCAAATTCCCAAAATGAAGGGTTGGTGAATATTTCAGTTGTTTGCTTTCGTAGTAATCTTGTGTGTTTTGTATTTAGTGTATTTGCTTGCGACTTTATCTCTGTTTATGATGATTCCTACTGTTACACATGCACATTGCAGTGTATTTCCCTCAGGTCTCTGGCACTTATCTAAAGTTTCCCCCAGGATACTGGCGGTGACAACCTCTGATCATGCAGCTTCCTAGAAACGCATTGCCAGTAGCTGCAGAGTCAACTGAATAAAATGTGTGTGAAGCTTGTGATTATTAAAGTGTCTGACCTGTAGTACAGTTAGAAGTGAATGCATCTCACTCTACCTGGAGGAGCTGTTTTTGTCTACTTTTTAAAACTCGTTAAAGACTTAAATTTGTCGTGCCTCCTTCACAGCAGTTTAGATGTGTGAGGACACAAACAAGTCATCTATACGACCACAACATGAAAACTGCCTGTCTAATATTACATCCTTCTTATGTTGCCAAAACAGCTCTGACCAGTCGAGTCATGGAAACAGATCCTCTGTGGGTGTCCTGTGGTGTCTAGCAGTGGATCCTTTGGTCCTATGGGAGGTGGGAAGGGATTTTGGTGAATTGTGCTTGTCCCGGCATATACCATGGGCGCTCCATCTTATTAGTATTTCGAAAGCACTGAGGCCAACTCAAGGACAGTGCTATTCATTTGACCTGTTAATGGTTTTAAAATAGTCAAAGTCTGCTTTATTGTCAATTCTTCAATATGTACATGACACACCAAGGATCGAAATTATGTTACTCTCTCTTCGTGCAACAGTAGACATTAAATAAACACTTAAAATCTAAATTTAGATATATAATGTACAAAATTAGATTAACTAAAATTAAGCAACAACTAAGAACTAAGAAAAGCAGAACTGAGTGACATGAAAACATGACCATGAGATAAAGTAGCATGACGGATATAGTGCAGAATATTCAAAATAGTAGCTGATTAGTATGGAGCAGGGGTAAATGGATGTGTTTTTTCAGGACCGATATTGATGCAGACTATTAGAAGTAAAAGAGACTTGCATACATTTGAAAAATATGACATCAGATTTAGCTTTTAAACAGGCAAACAAATCTGCCAATTGGTTTTTACTTTAACTGATAAGAAAAGTAAGTAAATTGTGCTGTATCTAAGATAGTGCTCCAGATTACAGAGTGGTCACTACAGATGGAGAGAGGAGGTGGTATTAGAGCTAGAAATATTTTTAGAAGAATTTATTTTATCAGAAATACAATTTCCCAAAAACATCCAAATTTGGAATACATGCGGAGTATGGGATCCAGTAAGAGCAAACCAGATATAACACTAAACTAAAGACTGCAGTCTCTGTTAATCATAAGAAGCAAACTTACAGCTGTCTCACGAGTAGGATCAACTTGGGTTCAATGTGTCGCCTGCTTTCTAAAGGTGGGATTACTGAATCTCTCTCTGAGATGCTGTTATGTAACACCCTTTAAAGAAAGAGAATTATAACATAAAGATGGCAGAAACAAGAATCTAGTAAAAGACATCAGCTCCTATGGTTCCTGTCAGGGCTCATTTATTCACCTCTCATGCTTATGTGAGTCCTTGCAGCCTTCGCACCATATGAATTCTCATCTACATTCACATCCCTCCTCTGCCTGTGGCTCTGCATCCAAACACCTTCCCGGTGGGGTTTGCTGTCTGCATTTCACTGCACCCCTCATTGATTTGGCCTCGTCTGTGAGCTGAAGAGACCTCCACCTGGGTCAACCCAATCTGAATCCCTCTTTAGGCTGCAGGCTTCAGGTCTCAAACGGTTCAGATGCCCCCCCTGATTATTATTTTTTTTCAGCCTGAGGATATTAAAACAGTGGGATAAAATAAAATTACTATTTTGCTGTATGTGCAGAAACTGTCAATATCTTTCTGAATGCACTTGGCCTTTTGGCAAGACCAAAACAGCAAAAAGTAAGAAAAGAGCACATCAAAGCCCTGATGTCAAGGTTTCCATTTAGTCTTGTTGCAAGCAAGGCCAACTATGATAAAAATACAGCACACAGTTTCTTATATTGGAACAGGATTTAATTAGATGAATTATAACTGACTAAGAATAGAGCTAAAAATAACCATCCGACATCAGCCAGCGGCAGGAATAAAACTGTTGACAACACAAGGCAAGAGAAAAACTAACAATGACACGCTCGCAGTAGGAGTCTGTCCTTTCCTTGCCTTTGTCCCATCTCCCCTCCTTCATACGCTCAGTCTTTTATTTCACCACATTGAGCATTTAGCATCAAACACGCCTGACCATGGCCTCCTGCAGGTGCCAGATGCTCATGGGACCTGAGTCATCATGGCTGTATTCCTGCATATCATTCCACTGGCGCTGTGATGGATATGCTCACCTCTTTGTCTTTTAGAGAGTGGCATACAAGAATACAATTTGCTCCTTAATTTTCACTATGTCTGCGAGTGTCTCTCTGAGCAGACCTTGTCCGTGCTCCCAAAGGAGCATCACAGCTGCAGTGGACAGCTCCCACTGTGCTGCAGCTACACTGGAGATAATCTCCCTGTCAGCAGCCTGTCTCTCTCTCAGATGTCAACCGATGCCAACTGTTGTGTACCTTCAGTTTGCACTCCCACAGTGCTGTCAGGAAACGCTCATCTCACTGTTGTCTGTGCTGCTGATTTTAGTATACTGTCACATGCCGTACTGATTGCATACATTAGTGCACCTCGCTGTATGAAGGCAAGAAGGTGTGAATGTGCTTAGCGACCTTGTGTTATATAATATGAATCAATTGGCACATTCAATCTGGAATAAATAGTATAATTATAAAGAACCATAGAGGAAGTAACAGGGAGTCAGTAGATTCTCATCTATGTCTTTGTCAAAGAACAACCATCCTGTCAGCTCTGGGTGACACTATTTAGCACAGCGCTAGTGAAGCTAAATCCTACCTTTAACATCCTCACAGTGTCAGCGCTAACATGCTGATGCTATGAAGGTGTAATTTTTATCATGTTCACAAATCTAGAAGACTGTCTGCGAGATGAGTCTGATTGCTAAAGCGATCCAGAAGAATTATTTTCTGAGCCGCCTGGACGATGAGCAGATAGCCAAGATGGTGGATCTTCTAATGGTTTCTTCCTCCAAACCTGGAGACAAAGTCACAAAGAAGGTATGTAGTGGCAGCTGGTGAGCTCCTCGTCATGCAGGCCAGCCAGGATCCCCAAATTCTAACCAGGGGTGATGTTTTCAGAGAGTTGGCCATTTTGTACAAGTTTAGCATGTTGGCATGGTAGCTTCTTTTTTGGTTAGTATGAAATTTATATACAGCTAATGAGAATGGCGTTAATTTTGCAGGCGCAGTCATGTCATAAAGTATTGGAGAAGCTAACATATGTCGCAATACATCTTGACTGAATTCTCTCAGAAGTGTACGTCTGTTAAACACATACACTGCTTGGCCAAAAAAAAGCTCACCACCTGGATTTAACTAAGCAAATAGGTAAGAGCCTTCTATTGAGTAACTACTGCAGTGATGAATAGGTTTCAGCTTGCAACAACTTATTTATCCCTAGCTGATGCAGTGAGGAGCTTCTCATTTCTTAACCGACCACGTTGGAAGACATATCCTGTGGTCATGGAAGGATGTCAGTCTGTCTCAGAAGGGTCAAATTATTGTCCTGCATCAAGCAAAGAAAACAACTAAGGAGATTTCTGAAACTATTCAAAATCAGGTTAAGAACCATCCAACACATTATTAAACCTGGAAGGACAGTGGTGAACCATTATCTTTGAGGAGCAAATGTGGTTGGTCATGTGGTTTGAGGAGTCCAGATTTACCCTGTTCCAAAGTGCGGGATGAAGAGAGGTGGATGAAGTGCAATGCAGTAGTTTCCCAAGTTTAATTTTCACTCATTTAGTTTTAACTTTCACTGACTGGTTAAGTTTAGGCACTAAATGTACCTGGTTAGGTTTAGAGAATATAATGATTTGGACTAAAATGTGTTCCATCTCGATTGAAGCTTTTTCTTCATTTCCTGAGTTAATAGGATGATAACTCCTGTCCCTTCTAATACACGATTAGCTGGCTGAAAAGGAGTGATGGTGAAGAAATTTGAGTGCAGTCTAGTTGTATTGGAATGTAATTTTTGGGATACTGGGTTGCATAATCATACAAAATCCAAGGCATTTCACTTGCAATCACAAATGAAAACTTTGTGGTGGTGCTAATAAAAAAGGGACCTCAAATGTCAGTAGATGTCATTCTCTAGTAATGATAAATATCCGCACAATCCATAGAGTACTGTAAATGTTTTGGTATTTCACAAAACGCTGACCTGCTTGTGATCTATGTATGTATTTGATGTGGTAATGTGCGACACCTTTAACATGCTGTTGGAAAGTTGATGTTTAGATTATCTGTCCTGGTTGCGGCATGTCATTTTCAGTGAAAGCTGAATCTTTGTTGACAGGTGCCAGCAGCAGCTGACTTACATCATTGCACTGAACACAACCATTACAGAAAGGAAGGTAATTGGATTCACAAATCAGCTGACAGCTCCAGCTTTATAGTGGCATTGGGCTTTATGGGCAATATTTCAGGGACTGTTGGGCAGTTTGTCAGAGGTAGTTTGTAGGTAGTGTGGAACTGGCACAGGAGAGAGCACCAAGGGAGCATCAGCATTCTTCTCTTACCTTTTGTGGAGTTTTTACTGAACAAAAACTGCCGGTGAGCAATGAGTCAGTGCGATACCACTCAGCCCCAAAGGACTAAGCCCTGCATCATCAGCGGCTAGAATGATACATGCTTTTGAGGACAATTAAACCTTTGACTCACTGTCCTAAACGAAGACCAGGCTAAGTAATTTCTGGTGTGCTTTACTAGATCCTCTTATATCGAAGTGCATTCAAAACTGCATTAATTGACTCATTTGTTTGGATCAAATTCTAAATATGCCACAGGATGCTATGAGTCATTTCCCTCCCATTGAACTGAAACAACAGGCTCAGTCCATTGACAAGGGCTGAGCTGGAGAGATGAAAGGCATCAAGAGGAATGTCATCCACAGAGTTTTTGTACTTCATAAAACCTGAGGCCATCTGAACTCAATGGAGGGGTCAGAACATATGGTATAGCACAGTATGAGGTGACCCTTTTCTCACTCCATCTCTGTCTTGTGCTCTTTATTATGGCAGAATGAGCAGTATGTTCTCGGTGCCAGAGAACTGCTTCTCCCGGGTCACAGGAGAAGAAAATGCCTGGATGTGAGAAATAGAGTCCAGCTGAATCTTTTCAGATTTTCTTCCTGATCCTTTGTCTCCCTGTGCTGCTGACACCGGTCCAAACAAGAGCCGCCAAGGCAGAGAGGAGCAAGGATTAATTGTTTTCTGCAGGTATGGAGGGCAATACCAGCAACCGACTTTATTGAGCCCCCACTGAGATTCCATATGCTTAGTGAAATCTGTTCCTTTTCTCCTGGCTAACTGGCTTAAGTTTGTCTGCACTTTAGACTGAGCACTGTGGCTCGCCTCCCAGCAAAACGAGCGTCCAAACCCCGACATCATGCCATCCACTTGGCCCAATGAGTTCTACAAACCTCTAATTAAAGTGTTACATTACAGTGGGATTGTTGCTATTGGAGATCTGTGAACCATCAAGCCTTTGGTGTCTCAGATGTCAGCGTGACATTTCTTTCAAGAACATCTTTTGTAAACTTGGACGGCAACTGAATTCAGCCGTTTCTGTTTGAGATACCTGTATGCTTCAGTGTGCTGAGACCTCGAGGCCACTGCTTTGCTTACTTTGTCAACTTGCTACCGTGTTTTCCCTTCTTCAATTTCTGCCTGTCCTTGCGGTGAAGATTGGTTTGTGACAACTCCAAGATAAATGGCTTGTGTCCTGTGGAACATATTTTATTTTGCTATGTCCAGTATATCATGCCAATAAATCAACAGTATGTGTGTAACCTCCCCCGCTGTTGCCAGCACAGCTTGGGGTGTGCCAGATTTGGTCAACAGCTGAATGATAAATTCCCTTTCTGAAGGCCACAGGAATATGTGGGTGTTGCTGGGCTGATTTATTAAAGACAAAACAGAATGTGAGTGTAGGAGTTTTGTTACTGATGGGGTCGTGAATGATATCTGCTGTAGCTGCTGGCAGATATGGAAGGGGTGATGTCACTGTAGGTGTGCACAGGATTGTCTGATTGGATGGACTGTCGATGCAAATGCGGCAGGGTGCAAGCAGCAACCAAATCGCTCCCTCCAGAAGGATTTGCACTCCAAACAAAAGCATTTTCCATCCATAAATAGAGTCAAACAATCTCTTCATCCATATTAATCTCTGTATACTTATTTTTCTTTATCAGTTTTGGACTGTAACAACATTGAGTGCTTAACCCTTAGAGCAATGACAACATTTGAATGTTTTTGCATTACTGAGTTTTGTATTATATAAAGATTTTAAGATTGTGCAATAGGCAAGTCTTATATCATTTTGAAAATAATGAAATTACACATTTCTATTTTAGATCAACTGTACTAACGCAGAAAAAGAAACTTATGCAGTTTAAATTTTAAGGTATTGTGCAGCTATACATTAAAAGACCGCTTAAAACTTATATATTCACACACATTCACTAGGTACAAGTAAAAAGCATGATCCTGACAGTTTTGTCAAACATATAAAATTTTGTCAGATTCAACCTACACAACTATACACAGTAAAAAGGGATTAGGTAGTTCAGACAGACAACAGGTTGTCAATGGTTGTTTTTGCCTAAACACAGTAGAATATCACTTTCAGGAAGTTGTGCTGCGTTTTCCCTTTAGCTGCAGCATCTGCACTCTTTTGTGGCCCCTTTGGTCCTATCAAAGTATTTTTTTGACTTCCTAAAAATGCTACAAAGTTTGTGTTAAATTTTCAATATCCTGAACTGTATGTGGTGTAAAAAGTCCAAACAGGCAGAGCATCCATAGGAGAAAGTTTTTATCCTGATATAACAACATTTTGTCAGTGTCACTCAGGGTTACATGCTGGGTTTGAAGCAATATGTTTTTTGGATGATTCTTTTGTAAGAAAGGAGACAAATATTTGGTATGTTGAATAAATCTTGGAGTCAAAATTTGGAAAAATTCAACACAAAGCTGCATCATAGCACTTGGGATTGTGTTTGTTGCAGGGACTACCGCAAACCTGTTCAAAACCCAGCTCTGTTCATTCACCCATCTGTAACACTGTAGCAAGCCAGCCAGATAGTGTTTGGACAGGGCATAAGATCACAGAGACAGATGGCTGCATCGAAACCAAAGGAGTGCATGTTAGGTGAATTTATATTGTCAGAAATTAGCTGGAAAAAAAATTACAAAACCAGTAATCAGACAAATGCTGACAGTCAGATAATATAATCACCCAGGCTGTTAATCAATCGACCCACATTACATGCCGCTTTGACTCTTGGTGGTAAATCCTTTGATGACTGTTTTGTATCCTTTATATCCTTGCCAGCAATCTTTTTCGTTCCTTGTGTTAAAATCAAACGATTCATGTAGCTAATCTGAAACAAACTTAATATATAGTCCAAACATAATTGGATAAGTTGAAAGCTCTGCTATGGCCCCAGCACACTTATGCTCAGTCAATAAAATATTTAAAGCTGCAGATTGTTTCAGTTCAGCTTGATCATGTAATGCTGTCCCTTTCCTTAACATCAAAGTGCTCATTAGTGAAGCTCTACTCTTATCTCTGCACGACATCTGCTATTTGGGAATATCTGTAGGACTCTTACATGTACAAGCTACAGCAAATGTATCCATCTGCACCCATACTGGCATTGCATGACCACATGCTTGTCCATACAGCAGACGCTCCAAATTGTAGCACACAATAGAGCCCTGCAAAATCTACTGTATGTGAAAAGGCTGTAGCCTGCAGGCTCTGCAAGGCCTTCTCTTAGATGCACAGGCACATATGTCCAATTCGTTTGGGACTTTTAACAAAGTCAGGATGATCATTTTCTTTATGTGGAAGCATAAAGCCCACTGCTGTGTGTGAGACACAGAGAGAGAGAAAGAATGAAAATGGCCAAACCGAATTGTCAGTGGGACAAGGCGGAGCCCTGCTCGCCAATTCACACATTTTCACTCTCAACTTAATATCGCAGCTAATATTGAAGTCTCACATCTGTTACTCCCTGTGGTTCATCAGTATTCATACGGCTCCTTACGTTCAATTAACTCACTGTTCAACACACACACACACACACACACACACACACACACACACACACACACACACACACACACACACACACACACACACACACACACACACACACATCACCCTGCAGATAACCTTCAGCTTGCCATATGCCTTTGTGAATGCTACAATAGCTGTATTTTAAAGCTTGCTGCTGAGGTTAGCGACAATTTCACATCAATCACTGACAGCAGTATTGAATGTTTGTCTTTTCCTGATTTGGTAAATCATGGACTCTGAATACTTTTCTGTCCATTTAAGCTGTCTTAATATAGGGCGGAAGAAGAGGAAGGAAAGAGGCGGTGTGGGATGTATAAAGGATTCAGTCAATAGCTGGCAGCATCACAGCTCCTGGTTTGCCTTGCTTGTTCGATAGATACTTAAAGGAATAGTGCAGCAGTTTGGGAAATACACTTTCTTGTTGAGCATTTCTCCATTTCTAGTATTTTTGCTCAGCTAAAAAAAACAGCTGGCGGTAGATTCATATGTTCTGCACAGACCTTATATTAATCATTTAATATAAATCTTACTAAAAAAAATTAATAAATGTATTTCCTAGAATACAAAACGTTTCCTGCAAGTATCTGTCCATAACCCCTCTGACACCAAGAGTCCGGATATACTGGAATTTTTCTCCTAAAACTCTTCCTTTAAAGTTTGAACAGATCAAATAGCACAGACTTTGTATTTTGAGACAGACAGTTGATTGTTCATTGTTTAGAAAATCCAGTTCACGAGGTACCACTCTGTCCATTCATCAACACCTTGTCAAACTTCATCACCATTTAAAAATGATTCTAAACACATCAACTTAAGCATTATTGCAAAAGAGAAAACAGAAATACAGATTACACCTGATTAAACCTGCACTTTACATTAAAAATTAAACTACAAAGGAACAGAGCTCTGAAGGGAGAGGAACAATTGAAGGAGCACATAACAGGGAGGAGTACCTCCAGAGCAGCAGCGTTTAGAGACCAGCAGAACCACAGTGATTTATTATATCACTGATATAATAAATGTTTGCTGTGTTTCCAGGTCATTTGCCCACTTTTGGCTGAAAAAGAGGGCTTCTAACAAATAGCACACTGCTTTCATTAATTGTGGATATCAATAATGAAGGACGTTTACTGTTGCTTATTAAAATTGCTAAAAATATTTCATAGAATTTCTGACACTGATTGATGCAGCTCTCAGTGCTACACTCATATTACCTTCTTTGCTGCCCTGAAGAAAGATGAGATGTCTTTGAAGATCTTTTCACAGCCTCAATGTGACGACACACCATCATATCAATGGAGAGTTTGCCTACTGTGCCTTCATACTGTGGCAATGTGCCTAAAAGGCAGTGATAACCCTTTCCATTTACACTGTCTGCAGTATCTAGAGACCTCTATCTGCAGGCCATCTTAGCATGACTGCGGACCTATTTTCCACTTATGCAATGTTTTTGTAAGGCCCAAATGTATTTACAGCAATATTTTTTGTCTTGACATAAAAACATGAATGTGAGTAATTTACTAAGGCCACTTAGTTTAAAAATATTTGCCAAACTGGAAACATGCCACCATATGCTTGGACGGCAGAGTTGACAAAGAGTTTCATCATGTGTAAATATTTGAATTTATGGGAATAATTATATGTAATTATGCTCCATAGTTCAGTAATTAGATTATCAAGAATGGCTAAACATTTTAGGCTTGAAAAAAAACATTTTTCACACCACACACTTTTCAATGCACACAGAAAACTCGTACCACATTGTGCCAAACAAATTGTGTTTAAATGTGTGTCTTCAGGAATAATGAAATATTTAGAAAATACAGCATCATAGTATTTAGTATACTGAACATTTTCCTTGTAATTTTAAGTTTGTACAGTTATCTCCAGCAGGACTCACACCATTCTTTGTCAGTCTTGTTATTTAAACATTTTTATTAGATGTAGGGTTCTGACAGATAAGCTCATAATAAGAAATCTTTGTTTCTGAATATGAAATAAGAAAGTAAGTTTTAATTCTGAGCCTGAATAGATGCTCCAGATGCTAAAAGACATTTTTGATCACAGAGGGAAAAACTTACACCAAATTAGCCACAATGTTAAAAGCGCTAATGTGAAATGAATAGCATTGATCATCCTGTTACAATGCAAAGTTCTGCTCGGAAACCTTGAGTCTGAGCATTTATGTGGACAAAACTTTGACACATACCACCCACATAAACATTGCTGCAGACCAAGCACACCTTTCCATGTCAATCTGTGGTAACAGCTGCCTCCCGTAACAGCACAATGCACCCTGATACATTACAAAAGCTGCTCAAGAACTGCTAAGAGAATGCAGCAAAGATGTGAAGGTGTTGACCTGGCCTCCAAGTTCCTCATCCCAAGTATGATGGAGCATTGGAAAGATGCACCAGAAAAAGCTAGAGCTTCTGAAGTCCCACCCAGCAACCTACAGCACCCAAAGGATCTGCTGTCAACATCTGTGTAGAAGACAATCATGCCCCAACAGGTCAGAGCTGTTTGGCAAAGATAAGTGGCATTTAGATGTTCTCGGTATGTGTTTTTGTTGTTATGTTCTGACAAATAAATATGTACAGGGGGTCCTCGACTTATGTCAGAGTTCCATTCCTATGGATCAACGTAAGTTGGAACTCCACCGACAAAGTAAACAAAGCCGCTACGTGCATCACGATATTGATCAGTTATTTGGAAAACTCATGAATACCAATGACTTTAATGCATGTATGAGTCCTTTTACAAGAAGATAACAGAATATTCTAACAGACTGATGTTGTTGTTGATGTTGAGGTTTCAATATTTATTATTAAGTTTGAGATTTACCTAATGTCAGTGAGCATGCCATGTTTAGTTTACTCGCCTCTGATTGGCTGAGTGTCAGCAGTAGTGTGTGTGTTGCTCTGTGCCGGTGTGTCGAGCGAGAGAGAGCTGGGAATGGCGGCTAATTCTGGAGCTAAGTTATAGGTTTTTTTGTAGTTATTTTGACATTTGTTTCGCTTTGTTTTGAGCATGTAATTGTAATTTCACTTCCAATGGAGATGGCTCTCCTTTTCTTCGAAGCACTGCCATCAGAAGAGTCTGACTTACACTTGGGAGCCATAATGAAGAGCAAAAAATTAGTAAATGTAGCTCAATCCAAGGTGGGTGGCATACAACCGGCGAATGTAAACAAAGCCGTCCTATAGCACATGAAAATGTTTGTCTGCTTCACTCATTAACTAATTCCATGTAACCAGTTCTGACATAACAGTGAAATGTTATAGGTCGATGATGTCGTAAACCGAGGACCAAATGTATTCATTTTTATTGTTCAAGTTATGGCAGCATCCTCAAGCGAAGGAGTTTAAGTATCTCGGGATCTTGTTCACGAGTGATGGGAAAATGGAGCGAGAGATGGACAGGCGGATTGGTGCGGCGTCAGCAGTAATGCGGGCGTTGTACCGAACCGTCGTGGTGAAGAGGGAGCTGAGCCGTAAGGCGAAGCTCTCGATTTACCAGTCCATCTACGTTCCAACCCTCACCTATGGTCATGAGCTTTGGGTAGTGACCGAAAGAACAAGATCGCGGATACAAGCGGCCGAAATGAGCTTCCTCCGTAGGGTGGCTGGGCTCAGCCTTAGAGAGAGGGTGAGGAGCTCAGACATCCGGAGGGAGCTCGGAGTAGAGCCACTGCTCCTTCGCATCGAAAGGAGCCAGTTGAGGTGGTTTGGCCACCTGATTCGGATGCCTCCAGGGAGACTTCCTCTGGAGGTTTTCCGAGCACGTCCGTCTGGGAGGAGACCCCGGGGCAGACCCAGAACTCGCTGGAGAGATTATATATCTCGTCTGGCCTGGGAACGCCTCGGCATCCCCCAGGAAGAGCTGGAAAGCGTCGCCGGGGGGAGGGACATCTGGAACGACCTGCTTCGCCTGCTGCCCCCGCGACCCGGCCCCGGATAAGCGGAGGAAAATGGATGGATGGATGGAAGTTATGGCAGCATACATCTGCATACACATCCGATGTTAGTATCTCATTGTGGTCATGTTTCTGGTCCCTTAATGAACTTAATCTTGCTTTTTAACTCTTCGTAAACAATGGACATATCATTTGTTAAAGGTCTGATTATCAAAATAAAATGGCAAACAATGAAATAAAACCTAATATTTTCGTTGTCCCCAGAGTGCTGTTCAAGACATGACTAGCGAGTCTGTTCATTAAATGACTAAGTTTTATAATTTTACTGTGCTAATCTATCACAAAATCTCCTTGAATCTTTACAATCCACTATTTCTATAGTTTGCAGCATTCAGAGTCGCAGCTCTTTGCTGATGTGGTTTTCAAATTAGCTATTAGTAGATATCAGGCACTCCCTCGACCAGGTTCCAGATCTTTTCACAACATTTCTAGGAGGAATCATGCTTTTGTTTGACATTTCTCACTAAGTTTTAGCTTTGCTTGACTCACGATAATCTCATGCATTGAAATCCCTGTCCCCAAAATGGTAAACTCAGTTCTGTTAAACACAGTAAGTTCCCCACAGCAGCAGAGTTTTGCCAAATTTTTACAACAATAACAATTACACACAGGAATGAATGACTGAAGAAGTTTGGTCATGTTGTAGCTTCATGAGGAATGCCGATCTAATTAAAGTCAGCAGACCTCCAGGCAGTGGAGATGCTGGCACATGACTTGTTGTTTTCTCTCGTCTAATCTCTCTGTAAGACCAGATAATTAATGGTGCTGTGGCAGGGGAGCCCACAGCCATTAATGGAATGGGTTCAGCTTGTTTACCCAACTTACTCCTTGTCCTGTACTTTCCTAATGAGGATGTGAGCAAGGCCAAGCCATCACCATGGTTATCAGACATTTGGGGCTGTGGCATCAGTCAGGAGTTCCTTGTAGACAAACACAAGGCTCTAGAGAGGAGTAATGAACTATGTATCATGAAACAGGAAGTAGCTTCTGTGGCCCAGTAGCTGCAGAGAGAGCTACTGTTCATTAGGATGAGCTTTGATACAAGAACTGTAATTTGGCATTTTTTCATTTTGTTTTGTTTGCATCGAGGAATAACAGTTCAAGAACACAGTCCATTTCAAAAATATCCGTATTGCTTCAGCAAAGGAAGCAAAATGCTTACATGGTACCAGTTTTTATCTTAGACATGAATGACTGCATCATTTATTCAGGCATGCTGGTGAAGCTTTCCATTCAGTATGTGTTTGCTGATAGATGACAAGTTTGTTTCCAGAATCCCATCAAGTCCTTCCGTCGGACAAGTAGCCTGCAGGTGAACAGTCCAGCATTGAGATGAGAGATGGGCCGAGGGCATGCTTGCTCCTGCGGGGACCTCGCTGTTCAAATCCCCCTGCAGAGCGACTTGCTGACAAAAGTCTTTGATGAGGAGCTGTCAGATACCGAGATAGTCTTGCATTAACCCTCAACACATCTGAAAGAGCACAGACCTTTGAAACTAAGAAATGTGAAGAAAAAGTGACACCTATATGGCACATACTGTACATACGTTACAACTGTGTCAGAGGGTAATTAGTGGTTGGCTGCAGCTTGAATGCTAAAAAGGTGGTCTTAATGTTGAAAATGTAAACCAACTGAGAAAAAAATATGTGTGGGAAAGTGAACAAGAATCCTACTTTCCTACCTCAGTGGTCAGTGTAGCCTAGAGGTGCTCTGTATCAGGGAGTAATTGCTCTGGGCAAATCCCAGGTGTAAATGCCTGTTAGTACATAGAAATAATAACAAAACATAGTTGTTGCAAAAGAACATTCAAAAAATTCCCACAGAGTAAACGTATATTATTTATATTCAGCCCAATGACAGATGCAGTGTGTTACCCTGATCATCTTGCTATAATGCGATGTCCTGCTGGGAAACCTTGGGTCTTGATATTCATGTGGATGTTCCTTTCATGAACCACTGAAAAAAAAAATGTGGCAGACTATGCACACTCATACATGGCAACTACACTTGCAGGCCAGTGCACCCACACCGCAACAACTGCTCAGTAACAGCAGAAGGAGGGTGAAAGAGTTCAAGTTGTTGACCCCACCTTCACACTCCCAACATCCCAACCTGATTAAGCCTTTTCCCCCTGTTACTGCTCTGGTACAAACCTGAACACTAGGATTCCCCCTGAGATTCTATATCTGCACCACAATTGCTCAGATTTTTGGTGGCATGAGGACGACTTACACAATAATAGATATCTGATCTTATCTTGTGCCTGATGTTTTGGGTTTTTTTTAAGAATTTATTTCAAAAACCTCAACCTACTGAGCGTCATCTGTAATTTGGCACCACAAGCCTTCCTGAGGCATAGTGCTGCTTTCATAGCCAATACTCTCTGCATTTGCAAACATTTGTCTCTGTACTTTCAAAATTGCCTTACTGTAGCAGAATAATTACATTTTTTGTGCAGATTTTTTTATGCCATGGGAACACAAACTAGATCAAATTCTGCCTAAATCAGTCTGCTCATTTTTGAAAAAAAAGCCAACAACAAACAAAAACGGGATATTTTTCGGTGCGTAAGTAGTTATGTGCTCGCTGGGTTTCTGCAGCAGGATGTTCCGGCCTGTGCCAAGTCCTTCGTTCGCTTTCATGTTCATTGTTGTACCCCGTGCCTAGCAGCAACTTCTCATCAGTCTGCTCTTTAATTAGCGGAGACATTTGCCTCTTTTTTACTCATTTTAAATGTGTTATATTGGCGCCGGTCAGAGGACCTCACACTGCGCTGCCTCTGGCGTTGGCTTGATTTGACTGGCTCATCAAGGGAGGAACATGGTTGCAGAGAAGAAGAGTCTGTAGGCAAACGAGCTCAAACCTGACAAGTCTCCATGCCATCTCCTTATTTAGATGGCTTTTTGTCACTGTTAATTATCTTGCTTTCATGCTGCAGTACTACCGCAAAATAAAGAAACAGGGGTTTGAAGCCAACTGCTGCCCTTCTAGTCTGTGCTCATGACAGCCTGAAGGGCCCAAAGCACTTTTTTTCCCCTGCTGTGGTTACTCAAATGAACAGTTTCAGAGAAAACCAGGTCAATGTACTATGACTGCCTCTAAGGAGCTGAAACAAGAAGATGTTATTTTCCTCTCAGTCCACGGTTAAGCACACAGAGATTTTTACAAATTTAGACATATGAAGCATTTTGCTGTGGCTTTTTTTTTTTTTACACTTCAAGTACAACAAACTTTATTTCTCTCGCTGTGTCACTCTGAGATGTTTCCACATAAGCTCTCTGCCATGCGAGTTGGTACAGCTGCCTGGCTTCTTTGTTCAGTATTTGGTTTCATTTTAACTACATGAAAATGAATAGTTAAGCTGGTAAAAACCGCTGGTTCATTAGCCCCATGCCATGAATCATTTAGCTCCCAGCGTCTTCATTTCATTTGTTTTAAATTGTTTTTTTCTCCTACTGTTAACAAATCTGTTGTGCCACCTACGACAATGTATTGTGGCGGAATGGTAGCATTTACTCCAAACCAGCTAGTAGGAAAACACACTGGAGCAGCATTCAGTTTTGTTTTAGATCAAAACTATTAAAACGCTATATCACAGTCTTGTTCTCTACATGGGGGAGTGAAAGTAGGGATCAGGTTGTGCGAGCAGTAAATTCTCATGGAAAAGCCTTCATAATTGGCTGATTAATCCCAGACTTTTTGGCTTGCCCTTTCGCATCTTTTACTCCCTCATTTTTACTTTTTGCATATTTTTTTCTGTTCTCATTGGTTTTCTCTCGTCCACATCTGGTGCTGTCTTATAACGTGTGCAGCTCTAAGGTGGATGGAGGCTATGGTTTATAACGGCCATAAACTGGCACAGAGGGCACCAATGGAGCCCCGTCTTATGAATCACTGCTACAGTAATTTGCATTGACCATCATAACTCCTGCGGAGCCATTTCAGAGCTTTGCTACAGGGAATGAGCTTGAAGGTACTTTCTATTACAGTTCAGAGAAGCAATCCATTGTTGGAAGGTCTTCAACGAAAACCACAAAATAAATCTGTGACTCCAGCTTTATATTCTTTTTTAAATTTAAGGTGTTTTCTTTTTTCTTTTACTAACATATTCATATAGTTATTTCAGTCCTTTCACAAATAATCATCTGGCATGATTCATGTCCTGCAGTGATCTTTTCTGAGTGAAAAGAGGTTAAGCTGCTTAAACTCTCTTTTTATACCAACACTTTTCTTATTCTTATTATTGCAGTTTGGATAAGATGAGAAATAGGCCTCAAGTAATCCCACCAGTAATTAAAACTGTATGGCACAGATTCCTTGGTGGAAGCAGTGACTTTTTTTTTAAAGATGGTATGTGGAGAATTATCTCATAAACATATTGCTGTAAATTATGTTTTAACAGAAACTGCATGATTAAAAAGAAAAGCGTGTGCCTGTAGTGGAAGGATTAGATGCAGAGATTTCTGTGTGTGTTTTCATTTGCTCTTGTGTGAAAGTTCCTCAGCTGGTTTATGACGGTGTTACTGAAAACCCCTTCCAGTAAATCATGAATTTTTATCCAGAAAACAATTATTCTGCGCTATAAAAGTTGGGATTAATCATCAGACATCAGAGACGCACCAATCTGATTCACTGGATTGGAATCTGCGCCGATACTGACCTGATTAAGCGGATGAAGCGTCTGCCGTGATGCGAGAGATTCATCATCAATGTCATTTCTCTGTCACTGGTATTAAAAAATTCAGTCACATTCATTCCACTTGGGCAGGCTGCCAATTCATATGAAAATATTAACCTAACATTAAAACCTTGGAATTCCATTCCCATTTTCTAATTTGTTGGATTTTTTTAAAAAAATTTTCCATTTTGGGAACAGAAATTTTACGGAGGCACCTCTCGACTGTTAAGCTGACTGTTGCATGAGTTTGCTTTGGATTTAACATCTGATTGATCCGAGATGGACTGTGTTGTGAGATAAAACCATCCGTATTAAAAACATGAATTGCAGTCTTAAGTTCCACATGCAACCAGATGCTCTCATGAAGAGGTTTAAAATGTGTCTTCATATTTGCAACAGTGTCACTTGGTATGACTAAATAAGCCAACAATATGGCAATTTCTATAATTCCATATGTTCACACCTGTTATTTCAATATCTCACATAAATTCTGTGCTTTTTTTTTTTGCTGCTTTTTGGCATTTTTTTCACTGCATATAAACAGCACAAGCTGCTTGTTATTGTCCATCAGTCGCCAAATCTCTAGTAATTCTGTGCATTCAGTCAGTCAAGTTTTATCCTCCTTCCTGGCTGTCAAAGCCTACTGCAAGGTGGTAAAAATAATGTTAATGTGTAGTTTTTGTAGCTAGTCTTCAAGTTAGTCGCAAACCTTATTTAGTTTATTACTCAGTTTAGACAGCACCTTGAGCTTTCTCCTTGTATTAAATATGCTACATAAATAAATCAATTACTTTATATTTCCTGGTGATGGATTAGTACTCTGCAAATATCCCAAGTTGAAGTATTCAAATTGGTACTGGGAGAGAAAAAGTCAGAACAGTGCTTCCCTCGTTTCGAATTATTTAGTCGAGATTTACAACAGATACACAAATGTTTCCCTGCTGAGTATCTCTGCGATTTGAATTCTCCTTTTAATCTAACAAGATGTGACTTTTTTTGTCTTGGTTAATATACAGACTGAATACATTCGGTACCTTAGAAAGCCTTTTGTTGTTTACATTAATTTGCCCTTGCAAACAAATTCACATTCCTTCAGTAAATACAGTCTTCCTCATTTGAATGTTTAGTAGCAACCTTCAAGAAGAGTCGACTTGAATTAGTTTACTAACTGCACACTGCCGGTGTTTGCAATGTTTGCATTTTGTCATGCTATCAAATGTTTCTTTAGGCACGTATTTGCTAATGCAGACCCGAATGTCACGGTATGTGTTTGAGAAACCACACACATCTGTCGCACTGTGATTGCACTGTGACCCTTTGCAGGTCCAGCAGTTGGGGGTCATATGAACTATGTGGGAGGTGGGCTTGTAATGTAGACAGCGTGAAGGGTCTTCTTTGGGTCAACACACACAAAAATAGCTCACACTCTTGCCCCGCTGCTGTTGAATAGGTGGGTCACAAGAGGAATTTGAGGTACTTGGAAAGCTGAACATGTCTGTGTGTCAGCAGGGTCTGTCTCTCATAATTGAAAGTCCTTGATAATCTTTCTGCAATGTCTCAACAAATCAGTGGCATAATCTACATTACTCCAGCCTCCAAGCATGTAAGCCTTTGAAACCTTGGTTAATGTTAAACGAGGCTCTTGGCCTGATTTCTACATTATTAAATAGATTTTATTAACAGATTTTCTGTGAGTTTTTGTCTGGCCTACAGTTTGTACATCTATGTCCTTGGAAGGAAATATTGAACTGAATATCAATTGAGTGAAATAACCTGTTTTTTAAACTCTTGATATCAAGCTTGCTTGAAGCAGTTATGTCCAAAGATCAGATTATGTAGGAGTTAAATGTCAGACTAGCCTTGATGGCAACTATTATCATTTCCATCAGTTCAATCACAGGACATGAACCCTGGGATTGAGTTTGGGATATTGACGGTACAAATTATTGGTGTTGCAAGGTCTTTTGTAATGTTAGCTAAATGTGCCCAGGCTGGCTTGGGAGCATTTTCCTCAGCCGTTAAATTGTAATCTATGGACAGGCTGATTATCCTTCTCCTTTACGGCAGTAATAGCATTTGTGACTGGGCCATTTGATGTTTTGAAGGGTCGATGATTCTCTTCATGCCTTTCTGTGACTGTGGCCATCAATTCAAATGCCATTTGTCTACCTCATAGTGAAATGAAATAGCATTGTATTTCCCCTTGCGAGGTTTGTTTTAATCCTTTCCTCCTGTCTTCTTTACACCTTCCTCCAAACGCAGGATGCAGTGCGTGCAGCTGAGAATTCATCACTAGCTTTAGTGGACCACACAATGTTTAGTTTTAGCTACCGCACTGCATTTCTGCTATACTTTTTCCACCAGCAGGTCAAAATGACAAGAGGAAGGAATGGAGAAGAGCTGAAGGAAGCACTCACTTTTCTGCTCAGGATAAGGCTGATAAATGGTGAAGTCAAAAAATGCAGAAAATCCAAATTTATCATCTGTTTGTTTGGGAGAAGTGTTCACTAGAGCGATGCCGAGAGCTTGTGCTGGTGTTTGGACATAATTTAAAAAACAGTAGCAAACCCTCTCAGACTGACTGATGGATTGTGTGGCCTGGCCTCATTGCAGTCTTACATCTACTGTCTGTGTTGTATCTTCTTTGTGTTGAGTTTTGGAAAACTTAGAAGTTGATCATAGAGAATCTAAGGACAAAGTGAACAATAATTTAGAGTGGAAGCCATCTGTTTGTCCTGCAGCATTACTGATTCACCGTACAACACACCACATGGTTTATTTCTCTTTGTTACAGAGCGGCTTTAACAATGATTCACTTTGCCTTCTGTTCTTACTGTCATGAAATGACTCACTGCTTTGCTTCAGCATGTATTCTTGAAAATCCAGGGCATCTGAATAAATCAAATAAATGATTGTTGCTCGTTGTTCATGTGAGGGGCAGACTGAACTGCACTCACGATGGGGTCATGTTCATTTTAAGTTGAAAAATAGTGCATGCTTGTTTTTTTCCCCTCACATTGTGTTTGAGAATTCAAATCCAACTTGGCTGGACACTCTTTGGATGCAAAAACCAATCATGTTACACAACAGCACCCAAAGTTCTTCTCTGATCATTGATTAAACCTCTAAAACGTATCCCTGTGGGGTTTTTTCCACGAAAATGATCCCTTGTTGCCTTAAGATGTGCTAGATGTAACTCTGTATGTTGCTTCCGCTAGTATATAAAGTCCCCACTACATCTCAAGCACACCAGCTCACCTACGATTCTGCTCAAACACTGTAAAACTACTCTGCAACATATTGGCAAGTTATAATGTAAGTGTAATAATGTAGGGGTGCCACTAACAATTATTTTTCTATTGCTTAATCTGTTTACAATCTTATTGATTAAACAATAATCTAAACAATGACCTTTTCTCTAAAAAAAAATTGATCAAATTTTTAATTTAATTCTGCTTATGTAGTGCAAATTCACAGCATATTTCATCTCACAGCGCTTAGTGTGTTAGTGTCTAATAGCGACTGACCCTATGAGCAAGCAGTCAGCAAGGGTGGGAAGGAACAAAAACAAATTAATAAAATAGGGAGAGGCAGAAACGGCCTCCAATAGAACTGGACTCAGGGAAGGCTGCCATCTGACTCGACCGATTGGGGTGAGAGTGGGACGAGGGGGATGGAGGATTGCAGGTGTAGAGCAAGCAATATGAACAAAAAAATGAGCATTTTTGAGGTTGGTGAGGCCAGCGGCTAAAGATCAGAGATGTGTAGCTCCTGATCCAGAGACAGCCATGGAGAGAACAAGCACAGGACATGATTGTGCTACTTTTAGCCTATATTGATTAAGTCGGCTAACTGCAACAGAACTACATTAATTCAGCCATACACATTCCAACCACAGACTGATTATAAAGCAAAATCATTAAATGGAAAGTCTCACCCTGTGGCAGGATTGGTTCCTTACATTTGTTATGTATGAAACTTCAGAAGCCTGAATGTTTTTTGGGTTTTTTTTGAGACTGCTATTGGGATTCTGCAGTTTCAAGGTGGAAATAGTCAGCCACAGCATTGACTGCTCATTTCACCCATGATATGTTTTTCAGGTGAAGGTGAAAAAGGAAACCATTTGATCTTCACCTTAAGGGGTCTTGGAGATATGCATGAGCAGTGACACTCAAATCTGCATGAGTTTAGCAGGAAAAGTATTAGACATCTCAATTTGTCCAAGGTCTGGTACCATAATCAGACTCTCGAGGCAGAGCATGCTGTGGTTAAAACAGTTTGCCCCTGGGTACAATTCAGCTGTAGAGGCAACAGGGAAAATACAAACAAGCACAAGTCAAAAGGCAAGCAGACGATCATCACATCAGGCACAGTCGGGAAGAACCGAATAAAGACTGAGCGGTTTCACAGACAATGTGGCAGAGGGTGACTAATTGCAGTGCTGTATACTGAACACACAAAGCATACAAAGAGCTGCTGTTTACATGACAGACACTGAAATAATATCCATTAGGGCTGCAGCTTATGATCATTATCATTGTCGATTAATTTGTCGATTATTATCTCAATTAATCGATTAGTTGTCAGGATTCAGAAATATTCTATTCTATTGTTTGGTCCGCAACCTAAATAAATTCTGTTAACTGCCACAGAACAGGAAAGAGACGAATTGTTGGCTTTTTTCCTGATTTTTTTGTTTTCCTACTGATTAATCGACTTAATTCTTTATCTAAATAGTTGACGAATTTAGAGCTGACCAACTTCACATGCCATTGTTCCTGTAATTTCTGACATAGTGTTAATTATATAATCAAAATGATCCTTAAAAGTTGATAAAAGATAATACTGAAGTGTCACCCAGCCTGAGAAAAGAGCTGTGAATCACTGGTTTGCATGTAATTTAACTAATAGTATTCTGCTCTATATTTTGATTCACAGTTGACTGACTTTCTTGTCTTATTTTTATTTTTCTTACTCAGGTTGTGACAAACCATTAGCAAAAATAAAGTCAAGCGGTGGTGTAAAATTCAAACACACTCGAATTTGAAATGTCATAGCATCACTGTTAGGTTTGCGAAGCTGAAAGCTCAAAGACTCACAGCGAATGACAAGCAGCCATCTGGCTATCCTTCTCCCTGAGCTTATTCACTAACTGCACACTGGAATAGCTTTAAAGGAGAGAAAGCCTCTTCTTTTGAAAGAAGGCTTTTGGCACTAAAGCTCTCCCTTGTGTCATCACTCGGGGGTTATAATTCATCCTGATTCAGATTTCATCATACGTAATCATCACACTCATTTGGAAAAAAAAAGAAAAAAAGAAAAAAGACGTTAAGCTCATTGTGCTTCCTGTCTGATTGAAGAGAAATTCCAGGGAGGGCCCAGAGCAGGAGAGATGCTACAGAGGGGGATTAGTACTTTTGTTAAGACAAACTCAAACGGCTATTGTACTGGTGGCATGCTGCAGGGTGGTCGCGCTCAGGGCAACAGTGCTGGGTGGTGTGGACACTGATGGAATTACAGGTGGTGTTATGATTTTATCATATACAAATATTACAAAATTAAAAGTTGTAAAAGTATTAGGACGATTTACTTTGCACATATTTTGGAATTCTTGCTACAAATTGACTCACAAGTTCTAATTTCACTCATGATGTGAATCTTTATGGTCTAAATTTAACATGTATACAATGAGTGTTTGCAAATGTATTCCCTCAATTAACAATACATCAAAGTCCTCAAAATGCAGTTTAGATTTTGAAGTATGTCTCTATAGCATTCAATATTCTCAACAAAATAACCAAGAAACAAAGAAAAAAAGCTTTTTTGTTATGCAGTTTGATCAGATAAGATTGATGGTGGCCTGCTAACTTAAGAAAACAACATCAGCAGTCAGCTGTCATCACATTTTGGTTCGATGCACAGACCATCCTTTCTTCATCTGAGCCCCACTCACTTCAAACCAATGAGGGGGAAAAAAACAAATCAGAAATATCTGAAGTGAAATAAACAAAACTACTCTGACTCTGGCCAACAAAATGGGTGTTAATTTAGGGCTCCATCACTCATAACGAGGACCTGATTGAGAAAGCAGAATTCCAAGGGCATCAGTGACACATCAATCAAGCAAAATGTGTACACGCCCACACAGATCTGAGAAGCAGCATAACCAGCCAAAATACTTAACACTTGCAATGTGAAGGGGCTAAAAAGGAACAGAATTTAGCTGATATTGTCCATATCTCCACTTTACATACTGTGATGAATGTCTTAGCAACGAATAATTTATCTCCATGTCTCAGAGAGGTGATGGAAAACATTAAAAATAACAGGAAATTATTAGATTTTTTTCCTTTTGATGTTAAATATTCTATCTGGCTGATGCGACAGAAACTGATGCAAATGAAAACAGTGGACGCAGCAATAGAGCATGAATGAGAAACAAAGGAAGGTTGTGTTACATGTATGGTGGGTAATATGAGAGACACATGGTAACTCTAGTATTTTGTGCTAGCGTAGCTTTATTCAATCTCTGAAGCTAAGTTTAAAGTGGACATTTGACATCATTAGGTGATGATTTGCTTCATGCTGAATGTGGAGACTGATATGCATTTCAAAAAAAATGATACCCTGTGCTTTTCAGTTAGAAAATCAAGTTTCCCTCTAATGTGATTTTCGATTTTAAACTGCCAGAATACCTGTTGTCCAATAAAGCTTGTGTCAGGAGGGGAACTGGCAACCTTCCATCATAAACGTTTTATGATTTCTGTCTCTGACTGTGCTCTGCACCGTAATTATGACCAGCAGACTGAAGCAATGAAGTGGTCCAAAGCAAACCGAGAGAAAGTTTTATTCCAGGAGCTATGTTTGCCTTTATTTAAGCAGAAATCTTCTGTGTGTATCCACACGCTAATGTCAGCTTGACTCAGAACTCTGTTAAATCAAATAGTTTAGAATATTAAGAGCTACTAGAAGATGTCTGAATAAATTCTGAGTGTGCCAAAGCAACTTCTGTCTGTTGATATTTCCTGTTCTAATTATACATACGGTAGTTTAATATATATATTTCATATTAAAGTACATTTTATTTTGAAAAGCCTCTGCCATTACAACTTGTCAGTGAGAGGTGTAGATGACACACTGTGAGGTAATTTATGAAAAAAAAACATAGAAATCCTACAGCAAGCAGACTCCCACTGGGTAAAGAGGACAGAAATGGCAACATTTTTATGTATAATTTGTTCATGTTGAGCAAAAATTGTGAGGAGACATGGTTAGCTGCAAAAATCAAGTCAAAATTTACCAAAAATCTGAATTTTACAAAAATTCATAAAACTTAAACTGCAGCTGCATAAAAACTGTAAAAGATATCAATTTACGGATCTAAACGAATAAAACTTAAAGCCTTGTGAGCTGTTTAAAGTTGAAATGAAGTTCCTCGTGTAAAATATGTCAGAATGAACGGTTCCAAAATGACTAGGTTTTGGCAGTTGTCAGCCAACTTCACATTCATTTTATGGGGATGTTAAATGCAATTTTGATGCAACAGCCTGTCACTGATGAGTAGTTGGAGGACAATCAGAAAGTCTGTACAGTTTCTTGCTGTGATGAATTAGAGATTAACCATGGCTTATCATCTTTCTTGACCGCACAGTGGTGGTCAGTGAGGTGACTGAGATGGACTTCATTGTTCCTACTGGCAATGAGAAACTGTGAAAAACAGTCTTCAGTCTGCAGTGAAGGCGGACTCTGTCTTATTTCCTCCATTCTGGCATAAAGACGGTGCAGTTGCCCCATCACACACACTGGTATCAATAAATGTCTCCTGTGGAGCTGTCTTGTACACAAACAAAAATGATGTTTACATTCAACGCAGTGTGTTTATCCTCGAGGCCTGGCAAACTACTGAATGTATTTCCACCCTCATAAAACATTTGCAAAGCCACATGTTTTAAAATTTACAGTGTTTACATCTGTATTCGCTTCCTGTGGCCTTCTTCCTTCTTGTCCCTTTGGTCAGTGACACATAACAAATCATGGAAAACTTCAACCACGGTGGAAGATGAATATTCTGAAATGCTTGACTTTTTATCATGAAGCATCCCAAATGTTGTACCTTTTGTCTTTTACGATAAAAGAAATACGTGTAGATCTTGCACTTGATGGAAGGATATTGCCGAGCTGATTCTTTCTCATCTGAATTTGCCTTTTCGTCCCTTTGCTTACACGACACAGACCCCACACTGACCCTCTCTTCCAGTTACTCTTCTTCTCCTCCAAAGCCTCTCATTAGCAAATCCTCTCTGCCACAAAAAAACACATTGACATCAATGAGATGTCCTCTTCAGCAGACCGCAAATGGCTTCACCCGCTATTAAACCAACAGCTGAGCTTTTTAACAGTCATTATCATAGCAGCATCTGTGTCGCGCTGACATGACATGCTGTAATAATGACGCAGCGCTTGTCCATATAGCCAAGGTCCCCTTGTAGCTCAGACTAATCGTTGTTATCATGACCAGAGAGGTATGACCGGGTAAAAACGGGAGAGAGGGCAGATGGGAAATTGTGTTTCAGGCCACGAGCTCAGACTTTACAGGACCTTTGGGACACTGGAGGAGCACAGGGGCTCTGAGAGGGTTCAGCCTTTTGATTTTATTGCCCCCTACCATGAGGTGCACTTAGATTAATTATACCAGGCTTTTGTGCTGCATGCAAAGGGCAGATGTCGGTGCACAGTTACACACAACATCTACTAAATTTACCATGACCTTATCTACTGCCATGTTATCGTCGAGCACATATCCACAAGCATAAATGCAAAATGCAGCTGAGGCTCGGGCTTTTGACAACAGAAAACAGATTACATGGCAAACCAAAGATTTATTAGTCGAGTTTAATGGAATAGAGATGAGTGGATGGGGGATTTAAATAAATTAACCTTCAGTGGATTCCCTGAGGCCTGGGGGGGATGACGGAAGGAGACGAAGAAGGAATTTTCTCCTTGTCACTGATGTAATGAATACTGATGGCATGATTCTGGTCTGAATGCACTCTGATCATATTCAAAGTATAAGTAAACATGAGCTCATGCGGATGGACCAAAGATGCTTGATGATGAAAGAAAAAAACAGATGATGAAAGAAAAATGTGGATGATGCCCAGCCGAGTTAAATTTTCTTGTCTGTGTGTGTGTGTCTGTGGGAAATCATGATATTTGCCTCACAAAAAAGGATGATAAAAGCAGAGCATGTGGCAAAGTTGGAGAGGAGTGAAGAGTGAATAGAGAGGTGTTACTGAGGCGGACTCATAGTGAATTCACAGCAAAATCTTGTCATAATAGGCCCGGTGTGACTGAATAAAGATATTTGAAAACCCTGCATGATGTAATGCAAAATATCAGAGACTGACCTTCTGAATGCAAAATGTCAGTGGGGATGTGGTAGCACTCATATAAGTATCCAAAAATATTTTTATCTAGGTAATGCCGAAAGCTAAAATGATATGCCCTGAGTTAGACACATACAGTGTTGTGATGTTTTGTGAAAGAAGACTTATATTTAAATGTCATTTCCTCAGCTGGGAATTTATTGTATTTTCAGCTCAGAAACTAAAACTTTGTTTTCTTCTTTCTGCATTTTATTATTCTTTGTTATTAAATTCATGAAAGATTCTTTATCTTTGTGGTTTTGGATTAAACGATTAAGCATCTATCCATCCCTTACCTATACACCGCTTAACCCTCATTGGAGTCCATCCTAGCTGACTTGGGGTGATGGCTGGGGACACTCTGGACAGGTCATCACAGGGCTACATATACAGACAAATAATCACACTCACATTCACACCTTCCGGGCAATTTAGAATCGTCAGTTAACCTCAGCATGTTTTTGGACTGTGGGAGGAAGCCGGAGTACCTGGAGAAAACCCACGCATGCACAGGGAGAACATGCAAACTCCATGCAGAAAGATCCCAGGAAGGCCAGGAAGCGAACCAGGGATCTTCTAGCTGCAAAGTGAAAGTGTTAACCACCACGCCACTGTGCAGCCCATTAAGCATCTATATTATTTTCCATATTTGTTGATAAAATAATACATCCTTCCTGTGTTGTATTTTCCACTCTAACATTTATTTCTCTGTCATTTTATTACAGTATCAGAATGGCACAGTGATGAATAAACGCTATATCCATGGTGTCAATGAAAAAATAGCTCTTAACATTTTCAAGATCCCCCTTCAGTCTTTACTTGTGCTAAAGCTATACAAATGAGGCAGTCTCACACCAGCAATCTCATTCACACAGCTTCTGCTGTCTCAATAAATGGCTTGATACTATAAAATCCGCAAGTGGTCTCTTGTTCCCAAACAGTCTGCACAAAGGACAGTTAACAGAAACGCATGCTGTGGTTTCACTCTCTTCTTTAAGCCTATTTTCACAGAAAGGTGTCGATTTGATAAGTCGTCACTGCTGGTTTTGGAGATGTGTGGCTGTTTCACTGTTGCATGCAAAAGTGCATGTGGCTGAGTGCGATACAGACACAACAAAGGGAACTTGTAGGCGTGTGTTTGTGTTTTTGTATGCCGCTGTGCACTTATGTGGCTCACTATGCTTGGATGCATGCTCAAGTGTGTGTATGTCTCTGTGTTCGAAAGTGACTGTGTGTGTAATGCGTCTCACAGCCTCACTGTGTGTACAACATAGAGCTGACAGCTGGCACAGCTGAGATCTTCGGTTTTCTGCATTCAGATCTCTATGGAAACAGTCAAACTGAACAACAGCAGCTGGTACAATTGCCAACAGATACCTGTCACTATGGGTTGTAGTGTCACTATGGATAGTCTCTCCTCCTCTGCATAGCCAGTTCTTTTATACCTTCATGGCAGTGTGCAGTCCTTCCAACATAGTTCTGTTTACAGCAAACCTTAAAACCTAAAGGAAGAGTATGCTGATCTTTATTCTATGTATCAAATAAAATCATTCTTAAGTCCTAGGAACTGAATGACTAATAGGTTTAGTGTTTCGTTTGAATTTAAGTGTAAATTGGTGACACTGAAAAGGGTCACACACAAGCTGTAAGCATCATTTTGACAGACTCATCTTTTAAATAGATACTGCTAACATGTGGTTGGTGGGTTATTTAGACATTCAGTACAGTTACAGAGCAACATTAGCATTACTTTGGAATTATGTTTGTGGCCAAAGGACAAATTAAAGTCCAGCATTCGCCCTCCATTATTCTCTCTCTTTTTGCCAACAACTCTTCAGCAATTAAATGCTCCACCAGTTCACCATCTAGTCACTAACGCTGTCGTTCTGCTGTTTGATTGCTGTGCAGGTAGCATGCAGTGGCTTTTTAAAGCTTTTCGTTAAAAACAGCTGCCTCCATTTGGAAAGAATGCTGGTGAGAGCAGAGCGAATGAACCAAAATAGTAAAATTGGGACCAGCAAAGGTGCTAAAATGCTCTCTACAGCTGAGAGAAACTGCAGAGTTGGATGGTGATGATGATCTTTGGGTTCACCAGTTCAAGTGACTCACTTCCTTTTGTCCACTGTTTATGAAAAATATTGAGTGGAGCTTTAATTCTTATTAGCTTTTTTTTTTTTTTGCAAATGAGAACTGACTAGGGTTTTGTTTTGCTATTTTTTTTGTTTTAAAAAGCTGTTTAAATGGTGGAATTACAGACAACTGTATGTTTAAACTAGCTGAGTGCTGCAGGTATGTAATCCAAACCAAAGGATCATATAACCATCTTCTGGAGTAGAATCACAATCCATGATCTTAATCATAATTCTCCCCATAGATTTAGCTGGACCGATGGGATCAGATAACTGATATGGTAACCTGGATACAAAGCCTGCTGATTAAAATCAATCCAAAAAAGCCACCTCATAAAGCTCTTGCTTCCTGTTTTTGCTTCGATTTGATTAGGAAAGTAATGATGCTTCCTTCGAAAGTGTACTTGCTGCTAACCAGCTAGATCCGACAGGCCTGCCATTCCTTGATGACATTTAGCTGCCTTTCATCGGTTATCCCACCCTGAGTGGAGTTTAAGACATGCTTGTATTGCTTTGCAGCCTCAGTGATCAGATGCAGTGCAGGATGGTGGAGTTGGAGTCCATTTAAGGGATGAGGAACTCACCGGAGAACCGGCTGAGTGAAATAGAGCACCTCCACTACTGAGACCTTTAATGATGCAATCATATGCAAAACTAAAATTATCCTTGATACAAAGTCGTCAGATCACCCATCCCTATTGAGTACATGCAACCAATGTCCTTTGATTATAATTAGTCCGTTTCAAAAGTAACGTTGAATGTGAGAAATCGCATGTAGGAGCTGAAGGTTAATCTTAAAGTCCAGAGCATGAACTGCAATCTCTTTTCTACAGTTATGGATGTACATTCAATCTATTCTTCAAGTTAAAACTATTTGCTGTTTTTTTTTTATTTTTTTTTTTACTTTGACATCTTTCACCGTACTGAGTAGCTGTAACTGTTATTTGTGGTATATCTAGATTTCCTGAACGCACGGCCCTTTTATGTCTTCACTCGAGGCAGATGTTGTGTGGGCAGACTGAGAAACTATTGATGAATGTTCTTTCACATGTCCTCATTGGTCCTGGCACGCAGTGAGGCGCCCACTGTGCTGAGATCGACTGGATGAAGGCTGTCCGTCTGGTCGTGGTTTTACATCTGGAGCCTAAGTGTCTAATAGATTCATTAGATGTGTGTTACTTATTTATTATTTTCATTTTTGACACACTATCTCAGCTGACTATGTGTCTGTGAGGATATAAATTCATGAAACACTAAAGAAAGAAATCTTTTCTGTCCAATGTGAAGTTTGTTTTACTGCCTTTTCATAACTTTGTTTATTTTTTGCTACTGTGTTGGTCCACACATGATTGTTTCTGTGACTAAAAATACTCAACCAACAAGTGAAAAGCCAACTTAATATCAGTCTGAGAGTGCTATTAATGCCCAGTATATCAAATCAGCTATTGTTGAGCCAACTGTGCGGTAGTTATCTGCCACTCTGCATAGTCTGCTAGTTTTGTGGCTAGCTTGATTTTACAGCTATGCATGTGTGACTTTCAACAATGCAGTGTCTTTGACCCAGACAGTTAGGGCTATGAATAGAACAATGTGTTGTTCCGCTGGTTAGCTTATCTATCAGTAGCTCCTAAAGGGTCTCATGACTGGGTTTCATGTGCAGACCTCCAGATATGGGAACATAGCTGCTGCTGGTGACAGGAAGCTAATCTTGGAGCCATCACCGGCCTTGACACAACCAGAAATATATCACTTGAACATGACCAATGGCAGCCAACCCTGGAAATGGATTATCAGCACATAGATTAATACGAGCGGCCACACTGCACCCTGAACCCTCAACTGTGACCGAATGTGACTTATGGCCCCCGTGACCGATATAATTTTTGCTAAAAGCATGCCTGTCGTTTGCTCTGTCACCTTCTTCCTTTGATATCTTTGTTCAGAGGCCAGGAAACGGCTAATTCAAGTGATGACAGAAAGGTCATAGATGACTGAGTTTAATTTCGGGCTTTGTTAAAGGTTACGACCCCTCAGAGGAACTTGTTGCAAAAAAGTAGCCTTCAGACAATTTGCTGATTAAAGATGACCTGAGAAGTGGTAATTTATTGCCCTTTCTCCAATATGGGACAGTAATAAAGTGATATTACTCTGTGGCTAGGCAGTTTGATGGTTATTATGTCCATTGATAAAATGATAATATCTCTACTGGTGTCTAAGGGGTATACAAAGAAATTAATTCCAGATCACAGTTGCAGTTACCCAAAGCTATAAGATTAATTAACTACTGAAAGGTGTTATACTCATCAGTCTAGTGTTAGAAACTAGACCTGAGTTCATGATTTTCATTCAAGAGTATGTTTCATAACAGCGGATGTGACTGCCTGATAAGAGACATGGCACCTGTGTTAAATACAAAAAGTGAACAAAACTCTTTCTTTCCCCTGCTCTGGCTTTTTACAGCATCTACACTATTAACTGGAATATGTGTATTGTAAAGGCCAAGCAAGACCTGGAACCTTGAAAACTCCTTTGAGAATAAAAGAAGCACAAGAAAGCTTAGTTGACTTTACTGTTCCGAGAATGCATCCCTTGCTCGGTATTAGTCAGTATATTCATCGGAAAAACACTGTAAAATGAAGGTTAGTAGCTCTGAAACTAATTTTTGTTGACAGCTCTTTCCTCACCGCAACCCCTTCTGATATGTGCCTCTACAGCAAAACATATAATTACCTTTGAGCCGACATCGCCAACGAAATGCATGTAGTGATTGAATTTGGTTTAAATGGATTCGTGGTGTATATTTATGAGGACTGCAGCTGCATAAAACATGTTCTATCCCATATTTTCAAACAGTGGTGAGGAGAAGTCTTCGTTCATGCATTAATTCAAATTCTTCCACTATGTTTGATATTTTTCATTGTCAGAGCGGTCAGATCCCCTGAACTGCATGGACAAATAAGCACGGAGGTTCTGTAGAAAGTTATTTAAAGAGAGGAAGAAAACAAATCAAAATTGCTCAATGATGTGTTAAGGCTATGTCTCTGAATGGGCCTTTATCTACTTCAGATGGATGACCACACGGTGATCTAACTGTATTCTTTACTAGTTCACTTTGGTTGTTCTGCGTGTCAGCACCAGTTCTCCTTGCTGGACACATGCTTGCAGATGCACATGAGTTCACCTGCTAATGTGAGCCAATTTTCTGCCGTTTAACGTGTTCACATGTTTGTAACGAGATCTACTGATCTATGTATTTACACAGCTAATTTACCTCCACAGACATTGTTCCACAGAGCAGACAAATTGTGCAGTGGAGAATATGTTGCAGCACGGAATTATAAATCATTTTAAAAAGGGGGATGGAGGGCGTACAACTGGTTGTGATATCATAATGCAGTGACACTAGTTCCCTCAAACATTTTCAATGTCAATTTGTTTTGACGCAGCACCAAAGAAAAAACATTCACTTCCCCAATTTTGAAAGAGTTGAAAAAAGGCGCTCCAAGCGTGTGTGCAGAGAATTGACCCCGCAGTAAGTGGGATATTGTGTCCCAAATGAGGCGTCAAAGCAATGGAAATTGCATGCTTTCATTTGTTGATTGTGTATGACATCTCACAGAATCACAGCCCTTCACGATGTCATCTTTTTTTTTAATGAAATGTAAAAATTGGGGGGAAATGATCATCGCAATTTCCGAGAGCCGATGGTGACATATTGTGACTGTTCAATTTGTCAATGTAACGCTGCAACAGGCTTTCAAAATGCATACAAAATTTAATTTACAATGATGCACACTGGTGGCAGACAAAAATATTATCAAAGAACCTGGCTCTAAAAACTATATTTTTAGTAAAAACAAAACAAATATTCAAAAGAGTGAAACCTTCAGAACTGAATCTCTATATTTGATTTCAGGTTTCTTTTAGCTGCAGGTACTCAGGACGGGTAGGAACCTAGAGAGTATATCAGCCGTACTGTTTCTATTGTGCCGTGGATTTGATGGCTGCAACTTCAAGTGTGTGAAAACAATGGCAAAAAAAATTACATGGGACATAACACCACTTCTATGACTATGAAGCTGATAGAACAGATTTTTGCTATGTTAGCCTACATGGTGAAAGTTGCATTGAGAAGACCTTAAAAAGGCAGAAAAAATGGTACTTGTTGCCCTTATTGACTTTAACCAATGAAAGTTTGTGTTCTTTGAGTTCAATCAATTAACGTCAGAACCCACACATCAATTGTTTTCAGGGCTGTTTAGAAGTGCCTACCTTGGAGATGGTACATTTTCCCCCTAAAAGTAATCCTAATGGAGGTTCTACAGAGGCGCTTGCTGCAGTTGGAACACGTACAGAGGTTTGGGCCACCATAAAATGGCCTACAAGTTCCTGCACTGGAAAATGGGTTATGATTCTTTTGATTTTTCCTGTGATCTCCAGTGTGCACTGAGACAGTTTACAATAGGAAATGGTGTGTGTCAGCACCTTAAAGTCTGAGGACATAGACTGATAAATAAAACCTTGGACTCCTCACTCTGGCTTGTGAGTAATCACCGCCTCAAGTGAAGCAGTTCAAGGATCTCAGTCTTGTTCCATGTGCTCGTGATCAATAAGCAAATTGGGAGAAAGCAGTTACGTAGACGTTGAACAAGACTGTTTTGGTACAGAAATAGCTGGGCCTGAAGGCTAAGTTTTTGATTTTCTGATTGCTTTATTTTCCATCTCTCACCGTTGGTCATAAGCTGTAGGTAGTGACAGAGAGATTGTGGGTTCAGGCAGCCCACATATGGTTCCTCCTTCATATTAATAAGAAGTCAGTCGAGCTGGTTCGGGTATCTAATATGTATGCCTCCTGGAAACCTTTCCCTGGAGGTATTCCAAGCATGCCCGATTCAGAAGAGGCTTTGGGGCCGACCCAGAGCATGCTGGAGGGATTACGTAGCCCATCTGGCTTGGAAATGCCTCCAGATCCCCCAGGAGATGTTGGCTGGGGAGGCGGATGTCTGGGCTACCTCTCTAATCCTGCTATGATCATGACCCAGACCTGGATAAGTGGTTGAAAATAGATAAATGGTAACTCTAGATAAATGATTATTAAAACGGTATTATTCATTTCCTCACTTCGTAATTAATTTATTAACTAATCGTTTCTGCTCTGGCGTCTCTAGTTGCATCATATTCGTTCCATTTTTGTTGGACATAAGACATTTTGCACAACAGCATGTTTCAAACGTTCCATCTTCTTGGAGATCTATAGATATGTAAAGCAGAGGCTACACATTGCCATACATGTACAATAATATAGATGTATGCATGTAAAAAGTGACATCAGAGGTTTACGTCTCTGCCATGTTTGCATGGACTCTGCTTCTTTTCATAGCTTTGTTTTATCCCTGCAGCTTTTAGGACTATCCCCCTGAGAACTCCACATGTTTTAAATGATTTTCTCATGGATTGGTCCTGCGACGTTTACTCATCTTACTGATAAAAGGGTGTATCATATTCAGCAGACATTTTCTAGTGTTGTCTATGAATCTGTCCTACTTATTTGCTGCATGAGATCATTACTTTTCCTCTGCTGAGGTGGAGCCCAAGGAGAGGAATGATATCTGTTTGTTTGTTGAAAGATTACGCAGAAAGTACTCGCGTTCAAAGTTTCTTGATCTTTCTCCATTAGTTTTAATGCGTTCCTCCTTACAAGGAGCGAAATTCATTAAAAGGAGAACCTTGTCAGCCTTTCTTTACATGCAGACAAATAGTGCAGATAAGATTGGAGCAATTTTGCAAAAAGTATATAGAGGGTATTTTTGTATCCAGGTATGCAAACCTGATATGGACCTATACATATAGACTCAAGGATGTAATTTCTTGCTGTCAATTTTATTTGAGTCTCATCAGATCGTCATTTTCTGAAAAAGTCAATACTTAGACTTTTAATATTCTTACTTTGTCTCATTGAACAAATTCAGGTTTCCATGAGGCATTCTGTTTGTCATTTAAAAAAAAAAAGTAATACACATATGACATTTCACATAAGTTGCACACTTTGGGTCGAGCTGGCATCACTTTTTTTCAACACACATGCAGCTTAAGTATGGCCAGTTTTTTTATCCAGGCCAATTCCACTTTGTTCTCACTGATCCCCTAAAAAATCAATTCTCTTTTTATATTTGTATGTGAATTAATCTGAAAATACAATGGTTTATTTAAATATACTTTATTGATTTTTGTCCACTTGGATGCAGGTTAGAAGCTGTAAACATAAAAATGAAAAACAGTATTATCTGCCCAAAAATAGTGCCCATTGCAAATTTGTTAGAATTCATTAGCATTCATTTGGAGTCATGCTTGATTCCACTCCATGGTTCCAAGTCAAATTTTCACTGTCCCTTTAGAAATGTTTTGGTTTTAACGAACACGTGCAGGAAATGGCAACTCTTTAGTTGCTAAATGTGTTGCAGCATTCACTAGCTAGTCATTAAGTGTTTCTGTTGGTTGGTTTTGTGCAATTAGTATGCTTTGGGTTTGCAAAGAGGTCTTTGCCCCCCCAAATTAAGATACTGTCAAACTAGAAGAGAAAAGTTATCTCTAAAACCAAAACAATGCATGAAAGGCCCTAATTTGTTCTGTGGAGCTGAACTAAGAACAACAACGCAGCTGGTTTGCCACGGCGAGTGGCTGCTTTCATACTGTTTGTAATCATTTGATCAATTATTAATATACAAATGTTGATTACAGCAACTTGAAGTGACATAGGACTTGCAAAAGAAAAAAATTGGAATGATAGAAACTCAGCTTTAAAGCTATCCTGATGTAAAATATTTACAAGCTGTACTAGAGAGCACATTCAAGACAATGTATCACGCTTTCACACTGACAGATTATCGACACTCATCAACCATCTCCAACAATGAGTCTTTGTCTTTATGGAATTCAATCATGGATGATTTACCCTGTATCAACATGCATGTAGCAATTTGATTGCAGGGGTGCTCAGATATGTCTGTTTGGCCTGGCTGTATGCCACCTTAACCTGATCTTGCCTCTTTTTAAAGTGTTTGGATTCCCTGGAGAGAATCTGAGCACTACCATGCGGTCTCTGGAGTTAAGGTGAAGGCCTTTGGAGGCTAAATACACATATCGATACTGGACACAGATGGAGAGAAGAGACATATTTTATTTGAGTCCAAACAAATCCATGCAAACAATGTGTTTGGAAGAACATGATGTTGCTGGATGATGTGAGACACAGCAGGGTGGTGCACACTTGCTACGTGCTGTTTTTGAGGCCCAGAATCTCTTGCAGAATCACGATGTTCAAACCCTCTTTGTTTTCCTTTTCCCCTTCCACAAACTGTGATCTTTTAGCCCACACCTTCCCTTTCTGTGCTCTTTATTGTCTTGAATATAAAGTTGCCAAAGATCAGTTTGTGGACTGACGGCAGAAATATCAAATCCACAAAAGAAGGTGATCTGACACTTTGCTGGGTCTGTCATGCGGCACTAGAGTGAGCAAGAGGGGAAATCCCAGACAGATGGATGTTGATGGGCTGCAGACGTCTTAGGAAAGAAAGACTGATGCAGTCAGTGAAAAGGTGTGCGTTGGTGTGTTTGATTTAACCCCAGACAGTTGTGTTGTACAGACTTTTTGGGCGAGGAATACAGGTGTGAGCTCAAGCACGCGGGAATGCTTGCATTAGTATTCACATGTGCTGTCAGAGGAAGGTTTTGATAAGGATTCTGTTTTCCAAAACGGGAGGCAACGGAGTCAAATTTAAGAACTGTGTTTACAGGAGCGGGGAGGGAGTAGGTCTGGAGGTAAACATGGCGTTGCTGTCACAGACCGTGGATTAAAGCGCTGTATGCAATGAAATACTTGCAGAGATTAAGGTGTTTCATTGTGCTTTAATTTGATCCTATTGATGTGTTTCTATTCTGAATGTGAAGTCAAGTGCTGCACCTGCAGTAATGTTTGGTGTTTGGTTTAAAATTCTGTTTACTTATGCCTGAGACCACCTCTTATCTCAAATACCAAAAAGCATTTTTATTTGTTTCATGCATGTACTTGTAGAAGGACCTGGATACACGTATGTCTTCAAATTGCACCTTTTCTGTATTTTTTACTCTTTTACTTCCATAGAAATTTGATGATCTGATTAAATGTTAAGTGTGTCAACAAAGAAATAAAAAGTTTTGACAATCAGTTGAAATGAAAGTCTTGGGAGCACTATCTGGAAAAAAAAATGCAATAAAGCGTTTTTCTGGTTCCAGAGAGTGCTGGAGAAATCTGATAAGTTACCTAAAGCAATGCCACTTGAGTGAGCGTCGGCTGGATCTGAAGACTACAGGTTTGAAAATTAAGAAAAATTGGCATAGCTGTTAGAAAGAAGTGATTTTACCAGACTCCTGTGGTGCACTTCTCATCTCCGCTTGAGGCCACATTAGCTGCTACTAGCAGAACACACTAGGATCTTCGAATGAACTATCAGAGAGAGAGTGCTACTGGGAATAAGGTTGGGCGCCAGGTTTTGACAAAGAAGAATAGTGCATGGAATGAAAAACACAATGTCTCTTGTGTCGTTGGATCAGTTTTAATCTTTATTTAAAATTGTGCATTCTGAGTTTGCTGCTGTAACTAATTTATTTTAATGAAGAAAAGACTCCTTCAGCCTTTCAGGTAATTAGACATAACAGCCAATCTGATTACTTCCTCCTGCCTCAAGGATGAAGTCAGAAGTCAAAATGATGTACCAAATCATTCAGAAAATCTGCACAGTCACTAGTAATGAAATGAACTGTTTGATGCAGCCCTGACACATTTACATGCAGCACATCTTTAGCATAAACTTCACACAACAGAGAGCCCAAATCATCCGTCTGCCCTCCTACTCCCCACATCCCAATCCAATCAAGCGTCTGTGGGATGCACCGGAGCAAGTCCAATCCATGGAGACACCACTCTGATACCTACAGGACCCAAAGAACCCACTGCTGACATCCTAGTGCCAAAACCCACAGGACACCCTCAGTGGTCACATTTTTTTTTTTTTTTGGGTGGCACAAGGGGGACCGACACAAGAAGCTTTAATGTTGTGGCACATTGGTATATATCTATGCAAAGTGCCTAAATAGGGCAAATTGAAAGCCAGCATCACTTTAAAAAACTACAGTAAACATATTTCTGTATAGTTACTATGCAGGTACTTTATTTACATGAGCTGAGCTGTGTTCTAGCTATGGCTCACCAAGGAACATAATCTGCATTTGGAAGGATATTTTGGATCTTGTGTGTTCATGCTTGAGATGCTGTTTTGCACTTAGGGGTCCACTACCGGATAACAACAGTTTTCTCCAAGGAGAAAAAAGGATTAGACATTTTAGAAAACTGTCTGTTGCTTTTAAAGTAGAGTGGAGTCAAGGGGCCATGTGGCCAGTGTTGCATCTTGCTCACATTCTGCCTGGAAAACAAATCTATTCATCAGACTAATAAGCACATAAGTTCATTATCAAAATCCCAGTCCTTCGAGGCCGCTCGTAGATTCAGGGGTTGCACTCTCGGTCCTTTAGTTTGCTGCAAATCCCATAAATCTAAATTACTCCCGGTCTGTTTTTTCATTTGCGCCAATGCAGGTGTAAAGAAAAGCTATCTTGCTGTTTATGGAATGATCCCTTGTTTCCACTTTCTGCTGCATTTTGAAAGTATGCAGTTAGAAAAAGCACCAGCACCAAACCCAGATTACTTTGAGGCAGAGGATCTAGTAGCTGATTGTTGCAGAAATAATAAAGCAAAGGGTTGACGGATAGATGGATAGCTGGTCAGACAGAGGTACTGATAGAGCAACAAACCACATATACATGGAGGAGGAGTCCATAAAAGCAAGTGGAACACGGGACAGATTGTGAAAGAAAGAGAGAAAGGCTCCATCTGTCCTTGTCTAATAGCGAGTGGAGAAGAGGCTCAGCTGAATGAAGGCGGCTATTAAAATTCCTTGTAAACACATTATAGGCCTGGTCCTGTCCAATATATAGAGCCAAGACATAACAGTGATATAGAGGCTGGGCTGCATCCATAAATGCATGAAGCCAATCTCATGTCAGCGTCTGCGGGCAACTTTCTGTGCATCCTGATGTGCAGTAGTTACAGAGAAGAAAGCACAAGTACACACGTCTCCGAGTGGTTTGTAGGATTGGAAAAAACACACAAAACAAAGCAACAACCGAGTTTCAACAATACACATGGGGCATGTGAGCCGATCTGCCTGGCATCAGCTTGCATTTTTCATCATAACTGGCCATGCACAAACACAAAATGAAGTGAGAATGATTTGTGGTTTAGAGTTCAGGGGGAAATTTAGCAGAATAAATTACCATAGTTCGTGTTTAGAGCTAAATACAGGCAATATATAAACTCCTGCATGTGGCACCAGCAAAAGACACAATGAGTGGGAGAAAACCTTCATTATTTAAGTGGAAAAATCAGAGCTAATGTGTGCGTATGGCAATTCAGGAAGAAACAGTTTAGTTAGTTTAATGTGTAGTTTAATCACATTTTTTTGCGTGAGAGTTTTAGTTCTGTCTTCTGATTTTGTGTTCAGACATCTCTAAAGTTTTTGTTTTGTATGACGATTATCCACAGTAGCGGCTAAAAAAAAAAATTCCTCAGTAAAAAAACAGAGAAAATAATAGTACATTAAAGCCCTTCCCAAACAATTTCACACAAAGCACCAGTAGTGATGCATTTTATGTTAATTTAACTAGCGATGATCAGTTTGCCAGAGATAACCAGCTGAGCAGAGTGACGATGAAAGCAAACAGGAGTATAGTGGAAAACCTCAGAAAGCTCCCAACAAAAGTTTCTGAAGCGCCAGATAAAAAAGAAATTCAAAGGAAGGATTCCAGTGAGAACAAGATCAATGCAGAGTTTACTTAATCGGCTCGCATCAGCAGTGCTTGTGTGATTAAAACTGAATTACTGATTTAAAAAATAAGTGAAAATAATGAACCTGAAGTAGATGTTAATGTCAAGAGTTAGCTGAGAGCTCACATTTGAATAAACAGTTTTGACCTTTTATTGCTTTCCCACCATTCCAAAATTTATGTAAATTTTTAAAAATCAAAATGTAAATATACATCAGCATCTAATTAAACTGTCAGAATCACAATATTGTCAGAGATGTGAGAGGAACAAATGTTATGGCATTTGCCATTCACTCTTAAGCACACATGCCGTTAAACACGGAGGAAAACAAACACCCGAACAACAAACAAGCATGTTGTCAGGCAAAAAACATTCTGTTGTCTGAGTTTGATACCTGAAATTGCCTCTCATCCCGTGGTGGCCAATCAATAAAACTGACAGGGCCTGAAAAAGCAACATTCACTCACAGTCATCTACAACCTTTTGTATTCAGCCGACAAAATAGACACGACAGAAGCAGGGGTATTATTAAGAGCTGACACTGTATTCATTTCACGACAGTATGGGGCTGGTGTTTCCCCGAGTCGTCCTCAGTATTACTGTATTAAGAATATATTTCCCTAAATTTTCTTAGCAAAGGGGAAAATAGTTGATTTATTCTAGCATGTCATTCCCTGGGATTTGAGAATAATGTCCACATTACTGTGAACATTACTGAAGGATGTGACTGTATTTTTTGTTCTGTACTGTGTCAGACTGTTGGTTCTGAAAGAGGAGCAGAATAAGAAAAAAGAGCAGGTGAAAACTAATGTATTTATAAAGCAGAATGCCAGCTGAAAACCATTAGGTAGGTGTGGCTGATTTGCATTAAAGCCCAGACTGCTATATTATGATCATGAGTCATTTCCTGTTTCTCAGGAAAGAAATATTTTTTGGGGGGATTCAGAGCTTGTTTGGTGTTTTCCAAATACTTCTGTTTTCTTTATAGTTTATTTGATCTGAACTTATGACTGCCATTTTTGTAACTTACAGTTTTTTCTTTTTTAGTATATTACTGGTCATCATGGACTTAAACCTAGACTCTTGATTAGATATTTGAGAATCAACGAATCTTAACATTATGTGCATTTCTTGTGCTTTGTTTTTCATTTTTAAAAAATAGGGAGCAAATGTCATCATGGAGAATTTTTTTTCTTTATTATGAGTGTGACCTCAACATATATTTTATATCAGCTGTGAATAATTTGCAGTCTGTACCCCAAGCATCTCAGTGTGGGCTCAAATATAAATGGTGAAGGTACAACCATGACTAAAAGTACAGAGAACTTTAAAATGTTTTTTGTGCAAAACAACAAAACTATAGTGCATCGATCCCAAAAAATTTAAAAAAAGTATAATTTAAATTTCTTTATATACTTTTTGTCATTGCCTGACAAAAAATAAAAATGACTATTGTTATTGTTATTGTTGCCATTACTGGTAAAATGGTGACTCTGCATGTCACATTTTCAATTAGTTTCCATGCTTGTCTCCTATCTACTGCAGTTCAGACACAATGTTCTCAAATTTTTATGATGTGACTGCTGGTTGGACTTGAGCAGTTAATGGCTTCATGGTTGCTCCAAAGGGAATTTTTTTAGTTTTTGTTGACTCTGCACTGATAATTTCTTCTGAACAAAAGAATAAAAATAAAACATGAAGAAAGAAGCGTTTTGATGAAATATCACAACCCAGATGAGTACTTCAATGACCACCAGAAAGTGGAAAATTCAATGATTCTCTTTGTGTTCATGGTTTCTGGCTCTGGAAAAAAGGTACAATTTTGCCAATTTGAAAAAATAAAGTATAGCATGCCTTTCAAAACCACAGCAGAATTATGGAGTTCAGAGGCTTAATGCTATACAACAAAATGGGGTTTATATGGTGCTCTGTAACATACATATTATTATGCTGAACCACAGCTAGTAGTACACTTCCGAGTGGTCTCATCTAATGCGGTTTTTATAATCTTTGAAGGTTTTATGTGCTGTCTTTTAACCCAACAATTATGCTCTCCAATTCAGCAGCTGCAGCCAGCTGTTGGTAAGAGAATGTCTCTCTTTAGAGAACACTGCTGCAAATAGCTAGAAGAGGAAAACAAGCTGCCTCCCTTCAGGTAGTCACAGCTTTATCTCACTACTATTATGGTAGTATGGAATAAAGAAACCTTTTCTGTATAGTAGTGCACCCATGCTCCTACTGTTATGTGTTCTGCTACACAGACCTACCTATTTGGAATTGCAGTTACTCACCTTGTTGGGCCAGATGTTTCCTGATCAAATGTAATTTAAAATGCTAGCAGCATCAAATAACTGCTGCTGAGAGATAAAGTATAATCCTGTTATTTTGAGATAGTCTGAAAGAGGTAGCCTTGTTTGGTCTTTGCCGTTTTTGATTAGCTTGCCATAGCCCACGGCTCTGCTTATTGGACTGTTTAGATGTCATGAGGCTACATCAACAGGAAGCTGCTCAGTTGAGATTTCACATCCGCCTGCCTCTCACCATGCCGGCAGTCCCACCATTCAAATGTTCATGCGGGTTTGACTCCCTCATGCACACTGACCTGTTATATTCAGAATACTGCATTGTTGTCTCTGTGCACACATGCATTCACTGTAGTCTGTTTGCATAGATGTAGTCTTGCTTTGCCAATCCATTCTGTAGTACACAATGGTCTGAATGCACCAGACAGTCATTCTGTCATAGGATGACAGAAAAATGCTTTGGCTTGTTTGGATTTCTTTAAACCAATCGCAGTTTTCATGGACAGTGCGAAGACTTTGTTGTTTCTTCAAAACAGTGACAGGTGGAATTTTGGTGGTGGAACATTTGCATGCAGGGAGAAAAGCTTGGTGATTAAACTGGATAATCCACCGGAAAAAAAAAAAAAAAAACTAGCAGAGCTGCTTCACTGCATGTCCCAAATACTCGCCAAAACATGAAATTTTCAGTGTGGTTCTCTGCTCGAGGTTGTTGTTGTTTCCCGTTGTGAAGAAAATATGCAGATTGTGGAAGTGGAAGGACAAAGCCGCTTGAAATGAGCGGCTTACACCCGCATCCTACATCCGGTAAGTCAGACTAGTGTGAATACGCCACACATTGACGCAGCGAGCCTAATTTTAATCAGGGTCAGTGTGCTGTCTAATTAAAGAACGGTTTTCTAATTAATTGCATTACGAGCTGTAGAAAGAAGAGGGTCCTTCAGACAGAGAGGTGTTGCTCCATGTTCTCATGTGCTGGGGCAACACTAATTGGTCTGGATTTGCAATCTACCAGAGACACACAGGGGCTCTAAATGAACTATTATTAGTTCTTGCAGGGCACAGCTAACTTAGTGGTGGTGCTTCTGGTAAAACATGGCCTGTGGAACCTTGGACTAGTCAACTAAATGGCTAATTTTTCTCCTGCCAAAGACAGTCGGCAACAGTTTCATCAAAGACAGTATCTGTGTATCTGTGCTATTATAGATTTAATTCCAAGAGGTAGAGATAAGATCTACTGGGGAGGAATCTGCACATGACCCATCTTTCCTTCAGGCTCACCACTATCTTGTGAATAATAGTGTTGTGGAATTTCAGCAGTTTTGAGAGAGGATGAGAAGGCAGACAAGGAAAGACACACTGGAGACTCAGATGGCTTAGGTTGAAAGTAAGGTTTACTGACATCAGAAGTGATACAACAAAGCAGCAGTTCATGTGAGCAATGTTCTGAGGATGCTCTTCAACCTTCAGGTATATATTGTAGTTGGGAGGGAGGCCAGATTTAATAGACTGCCCAACGTGGAGACAACTAGTCTGGATGACATCTAACCTTGCTTACTCAGAGAGTTCTAACATATCTTCCTCATACTATAACTGTCTTCTTCAAGTGATATAATAGGGCGCCATATAGTCTGGACCTGATCATGATCTCAGACATTCAGGGGTAAAAGATAAAACAAAATTTAAAAGGTCAAAGGTGGTAACTTGCTCTAATCTTATTGGATGATTTAGGATGATTTCAGATAGCTGCTCCAAGGAGATATGTTAACAATAGTATCTCCTTGCGGTGGGTGCTGCTGTTGGTCAGGAAGGAGGTATTGAGGTAGGCTAATTGCTGTCACTTATATTTACGTGCCACTTAACATCCTCAACTAATCACCTTGCTAATTCAGAGTGCTTTGATCACTTCAGCACTCACTGGACATGTAGTTTGCTTTGTCTTATTTTTTCCAAGCTCCATTACTTTTTTCCTAAGTAATACAAAACATTTAAATCCATATAAATGCATACAGCAGTATATCAACTCCACTCCAATAATACTGCTGTAATGTTTCACGTTTATTCTGACACTCTTCACTAACATCTTCTGTCAGTTGTAAGTTCATGCTGTTCAGATCACTACAAAACTAGCCAGTACAAGCACTATTTATAAGGTTAATAGCTCAGTAAGAATGCATTTGTGACAAATTTACCACATCATGAGATGTTTTGTGGCATTCGAAATCTTTCAATAAGCTTTTAACAAGGAACTAATAGACTACATCACAGCTAAACTGACTGCTTACTGCAGTGGAGGCAGCTCAAAGGCTAAAAGCTACAGTTCCATTCAATAACCCCGCTAATTCGGTGTAGTGAGTCCACTTTGAAGATCCTGCGTCGAACATTTAAGTGTACTTTCGCTTTACACCTCTATTGCAGTCTCTCGAGTTCTTATGGAGAAAAAAGAAATGCAGTCTTCTATTTGCATGCTGAGATAGACTGTAAGATGTTTGAAATCACCAGAAAAGCTTCTGAGTGGACATTTAAATCGCTGTATTATCAAGTTTGAAAGGGAATTTTCATGCTCAGTGCTTTCAACATTATGTTCCCTGGTTGTCCAAACGTGCTGTCCATAATACCTCCTCTAAACACTCTATGTGGGCCAGTTTGATTCCTTTTCATTTCACTTGGTTGTATCGGCTGATTTTTGTACTGTAAAGGCATTTTGTTATGCTGTATGGGGAAAGCAAGAGTATGCTGGATTCTGCCAACAAAGCAACAAAAAAAATGACATTACAGGGAGAGATATCATGGTGAGGTTTTTAGCAGCACTTCACATGATGGGCAAAGCATGTCAGACAGAACCTGGGAATACTAATGTAGTACAAAACAGAGGTCGTATGAGGAAAGCAGCTAGCTTGGTCTAACAATTCATGGTAAAAGCGAACAAAAGATTGTGAATTAGTGGCAAGACGAAGTTGTATAAAGAAAATATGATGTTCCTTATTCCACATTTCTTTAAAATCTGATCCCCAACACCCTGTAATGTAGTTATTGTAACAGTATTGATAGTACAACATGGAAAAGTTAAAACCCTTTCTATTATTCTTTGTGATATTTTAGTTTGAGGGATAAGCATGCATAAAGTGCATGCATCTTTTATCAGTTGTTCCTTCAGCCCCAGATACTTCTCAGTCTTTTCCTGCTCTTTCCTCCTGATGTGGAGCTGCCACATCTACCACACCTGGCCTCTTCTGCTCCTTGTCAACCAGCACTGTGGCTGTTTGGTTAGCCAGATGGTTGAGCCCAAGACTTTTGACATTCTACTCCATAATTGGCAAAGCCGTTCCCATACAGTATCCCATCCACTTGGTTGTGCCTCTTGGTGTAAGCTATCCTAGCCTGTTTCTGTGGTCCTGTCTACTGTGGTGGACAACTGCCTCAATGGACCTGGTACTCAGGGCCTGTGGTTGTGATTTGAGCCTCTGTGCTGTCCTTCAGACTGGCTTTTTCTAAGCACTCTATTTGCTGATAGTTCATCCCATGGAGGAATTTGGTCTTCCACGATATCCATTTTTCCTCCTCATCACACTGGCATTTGCTTCTGAGATGCTCTGAGCAAGTCATCCTACATGACCATCTTCATGGATGCTTCTTGTTTCATCGTGGATCATGGTTTTGGTACTCACTTATTTTCACCGACCATCTTTTTGCTTTTTTCGCTGTTCATACAGCCTCAGGGTGCTGGATTTTGGGTGGAACCCTCAATGCATTGTGAGGAGTTTTTGTGTCTCGTCTAAGTGCCATCCATCTCCTACTGTAGCTAGCTCACTTTTTCAACTTCATGACTGGTTGGGAACACTTGTTGATGGCTTGGATCTTTTACTCTGATAGCACTGGCCTTACTCAGTGGAGGTATGTTGCTGTGACTTACCACCTTGCATCTGCATCATGTCCCCCAGTGATCTCTGAGGTACCCAGGTACTTGTTGCTGTCATGTATGTCTGCTATACTGGAATCTAATAACTCCACACCCTCAGTTCTGCTCATCTCCCCTCCCTTTGCCATCACACAGCTAAACTTATCTAACCCGTGTGACATCCTGATGTCCTTGCCTTAGACCCTGGTGAGGTGGATCAATGAGTCACTGTCTCATTTGCCCCTGGCACACAGCTTGATGGATTTGTACACGTGTATGTGTGTACAGGTGGCTGATGGTTGCGCATGTTCTAAATCTGTATTCGAAACCATTCCTTCAGATAATCCGACAAAGGGGATTCAGGCCTATGCAGAACAGCAGGAGGGACAGTGCATCACCTTGATACTTGGCCTATGGTGATGGCCTCGCAGTTGTAATCCAGTGTTGTTCTCCACAGCAACAGTGAGTTCTTGATAACATTATCAACGTGCTGTGTCAGGCATTACAGTCTCCATGCGTAGGCATTGAGTCGTAAGCTTTCTTGTGCTCAATGCAGGCAGTACTCAGTTGGTCTGCCCAGTCTTAGACTGTAGCTCTGTCAACCAGTAACTGGTGAAGTGACCCTCTGGTATTGGCTCATGTGACTACTCCACTTGCTTTGATGCCTGAGAAGAGATTTTAGGTTGTGGAGAGGCAACCCCTTCAGTTGGTAGCACTAAAGGGGTTGCATCTTTATGGGGCTCTTTGATGATCAGGACTGTCTGCCAGCCTGCCTGCCTGCCTGTCTGTCTGTCTTATATATCTGATCTATCCCATCTATCCTATCTAATTTATCTAATATATTGATATGTGTATATATATTAGATGCAGCTTCCCCTTTATAAATACTTTAGCAGCAGATGCCATTGTCCCTCTCACTTGCAGCATAAGAGATTTGATTCACCATCAACTGTAACAAATATACAAGCAGAATTTAGTGCAACATAACTCAATTATCCCCTTTAATTTGAAAACTAATGCTAAAGAGTCAAATAGTACTTTCCTCCACACCTGGATGAGTTACACCAAGCATCCAGATGTTTATATGTAAATAACCTCTCTTTTTAAATAGTCACTTTAAAAGTCATATTTGTTTTTAATTTTGTGACTAATTTTACAACACTGTACAAAATGGTGATGTGGAATATATAGCAGTGTGTCTGCAGCTCCTGTTCGTCTTCATTGGAGGACTTCACTTCAGATTAGAGCCTGCTCCCTTCCATTCCAGGTGCAACTTTCTTTTTGCCATACGCTGATAACACAGCTAAGGGTAATTTGAGACGAGTGCAATTATTTACCTTTCAGTTTTCGCCCTTTTCTCTTTGTAATTTAAATGTCATTGAATGTCCTCTTCTTCCCACGTTCTATGGTGTCTCTTAGAAATGTGAATTTATTGGATGTGGTTTTAACCCATGGCAACCAATCCGAGGGAACTAACAAAGAAAAGGTGCAGCAGGCATATTTATACAAGTGACCTTGTGACAACAACCTCAATCTCAGAGTTATAGTACAGCGTGATTCACCACAATTTGTGGATAAAAGAAAACAGATGAGCTTGGCATGGCTTCACATTTTATTTTCTCTTTTAAAAACGTTTTCTTTTATTTATTCACTGTAGTGTGTTTGCTTTAGCACCATCCACACATCCTGACTTTTCTCACACCACAGACAGCTGGGAACAAGTCTGTTTTGTATATTGTGGCTTCAGTGAAAGGATATATGTGTGTTTGTGCGTGTGTGGTCTGCTCAGATTAAAGCCTGTCAGAAAGCCTTAAGATCAAAGCCTTTGTGGAGCACAAATCTGATCTGTCACTGGAAAAGCCACACAGTTTTGTCTCCTCCATCTTCGAGGTAGAGAGCAAAGTCACTCACGCTTTGTATTTCACTCTGTCAGTTGCTAAAGTCATGAACACTTTGATTTTAAATGTGCCATTAATGCTGTGTTAAGTGTACTACTGTCATGTTGGCATAGTTCTGAGGAAAGCTAATAAAAGCAGATAATATGAAAGGTAATTTTTGGAATATCAAAGTAGTCTACTTCAAATCAACGTATTAATGACATGTCAGGAAATAGAGCTCAAAAATTCTAATTTTGTGAAGCGCAACATTACCAGAGAAATAGATTTGATGTTGGGAAGCACATTTAGCTGATCTTTTTATGATGTGATATGTCATGTGGCCTGCGTGCAACCATTCAATCAAATACCTCTGTTTTTGTTCCAGTTTTGTGCTTCATGAAAATAATGTTGATAAACGGCTATTGTGTAGTGAATGTTGTGTGTGTGTTTTATGTACTGATACAGGGTACTATAATACAATACAATTTATGAGGTTGGAAGCAAGGTTATTGGTTAAATAGTTGCTAGATACAGTTCTAATACACTGTTAATATAATCTAAAACTAAACTTAACTGACTAAGCATCTGACAGTCTGACATCATCACTGTGAGCATGTAAACATACTGAATTTAAGATCTAATTCAAAGGACTGCTGTGCCTCTAGTACTTCCTTTTGAGCTGTTCAACACTCTTGTCTTTTTTAAAGCAAGCATCGAAATGAGAACTAAATTGTAGAGCAGATCTCAGTTGGCTTTTTTTTTTTTTTACAGGTGCACAGTAATAACAGTAATAAAAATACAATCAGAAAAAACTATCATAATATGGTTCAAGTGCTGTTGTGTTGTTTCAGTGGCATATTTAAGTACTTGCATGCCACTGCAGTTGTTTGTATAAACTGAATTAAGGCTTTGTTGCACCTATAGTTGTACTTATGACTGGCAGGTCTTTTAAAATTAGTATAAAGCTGGTAGGTGGCAATCTTTGTTTTTAGCAAGGCTTATTTATCTCAGTCAGTACCCCTTCCAGTGCTACTGTGGTTAAACTTAGGTGATTCACAAAAATAGAAATGTTCCTAAAACCTTAATGGTTTCTTAGAGCTAAATTCTCTTTTTGTTTTCCTTTTCTCTTTCCTCCATTTTCAACTTGCAAGATCAATACACATCAACACTTAGTGCTATGCATGTATATGGACTTGTTTTCTATATACGTAATAGTTCCATGGTTAAAAAAAAATACTTATACTTTCTTGTATATTTGTGTCAACACTGTGCTGTTACATCAGTCACACGTTGCACAGTATTTAGTGTGTGAGAAGAGAGCACGTTTGCCACAGTGGTAGCTATAAGGGTAATCATGGCTCAACAGAATTCTACAGAGCATTGTTCTATCAGGCTAATGAGGATGGCCCAGTAATGGCAGATCTGTGATTACAGATGATTAGTGTATTCCTGTGTTGGCTACGACTCCAGTCTCTGTAAGCTGTTGCTGCTTGCTAACTTGAAGTCATCCTCAGAAGGACAGACAGCTAACTGATGCACGTTTGCAGCACAACAGCTGGAGCTTTGCATTTGCTGGCTTAGAGGCTTTGATTGCTCCTAGCTCCGGGTCGTCTCCAGCCTTAGTCAGGTCCTCCAACTCTCTGAGGAGGACTGATGGAGCACTGACTCATTAACAGCAATGTGGATTTAGCCTTGTTAAGGGACCCTAATGGAGAGATTTATCTCATTACATTTGGCACTTCATTAGATACACATACTGTTGGACAAATGGCATGTGCCCCTGCAGAAGCGCACACACAGGCACACACACGTATGCAACTGTACTGTACTACTTTTCATACACTGACATTCATTAAGGCGATATAATGACCTATGGCCGTGTACTCGGGGTGTATTTATAATCTAACGAACTTCAACACAGTGAGGCCAGCATCAGAATGACTGTGGAACCAGTTTATCAAACTATAAAGAAAAGAAAATCTATCATGCATGTGAGTGTTAAGTCTATAAATCATTATTAGCGCTCTATTAAATTCTATGTATCGGTAAAGACACACACATCTATCCAGATGTCTCTGCTCTCTGTGTACTTGTATTTTGTGTGTCTCTGTGAATTTCCTTGAATGTTTATATTGTTATATGCATTACCACTTCATTTCTAATTAGTTCAACAGCTGACAAAAGGTGCAGCTATTTGTAATGGTGTGACAGGGGATGGAAGAGGAAGGTGGGTCCACTGAGGCTGCAGATGTACAAGGCTCAGATTTTTGGCTAAAGCACCGCTCATGATGGTGCTAAAGGAAAAGAGAGAGGATCAACAGTCTGCACAGTTTATCCCCCTGGAAACATGGATATCTGAATCAAATGGCATGGCAATGCTTGAAGTATTTTGTTGAGATATTTCAGTTTGGGCCAAAGGAGTGAACTGACTGACCAAATGACATCCCTAGAGCATGTCTAGAAAATGCATCAGGCAACATATCATAAAATATCAGCTACATGTCCTAATTACATTTCAGCCTCTGTGCATATGTCAGGGCCTCACTTCGATTCCAGACACTCCAACCCAATAGTTATTGATTAACAGACAGCAGGTATTAAATTTTACAATAGCAGTAAAGATTATATGCAGCTGAATGGAAACCCAATTGTGAAAATATTCTGTATTATTGTAGTTGCCAGGGGTACTAATAAAGCCAACTACAGTGTTTATTAGCTGGAAAGTAATTAATGAAAAGACCACAGACATGTAGCTTTTCATTATTCACTCCTCTCCTCACCAGCGTCTCTTTTCAAACAATGCATCACAAAGACTGCCCCGGGGCCTCGTACAAACTGCTCGAATTGTCCTTTTTCTGTTGGTATCAGCATTTCACAGTCATCCAGGATGGCCTTCTCTCTGCACTTGTGATGTGGTTAAATAAAAGCAAGGGAACAGAATGAGCAGTTGAAAAGCTGCTGCTTTGTTTAAAGACCACGATTTTACTCGCTGAGTAAATCAATAGCAGGTAAATATGTGTTCTTGGTTAGCTTGACAAGCGACATCTGACTTATTGCATTGGCAGTGTTACTCTGGGATGATGCTTTTCATTTTAAAATGTTGCCTGGCAGACACCTCACAGAAGACTGTCTTTGATGAAAACAGGATCAAGCATCTTTTATAATTGAATATGCCATACCGTGTAGAGAATAAAACATATTCAAAAAAAGATAATGCAGTCTAAAGCAATGAACCTGTAATTTAATGACATGAACAATGTCATTCTCTGGACTTGTCTGTGCTTTTATTGGTGTGGCTGGCCAATGTACACTACCACCATGTTGAAAAGTGTGGGGTCACTTAGAAATGTCCTTTTTTTTTTTAAGTTTTTTTTTCTTCAATGAATATTACATTAAATTAATCAGAAATAAAGTCTAGATATTGTTACTGTGATAAACGAGTATTCTAGCTGGAAGCGGCTGATTTTTAATGGAATATCTACATAGGGGTACAGGAGCCTATTTCCAGCAACCATCACTCCTGTGTTCTAATGCTGCATTGTGTTAGCTAATGGTGTTGAAAGACTACTTGATGATTTAGAAAACCCTTTTGTGTGTGATGTTAGCGCATGAATAAAGGTGAGTTTTCATGGAAAAAATTAAATTACCTGAGTAACCCCAAACTTTTCTATGGTAGTGTATGTAAGAAAACACAGGTGACTGAGGCTTTTCTTTGTGTTTTCTACAAACATTTTCTAATCATTTAGAATCGTGGTGTCAAACTCATTGCAGTTCAGGGGCCACATGTAGCCTTTTTTAATCTCAGGTAGGCCAGACCAGTAATACCATAGAATAACCTATATTTCAAGACGATTTCAAAATTTTCACTTTGTTTCAGTGCAAAAAAAAATCTGAAAATGTTCACATACAATGAACGATTTTTTTTGCTAAATATTATGAACAAACTGTAATTTCTTAAGAAAAATAAGTGGAATGTCAACAGTATTATGCCTCAGTTTATCATTTGCACATGTGCATTACAACTTACAGACCACAGTGTGTCTAGAAAGGCACAGCACCTTTAATGACAGTTATCTGGAACTGAATGATACAGTATTTTACTTTGATCAAAGCATTTTGCCAAGATCTTAAAATGACTTTAAATTTACATTAATTTCCACTTATTTGTAGTAACCTTGACCACCTGAACTCACGTTGGCCACGTTGGCCTCCAGTACTACTGTGAGGAATCTTGGAGTTATTTTTGACCAGGACATGTCCTTTAACTCACACATAAAGCAAGTCTGTAGGACTTCCTTTTTTCACCTGCGTAATACTGTAAAAATCAGGAACATTCTGTCTCAGAGTGATGCAGAAAAATTAGTTCATGCTTTTGTTACTTCCAGGCTTGACTATTGCAATTCCTTATTATCAGGTTGTCCAAATAGCTCTCTCAAACATCTACAGTTGATCCAAAACGCTGCTGTGAGAGTACTGACAGGAGTTAGCAAAAGAGATCATATTTCCCCTTTACTTGCTTCTCTTCACTGGCTTCCTGTTAAATCCAGAATAGAATTTAAAATCCTTTTTCTGACATATAAAGCCCTTAATAACCAATCTCCATCATATCTTAAAGATCTGATAGTACCATATTACCCTAGTAGAACTCTTCGCTCTCAAACTGCAGGCTCACTTGTTGTTCCTAGAATTTCTAAAAGTAGAATGGGAGGCAGAGCCTTCAGTTATCAGGCGCCTCTCCTGTGGAACCTGCTCCCAGTTTGGGTTCGGGAGGCAGATACCCTCTCTATTTTTAAGACCAGGCTTAAAACGTTCCTTTTTGATAAATCTTATAGTTAGGGCTGACTGGGTGACCCACAGAGGTTCGGCTTGTGTCTTCATTTGCACAGCTGACTCCCTCTTGGACGTCCCTTCGTTCTGCCCCTAGTCATGCTGCTATAGGCCTAGGCTGCTGGGGGACTTCTCTTGACGCACTGAGCCCTTCTCTATCTACCTTTACATTTAATATGTATACCGTTATTGCAGTACATTCACTCTGTTTCCCCCTGTGCTATTTCTCCGAGTGTCCCTGGTCCCAGAGCTGGATGCTTCAGATCTGCGGTTGATGTTCCACCAGCTGGTCCAGTCTCCACCATGTCCACTGTGGGATGCTGCTGCTGACCTTCCTCCAGCCCTCTGCTTCCAACTCCCCTTTTTCCACCAGTCAACTCTGCATCGCCTTCACCATACTTGTTATGCTAACTTATACTGTTTGAATTTTACTGCTAGCTATATATGGAGTATGTTTAATATCAGAGCCGTACATCATAAGAGTAAACTATGAGTCAGTTTTCAATGTTAGCTTATACTTTTTTGTGTCACATATCTTGTCATACATGTATCCAAATGTGTGTTGTGTTTTCCTTGCTTTCCCACCCCTCCCTCTTCTCCCATCCCTCCCCCTTGCCCTCTTCTGTCCTTCTCAACCCGCCCGGCCAGCAGGCAGATGGGTCCCCCCTATATAGAGCCGGGTTCTGCTCGAGGTTTTTTCCCTGTTAAAAGGGTGTTTTTCTTGCCACTGTCGCCTTTGGGCTTGCTCTGGGGGTCAGGCATATGGGTTCTGTAAAGCGTCTTGAGACGATTTGACTGTAATTGACGCTATAGAAATAAAACTGAATTGAATTGAATTGAACTGAACTAACACACCATACAAACTAAAAGGAACCTATTAAGGAAAAAGGTTAAGTTGCCCTCCTGCCTTGGAAATGTGTAAAATTTATACACAAAAAATACATAAATGTTGTGGCAGTAACGTGGACTAATTTAAAATTGCAGTTAGTTTTATGGAAAAATTGCAGTTAATGTCGTTTCTGTCATTTTTACACTTTGCAAAGTCATCCCATGGGCCGTATGCTTGACATCCCTGATTGAGAACATGAAAAAAGAGTGTAAACATTTAGATAAGATTTAAAAATTATATTATTTGAGTAACTTATATTCTGACGAATTTATTTAGGTGCCATGTTGCAGGCCGCACTCTTACTGATGTGCATTTGGGCCAATAAAACTAATTTGTTTATTTTTTTTCCCTGTTTTTGGTACAATTTCTTGTACCTGATTTTATTGGTGGCCCTTACGACCATATAGTGGTGGAATATAACTATGTATCTTTGCGCAAATACTATTCTTAAATACAATTATATGCTACTTGAGTGTCTTAGTTTATACTCCTCTTCTTTTTCACAGATGTCTTAAAGATTTTCTATACAAAACATGTCACCTGTTTGTAAAATATGATGCATTGTTCATAGATGAAACTACAATAAAATAGACAATACAGAGAAAAAGTGTTCTGTCACACAAAGTACTTTTGATACTAATGCATTTCAGATTTTTTTTTTTTTTTTTTTTTTTTACAGCATTAGTAAAGCCCATTCTTCTTTAGGAAATATATTCTCCATTAGCTGAAAAACCAAACTGACATTAATCCAACTTTTCTGCTCATGCAACACCATATTTATTGTTTGGAAATAACATGCTGCCATTTAAGTCATGGCATATAAATGTCTATGTCGCATTATTAAAATCTCATTCCCCTGCTCATGACAGGCAAAGTTAACATTAGTTTTGTCTTTTAAATCACACTGGGGGAGAATCTTGATAGATTATTTTCCAATTGGTGGCTACAAAACTGCTAAGTGCATGTTGTGGGAATCTCAGGCTGTCAAGAGAGTCTCTAATTTGTGTTTATATTTTGCAAAGTGACAGATGCGCTTTAATTGCATATTGAAGTAATTCGGCATTCAGTGCATTCACTATCTGTTGGCAGGATCTCTCAGTTTGCTTTGAATGTTTTTCGAAGGTGTGACCTGATGAAGAAATTAAGATAAATACACATACCACTGTGTGCACCTTATTTTTTGCCACTCTGTTTACTTTTCACCTCAATTTTCTGTCTATCCAACACACATACAGCACATTCATTCATTCAAAAAACAAGTCAGATAAGAGAGAAAATGCGAATCCAGTTTCTGAGTGACATTTTTAATAATTACTTTTTCATTCAACTAACAGTCTGAAAATAAAATATAATAACCCCAAATATAGCTTTAAAAATTAGCTGTGGATTAACTTTCTATCATAGTTTTAGTCCCAAAAACACTTGAGAATTTTCATGTAAATAATACAAAATGTTTAAAACCTAAAGGAAAAATAACATATATTTTTTTAATTGATAGTCATCAATTAATACTGACAGTACAAGGGTTTCCTCCTGCCCAGTGTCACAGCTCTGGCATTTTAATAATTAAAGTTTTGATGAACTCTTTCCATCTGTCTCCCATATCTCATCAGACATTTAATGTCTAAATTAAAGAATTAAATTATACAAGCTAATACAGAAGACACATACTCGATAGACTAGCATCATCACTAAAAGAAATAAAACTCTAAACAAAGAAAAAAGAAAACACTAAGACCCTAATTGACTGTGCTAATAAATGTTTGCTTAATTCTCTCTGTAACAGATTTGCAGCATTTGAACGTAGAAAGCCTGCACCTAGCAAGTTTGTCTAATTTTAATTAGAGGACGTGGCATTATGTGCCAGTCAGGCTCCAATTTTGTGACAGATCCTTTCAGCAATTTCCCTTTTAATTAAATAAAATTAATTTGTGGAGAAAATAATTCTTATCTGCAGCTACATTAGAAGAATAGGACTCCTTCAGTGTATTTTAATAGATTCATGATGCTGTTATTCAGTCACTATACCTGTGTGCTGATTAAGCGAGTCTTTGCTGAAAACAGTAATAGCTATTTAATCCTGCTAGAACAATCAAGGCCATCCATCACACCATAAGTATACAGTCTTCGTATCACAAAAGTCCAAGCTACAATAAACAAATGCCTTGGAGTATTTGTGAATACAGCAGCTATGGCCACACTGGCAGGCAAAAGCAGCTTTGTAGCAAGCATTAAAATTAATGGCCAGCTCTTACAAATCTTTTTCAAACCATGGAAATATATAGCTGTATCATAATCCTACAGTGGTGTGTGTGTGTGTGTGAAGTCCTGGTGGCTGCATGGGGATTCTCACCAGCTCTCTCCCCCCCATGTCTTTCACAAACTCTCAGAACTCTCAGCTGGTGTGTTTGACAGGAGTGATGATCAAGGGAGCTGCATTTTTACCTCCATCATTAGCACAGGGGCTGAAGAACGGGAAGAGCTTCTCATTGAAGTGACATCCAGTGAAGGAGAAGATTCTGGCTCTGGCATCCACATCATAAAAGCACACCTGACCCTCCTCATAATCCACAAACACCCCGATCTTTTGAAGCATCTCCCTCCTTTCGAGGTTAATGGCAGGGCCTGTGTTGGCTGTGAGCTCGTTTCCTTTTCTCAGCCTGATAGTCCAGTATCCGTTCTTCGGGCTCAGCCTTATATCACCCTTCCTGTTAATGGACTCGTGTGCAACACCTAGATCCCACTGTGTTTTTTCTTTTACCTGGACCTCATAGTAACATTTTCCTGAGGAGAAGCCTTCCTTGGCCAGGACGTTAAGGACTTCATCAAACCTCTCTGGTTTGTTCGGGACGGACCTCTTTTGGTTGACATGTGTGACTTGCTTCCCATCTTCAGAAATGTTGAGACTGGGGTTTGCTGTGTCAGGATCCAGGGTCACATCTACAGCATGCCGCTGCATCTGTTTAAAGTTGGGATCACACAGCATGGTTATTTCTCTTGTGATTGTTGCCTCCAGTTGGTCCAAGGCGGCCTCAGTTGGAAATTGCTCACTGCTGGGAATCACATCAGACCAGTCCTTCACCTCGGGCGAAATGATGGTAAGAGAAAGGAAATTCTCAAGGAATTTAAAGGAGTCATTGGTGAGTAAAACATCATTAAGCTGCAGATCTTTCTGCTTTATTTGCATAATTTCTCCCTCCAGTTCCTTAATGAGGTCTTCTGCTTCCGTTTCATTTTTTTTCTGCCTCGTCTCAATTACCTCAGTCAGTTCAGCTTGGCTTCTCTTCATGTAGTCCACCACAGCAGTCATCACATGCCTGCTGCATGACAGTGCTTTACTTGCAGTATTTCTGCTTGCCTCCACCGAGTGTCGAATTTCGAGAATCTTCTTCTGACGCTCCTGGATCAGCTGATTCGTGTCTTTTTTTTCTAATCCCAGCTCGGTTTTCCTCGTTTGAGCCTCCTCCTCTAGAGTCACTATCTTATGTGTTTTATGATCACTGTCTTTACAGGATTTACACAGAAACATTTGATCCTCCTTGCAAAAGAGCTCCAGAGGTTCATCGTGTTTCTTGCACATCCTGCTCTCCAGGTTTGCAACTGGGTCGATCAGCTTGTGTTTCTTCAAGGCTGCAACATTTATATGACGATGGAGATGTGTTTGACAGAAGGACATGAGGCACACCAAGCAGGACTTGAGGGCTGGGAGCTTATTTGTCCCTGTGCAGAGAGCGCAGAGCACATCTTCATTTTCTGCTTGGTCAGAGTCACTATGAGATGGAGAGGTCTTGAACTGTGCTGCCATCTCAGCAATGAAAGCGTTAACTCGAAGCATTGGTTTGTTGTAAAACTTCTCATTGCAAAGTGGACATTGGAATACAGTATCAAGAGTGCTCCAGTAGTCTGTGATACACTGAAGACAGAAGTTGTGGCCACAGGGAATGGACACGGGTTTAGTGAACATGCTCAGACAGATGGAACAAAGAAAATTTTCCTCAGTCATTTGACGTGTGGCAGAGGCCATGTCTACAATACACAAGAACAGATATAAAAATGTTAGACCACCATAAAGTCACAATAGTTTCACTACTGTCAGCGTTTGAAATTGCAAAAATAAACTTGTTTACTTAAAAAAAACAAGACTGCAAACTTTTTAAAGAATGTTACTGTACCTGTTCTGAAGAATTCTCTAAAATATGGAGGAAAGTTTACAACACGAGTGAGGAAAGTTTGAGAACACAAGGCACTTTTCTTTCTTTCAGTTTCTCTTTTGGCCTGACTTTAGAGTCTCCTCCCATTTCCTCATCTAACCGGCACATGTTAACCCTTTATAGACTCTGTTCACTGAAAACCAACATTCACAGCTTTCACATTCTTCCTCCTTTCAGGCATACTTTATTATTTATGTTACGCTTCTTGTCAATGTTTCCACAATGTTAGTGTGTCATAAATCCCTCTCATGCACCAAGAAATCAAAGTTTTGAAACGGCACACCATGCCAAATTCAAAATGAGTTTGCATGCATGCATGTGCTTTCACACTTTATCCAAGTCCGTGGCTTCCCTTATGATAAACTGTAAATACTCATACTGTGCTCTATCCTCTGAGGAAACAATGCTTTTGAACACAATAGCTTCCCTGCATCTTTGAATGGCTTTGTCAGAGCTGTAGGAATCTGCGTTTGCGTGAAGGTTTCTTTGCATTAGCAGCATTCATGCATGAATTTCCAGATGCTGTACCCAGATTTATCCACAACATGCACCTTGGAGGAATGTAGGTGTGAATGTGTAATAAGAGGCTGAACGCTGATAAATTAAAAGGAAGAAAGAGCGAGATACAGTACATTGTTCTTAACCTTTCAGTGACGTAAATTAATTATTCTTCTTCCTGTTTGGTATGTCAGTTACACAAGGTATGCATGAAAAAAATAAAGTGTGTGTGTGGGTGGATGCTGAATGCATCATCTCATTGCTCCATTATTCAAACCTATGTATTGTAGATTTATTGTATAAATGTAGTGGTGCAGCCTCAGCAGTCATAAATGTAAAGACAAAAACATAAAGGGAACAAAACTTTGAAATGCTGTCATGAAACACCACGACTTAATGTATATTTGCTCAGAATTGTAAATTGTTTATAAATACAATTTTTATGCTCAGAAAAAAGCTCCCAATAGTTCTCCGTCTGTTCTCATCGGTAAATAATCGACCAACTCTGATCGGGATCTCCTGAGTCACATCTTATTCAAGCCTCACCTCAACACCCTGACTACCATAAAACATTCAAATGACATTTGGATCAGATGGAGATTCCCTTTGATCCTGGTCTGTGTGAAGCTCCAGGACTCAGGCCTTTCTTCTCCTCTGCATGATCTAATGATTAGTTCATCGAGAGATGAGAGAGGTTTTTGGCCTCCCATGTTTTTTTTTCTTCTCACTCCTTCCATCTCCCATCCACCAGTGCTTTCTTCCCACCCCCCACTTCACCCCTGTTCTCCAACTCATCGGGCTCTAACCTTGAAAGCATTAATAAGAGATTAGAGGAACTGAAAGTGCTAGAGGACACAGACCTCCCTCTATTAGAATTGGATGCCTCCTGTTAGGTGTCTGCTTGGTTTTGAAGGGAGTGTAAATCCAGAGGAAAGCCTGATCTCTACAGTGCTGCCGACAGACAAGAAAAGAGCTGTAGCTTGGACTCGGTGGACTACAGATGGATTTGTGTGATGACAGAGCATCACAATCAACCAAACACACATGTAATGTTACAGTTATCTTCATTGTAAGATTCATGGACAAATGTCTGTGGACACTCTTATCTACCTGTTGAAGGTTTTACTCCATTAAGGGGGATTTTAAGGGAAAGCTTGTACTATTATATATTTTTTTATATAGACAAAATGCACATTGAAAGAGATATTTATCCTTTCTATGCTTACTGTGAGGAGCAGCTAGACTGTAATAAATCTAAATTGAAACCCACAGTTTTGGTCCTTTGAGAAAGAACTTTCACAAGTTCAGCTGAACATTATCGTGAGCCAAATCGAGTTGGTATCTGCATTGAAACCGTCGTGTGTTGTTTGAGCACTGGCAATTTGCTCCAGCAACAAACCTACATGCAGTAGCCAAGACATATCCTTTAAGACACTGACAAAAAATGTTTTGACTGTCGAGTTTGTTCCCCTTGTGGTTCAGAGTAGTTATACAAAGCAAAGTATTACTGCTTGGCCAATGTGGGGAGGTGGAATGATAACAAAAGCTACTAACTCTCTAAAAGTACACTTGGCACGCAGTTTTTCAATTAAATTCAATACACTTCAGTTCAGTTCATCCATCTCTCATTGTCTACACACTGTTTAATCCTCATTAGGATCACAGGGGAGCTGGAACATATCCCAGCTGACGTAAGGTGAAGGCGGGGGACAGCCTGGACAGGTCATCAGTCTATCATGACCACACAGAGAGACAAACAAGCACACTCACATTCCCACCTATGGACAAATTAGAGTAAAAACTTCACCTTTGCATATTTTTGGACTGTGGGAGGAAGCCAGAGTACCCAGAGAAACCCCACACTTGTACAGGGAGAACATGCAGCCTCCATGCAGCAAGATCCCAGGCTGGGATTTGAACCGGGATCTTCCAGCTGCGAGGCAACGGTGTTAACCACTAAGTCACTGTGCAGCCCAAATCCAGTTCCATTCAATTGTATTTATATAGCACAAATTCACAACATATGTCATCTCACAGGGCTTAGCATAGTAAAGCACAGACCTGACAAAAAAAAAAAAAAAAGAAACAGAGAAAGGAAAACCCAACAATCCGAAGTTGCCTATGAGCGACGGTGGGAAAGACTGGAGATGAGTGAGTAGAAAAATATTCAAAACTATTCTTTACATGACAATGAATGAATGAATCCCGTCCCGTTTCTCTAACAGTCTTTGTTTCTTCTTGCTGTTTATGATAATACTTGAAAACATGTTTCACTAATGACAATAGACATTTTTATGACAGACAATTTCACTTATTACAGGAAAATCACAACTGAATTTCATTAAAAGATGGCTCATCATGAACCTAATTGCACAATAGAAGGGCAATGCCACTCTAAATTATTATATTTCAGTCCCCTTCAGTAGCCTGGGGACAGCAATGAGCCGGCTGAATGGATCATCTTGACATTATTTGACACCATAATTTTAAAAAACAAACTATATGGTTAAAACTAAGTTATTACAACAACTGTGATGAGAAAAAGTCACCATAATTCCCCACAATTTAGAATAATACTTTCCTTAACATAACCAAATCCACACACCCACAGGAAGGGAGAAATCAAACTTTCCAGATCTTGTTTCTGGGCTGTCTGTATGGCTGCTTTGCTCTACGATGTTGTGAGGAAGAAAAAGGCGAGTCAGTCACCTCCATCATTCTAGTTTGTTTACTGCTTGGTCAGAGCAAGGAGTTGTATTATTTCCAACCTCCAGACATAAACTTCTGGAGGGAAGATAAATAATTAGTCATGAGATGAGTTCTACCCTTCATCCATCAGCCTGGGGATCATGGCTGCTGTAGGAGAACTGAAGCCAAATGAGAGTCCTCTCCCTCCATTGCTTTAGTTCCCCTGATGCTCCAGCTTTTAGATTTCTCTCCTTGATAGGATGACTTTGAAACACTGAAAACTGTGTACGAATCCCTCCATTTTGTTAGGTTGTTCATGGAGTAACGCAGGTTTTTTGCAACTCTTGTTAAAAGCCCTGCTTTCAGCATCTGGAGCAGTCGGCAGAGATACTGCTTTTACCTTCATGAAAATTGCCTGGAAAAGTAGAAACACTGAACTGGGATGCAAGTCAGTTCAAAGTAAATCTTGTTTGAGGCAACTCATGCCATTAAAATCTCTGTTGCATTACATCTTGTTGCCTCTCAGAATTTTTCATATCTTCCGCTCTTGTAACTTGGCAGTGAAGGGGAAGATTTTAGGGTTTGTAAAGTCATATGAGGAGGAATGGATAAATGTGGGACACGACAAGTTGAGAAGTTTATTTGAAATTCATTAAGTGATAAATTGAAACCAACAACAGAAAATGAATACTGAATTCCCGCCTGACTGACACCACAGTAAAGTCCTGCTGGTAGCGGAATATATTCTCTGGGGATGTTTTTTTTATTATGTCAGAGTGTGAGAAACCTTTTTTGAGAGCTGAATGTTTTGTGAATTGTATCTGGGCTTCTCTCCTGCGTTGAAATCAGACCGGACATTTTCTTGAACCTGGAGTGGCGCCTGGAGATGTCAAGGATCAGAAAGCTTTTTCTAAATTTAAAAGCTGTTAAGCTATTTTATCTGGGCTCTTATTCATTAAGCATATGGTGACTGCTGGATTTTACACAACTATCTGAGATAGCCTCCAAACACCAGAGGAGTTAGTTTCTCTGATAGGCTGCTTTGACTGTTGAATTATTCATTTGTGCCATTTGCCAGAGTCAGTGTCCGTGACTGAAAATTTGACAAGGACTGAATGATTAAAGACTCATGGGGTAAATATTTTTGATGTTTTGGAGGTCACAAACTTCTGATAGTTTGCTGTTTGTTCATTCTGAAAAAGTGAAAAGCAATAGATTTTGGCGTAACATTTTTGAATCAGGATGTTCAGCGAAATGCATATTACATTACACGCCTAATGTTTAATGTTAGCACATAGGCCTCATCAGGAGGCCATAGAGGAAACTCTGGAAATGGGAAAAACAAAAAACTACATGTGTTCATGCTAGAAAGCATGAACATATGAGAAAGACAGTCAAATGGCTTGTATAAGTCAAAATTCTTGACACCCCTCTCTAGTCATTGATTAAACCCCTGAAAACTAATCTATGTGTATCTAATTCACATATTTAAAGGCATTTTTTTTGCAATGGAAATGATCCCTTCCTAACTTTAAACGACTCTGTTAAGCACTGTGAAACTACTGTACAACACAAGGTGTAATACTGGAGTAATTCAGTCATACATGTTCGAGCTGGAAACTGAAGAGAAATAATGTTACGATGATAAGTCCCACCCTGCAAGGATTGTTTTTTTTTTGAGACTGTTGTCTATATACTGCAGTTTCAATTTTTAGTTCATTCTTTATATGCCTTTTAGCATATAAAAAATGCCACATGGACATGTCGGCAAGGTAGAAAATTTGATTTTCTTTAATATTTCTTCAAGGTTTTCTTTGGCAGCATTTTTTCATTTATCAATTTAGTCAGTGTAGGGACTTTCTGTACATTGTATAAAACAATAAACTATATACTCTATTTACTATATAGTTTACTATTATGTGATACTTTCTCAGACACCTCATGAAGTTTTGCTTGTAAATATTAGAGCAAAAGGCAATATGCAAGTGTTTTTCTATCTTCTAGTTGTGCTTTCCTCTGACACACTTGTCAGATATTCAGGTGTGCAGACTGAGACTTGTTTTCAGCTTCTTTCTGCAAAAGTATTGGAGTTAGAATAGAAGCTGCTGCACTGAGCTGCTACATGAAGAACTGCAGGTGACTGTGGTCCACTGTCACATGAAACGCTACCTGTGCAGCATGAAATGTGATTGCAATCATTATTAACCAACTTCTAAAACATTCCTGAAACAATGAAAGTTTTAATTGGTCGTGCTGTAAACATCCCCACCTGTGGTTCCTCTTTTGTATTCTTGACAAAGTGAAATGTTTGCTGTTGTGGGATCAAACCCAGCCATGACAATATGAGGCATGAACACAACAAAGCATGACGAACCATAAACAGGGAGACAACAGTTTCCATGTCCTTCCTTTTTGGAGTTTTCACAATGACAACTTCAAGCCGGCTCAAGTGTCTCCTACGATTAAAAGGCTCCAACACAAGGCTAAACGCTAAACAACATGTGAGACTTTCATTACATCGGTTGTCAGGAAAAGGTACCCGATGTAAGCCCAGATGCTTCTTAGAAAACAAAATACCAAACAAAGGGCATTGTTATCCAGACTGAGGAAAAGTTAGGTTGTGAAGGAATTCAGTGTTGTTGTTTCTGAATCTATATGAGCATATTTGATTGTAATATTAAACTGTCCTTTCTGTAACCACCAGACTGTATGACTACTTTGGACAAAGTGAGCATCTACAGGCCAGCTGAGAATTCTCAGATTTGTCACCACAGTTCAACTGTTTTTCAACATATTTTATCCAGTTTTATCCATTTTTACATCACTGTAACTTTTGCCACTTTGTGTTGCTCAAATAAAATAACCAGTCAGCTGAAGACAGTGGATTTCCATCCATCCATTCTCTATACACCGCTCCATCCTCACCAGGGTCGCGGGGGACACTGGAGCCTATCCCAGTCGACTCGGGCGAAGGCAGGGGACACCCAGGACAAGTCACCAGTCTGTTGCAGGGCCACACACACAGACGAACAACCACACCCGCATTCACACCTACGGGCAATTTAGAGTACTCAATTAACCTCAGCATGTTTTTGGACTGTGGGAGGAAGCCGGAGTGCCCGGAGGAAACCCACGCATGCACAGGGAGAACATGCGAACTCCATGCAGAAAGATCCCAGGAAGGCCAGGAAGCGAACCGGGGATCTTCTTGCTGCAAGGCGAAAGTGCTAACCACTACGCCACTGAGCAGCCCGACAGTGGATTTATTATGCAAATAAACAAGTGTTTTAATTCATTAAGGGACCATCAGATGTGTCACCAACCCTTCAAATATCGTATATCCTTTAAATCATGTCATCTATACTGACGTGAAAAAATATTGTCACCTTACACACTGAACCTACAAGGTTTTTTTTTTTGTATTTTCAGAATAATCTCAAAGTGTTCTGTATATAAGAATTTCAGCATACTTTCTAAAATATGGTGTCTTTTATAATAATTAAAATCTGAAAAAAAATGGTAAAATATTCCATAAAATTCTTTAAAAAAAAGTATAGTGTATTTAAACACCAACCATGAGCTAGGTGATGTAGCAGCTAACCTTTGCTAACCGGTTAATAATCAGATCTTCTCAGGCACTGCTGTTACCTCATGCTAATTAGCTCATTGGCTAGAACAGTTTATGTTGCTTAGCAAACATTAATCATAAAAACAGTGTTTCCTAAATCTAGATGCTCTATCACTAGTGATACGTTTGCTTATACCTTTAATTGTGAAAATGTCAGTGTTACTCATCTTAGTGAGCTTCGACATGATCTTCCATTTCCAGACTATGATTTTTCTGCTTATTGCCATACCTACCTCTGAAATCCTCTCTCTCTGTCCATACATCTCTTTTTTTGTCAGTCACTCTCTGCAGCTTCAGCCACATTTAATGACTCACAGCTGCAGCCCTTCCTTGGCTGTCACAGAGGGGCTTTTAACAAGGTCCTGCACTCCTTTTGCTCTTTCCTCCTCATTTTAACATGCTGCCACCGCTTTCCCCCCTCTCTCCTGTAATTTCGCCTTTCTCTGAGGGTAAAGTGTACAGGTGACCGACTAAAGTAGAAGAGAGATGGGAAGTGGTTAGAACCTTTTTTTTTCCTTTTATTAAACAGGAAACTGCACATTTCTCAGGCCCCTTCAGGCCTTTGGAAAGACACATTGCTCAGAATTTGAATTTGCTTGATGAAAAGTCATGTAATGAATAAGAAAGTTCTATTTAAATAAATAAACAAACTAGTTTTTGAACCGTTATGCATTTCCCTGAGTTGAATAATTACGTGGTTGAAATATTGTGACAATCACCATATTATTGATGTGATTTTTGAAGCACAAATTACTAGAAAAATAAAGGTTCCCAGCTTGTCAGTTGTAGAAATGTGTTGCTTTGATTTGTTTTCCGTGACAGGAAAATTAATCTTCCTGTTTTTTTTTTAAATGTTTGTGGACTTTTAAGTATGTCAGATTACATTCTAGGAAATTGCAATGGACATATAATAAATGCATTTTGGGGAAATGTGTCATTGAGATATTTGTTAAGAATAACTATTATTGTTATTTTTTTAATAATAGAAGAACATCTGCCACTATGGAAGACAGAACAAGCCCAATCCTAATCTGCTGGAATGCTCTCATAGTCAATGAGTCGTCTTCATCCACACCTGGTGAATTCTCATGAACAAGCTATAAGTGAACAGCAATTATGTACGAGTTGAGCCTATATATTAGTCAACTTTGAGGCTGAGATTGACTGGCTTCACCTCTGTATTACTGTCTGTAGAGCATCTAAAGACCAGCACCAAACCCTTCAGTTTAGTAGCTCTAATTGACTGCAACAATACGTGAAATAATGATTTTGTAGCTTGTAACTGCTTATCAGTGAGGAGATTATGGCCGGTCGTTAATTTATCGAGCACAATTAAAAAGAAATAATGTTCTTACAAGCAAGTTTATAACAAATTGAATGCATTTTTGAAGGAATATTGTTGGTCTTTCGCAAGTTTTCACATTTACATGGTTGGCAGGTGCTATATTTAATGCCATAATAACCTCTTTCTCCTCCCAGCTCCCCTCCCTTCAGCTTCATGTTCTGTGCAGGAGCACAAATGTCTGTAGGAACTTGCTTGCTTCTCATTTACAGAGCCAGAATTTGTCTAGAACTTATTAGAATTGTTGACTGCAATTGTAGTTCTTAGGAGGAGGTGTCTCTAAACATGATGTTGTATTAGAAAAATAATCTTGTCACTCTCACAAATGTGTATATATTTATTTATTCCTCATGTTTTGGATTTGTTAGAATATACACTACTGTTCAAAAAATTTGGAGTCACTAAGAAATGTCCTTCTTTTTTAAAAGAAAAGCATTTTTTCAATGAAGATGGCATTAGATTAATCAGTCCAGACATTGTTAATGTGGTAAATGATTATTCTAGCTGGAAACGGCTGATTTTTACTGGAATATCTCCATAGGGGTACAGAGGAACATTTCCAGCAACCATCACTCCTGTGTTCTAATGTTACATTATGTTAGCTAATGGTGTTGAAAGGCTAATTGATGTTTAGAAAACCCTTATGCAATTATGTAAGCACATGAATTAAAGTGTGAGTTTTCATTAAGAACATGCCTAGTTGACCCCAAACCATGTCGATGTACAGTATAATATACTTTTTCCTACAAGAGCATCAGATAAGCTCACACAAATGTCTATGAAATAAATTATGGTAAAATATTATATACATTAAATATTATATTGTATAATCTTGTATCTGTTTATTCAGTCAGTAACCCCACCTGCCACCTTCTCAGAATCTCACTCCAACTGGTAGCTGAAAGATAGAAACCAAATTATGGGATGCACTCCTAGACAGTGTATGGATTCACTTCAGTAAAAGTCATTGTATTTGTATTTGACAGTTATAAAGTTACATTGGATTAGGTTACTGACCACATTTTTCACAGATAAATATTAATTGTATTTGACTGCATTTTTAAAATGACCCTCTCAACCCTGTAATTGAAGCGCATATCAGTTAATATTAGAATGCGTGTATGTGTTAGTGTGCATTTCTAGATGAATGGAGATCTGATGTCCTTGGGCTTATATTAGTATTCATGACAAACAAGGAAATTAAAGCCAACTAAATCACCTCAGGCTCCCTGCATTTCAATTATAGACAGTATAAAAGAGTTATTGATCCATAGCGGAGGAGACACACGGAGAAGCAGAAAGATTTTTAAATACTCATCAGTCGTCACACTCGTATAAGGTTTAGTAAATCTGTTCTTTAATTGATTTCTGGAAGGAGGCAAAAGCCGGCAAGTTTCAGAAAACAAGTGAAACAGTTCAAAGTGTTGGTATGCTCGTGTGAAATACATTCCCCATGTATTCCTCTGTACTGTTTCTTCAGTAATCTATGTGGTCCTGCAGTGCTCTCTCAGAAAGCCCCAGCGGTTTCCGGTGTTCCATTATCTGTAAGATGCAGTAAGGAGTAGGGAGGAGTGGCTGCTCGGGTTCATTCAGTGTTCCACCTGACTATGATAAATGTGAGAGACCCAGTTCACACCTCAACCACAGAGCCTTCCCAGTCCACCCCTCCTCACCCCTTCCCTACCACCTCCAGCTCCTCTCTCAATTGGTTTAGCAGTGGGATCCAATGTGCTCCGCTAACCATGCAGCACAGAAGCTCCAGAGGTCAACTAGCTGCCTTCCAGATGTCTAGTAAGCCCCTGGCTCCATGGATATATTACTGGACAACCCGGTCTCACAAGGATTCGTGAAACTGTTGTACTGGATGGGTCTAGTGAGAATAGTCCAGGAGTCCAAAGGGTCAAGGGGGACAGAGAAGGACAAATCTGAAGTGACGGGTAATATTTCCTGCTTGGAGCTTCCCCGCAAAACAATACAAAATAACTAAGAAAAACAAGAAGAGACACAAAACAGACACAAAGAGATGCAAAATGACAAGAACAAGACAGAAAATGCCTGCAGAGATGCAATACAACTGCAACGTGATGTAAGAAGAGAGATAAATGACCACGAAAAGCACAAACAGCACAGCCATTCCTTGTTTAGATGTTTTGTATTTCTTTCACTCTGGTGGATCCTGTCTTGATCTTATCTATAAGGGGTGGTTGAGCTTTTACATGTCTGTGCCCAGCAGCCTGTTGTCTCACCATCCACCCACGTCTAGTTTCTTCCTTCACTGTGTTTTTTCTCTCTCTCAGTTTTTGTCTCTCTCTTTTCTCTCTATTTCCTGTCCTCCTTGTGTGCCGTCTGTCTCCCCTCAGTGTCTCTTGTAACGCCAAACGGTCTTTGTGAAAGATGGGGGAGATCACAGAGGATTTCTATCTATCTGACCCCGATGTGCCCTTCATCTTCCTCTCACAGCTTGATCTATCATACACAAGTGCTTTTTATTGTTGTTTGGCAGCTGGCTCTTGGCCCATGGCTCTACTTTCCTCCCTCTGCCCCTCTCATTATTGCCGTGTGCCTCGCTCTGTTGGGAACGAGCCAAACTATTTGCATTTCCTCCATACGACACTTTTGTTGTTGTGTGTAAAACTGCACTCAGCCTCAAAGCCCCTCGTATTTCTGATATTGTCATACAGCAGTCTTGTGATCAGGTAAAGGGTATTCATAAAGAAATGCTGTCACAAACAATTATCTTAAACACTGCAATCCTCCACCCGCCCCTGAAAAATTTATTGTCAGTTCTTACGGAGCTTTCACCGAGCACAAACTGCGGCAGCTCACCGTGGCAGTATTATGATGTTTTAGAAGTCTGGTAGGTTTAATTCAAAGACACTCCACCTATTCCTTGATGCTTATTTTAGCTGCCTCTGTCACTGTCTCTCCTTGACCCTTTAGAACAAGAGATATCCACTGTGCTGAGAAAATGTAATCATCTGCTTGACAAACTTCTCAATGTGACAGAATTAACTTCTACCAAAACAGGAACTGGAGCATCTCTTCTTCACTCTGTCTTGAGCTCTCTCTCTTGTGATCTTTTCCAACTCAAATGGCAACTTTATGTTTTATTTTTATTATTTCTCTCTACTACACTGAACACGATGTACACGGGACTATTCTCACAATGTCATAATCATTCTTCACACTGTTTTTTTTCCCCCACAGCATGTTTATTTGTGTAGAGATGAAACTGATAATATATATATAATGTCACTTTACACAGACTAATGCAGAAGCATGCTGTCTCATTTAAAGCACATCTACACAACACAAGTTTATTCACATCTTAAAATTGAAACTAAGCCCTCAATAACAAGAATTCTAATTAAAATCAGCCATTGCACACTCTAGGGTAGATTGGACAGTGGTCAAAGTGTGCAGTTATCTCTGGCTAATCTCACAGGGAACTTGGCAGTGACGACAAGTCTCGTCTCTTTGAAGTGTCAGTTCATGTATATTATGAGGCCTGCAGGGCATTGTAGCGTCGCTGTGTTTGTATCAACACAGCAGACACTTTGTTAACAGCCTTTTAACAATCCCCTGCTACTGCTTATGGGGTTCTTTTACCCCCAGGTCTTTGTGTAATAAGGAAAGGTTGTTCATTTAATCTGAAGTCACTGCAGCAAATGATTAGACCGTGTAGCATTTAACAACTGCTGTACTGGTACAGTGTTGGCTAGAGCTTAACTGGCTATCATCTAAACGGGTGTCCGCATCTATTTTCAGCATATATGTTGTAATCTGTATCATGACTGTGCATTTCCTGAAGACATTTGCCTTCATTTTCAACATGCACTTACCTTTGTGTAAAACATGTCCTGCACTCACCTTGCTTGAACATATAAACAGAAAGAAGCTGTGCGTTTATGAACAGAAAAAATACATACCATTGCAATAAAGTTAAAGATGATCTCTAGTTTTATAAGACATTTGCTCCTACCCTCAGTGTTTCATTGGCTAAAGTACTGGAATGTTGTCTTACAGTTTCTCAGTTTTTCTCAGTGTCAGTTTTGGTCAGAGTAAAATCTCTGATGCTCATGTGTGGCAGCTATTTTTTTCATCAATTTCCATTCCCTCATAAATGGGTTTACTTTTACATTTTGCTCAGACAAAAGTAAGGAACAAAACAGTAAGTGTGGATGGACGTAAATGGTTTGCGTGTTTTTAGGACATCAGTGGGCCCAAAAGCCCATCCAGGGAATGTCAGACATCCCTCTACCCAGCAACATTTTCCGGCTCCTCTTGGGTAATTCTAAGGCATTCCCAGGCCAGATGAGATATATGATTCCTCCGGTGAGATCCGAGTCGACACCTGGATCCCAGCTGGACTGTTCGGTTAACTTTCAAAGGAAAGTACCACAGAGGCATCCTAATCAGATGCCTGGACCACCACAACTGCAGGAACTCTACTTCGAGGTCCATCTGGATGCATGGGCTCCTCATCATTTCTCTAAGGCTGAACCCAGCCGCCCTACAGTGAAAATTGTATTGTACTGTCTTTGTTTTGGTCCCCACCCAAATCAGTGAGGGATGGAATAGAGACTCACAGGTAAATGGAAAGCTTTGCCTTCAGAGTCAGCTCTGTCTTCAACATAATAGTGCAGTATAAAGCCCACATTAATGCCAAAGCTACCTGAAGTAAGACCACAAATCTGTGAAATCTTCCCAATTATGCTATTAGGAGTCTGTAACTGGGTGCATTTTTCTGCCATCCCTGTCTTCTTTTACTTCCTGTTCCTTTAAATCTGACTTGTTTCTTTTCTTGTCTCTTACCTTTCCATCAATATCTTCCTGCTCTTGTCACTGCTTCACATCTTCAGTCAGAGCTCCAGTCAAGCATCCGAGCAGTAGAAGAAAGGTCAACTATTAAAACAATAACACTGCCCTTGGGTTTGACGCGTTTAATGGATAAAGCAGCTGACCACAGCTCCATACCTCATGGTGGTGTATCACTCTGTCCTGACTGATGATGATGGACTGATGAGATGGATGGACTGCTTCTCTTTGATGGACCATCTGGACGCTTACACCCATGCTGTATTATTTTCTTTCCATCTTGTAGTTGCTTATGTGTTCAGGTCAGTGTGCAGAGTTTCTCCATCAAGTTTGATGACACGTGACAGTCCCTGACACTTCTGTCTCTGCTGATTAACACTGGAGTGTGTCCATGTGTACTGCTGTTGCCTTCAGGGACAAGAAAGTGCCAATCACTCTTTTTGTCCAACCTTGGTTTGTCAATGTAGCGTGCAAGAAGGATTAAAGTCTCCTGCCACTGCTGTAAGACTGTTGGCGTGTTTGAGTAAACTCAAATAGTTTTACCGAACTCCTTCAATTAGTGGTCCTAAGGAGAACCGGATATCTATAATAATCCAGAATTAATGAGTCACAAGGTAGAACGTGTTTGCTATGGGAAGTCACTGTAAGCTGGCAGACACAAACGACAACAAAAGTCTAAAAGTGTTTTTAAATGTAATGTTGATAGTTTTTTTAAAAAATCATTAAAAGATACAAAATGGTAGCAGGAGAGGTTTGTCTCTGTTTGATTGACAGCAGCTGAGCTCCACCAGGATAGGCCGAAACAAAGTAAACGGATGCTGCAGCTTTAAGGTCGAGTCTGTCTGCTGTTATAGTGAAAGGCAAGTTTTTGTGACGACTAATGTGGTTAAAGTGAAGTGTCTGTAGCTCTTGGAATATGTAGCTGCAGTATTACTGTTAGTCAAGGCAAGCATCTCAATGCTTGTCTAATATTAGGCAGTTCAGCAGTATGGGAACAGGGTATAGAGAGCCAAAGTCACGACGTCACATCCGAACTAACCTCTTCCACTAGCTTCCTAGAAAACTCTGGTTAAGCTTTTTACATTTTTTTTATTATTTCTGAAGAAATACGGTATGCTCCTGTTTCGGTCAATACTCTTTAATCTGCCTCCAGCAGTTGGCACTGAAAGCAAAGTCAACAACCCAAAATCTAATCAGTAATAACTCCGCAACTGTACTGCAAAAATGACCAACCTTAGGCTGTAAGTGTAAGAGAGACTTGGGAGATGTTTGTTGTTGTTCTGCTGTAAAATTCTCAACTATGATTGCATCAGATTTAATGCAATAGAAATGAAGCACAGATATCCTGGATCCATTGTCATTATAGTAGCACCAGGCTGCCTTTAAAAAATGGCACTGAGTACATTTTTATAACAGATAGGGTCCAGTCTTGGTAACAGGTGTGTATGTCTGCATTTTGGACAGAAATAATAAGAAGAGCTGCCTTTTATTAACTTTATGCCCCGGATCATCCATATCGAAAATCAAGAAACATTGATCTTGACCTTCGCTCTATTTGCAGTCGTTTACAACATGTGTTAAGAAATTGCCAATATTTGTGGGAACTGACAACAGGTGTAACACCAAAAATGTATTATTTGGCACCAAAGGGCTGGTTAAAAAAAACAAAAACAAAATAACAAACCTTGTGTAGACCTACATGTTTTAGTGCATCTAGATTTAAAAGCAGTCAGTGTGAAAAGTTACTCTGGAGCCCTGCCTCAAGGGTGGAAATGGGTGAAGAGTTTAAGAACTGGTTATTTTTGTGTTTAATATCACTTCTTTTCAACCAACCAGAAAATGCTGAAGAAGTGTCAAACATGAAATAAAAGGGTCATATTTTAACCCAAACTATGATGTTTTTCCTCGCCCTAACCAAGTAAGTTTGATGCTGAAACACAAGAAAGCTTCTAACACATAAAAATCTCTGTCAAAGTGCTACATTATACAAAACCGAACCATATGGTTTGGGATCTTAAATCTTAATAAAGAATGAGAGAAAAGTAAATATCTGAAATAATAATAATCACATAATGTTTGTTTTAAAATATTACACTGCCCATAAAAAGTAATTGAATCTGCAGTTTAATTGTACAGGAAAATGTGATTTTGTGGAGACTTTGTTGCCATGTCTGAGCTAACTGTGACTGCTCAACTGAGGCTTGACTGTAATGTGAAGTGTGCAAATATCTAAATATATAATACGTAAAGACTCCAAGGCTAGATTTTTAGTTTTTAGCATTCATGTCAATTTGTAAATTTTCTTCACATTTTTTTATGGCCAATATTGAGACGTGTTTATGCCACTAGGTATTTTTGAAGCAATATAAAACACTGATTTGTGCAGTTAAATGTTTTGGGTCTCCTGTCTCTCTGTTTCTGTCTACTCTTCCTCATAAATAACACAGCTGCTTCCAGTCAAATATCAATAATGAGTAAATGCTGCAGAAGTCTCAGTGAGGTTCAGATTCACAGCTGTTTTGAGGTTTAATAAAAACCTGAGAGATTTGCTCTTTTGAAAGCAGCCTACACCTCTAACCTCGCCAGTCCCAACATCCCATCTCATGCGGTTTCTGCCACAATAGATTCAGAGCTGTCTAGATGAGGCGTGGCAGGATAAGACCTCTAGTCAGTTCAGTTTTGCTGTTGACAATTCCTCACATAGCATTTCTCTGGGATCTTCTAAATGCCTGACTCCTCTGCTGTAATTGGGAGCTGATGATAAAGTGCCCTAAGTGCTGACCAGCAGAGTTAGATAATCACAGCTCACCTAAGTAGACAAAATTAAAACTTCTGAATGTCTCTTTTTCCTTCAAAGCATTTCAGAATCAAAGTTAAGAACTTGCTCCAGCACACCTTGTGTTTTTCCTTAAATTGTCTACTCTAGTGTATTTCTAGATTACCTATAAATATGGATTAGCTCCAGGTTTTTGTGTACTAAGACAAAACTTACACAAAGAAAATTTTAGTTGTCTTCTCAATAACACAGTGTCAGTCTCTACTACTACTGACTGTAATCTCTTTTGCTCTTTTACAGAAACTTTGCACAAAGGCTTACTTTGTGAAATCTCGTTGGTTGCAGGAGATGACTGGATAATGGGTTAATTGCTCTTGTGAAAGAGCCACAGTTTCTTTTATTGGCAGATGGATTGCCGAGCAGCCATTAGGTGGAAAACAGATCCATTACATTGCAACACCCACTACAGTCCACAGTGCCAACTAACTAATGGAGGTGTCTGTAAAATGTATGGATTTATCTTTCACATGCTTTATGTGACTGAGGAGAGATGAAGTTTAATGACTACTCATTGAGGCCGTCCCATCGTACATTTCCACATATGTCAGAGCTCTTGGTATGCCAGCTCTTCTACGGGGCTTGAGCGGGCTCTCGTGTTATAGTGAATCAATATCTTAGGCAGGATCTCATTTCTCATGTCTGTTTTTGTCTTTGCTTCTAAACTCCTGGGCACTGGGAATCCCAGAGATGGGCAATGCATCTGTGGTGAATGGATGAAACAGACACTCAGTCTGTACTGTTGCCATGTTTCCTTGTAAAGTTGCACGGTGTAACATGAAGAACACCAAAGTTAAAGTAACTTTTCCCAAGGTCTTGCACAGCTTTTTGGCATCAATCAGCAATGCTACCTTCAAGTCTGACAGTAAAAGATGGGGAATACTCCAGATGATTTCACTTCTCCAAGGAATCTCTCCTTTATTCACTGACAGCTGATAAAAGATGATTTATATTGCACTTACCTTTGATGAAGCAATAACGCACTAAATTGCAGTCTCTTCTTTGACTATGTAGAGTCTAGGACTGGATAGCTCGATTCTGAGAATAACACATTAACCTGTTTTATGCTCAAAATTAAGTTACCGCGCATCTCATGCATAGTTTAACACACAACCCAAAATCCGTATAAAGCTATGATCAAGTCTCTACTGTTACTTATTTCACTTTTTTCTAGCTACATAGACCTGCTAAATTCAGCTCTTTCCCACAGACATCTGTTGCAAAATCGCTGCTTGCTGACACTGACAGAACTTGACCATGTTCTTCCACTGTTGGACAATGACTCTGCTCGGTAAGCCACACTGCTGACAAATGGTCAGAGTAACAAGAAACACAACACTGAATTGCTGCACAAAAACGAAAATTGCTGGTTCTACAGAAGTTTAATTACACGTGTCCGAACTTTCGTTTTCTGGCCTTTGAACTTGTCAGCTCACTTTGTTGTTTCAGTGTGTCTGCAGGAAAACTAAGGGACAAAGCATCTTACTCTCCACAGTAAAGACTGTTGAAAGAGCATATCAGCAACCACTGAACCATAAATGCACATTCATAACAGATTTCTCACCCTTGAAGGAAAAGTTGGTTCTGGCCTTTCTGCTCTGCTGTAACTTGGCTTTGTTGAATATGTATGTATATGTTTTGTTGCCATTTGTGTTTACAGTGTTTTTCATACTCATTTATTACCATACATCAGAGAGTAAACACCACAGAGAAGACGCCAGAATGTCAAGCATATGTGCAGGGAAAGGGAAAAAACGATGGATAACTGCTTGAAATTTAGACAATTAGTGTTTGACATTTGCTCATAAAAATATTTCATGGGTGTCTGCTTCTGCAGTCAGGACTGCAAGGAAACCACGTGAAACAAGTGTGGAATTGGATTCTGTGAATAATTGAGTGAACTGAGTGGGTTTATGTTTTCCTGTGGATTGGTTTGGAAGCTATCTAAATATGTGTTTGAAAAATATGCATATTTAGCTTGAGGGCAAAATATAAAATCAGTGACTCAAGCTCATAGATGTTCACATAAACCTGTATAAGATGAATTCCTCTGATTCTTTCCTGTTTATTTTTTTCTTATAACTGTTTCACATTGTTTCTAATACATATTCTAAAAGGCTAAAACCAGTGTTAACAGTTTACTGTGCATGCTTTATCCATCCTGCTGGTTTTATCCTGTGAAGGGTTGCTACATCTTGGACAGGTCACCAGTCCACCATAGGACTAACACAAAGCGACAGAGAATCATGCATGCTCACATTTACACCTACAGCCAATATACCAATATAGAATCACCAGTCAGCATACAATGCATACCTGTGAAGTGTGTGAGGAGCTGGAGTACCTGGAGAAAACAGCACAGGCACAGTTTCATCCAGTTTACTCCAATTAAAATGACAGATGGATATATTTTGTGTTCAGCTGTCATTTGAATTCAGACAGAACTTGAGATTTCAAGTGCCAACTCTCAGCTTCACATTGTTCGTTTACATCCAAATCCCTTCAACCAATTTCCTGAATCTTCAAGGGAACAAAGGTAATTGTATAATATTCACATATTTCTTCGGCAGGTGTCTTTGGCAGGCGTAAATGTGAAGCAAACACAAAAACCTCACAAATGATCTGGAGTTGATTCAGTGTGTAACAGTTTCTTTTGTTGGCTCCGACTCTGAAGACAAAATAACCATCAGTGCATGTCAAAGAGGCAATCATAGGGATGAAAAACAAGTGTTGGGTGCACTAGAATGTTTGGTGTATCAAGACACTATGGCACAGAACACCAGTGTAGAGGTTGACTAAAAATAGTTGTCACGTTGAAGAAATCCAATTTAGACTTGCCCAACAGGTGTAGGAAACACTCTGGGATCGAGGAAATGATTGACATGCTAAAGGATACTCTCAGAACAGGAGCAGAACTGAGTGACCTTAGGGCTCTTTCTACAAGGGGGAAACTTATTGTAACCCTCAACAACAGAAATGACAAGTTACAGTTTTGGGGAGAAAAACACAGCAAGAAAGTGTGTATAGTTCTGGAGCAAAGTGTAATGTGCGAACGAGACACAGATCAACCTACCAGAGTGATGAACCATACCATGAAATCAATCCAACCTAATTGCTCCATCTGTTAGACAAGGTAAAGCTTGTATTTTGACTTGCATGTGTACGGCTGCCAGTTAAACCACTGAAATGTGTTTATGGATGATGTTACTGCTGACAGCACCTGCAGGTTAAATGTAGAGATTTATTTGCATATATCAAAGTGAATGTATCATAACTCACTGAAGTTAAATATGCAGCCTGGCCAAACAAATGGACATTTTGCAGGCCCAAATTGCAGAATGTTCTTAAGTTAATCTATGCAAGCTTGTTTGTAATTGACGAAAACCAAACTGAAAGCAAAGGCTACAAATGGCAATTTGTCCATTGGCTGTATTTCAATACAGACAATGGACAAATTAAAGGAAAATTGATTTACAGTAAGTCAATTTTTGAGTGGGACATTCATAAAATCTAAAACTAATTTATGTGTTTTGCATTGTGGCTTCTTTAAGTTCGCTCCTCATATTACCCCAACGGATTATTTCAATACAGAAAATGGACAAATTAAAGGAAAATCCAGCATAAAATGTCTTGGTTTACATCTCTACTACAGGGATGAACATCATTCTTCCAAATGATATTTTGTCATTTGGTGATCTGAGGATGGTGGTACAGAGCAAGGGGTGTTTAGTTTGGTTGAGAGCTGGTGGATGTAAAGGCCATAGCACATGATTCACGTCATTTTCATCAAGGCAGCCAGTGGAAATGTACTGTGCTTCAAAAAGAAAAACAAACAACCTAGATTTGTACTACTTTATATAATCTAATCCAGTGGGCTTTGTTTCTCCAAATTGTTTGTTTTAGAAAAGTTACAGTACTCAGTGTTTGTATGATATTAATGTATAATCCTGAAGTTGAAGCTGGATGTTGGCACTTTATACTCAGAGTCACTGTTTCATTTCAAACCCAATGCACTGGAGCACAGAGCTAACAGAACAGAGAAATTACCACCATCTTAATATATTCTGACTCTGCTGTGCTTTCTATTGTGTTCTTCATTTTCCAAGCCAGAGTGTTTTAAATTGATGGATGAACTATTTATGCAACCATTACTTTCAGTTCCATATAAAAAAAATAAAGCTGCAGAGAATTGAAACGTACTTCAGATTGGTAATTCATCACAGTCAAAACCACATTATGGTTTTGTGGTAATGCAGTTGAAGACATTTATACTTTTTAAGTTTCTTTTGTTGACTGAAATCTCTCACATCTATGATTGAATCAGTGTGTCTGAAAAAAAAATTACCTGGAGGATAAGAAATGAATGTTGTGGCCATATGTGGTGGCCTGTAACATTAAAAAGAAGGATGTTATGCTCTCACATCTTAGATACTGGAGCTTCACAGCTGCACCTGAACTCACCGACCCCCAAACAACACTAATTTAATTGCATCACGTAAAATTAAATTACATTGGTGGCAAGGAGGAAGTATAGCTGATAAATGATTCATTTTGTTTCATAGTATGTCTTTAAAATAAACACATCAATAGCAACTAATGTCAAACTGACAATAGTCATTTCAATATTGCATATTACGTTTGTTTTCACATTAATATTTCACTGTATGTCATTGCTTTTTTATTTGAAGACAACCCACTGCTGTAATGTGGGGCCTACCCTTGATCCAAATATCAGCAGATTTTTTTTTGCCCACCTGAAACTCAGAGATAATGGAAGGTCTTAATTTCTCTGCACAATGCCTTCATAGAAATGTGGAAATTGATTTTACTTTTCTAATGTCCTCTAACTCCATGAATTCAAACACAGTGAGTACAATAATGACTTTTGTATTTGCTCTCTATGGACCTCATGTTTGATTAAACTGTTGAATGGTTCAGATGAAACTGGCTCCCTTTTTGCAAGGCAAACCTCATTGAAAAGCATCCACATGGAGATAATGAAAAACATGAATGATGGAGAACAAACATTAGTGGGTGTATTGCACTGACAGATTCCAATCTAAGATTGCTCTTAATCTGTGAAATTAAAAAAAAAACTACTGTCATTGACACAAAACTCATTACTGAGAAATAACAAAATGACTTCAAATGTGCTTCCCAAAGGACAACTTTTCTGGGACAAATCTTTGAATACCATTGTCAGGATCTGTGCATGTTTAATGATCATTTAATAGTTCAATAAGTGATCCTGTGTGTGAGCAACAGAGTGACATATTTTTGTACATGCAGAATGTAGAATCTGTTACACTACTTGGTCCTGAACTGTTCATTTCATATTTAGAAACCCAGGTTTGGGATTAATGTGAGGGCAATGCTGTGTAAAAATGAGGTTCAACAAACTAGCATTAGTGATCAAGGAGACCAAAAACAAATATGGTTGATGCTACAGGTACGGACTCGTACCTGTAGCATCTGTACTAGAGGTACGGACCCGTTAAGGTCACTGAAGAGCTGGCACCGGTTAACTGCTATTTGCTGCACATTACAGGCAGTTTATATGAATGACTTTGACGGCGAACATTGTATAATTTAACCAAAAATACACCGTCTCCTCTCACACTTTAGACATTGCAGTTTTTACGCTTTTAGACGCCGTGTCTAAATTGTTTGAAGTCCAGTTCCTATTAATTAGTTTACCGCGTTCAGTGGTGGAAGCGGCTGACGAACTCCATTGCAAATGTTCCCATTTAATTTTGGATGCTAATTTACAAGATAAAGTTAAGGATGTCGAATATGAAACAAACACTCGTGAATGGTGAGGAGCAGCTCTTTAATTCGGCATGAATTTAAAAAAAACACAAACTCGATTTACTGTGATATTGTGAGATTTGTTTGTGGTTATGTAACTTAGCCATTCAACAGAGCCCGCTAACATTAAAGTGACTGACGTGCAGTGTCTGTGTTGACAGACGTAGAAAATACGTCAGGATTTTGTTTGGGTTGTTAATATGTAATAGTCTGTCTCTACTTTTGAAGGTAAAAAAATACTTTTCGTTTGCTGGCTGTTAGTTCTGCCATTTGTTTTGTTTGCTGTTTGTGCTTTATTAGAACAGGGTCACGTGAATAAAAAGTTTTGCTATTTTTAATAGTAGTGCCGATTTCAACCCCCAAATCGCTGTCCGTGAAAAAGTCAGATAATGATATTTATAAGACATTATGCATGATAGAAAAGAGAACAGCAGATGACTGACATGACAGGCTCGGCACGCAGATTCACCTCGAATCACGGAAGCGCCTTCATCACTCGGATTACCAAGCCGGCTCATTAATATTTATGTACATCGGATTACCAGCCAATCACAAAGCGCGTTCATCAGCCGACTCATTAATATTCATGTCCGTCTCATTAATATTTATGAAAGGTAAAGTGCCGTACCCGTAGCCTGTGGCCTACGGATACGGGTCCGTATCTGTAGACACTACGAACAAATATATGAGACTGATGTAGATTTTGCAATGAAATTTAGAACAGCTAAAGACAAAACTTTGTTGAATTTAAAATGCTAAATTAATTTTTACTGCTTTCATACGGGCTGCACCACAGCTTGGTGGTTAGCACTTTCGCCTTGCAGCTAGAAGGTCCCCGGTTTAATCTTTCTGCATGGAGTTTGCATGTTCTGTCTGTGTTCTCCGGGTACTCCAGCTTCCTCCCACAGTCCAAAAACATGCTCAGGTTAATTGCTAACTGTAAATTGTGTTAGTTAATTGTGTTATTTAGCATTGTGTGGCGTAGAGTAGTTTTCAGTGTTTGAGGAGATTTGGAGGTGAATTGGTGTGTCCAGGCTGCTGTGAGTGGGAAGAGTTGGGTGAGGAGGAAAGCAGGGACTTTATAGATCTACACATACTAGAGGAGGCAGTAGTGTTGAGTTACATCAAAGCCAGGAAGGGTTTTATTTTCTTGAAGAAAATTCTAAAAATGCGGATTTGTTACACAGAGATGAGTTTTTAAGGTAAAATCAATGACCAGTGTGGGTCTTAAAGTTGTGTTGCTTAATTAAAGGTAATTTGGAGTAGAGAATTAAGACAATGAATGCCACTCAGCCCTGTAATTTGGTCTGAAATTAACCATCAGCAGTCATTCATCTTAATGACAACTGATGGAGGGAGTTGACATTTGGTTACAGAGTAGCGAAGCACTAGCTTGAATGGGAGTTCACCATGCAGTGCATGTATGTTACATATCTACCGTATACTTGCTTGCATGTTTATCTGGTCCTCTAAGAGACTTCTTGCAGTTTATTTTCAGACACAAGACTGAGAGAGACATAATTGCGAGGCTTTGAAAGCACTGGCCTTTTCTGAATCAAATAGCATGTGACTTTGAAGAGAGCATTTTCATGTCTTCAAAGGGAAGCCAGGGAGAGAGAGAGAAAGAGAAAGACAGAAGGGAGAGTGGTGGGGTAGGAGGGAAACAAAGAGTAAGAGTGTAGATAAATATCTCTGGCTTATGCCTACATCTCACTGATACTCCCCAGACACCCACTTAGATGAAGCAGAGGACCTTCACTGGTCAATACGGTGCCTTTTGATTAATTTAGACCATTATGTGACACCTCAAAGTTGAGACACATTTTAAAACGAGGTGTAAGCAGCTGGAGGATCCTAATTGACTCTTTCTATCATTAAATAGTCCCTAAAGTCGGCTGAAGAGACGTTTGTAGGGATGTTTGTCTCTCCTTTTTAGGGTCCGAGCACCGAGGGTGCCGAGGACAGGTGGTGCAAGGGCACCGACTGTCCAAGGCACCAGTGGTGCCTAGGACCCTATTGAAACCCCAGGGTTTATTATTATTATTATTATTATTATTTATTTATTTATTTTTCTCCCGGCAAATGAATTGGCTTTTTGGTGGCCTTATCATACTCCAAAACGCGTGAAATTTGGCGTGCACATCAGGACTGGCAAAAATTTTTATAATTTATGGGAGTTGCACATGCGCGTGGCAAAATGGCTCTATAGCGCCACCTGCAAAATTGAAAAACGAGAAATGGCAAAGCCGCTACCTCGCCCGGGATAGGGAAACCGGGGCCTTCCCCTGGAGCCAGACCTGGGGGGGGAGCTCGCACAGGAGCGTTTGGTGGCTGAGCCTTGGGGTCCCGTGGGGCTTGCTCGGGCATAGCCCGAAAAAGTAACACAGGGCCACCGCCCAGTGGGCCCACCACCTACAGGGCAGGAAGTCGGGGTCAGGTGCTATGCCCAACGGGCAGGAGGCAGGAGCGGGCGCCTGGGCGTGCCGCCCCCTGGTGGCGTATACTAGCTCTGGGGACGTGCAACGTCCCCTCAAAGTTGATCATATTCACCTCAAATGTGGTGACAACAGGCTGAACATGTTGATGATGCATCCCAGTGAAAATGGGATGCATGACACAAAGGGTGTGTCTGTGGCGGTTTTTGATGTTTCGCCATGAAAATTTAACTATTCATATCTCAGCTGAACAAGATCCTATCTGCCTCAAACTTCACATGCTGGACACCAGGTCCAGTCTGAACACATAAATGAACACTCATAAATTCTGAAAAAGTCATAGCACCACCTGTTGGTAACAGTAAGTTTAAGGCATTATATTTTTAGGTACTATGGCCCCAAACTTGGTGATATCATGCCAGAAATTAGTCAGCCGAGTCTTCAACTTTTGACAATCCCACACTGTGAAGGCTGTGACATTTCATGTAACACTGTTGCCGTATCAACCAAATATCGCCATGAAAAACAAAGTCCTTTCTGACAGGTTAGGAATACTCCAACGCTCACAAAAATTACCACACACATCACCATCAACCCAAAGAACAACACTGTATGCATCTCGGCACTGCACATGCTATAGCGCCCCCTACAGTATTTTTAACAAACAGCCCCCCAGCACGTTTCACCTACATCCATGAAATTTGGGAGGCTTATAGAGCATATCAGGACACACAAAAAAGCTTCTTGGAGCCATGCCCTAAATTCAACAGGAAGTTGGCCATCTTGGATTAATTGTGAGATTTTTGATGATTTTTCTCATTTTTGAGAGTGAATACCTCCTAGGGGATAATTCCAGGAGACCTGAAATTTTGTCAGTCCACACAGCAGGACTTGGTGATGAAAAGTTATCAAAAGTTTAACCAAAAGCCAAATGGTGTGGCCGCGGTGACCATCAGAGGTTTAATGCTTCGCCATGAAACAACAGCTGCTGTATGACCAGAGGCATCACTAGGTTTTAAGGACAGGGGGGCTTAGCCCCCAGGAGATGCACAGGATGTGCATAACTATCCTCTGCATGCTCCAGTCTGCCTCAGACTTTACATGTGTAATCAGACTCCAATCCTGATCACATCCATAGGCCAACATACACTCTCAGTCGCGGCGCCACCTGTTGGATGGACAGGAAATGCTTTATAAGTAGCCTGTATATGTTCCAAACAGCCTGAAATTTTACATGTGTAATAAGACTCCAATCCTGATCACATCCATCGGTCAACATACACTCTCAGTCACGGCGCCACCTGTTTGATAGACAGGAAATGCTTTATAAGTAGGTTGTTGCTAGAGGTACGGACCCGTACCCGTAGCCTGTGGACTACGGACACGGCACTTGCCATTTGCCAATAAGATACGTGAGATCTGGTCACGTGACTCCCGGTAGACGCTAGCTGTACGGACTCATAGCATCGGTACGACAGGTACGGACCCTAAACCTGACCCTAACACTAACCCTAACCTTAACCTTTGCTTACCTTTCAACAGTTTGCAGTGGTTAGCAGCTTCTTGACTCGCGAGACTCACATACGGGTCCGTATCTGTCTGGCAAATGGAAAGTGCCGTACCCGTAGCCTGTGGGCTACGGATACGGGTCCGTATCCGTAGATACTACCTTATAAGTAGCCTGTACATGTTCTAATCAGCCTGAAACTCTACATGACTGATCAGAGTCCAACCCTCATCACATCCACTGTTTGAAGTACAGTCTAGGTCGCAGCGCCACCGGGTGGGTGGACAGGAAATGCTCTATAACTGCTCTGAATATGCTCCAATCTGGTTGAAATTTTACATGTATGATCAGACTCTGGTCCAGATGCGATTCAGAGGCCGACATTCACTCTCAGTCACAGCACCACCTGGTGGACATGCGTGGATTAGCCGACCAGCATGGATGCGAGGACCCGTCCATCGCTGCTTGCAGCTTTAATTATTGTGATCATTTTAATTTTTTTTCTCCTGGCAAATGAATTGCCTTTTTGGCGACCTTATCATACCCCAAAAAGCGTGAAATTTGACATGCACATCAGGACTGGTGAAAATTTTGATATTTAATGGGAGTTGCGCATGCTCATGGCAAAATGGCTCTATAGCGCCACCTGCAAACTTGAAAAAGTGGTCATTAGGCCAACTGCCATCAGAGTTCTGATGCATTGCCATGAACCAAAAGCTACGGAAAGACATCACTAGGTTTTAAGGATAGGGGGCCTTAGCCCCCAGGATGTCTCACTCACTCACTCACACCTAGAATCGAACCCCAGCCACCTGGGTGCCAGCCAGCCATGCTACCCACTGAGCTATACTCCCTATGCATGCCTTACTCACTCACTCAGCTATACTCCCTATGCATACCTCACTCACTCACACCTGGAATCCAACCCCAGCCATCTGCGTACCAGACCTCCTCTCTACCCACTATACTCCCTATGCATACCTAACTCACTCACTCACTCAGCTATACTCCCTGTGCATGCCTCACTCACACCTGGAATTGAACCTCAGCCTCCTGAGTGCCAGACCTCTACTCTACCCACTGAGCTATACTCCCTATGCATACCTCACTGACTCACTCACTCAGCTATACTCCCTATGCATGCCTCACTCACTCCTGGAATCGAACCCCAGCCACCTGCGTGCCAGATCTCCTCTCTACCCACTGAGCAATACTCCCTATGCATATCTCACTCAGCTATACTCCCTATGCATACCTCACTCACTCAATCAGCTATACTCCCTATGCATGCCTCACTCACACCTGGAATCGAACCCCAGCCACCTGCGTGCCAGATCTCCTCTTTACCCACTGAACAATACTCCCTATGCATATCTCACTCAGCTATACTCCCTATGCATACCTCACTCACTCAATCAATCAGCTATACTCCCGATGTATGCCTCACTCACTCACACCTGGAATAGAACCCCAGCCTCCTGGATGCCAGACCTCCTCTCTTCCCACTGCGCTATACTCCGTATGCATACCTCCCTCCCTTAGCTATACTCCCTATGCATGCCTCACTCACTCACACCTGTAATCGAACCCCAGCCACCTGCGTGCCAGACCTCCTCTCTACCAACTGAGCTATACTCCCTTTGCATACCTCACTCAGCGATACTCCCCATGAATACCTCACTCACACCTGGAATCCAACCTCAGCCTGCTGGGTGCCAGATCTCCTCTCTGCCCACTGAGCTATACTCCCTGTGCATACCTCACTCACTCACTCAGCTATACTCCCGATGCATGCCTCACTCACTCACACCTGGAATCGAACCCCAGCCTCCTGGGTGCCAGCTCTCCTCTCTACCCACTGAGCTATACTCCCTATGCCTATGCATACCTCACTCAATCAGCGATAATCCCTCTGCATGCCTCACTCACACCTGGAATCGAACCTCAGCTTCCTGCATGCCAGACCACTACTCTCCCTACTGAGCTATACTCCCGATGCCTATGCATACCTCCCTCACTCAGCTATACTCCCTATGGATTCCTCACTCACACCTGGAATCGAACCTCAGCCTCCTGGGTGCCAGCTCTCCTCTCTACCCACTGAGCTATACTCCCTATGCATACCTCACTCACTCAGCTATGCTCCCTATGCATACCTCCCTCACTCAGCTGTACTCCCTATGGATTCCTCACTCACACCTGGAATCGAACCTCAGCCTGCTGGGTGCCAGACCTCCTCTCTGCCCACTGAGCTATACTCCCTATGCCTATGCATAACTCACTCACTCGGCTATACTCCCTATGGATGCCTCACTCACACCTGGAATCGAACCTCAGCCTCCTGGGTGCCAGCTCTCCTCTCTCCCCACTGAGCTATACTCCCTATGCCTATGCATACCTCACTCACACAGCTATGCTCCCTATGCATACCTCCCTCACTCAGCTATACTCCCCATGGATTCCTCACTCACACCTGGAATCGAACCTCAGCCTCCTGGGTTCCAGATCTCCTCTCAGCCCACTGAGCTATACTCCCTGTGCATACCTCACACACTCACTCACTCGGCTATACTCCCGATGCATGCCTCACTCACTCACACCTGGAATCGAACCCCAGCCTCCTGGGTGAGAGATCTCCTCTCTACCCACTGAGCTATACTCCCTGTGCATACCTCACTCACTCACTCAGCTATACTCCCGATGCATGCCTCACTCACTCACACCTGGAATCGAAGCCCAGCCTCCTGGGTGCCAGCTCTCCACTCTACCCACTGAGCTATACTCCCTATGCCTATGCATACCTCACTCACTCAGCTATACTCCCTATGCATGCCTCACTCCTCACTCACACCTGGAATCGAACCTCAGCCTGCTGGGTGCCAGACCTCCTCTCTACCCACTGAGCTATACTCCCTATGCCTATGCATACCTCACTCACTCGGCTATACTTCCTATGGATGCCTCACTCACACCTGGAATCGAACCTCAGCCTGCTGGGTGCCAGATCTCCTCTCTACCCACTGAGCTATACTCCCTGTGCATACCTCACTCACTCACTCAGCTATACTCCCGATGCATGCCTCACTCACTCACACCTGGAATCGAACCCCAGCCTCCTGGGTGCTAGCTCTCCTCTCTACCCACTGAGCTATACTCCCTATGCCTATGCATACCTCACTCACTCAGCTATACTCCCGATGCATGCCTCACTCACACCTGGAATCGAACCTCAGCCTCCTGGGTGCCAGATCTCCTTTCTACCCACTGAGCTATACTCCCTATGCATACCTCACTCAACTATACTCCCTATGCATGCCTCACTCACTCACACCTGGAATCGAACCCCAGCCATCTGCGTGCCAGATACTAGCAATATAGCAATACTCCCTATGCATATCTCACTCAGCTATACTCCCTATGCATACCTCACTCACTCAATCAGCTATACTCCCTTTGCATGCCTCACTCACACCTGGAATCGAACCCCAGCCACCTGCGTGCCAGACCTCCTCTCGACCCACTGAGCTGTACTCCCTATGCCTATGCATTCCTCACTCACTCAGCTATACTCCATATGGATGCCTCACTCACACCTGGAATCCAACCTCAGCCTCCTGGGTGCCAGATCTTCTCTCAACCCACTGAGCTATACTCCCTATGGATGCCTCACACAATATACTCCCTATGTATGCCTCACTCACTCACTCAGCTGTACTACCTATGCATGCCTCACTCACACCTGGAATTGAACCTCAGCCTCCTGCATGCCAGACCTCCACTCTCCCCACTGAGCAATACTCCGTATGCATACCTCACTCAGCTGTACTCCCTATGCATGCCTCACTCACTCACACCTGGAATCGAACCCCAGCCACCTGCGTGCCAGACCTCCTCTCTACCCACTGAGCTACACTCTCTATGCCTATGCGTACCTCACTCACTCAGCTATACTTCCTATGGATGCCTCACTCACACCTGGAATCGAACCTCAGCCTCCTGGGTGCCAGACCTCCACTCTACCCACTGAGCTATACTCCCTATGCATACCTCACTCACACACACACCTGTAACCGAATCCCAGCCACCTGCTTGCCAGACCTCCTCTCTACCCACCGAGCTATACTCCCTATGCATACCTCACTCAGTCAGCTATACTCCCTGTGCATGCCTCACTCACTAACACCTGGAATCGAACCCCAGCCACCTTCATGCTGGACATCCTCTCTACCCACTGAGCTATACTCCCTCTGCCTATGCGTACCTCACTCACTCAGCTATACTTCCTATGGATGCCTCACTCACACCTGGAATCGAACCTCAGCCTCCTGGGTGCCAGACCTCCACTCTGCACACTGAGCTATACTCCCAAGGCATACCTCACTCACTCACACCTGGAATCGAACCCCAGCCACCTGCGTGCCAGACCTCCTGTCTTCCCACTGAGCTATTCTCCCTATGCATACTCCACTCAGTCACACTCCGTATGCATGCCTCACTCACGGAATCAAACCCCAGCTTCCTGGGTGCCAGACCTCCACTCTACCCACAGAGCTGTACTCCCTATGCATATCTCACTCACTCACTCAGGTATACATGCCTCTTTCACTCACACCTGGAATTGAACCTCAGCCTCCTGCATGCCAGACCTCTCCTCTACCCACTGAGCTTTACTCCCTTTGCATACCTTCTTTATTCAGCTATACTCCCTATGCATGCCTCACTTACTCACTCAGCTATGCTCCCTATGCATGCCCCACTCACACCTGGAATCGAACGTCAGTCTCCTGGGTGCCAGATATCCTCTCTCCCCACTGAGCTATATTCCCTATGCATACCTCACTCACTCACTCACTCACTCAGCTATACTCCCTATGCATGCCTCACTCACACCTGGAATCTAACCCCAGCCTCCAGGGTGCCAGACCTCCACTCTACCCACTGAGCTATACTCCCTGGGTATACCTCACTCAGCTATGCTCCCTGTGCATGCTTTACTCACTCACACCTGGAATTAAACCCCAGCCTCCTGGGTGCCAGACCTCCTCTCTACCCACTGAGCTATACTCCCTATGCATACCTCACTCACTCACACCTGTAATTGATCCCCAGCCTCCTGGCTGCCAGACAGCCACTCTACCCACTGAGCTATACTCCCTATGCATATATCTCTCACTCACACCTCCACATGAGTACGACAGACTTGGAATCGAACCACAACCTTCTGGGTGTGAGACAGCCACTATTGAAACCCTCGGGTTTATTCTTCTTATTTTTTTTTCCTCCCGGCAAATGAATTGGCTTTTTGGCGGCCTCATCATAGCCCAAATCGCGTGAAATTTGACATGCACATCAGGACTCGCGAAAAATTTGATATTTTTTGGGAGTTGCACATGCGTGTGGCAAAATGGCTCTATAGCGCCACCTGCAAAATTGAAAAAGTGGTCATTAGGCCAACTGCCACAATGTTTCATTTACAGGTACAATATTTGGTGCGCATATGCACCACATCAGGACACACCAAAAAGTCAATCACAGTCACGCCCTAAACCCAACAGGAAGTCGGCCATCTTGAATTTGCTGTAAATTTTTCAAAATTTATAGCTCCTAGGGGGTAAGTCTGAGAGAACTGATGAAAAGTTATCAAAAACTCGGCCAGAAGCCAAAAGGTGTGGCCATGGTGGCCACTCAAAACACTGAACCTTTGCCACGAAAAAGGAAGTGGTGTCTCATTCTTCTCAGTATTCTCCAATCTGCCTGAAACTTTACATGTATGATCACAGTCCTGTCCTGATGTCATCCACATGGGGATGTTCATTAACAGTCATAGTGCCACCTTGTCGTTTAAGGAAATAGACATTGTTTGCACTTTCATGCCCTATTCTTACCCAGTTGATCATATTCACCTCAAATGCGGTGACAACAGGCTGAACACATTGATGATGCATCCCAGTGAAAATGGTGATTTGTCATCAAAGGATGTGTCTGTGGCGGCCAAACGAATTTCGATGTTTCGCCATGAAAATGTAACGATTCATATCTCAGCTGAACAAGATCCTATCTGCCCCAAACTTCACATGATGGACACTAGGTCCAATCTGAACACATCCACACTCATAAATTCTGAAAAAGTCATAGCACCACCTGTTGGTAACAGTAAGTTTAAGGCATTATATTTTCAGGTACAATGGCCCAAAACTTAGTGATATCATGCTGGAAATTGGTCAGCCGAGTCTCCACCTCTTGACAATCCCACACTGTGAAGGCTGAGACATTTCATGCAACACTGTTGCCGTAGCAACCACATATTGCCATGCAAAAAAAAGTGCTGTTTGACAGGTTAGGAATACTCCAACGCTCATTAAAATTACCACACACATCACCATCGACCCAAGGAACGACACCTTATGCATCTCGGCACTGCACATGCTATAGCGCCCCCTGCAGACTTTTTAAAAAAACAGCCCCCCAGCACGTTTCAACTGCATCCATAAAATTTGGGAGGCCTATAGAGCACATCAGGACGCACAAAAAAGCCTCTTGGAGCCATGCCCTAAATCCAACAGGAAGTACGCCATCTTGGATTAATTGTGAGATTTTTGATGATTTTTCTCATTTTTGAGAGTGAATACCTCCTGGGGGATAATTCCAGGAGACCTGAAATTTTGTCAGTCCACACAGCAGGACTTGGTGATGAAAAGTTATCACAAGTTCAACCAGAAGCCAAATGGTGTGGCCATGGCGACCATCAGAGATTTGATGCTTCACCATGAAACAACAGCTGCTGTATAACTATCCTCTGAATGCACCAATCTGCCTCAAACTTTACATGTGTAATCACACTGCAATCCTGATCAATTCCATCGGCCAAATATACCCTTTCAGTCGTCGCGCCACCTGTTGGATGGACAGGAAATGCTTTCTAAGTAGCCTGTACATGTTCCAATCAGCCTTAAACTTTACATGACTGATCAGAGTCCAACCCTCATCACATCCACTGTTTGAAATACACTCTCAGTCGCAGCGCCACTTGGTGGATAGACAGGAAATGCTTTATAACTGCTCTGAACATCCTCCAGTCAGGCTGAAATTTTACATGTATGATCAGACTCTGGTCCAGATGCAATTCAGAGGCCAACATACACTCTCAGTCACAGCGCCACCTGGTGGACGTGCGTGGATTCACCGACCAGCGTGGATGCAAGGACCCGTCCATCGCTGCTTGCAGCTTTGATTAACATTGAAATCAATGTGGATCGAGTGATCTAAAAGAGGTGATGAGAAACACAGTGAGTTGTGACTCAGTTCAGGTCTCACTTGTACTGTATTCTCACCACTCATTAAGTCCTTTTTGTTTCAGAGTCAGAAAGAAGCATCACTTGGACCTTAACAAGTTTAGGATTGTCCTCCTTCATTTCCAGGTTTAAAGATGTCTAAAATGCAAACATGAGTTGCTCTTGTGAAAAATATGTTTGTCTTTTTCCTTCTATTTTTAAAATGCACACCGTGTTTGCGTGTGAAGTGGAGCTTTGGCCATTATTCCTACCTGCTCTGCTGTTATTGTGTGATTCCCACATAGCCCAGAATCAACAGCTTATTCAGTCTTTTTGTCCTTTTGTTTTCTCTCTGAAGAATTGTATGTGTCTGAGTGACAAGACGCAGCTGAGTATTTTTTCTGTTGCACATCTCTGAGGGATTGTTTTGACTGACAGCCCTCTATGGTAGATTTTTTTTTGTTTTTTTTGACAGCTATTATTCTTTTGACTTTATCTTTCTTGTGGCTGTTAAAAGTTTGATTTGGGCCTTTTCAGACTTGTTCTTCTTTTGTGCCTGTGGTTTTATTTTGTCTGCTTGAATCCATTTCATCTTCAGGACTGACTGTTTAGCAGGAGGGCGCCATTGAAATCGTCGGTCAGCACAAATCACATCGCTCTGATGAATGCCCTACGCACATTTTGATTCTCTGTTTAATAGTTGGGTCAGATGAACCAAACAAGGGAATTTCGAAGCTGCTATCTTCAATTAACTTTTAACCTCACATGAGAGAGTCACTTTACATGGTCCAACTTGAGATTTAGAGCACATATAAACTTACTCAATTCAGTGTTGTTTTATTTTTAGGTTTTTCTTTTTAAAAACAACTTTATTATTATTATTATGTTATACTTCCTGCTGTGTCACTCTGCTTCTGAATATTTCTCCCTGATTATAGAAACACAACAGGAAATTTTTCCAATTACGTTTTCTAGGGGAGGCCTTTGTAGTCTTTGCGTTAGTAATTACCTGCGTGCCTATCTTTGTTCATCAACTTTCTTCTCATACTGAGCTATGACATATTTAATCGGTAGAGTTAAGCCAATTTTTATAGCTCTTGTGCAGGATTACATTAGTATGTGATGTACCATATGCTTAGTCTGTTCTTGGGAGATGAGCAGAAGGAGTTTTTTATTGACAATAAATTAAAACCATTTTGGCTTGTCTGTCATCTTTATATCGGAAAAATTAAAAGAAAACAAAAGGGGAACCCTCCTGGAGAGTTCGAGTCAAGTCAAACAAACTAAATCAGACACTAGGTAAGGATAACTATGTGTGTGGCTGCTTATGGATGTCTGCTTCAGTGACTCAGCACAGGTATTCTGTATTCAGGTGACATGCAACCAGTGACACCTGTGTTTGTTTTCATGCCACATCTTTCGTAATTTTGAGTGTGTTGCCCAGAGACATACACTCACCTCTGCAAACATGCAATCATTGACTGAAGACCAACACTGAGCCTCCATGGCCGACCAGCAGGAACAGCTCATAATTCCAGCATGTCTAAGGGGAGCCAAAAGACGAGAGGGGTGACGAGCAGTGAACGACAAGACCAGGAAGTGTCTGTCTTTGAAATACCCCTCTCTGCCTCTCCCTGTTCCTGCTGCTGCTCCGTGTCATGGTCCTGTCAGCACGGCTGCCGACCGGCTCCAGGACCTCGCTGCTCCTCCACTTAATTACAAAACATCTCTGGGGTCTGATAATCTCGGACGAGCCTGTGAATGAACCGCTGACGTCTACTTCCCCGACACTCACACTCAGCTGTAATAATGAGTGTTTCAAGCTTTACAAGTCAGCTGTGATTTAGCCAGTAAAAACGTCTGTTAAGTAATAGAAAAATAAATGTGATGGACAGATATGCAGAATAAATTACTCCGTTATCGATGCACGATCTGATATTACCTTTGACATTTTTCCAAATGTTGTAAATTCTTGACCAATTTTTGATGAGTTAAATACAATACTTCAGTTGTGATGCAGCCACTTCCCTGTCTGTAGTCATCCTGTGATCTCAGAAATATCTCTTAAGTAGATACTGCAAAAAATGAACAAGAAAACAGGAAATTAGCTTCTCTCACAGTGGCTAAGGCCACACTAATGGCTAGTAGGTAAGTTAGAAGACAGTCAAAGATTACCCTGAAACAGAGTCTGCAAAGCAATAACCAACAACACTTTAAGATATGGGTTTTAGTTGGTAAAAAAAAATGATAGGAAAGTGAAAGATGAAGTTACAGGATCAGATCAAGTTATATCTGCTGTTCTGAGGGGATATGTAACTGCAGGAGACAAACTGTTAGATCTCAGTCGAAAACATCCTAATTTAATCAGTCCAATTTAAATTTTACATATTCAGTCATAGTCACCCTTATTAATGAAGAAGCCTAGTTATAAATCACTTGTTTCCTGCTGTCACATGCTGTTGAAATGTATAGCAGTTCTAAATATCAGTCATTGGCCTTTTTTGATCACCAGTAATCAGCACTGGCCCTGAAGACCCATATTGGTTGATCTGTAGTACTAACTATGAGCTACATGGCACATTAGTGTTTTAATAGCCTACATTTCATAAAGTAAGGGTTAAATGCCATTAGGGATGTCATGAAAACTGATATTTTGATACCAAGACAATATAAAAATTCTGAAAATGTGGTAGTGGTGAAGACACAAAAACTATGACAGCTGTCATAGGTGACTACTGGAGACTGTGAGTTTTATGTAATGGTGTAGCGACAAGTTCACTGCAAATTTTGAGGGAAAAAACAACTCAAAGATTGTTTATGGACATATTTTGGGTTTAAATCAAAGATTAGACAAGTTATAGTAAACCAAGAGTCAAAATACAAAGATCTTTAAATATGCATGCATGCATTTGTTCTGGGTCAGATGACGGTTTAAAGATGTTAAAAATGGACAGGATGCTTTTCGGGTTTTTGTTGTGCTGTTGACCCTTAAAGTGACCCCATGTTCAACCTGTTTTTCTTTACTTACCCAGTAGCCCACATTTAGAGCACTGTTTATCCGGATTTGGTATTCCTGAAAAGTTAGCATCACGGTCAGAGTGATCCAATCCATTTCTGTTTTGCAAAACTGGAATAAAAGTAAGATGGATTGCCTGATGTAATCCTGAATACAAAAACATGGAATTTCCAAATGTGAAACATTCTGACAGGAGATTAAACTTTTGGAATAAATGACCTCAGGATATTCTGTTGAAGTCCAGAATGACCATTAAGGCTGACCTGTTTACCACTAACCGTTGCTATTTAATGCTAATTTAAAACAGGAAATAACCATTCAGTCTGCAGTGATTTAACAGTTCATAACAGGCAACATTTAATTTCAGGTTTAAACCACTATTGTCTGCCCAGCAGTGTTTACATTAGAGTACAAGTACTATGCTTAGTGGCCCACTTTCTTTGGCTGTATTTCTGTTTCTAATAATTACATCCTATTTATATAAGCCTATATTTAATGCATGATTATTACAGCCACTACAACCTCCTTTGTGGCTACTTTAAATCCCATCTGCACATGTTTAAGTCTGCTTTTCAGAAGTGAGCAGTTTTTCCCACAAATAGCACGGCTTTAGTAAATACAACAAAATACTAATCATCCTATTAAAATGCCTTTTTTTCAACACCCTCTTCCCTGAAATGCATATGCAATGACAAGAGAGGATTTGCACAACCTCTGCTTGAACTGTGTTCATATCGCTGCATAGCTGTAAACTAATAAGGGCAGAGGAAGTGTATGCATAGCGTAAATGAGTTGTAGTTTCTGTCAGGTGCGTCATTTATTCGTGAGTTGTCTTTTGTCTTCTAATGGTAGATGTCCACAGGGGTGTTTTTACACACGATGTAACATGCTGTTTCTCAACACTGCATGCTTGGTGGATGTGTCAGTAGGGGGTTACATGACAAATGCTTTACCTTCAGTTCTGCAGAGGTGTCGGACTAACATGGCAGCTCGGTCGCGAACGTTCTTTTTTTGAACAGTTCACCGAAAGGTATTTCTGAAAACATTTGAGAAGAGAAATGAGCTGTGCAGTTTCTGAATCTGTCCTCATTTTAATTCAACCCCTGCAATTTTAAGAGGATTTACAAAGTTTCGCAAGGTGTCGGACCTCCACTTGAGACGCCTCATTTGCATTACATGAAGTCTTGGGTATTTTACACAAATGAGGTGTGGGCAGCTAGCAGGCAACATGACACCACCAGAATGCAATGCAGAGCATTTCACATGGACACTAAATGGAAAGCGTTAAACTGACTGTTCTTGTGGAACAATGCAGCAGAGGGAGGGGGTGGAATGAGGTAGAACGAAGTCACCTACTTTATATTTCAATCAAATCAAATCCCTGAGGTATCTGCTGAAATTCCTTTGAGACCTCACCCAATCCGCATCTTCAGTTTCACTCAGAAATGCATCACGAGAGGCTGAAGATCGACCTGACTCCCCGACTTTTTTTTGCCTTAAGCAGTTCCACTGCAGCAGTCAGTAATAAAGTTCCTTCATCAAGACCTAATCGATGATGCTTTTAGCAGGGTGAGAGTGTTAGTCGCTTGGTCTCCCCTCCCACATTTATTCCTGTCGGGCTGAAAATTCAAAGGAGTAGCTTTCAGTCACAAGTCACTTCTCTAATCTCTACTCTCCTGGAGCCCCAGACATGCTTTATGTAAGCTTAAATTAGATTCTCCTCATAGCATGTTATCGCCCTTACTGCAGTACTGTCTGCATGCAGCCTTGTGTATTTGTGATGGCTATGCTGCAGGCTGAGCAGGGATGTATTGTCAGAGTGGAGACCTGCACAAGCTGGGCCACAGGCATCCTGGAAAGCTCAAAAAATTACTCCTAGTGGTAGAAAATGACAAACAACCTGAAGACAGTCCCAAAACACAGATGTTTACAGCGTCTTGAACTTCTCTCTTATAATAAGTTTTCTTCTTATTCATTTTGTTTGTATTAAAACAAAAGACATTTGTGTCTGAGCCATATTCACAGTTTAAGGCGGTCGTAGGTGGCGTCTCCAGACTCCATTTTTTTGTTTGTTTGTTTTTCTTACTGCATTGCTAAAGATATCAGAAAAGAAAGTAGCTGAGATGCTTCTTGCCTGGGTGATATAACTCATCAAAGGCAAAACAGAGAAGGAATATTTTAGAATTACCTGTTTCCCCATGTTCACATTGCCTGAAGTTGTGTTTTGCCTTATCTGAGCTGGCGAGGAAGTGAAATGAAAATTGAAAATAAACCCCACAAGCTCAGGCAATTTCAGTGTTACAAAGCAGTCTGTGTTATCTTGCTCGTCGGTTTGTGTTTTTAATAACAGTCTGTTGATCCTGCTGGAAAGTCAGTGGTAGGAAATGAGTCACCATTGCCTTCTTACTCAATCTAAAATATGGAATTATTTGTATGTATGCGCTGTATGTCAAGAAATCAAGTGTGGCGGTTCTGCCTACTCGTGTGAACCTTTGACTGGCTGCAGATGAACAAGATAAAACTCAGACTGCATTTGCTTTGATTGACAGGGAATTGATGAGGATTAGCTCACTGGCAGATACATGGTCGCTAATGTAGCAGCCTTAGAGGTTGTTTAGATCAGCAGACCAATCAGTATTTTCCCGTGTTTGGTTATTCATCAGTAAACATTCTGCTCCCGTCTGTCAATGGTGCTGCCTCAGTAATGGATGCTTTTATTAAGGCTGATTAGATTAATTCTAGGAGATGAAGACACATTTGTTGGCAGCAGACCCTCAAGGGTTGAAGGAGAAAGGATCAGTCAATCATGTCCGTCTCAAACCTCATAATGCACTGCTGATTGTTTGAAGGGCAGAGCTAGAGGAGATTTATATAAATATAAGGGAACCGAGGCTTCCTATCTCCATTAGCTGTTTTTCTTTCGCACACACACACACACACACATGCTGTGCTCGCTGACATCACAAAACAAGAGGAAAATTTGCATTCCACTCATCTATAAATGACCTCTGATATAAAAAAAAATGGTTGTTTACAACTGTTGTGCCTTAGGAGGTTTATGGCAATACACTCCACCAGACCTTGAGAATGCTTTCTCCTCATATGTTTATCTCTCAGTAACTTTCAATTAAAAACAACATTCATTCAGATAAAATAGTCACTAAAGCAGAACTTCCATATGATATTTTTATCCATTATGATCTTATGATAGTCATTCACTCACATATTCTGTTTGCTGCAATACATAAAGCAACCAAATTGTCCAGTGTGTTAGACGACCACAGTACATACATTCAATTTTTCAGCAGCCATTAAAAGGTATGTATTGTTTTATGTAGTATGCATAAAATTTGAACATACTACTCTGTCAAAATATTGTGCGTTAAACTTTAACCGCTGTGGTCGGCAGTAAATATTGAGCTTTCATCTGTGTGTTTTCTGCATCTCATGAAATACACATAAAACTGTGCAGAGGATTGTGGGTCAAATTGGCCCAAAAAAGCATTCACAGGCTTGCACACTGTAAAATCCAATCCAGGTGTAGTGTTACCTTTTTATTTTTGGCATACTGCATTTGAGATGTTATGTATTAGGGCATACCATATCTTGTTCTAGCATATTATTTAGTGTAGAAGTGTAGTTGTTGATATGCACCTCATATTTCCAGAGAGATGCTGAATCAACTCATAATCTTCAATGCTCAGTTTGTTTATTAGTCTTTTAATGTGATGCTTATAAACGGTATTAGGTTATTCATCTCTTGTAGTCAGGTAACCATTTTGTATGGTTTTCATTGAGTAAAAATGTCCCAGTTTTGCTGTGTCCACCCTCTGGTTGGGGAATTGTTGCTTTTCTCTGTTTTTCATCATTTTCCAAGTTACATGTCTTTGGCTCTGGACTATTGTTTTGACAAAACAAGTGGTTTGTCGCTGGTTTGTTGAAAATTGTGACAGGCATTTCTTTTTAACTTTTTGTCTCCCTGCTTTCCTCTTTCCATCCCTTTGATAGAGGTTGGCTTTTGTTTCATCACTCCACACTTGTTTGTTCCAGAAGTCATCCAGTTTTTTGTTTGCAAGTTTTTGCAAACAGCAAACTGGCCTTTCAGTTTTGGAGACTTTTTAAAGTTTCCACAGAAGTTCTGATCAAGAAGATGCACACTCACTTCCTGGAGAACATTCTGAACTTGCAAAGTGATTATTTTTTTCTTCAACAGATTTTTGCATTTTGCTTTGTATATTAACTTCTTCTCTTATTAACTTTAGGATAGACAACTTCACCTCAAACTAAATAGTAATTCTCAACTCATAATTAATGGAGCTGTATATGGGTTTTGTTTTTTGGCACAACCTTGAAATGATAAATAGCTGCACCCAAGTGGAAATTTTCACTTTATCTCACACACAGTAAGTCTCAAGAATATGTGTGACTATTTAAATCCTTACAGGACTGTGTAGTACATAATAGTACATGGAGGTTCAGTTTACTAGGTGCACGCCTCCCACATAGTCGCTTCATAGTACAGCTAGTACAAATGCATGTACGGAGCATTTATATTCGTCTGGGGTTTTTTTCTTTTACTGAGATCCTATGAAAGTTTCTATAAGGATCAATGGCCCTCCTGCTCTTTGGCTTCATTGAGAGTCAGGATCAAAATATCAAGAGAAATTGTGGGTGTTACACAACACAGCTCTAATTACAGCCCTAAGCAGAGAAGAAGCCAAGATGTGGAACATTAATATTGATATGTTTGTGTGCAACAGGGGAAAAGGCGATGCTTGACTGACAAGAATACAGCATGATATGTATACATCTATATATGGCATGATGTTCTATTCCTTTGTGTGTACATCCGGCAAAATTTACAGTTGCCTTATGCAGATACTTTCATTAGTATAATGCATTTGTGGGAAACTTAATGTCATCACAAAAAGTTGACTTCTTCAGTTGTTCAGCTGAATCTTTGCACACACAAAAAGACACAAGTAATGTATGTAGGCTTATTACTATGGCAAAATGGTTATGTCACAGAAAACATGGTTGACCGAAAATCAGTGCTTTTAATTCAATTTTTATTGACTGGTGAAGCTGGTCAGGTTGACCTGAATACTATGTTGTTGCTTCAGTAGCAATCGGCAGCAATCTCTCTTACGTGTACACATTTAATGGAACTATTGCTACAAAATGTATTTTGTTTATGGAAAATTAATGCCTTTTTATGAGAGAGTTATTTTAAATTATTAGGCAATTAGTTTTTTATCTTCCATAATATTATCGTTTTGTTTTCATCCGTTACTCTGCACTGTCTGTGTGTTCAAGGAGGCAGGAGTCTGTTGTATTAGAGTTGTAAGGTACCGCCACAATATTCTGTGTTTCAGAGACGGGACATGTGAAATACTGGACTTTTGGGAACTGAGTAGTCAGGCTTCCACTTCTTCATTAATCTTCGGGAGTCTTTGCCTTCGGCTACATTTATGGGTCTCACATCCACTCTAAGGAACTCTGCTGTGGGATCTGTTATCCCTCTGACTGTTCTCTTTTATCTGGTTTTGGAACTGTGAGTCCTGCTGTGTACTTCTGACTGTAGTTGCGGATTCTGGTGTCTCTGATGCCTGGTGATCTACTTATGTACATCTTATTAGACTGGTTACTCTATGTTTTTATGCTAATTATTGCTCTAGCCTCAGATGTTCCCACACTACTCTTTATGTTGTATCAAAGCTATTCAGATTAGTTGCAACTATTTCCGAACCACACAACTACTTTTGACATTTATGTGTAATGTTAGCTGTGAACGGCAAATTAAGGTGGATATAAAACTGCATTTTCACAGTGCTGTTGACAAAGTATCAATATAGTGCAAGAATGTGCTGAAAACGTGTATTTTGCCCTTTCCTCTGTACTGTTAACCTGCATTTAGTCCCCCTTGAAATACCCCCCCCCAAAAAAAAAACAAACAAACAAAAAAAAAAAAACATGAATCTCAAAATTGAAAACAGGATATCTATGAAACAAAGGAATCCAACAAATCCACATAATCCAAACCTGTGAAAACACAAATACACCCATGCACTATTCCAAACACCACATTCTTATTTTGGGCTGCAGTATTCTTGCACTTGTCACTTACTGTTCTTGTTTGCCCAAACTGAAATGTTACCACAAAACAGTTTTGTGAGAGTGTGTGTGTGCACGTGCTCATTACGACTGATTTCACATAGACACACTCCAGTCTGGCTCCAGTTAAATTTATGAAAGATTGCTCTCTGTTGGGATGATCTAAGTTTTGTGCTGATGCAGATTCACTTGTTTTTTGTGCTGATGTTGTCGGTAGGTGAGTAGGATGTATAAGGACATGCATGCACACACACACACACACACACGATTAGGTCAAAAAGCCATCCACTGCTACGGCAGTTTTGCCGTCACTGCATTTTATTGTGCCTGCTGTGTGTTTTCATGATTAAGGCTGTGCTTGTACAAAGATCCTTCTCTTTCCATGTAAATGATTTGCTGTCAACTCATATACATCATAAGTAACTGAACTAATGTGAAGCATACCCAAACTCTCCATCCACAATTAGTGTAAGTGTGCAGTCAATTGAAATAATTATAAGATGATTTATGTGAGAAATTGGGCTTTTTTTCTCCTTTCTGGACACTGGTTTGGTGTTTATTTTCGCATTATCAGCTCATACGCAATTATTCTTTTCGTATTCATGCCAGATATCAAATACATCAAGAAGTGTGAATAAAAAAGATAGACATATTGCCTTTCTTATTGCACTTTACTTTTGAGACTAGCTTCTTAGTTTCTTTCTCAATTCCTATTTTAGTTCACCTTCTCTCTTTAGGACAGGGTTTGCTACACTGTGAGCTTGCTCATTGTGAATGAAATGGTCCCCGAAATGGTTCTGTCTCGGCTAGGAGGTTTACAGCTAATAGGCCTTAAAATGGCTTCATTTCCCATTTGCCCCACCGCCCCTAAGGAAACGTTTAGTGGAGCTAAAGGCCAATCAGGAGTCCAAGAGATCAGTAAAGTCTCGGTCTGAAATCAATCCAAAGAGTTCACAAGCTCGTGAGTCTGGGGAGTGATGGGAATCAACTTGCCATCGACAGATTCAAGGGCCAAAAGCCTGTCAATATCAATTATTAAAGAAGAAATGTGGCATCATGACCTACATGTGGAAAATATATAGGCCATAACCCTGCATTCATCTGCCTCATTAAATCTGCCAATCATAAGACATAAGCAGACAGATGAAAGGAGTTTTAAATGTGAGGACAATTTCCTTCATGTTGTCTTAGGGATGCTGACCTAACTGTGAGGATGCACAGCTAAGATAAAAAAATAAAGGAATATTTGATATGAAGGTTTCTACCTGTTGCTTGATCTCTTTGTTAAATAATTAATGTGTCCTTCATTGGCTGCTGGCGACCACCGTGAAAGGAGAATGTCAGTGAATTCAATGCAATCGGCTACGGGGTTCACACCAAATTGACACAAAGTACTGTGAAGCACCGGGTACACTGACTCTTAAATGGAAATGAAATTTCATGATCAGAAGCATTGAAATCAAAAGTAATGTACTGCAGGAAATTCTTCGACCACCTCAGGCAAACCTCAAATTGACTTATTACACCCAAAAAAAAGAGAAAAAAACGGGTCAGGGAGAACACTTTGTGTTTCTCACAGATTTCCTGCACTTACTTTATTTTCAAAAAAAAATTAAAAAATCTTTACTGTGGCTGACATACTGCTGAATTTGCTCCCAAGATCAGTGAATACAAGCAATTAGACTCAGCTCATGAGTCGACATTTTGCAATTTCTGACACAGCATGAAATATAAGTCACAAAGTAAACACAAAGAAAACGACAAGCACTGAAGAATTTGTCTCTGCCTAATTGAATTTGCAGTGCAATTTGGCTCTATAGGCACCAGAATAGTTCCTCGTTCATCATTAGATGTGTGACAGCTACAAAAACACACTGTACCTTTTTACGGTTCAGACTCTGGGCTTTTGGAGTTCAGGAAAAGTAGAGCCAGTCAGTAACCACAGTCATTTCCCTAATTTGAAGATGCCTAAATTAAACCAGACACAACTTTAGAGTGTTTTATTCCCACAACAGATATTGTAAAGAAATGAGATGACAGCATATTAGGGGGTTTCTCTCAGTCTCAAGCAGTTCTATGTTTCTACAATCCACAGCCTAATGCAAAAATAATGCTACGCCTTCTGCTCAGTCACTCTCTCTCGTGCTCTTCTTCTGTTTCATGTACAGCTTGTTCGACATTTTTGCTTTGCTTCAAATCAACTTCCTGTGCTCATCAGCTTCCCCATGAGTCTGCCGTTGACCATAACGCCAATCTGTATTTAGGTTCACGGAGATGCTAATAATTAAGAAATAACTCCAGCATTATAATAATGACTTTTTCAGACTGCGATTCCCAACTCGGTATAGAATCAGTCACTCATGACTCTCAAAAATAATTGTACAGAACAGCATGGTGCCACATGTTGAATTGGCTTTTGGACAAACCAAGCTCAGCCAGCGGCAACCAGCTGAGACTAATCAGGTGAGAGTCATCCCAGATATCTCTCACTGATGGATTTTGACTCATTATCAGCAGCTTTCAGACTTTGCCTTAACCTTGACCTTATTATTGCAATCTCCTCTTGAATCACCAGCTTAAAAGTAAGGGCTTTCAACTGTGACTCTGTTAATGAGATACATGGCTTCACAGAGCAAAGGTGTTTTGTTTTTTTGGTTGAATTGGTTTTGCGCATTACTGGGACTGTCTATTGTTTCTGACAGATGATGTTAGCAGGATGTAAGCATGATGAAATGAAAAGCAAATATCTGACAGATCAAACAATATCTAATAGTTTCAGATAAACCCCCTTTTGGAGATGCTGCTGTAATATTCAAACTGTTTGCTGGGTTGTTAAGTTTACTTGTCTGCTTTGTTTTCTTTGTTTTATTGAGCTGCACATGTTTTGGATGCAAGCTGATACTGCGATGGAACTCAAAACTATGAGCCCAGTCTCATTCCTCACTTTTTACATGCAGCATCCTTGTCGCAATAGAACGCACAACTTACTCCTTACAGTTATTTCTGAACCTTAACCCTAACCCTAACACATAGGGTTGTCCAACAAACCTCTAAAAGTCACTAAACTTCAGAAATGGACTAAACAGCTTTTTTTTTGGCTTGTTTTGTTTGCCTTACTTTATGGTGTGAAAGGGTGTATTTTAACCCAAATTATGATCTTCTTCTGGACTTAACTGAGTAATTTTGGTACCAAAACTTAACAACCAGTAAGAAAAACTAAGGCTGAGCTAAAAAAAAAATTAGGAGTGGCTGATTATCTAGTTAAATTATCATCATTTTCATTTACCGATTATCAATAAAATACATGAAATCCACTTGATCTGTGATGCAGCCACCTATTCCTGCTTGTAGTCAAAAGATTAAGAAAATAGAAAGAATTAGCAAATATAATTGCAGAAGTGGAGACAAACAATAATTGATCTCTCTTCAGAGAAGAGCATCCTACTGGCATGCGATGCTCTGATACGTCGATTGCTATTGTACATATTAAGCTATAGTAACCTTAATAAGGAAGCTTAGGTAGGAATGACAGGCTCCCTGCTATTACATACTGTGAATGAATGACATTTAATTAAATTTAACTTTACAAATATTTGATTTCAGCCTTGAAGAAACTTTATCAGTGGTCCAGCTTGGGATACGAACCTAGTGCCACCCATCTATTGACATAGCTGGCACCAACACCAAAGGAGACCTTATGTATATTTCTAAGACTCCAGCAGCTTTGACAAAATCTTTCACAATATGAAAATAAGAACAGGTTATTTCCAAATCTTAAAGCATTGAATGGATGAATGGATTTACTTAGTTTGGATATAAGAAACAATATAAATGTCTCAACTCCGTCTCCTCAAAATTGCCCTGCAGAATTGTTCTCCCAGCATTAAAAAGTAAGGCAATGCAGTAGCCACTTAATTATAGATAGAATACGTATTTATTATTAATGCATTGTTCACTGAGGATGGTCATTTCACAGTCACCCAAGCTAACGTAGGTGTTGCTGTCCACCTTTTTTTGCTTTCGTTTTGATTACTGGCATGTACATGTGGCAAATGTTGCTGCCTCAAATAATCCATCAGCTCTGAACATCTTATTGCTGACAAACGGTCCAAACCTTATCAAAACGGATTCATCATTTTCACCTAATGGGTAACTGATGCTTTTCTTTCCTTTGTAATTCAAAGCAGCAGCCCCCACAAATGCACCACACTATGCTCTGACTAACTCTCAGCTGGCACACAATCTGATGTGTTAAAAAGACGTAAGAAAGTGGAGAGTGGGCTGATTGCAGAGGAAAGATAACAGCGTCACTGGGTGAGAAATAGTAGTCAGGAAACTATTACTGGGCACTGGCCCAACTGGGCCAATTTCTCGACACTTTTTCAGTCCAAATCAGCATCTTACTGCTAGCAAGACACAAGGAGGTGCATTGTTAAACAGTTCATTAGTTTTCATTTAGACTCTTATCACTGCATGTGTTGTAAATCTGCTTTAAGCTGATCATGGATGTGTAGTAAACCTTTATGTTTTGTTATTTCTCTCCTCCCACTGTATTATCTGCGTTCTGAGTGTACTGCCACCCGTTCAGGACAGCTAATGGGGTTGTAAGCGGTTAACAGGCCTGTGAAGCTCTTGTAAGGGAACATTAACATAGCAACACCACAACAATGAATGTGTTATCAGGCCTCGCCATGGCAACATACAGACAACTTTTAATGAGCGGGTCTGAGCAGGGATGCTGTTGTTGTGTTAGTGGAATTTTTATAAGAATATTAATTAGCAGAATGAAAGGAAATGCAAAGCGGTCGTGTTGCTATATGATGAGCATGTTGGTGGAATGATTACTTCTTTGTCAAAGCCTAAGACTGCAAAGCTGAACATTCTTCATCAAGCTGTGGACATGGTTGAAATGCTGTAATCACGTTAACGTTTAATACTCACATTTACAGTGATGTGTGAAGTATCTGATGTCTGCTTTGTAAACAACATTACACTGCTTTTAGATAAGCAACAGAAGCAATTTCTTACTGCTGTTCTGTGAGTGGGATTGCAAAACTGCTCAGTTTGTGGGTATATACAAAAATACACAAACAAGCCAAGGACACACAAACAAACACTGTGAACACAGGTAAACTAGGCATTGGGAAAAACAAATTTTATGGTTGAAATCCCAGAGCTGCATAGTGCAGCTTGGTATTACCACTGTTAAAGTTAGTATCAGGGAAGAGGACAGGCTCGTGGCTCAGCCAGCAGCTACTGCTGCTCAGTAATTTACAGGTCTGCCAGCAAGAGCTCAACCAGCAAGAGTTGTAAGAGTATTTAGAGGTGTGAAATGAACTCCACATCATGAGAATGAGCTGCTAGTGGATATATGATGTGTGTCTGTTGACTTTACTGCAGGGTTTTTTCTATGGGGATCTGAATATGTTTGCTTTTCTATGCAAGACTTAGGACTTGGCAGAGAACCATTAGCCTGAGGTTTTGGGTGGCAGCTGATACGAGCATTTGTAGGGATGGACTGGAGAATTTTCAGTCTCTTTATGCCTCAGAAATAATGTCTGGATTTGTACTTTGCTCTGCAGTAATATCATGTGTTCCGTATGCTGCTTACTGACTGTATTATTTTGGGTCAAGTTGAATTTTGGCCTGGATCTGTGTTTACCAAATTTCCAGCAGTTTAGAAAGCTGTGAAGTGCCAACTTGGGTGTTAGAAAGAAGTGTGAGAAGAGGCACACATTTATCATGCTACTTACTTTTTTTGAAATGCATAAGTACGCTTCAAGAGCAGTCCACAAGTGATTACATGAATAATCACACTTATGATCAGAGCATGGTTCATCAATCAGAGACAAGGATTAAATCTAGAGCTGCCCTGCTGTTCATTATTAGAATCCTTAATATTACCAGCATCAGTTAACATGTGAAATTACAACCAATCTGATTATATTTCTAATCTATAAATAATAAGGATGAAATCGGCAACAAAGCAAGTCCCCAAAATGTAAATCATTCAGTTTTAGGTTGAAGATTTGTTTTCGTAATTATGGTAAGACTCCAGGAAATTAATATAAATAAATAGTTGACAGCCTTTTCCATCTGAGCCGAGGTGTAGTGGCACATATAACCTTTTGAGTAGAAGTCAGAGAAGCTGTGCTGTTGAACTTGTGAGGGGAAGTTAAACAAACCATCACATCATGAGAAATATATTATAAACGACACTGCTGTAAAAGTCACTACAGAGTCAGATGGAGTGCTCCTTCCTTTGTGACACAAAGCAGAATTGAAATGAGAGTGGAGATCACAAAGCACTCATGTCAATACGGTACAGCGATTTTATCATAAAAGGAACTCAGAGATCTGAGGCCCTTGAAATGTAATGCTGATTTTGACCTTGTACCCTTCTTTAACCCACCTAAATCAGTGCTTCCTCTTTTTGTCGCAGTTGAGCAGCAATCACAAAGGGGAATTTCAATTTTTACTTTGTCATTCATCTTGTGTCTCTCTCTAAAGATATGAATGATAACAGGACCATAGACTCTAACTCCACTTTGACGATGGGCCTGTCAGACCTCAGTGCCTGGTGAACCACCATGAGCATCTTGTAGATGGTTCTTGTAAACATGACTGGACCACAGCTCATGCCAGGTACCAAACAGTTCATAAGGTATCACACAAGAAAAGATCAACTATACTGTAAATGCACTGATGTGGAAATGTCTCTCCCTCAGGTCATTAAAAACCACGTGCTAGTGACATTAGTCCGGAACTTGCAACATTTTTCTGTTTGTTTTTGACATTTTGTCGTAGTTTGAGGATATGCTGCAAGTAAGGTACAGCTGCCTACATGTTTAGAGGTGGGAGCAATGACGGCCCAAAGGTTGCAGAACCTTTTTTGGTTTCTGGCTTGAATTCACAGACTGGCTGGAAAAAAAAAAAGGTGTGTGGGAGGACAGATGAGTAACCGTGTTTTCTCCCCCTCTGCTGCCCTCAAAGTGCCCCTGAGCAAGCCGGTGAGCATCAGCTCTGGACTCATGTACTCACCACACCAGGCAGCTCCCAATGCGTCAGTGTTTGAATGTCTGGAGCCTCCCCTCCTCTGCATCTCCTCCCTCAGGCAGTTACAATTAAGGATCTGCTGTTAAATCATTTTCCTGCTTAAGCAAAGGTTTAAAAATGCCAAATGTGTCCAGAGGAGGATTCTCTGTGTGTGTTTTCATACCTGCGTGGGCCGGCGGGGGGGCTAAGTCATCCTCATCTGACTGTACAGAGTGCAGCAGGAGCTCAGGATGTTTACAGTATAAGTAGTAACCCCTTCAAGGAGTACCCTGGTGTTCCATGAGTCACTGAAGAGGTTGTAGTCCTTATGCAGCCCCCATAAGTTCAACTGAGTTCATCCTTATTGGCTGAACACATAAAGCACACAAAGGTTCTAGCATTAATGAGAAATATTATGCAATCAAGTCATCAAATATGCAGATGGGAAGACTGATATTTCTCACATCACTGTACATTAAGTGTTGAGTTAAGCAGAATCTTTTTTATCTCACCTCAGAAGCTTGTTGTCAAATGCAGTACACAGACTGAGGAGGAACAGTTCACAGAAGTGGGAACAGAGGTGAATTTGGACAGAGGTAAAGGTGGAGGGCTGAGAGGAGCTGATGTCAGAGTGGGCCGAGGCAGGAGGCACGATGGAGATTGGTGGAGTGGGCTGAGACAGAAGGAGGCTGTGGAGGTTGGATTACTGACAAGCGAGCTGGAGGTTGGAGAGGGCAGAGCAGGGAGGCGCAGTCAGGAGTGAGCGTGACATGGTGAGGAAGGATTGAGTGGAGGGAGGTTAAAGCAGGCAGGCGGGCGAAGAGGAAGCAGGAATGATAATCTACGAGTGGAAACGCAAGCCGGCCATGTGGCATTAGTGCCCCACTGACTGACTGAAGCAAGGGTTGAAATACTGCTGAGTGGATGGGAGGCAGGTGTGTAGGCTGATGATCCATCAGGAGGCCAAGAGGAGGTGAGGAGCACCACGCCCACAAACATATACACAAACAGAAAGCGAGGCTGGTAACTGAACACCAGAGACTCAGGGGATGGAAAAATGTTAGAAATATAAGGAAAGAACAGGAGGCACAACGGAGACCGTGACATGCAGAGCGACAGTATCCACCGGTCTTTTACTACTTATTGTTCTCCATCTCTTTTTAGTTATTCAGCTGTTTTTGACAGATCCATCTAAATATAAGAAAAACAGGCTTACTGGTGAGCTTTCTAAGCACCTGAAAGTAGATTTTGTTACTTTTGTACAAAGGCAAGCTTCCTGTTTCCTTCAGTCTTTTTTTGAAGCTACCTGGCTGCTGGCTGGAGCTTCCTATAACGGACAGATATGAGAGCAGCATCGATTTTCTTCAAATCTTAGCGAGAAAGTGAATAAGACTTACTTCCCAGCATTTTGGGCTATTTCTGTAAAATGACTGCATATAGCTCAGTCTGTGGCTCTGGAGTTATGATGCAAAACAAGCACCAGCTTTAGTCAGGTCACGTTGGGTCAGCAGCTGAAAATATGACAGCATATATGCGTGTGTGTGTTGCCATACCAAATGTGCCAAGTTTACAACAACAGGGTTTAGGAGATGATACTGTTTCTGCATGCTGATCCCTTCTGTATAACCTCCCTCACTTGAAGTCAAGATATGTAAACACGTCAACATCCCTATAATCCCTCAAAGGCCCGATTTCTTAAACTATGGTTCACAACCCCAACTGTGGCTGCTTACTTTTGTTGAGGAGTGTGACTCAGCGTTCATGCCCTGAAAACACAAATAGCACATGTACAGTGCAGCGACACACATACAGTAACAACATAAAAGAAATAATTTATACAAAAACCCATAAACCTCAGTGCACAGGATGGCGTTTTATGCCTCCTCCATAGACACAGATGCTTTAACCGAGAAGAGACTAGCATAAACAGCTCATGTAACTGAAATTAGAACACTTTAATGCTTGCCTGCTATTAAAAGTGAAGTTTTTTATTTTAGTGATTTATTATGAAGATATATCTCCAAAGAATATTTTGCAGGGAGTTGCAGACTAACAACAGGCGTTGCATCACAGCTGGACTGAATGTTGTTCAGTAGACTCCATTAAAAAAAGCTGAATTCACTCTAATGAGGCATTTATGCAGCGTTTAATTTAGAGGAGCTGGTATTATCTGCCAGTCAGTAATAGTATTTTGACTGCTCTGCCTGTGAGAAATTAGTTCTTCAAATTGCTTTCATAAACACCCTTTTAACTAATCTACATCCATTTGCAAATTGTCACAAGATGTGTCACATTTATTGTGTGCTATATTTTTTTTAAAGAAAATCACTGAATCTGAATAGTAGGAAACTTTGAATTGCCGAAAGCTCAAAGATGAATCACAAGGCCTCATTGCTGCCCTATATTAACGTTAAAGAGTACTTCACATGCAAGAATTCAGAAATAATAAAAGCACACCAGTGGCATTAGAGTAGCAAAAAGTAATCTCTAATTTGTGTACAGGCTAATACTGAACTAAATTTGCATAGCTGTGAGGGTGCACAAGGATGTGCATCATGTGGAAAATGATGTGGAGATGTCTGTGACGGTCCATGTTGACATGAGCGCAAAAGTTGCCCTGCAGGTAGAAATTTATGAACAAACCAACTGTACATGTTGGAAAACACCCTCAAACATGGCTTCTTGAATGTGAAAGGGTTTGCTCATAGTGACAAATCCACAGAGAATTATTACACGGTTTTACTTTTTCCCCTTAGTTCTGTGAAGCTGCATAGCATGTTTTTACTCGTTGATTCCGTTTTAAGGCCGTGTTCTGGTTCACACTCGCCACTCTCATTCCACTTTCGGCTGCAGGCAGCAGTTTTAAAATCCCACTTAGTGCTGCTGGCCCAGCACCAAACAACAGGCAGACAAAGATAGCAAGTAGCTGCTGAACACTCTGCAGCATTTTGGCTGCTAAGGAGCCAGATATTACTGGTGTTGAAGAAGACCAAACACAGAGCCAAGGGTGAGTGAATATTGGATATTTATCAGGTGGATAGAAACAAGATTCCACATGGCTGCTAATGTTGCTGGATGTGTAAATAGTCAGCTGATTAATTAACTTAAATACATCAGGGTTGTGTTAACAGCTTGTTCCGGTCCACCTTCATGTCCTTACGAGCACAAACACTGAAGGCTGTTTGCAAGCACATGGTGTTAATCATCTTGTAACATTTGTGTTTTTAATTTGAAGTAGAGTTGTTCTTCCATTATAAAGTGTATTAACAGTACAACTAAGGATTGTTAATGGATCTGTTGATTACTGCCTCAATATATCGATGAGATGCGTTTTCTATAAAATGTCAGAAAAAGATGAAAAAAGTCGATCGGTGTTTCCCAAAATCAACGATGGTGTTTTAAAATGTCTTGTTCAGTGCACAGCTCAAAGATACTCAGTTTACTGCCACAGAGGAGGGATTGAACCAGAAAATGATCAATTTTAAGATGCTGGCATCAGATAATTTTCACTTTGTAAAGAAAAAGATCAAACCAATTCTAAAATTTGTGCCAATTGATTTAATGATCAATCATCCCATCTTTAATGTATTTGCTATTTGTGTTTGGTCTTTGATTTGGATATGTGTTATGTTAAAATACAATACTGCACGGCAATGACACTGCAGGTAAGATGTGATGATAAGTCTGTGTTAACCACTGGGATCATCCTGATTAAACTTGGGATGCTAAAATTACTGTGGGAGCAGGAAACAGTTATTACTCTGCTGTATCTGAGTGGAAGCACAGAAACATTCACTTAAATACTCAAACACTGAGCTAGACTCAGATGCACAAACACAAACATTAAAGCACATTACAATAGCTCAGTCCCACCAGATGGACTACAGACTCTTTGTTTGGATTGGAGACAAAAAGCTCAAGCTTATGATAGCAATTACAATAGCTACTTGGACACTTACAAATATCTTAAGCATAAACATGTCTGTGTGTCTTTTTAGCTGAAATAATCACTTTGAAATGATATATTATGACAGGTTCTGTCTCTTCATACTGCAGTTAATGAGGGTAAAGGTGATGAAGAAACCAGTGTCCCTCCTGCAGCTAACTGGTTCTTTTTTTCAGTGTGTTCTCCATGAGCATAATGAACAAAGGTAGCCAGTCAGAGAACGCTGTCATTGACATGTCCTTAGGAGAGCACACGCCATCTCATGCTAAACTGTGCTCAGCCAACACAGACTTAAGCACTTCATCAACATTACTTTGGATGAATATTTTAGGACTTTAAGATTAATGAAGCGTCCACGTGTGTTCCCATCTGTTTATTATTGTCATTAGAACTTCAGAAAGTGCTTACTCTTACATTTACTGCACTGACTTCACGGTTACCAACCATCGCTTTCTATTTATAAAACTTGTACACAGTGTAGGTTCTGCTGTTTTGCACCTCATTTGTGATTACTCTTGGTGGAATTTATTATTTGTGGTATTCAGAACATGCTTTTCATTCATTTATTCACATAGATACGTATTTGAACTGCCACATATAAGATATAAACATGTGGACGCTTCACCAATTTAATTTCATGTGTGTTATTTACCGCTGAGAGCAGCCTCTGCCAGCTCTCCTTTCAAGAGTATCATAAACATTACCGACAGAGCGTGGAGCTGTCCAGCGTGATGGAGATGGAGGGAAATAGTCTAACTCACACCACGAGAGAGAGAGAGGTGTGTTGGGAGACTTGATCTGTGTGGCAACAATGGATTGCGTTTTAGTTGCGGTAATATATCTTCATTAAAGTCGTTTTGCTGAAGTGGTTTGTGAAGGGTGGCGTGGAGAGGAGAGAAGGGAGGAGACAGAGATAGAGAGGGAGGAGAGTGTTGAGGAAGAGGACAGCTGTGTCTCCCCACGTGGATCATCTGGAAAAGCAGCTGGTGCCTCCCTACCTTTAACTCCTCTTCCTCCTCTCTCCTTCCCTATTCCCCCTCCCCTTCCGTCCTCCGGTGCCAGCCCAAATTACCCAACATCTTCATTAATGTCTCATTACAGCTGAGTCAGCCGATGTAACCCACTGCCACAGTAGAGCACATACTGCTCATTTGTTTTGTTTTGTCCCCATAGTTTCAGCCTGCACTCGGTGGCACAGGAAAGCTCAAACAGTATATGTTTTCCACTCAGGATGGCGGGATTTGCGTCTGTCACTGTTAAAAGTCCACTTTTCTTCCTCTACTATAAATTCAGTTTAATTAGGAGTAGTTAACAATGGGATAAGATGACTTTATTGAGCTTTAACTGGGGAAATTCACATGATACAGCACCTAGAGAGAAGTGAAGTATCGTACACAACAGGACAAGAAATAAAAAAGAAAATAAAGATGAATATAAAGATAATAATAGACTTCATACACCTTTTATATGTACAGATATCACATAGTGCATAATTTCTAATATAATATCTAAATTGTAGGGCACATATTGTGTGTAGAATTGCTAAGAATAACTATAACTCAAGTTTTGCACTTACAATAAGGTGCTACACTGATGAAAATCATAATGAATTCATAATAATTAATAAAAATACATTAAAATGATATCACTAATAGTAAGCTAATAAAAATGCTAGAATATACATAAAATACGTTTGCCAAACATGATTTTAACTCCTACTTAACACAGATGCATAGTCTGGGTTTTCAGAAAGTTATAAAATCACTGATATATCAAATATGATAACTTTATAAAACAACTCCAAATCCACAAAACAATGTTTCTGTAAAATTAAATTGCTTTCTCAACTACGTCTTCCTACATAAGCATTTTATTGTGATGTATAATGTACCACAGGCGCATTTTAAATCAACACATCTTTGGCATTTGCTGTATTGTCTTACTGTCACTTCTATTCAGCCATCCGATCACATATTAGACAGGGGATTCTTTCTTTTAAAACATACATTAGAGTACAGTTTAACTGTATGGGGAAATTTTGTGGAGACACTGTAGATATTCAACTGTCGCAGACTGCTGTGAAAAACCGAAGCTGAGATGTAAAAAATAATGCTGTAAATGGTGTTTCTCTGTCTGTTTGGGATAGGGAGCGGCCGACTTGTCCAAGATGCACCGAAAATGTCAGCTGGGAAAGGCTGCAGCCCCCTGTGACCATCTACGGGATAAAATAGGGAAAGGTAACCGGTGTATGGGTTCATAAATGCAGTTTATTTATTTATCTATCCATTATTTGTTCTTTTTTCAATTTTGCACATAAAAACCCAAATGATATCAGTGTTTTGTGTGACCATCCTTCACATTTTAATACCATATTGCATGAGAGGACTGAAAAGGCTCTCACAAGGTTTAAAAGATTTTATCATTTGTTAATGTCAGTTCTTTACCTGCGTCACATGCCCTACGAGTCGATTAAGGAGGTGTTGATGAAGCTCTTATGAGTGGACGGATGACCAAACTTTTTTATAAGTCCTATTTAACTTGAATTGTTGAAAAGTTGCCATTTGAAGAAGGACTCATTTTTGAATGTTTGTGGGGTCTTATTTCCTTTTTTTCTACTTCAAAAATCAACAAAATATGCAGTGTAATGAGTATCAGTGATTTAAATACATTTAGTTTAAGACGTTGGAAGTGATTTTTTTTCTGCTTACAGTCACTTTATTGCGGTATGAGTTAATTTTTATATAATTTAGTTTTGAACAAAATTCTATTGTATAATCCCAATACTCATAAGAAAAACAGCATGGTACTCTTGTCTCAGCGGAACCTAGTATTATCTGTCTGCAGACAGGCCGACACTTCATGAGACAGGATGGAATAATTCTGTTTGAAGTACTCCTGCCGGCTCATTTCTTCAACTCCACATCCACCCTATCAGCCTCCATCTCCCTTTAACTATTTTTGAAGAGGAAATCTCAGGTCAATCAAAGTTGGCTGCTAAGTGCTGTCTGAGTTATGACTCTGCATCCACACTCCATGATCTGCTTGCACTGAAACAGGAGAAGTAGAGACCTCCTAGCAGTAAAGCTGACCTTCACTGAACTCCATTCATAATCCATAGGTTCAGTAAAGTTTGGCGAGAGATGCACAGTCATATTTCCAGTCTGTTAGCTCTGAACCTCGTGAACCTTTTGACCCAGTCTGAACACACGCCCTCCCCCTGATCCTCAAACACTCACACCAGAGAGCATAACTTTACACAAGCTATAAAAGATGCACACACACTGAGTCACATGTCATGTTTTATAGACTTTGAACTAATCCAGCTGGATTAACTCTTGACGAGAAACAACGGCTTATTTTGACCTCAAACCAGAGAAGACAATTTGCCAGCTTTCTCTTTGTTTTAATATAAATCTGTGTTTTAACATCATTCTAATCCATCCTACATGTTGAAATCAAATTACTTTTTATTAATGGAAGAGTCTGGTGTTTGACAGCTTGTTGGCTGCCGTGTTTGGATTTAGTTACCGAGATTGATATCTGTTTCATCACTGGGTGTTCAGCCAAGAGATGCTTGAGGACAAGTTAACTCTACAGTAGCTTAGCGCACAGATTGGGAGTGAAAACTGCCAGTTTCTTCTAAAAGGGGAGAAATATAACTCCAAACATGGCTTAGTCAAAAAATATGCCTTGTTAATATGTTGTATTTTTATTGCCCGTAAGGTTGCTGTCATTGCAATTAAGGTAGAGGTCTTCACAAATCCAAATGTCTGAAATGCACCCATGGATAACCTCCCAGAGCCAGACATGCATAAGCAATTAAACTAAAACCAGAGACCTCAGGTCAGTCTGTCCGATCCAAGTAAAAAGTTAAACATAATTGGACCCAGCCGCCAATGGAAGTGAATATACCCTGATAGAGAGAGAGAGCTTTGTAATATGCTTCACATATGAACAAGCAGCCATGTCTAAAAAGAGTAGCAATGATGAGATAGATGTAATGTAGCCTTCAGGTCTGAAAAGTGAAGCAAAAGCCTTAAACCTGTATTCTTTCCAGTGGCCAGGAGAGGGCGAGTCCTCTGGTTCCAACAGAGGTTAGGCTTTATAGAAGCTTATGAGAAAACAGTCCCGCTTCTAACTTGATTTTTGACCTCAGTAAACAATTTCCTGATAAGTAAATGGTCTCAGTTGCGAGTGTCAACACTTTTTTTCTTATAAGCATTGTGATCATTGTTGTCCTATAAGGAACTGGCAACTTGTCCAGGGTGTGTCCCAGCTATAGGCTCCAGCCCTCTGCCACCCTCTACAGGATAAAACAGGTAAAGGTAATTGAAGGATGGATGGATTTTGCTCATTTTGTAAATTATGGTTCAGTTTAGAGTAAAATAAATGAAAATGCAGGGTATTTTTTCTGTTACCTTAACAGCTTACTATTGCATCATTGTGTGTAGTGTCCTCAGGATTTCACTCCGTTCCATGTCTCAGATGTTACATCTGGTTTTAAAAGAGCAAGATGATGACGGCCACATACCAAACTCGAGACTTTAACGCCATAGTCCACAAACTAATACTTGACATCCATCTTCACAAGCAGTCTATGAGCAATACATTTTCTGATCTTTGACACCCTCAATAGCAGCCCCACTTCTCAGACAATTATATCACAACACATTCTCTTACAGTAGCTAACAGCAAGACAAAATGGATTCACTCTGGCATTAGACATATGATAACGTAGGACCCAGCACAACTGTGGTAATGGGTCTGATTTCAGGTACTACAAGTGAGTGGACTTGAGTTGAGTGGGTTAATTACACCCCTGCTCAGGTTAAAGGTGGAAGCAGTTACATTATCTGTAAGGAAGGTCACCTGCAGCAAAGCCATAGAGATTTCAGTCAATCCAAACTTGTAGATGCCCAAACAGTCCTGAGTTGAGCTCTAATCAGGTACAATAATTAACACCTTTGTTGGTGTACTGTGACCGCACAGGGTCTTTAAATGCAGCAGCACACTGATGTGCCTTTTGAGAAGATGCATGCAGCCAGTGGGTGAGGTAAATACCTCCAACACTCTACTGCACCTAAATGCTCATCATACCACGTCTCGCTTTCTATCTACAAGTACACAATGCACACGTCCATATCACAGCCTAGAGACTGTTGAAAGCCTGGTTTAGAGAGAGGCTGAACAAGTGTTGGACCAAGCTGTAAACTGAACAGAGAGGAAATTGATATTGATTGTTTGATCCACCTGCTTGTAAGAAAACAAACAAGAGTGTGTCCCAAAATGCCACAGTTTCCCTTGAATGTATTATTTATTTCAACCACCATTATTTAATCATTGCTGTCCAGTTTCACCAACCAACTGTAAAGCACTCTGTCAGTTCTGCTTTTAGATAAATGAAAAATAAATACAGGAGATTGTTGTTATTATTAAAGTATTACTGGTGGTGACAAATAACAGGACAGCCTGGGGGGAGAGTTCCTTCTGCTGAACTGTCACTTTGTCAGCACAAAAAAAGTGCCCTAATTTGATTTAATTCTGAGTCATTGCTCATTTTGCAAGGGTCATTTGTCATTCTGTAGCGTACTGTAGCCTTTTTATTTCTAGAGTTAAGCTGTTTTCATTGTGGAGTCAGGACATAGGCATGAGAGGAGCCTTTATCTGTGTGTCTGTCAGCCCAGTCGTCAGAATGTGATGAAACGCAGAAAAATTACACCTTCAATGTCAATTTGCTCATCTTGATCAATTTTCCTGGCAGTGGCATGGCAATTAAAGGTCACAAACAAAGCAACATAGTTTTCACTGATTGGTCCAAAAGAGACTGAATGTTGATTTGTAACATCGATCTAAACCAACATTTTAGGCCTGGGATTTTGTCACTCTGATAGACATTTTCCACAGCAGACAGTTTGACATGTGACAGCAGGACAACTACAGATGTATTTATGATGGCTGCTTTCATCTTGGAGGAGGTCCTGCTGTTGTGCATGCTGGTTAACGGTCCAGACTGTCATGGCTTACTGGGACACTTGATGGAACTGAGCCACCATCTGTGTTATTCATTCTAGCCATGCTTTTCTTATCGCGGCAAGTCAAATTCTCTGTTGTGAAACTGGTTTGTCATCAGAGGTCGCACCTGAACTGTGGTCATATCACACTGTATTTTCTATTCTCTACACTTTTGCACTTTACTGTAATGTTAAATTAGCTTCAGATTCCTGAGGAGCTATTTTTAGCCCCAGAAGTAAAAGGGAAATGTTATGTAAGTCACAGCTGGAGTACTTCTGCGACTTAGCATTGAACTTTTACATCAGTCATCAGTCCAAAAAAGCAACTAAAGCATTCCAAAATGTTTTTTTCTTTGATAAAAACTTGAAAGTAGTAGCTTCTCCATATAGAATTTTCAGGAAAGAAGTTGAGTACTTCCAAAGTAAACTTCCAAAGCACATTTTGACATGAAACATCCAGTCACAAAGCTTAAAATTATGCTATTTGGGCAGATAACTGCAGCGGAGAGCTGAAGATTACAGTGTTGAGACTTAAATCATATCATTTTTAAATTCTGTGTCACTTATAATAAAATTGTGCAGCTATGATGCCACTTTTGGTAACAGCAGATTTGTTACTGTTATGACTCATGCCTCTGACTGGCTTCATCTCCACAGCAACAGTACCAGAGGGTCTTGTTTATGGTATTGAGATCAGCCTGCAAAGGTAATGGACAAAACAGGATTTGTAACGAATGCAACTGAAATGATTAAAGGTCCCCCTCCAGTAAAAATCAAGCTTTTTGCCTTTGTCTGCATTGTTGTTGTTGTTTTATACTCTACATGACACATTGTCGAGTAAGTTAGCATTTCCACCTTGAAATTGCATTGTAATTATGTGAATAATTGATTCAAGTCTCAATCAGACTTCAAGGATTTCATGCACAACAAACTGAAAGGTGTCGGTGCAGAGAGACAGCTAAGCTAAAAGCTATATATAAATATATATATGACTTTTGATACACAGATACTAGTTAAGAGGGGTTTGCTCAGTGGCTGGAGAGGGATGTTAAAACAGACTCAGCAGTATCTATTCTGTAAAATCCCACACTACACATAGTGAGAGCCACATTATGGGTACCATAAGACTAAACGCTAAATGCTAATATGCTAATATTCTTACAGTGACAATGCTATTATATTGATTCTTTGCATGTATAAAGCTCACCGTCATCAGCTTAGTAGCATGCAGTGCTCACTAATTAGAGTGCTATTGTGATCTATAAAACATGTTTATTGTTGCCTTTGTAAACTTATACTGCAACTGAGATTATGTGAGGAAGATAGACTATTTGTAGCCACAGCACGGGTACTGTTTTGTCAGTGCAGTGTAATATCGAATTCAGGCAGATAAACTTCTGTCCAGTTTGAGTTGTGTTGACCATAAAAATGAGAAGTCTATTGATCTCTGTATGATAGATTTCTTTATGGTGAGAGTTGGTGAATGGAGTTTGTGTATGTTGGTGCAATGTTATTATTGGGATATTGAATTGAGGCTGTTATATCACTGAGACATACACCCACACTGTGATGACAGCAGAATACTGTGGAACAGCCAGAGAAATGGTTCTCCTTCGTCTGTCTTCTCTCCACCAAATGTAATTACGCCGGTCTCTCTGGTTCGCTGTCTCTCTCCCCGTCTTTCTCTCTCTGACCTTATAACCTTACAAGCTACCACTTATTATCACAGACACACAGACTCTCTCATCTCTAAATCTGACAGGATTTATTCACTCTGGCAGCTGTGTCTAACACACTTTATCTCAAGGGTATATTTTACCGTTTTTCTATAGTTTCCAATAGACTTTGCAACTCATAATTCATATCCTCCTCTAAAGAAAGTGTAAGAAGGTTTTTAATTTTTTTTTTTTTTTGGTATTGGTCACATCTCTATCCTCTGGTCAGTCTTACCAACAATTTATCGACGTAACGGGCAAATATGCTGGGAAGAGGCCACAAATATGAATTCTTCAGTATAGTTATCTAGAAGTTATATTGCTTTGACATTTAAGTACTGACGCTGTATTGATATAAAAAAGAAAAACGCATTAAAGACGAGATATTGAATGTTGTGCCTCTCATCGTTATTCCAACGGTTCACACTAAAGGTGCCACAAAAAATGCACTTTGATTATTTCAGTTTTCACGGTGTGAAAAACAGTTCATGATGGAGAGTTCAGCTACAAGAATGTCCAACACTGCCTCCATTCATGAGCAACTTTTAAGTTCTACCAATCATACTGGAGTATGTAGAGCAGATGTTAGAATGCTCCACCATTGTTCATTTAGATTCAGTGCATGTTTTTGACATCAGGCCACAAAGTGGCTGATTTAGATTGGTTATTCATCATGTTGTTGTCTTAATGGGTAGTTAAAATTTGGTGTTGGTTCCAAAGAGGACTCAATCTAGATTTTAAAAGTACAAGTTACCCGCATCCAACAGAAACGGTCTCATTAGCTCTGTAGTTTTTTTTTCATTTGTTTGGAACTGTACTTGACAAGTGGCACATGCAGTGAGAAGAGGTCTGAAAGCATTGAAATAACCACATTTAAATAACAGTCCCTCCTTGTTCTCAATGTCTGTCCATGTAAATCCACCAGCTATTTAAATATTTTAGTCTCATCAACATACACATGGACTAGAATACCGACAGATATAGTTCTGATCAGATTATTGTGCTTATAGTATCTGTTTGTCTGTCTGTCTCTTTGTCTGTCTATCTCTGTCTGTCCGTCCGTCCATCCAGTGAAAGTTTCCAGTGACTTCCATAGCCCTTAATTGTCTGTAATGGAATTATTTAAACACCTGTTTTTGTCACACACAAAAAACTGTTGCATAGATTTTTGATAGATCTTCTGAAAACTCTCTTCCCTGACTTCTGTAACTTGGTGCATTGACCTTTCCAGATTATTCAGTGTTTATGTTCTACATATTTAGATAAATCTACATCCACTACAGGAGCTGATATAAAGAATTAAATCTTTGTGATTTTAACAAAGTTGAACAATAATTACTCTGTGAGCATAACAGGCTACGGCCTCGTCTCAGGCGGTTTGTAACCTCCTCATCATTACAACTATAACTCACACCACTGTCACCTACAACGGCTGAGAATGGACCAGTGCCAGCAGGAGCTGCTTGTAGCAACAGGAGGTTCGACTGAGACCAGCTGCCGGTGGCAGAATAAGAGTGTTAAATTGTCAGCTAATTAATGACCATTTACCCTGGATGTACATTTTTGTGTTGTTTGTTGAGCAATTTGCATGCTGCCAGCTTTAAACCTAAACCCAATTTCATTTCATGCCTCATAACGCTTATTTTTTCAGTGTCTTTTGTTTTCTTATGTGGCCCATTCATAGGTACCACTGTTGTAATTTGTTATGCTCTGTCAATAATTCCCCAGTTTTCCTTGCGCACTGCCCTCACAACACACACAAAACATGACAGCCTTTAAGGGCTTTTTTTTAAAAATTGTACTTCATTAAGCCTGTGCATATATATATGTATTGTCTAGTGCTCCTTGGAAACTCCCTTTAACTATGAAGTAGAGCAAATAAGTACTGACTATATTGATTCCAGCCTGGATGTTCAATGCTCACTTGCCCTGCTCCATTCAGAGGTCAGAGGATTTTCATGCTTATAGATGGTGCTGCCACTGGATGGTAGCCTCTAGCTGCATTTTAGTGAATAATAATGAATAGCCGATGCATATTTACATCATTGTTAGGTGCAAAATGGCTATTCAGTTAACTTTAAGCTCCCCAGACAAAAAGGACATTTATGATTGGCTTCCCTCATGGAAATAGATCTTTCAGTTACAGGCAATAATGGCATTGATTCCCTGATTTGCACTCTGATTAGATGTACTACTGGATGGAGGCCTCAAAGCAGCTGCTGGTGAGACTAAGGAAGATATGTGGATGAACTTGTGTCTATCGTTTTCTCACGGTTTCATGAACACACAGATTTGTCCGTTACTCTCACACAGACATTTACACAAATGCATGCAGTTTTCTGTATTTTTGAATGAACAAAAAGGCTGACAAGAGGAGTAGAGTCTCCCACAGTTATTTCTGCTGGGTTCACTTGGCACAGATTGTTTCTACATGAGTATACAGAGACACAAACATGCACTCTCATACTCTATGAACTGATCTACTGCGGCAGTGAGTAGCCGTGTTTCCATAATGTACTTTAATGCACATTTAGAAGTAGTGCATTAGAAAAGGTTAATAGAAAAGGCAAAATTCCAAAAAGCTGACTCAATGTCATAAAAAAAGCAAGCTTGAAGTGTTTTTTTTCCCCAAAAAAATAGTTGATATGCCTAATGGAAGATGGAGACATCTTTTCCGAATACGTTCTGATGTAGCAGTTTGACACAAATGACTGAGCAGATTTTTCCACTTCAAGAGAATCCGGACTACAAGAAACATGACCAACATCAGATGACATGAAAGACTAATTACAACTTGACCCACTGAACAAAATTCCTGAAGACCTCTCTGCGTGTTTTTGGTTGCTGCTGGCTGAAGCTAAAGCAACTGGGTTTTAGGGTGTTTTTATTTTTTGCCATTTGGTAAACAACTACTTCTACTGCGCTATTTATTACAGTCATGCAATATGTTACATAGCCGTATATCACTAACTTCTGAGGACACGACGCAGCTGAGATTATTTATTATTATATATATATTATTTATATTATTATCCATTTGTTCATACTTTTTGCGACCATAAACGAGGGGTGTCAATATGGCTCATGGGCCAAAACCAGCCTGCCAAAGGGTCCAATCCGTCCTGCAGGATGGCTTTGCAAAGCGTAAAAATTACAAACAAGACATCAACTGCAATTTTTCAATAAATGTAACTCCTATTGTCAAATTACTTTTGCAAATATTCAGTGGTCTGTAAGCTGTAATGCACATGTGTAAATGATCAACTGAGGCATAAAACTGTTGAAATTGCTTTTATTTTTCTCAAGAAATTTCAGGTTGTTCATTAATGTTTTGTCAAAAAGATACGTGAATATTTTAGGAATAAACTATTTCAACTAAAACAAAAGGAAAAATAGGGCTGTATCTGGCCCCTGAACTCAGCTTGACACCCCTACCATAGACTGCATGTAAAGATGGAGCAAGATTCTAGGTCTGAAAATTGATACAAAAGCAACTAATGGCCAGCAGAGAGTGACTCTTATGGTTGCCATTGAAGTCTGATTGTGTAGCTGTCTACTTCATCATAAACATTTTCCTATTGCCTTTTTTTTATCAATCACCAGTTTACCAACTGATGTGCAATACCACAGCAGCTACGTCTATCTCTATGTAGAGAAAAGTTATATAGAAGCACAGTTCGTATAGACTGATGTATCAGGCAGAGGTTAATGTCCTATGTGATGAAGTCAGTAGAAAAATGAATAGTGTAAAATTAATGATGGAAACCGCAGCTCATAAATGTTATAAAGGGTTTGAGGGTTTACAATAAATTGTGATATACCTACATATTTAAAAATGGAGAAGATGAAGTATTCCTCATGGTTCATAGAGACTGATGGATTTTTAAGTGATATCTGGATGAAATTAGGAGGGGAATAGAGATGCAGGCAAATTCCAGGAGGCTCGGGCCTGTCTGTTCATCAAAAAATATTACACATATTACCCAGCAACCCTCACAGTGGCTGCTCATGTCCCCCTGACCGCCACCCATCGCTAACTCTGCTGCAGGGGAACATTTATTGTGGGAAGCACAGTTTGAGGAGCAAGAGAGAGAGGACAGGTTGTGTCAAGGCGGAGAAGAGAAAACGACAGCGATCGCCAGGAGGTTTTTGTAGTTGAATATATTTTTAAAATCTAATTTCATTTCTGCGCTTCTCATATGCAGGCAGACCGAAGTGTAGTTAAATTTAACACACCTCCAGGAAAGATTTTAGCATTGAAAATAAAGCAGCAAGGTGAGGGCATACTGTATGCGTAAACGCTTGAGAGCGGTGCCACGTACAGTAATAAAGGAGCAGAAAACACACAGAGAAATGCATTCAAAAACATAAAAAAGCCACAGTCAAACAGTGAGCAACAGAGAAAGAGATCAGAGGCAACCAGGCATAGAGACGGGCGACCTTGTGTGGGCGGACGGAGAACTAGAAGGTTTCTCTTGATGCTTTTGTTTAAGGGCACTTTTCGTGATCTCTGGGTCTCGAAGGAGTTTCTCACAACAAACCCCTTTTTCACTGAAACCACTCAGACACTGGGTCACCGCACCGTTAGTGATGAAACATAAAGCATGGCTTCCGGACTGAAGCGGCATTGTTGCCATAGCGATGAGAGAGCTGTAGCAGCAGAAAATCACCTAGAAGGAAAGACCGTTAATAATACATTATCACACACATCTACTGCTGCTGATGCTCTCTGCACACACACATGCACTTGCATGGCTTTTAACCACACTGTTCGTGTGTGTGTATGTGTGTAGATGGATGGACAGATGAAGAAAAACAGGGCTGTTGTTTCAAGTGATTGTTGTTAAATGGACTTAGTTGCTATGATAATTGTGACAAATGGTGACTGCTTCCTCAATAAGAAGTGAACGCTAAAGTGTTTTGTCACATTACAAAAGTGGTGACATGAACTTTTATTGAAGTGAGGACAGGAGAGGCGCCGTCTGTCTTCTGCCGGAGGCTACAGACCCACCTTTCCAGATGACACCTGAACACCCAATGACAGCTCTCACTTACTCCAGGAAAAAAGGCTGTAAAGGAAGCCTGCCAGTAGACCTTGAGGATATCTTTATAATAGCAGTTCTGTAGGGCTGAAGCTATGCACAGCTGCATTTGGAGATAAAGACTACAGGCAACGATGCTGACTGGTTTATTTTCAATTAGCTGATTAGCACCTATCATAATAAACAAAAATGCTTGGTGAGATTGTATTTAGTATTGCAGTTATTACGTTCAGGTTATTGGGATCAGCCAAGGCAGAATAACCACTTGAGTCTACCTCAAAAAGTGGGTCAATCCTCATTATATAGCACCAATTCACAGTATATGTTATCTGATAGCACTTAACGTAGTAAGGTAAAGACTTTACAGTTGTTGTTTTTTTTTAAGTGCATTTTGGGAAAACCTTTAAGGATATCACTGTGTGGGATGGGCAGCTGGTCAACACAGATAAACAGAGAACCCAACACTACAAAGTTGCCTTTAGATTCCCTGTTAGTAAACAGTCTGCAACAGTGGGAAAGAACCAAAAACCACAATCAGAATCCCATGGTAAAATGCCCAACTTCACAGCAGGAATAAACGTGTACAGTTTTTTAAAATGGTAATGTCTTCAAATGTTTTCAGGTAGGCATGCCTCCATATTCTCTAACAAACAGCCATGGCTAGGTCGACCAGCATTTGCTATCTGTGCAGCTAACATGGGTGTTAAAAAGGCATCAAACAAAGTGGTCACTGACAGTGTGATCAATCAGCAAAATCAAAAGAGGAAAAGATCCTGTCAGGGAAAAATGGGAAGCATAAAATGGCAGATGTTACAAAGTGAGTTTCAGTTAAATAATATTTTACACAAGTTCAACAGGTTACTTCATGTCATTTTATCATTAGTTGGATTGTAAAGTTAAGTTGTAGCAGCGACATCACATTGTGGGATTTTGGTCCTAAATGTCTGATAGTGTGAATTTCTAACTTCTGAGGCTGACAGAATTTGGATGGTTCCCACCCAAATTTTAAATCAACCATGGGAGGTTTCTCACAGTCTGATAAATGCACAGCTTTTGATTGACGACCAAAGCTGTCACCACATTTCTTTACCTGTCAACTTTGTACTGAGACAGTCCAAAACTGCACAGCGTAAATGCTCCTCGAGAGAATGACATTTTCTCTGTCTTTGGAAAAACTGAGTCTAGCCTCAAATGCAAGTTGTAAGTCTGTTACACTCAGACTTGAAGCTACTGCCTTTTCCTGCCTGGCATTTGTGCATGGGAAATGCTGATCTGGTCCAGATGAAAGTATGTAAACAAGTCAGGACAAATGCATGCCATCTATTTAGGATTTTGCAGGTATGATTTAGAAGATGTAGTTCCTTGGTACAAATGAGATCTTTAAGACATACCGAATTTAGTTGCAATTTAACTGATAAAAGCTGAACTGACTCTTGTTTTTATCTTATTTATAATTAACTGAACACATCAGTGAACTTTCATGACTGTTATTAGATTAAAGAATGAAACATGTCATTTTGTTTTAAAAGACAAGATAAAACAAACATTTACCACAAACGCACAGAAGTCTCATGAGGTGACATGGCCATGCTTCTAATGAGATTAGCTCTTGCACTAAATGCAAACCTAATTTGCCCTCAGCCAACATTTAATTCGTGAACACTACAGTAATAAGCAGCCTTTCTTGCTGCACTTTTCCATGTGTAAAAGAACACGAGCATGAAGTCTGATAGGATTATCTTGGCAAAGCAAATGGAGCAAAACTGATAAACAAAGCAACAATACAGAAGTTTTTGAGCATAAAGAGAAGCAGAAACACACACAGTGGCTGATCCCTGAACCGTCAAGTCAAGTCTGTTAAAAGCAACATGCTGACCTGAGTTCAGAGTCCCAGAATCAGATGAAACAGGGACGTAACCTTGGAGAGCACTTTTTCTCTGAGCTTGAGGCTTTCCTGGTTCAGAGAAAACCTTGTTTATTGCTTTGTACAGAAAAAGTAACATAAAATCACAAGACTGACAGTATATTTTGACATTACAAAAAAGAGAATCTGACAAAAAAAAATGCATTAATGGAAATCTTATCACACAGACACACACTGGACGGGTAAATGTGAAGGCTACCATTCGTATCTCAAAATTTCAGACTGTTCTTATCCATTTAGGATGTGCAACCTATTTCCCCCACCAGTATGAGTCTTGCATGTACAGAAACAGTAATGTCCATTTTCTTACCCTCTTTTGTCACAGAAAGCTCCTTTCTTTAACTTTCTTTCTGTCATCTCATTTCTATCCTCAGTGTTATCTCCCAGGCTTGCCGAGTCACCACAGGTAACACTTAGTATGCAGTAGTGTTGGGCTGACAAAGTAAAACTAACTTCATGTTAATTTTGGCAAGCGGTGTACAGACAGGTCAGAATGAAAAAAAAAATGAGGGTGTGCAACAAAAATAATACACGTAATGGACTGTTGTTACTCATTGGAAACTATTAAATCATTCTCACAGGGGGAATAATCTTTATTTATTGATTTTAGTTCATGTATTTTATTTTACCTGCACTGTTTCCCAAACACAGAAAAAGGCCATGGGAGGCTGCATACCAGTCTCAATTCAACATAACTAAACTGAATTTGTATAGTGAAGGTTATGAAAAAATGTGGGCAGAGCAGCAAGGCTGGCTAAAGCACTTTTGAAGCAGATACTGGCACTGCATCCTCTATCGCCATCCGATGACATTCAGAGCTGTCAACAGCAACACCGCAAAGATAAACTATGACCAAGACTTTTTGACCCATGCGACATCTTATAGCCTGTACCTGGATATCTTACTTGTATGCGAAAAACACATTAATCTGAAGGGAACATGCATACTTGGCAATCAGTGCATGGTCAGATCAGATCTGCTATATAAGTGAGTCAGAGTATACCAGTCCCATCTCACTCACCTTATTCATTTGCATGTCGAGATTCAATACTGCTGCTGGTAGAATGAAGATTACATACTAATGTGTCCTAAAATGGAATATCAAAAAGAAATATGAAACAGCCTCACTAAAAATGCATATCACAAGGATATACGCTGTTGATTGCATAGAAAGCAAGGTCAGCAACAGCTGAAATTCATTATGTACGCTGAATTATTCACTGGCAGTCAAGACATGTCTTTCATTGCTTCTGGAAAACTTTCACATGACAGTAGTGATAAATCAGGGAACAACATGTAGTGACAATTGTGGCCAGTCAGAAAGCGAATGTGTCCATCTGCACCAAGCCTCCGTTTCTGTCCATCCAGTCTGAAATACGACCTGGATTTTTCAAACCAAAATGGGTCAACAGCATTTCCAGAGGTCTATTTTAGGACTTCTAAGACTCTGAAGTGGTGTGAATGCCAGGTATCAACACAGCAGAAGGTATGCATTTTTAAAAACATGTCAGTGTAGATGTAGTCTAAGAAAAAGACAATGCTCATGAACACCAGATATAAATGCAAAAGTCATGATCAGATGACATTATCCAGACAGGATGAAATGCCCTCAACTGTGACAACTGAAACATGAACCTTGACATGTGATGTACATTTCTATAGATCCTACTCTTCTGCAAATGTTTGGTACATGAGCTGGACTATAATGTGTGTGTGTGTTTTTTTTAAACAACTTTTAATAAGGCGTACACATGAAAAAAATAGACCCAAACTTGAAACTCAGACGGAATTGCTGTGGCTAACAACCTGAAAACCTGCTTAGTCAAAGGCAGGAAGCTTTGAGTTTAGGTACATTTGATGTGAAAATCAACTTGCTTGAAGTATAAATTATCTGTTAGAGTAAAGTGCAGTGCAGTAAAATGATCTTGCTTTCTATTTCTCGTTGTTACCATACTGCTTCTGTAAAAAAAATAAATAAAAAATGACTTGTGGCACTTCCTCGTGCTAATGAGATTGATTTTAAAACATCAGACAGCAGCTAAACAAACGTCAGTTCAGTTCAATTTTATTTACATATCACAGGTTCACAACATGTCATCGAGGTACAGACCCTATGAATTACAAACAGAGAACAGAAAACCTAGCAATCCAAAATCAAACCCAGAAGACAGACGGTGGCAAAACAAGGATATTGTGGATAGAGTACATTGCACAATAATATCTATTCAGCATGTAGCTGTTGATTCAGTGAAAATAGATAAAAATACAATTAGTAACACCTGTGAACATCCCAGACTGATACTGAGATACAGATTTAATGGAAAACGGTGCATCCTAGTGTGCAGTACAGTATGTAGTAATAATTGGATTAGATTTTATGGCTGTTCCTCTTTTGCTGCTTCACTCCTGTATCACTTATCTCTCCTTCGCGTTATCCATCATCCTCTCCTCCACCTCACCCGAAGAAGCCGTTCATCGCTCTGGCAACTGAGCAGTGTTTTCATTATCACGTGCCTCTTCTCCTTCTGTCACTTGGCTAAAGATGGATGATCGGGTCATCAACAGGAGGCAGAGAAGTCCATGCGAACCACCGCAGCCGTTCATCTTCATGGTGCTTAGTTCAGCAGCATCATGTCTCTGATAACTTTCTCCATCCCTCCCACTACTCTACCACATAACAGCTCGTCGAACCAGATTTCTCTCTCGCTGTCGACCCATCAAAAAACACCCATTCCAGTCCTTCTGAGGATAGATTGTATCAGTATTTTGTTGTGCTTTCATTTCTGTTTTGTTTCGGTGAAGTTTTTTTGTCACTCATGGGGATGGAGACTTAGCATGCATAGTGTCGCATGAACACGTATGAACACAGTGGCATTCTTTCTCTGCCACTGTCTGCTGCAGGTGCAGAGGAGACTCGTGGGAGAGTCAAAATAGTCTGGGACTAAGTGTGCGTGTGTGTGCGTTCCCAGGTGTGGTCTAAATCAGTGCCTGTGAATATACCCTCTGTGTTTTCTGAAATTTCTTTGTGATCTCACAGGTCAGTGTTCAAAGACTAAAGTGGAGGCGGAGGGGAGGAGCAGACAAGAGAAACCGACAGAGTATATGAGAGTTTTTTGCCTCTGTGATAGAAAGTGAGAGATTTCAAGAGAGAAAGACAGTAGGGGAGAGTGAGAAAATCATAAAAAGACAAGAGACTTAGTAAAAATAGTTTAAATATTCATGTTTTCCTTAGATGATTTATTCATGAGTGGCTGATATTTGCAGTTATTTATAAACTGCCTGTGTGTCACCATTGTTGACAGAAGTGTTGCTCTGTGTTCATGGAGCAGGTAGATAATGAAAAATGGAACATGAAACAGCCAGCATGAGCTTAAATTATTCCACAGTAAAGGTTAGCTGTAAGTGAATATCAGTTTGAGGATAGAGGCAATTTTCTTAACATTTGTGCACTGTGTGTCAACGCTTTTCCAGCAGCTGCTAGATATGTATTCTTATCCACGTCTCCCTCCTGGTTCCAGATTTTGACCCCAAGTCTCAGCCTGATGACTGGCATTGCCCCCATAAATCCCATGATGCCCTGCTTGGGCTTGGTGCCCTCTCCACGCTCACAGGATGTGTCAGTTGTCAAGGAGATCATCCACTGCAAGAGCTGCACATTGTTTCCTCCCAACTCCAGTGAGTCTCATAGTAAGATATCCGCACTGTTGTAAGAGATATAAGCATCAGAGACACAAAGTATCTGACCCTTGTTCAGCCTAGAGCATGTTTTATTTATCAGTGCAGTAGTGGGCATTATCTGTGACTCATCTCTGTCCTCATCCTCAAGCCTCAGGATGGGCACATACGCACCTCTCAGCCAGATATTGTTAGACAGCGAAGAGGAAGTGAGTATTCTTTCTTAATGTCACCTTTAATTCCTCTTAGTACCTCTACCCAGCCGAGCGTAGCTGATTTGCATTTTCGTTTCATCAAGAAGGAAGCAAAAGGGGGGGGGGGGGGGGGGGATTAAACGGGGTGGTGGGCCTTGTGTGTATGCATGCCAGTATACACACATTTGTGTGATGTCCGTGAATGTATAATTAAAGGAGTGACCTCTGTGGACATGTAACACAGTGCTGCTGTCTTCAGTATGGCAGTCCATAGAGGTGATGGACTCTGTCCTCCCCAAGCTTAACTTAACCTTATCACTGTATGTTCACTTAATCTCACTTCATCGGCTCTTTCTACTCCACTATATATGTGTATATAGCAGAGTGGCTATACATATAGTAATTTTTTCTCTATCTAATATTGCATCTCCTCTTCCTCCACTTTGTAAGAGGAGGTCAAACCCACTTAATTACCTTATCAACTCTGAGTCTTGGAGCCGCTAGTTCCAGTTCAAAAGGTCTCTGTCACGTTCTGTATATGTACTAACACACAGTCTCTACAGTCCACACACACCTGTGACAACATTTATGTTTATCAGGACTAGGCCCCGACTGATATGTTTTTTTTGAGGCCGATTCCGATATTTGGCAGAAAAAATTCTGATAAGCAATCAATCAGCTATTTTTTTAAATTGATTAATTAAAAATATATATAATGAAAATATTTTATGTTCGCATGACTCGTCATGACACATGGCAAAGAGAGTTAAACTGAAAGGGGAGACATGTTGAGTCATTGTTGATTTCACATTTTGTTATGAACTTAGCTGTTGGCTCAGCCCAATCCTGTAATGTTGCCTGGCTGTAGCGTGCTCCTGTACCTTACTGAGAAGACAATTGTGAGGATTGAATGGAATCAGAGCTCCATGTATTGGACAAATGTCGCAAGGACATCATTCTGCGCAATTCCAACACTTAACTAGGGGTCATTTTGTCTCCACCACATTCAAATTCTTCACATGTAGGCCGTTGTAACCCCAGTTATTTTCAGTAGTATAGAAAATTCCGACGCTCCTGAACGCACCTTCCGCACTCTGCCGAGAGTTGCACAGACACGCAGCACACCTTCTTGAGGTTAAAAACGTGCAGATGCTAAATTTGCGCCTGTGCCAAGTGAAAGCTCCGACCCAGGGTGTGCATTTCCATCTGGCAATGGCTGTGGTGAGTTTGAAAACTTGTTTGCTTGTTTAACCCTGTGATTATTATATTTAATAAATATATGCAAGGGGGGGGGGGGGGGGGGGGTTGCTTTGTTTTGAGGAGTGGATATCTGAATAACTACACTGAACACACTATCATACCAAATTTACTAATGGTACAATTTGCCATGAGTAAAACGCTCTGTCAGGAAAATGTGAAGTGCGTCTTCAGACCCATGCTCTGAAGACGCACGGGTCTAGGCACGCTCGACAGGGAGGGAGGCGGGCTAAAAGGTTGTCTATCAAATCACTCTGCAGCAATTGGGTAAGTATACAACCAATCAGTGCAACAAATAGGCTCCGAGAGCGCTGGAAATCAGAGGATGCGGTAGTTCGGTGAAGCTTTATTTATACAGTCATCGTCGCGCCTCTGTCATCACTTAGTTACGCCCGCCTTCTGACTCTACACTTCATGGTGATTCGTCTGGCCAGTTTTAGGAGCATCCAACCTCGAGCCTTATGGAGGGTAACTAGACCCACCCTGGCAGAGAATTAAATTCGTTGCCATGGGTTGTCTAGCGCAGCTAGGCTAACACTTAACAGCATTCACTGTTTTATGAGACATTAAGAATATATCGACAAAACTCTGACGATTATTTTTGAAACGGGCTACAAACGGCCGGCTGATAAATCAGTCAGGCCCTAATCAGGACCTGAACTGAATGGTGTTCTGCTGTAATTGGTTCCGTGAACCTTAATGGGATGTACAGTTAAACGAAGACAGGCAAAAACGATTTTACTCACCTTCTTTTGATAAATTGTCTTTATTACTTGCATTTATAGTACATTTCGCTGTTGGCCTCTCATGGTCGTTGGGTTAATGTTTCCATTGTGTTGTGAAGGAATAGAAAAGTTATTACTGGAAAGCAAGCAAGCTCTCCATCTGAACCTGAAGAAAATGTCATTGCATGTGCTGACCATATGTAATGGTGGGTCAAGGAAAGTTAAAGAAGCATACTATATAAAGCTGAACAATACAAAAGTGGAAAAGAGGCTGAACACTATTCCTACACTAAGCAGTGGCTCTAGAACGACTCCCAAAGGGGCCATTTCCTTTGTGACAGCAACTACAGTCTCTAATGGCCTCCATTAAGTGCTGCAGCAATGTATGCCAATGTTCAGGGCAAATGTATTGCTTCATATTTCAATGCAGTTGCCGCTGAAAAGTGTCAAAAAAGGGCTAGGTGATATCACAGTATATATGATGGGATTTGCTGTACATAGTGCAATGCAAAAAGAAAACTTTTTGTGAAAACACAATTGTACACTGCATAATACATACTTTTATATGCATGTACAGTTTGAAGAGGAGCAAAATATAATTTTCTAGATTGTGAGAATGATGTACTGATTTAACCAAGCTTAATTTACCATTTGTGTACTAGCCGGACGTCAGTAAGCCATATGAACTTGCTCAATTCCCTCAATGTACTTTGCTTGCCAACTTAGCAGTGCCTGCCATCTTTAAATGCTATAATGTTAAACAGCAAGAGGCTCCACTTAGTGGTACAAACAGGTACTGCGGCTAATGTACAACTCTTGATATATGTAGTATCTACAAAAGAAGTGTTGGGTATCAGCAGATACTAAATGTTAAATAAGTAATCAGATCAGGAACAAAAACACCTTGAGCAGAGTTCTAAATATACTCATTTCTGTGTTTTTCAGTGTTATGATAACATTAAAATTACTACCCGTGTGCCTTGATAAGTGGTTGCATTTGAAGTCAGGTGATTTTTTTTTTCAAAATAAACCTTTCCTTGACAGTTTTTTAAAATTAAAAATAGGTCTCTCAAAATGATCAATTATTAATGATGTCATCTAAAATGAATGATTTTATTTAGACTCATGTTTCAACTATATCACCCAGCATTATCTTCTATATTATGTTTGTTCTTGCTTTAGAACTATTCATGCATTCACAGTCTCATTGCCATCTTCTCAAACATCTTAGAACTTGCCATGATTCTTCTGAGGATTTAGGTTGTTTTGGTGTCTTCTGTTCCATCATATTATCCCAAGCTGATGCAACAATGTTGAGATCAAGTCTCAGTGGCGGCCATTTGACAGTGTTTCAAATAAAACGAATAAAACAAAACCCAAATTGACTGTTTTTCATTTGATTTGCAGTTAATCTTTAATGATATATTAATATCAATGAGTTCAAAGTGTTTCCTAGTGAGCATAGTTTCCGCTCACTCTTTTCCTTCACACTTGCATTTTGTTAATGATTAAACGTGATCCTGTTGACTTCCTTTGGGAGGAATTTTCCACCCACTGTCAGAGAAAGCTATTTGTCTGGAGGCTCTTTTCAAGACAGCCTCACATGTCAGATGGAGAACACATCAGTTTCAACCTAGACTATAGTGAGAGCTCCTCACTACAACCAGCGTGGGCGCTTGCCTTTGATAGCTTCTGTGTTTGACTCCGCTTTTCACCTGAGTATAAAGCATCACTGACATGGCTTAATGTAGACAGAAAAATTCATCACAGGCTGTAAATTAATGAATAAATCCCTCCCTTCACACCTTCACATGAGCATATGGATGAAAAACACCCCACACCCGGTCACTCTTGTACTGAGGCTGACTGAGGAGTCGGGCTGGTAACTACTGCATGTCACAGCACTTGAACCTGTCATAGACACTAATGTAGCGTTATTTTTTTTTCTCCACGCACTTTCACATTGTTCCTTCTCTTTTTGTTCATGCATTCACTCAACTGACACATGTTAAGTCTAAAATAGCCCCTTTAGTAAGACAGTCATTCTTGATTTCAAGTCTTTACTTCACCCTTAGAGTCTTGTAATTGTCTACATGACAAAAGAGGTAATACAGAAAGCCACTAAAGAGAGATTTTAAAAATGTTGTAAGCTGGGATTCAGTTGCAACTCAGTGGGGACGGCCAACAAATACACCGGCAAGGTTAAGGACTCCATCTCCTATGGGCCACTCACACTAAAAATGTAAGTACTCTTGCTACTTGTAAAACACTTTGGATAAAAGCATCCTCCCAGTGGCATGTTAAGATATAATGTGGCGCTCCCATTAAGCTCTTGAACAAAATCTTTGGCTTTAACATTTCCCTCCATCGTCTCTCCAGCAGCATCTTCACAAATCTTTGCTATATTTCTTGCCTCAATTTCCTTCCATCTCACCTTTTTCTTACCATGCCACCTGTCTTCTGCTTTTCATTCCCTTCCCTTTATGTCACCTGTAAGGCAAGCAGTGTGCCATAGATGAGAGTGGGTCTAAAAGTTAGTCTTCAGACGAACCCAATTTTCTCCCAACATGAAAGAGTAGCACTTTTTTCTTTCATTTGAAAAATGCCGCTGTCACATTCTACAATAGAGCGAGAGACTGTCAAATCTGTCCTTTTGAAACCAGTAAGAAGAGATTCTTGAGCGGCACACATTTTTAAGGCAAAAAAAGAGGGGAAATGCAATCTAAATAACAGCATTTCAGGGTATGAATTTAACACAGCAATTTATTTGAACGGATGGGAAACTGTTCACTCGGAGCCAAACAAAGCCGGTGAGATTTTTGACTCACTGGTCGGGTTTCTGCTGTAATTGAGACCACTGAGGTTCTGCTAAGGGGGTCACAGCGTGATAAATCCCCACCCTTGGAGACGACGTAGGGGGTCACAGTTGAAGCTGACAAGTATCTTTCTTTAAATGCATTCTGAAAAGGAGTATCATAGGGTGTTTGTATATGGCATGACTGTGAGGAAACAAAAATCAGGGGAAAATGGAAAACAAGGCCAGAAATGTTGCTTTCAGCAGTGTGTTTTTCCACGAGCTGTGCTGTTTGTGAAGTTAGAGGATGATTGTGAGTCAGTGCGCTATTTCCGAAGGTATTTGTTGTGTGTCCAGCAGGCGATAGCTGTGAGTGTGTGTGATGGGGATAGAGGGCAGCAGGTTACATATGGTGGCTATCACAGGAAGCAGGACCCCCAGCTAGTCCACCTTCAAACAATACACACAGCTTCCTCCTCGTTGACCTTTAACAGCACGGAAACATGGGCTTTCTCTTTATATCACACTTCGTCTTTATCTATATGTTTTCCTTTATTTTTTGAGTTCTGCATTCATGACTGCTTTTGTGTTTGAGGGTTTTCTTCTTTATCTATTGCTTAAACAATATTTATTTTTATGAGCTTTGTATATTAAGATCAATGTATATTTTTGCTTTGTTTCGTAATCAAAAAATATAAACGCACAAAAAAGACTAAATTTCTTCATCTTCTCCATCGATGTCATGATGTCTAATTTTTAGAGCTCTATTTGCAAATCTTCAAATATTTGCAGATATATTAAAGACAGGTCAGCGTCTGCTATCCTTCTTACTTACAGTGAATGTCACACTTCAGTTCACCTCAAAAGTGAAGTGGAGGACAAAAGTCTGCACATCTCAGCTGAATGAGAACACTTTAAACTGAGTGATGACAAGACAAAGGCAGTTTGCCAGCTATGCACCTTGAAACTGTCCTGCCACAACAATCATCGAAACTCCCCTGCTTGGAATAAGTAGTACATTTATATGGAATGGTGTTAATAACTGAGAGACAATACTAGCTAGAAAACTTGACTAATGTCTGTTGTCCTGTCACCACCATAAAGCTGCTTATATTCTTCATTTAAACTGTAAAGTTACACATGACAAAATGTCCATTTCCTTTGCTTGGAAAATAGTTCTAACAGTTGAAGTAAAACATAAGCAGTGATTTGGGGAATATTGTCCATACGTTCATTAGGGCATCATCTGACAGAGAAGCTATTAACATCCTGAACTACCTTCAAAACCATGCAGCAGACTTCTACACTTCTAAAAGCCGATAACAGAAAAAAAACAAAGAAAGTGAGAGATAATGTATGCTGTAGTAGAGTTTATCGGTATGGTGATGAGACCTGTTAATCCAGCTAAAGGCAAAGGCTTCAGAAAGTTAATGAAGAATTCACATGCTCTGTCTAGGAAATACAACAATCTGTAACTTTTCAGCTCTGAAGCCTCAAACAGAGATGTTGGGACAGCCCCCTAATTATCAATGTACCACTGGAAAAAGTGACCAGTGAATGTTAACGTATCCGTAGCACTGAATCAATGCGTATTTCATCATGTAAGTTCTAACTGTAGTGCTGCCTAACATTGCTCATAGTAGCAACAAGGCAACTTGCATTATCTTGATGTTAGACATAGCAGCTGTAAGGTTGCTAATTTTATCTATCTGTTTACGGGATGGCATTCTGTCCTCCAGTCATACAGGTCAAATTTAAGCTACTGTTCCTCACAGCTTCAGTCAGACAGACCCACCACAGTGTGACTCTTACAAACAGCTGGAAGCAACAAGCTCAACTTTAGCCGCTGTTTGTGTTTTGTCAGGAACAATAAACAAACAAAAATGATTGCATTCATTACTGGCGAGTATAATTAACCTGAGCTGTTCATTTCTGGTTTCATGTCGGTAAAGTTACATTTTTGTGGATATTTCCCTTCATAGCATAATTGATGTGAGGTGAATAATTGGAAAGCAAATCAATAGAAAAATGTGTTTTGTGATTTTGGCTTGCAAGCTCTGTCTTTTTGGACCAATATTGGTGCTGAAATAGCCCCCAAAACATTTTAACAACACAGAGTACTATTGCTTCTGTTCAGATGACGGCTTGCTGTTCAGATTTGTGTTAAAAGTGATGCAGAAATGTACCTAAGCCTGACAGAGTAGGATTGCTTTAACAGTTGTTATGTTAAAGTGACCACTGTTCTTGATCCAACGCATTCAGTTGTGATCGGATTAAGAGAAAGGGGTGCATGTCTTTGTGGGCCTTTATTGTTGTGTTGACTCCATTGTTGTTAAAACTATATTAAGAGCTTAAAGGTGCAGCACAACAATTCTACGTGATCAAAATCTACAAATGCTATTTAATGTTTAAAAAAGTCATATAAAGCTTTTGAAGCTCCAGTGGAACCTGCAAGAAGTCTGAAAATATCATTGGAGTAAGTGTAACAATGAAAACAAATGTGCATGTGGTGTTAGAAAGAAGTGAAGTTAAAGCTAAACCTCTTGAACACACTTCTCACATTTCTGCTCAAAGTTAGTGGCTTGAGCTCACATTTGCACGTCTTGGCACAACAGATCTCCAACAGAACTGTTGTCAGTTGAGTTGCATTGTTGGTAATGATGACACAAGGTGCTGCTGTTTACTTTAGCTTGTCAATTTGTTGCCATTTTAGTTGTTAATTGCCAGCCTATTAGTGTTTGTGGAGTATTTTTTTCAAGAGATTGTTTTTACCGCCCGGCAAAACTGCGTTTTCTGGAAGGTATTGTTTTCAGCTGCATGGTCTTGCTTGCTTGCGTGTTTGTCTGTAACAATTTGGTTTAAGCTCGATAACTCCATAAAATATTGATGTAGCCTCACCATATTTGGTACACAGGTGTACCATAATAAGACACAGGTCAAGTTTGCATTTGGTGACCGTGACCTCATTTTTAAGGTCACAGGGGTCATCTTTGTCGCCGGGCGGTCCAAGTTTGGTAGAACTTCTAGTTTTTAATTATTTTTATTCTGTCAACTACAAAATAAATTAAAAAATGTGATTACCCATGAACAAAAGAACTACAACAATGGAGTGGTAAAAATGTATCATTACTTTGTCATCATTACTCAGTGCAGAAAAAATGTAAGATTTGATTCAACGTTGACTCTTTTCTTTCTTTGCGACCATAATTTCCATAAACACACACACACACACACATTAAACCTTTGCAATGTCTTGCTCTTAAGTGCTGACAACCTGTACATTTCATTTGCTGCTTCAGGGAATTACTCTGTGAGTGTTTTTAATGGTCCTCACTTCCTCTGGCGCTGTTTTTTTCCAACACTTTTTCATCGGTGTCAAGCTTGTCTGTCTGTAATTACCCTCAAGTGAAAGACCAAAGATGCCCTTCAGAACCCTCCAGTCTACGTGCCTACATTTCAAAAAGAAAAACACTTCACAGTACAGATTTCATCTTCCTTTCAAAGCTGAACACTTAGTATTATGGTCACATCGCTAGCGTGTCTGGAAAAAGTTGTTGGTTTTTAAAGGGAGGCTTTTATGAAGTAAGGATGTCAGCTAAATGTCAGATTGTTACCTTGTTGTCCTTTTATTGTCCTCCTCGCTCATCAGACTAAATCTGTCAGAAATTGTAATTTAATGCTGAATCGTGCGATGAACCGCGACGCGTTTTAGCTGACTGCAAAGTAAAGGCAGGAAAATATCACCTTGGTGCTGTCCTACAGTCGGTGTGTGAGATTTTCTGTGTGTGTGCGTGTCCTGGCTGTGAGCGTGCGACCGAGAGTGCCGCCGTAAGTATGTGCATGTTCCAGTTTTAATACCATCATCATCTCCAAGGTCAGGGGACGGAGGCATTTGGGCCTCGTGCCAGAGCAAGCTGTGACATGAGGAGGACAGAGCCATAAAGTACCTTTGATGTGTTTTGCCATAACTTTGCTACAGGCTCTTCAGCACCACAGGACTGGATAAAAGCTCCTCTTGGGCCCATAATTTAAAATTTCATGTCCAGCCTTTTGAGCACTGAATGAAAAGTACACTGCATTTTTTTTTTCTAATTTACGAGATGATTGATGGAAAGTTCTATGATTTAGGCCACAGCTTTACAGCCATGGGAAAGCGATTTCAGCGGTTCAAAGTGTACATGAATGAGTCCTTCATTCCAGCTCTGCTTGAGATACTTTCCACATAACTGCTGGGTCCATTTTGTTCTGTGTGCCAGAAAGCAAATGTCACTATAATTTTCCCATGGGTGCTGCAAGAAAAAGATATCATTTTTCAGCTTTTATATTTTACCTACAGCACACGGGTACAATTTATTTGTGTGCATAAGGAGCTTTTAGGCTGCATTTTTAGGTAGGTCGATTAACCTCTGCTGCTTAGTCATACCCTTAAACATTCTCAAAATCAATTTTTTATGCCTTGCATTTAATTACTTGAGACTTTCATTTTTTTTTTTTAGTTGTTATATTTTAATGCTAACCTTTCCTGAAGCACACAAGATAGTGTTTCTCTGTTATTCTGGTACGTTTTGTTTCCATGCTGACTTATTAAAAAAGAACCAAGAGGTGTTAATATGATGTCACACCGACTGACAGTTCACTCAGTCATTGGACAGTTGTGTTGTGTGTCATCCTGCGTCATCAGCTACATTGACCCAAATGGATAAATGAAATTCGAGTGACTCATAGCAAATCATGCAGCACTTTACTGTGACTTATGTAATATTTTTTTCTACTGTTTACACCCCACAGGAAAAAAGTAGGAGCATTATTAATTAAGAGTTGGGCCTGCAACTGGAGTGAATGAAAGGGTGCGTGTTTAGGGCAAATAGCATTACTTTTTAAAGCAATAGTTTGACATTTTTTGAATATATTAACTGTTTTACAGTGATGAAGTAACCTCAAGTCTACATAGGTTCCTAAATAGGAATCTGCACGCAGTAGACTAACAGCATGCAACAAGTGTGCAGGGCTACAATCTGGAGGGATTTACTGACCATTCAGCAGCAATGTATATTCCTCAGTGACAACATTTCCCAGTTCAGTCACACTCTGTGCAACGTCTGTACATTATGATTTGCAAGTCAGTGAAAGTATCTAAATGACACGACTTTGTAATTATTAGTTTCTCCCGTTTTGATAGAAGCTAAACATACAGAGACTAAACCAAACGAGCAGAATGAGAAATCCTCACGCAGCATTTCTGGGATTAGGAATGTAATGTATTTACTGAATAATGGATTACTGTTTGACACAGTTCCAAAGGTAACAAAATCAGTCCACCAGTCCCTCTAAAGCACAGTGATTAGGGTTATATTATGTCTCATTTGTTCAATTTAGATGAAAAAGCAACAACTGTGGTTTTATGGGGCAGGTGGAGCAGTGACTTTACGTTCCGGTTGTCAGCAGATGGATTTGAAAGTAGCTCATGCTCATGTACATATATGCATTCGAATGATGGCTTTTTTACCAATTTAAACCAAAGGAAATGGACAAATGTGCGAGAGCCTGTCGCCCAACACAGCTCAGATTTGAATGCAGCCTTACTTAGAGTGATTTATAAATGGAAAAGGGTTTTATTAGAGAGCTGTGCATTAGAATTTACAGCATTTTCGTAGGTTGTTATTGCAAAAGATAGAAAACATTCAGCCTCAAAACACCAACTTTATCCGAACAGCACTTGGATTTACCATTAAACCAGAGAAATTAATTTTCACTCTGTCAACCACAGTGTTTCCAAATTTGAGTTAAGCTTGTTTCTATCTATCTTGTAAAACTGTGCCAACATGAAGCCCAGATGGTTTAGAATCCACCAGTTTCCCTCAGTGCAGACTTAACCAGCCCTACATATCAAGCACAGAAAGCCTGATCTCTCTGCGATTGCATCAGTCAACATTTATCTTTGCTCAGTCAGTAACGTCCTTCATGCCTCTGATCATCAACATTAGCGGATCAACCTCTGTCTGGCCTGAAGGATTAGATTTTCATGCTGCGGATGGTGCAACACGATTATTTCTGTAATATAGCAGGGATTCAAGCATATTGTTGCACGCTATCACTTGCCATTCTATATTTCCATCACAGCATGGTCACAGAAATTCTTCTCCGGTAACCTTTTAGCATGATAGATCTGCCTCAAATCATGTTATTAGGAGGTGGGATAAAGCATTAAAACTAAATGCACTACAAATGTCAAGAAGAAACACAGTCGCCATTAAAAAAAAAACATAGATGCTGCTGCACTTGTCTTGTAATATTCTTTACAGCATGTCATTATTGTTCATTTAACATGGCTTAATGCAGAGTAATTTTAAAGCGGCAGGATTCATGCTGCTGATGGTTATATTAAACTGTTAGATCATATTTTTTACAGGTTTATAAAAAAAAGAAAAGACAAACTCATATTAACCTCTGCTGTGTTCTCACTGTTATGAGGTTTTAGGAGGGTTCTTTCATCGTCAAATGCAGCTTCTTTTGGTTTTAAATCGGCTTACTTCAAACAAATATTTAACAAATCACCATTTTTAAAAATTTACCTTTATTTAAGCAGAACATTAACTTGTGATACCTGTTCAGCTGTCTATCAGTGATCATGTCTTATTGAAAAAACACAACAAATAATGCATCTTTGCAGTTTAACTGACAAAAAAAAACTTATAGAGGTTAGCCAAAGACAGATTGTCTGTCCCATATTCAATAGAGATGAAAGAAAATCATGGGTGTCTTGGGAAGAAAATCAAAGGAAAATTAACCCACTCAGCTGGAATGAAAACAAAAGGCAGAGAGAATCCATACAGCTTAACTCAATGTATGTTATACATGTTGATGTGTCGATGATTCAAAATTGGAGTGGCTGTTAAATTTTAATATGTTCAGGTTTCCTAACCTTCGCTTAAAAGCATGGAGAAGAAGACATGGATTATTTAATTAGAATTTATGCTGGTTTCTCATGTTTCCCCAGCAGTGATTATTAATAGAGACTTGAAGCTCTGAGAATCTGATTATGGAAATTCTTAAAATTGGTTTTCTTCATCTTTGGAATTTATATTATTGTTTAAAAAATGACATTCTGTATTTTGCATAAATGAATTTGTGGTGTCTTGTAAGTAGAGCTGGAACACTTATTTAATTAGCGGACAAAAAAATGAGTCGGCAAAGCTTCTCATGATTGATTGGGTCTTTAAGTAATTTTTCAAGCAAAATATTTGCTTGGTGGAGCTTCTCCAGCATGAAGATTAGCTGCTCTTTCTTTGTTTTAAATCAGTTTTAAATAAAATAATTTCAGATGCTGTCCAACCTACAAAATCTGAAATGCTTTTGTTGTTTCAGGCATCATAATCTGTTGCAGCAAATGATGATAGATATTATTCTTCTTATTATTTTTAATTATCCATCCATCCATTCTCTCTATACTCCGCTTTATCCTCACTAGGGTCGCGGGGGGTGCTGGAGCCTATCTCAGCTGACTCGGGCGAAGGCAGGGGACACCCTGGACAGGTCTGTCGCAGGGCTACATATACAGACAAACAATCACACTCGCATTCACACCTACGGGCAATTTAGAGTACTCAATTAACCTCAGCATATTTTTGGACTGTGGGAGGAAGCCGGAGTGCCCGGAGAAAACCCACGCATGCACAGGGAGAACATGCAAACTCCATGCAGAAAGATCCCAGGCACACCCCGGGATTTGAACCAGGGATCTTCTTGCTGCAAGGCGAAAGTGCTAACCACTACAACACTGTGCAGCCCCTATTTTTAATTATTATTATAATTATTTCCCGACATGGTGTAGGAACAAGAAGTAATCAATGAATCAAGAACATAACTGGCAGATTAAATAATAATGAAACTGAGACTCCATTTGTTGTGTCAGTAGTATTCATGACAGTATCATAAAATCTTCATTCATTCCTTCATAAACCATCAAATAAATCTTGTAAATCAGTAATGTTATCACTCAGAACAACTTGTGCTTGATGCTTCTCACCTAAAACTTCTGATGTAGCTTCAGTAATCGTAATAATCCATCGACTATCTATATTATGACTGTTCCCTGTAGCGAAATGAAGGCTGACTGAGGTAAAAAAAAACAAAAAAAACCTACAACTGACACAATTTAGTCTCATTTCTTTCCTTCTCTAGGTTTGACGGACCTTCCTTCTGCCTCCCGCCACAGGGGGGCACTGTTCAGGATGCATTACCTTATTTGTTGGTGGTCTGCTTGAAAATATCACTGACAAAATATCACATCAGTGAAGGTTTTGGACAGTTTGTGGATATCGCTGCCATCAGAAAAGCAAGATTAACTTCTGACACATGTGGTGCCTTCTCATTGGTAGGAACTCTTTAAAATCCATCAAATGCTTCTGTTTCTAACTCCTCACATCCCACTAAACACTGAAAATTGTACACACGTTGTTTTTTTTTTATTTCAGACTTTCACCATTGTGCAGTAGATTCTTCAACAAATCCTTGTTTTCGGTGTGTAGTGGTTTACATTGGTATACTTAAGGTCAGGAAGATAACAGCTTTCTTTCTTGCCCACCCAGACAATATTGAATCTGTAGAGATCACTTGTATTGTCAGTCTGTCGCTATCGGTGTGCCCAACCCAAGCACTCCTTTACCCCAGGTGGAGGAAGAATGATGAGCTGTTAACCTTTACTCTGATGGAAATGAAACGGCTGATATATATCACTCAGTGCTACAATTCTCTAGCCTCACACATTCACTCAGGACCGTTTGACAGATGGATAAATAGACGGACAGATGGACGGGTAGATGAAAAGTCAGTGGTTGTTTGGAGGCGAACACTGGACATAGGGCTGAAGAAACAAGACACTCATGTTGGTCACAAGGACAAAATAACACAAAATAATAGACTTGTGGATTTATATTAGTCACTGTTGTTTTTTCTTGTTATTGTACGCCATAGAAATTTGTGCACCTATCACTGCATTTGAATTTTGTTGTCTTTTCTACACCCGTACCTGCCACAATCCTAAACAGACAGCTGAACTTCATACCAAATGCACAAGCTTCTGTAACATAAACGCTTACTTAAGACTTGTTAGCAGATTTTCAGGAGATCTGCTGAAAAGGGTTTGAGAATCTTTTACTGGTAAGAAACTGCTTCAGTCTCCAGCCAGATTTAGCTAATTTAAATCACTGGAGGTTTGCAGATCACACTGACATCCCATCAGACACATCTGGATACACAGAGAAGAAGCAGCTGCTCTTTCCTTATTACCACCATTGGCTCCCTTATTAACACGACTGCCTTCAAAAGTACTGTATGTTCTTTAAATGAAACAAGACATTAGAAATTGTGAAGCGACTTCTGAAACTGCTTTTTAAAGTATTTGTGTGACAACTTTGACTTCAAGAATTCTAGTTTTTCTGTCATAACCCTCTATGGGTCTCTACTTTTAACTTTTGCTGCAATACATTTTTTAATAGGTCTCATAAAGACTTGGAATAAGAACAACCTTGTATCTAAGGCTGACACATTTTTACATAGCTTGATGTCTCCTTGATTGTTTCCAAATCTTTGCAATCAGTGAATATACTGTATGACTTTCCATTAGAGTATTTCAAGTTCTCTATTATTCACTTCTTAGATTAGCTGCTCAGTTATTTCACATATACAGAAACAGGGCCAGATCACTGTGCAAATGAGTTTGCTCACATTTGAAGTCCTTCAGGTAATGAGATGCTGCTTTAAGAAGTCTTTCTGCTCTTCATGTGACACCAGCTTATGATTTTTTTTTAATCTCCACCCAGCAGCTTCTCCTCCACAGAAGCCCTCAAATCTATCTATATGAAATGCTGGCCATATTTTCCCTCTTCACAGAGTTCATTCAAAACACCGGCCCTTGCAATAATACCCTCTGCATTATTTAATGTGTGTGCGTGTTCACTGTGTCCATGTGTGTGTGTGTGATTCAACTCATTTTCTATAGTAGGACTGGAGCTATACGTCCCTGTATTAGCCCCATGACAAACCTGTGGAGCTTTCTCATATATGTATCATTACTCTCTGTACACTTCAGGCTCTTCTCACAAAATACACACGTGTTCACAAACATTCACACACAGATACACATCACAGCACCCGAAGGTCTCGCCTTATAAAATATTAAAGCAAACCAAGAGCCTTGAGCAGGAAGAGCAGACTCGAGAAACAACCCAAAAATCACGCCTTTCTCCTGCTTGTGCTGACATCCGATTTTATCTCTTTTCCTCTGATGTGAGCGTGCATTCACATGTATTTGGAGGAAAGCCTGGCCCAGGGCTTTCTGAGCGTTTTTTTTCCCCCCTCCTTGTTTTAGCCTGCACAGCTCGCTGTAAACACAGCAGCCTCTCACAGATCATTCAGACCAATCAATTAACAAAATGAGTGTGATTGGACTTTACTCCCACAGACAGACAGTGGAATGAGCTTTGAGTGTCAGGTGGGAGGCAGTGGGATGATCCAGGGCTATCAATGTAATTAGTGTTTCACACTCTTGTGCATGTGGAGTAAAAAGCTCAAGTGACTTACTCAGCTTTTGCTTTTGTCTGTCAGTGCGTCTGTCAGTGCACCTGGGGCCACATGTATCAACAATGCGCACACATAAAAACCATGCATAAGCCAATTTAGAGACACAAACTGTTTGTGCGAATCAGGAACGTGTAGTCAGAATGAGTGTGTGATATGATAGGATGGAGATTAAGCATTGTTTCAGGTTTCTCTGACTGTCATTATTTCAACCAAAATGCATCTTTAGAAACTAAGAAAGACAAAAAAAAAGTTGATTTTAACTGTAAAATGCTTTTCACAGTGAACAAGTAAAAGTGAGTCTTAGCTGTGCATAGAAGTCATGGCAGGTATGACAGCTGTTACATACCTGTACATGTGATGGCTTCTTTCAGTCATTGATCGGTCTCAGCAGAGCAGACACAAGTATATCAATACGATATGCACATGCCTGTTTAAGGGTGTTTCCATATTCATTTACAGTGAACTTTCATCGTGGAAAAAGGACTTATGCACGTGCACCCAGTTCCACAAAGACTGAGATTTACACAACAGAATCAGACATATGTAGCAATGCATATTTCAGACATTGGGTGTGTACAGAGATGTAGTCATAAATCTGCAGAATGTTTATATATCTGGTCTCCGGTGTGTCACTGCAGGACACTGAGAACAGAGGGGATCAGTTTGTTCTTTCCTATCAGGAGGAAAATGAGGACAAGCTGATCGATTTAGCCCTTTGTATTCTTATCAGTGCATATCTGCCTATCTCTGCTTTCTGTTCAATCTGTGCTTATCTGCGTCTATCTACTGTAGATCAGAATCAGAGGACAGGTCTGCTAGAAATTAATATTTCATTTGGTTGACACTCCAATCCAGTCACTGAATTTCTCTGCTATTTTGTCATGTCCTCGGTTCTCCTTTTCTCTGATTCTCATTTCGTGTCAAATCTTTACCTCCTAAGGCCGGGTTAGCTCCAGCAAAGATTAAAAAAGACGGCATCAAAATAAGATGATGATGCTCCCATCGTCCACTGCTCGCAGTGCAGTAAACTGAGATACAAGATCAAAGGTTCATCCAGCGTCACACCTGCATGCATACCAAATACACTTATATATAGCATGAAACCATGTGGCCAAACCGCATGGAGCAAAAACATGAAAAGTTCTAATCTGTTCATATTTGCTACTAACAGCAGACAGTCGAACCCCCTTCAGGATAAATTTCATGAACTTAGATGACACCTTAAGCTTTTATTTAGCAACACCGTCAAGTCAAATCTGTAGTTGCTCCACTTGAACATTCCCATCACTGTTTTGTAAAACTTGTGGACATGGTTTTGAAAATTACCAAACTGCATTTTGTTTAGTAATATGGTTAAAGTGTGTCCCAATTGTACTTGCTCCTTCTGAAATTTCTTTAATCATCAAAAACATTTTGAGCTGATTCAACAAATGTACCAAATAATCAGCCACCCCTTTCTGTTACAATTTAAACAACTTCAATCTTTATAAGTTCAAAATGAAACTTGTTGGACAACTTTCAAATACACACATCAGTGCAGGTGTGAAATTATATTTAAGTTGATTTTCAATTTATTTCGAGCCAGCCTTGACGCTAATCTAAACACACTTGACATTTCATTAAGTGTTCCTTAGTGTCTGCAGGCTTCTTCTTATTTAAGTGCTTTATACTTCCTCCTGAGAATTCAAAGAGACTTGATATGTGTTAATCATTTCTGACTTCAAGGAGCTGTTCTGTAATTTCACTTGAGTCTAGTCCTGAATCAGAGCTCAGAGCACACATAAGGAGAGGGTGTTTAGGAGGCTCCTCTGGGATGTGAGAATATCTTCTTGATCCACATGCATTCTTAATGCAATCAAACACCTGCAGCAAGGGATTCCCTGACGATCCTAGGTGACATTCATGCCTTGACACTTCCCTCCTCACTTTAACATCAAAGTTTGGAAGACAGTCAGAGAACTGAGATTTTTATTATTATACAGATGGCCAATTTCTGTGTTGTTTAACTATTTTTTTCTGAAACTTTTAACTCTGCTTGCGTCTAAATGTGTCACCATTAGCCAAGATGTTTCACAGATTCACAGCGAGCGTCTTTTTCTTACAGCTGCTCACGGAGCTTCTTGGTGTTGACTGTGTTTATCGAATGACACACTCTGCAGACAAACAGCATCTTTTTGTCGGGGAAAATTATTGTGTTCTGGATTGTTTCCTGCAAGTTGAAAGTGACTGTGCCATCTGTTTCTCGTCAAAATAGCTGTGGCTCGTGGGTAAAAAGACAAACGCACAGAGGCAAGAATTTTGTTCATTTCTGATAAGCCATAGTGATGCGTTCATTGATTGTCTTATTGTGTATTTATGTTCAGGTAATGCCTCAGCTAAAGACTAAAAATGAGAATCCAAATCTCTTTTGCCTCCGGCCATTGTCAGTGATTGAATACCACTAATATTCATCCAGATTGTCTATTAATAATCCTGCTGCAGGGGGCATGTATTATGAGACCCGAGTCTGCCTATAAACAAACAGCAACACCTCAGGGATTCATGAGATAACACTTTGATTCAATATCTGTAGCTGTGATAGATCATCGTTCAGGCGAGCCATCTGATGGACCTCACAGTGCGTCTGTGTGGGTGTGTGTGTGTGTGAGCATAGGAGTGTGTGTGCGGCTCAGCGTGACAGAGAGAAATTGAGAGCATCTGCAGCACCCGGATTCAATACGTAGAAACCCCTGCAGCTGCTCGCTCTGTAAAGACTGTAAGTAATGTTTGTATGCTTGCACGTGATGCAAATGTGGCTTCGAATACGTTGTAAAGTGTGCTGCGTGCTGACGTCGCTGTGTGGGAGCGCAATCCTTCCTGCTCGCCTCAACTTGTTGGCAGCCCAGCGAGGCACCAGAGGACAGGACAACCACAGAGGAATACCAGCAATAGAAATCAATAAAGTCTCCTGACAACATCTGATTATTCACCAGCAGAAGGGCAGGAATTCTGCAACAGTAGCAGCAATATAAACTTTTCTGTAGATATTTGTCCATCTCTTATTATTTAACCTTCTGCTCTCTTGTGTTTAGTGTATAGATATGATCAGTTTTCCCCTCAGTCATTTATTTAAGCCGTTCTGATGCTCTCCTCCCAAGATAACTAAAAGTCCTTGAGGTCATTTCTGTCTAATCCTCTTTTTTTTGTCTGCTTTCTCTCATGCAAAATGATTTGAACTGATAATGCTGAGCTAACCTCAATATTTAAAAAATGCACAAACATAAATTCAATTTGATTTTAGCTTTGAGTATGAGCTAAATGTTCAACACTACCTCCAGCGAAGAATCCCGTTCTTACATGCTGACATGCCAATATGTTCACATCGTGACTGAAAGAAGCCGCCAACGTCATGGCTGAGCAGTTCCACATTGAAATTAAAGGGTATCATGAATTCAGCCAGTCAGTTTTTCACAAAACAAAATTAAGGAAACAATCCTGTACTTACAAGGTGAGATTTTCCATATCATTTCTTGTTCATGAATTAGTTATTCAGTTTGAACATGTATAACTGAATTACTTCAGTATTTCAACTTGTCGTTGTAGTTTTACAGTGTTCTTGCAGACTTTGAGGAGAGGCAACGGTGTACAATTACATTTAAGTCATTCTAAGGCAGGAAGTGGTTCTTTTTATTGAAAAAGATGGAATTGCAATACATGGACATGCATTTTTAGGAGTTTGGGACTTTAAGAAGAATTTTTTCTTCCTTTTATTTCACTTTCTACTTATTTATTTATGTGAAACTCCTCCTCACCAGGGTTCATGTTGAACTCGTTGCCTCCTGCATGTCCTTGAATATTCAGTGTTTCCAGAGAAAATTTCCAGAGACAGCTTTTCCTTGCTAGCAGTGACCTGAACTCTTTTCTCAGGTTCCCTTTTTGCTGGACAACTCTTCGGTTGCAGAGGCTGTTCTGTTGTTGTACTTGTGTGGTATTGATTTTGCCCTCAATTCTCTGTCTTTCTCCCTTTTTTATTTTCCACTTCCCTCCCATGTTTGCCAAATGACAGCATCTGTAGAAACAGCACTTGTTTTTGAATAGACTTTGTAAGCACCTTGTTGTTTCGTACTACTCTTACCCAGATGGTGCAAAATTTATTATGGTTTTTTGTTGTTTTTGTTTTCAATTTGCCATGCTTATGTTCACCCAGTCTCTTCTCCAGCTTACCTCAACTCCTCTCTGCTTTTTTAGACAATAGGTTTCCTGAACAAACGTGTGTACTCCTTTCCTGGCTGGAATACCATTGACTTCTACTCCTCAACTGCCACATCTGTCAACTGATGAGCATGAAGAGTCAGCATGAGCAGGAGATGGAAAAGGTTAAAGACAAGTTCAAGACGGCAGTTGCCTCCATGCCCTTCCAAGGTGAATTTTCTATGTTGCATGATTGAACCTTTTAAGATTATATTTCATGTGCTGGCCTCTTTTGAAATGGTGCAAATGCAAAATGAAAATACAGCTAATACATCCACATTGTCCTTCCTCCCACTCCCAACCTACTTGACATCATCAGCAAACAATTTAACACAAACGCGAAATTCATATCAGTTTAATCTGTATTATGTTTCCTCAAAAATGGAAATAGTAATACAAATAAGATGAAATAATATTGCATAGAATTTATTGTATAGAAAAGAATGCATAAATATAAAAAAAAATAGTATAACGTTTGTTGAAACATATAGTTTTAGGCAGAGTTAAGGTATTTTTCAGAGGCAAGAGATCCTATTTACCCCTGGTGTTCACACTGTTTGCTTTGATGGGATCTTTAAATTTTTTCTGACAAGTCTGCCTGCCACTCCTCACGAATATGCATACAGAGATCTGACTGCAGTGTGCATATAATTGAGACAGCCTGGCGTTTGGATTAAATGTAATTATCCAGATAATTAATCTAGACAGAGACCACATGCTAATAGCAGGTAAAGAAAGCGATGTGAGGCTCAGGATTATAAATGACTGATGTACATTTACTGCACTCTAGCAGCCAAAACAGATCAAAAAATAAATTCACTCTGGAGTTAGTGCTGACATACTTAACTTTAATGAGCGAGCCTTTGATATTTGATTTGAGCGGGATGAGCCGTTTGGGGATAAAATAAAAGGATCTTTTCAGGAATTTTGCTAATGCAGCTGTCATGCTTTGCTCCACATAATATAAAGGGGGAAAGTCAGGACAAGTGTCATGATTGCTTTGACCAGTGTCTATGCCAAGATGTTAGATAGAAATTAAGTGTTGAATGCCTAATAAACTGCCTGTCTGGAGGCCAACATGTTATGCAGTAGTAGATTCAGAAATGCATTCAAAAGGAAGCTCTTTTATATTCGGCACCGGATTTTTCACTCTTTGAATTGTAGAAAAGAGTTTTATCTTACAGTATTTTGAGATAGTGGCCTTGTTGGCTATGACTTTCATAACTGTTTGCATACAGAAACGCTGCTTCTTCTGCTTTTGATCGATGACCAAGACTTAACTAAAACCTTACCAGATCTTAACATGTAAAATGGTGTCTGGCTCTTTGCTGCCAGTAATGCAACCAGGATATTGCCAGGTGAAAGGGCCATGTAGGCTCTCTGAGAGTGTCTTGATCGTACGTGCATGCACTTGATAAACAGTCCATCCTATGTCACAGCCCCTGGAGAGCAGCACTCCATCCTGCAGAATTTGCCATTCACTTTCCAGCAATAGTTGGGTAACAGGAGCAATCGACCACGATACGCTGCTGTAATTCCCATGACAGTCCACAGTCTGCTGTTTTATCACAGGTCACCGCTCTATACACGGCATATCAAATGCTCAAATACCCAGAGAGAAATACCATGCCATAAATACGCTCTAACCCACACATTTTCACACATACACTTACCGACACACACCAGGTCTTTCTCACCTCCCCATTTCATCGTTGCTTCTCTTTAAGGCATTACAAGTTTTTTAAATATACTTGTTGCAAGGCACACGTGTTCCAGGAGCAGCTGAACTTAATATGATTTACTGTAGGATTAAAATAAACTAGAACATGATGCAGATGGGTGGTGTTCATAAGAAAAACCTACTACAGCACTAATGACAAGGTGGACAATAGTGATGGTTGCCAAGTCTAGTGTTCAGTTTCTGCAGCTACGTCAACAATGTGCTGCCTGTTTATGGCCAATACAGATGGAACTAGAAAAGCACTCAGAGAGAGCAGTACTCCGCCAAGGCTGCTCAGTTGACGGATGAAATCTTTAATAAAAATGACCTTGCGCTGAGTACAGGCATGTGTTATGCATGTGCATGTTTTGTATGTACACCGAATTGCGTGTAAATTACCCTTATAAAGGTCTGTTCATCAGTTCATCACTTCTGGCAAGCCTTTGTTTGGCTCGTGTTAAAATAACCGTTTCCTCCATGTTTTTATTTTGAAGCCATATTTTTAATGTTACGGACTTTTATTTTGTCACCATTCCAGCAGCACAGGAAGTGTTTATCTAAAAAGCGGCTTCTTGACATGACAAAGGCGCTGTCGAAAAGTCAGAAAATTTGCATAAAGATGAAAGAAAACAGTTTCACGCTGTTGTGTCTTGAAAAGGAGGTGTCTAAATTTATAAGCACCTAGCAGCAATGGGGACAAGCTCTTATGGTGTTTCGTGAAGAAAGGAGTGAAGGACAGAAAGGTGAATTTGTGTTCAAAATAAGGCTGGCGGCTGAACGTAAGTAAAGGCTTTGTGAAACATCAGGAGCTTCACCATTGTCTGGCTGGGGTTTGCTACATCACAAGACCTAAATATGTTGCGGCTGGAAGGAATTGATGGGACTCAGAAACACCCCACAGTTTAATCATTTGTTCCTTGTATGATTTCCAACTGATAAATCATGGTCATTTTGTAGTAGGATCTCAATCATGTGATTGTCAGCAGGTAAATGACACAGTGTTCACGTCATGGTTACAGTGCCGCCGTGCTGGCAACTACATCTAGCAATGGGAAATCCTTAACAAATCCTTGAATCCAGACTTTAAGCAATATCACTGTGAAAATTTAGTGAGGTGGTCCTTGTGTCAAGTCTGACCTTCCCTGAAAAATTCATCCAAATCCGTTGGTCCGTTTTTAAATAATGATTCAAACTGACAGACAGATTAACAGACAAACGAATGCCGCTCGTCACAGAACTCGGCCATTCCTTGGCAGAGTAATAAAATAGGTGTAATGTGCTGTTTTTTTTTTGTTTTTTTTGTAAATAACAATGTCACATGAGATGTCAGATTAAATTGACAGAACTATTATTGGAGTAGTCCATATGCCAAGCAATTACAGCACTCAACACATCAGGAGTAAATGCCTTCAAGCTCTGGTTTGATTCAGCTTGGACCTTCATTTCTTTGCTGTGCGTCACCACATTTTCTGTCTCTCTTCACTGTATCTATCCAACAAAACTGAAAATAGCCAAAATGTAATCTTTATAAAAAGGACTAACGTGAGGCTGCTAAGCTCAGTTGCTGTTTACCTTCAGCCCAGACCCACTCATTTGTGAAATCATCGTACTCTTTAGTGTTTTGTTTCATGGACATGAATGTTCCTTTTTGTGTGTGTGTGGAGATGTCCATCCAGCCATCCATTATCTATACACTGCTTAATCCTCGTAAGGGTCGCGGTGGGGCTGGAAACTCCCCCAGGAGAATGAGGGTGAAAGCAGGAGACAGGTTGTCAGTCTATTTCAGGGCCAAATAAAGACAAACAAGCACATTCACATTCACACCGCTAAACAGTTTAGAATCACCAATTAACCTGAGCATGTTTTTGGACTGTGGGAGGAAGCCTGAGTTCCCAGAGAAAACCCACACATGCCCAGGGAGAACATGCAAACTCCACGCAGAAAGATCTCAGGTCCAGGCCGGGACGTGATTTTCCAGCTGCGACAGCGCTAACCACTGAACCACTGTGCAGCCTTATGTGGAGATGTATAATATGAACTTTAAATCAATCTATTATTCGCTGGTGATTCAACGTGGTGCTATGAAATGACTCCATTTTACATGAAACTAGGAAATACACAGTGGTAGAGCAGTTCTGTCAGACTGCTTGTTTGTCAAGAGGCGATTAAAACTGATGAATTGTTCTAGTCACTAACTAGCTAAACCAAAAAAAAAAAAAGAAAAACTAATCTACAGTGTTCCTTGGGGATCACTTGCTGCATGCTAGAGCTGCTGATAATGTACAGAAGCTGGGATCTGAACCGCCCCCTCTGCGATTATGGAATGAGCACTTCACAGCCTGAGCTATAGCCGCGAAGACATTAATCAGGTCAGTTGGGATTTCAAGGTTGTATCATCACATTTGGAACAATGTGGTGTCAAATTATGATTTCATAATCAGCAGTCTACAAAACTATGTTGGTATCTGTGATGTGGCTTTGGATTGGTTCATTTCATATCTAATGAACTTGTCCTCTTCATCTTGTGCTCGTCTTATTTACTGTATACATGTTACCCCTGGGGCAAATCAGGCATAGAGATGACACTGACTTCAATTTCTATAAAGATGACACCGAAGTATAGTTCCCAACAAATCCTGGAACCTTAGATGCATTCTGTACTAGATTTTACATTGCCAAGATTAAGTAAAAATTAGATTTCTTGCAGCTGACTTTAAATATAACTAACCCCACTGACCCCCTCTCTAGCTTCTTCAGTAATCTCTCCTCAAGCTTTATCTTATGATGTTTGTTAAGAGGCCTGCAACCGAAGTGTTATTTTCAACGCTGATTTGATCAGGTCATTCCTTTCTTCTGCAGGTTCAGAAAAGGTCACCTATGCTTTTATCTCTTCCAGAATCAACTATTGCAATGCACTTTACTTTAGTACCAGCAGGTGAAACACTGAAAGACTGCAGCTGATAGAAAACACTACTGCCAGGCTTTTAACACACACACAAAGAGAAGCAACTCCATTACACCAGTCCTGGCTGCCCTTCAACGGTTACTTGTGGGTTTTGGAATTGATTTTAAGACTTTATTACTTATTTCTAAAGCCTTTATTGTCCAAGTTCTGCCTTTATCTGTGATAAATTCTGTATAAGTTCTAATTCTTACCACTTTTGTTATGTTTTTTTATTGTAAAGCACTTTGCAGCCTTGGTTTTTAGAAAGTGTTATATTAATTCCAATTATTATCTTCCTTTAAACGGCATGTAAAAAACTTAACGTGTTGGAATGTCCTCAAAATATTTGTACATGTGTATCCATTTACACAAGGTGTACAGCCAGATATGGTTTAGTATCATGAATTGCTGTCTTTCATCCAGTTAAAAGATGGAAATAAAATGCTGTAAAGAATGACATCTTTATAAATCAGCTTTTATAAGCATTTGCATTGAACTTCGGTTGTTTTGTTAAACCACCATCTCTACGTTTGTATGGATGAAACAGTCATTCTATATAAACTATTGTGTTTGGTGTGAACCAGTTTTTGGTATAAATAGAACCTTTATTTAACTGCATTCACTCGGGCTCCTTATCTTTACACAGACTTTGTGTGCTCCAGCTTCAGCGAACACTTGTATCTGATACATTTCAATGAATTCAAATAGATGACATGAAAAAGGCACAGCAAACCCGAAAGCTTAGTTGAATGACAGAAAACAACAAAAGTGATGCTCTGTCACTTGAGATCAGACCTTGATCAGGCTGCATTGCTCTGCCTCATGTATATTCATGAGCCTGCTTGTACTCATACATACCTTCATTGGTTTCAGAAGGAATAAGTAGGTTAGAACCTCTGAGGACTTTCCCTTTTTTTATTTTTCTTTATCAGCCACCTTCACTCGCTTTGCTCTTCCTGTCTATTTTCCTCTCATTAAAAGCCATCCGCATCCAGAACAATAATCCATACAAACACTTATTTCTATTCATGAGTTTGTCTTTCTCATGCCGTAGTTCCACCCATGAAAATGTCAACACTAAGAATGATCTCCCATGAGGTGGTTTTCCACAGCACACCTGTGAACAAAAGACACATCCATATTTACTAGGCTCTGCTTTTGTCAGCATCCCAGACACATTATTGTAGGCATTCACGCTTGTCACTTGAATAGAACTATCTTTACTGAAATCCCCAGGACATTGTCCCTGTTTTGGTTTTTTTAATCAGTCAATTTACTGAATGCTACCTCAGGGCTGCCAACTTGTGACCAGATCTTAGAGTGAGATTTGGTTTGTGCCAGATGCTGACAGGGGGTCTAATTTTGAAAATTATTGATCCTATTTCTTGCATGCGGTCTAATTTAAGAGCATTTTGCCCATTAAAATCTTATTGTAGAGATAACATTAAGGGATAATGAAGAAAACATTGAGCTTAAAAAAAAATCTGAAAAAAACAGAGCAAGGGCAGGCAGTATTGAAAATGGTTCTTCATGTAAAATATGGGTGAAAGTTCTGTGGCTGGATGTGCACAACACATTTCAGTATTTTCCATAAACATATGCATAATTGAAATAACTCCAGCAACCACTTTGTGACATTTGTCTTGGAGGAGTCAGAGCCCTAGAGATAGTAAGAGTTGCGACACTCCCATAGGGTGCCGTTGTACGCTTTCTTCCTGTCTACTTCCGGGTTGTGGAGGCTTGTTTAGTTCCAAGCACCGCTTCGACAGTGACAGCCACCGTTCATTTGCACTGCAGGTTGTTGAGTATATGTGGAGGTAAATTGATGAAATGCCTACCTCTTTTGAATTGTCAACTGCCTATATTTTATCAGAGGCTCTTTATGATGCATATGCTGAGCTTTATTTGTATTTGCGCAGCGTCATTATATATATTTTTTATCTTGGTAGACAACCGAATTTCTGCTACTTTTTTTTAGCTCGACTCTACTGTTAGCTGTGAAGTTATCTCCAGGGATATATTGACGGATTAATTGTTGATGAGTCGCTACCTCTTTTTAATTTTAACATCTTTATATTATATCAGAAGCCCTTTGTGGTGCATACATTTATCTGTATTTGTGAATATTGGCAGATGACCGACTTTCAGGCATTGCCATGTGCTTGTTAGCTCTTCTTTGAAAGCTACTTAGCTACATCGCTACCTCTTTTTAATTGTCAAGGCTACGTCCTTTATATGAGACCCTTTATAATGCATAAACTTATACTTGTAAGTATTTAACAAATATATTTATTAATATCTATCATATCTATCTATCCGCCAGTATCCCGAGAGCCCTCACTGAAGACACGAAGACCCTCATTGTTTCTCCCATTGTCAATAAAACATACTATTTCATTCATCAAAGCATAATGAGTTGTTATTCTTGAATATATATTTTGTGTATGTCTTAAAATGGTTATAGTGAGTCAACTCCTGCCTCATCAGAAGTGGCTGGACACTATCTGCTGAATGGACTGTTGTTACTCTGCTTTTCAATAACTCCCAGACTACAGGTAAGTGAATCAGAGAAATATAGACATTGTCTGGAAATACAATAATCCAGCTGGGCAAAAATTAACATCTTCAATCATCTTACATTTCTGTGTAAAAGTCGATTTTCCATGCTAACACGAATGTGAAACATTCCCTCCAAAACCCCAAAAGTGTCTTTAATATGTCACCTTACGGCTCAAAATGTAAAACTGACATTTACATACATACTCCAATGAATTAATAATCAAACAAGTACTTGGAGGTGTGATTTTATTCCTTTTTTACCGTGAAATCGCTGCTCTCAGTCCCATAGAAGGAAATGACAGCGCTGCCTGTTTGGAACTATTCAGGCTTACATGAACCACGTGACTGCCCCGCTGCGAGAGCATGAGTGTCGCAACTCTTACTATCTCTCGAGCTCTGGGAGGAGTCATCTGAGCACGATACGTCATCAAAAGCGGAAGTGAGCGCGCAATGCAACAGAATTCACCTTCGGACCGGAGCGCGGAACACGAACGAACGTCGGCGCTGCATCGTGCATGTATTATGTATGCACGCTGCAGCGCGGATGTCAGCGTTCTATCGTAAACGTGGATGTCAGCGTTTACTATACAGCTGTATCTAAACGCGGACGTCCGCGCTGCATCGTACATCGGACAACGAAGTTGCGTTCAGAAGCGCCGGAAATCGGAATATCAGTAAAGTAAATTTCTAACGAAAATTTTTGAAATTAATAATATAAAATTTTTCAGATCACGGGGGAGCAACGGCCCCACGGAAGATTGGCCACTGCCTGGGCAGCGCTACACACAGGCTTTTAAACACAGGTGTGTCACTCAGAGACAGCCAGAATGACAGCTGCACAATAAATTGGGCAGCATGTAGGATGGAAATGCGGACCGGATTTTCACAAACCTGGCGTTCTCTGGAGTAAAAACGCGAACTGGATTTCCCCAAAGGTTACAAATTCCCATAACAGCAAAGTGGAACGTTGTTTTTTACCCGTGTGATATTTGGAGTGATTATTCTAAATTCTCTGTAGGTGTGAATGCGAGTGTGATTGTTTGTCTGTATATGTAGCCCTGTGACAGACTGGCGACCTGTCCAGGGTGTCCCCTGCCTTCACCCGAGTCAGCTGGGATAGGCTCCAGCACCCCCCACGACCCTAGTGAGGATAAAGCGGTGTATAGAGAATGGATGGATGGATGGATGGATATTTGGAGTGTGACGTGAGAGCGTGTAAAGGGATTGAGTTGCGTGTGTCTCACGGCCAAAGCGTGAGAGTTGGCAGCCCTGCTACCTCAACAAAACTCACAACCCAGTAAAATTACCAGCTGCTGGCAGCTTTTGGGTTTCACAAAATTTTCTGATTGTTTTCAACAGTAGAAAGGGCTTCTTGCTCATGTGTTTGTTCTCACAACAGACAAAATGAAAGTGCAGCAAATCTTAGAAAAATTTTATGAGATTTGCAGGAGACAGCCACACATACAGGGGAGAATCTGCTGTTGAACAAAATCCTTTCTTGGTTGACCGTTTCATCTTCACCACCAGTTTTCTGGCTCCATGCGTGAGATGTGAGCAGATGCATCGGTTTGTGGCTTGTTTTTTGTCTCTTAATGGATATTTTTTTTCCCACTTAGTCCTTAGGTGTAAGGCCTATTTTAACAGCAATAGTTTGTACCTCTAATCCATTCTGTTCTCACGTGGATTTATATGAATACCTGTGTTCAGTGAAGCATTTTATGTGTTATTGGTTTTCTGTGCAGAGTTTAGATTTGCACAAATGCTGTAGTACCCTCTTGAAAAAGCAATTAAATGATATGGAGCACATAAAGCTAGCATTAACCATGAAAGATTTCTACTTATAGATTCCACTATCCCAGAGACATTCCCTTTCTTGTTGTAGTTCTGACTGCCCACTTGGAACCTCGTTCTGCCAACTGGTTTGGGAATACGAGACCTTATGGTTATATCCCCACTAGCAGGGAAAATGAAAATCCTGACCAGGAGTGTCGCTTCTACCATCAGCTGCGTTGTGGTCCTAACCACAGGTAGTTTTTGACATGTCTTGCTAAGCATGACTGCCTTCCATCAAAAACATAGGGTAGGTCTCCTGGGTGCTTCACTCTCACCAGTGGGATTGTTTCACCACTCAGTGCTTCCAGAGAGGAGCAGGAAAAAGAAAAAGCTCTTTCAAAGTATCCCCCTCTTTGCTTTTATGAGTTTTTCCACCCATTTCTCTGCTTTGGAAAAAAATAGGCTCTTTGTTTGGTTTGGCTTGTTTTCCCCCTTCTGTCTGCAGCCAAGACAAGGTTGTATCTCACTGGCAAGGTGAGATCAATACTGCACAAATACATTGGCGATCTGTAAATATTTAGATTTTTGTTTTTATATATAGGCCACTTGAATTCCATGAGTGAATATACTTCAGTTGATATCTGACTTGATGTTTTTTGGCTTTTTTACAGCTAGCCAAGAGTCATTCTGAAATAATTTTGTCAGTTTTAAGTTATAACATGCACTGTTTTCCTTAGCACTTAATGTGGACTGTTCACACTGTGAAAATTATTGTTTTTTTATTTTCTACATTTGACAAAAGTTCTTTTCACCAAATGATCGATCAGCCTTGGTATCTGACATAGGACAAAATAAATTATTGTTTCTATTTTTTTTTCTTTTGTCTCGACTAAAGCACAGGTTGAATTGCTTCTACAAGCCTAACAATCATCTTGTCAGAATGTTCTGTCATGCAGTGAGACACGTCATGCTGGATATAAACGGCACACATGCAGAACATGTGGAGTATTGTAGTGCAGTTAAAGGCTGGAGCTGATGATTGTTTTCATTATTGACTAATCTGTCTTATTATTTTCTTGATTCGTTGGTCTGCACAACATTTAAAAATGAGTGGAACATGCCTGTCACAATACCGAATGCCTAAGGTGCTATTATTGTATTTCTTGGTTTCACCTCGGTTTGACCAAAAACAAAACTATTAAGGTAATTACACAAGGCATAGACATAAACAAATGGAAAGACAAGAACATTTCTTTCATTCAATACTGCTTCAGACAGAAATGAATGGTGGAGCACTACAGCAGGGCTAATCCTGTGATGTAACAACAATTAACAATTGAATAGGAAATTCAGTGGTTCCATTCTGTAAATACATGTATCTTAAATATGTTGTATTTGCATCACTGAAGCATCTTTTCATGTCTGTAAGTTTGATAACATGTTTGAAGACTTAGTGATGCAGAGTAGAGTTCTGTTTTGACACAGGTTTTGTCTCATCACATCGTTACACCCAAAGGTGCAGACAGCAGTGCCTCCCCTAAGTGTGGTGAAAACTGCAGAGACCAAGCAGTAGATCACAAGTACACAGTGTACAAACTGTAAAATCACTTTCCTCCTTAGCTCCTACACTTGTTATTGGCCAATCAAAATATGGTATTTTAGGAATAAATGTATCATTAATACTGACACCGAATGCAGACACATATACTTTTCCAAATTTAAACTGAGCTGTCCAATATAAGACTGCCTGTGTACAACCACAATATAACAGCAGGCACCTTGGACGGAAATGGCAATATCAATACACCATAATGCAACCCAGAGCTGATGCAGCTTAATCTCTGAACTGATCACGAGTACAAAGGGTGCAGTGTGTGGTGATGGCAAGATACACCAACTTCTACAGTGAGCTTGTTTTTACTCAACCAAGGAACGCGGCCCAGTTATGTGATGATCGGCGTACGTTTGTGTGTGTGTCTGTGCTCAACATTACTCAGAAACAGAATAACGGATTTGGATGAAATATTCAATGAAGGACAGAAATGAAAGGACCACATCATTAGATTTTTGGCAGTGATGTGACTTATAGTCTGGATCCACGGATTTGTTAAAGATTTCTGTATCATTGTGCGATAGTGGCACAGCGTCACTGTAACTATGACAACAAGTGAACACTACATCATCTGCCTGCTGATGACATGATTGCGATCCTTCTACAAATCCACCGCTGCGGACTTATCGGGACCTATCCGTCAGAAGTCGTGCAATGTCTGAGCAGCCTTGGCGGAGTGCTACACTCTGTGAGTCTATCAAGTGATGTGCAAACTATTCAGATGAAATCCTGAGTTCATGTTTTCTGCTGTAGTCTAACAACAAAGCCTCCTGAGGACAATGAGGGTCTCTGCAGAGAAGGAGGAAAGGCAGTAAAAAAGCAAAACGAGTTTGTCTTTGTAAAGTATTTGTGATTTTAAATTGATGCCTACCAGACTGACCAGCCAACACAGAAACCTGAATTGGTATTCGCTGCAGGAGAATAGACTTATGATTGATAACACAACAACTCAGAATCAGTTAGCTGACAAATAGCTGGATATTTACAAAATGAAAAGTTGTTTTTCCCCTCTGGTCAGTCTGCCTTGTTGGTCGGCCAGCAGCCGACCAGCAAGGCAGTTACAATCATAATTACAATCATACATAATTACATCATAATTACAATCATAATTTTGATATGCAAAATGTTTGCATATCAAAATCTAAAACCTTAAATATTTCAAAAACGCATGCCTGCATCATGTTACACTGACTAAATCTCAAATATTTCCCAGAAACTCTCACAGCAAGTAAGCATCCCTTATTTAAATCTTTTTCTTTCTGAAAGTCAGGATGGAAATATTTTGTCATCTGCTTTTTTTTCTCTTCTGTCTACCACAAGTTTTAACTGAATTTGAATTGAAATAACGTAATGTTATTTCCAACTTTATGTGGGCTGTTAAGTAGCCTCTCTCCTTACCATAGAGAAATGCCACTTGATCTCTTGCAAATTTGGACATGAGATATTTAAAAACGGATATAATAAAGATGTTTTGATGCTGCACTGTTTTATAAAATAAATAGATAAATCCATGATGGTTTATTATCAGAAACATCTTTTTAAAATGATTTTACATAAAGGTAGCAGCCCTTTTTCCTCTGTTTTTATTTCAGAATAAATAAAATATCCTTTCAAAAATAATAAGTGCTTTATATAAATCTGTTAGTTGAGTATTATTTATTGGAATGTGCAGGTAAGTAGGAAGCTAGATATGTAAATCTGTGTGTTGTTGGTGCAGAACATAGAAGCACACCACAGTGATGTGCACCAGTTGTTGCTTCCCTCTTGCATGAATAACCCATTCGTCTATAAATTACTTACACTCATTAAATTTTAAAGAAACCAAAGAGTCCCTGACATAGTTTCTCACAGTCTCATGTTTTTAATCCTGAGCACCTGTGAAGAAAACTTTTCGCATGTTGGTACTTTGTTGTTAGGTTCTCATTAAAAACCCTCCTCTCTTGCACTCTCCGTACATTTATGTGCCACTATTGCAGCCCACTGACACTGTGAATCCTCTCTATCGTAGTGTATGCTTCATCTTCACTGTTGAGCAGATTCGCCAGGCTGCTGTTATTCCACACTGCCTCTAAACAAAAGGTGTAATACTACTTCTCTAAAGCTTTGCACAAGCCTGGACATCTGGTGCAAGCATGTTAAGATTAGTACTTTAATTTCCCTGTAAGATCCCTACAGTATTTATCCCCGCTTGTTCAGGTGTGTAGCTGTTTGATCAATACATTTTGAACTTTAAAATGACTTGAACCCTTTTGTAGTTGGTTAAAAGAAGGTAAACTCTGTCCATGTTTTTTTTTCTAAAGCATGTTTCTATAGTAGTAAACTAGAAAAAAAACCAGCAAGGGACCTATAATTAAACTCTGAACAACTCAATAGAGAGCTCACTTTAGAAGAACCCAATGGAAAACTGGAAATTCGGGTATTAAAAGAAATAAAAGTTGAGCTGAGATATTACAGAAAGTTTGATTTTGACATAGACAATTGTAAGTTGAGAGCAAAAATGAAAATAAATCCAGTGCTGTGTCCAAAGCTTAAAAAACATCTTTTCTAAACCTTTACCAAACAACCTCATCCTTAAATACAAGGCACAAAGGTTCTGGACTTGGTATCATTCTGAAATTATCATGCTGTCCTACCTAATAATCGAGGCTATCTGATCTTAGTAACCCCATTAAAAGGATTACTCAGCTTACATGAGGTTTTGGCATCAGAGAGCTACAAGCAGGTCATTTAGGTTGTTCTGATGCTTCTCTGCTCTAAAGTACATCCCCATTGGCTGCCTGCGGTTATATTTGGATGTACACAGCTTGTTTACATGTTTTGTTCGAGCAGGAAATTGAGGTTATCCATCTCATCTTTTTTTTTTTCAGGAACTGACAGGGCTTTGCTTTTTTCATTGTTATTTACTGTCAAGACAAATGCCACATTAATTATGAAAAAGATGTGTTAAATGGAAGCTGTGCTGTTTTAAATTGAGAGTCCACTGTTAGTCGTTGTTCTAGTGTAAGAACAGGAGAGTTGACACTAATCAACAAGCAAAGATTTTACACATACATGCACACACCGATAAAGTTTATATGATATTGTGCATGAATGTCTATCTTTGTGACGACATTCATGGACATAATTAATTCAGTTACCTTAACCATCATTACCAAATGCCTAACAAAAAAACTGTCAGCCTAACCCTGCCTAATCTGCCCAGTAACCCCTGAAGATGTCAGAAAGTGATGTTTGGCCAAAATTTCCTCATTTTCCAAAAATCTCATCACTTCCAAGGTCTGAAACAGCTCAAACTGGTCCTCACAAAGATATGACATACAGGCACATCCAAACACGTGTATTCATGTCATGCACATCACACAAACACTCCATATAATGTGGTGTGTCCACACACAGAAAACACACATCATTGCAAATCAAGCTTTGTCACAGCATGCTGCTGAACATTTTCTCTGCTGAATGTCAATGAGGGCCTATTCTTTGTGAATATTCATGTACAGTATCAAAAGAGAAGAGCGTTCATTCTGTTCCATCCCCTGCAGAACTATGAAAATGCTAATAACTTTCCAGAAATAGATCTATGACATTAACAAGCATTCAGACCCACAACTGGGAGCCGTCCACATTAGAGAGCTGATGCATTAATCACACTTTACACTTTAACCCACGAATATTGATTTGCTGTTAGGTGGAGCACCGTGCCTCTGCACATTGTTGTGAACTCCCCGGTGTGACTGCAGCAGCCTTTGCATCAGAGGTTGTAGCTTGTAGGGGTGAGTGTACATTCAGATTCAGATGTTTGTTAGAGCTGCTGCTGCTGAAAAGACTCTTGTGTTCAACATAAGTGTAAATCAGCTGCCGAATTATTCTCAGTGCCTCAGTCAGACTAGGTGTTGTTTACATCTCTGTATCTGTAATAAGACAAACTGTCTCACCATCTGGGCACAAGACAGAACGCAGCAGAAGTCTTTTAAAGGCCTAAATGAAGCAAATGAAAATCAAATACTTCTCTCTTTATTTCAATTTATCTTCTTTTCTTCCCCTTTTCAATTTCTTTAAAGTGTTCTGTCCTGTTGTGCTCATTTTTTTCTTCAAATTTAAAGGTGCCTCGACCGCAATACTTGTTTTTATTCACCACATCAAACATCTTTGCATTGTTACAGTCATTTTACATGCATACATTTTTGTAAGGCACCATTATGATGTGGCATGGCACTTTCCAAAACAGGAGTATGCATTAAGACTGTTCAATGAGGGAAACAGTAATGGTCAATGATTGTCACTACTTGAATGTGAAGCAGCACCAAGCAAAACTATGACATCCTCATAGGGCTGGTCCACTCAGCCAAAGTAACCATTAGAACCACCGCCCCCCTCTAACCTGCAGGACATTTATAATAAACCAATGCAGATTAAAGGCCAAGAAGATTGTTTTGGAGCCCGGCCATTCCAGCAACAGACTGTTTTCTCTGCTGCCCTCAGGGAGGAGAAACCACTGCCTGAGGGCGAACACAGTCAGAAAGAGGAAGGTCTTTTTCCCTCAGGCCACCCGACTGTTAAACAACAGCACCCAGTCCCCAAACTCCCATCCCCTTAACCTCCATGTCAATTTGCACTACTTGTATAGCACATATATATTCCATATTTCATTTTATTGCATTCTTTTCCCATATTTTCTTTATCTTGTTCCTCTGTCTTGCGTGATCTGTGCTGTTTGTTTACTTTTCTGTCCATCTGTCTGTGAGATTATGCAAAAGATGGCAAGCTGAACTTCATTAAACTAGGCGGAGAGGTGAAGCATGACCACAGGAAGAATCTATAACATCTTGGTATGCGACCAGACCGCTTTCGTTAAAACCGCGATACGGAGCACTGGCCTTGGCCCCTTCTAGTTTTTATGGTGTAATTGCTCTTTTGATTCTTGTTCTTTTAAAGAAGCTGGGCAGGTACCCAAGGTGTTTCACTGCAGATTGTTCTGTGTACATGATAAATAAAAATTAGCATTTTAATTTTTCTTATTCATGACTTGAGGAGTCCTGGGAATCAGTAGACAACCATCCTGATTGTCAGTCTGTTGGTCCACAACTTAGGTCCTGATGGAAATATCCCATCAGCTGTTGAATCAATTGTCCCAAAAGTCTGGGGATTACTTTTCATGCAGCAATAGCATCTTCTCAAAATTTTAATTTGTCCAGTAAGATGACAGTGGCATTCCAAAATCCGCCTCAGCTGTGTTTTGTGCTTAGTGCTGATTGGAAAGTGCTGCCATGCTAACACGCTAAACTAACATGATGAACGTCTAAACATTGGACCTGCTGTACATCACCATTGGAGGATTGTTCTTGTGAGCATGTCAGCATGAACATTCAGCTCAATGCTCCGCTGACGTCACTTCAGCAAATCCTCAAAAATTACTTTTGCATATATTTTCAAGTGACATCAATATATTTCCCAAAAAACACATTGCTTTTACATCTAAAACATTTGTTACATATGCTGAAAATGTCACTGTGTTGTATGTGACTGATCCTTTTGAGTATGTACCAGATTTTCATTGCAATGAGCTTTTGCTGGATAAAACAACATTCGTAGGTTTGTTGAAATAAGGCTTGATGGGCTGAAAACCGTAGATAAGCAGTCTTAGTGTTACATTAATGTTCAGGCACTCTTCAGCTGCAGAGGAAATCATCTACACAGGCAAAATGTCACATTCTTCTCTAAGATGAAAGCTGTTTTGTCTTTTAAGGAGTATTTCCTCCCGTTCGACATGGCACAGGAAATTGAAGTGGACAATTGAAAAGTTGATGGCTGAGGAAAAGAAAATGTGAGGACGTGGCCTTCATTGTATTGACGGAATGCTATGCTTCTGGAGTGGTTATTCTTCCTTTGACTTTGGTTAGAAAACACCAGGATTATGAATTATGAATCAGTTATGAAACAAGCAGACATAAGAAAAAAAGGTTTACTTCAGTATTTTTCATGAATGAAACATTGGGGGCTAACATTGAGGGGGTCTTCAGTGTTGATGACAAGAAGTGAGACTCATGAAGGATTATGTTGCTCTTTGATCCTTAGTTCTTTAACATGCTCAATAGCCCATTTTAATAATGCTATCTTTCATCTGTTACATACTTTCAGAGTGCCTTTCAGAGAGAGGTAAGGCCTTGTGCCTTTCAATGTCATAATAGAACAGACATCTATTCATATATGTACTTTTGTGTGTGTATTTCCAAGACAATAATTGTAGGCAAATGGTTGACAGAATGTTATGATTCTTGTGGAGGTCAAACCAGAGGCTGGCAGTGTTCAGAGGGAAGTATTTTTATAGTATTTACCATGAAATGTCTCAGACAGAGGCATATCTGACTTTTATATATCCCACAATAAACAAACAAAAAACACAGAAGATGACAGAACTGAAACACTACTGATCAAGTTGATCAATACTTTGATATACATAATATGTTGCCATAAAATAAATCTCCACATTGTTAGTAGGTACATATATATTCAGAACCGCTTATATATATTTGCTATATCTTAGACAAGACACCATTAAATGCAATAAAAGACAAAGAAATGACATAGAGGCACAGTGTAGAAATCACAAATTATATCTAAATGGCAGACACAGCCACTGTGCCATCACCCATTGATCTGTGGACTACTATTTTTTAACTTTGGCATTTGGTGTCGCCACCTCTGCCCTTTGAAACCAGACACAATGAGCGATGGGTGGATCTCACTCTGAACTCAAGGACATCACACACAGCAATGCAGTATTGACCTGTCAATTACATGCTTGCCTTGCTTTAAAGTCTCATTTGCTCTAACTTGGACTAGTTTAACAAATAAATATCATGTTATAGTCAAAGAGTCTTGAAAGTAGTGATTGAACACTTTATTATAATGGTTAGTGAGGCAACAAATCAAGAAAGAAATAAAGCCATTTTCACACAGATTTCTATGCATTGGGACTTCCAGAGAAGTTGACCCCTGCTGGCTGTTAGGAAAAAAATGCAGGTTCAAGGATTTTCTGCATCAACTTCACTTCTCAGACCCAGATGCTACATCCACCTTTAGTATAAAGTCTGTATTAGAGAATACAAATGAGTGATGGAACCAAAAACATATTTTTTCCTTTAGTCTCTGAATTGGCATTGTTACGATACAACCTCTAGGGGTTGGCTGGATGCAACAAAAAAAAAACAGATGTTATTGGTTGAGGTGAAGGGATTTATTGCTTAGTGACGAATGGAACATAAGAGTGACAATACAGAACACAAAACTGGTGAGTGTTGCTAAATCAAAGAACAGAATAAAACCAAATGAAGGCTAACAGAGTTTGTAAACAATCTAAACCCAAAACAAAGAAACTAAACTCCCTAGCCAAACTTAAATACAACAGCAACACCCACCACCAGTAACAGAAACTAATGCAAAGCGTGCAAAAGCAAACTAAACAAAACTGGTGCCTCACACTCACAAACAGACCACACAGGTCACGAATACACGAATACTCAAGAACGAATGGCTTCTTCACTAAGCCCAAAGTGTCTGTAGCACTCACTAAAAGTGTCTGCGGTACCCACCAACCCAACCACACATACCTACAGACTGAAACATCAAAGAAACACAAACAAATGATCACACAGGGAGGCACCAGGGTGGACCACGGTCCCAGATGCCAACCACCCTGACTAACAGCATGGTTGCAGGTATATAGCCTGCAGGTGTGGCGCTGGCTGCATCTGGTTGGATAGAGGTGGAGGGGAGCTGGAGGGTGGCCCAATCAGGAAGGTCGGAGGGCGGGGAGAACCAGATTGCAGTGCAGGTCATCAGCTCTGGTCTCATCAGCTGGAATGGCTGGCAGCTGGGGTTCCAGAGACTCTGGAACAACCACAGCTGAACCCACACATGTAATTTTCCCCCACACAAAGGCCCAACAGGACATCACCCCAGAAACCAGACGGCACACCAATACTGGTGGCAGCATTGAAAACCAATATATCAACGTTTATAAAATGGTTCATACCCTACTAAAATAATGCAGTAAGCAAATTTAAATCTGTATTAAAAGTTTACATTCATTATGTTTTAAATCTTTAATTAAATGTTTGTATTCTATTATGTGTTACCAAGTATTTTTACATAGCAGACTTCCAAATGACCATGTTGTAGCAGTCAGCCAACAAAACCTCACAGAAGCAAGCCAAATTGCAACAGAAGCCACATTTTTTAATAGCTGTCATTACTTCCTACATTTATTTGACTGCACGATTTTATTTTGTTTGTTTTATTATTGTGTGAAAGAATGAATCAAAAAGCCATTAGAATCAGTGTTTGGTTAAAATCACAGTGTTTCAACAGCTTTTTTCTGGTCGAAATACAGATACACAAAGGTAGTGTGGACTGGATGAGCAGGATACACTGCCCACAGATTTTATCCAACTCTGCTGCATTTCAAAGTTTGTAGCTGGATTAATCTAAAAGGAATGTTGTTGTGGGTCCAAATGGTGTTCAGGCCTTAGTGGGGGGTGGTGAGTGTTTGACCCACACCATCATTTAATCCTCCTCTCTGGGGCACAGTGGTGGTCTGTACCTACAGCTAGCACAGCAGTTGTAGACAAATTATGATCAATCAAAATGGATCCGCAAAAAAATTCTAGTGCACCTGTTTGTCCTGAAAGAGCTCCTGGAAGGTACAGGAAAATTCACTGAGTCCTAAGCTGCACACACGCTGACACACACCGAGCGCTGGCATTATTTTAAAAAAGAACCTGTAATCTGATTAGAAAGAGGCAACACAATAACAGATAAATAAGCTGTGCTGAACAGGAAATGGACTTAATCTTTTAATCTATTTTCCAAAGGAACGTCACCCCCTTTAGGCTTCATATTGCCAGATGCTTTGTTATTATTACTGCAGTGAATCTTGGCACTGATATGTCTGATATTCGACCCCCCCCAAAAATGAAACAAAATAAACATCTATAAATTTAAACAGCTGATAAAGCTAGTGTTGCTGGAACTTACTCTAATAAAACGTCATATTGGGATGTATTTTGTGAAATATGATGAAATGTGTAGCTGGTTGTACAGTGCACACAGACAGACAAGCATGAAGAAACTGAAATTTCAGATCTTACCGTAGAGCTGAGGGTTTTCTGTCAGAGTAAACAGGTTAATGGGAAGATAAACTGTGTCCTCTGAGTCTGAACACAGTGCGTATGTGTGTGCACATGGGTGCTGCTGCTCCTCACCAGGGAAATTCAGGGCAGATATAGTAGAAATGGGGCAGAATCTGACCAAACTGTTGGCCTCCCTGTGGCAGCAGCTTAATAGAACCTGATAATCGGTGCTATCCTCACCTGTTCCCTGCCTCACTGAAATCAAACTCCAGCGCACAAGCTGGTGTCTTCATTTCATCTTAAAATTTCCTTGTCTCAGTTTCCAACACAGACTGATCATGACAAAAAAAAATCTTTTTACAATGTTTTGCAACACACAAAAATATACATATGACTTTATGAGAGTATTTTAGAATTGCTTTTTAAAACTCTTGTGATATGCTGATGTGATTCACATGATAATTGTAGGAATTATGTCAAATATGTGTAATCATTCCATCATTATCATCCTTGCTACAAATGGCACGAGCTGAATGAAATATTATACATATTAGTATCTGGTGTCTTTGTTATTTGATTGACAGCAGACTCATGTAGAAATCTAATTTGATTAAAAACAAGAAATGCGATTCGCCCTGAAAGAACCAATCAGGGATCTGTAGCATATATTTACTGCCCAGATTAACCTTACTCATTCAACCTTTCACAAGTTCTTTTTTATTTGTGTTCTTGTTAGAGTTGCTCTAATTGTAAAGAAGCTACCTGGAGATTTGTTAATGAACCCTGGCAAACCCACAAATGTCTCCTCATTTCAATAAAATGACACTGGAAGAAAAGCACAGATAAAATCCTAAGAAAGTGTAGGAAACGTGTATGCACTACCAAGAAAAAGATGACGTTATCGATCCTATCAGCAGTGTAAGATAAGAATATAACACCAAATGAAGCTTCTTACCTTGTAAACAAGGACATAACGTGTTCTAATGGTATATGTTGGCTGACTTACATCATGAGTCATGGCTGAGCATTTCCATCTTGAAGCTACAGAATACTGATGACAGTCTGAAAAACAGGGATTCCTAACAAATCAAAAGAACAAATCGCTGCAGAGTGTGTATGTCAGTATCATTATTCCTATTCCTCCAATATCACAGCTTGCCCTTGTGTAGAGTTTCACAGTGTTTGAGAAGGTGAGCTGGTGTGCTGAGCTGAGGAGGAGTGGGTAAAGAGAGAGACGAGGACTTTATAAATCTGCACAACGTAGAGTTCCTTCTAAGCCAATTTAATGCAAGGAGGGATTTTTTTTCATGGAAACAGTGATGAGTTTATAGGGGTTAAATCAGTTACTCAGTTACTTATCAAGTGCTACAAAAACGGTCAATAGTACATCAGTCATAATGGGCAGATATTGTATTGTACGTCTGGGTATTTTGTTGGAAAACAAATTTAATAAGTTGCAAGTGAATATTTTATGGACGGTATCTACAGTTTTCTGACTTGCATGAAAATGTAATCCGGTCAGCTTTGCATATCTCTCAAAACACATTTACTTTTGTAGAGTGCTTGGTCTCAGAGACAGGCTGGTGTTACAGGTGGATGGCAGAGCGCTGTCATTACATTTATTAAGGTAATAACAGGGAAGGCAGTGTGGTCACAAAACAGTTGATATGATTCAAGCAACAGTTTGTAAGCTTAGACATTAGCCAGTGAAATAATTCTAATGCAGCCTGTAGCGCCTGACAAAAGTGTCAAGTGTGTCTAAGCCTGTTACAAAAACACGAATGCATGAAGAGACTTTATCAAGAGTATTGGTACGTGGTTGCTCACAGACTTAGTTAATTTCCGTTAGTGGGTAATTTCTTTCATGCAACAACTTATTGAGGGTGAAATGTTCAAGTTTAACACTGACAGTCAACAGTCGTGTACATGCTGCATGAGTTAAACCTTTGCTTTTTGTAGAGTTCAGAGTTGCCATCATATTAAACTTTCAATCCTCTATTTGTGAATGTGCTGAAAATCAGATTTTGGGCATTTATTAATATATTAGCAGTGGATTTGAGATCAAAATCAATAATCGGCTTTGTTCTGCTTTCAGTTGCGCTGAGGTCAGAGTGAATTAAATTTCTTCAGGAAAGTTAATAAGAAAAAAAGAATAGAAAAAGAAGAATCCTATTGAAGTCAAAAGCCTATTTAGAGATAAAAGGCACTTTTGCCATTTTTCAAAAGGGATTGTGTTTCAGTGTCTGCATGGGAACATAATTTCTTAGAGGCTCTCATACTCTGCATTTGGTTCATAAATGTAAAAAAGGAGGAAAACGATTCTTTGCATCGAAGTCTCAGAAGGGTTTCTTTACATTTTTGCTACAATTGAAATTAAACAGAAATTATTTCTGCATCAGAGTTTAATGCTTCTGTGTTGACGGACGTTTCAGTTTGGCAGTCACCAAAAGAAAATTATTAAAAATATCATCAACTTGAGCAAATATATGACACGTTGCAAACAATTCAGTATTTGGAGAGCTTGTAATTTTAAAAAATTAGTTGCATAATCAAGAATCATTAGCTGGTGTTCTTTGAAGAAGCAGAAATATATTTGTTTTTCTAGTTGATGCCTGAATTGGAAACCTGCAGGGAGAGAATGTTTCTCAAGCACAGAAGAGTCCTCAGCACAGTCGAGATTGGCATTGAGACAATATTTACCAACAGACGTCTAATAATGTGTCATTGTGTGTATGAACGTGTAGGTGTTTCCCAGGCAGAAGTCTTAAAGGAGGAGAACAACTCCTTAAGCTGCCAGCTGGATGCCTCCGGGAACGAGGTGGAGCTGCTCAAACAGGAACAAGGCGAGAACCAAAGAAAGAGTCACTCACAGCAGCTTAGCTTCCTGCAAGGCATGCAAGAGGTAACATGTAGCATAAACACATAAATATTAAATGTGTCATACATCAGACTTCTCTGGGCAATACAGGAGAGAAGTCAAGAAAATACAAAAGACATGTCAAATGTGGACTGTGCAACATTGGCTCTGAATTATTCAGGGGTCATTGAACATTGATTGCTCATTCATGAAATTATTTGAAGCCCTTAAGCCATATTTCTTGTAGCACAGTAACCCTTCCAGTTAGGATCACTATTGGAGTGGTTTCATCTATCATACCTTCTCAATGATTGTCCTAATATTGGCCATAAATGCAAAAAAAAAAAAAAACCCAAAAACAAAAACATAATTCCAGTAATGTTAAAGTATCCTTCTAACAGGCGCCATATTCTACATTTTAAAAGCTCCTATTGGTGCCAATTACAGGAAAATTATTCAGCCACATAGGGTGGAAAATAAAGGTTTTATGACTGGTAAAACAGCAAAGTAGACAGAAGTATTGACTTACTTTGACCAAATTAGCATCACCATGTAAGTTGTTTGTTTCTGTCAAATCAGGGCTGTACCATCGAAGACCATAAGTTCATATCAATAAGTCAGCAAATTTTCCGGACGAGCTGCTTTTTTTCTCAAGCTATGCCACTTCAAACATTGCACCACAGACTGTCGAGATGAAAATAACACACAAATCAACATGACCCCACCCCTTTGTAAGTTTTTTACTAGAGAGTTGTAGCACCTTTGACCAAACGTTTTACACATTTTGCTTACTATCATATGTATGCACAGACCAAAATATCCGACAAATGTGACATGATCAGCTGTGAAAAATTTGGTGAATTGAAGTGAAATGACCCTAAAGTCAAAACAAATGCAGCCTAAGTCCATGTACTGCTACATAAACAGGTTTTCTGAAGATGAAAATGGATTTGCTGAAGGATTTTATTGTTTAGGATCTCATTAAATGTTTGATTTGAGTTAGGAAACCAGTTGATTTACTTTGTTTTGAGACATATAGTAAGTTTCAAAAAAAAGATTTAGTATTGGATTTTTTCCCCCATCCTAAGCAGGCCTGTTTTGAGAATTTTATTGGTACTTGAATGACGACTAAAGGATCACTGCTTGATTGTTATAGTGTCACTTTAACATCTTTTTCCTTTTGATTTAAGTAGGCTGTTGGTCCACACAAAGAGCTTTGTAGTACAGTTTCTCTGCTTGAATGGAATGAACTTTTGTTTACATGTGGTTATGTATGACTGAGACTGATGTAAAGCCACTTAATTCAATAGTCTGTCGGGTTAAAATGGACAGGAAAAGAGAAAATCATATAAGTTAATGTATTTTTTATCCACTCATTGCCCTCTTAATCAAGCTCTAAAACTTTAAACTTTATTGATTTAAACATGATTCTCACAAGTACATTTACATCTGACACTGGAGAATAACTTCAGTGAAATTAATAATATTGATTGATTATTCTCTGTGATAAACACCAATAGACTTATACATTTTCTAATCTGTTTTCTAATCAGCTACAGCACCAGCAGCGTAAAAAGAGCTTGGCAGCAAACCAGCATCGAGCATTAAAACATCTTTATCTATTTTCTGCATCACCAGCTGAATGCATGTAGGTTCCCGTGGCAACACAGCGCATATACTTTACATTACTGTAACTGCACAGCTTCATTAGGTGGCAATAGGAACTAATGCATGGCTAAACGGGTTTGTAGATGTAACATACCCCATCAGCTGATGATATCATCGGGGAAACGACTGATGACAGGGTGGCGCTTCGTATAGCTGATTTAAATCACAGAAACTCCTCTCGAGCAAGTAAACTGCCCACCATCAGTTACCATGGTGATCCAGGCAGGTTAGGAGAGGACTCTCTTTGTGATATTAAAAAAATGTGACTGAGCACAATTCAGTCACCCATTAATCTCACTTCAAACACCTCACGGGTGGCACTTTGGCTGGACGTAAAGAAACATTCTCTTGTGTTCGGTGTGGTTTCAGTCACTGTGAATCTAATTTATGCTGTTCTGGAAGCATTCTTGTACTTCAGAGAAGGTAAAGAGGTGTTCAGTGCCCCTTTGCTTCATTACTGCTGATAATAATCAGTGTTTCTATCACAAATCTGAGAAATGTCATCTTCTGTGTGAATGTACGACACTGTTAAATTATACCTGAATGTGGGGAAATGAAGTGAGGGCAACATTTTCAGAGAAACTGGTGTTTACCAAAATGACCATACTTTGACCACACGCTTCTGTGACTTTGATATGTCACAAAAGAGAAGCAAAAGTGTAGATAATAACATTAATGGCAGCTGAATTCACCGTCAGACTCCTGTCAAAATGAGCCATTGTCAAAATATTTCCTCTCCAAAACCTTTTCAGATTTCAGCATAGCTCACAACAGCCCAAAGTAGAGGCAGTAACAAAGCAGTTAGTGTAAAGAATAAATCACTTCTTGAACTTTTCTGTCTTGTTAATGTGAGGGAAAATGTGCTCTTTCCACTGATAAAGTATAAATGAGATTATAGTGGAATTTCCAAGATGAAGAAGAAAATGTTCCCTTTGGCAAGCAGCCATACAAGGTGTTATATTGGATCTTGGAGTCAAGGTCACACAAAGGTCAGGATTTCAGCCGCACGGGCTGTAAAAAGTAAAACATCCTTAACATCTCTTGACGGCCTGAATGCTCTCACTTATCCTGACTGATGAGACGTTTGGTCAGGTTGATGTAGAGAAGAGTTCTATGAAGACATGCTCATGCTCTGTGGTGTGACTCTGTTGTCATTGTTTGTTTGATGAGATTTTGGGCCTGCATCTTTACTTCTAAATTCGTTTCAGTATTTACATGGAGTAATGTTTATTCCCTGTGTTACAGACGCTTCTAATTTGACCTGGTGTTTTCTAGCTGCAGGCATAGAAGCCAGAAAACAACTGAGTTTCCCATTTATACAGAAATTACACCCTTTAAACTATAAAGCAGTAAGTCTTTGTGTCCTGAGGAGCAGCATCAAGAACCATGTCTTTAGGCCATGTTTAATAGAATAATCCCCTTGGGAACATTTTGTAATTCACATGAAAATAAGAAAACGTTTCCTTAGGCAGCAATCCACTCTTCATATCACCTGCTGTGTTGTCAAATAGCCCCAGCTTGCAGTTACTCTTTCTTTAGCGTATGGAGAAATGTCGTGGAAAATATTGTTTGCATGGCAGAGGAGCTTTTCTCTACTTCAATCTAATATGACAAAGTGCATTGTAATTATCGTTATGACTGTGTCAGCAGCATGTATATGAAAACATGAGCTGACAAAGTGAACACTCCCAGCTGGAGATTCAGTTATCCTCCGGCCTTCAAAAGGCTGACATATTCTCGGCAGATAAATTTGTCCTGCCTACAAATCCATGATGCCACTTGAATGATGTGTTGAAGAGAATTGATGTTCACCTTGAAACCTAAGAGACATTTATATTGTGTTTATTGTAGCCTTTTCCCCAGCGCCTCTTTAGTTATGCCTTATAAAGTTAACTCCTCGTCTCCAGAGCCCTTTTTACACATAACAATATACACGTCTCTGTGGTTAACTGGTAGGCAATGGCAAGCAAATCAAGGTATACACCTTATTTTTCTCCTGCTCGCTGCAAAATGTTACCATCCGCCGCATTTTCTCTCAAATAAATGATGCCACAAGCTCACATGTTAACATTTTAAGATTAGTTTCACCTATGAAAGGTCGGCTGAGCACATCTGTTGTTTTTCCTTCCTACACATTCACACATAGATGTTTACATCAAGTGGGTGCAAAGTGCAACCAAAGTCTTCTGTTCATCACTGTGACGCGGTTCAGTCTCTGAGGGGCAGGAAGCATATGTGGAGGTTTGGCCCTGGTGTCTGAATTATAACAAATGGTGCACCAGTTGCGCAATCACACTTCTTATTACAGTGTTTTCATTCAAGCACCCAAATTGATCTTTCACTCCCACTGTTATGTCAACCAGGTTTACTCCACACTTCCTTATTTCATTCCTCTTTTCTTTTATCTACTCTGATCAACACTCACTAACTTGTGCCTTAAGAAGAACATGTTTATGCAGTTCAGATAGGTTAAACCTCCTCTAAAAAGATTTTGTAACTACTTTATTACATTCCACGTTGTTTCATTGTTTTATTGGTTTTTATTTGGACATTTCCATCCTCCATACATTAGAGGCAGTCAGGTGTAACTGATGTTTACACAGTTGATGGTTCTTATTGTCCTTTCTGAAAATATAAAGTCTCCGTTTAGGAGGTCACTGAACCGGCCTTATATATACATCAGGAAGTAGTTCCTTATTTGCTGCATTCTGTCTGCATCAAACTGGAGAAGCAGCTGGGCAGGTTTGACAGCATCGTCTGTCAGCTCCTGTTTTCAACACCTACTTGCTAATTATAAGGTTTGTTTACAGGGTCTAATTAAATTCCATTTACAACAAAGTGTAATTATTCTGTTGCTTGATAAGATTTCTAAATGAAAAGCATGTTAACACCAAACATAAGTACGTAACAGATTGCATTTGGTCAGTTTACAGTTTCCCGCTTGTTTGCCAGCAGCATGTGCTATTCTGGTGCCTGTGACACACTTGTTGTAACACAGCATCATGCATGTATGAGTTTAGTTTGCTGGCTGGTTGGAGGACAAAATTCAAAGTCTCTTCAGTTAAATGGGCTATAATCGTCAAGCTGCAATTCAGAACTTTCACAATCATCATTTTCTGTTTTACTGCTTGATATTTTTCTGTAATGCCAACATACTCAGTGGCTTTTATATGTACAGTAAGATAGCAGGTCAACAACAACACAGTATGCCATGGATTTGTGAGCCCTGAGTGGGGAGTAAAGGGTAAAAGCATCTCTGTGATGAGACCCTTCATACTTTCCATTATCGCTCTGTTAAACTAATCCGGTGGTGTGAGGCATGTGTCACTTGCAGTTCACTGTACTCTCCTCTTGAATTTTGGTGTTGTTGTCATGGAGCACTTTGTGGTTAGGTATTGCATCTGTCTGTGACTGCCATGTCTTTTCTGTGTGGTTGAATTTCTCTGACAGCTCCCACCGAAACAAACAGAATTTCTGAAAAGACAGTAAACGAAACTAACTAACTCACTCAGGTGCCTGACAGCACATTTCTTTTGATACAGAAACCTACATTTTGAAACCTGACTTAACAGATTGTTGAGCATCTACAGTCTCTCTACAGTCATTGGTGGAACTGAGTAAAAATTCATTTCTATTTGTCGAAATTACACATTTAGAAGTTTGTCCTTGAAAACAGCCCCCATACCCTAATATGGCTTAGATTTTAGTGCTACAACATCTGCTCAAACTCTGTGCAAGTTGTAATATTGGAATAATTTATACATATATCTTCAAAGCAGAAGACAGTTCTGAGGAATAGTTATAGAAAAAAGTCTCAACATGTGACGATGACAGAATTAGATTCTTATCTTTGTTACGTATAAAATGCCAAATGTCTAAATCCATGTTTTTGAGGTTGTCATCAGGACACTGCAGCTTCAAGAAGGGAATGCTTTGCTGTGGCACTGACTTCTTGTTTTGCTGATGATACACATGCCTTTTGGTATTAAACAAACACCATATGTTTAAAAGGTAAAAACTTGATTTTAACTGGAGGAGGTCTTTAAGATATTAGTGAATTCATTTTGTGTTAAGAATCCAACAATATTTTAAGGTATTTATCTGAATTATTTGTTTTAAGCAACAGTAATTTCACTGTGATTTAGGCATAGCCCCTTTCTCTGCTGCCATATAGGGCCAAAAACAGTACAGTGTTTGCTAGCTGCCTTTCTACACAGCTCCTGTTCCGAGTGCATGATGCCCAACTCTGACTGTAACGATGCATTATGTATAGGGTGTAATTTCATTACTCATCTGTCTAGATAGCGTCTGTAGGAAACATATTCTTAATCCTGGCTATGAATGAGGTTTCAGACATGCAGAGATGCTCATTATGTGCAGGTCTGCCTTACTCACCAGCTGAATCACTCCTGGCTCCTTGGGTACAGACCAGTGCTCAATTTTCGCCTTAGCTGACACACTGCACGGCACCACTGTAACTGATGAATTGTTCAGCATGGTGGTGAAAGAATCTAATGAGGGAGCCCTTATTTTTGATTTTTTTCTGACAGGAATTTTACCTTTCACCCTTTGCCAGAATTAGAATTGGGGCATTCTTTTTGCAGTCCGGAATTAGGTTAACTTATTCTCCCTTTTTTGGAAGAAAAATCAGCACTTAAGAAGCATAGCTAACGTGAACATGTTATATAGATTTATGTTTAGCAGTTTCTGAAAATAAGGGATGACTTGAAGGAGCAAGAATGTGTACGACAAAAAGCAGATGAAACGAGAAGTCCGTAATTTAAACTGTGAAATCTGCAGACCAAACTCACACTGGCAGTCACAGGACTCACGCACACACATGCTAAGTAAAGGAAAAACTTTCTGCTTCTGTCAGAGTGTTTTTAAACGGGGAAGAAAAAATGGTCTAATTTGTGGTGTAGTTCGAAAGAAATTACTTCATAATGAGCTTCAGTGCATGACGAATATTGTATATTGGGAAAATGATTCAACACACCACTGCCTACATTTTTATGAAGACTTTGTTGCATTTAATGTAGTGTCTGTTAATTTGTCCCTGAATCAACTCAGCACAATTAATGAAGGATGAAAGTTGCCCTAAAGGCTTTAATACTGAATACTCATTAGGATATTTGGGTTTACATGTGACTTTACATATCGAAAACTAAAATGGCAAGTTGTCTGAAGTGCCTGAAAGACCAGATCACCATAATTTCAACAGCATTTTTTTATTCAGGTACAATAAAAAGAGAATATGACCTGTATGAGATTTAAAGTCCAGGTTAGGTTGGGGGCACCTGTAGTTACCGTGGTAACAGCCCGTGTGGTTCAAGGCAGCAACTCTTGAGCCGACACTTTGTCAGAAAAACAACAAGAGAGTGAGTGGTGGATGGTTAAAGTTCAGCCAGGCAGAGGAGTCAGTAAACAAAGAGCCTTTTTCCATTATGTCAAGACCTTTGTGTCATTTTATAGATGCATGTTTCGCAGGGCCGGCTGCTGGTGTAAACACTCTTGTTTAGGGCCATAACTGCTGGAGGAGCAAATGATTGCCCCTGTGATGCTTGCTGCTCACATAATGTTTTGTTGCCATGTAGCAGCTTCATCCTGACTCGTTGAGTGCGCTGGTTAGTGTAATAAATCTCAATGTACAATTTATCAGGATGAACCGAGGAACTTTACACAAATGACTGCTAAAAGAAAATTTAGAAGAGAAGAGGAAAAAAATTGATGATGGAAAATAATACAGAACAAAGGTGTGTGCTTATTCTGACTGAATGAAAATGAAATGAAAATCCTTCAAAAATCCATTTTTTTAAACAAATCAATTAGTCACTACTGATTGTAGCCCAGAAGGCTAGTTAGAGAGTATTAATGCATCATTATTACTATTTATGCTCAATTTATTTCACCCCCAAATCCAACCAGAGTAATTTAATATTTAGTATCTGCCCATACTGAGTCTCACTCTGATACCATTTTCCTTGATAATACACAGTTAAAGTATGCGTCACAAAGTTGAGCTTCTCATTGTTCAAAACTGTAATGAAAAAGATGCCTGGTCAATTCATTTTCTTATCTGTGTGTGCACATTCAGTGATAAGCAGTGTGTGTAATTTGGTGGGTTTACTGCGAGCGTTTAAGGGCCACTAAAATCCTATTTCCGCCCCTGATGTTTTGATGAATGACTGCACTTAATGCAAACTGCAGTAACTGTTGTAATATGAACTAACAACAGCAGGAAATGTTTAGTGGTAACACAATTAGGTGACAGAAACCTGATCACTGACCTGCTGTTTTTGCATGCATTTATAGTAACCAGGTTAGTTAAGTGAATGTAAACACACTGAATGAGATACAATTGCAAGCAGTCACACTAAATCACATGAAGCATCCATTTGTGTGATTCTCATGTGGGCAGTGGACTTAAACAATCAAAACTATGATATGCAGAGGTAATTACAGAATAGATTACATGGCTGCTGCAGGGGAAAAGTTCACTGTTAAGTTTCAAAAGCTTCAGAGCTTCTTTTCATGAAAATCTTAAAACCATTACGGCATAAATTAAAATAAAAAAGGCTGAAAGCAAATTACCTCTCATTATCTTGAGAGGAATTTCAAGTGGTGATATTTATATTGTGTGTGTGTTAGAGTCAAACCAAGAAACAGCCTGAAATGGTTTTCCTGTGGTAGAAGACATTTGGGGCACATAAAATCCCTGAATGTTTTTTGTTAGTTTTTTTTTTTATCCACAAAGATAGTTTGTTTAAAATATGTAGCTCTGAGGCGGAAATGTTTACATATCCTGTGAAAATTACCCCATTGCCATCGCTGCTGTGTCTTCAGTTTAGTGTCTGCAATGCTACAGTATGTGCTGATGTTATATCATGACATGAGAGATGGAACAAACTGTTTTCTGCCTGGTTTATGGGAGCTGGAGGATTTTCGAAATGTAATACCAGAAGGTAATTGATGTCTCAGAATTTTAGCGCAGATAAAAGCTCTAAAGAGACCATACTGTCCTTTTCATTACAGGGGGAAAATACTGTATTTCAGTGCCGTTCTCCTTCACCAAGAGGCAGAAGTAGACTTTTGTGCTGGATACGACAAAGATGTAATTTTGAAATACAACAGAGGTCTTGTTGGAGTGCTGGTGTGGTCCACTGCTCCACTAGGTGCTGACTGAGACTTGAATGAACTTCAGGTTCAATCAGCTATGTAATTGGTACTAAAATGATACTGTCAAGTGTTCCCTGATGACTTTGGTAGCTTACTTTTTGGACTCACGGCATCTTTTTGATCCTCAAAGCTGTTACAGTTGGTTTATGAGCTGTCCACAGTTATCCTGCGTTGATGTTTCTTGAATACATTTCCTGTCTTGAACTTCTTTTCCCTTGCTCCTCATAGGCACCCTTGATTTTCTACTGTGCATACCCCAAGCTCTCCCTCTCTGAACACGAGTGTAGTAGAAAGAGGGTGACACATGCTGTTCTTTTTTTAGCACCTCTTCCCTCAAGCAAGTACGTATCAGTTGTGCTATATTTTTTCTAGGAGATCCCCAGGAAAAAAAACTAGGCACTTCCATTTTCAGCAGAACATGCAAAATTTCAGAAATTCATTCATTGTAAAAGGAGAGAGAATATCAATAGGAAATAAGGCTTTCAATGTTAAATAACAACCTTGTCTTTTAAGAAAAAACAATTTCCCCAATAATTATTACTATATTGTTATAGTGTGGCAGCTTACCCTTTGCTGTGTTTTCTAGTCCATCGTGCAATTTGTTGTCTCTTTCAGGCTAAGAGAAAAAGTTCAAAATCAAATTTTTATCATTGAGAAAAATGCAAAATTTCACCAATTATGAACTTTCTGAAACATACAGCTTGTGCCAAATTCTCCAGGAAGTCAATCCATGCCCCAGTTAGGTCTTGATTTTAAAAGACAATGATGAGAAAGTTTGAACAGTACACCGAATCATCTTTAGCCAGTGATGATAGAGTACCAACTTAAATGCAGCTTTACTCAAATGGCACGATGCCACAACTCCACCATTTGTCTTCTAAGGAATTGTTTCAGACAGCTCTGGATGGGCTTTTCCAACAGTAACGTTCAGTAGAACTGGGACAATATTCCACAAGCCACTGTATTGACAGCCTGATTAACTCTGTGCATCGCAGATATGTGGCAATGCATGACACAAATGTTGGACACACTCAGAACTGTCTTGCGACTTCCTCTCGATTACCCAACTCTCGATCTGCCCATTAGCATTTCCAATAGCGTGTACTTTGTTACTTCATGATGTTCATTCTGTTGTAGAGATGCCATGTGTTGTAACAAAGCATATTAATCTCCTAAGTTATAAACAATGAATTCAGTTTTTCTTAATATATTACATGTTGCATTTATAGTTGCTGTTCAGTGTAGCTGGAAATTCTCGATAAATTCCCGCTTCTTCTTTGACAGAGAAAAGCTCCTCTCTATGTTTTATCTTTGTTTTGTTTTTACAATGCAACATCACACATCTCACTCATTCAGACACACACCTCTGCTAGTTCCTGTACTGTTTAACACTTCACATCATTGTTTCAATTAATTTTTTGTTAACATTTTGTGCTATTTTTACTACCTGCCCAGGTTGTCTGTGTAAGTGTGATTCTCAGTGTTATACATGTATGCTCTGTAGCCAGGAGTCTCAGCATAAACAATAGATTTTGGGTCTAATTTCTGCTCATTACTCAGCTGGACAAGATTTCTTTCCACTTCTTCCTGTTCTCAAGAAAACTATCTCTCTCTATAAGCAGAGTTGTACAGATACATGCTGCCCTCAGGTGATATTAAGGAGATGACAGGCCTTGTGGTCAGCTATTCCTGGACTCCCATGGGAAAACTACAAGCTGTTTATATCAGTGGAGAAAACACTATAGTCCTCCCTCTGGACTCTGCTTTCACATTACTGCAAACAGTGGTTCCCTGCACCGCCATTATTTTGTAGGTGGTGTTTTTGGGGGTGTCTTAATGTCCTGAACTCATAATGTGGTGCAATTGGTGCTAAACACTGCTCCAGACCTGCTTAACAAACTCTATGTCCTTCCCTGACTGACCTTTGTGAGCGCTGCCAGTCGCTGTAAAAGAAACATGGACAAAAAGTCAGTTCACCAGGTAATCAGGATGGCAGGTTATAAAAGTTTCATGCATCGAGTGAGTTCTAGCACCATCTACATTTAAGCCATAAATAATTTGCCATCACTGACCTCCAAGTTGTAATGTTTAAATACCTCAGTGGCATGTTACTTCAGCCAGATTTGATTAATTTGCTCTTCATATTTCTTTGGGTTGAAGACAAACGCATAAACCACAGAGACCACTATGTACAGGAGATGTTTTTTTCAACACTGTGTGTGTGTGTGTGTGTGTGTGTGTGTGTGTGTGTGTGTGTGTGTGTGTGTGTGTGTGTGTGTGTGTGCGCCATGTGTGTCATGAGATATGTTGTGCATCATCTGGATCTCGTCAAGCCTCAGCTTCATCACTCCTCCCCATCCCTCTTCTCTGCAGAGGGAACACCACCCTTAATAGAACCTCTATTGCACAACCCTCACAACAAGAGCCCTCCTGCTGAAATCCACCTCTACGTGCAGCACAACCCTAACTTTGGCCACAGAAAACAATTCATCATCTCCGTCTACTGTCCCGTTAAATGGGTGTGAACCAGTGCCACCGAAAAGGTTAAAGTGTTTTTCCGTCCTCCACATCTGTCTCAGCCCTTGAAAATGTTCAGGCTGCCCCAACAAGGATGATGGCTTTAAAGAAGTGTCTCCTCTTAGCATGTTTCCCTCAAGTCTCTAAGTGCCAATCAGGAGTGTGTTTAAATTAAAAATGTACAAATGCCCAGAGGCACACTTTTGCAATCATAATTGATTTGCTAACTGACTAGAAATTGCTGCACACTGAAGTTAATTATCCATCAGAGAACAAATGTCAGGCAGATACGTGTAGAGATCTGTGAGCCTCCACCTGTCACCTGATTTGCATCCTCACCTGCCAACATCAAAACTGAAAATAAAACAAAAGATTTTTTTCTCACAAATCCATATATTCCTGCCTTTTTGTATGACTGCCTGATCTTTGCTGTCTTACTTCACATGTAGCAGTATAGGTTGGAGAGTACACAACTTTTGTTTGAACTTCACAAAACTGAAATTTAAGGGATCCTAATCATCCTGAATAATAATTATTCTCTGTGTCCTAAAAGTAGCTCTTACAAGATCACTTTACTGTTACTGATCTCTGTCAAAAAAGAGCTGGTTCCACATTAGCTCAGGTCACAGTGTCTGGATTTGTTTCATTTTGTAATTCATTGCAAAAATCACTTCCCGTTTTAACATATGCTGACTGAAAAGTTTGGACACACCTTCTCATTCGAAGCTTTTTATTTATTAGTATTATTTTCTATAATGTAGATTAGTACTGAAGATGACCACTTTTCGCTTTACAACATAATTTCATATGTATTCTTTTATAATTTGATGTCTTCTGTATCAATCTACAATGCATAAAATAATTGGTAGTGCAAGTACATATGAAGAGCTCACGACTACGATAGCCAGTGTGACAGGAATGGGAAAGTTTTTTTTCCCCTAACTGATCCCGTTTTGTTCAATGGGGAATAATTATACACAGTAAGCAGAAAGGAACCAGTGGGCTTTTTCTTCTTCTAGCACAATTGGTACATAAAAAACACATATACATATGCATTAAGCTGATAGCGCCACATGTTACGGGGCATCAGCTCTTCTCACACAGCGTGACTATATGCTTACAATGGACGGTAGATTACATAGAAAACCCAGCAAACATTCATTCACTGTGTTCATTCATCCAGGATCCCAGCTGTCAACACTGCATTATTTCTCAATACTGTCTATCTGTTAAACAATACGATACGATATCAGTCCTATAGTCATCTAAATCCTCTCGCAAGACGTCATCTTTCATCATGCAACTGTCAGCTTTGTTGTCATGTTATTACCACCTTCAGCCATGAAAGGGAATCTGCTTTAATCATTTTAAATAGTGTGTCAACGTGTCATCTTGAACAGCTTATCTCTATTCAAATGTATTTAGAAGGTATTCTTAGAGTGAATATGTTTTGACCACTAAAATCGGTGACTTTCCACACGGCACTGTCGAGTCGGAGACAAATATAATAGCCAATTATTTTGGTTGCTATTCTTGGACGAGTAGCCATATATTCACATTACTCACATAACTATTTGGCTTTTCTTTAGATGGCCCTGTCTGCAAGCCTTGAACAGAAGTCCATTTATAACCAGGCCTCGTTCATGCTGCTGCTGATGCATTTTGTGATTGTGTCGATGTGTGTATGTGTGAGAGACTCGGAGAGGGACATAGAGTGAGTTTTGGTGTGTCTGATTGCATTAGTGGGTGACTTGTTTCTCATTGACGTTTCCTCTCATTTTTCTAATTGACTCTCGCTGGAGACATTGAAACAAAATGACAGAGGGAGCGAACAGAGTGCTAATCAAGTCAGTGTGAGTGGGGGAAACAAAAAACCTGAGTTCAGTTAAATGTTTGCCTTCCTCTTTTTGTTACTTATGTCTCCTCTCTTTTCCACTTCCCTTTCTTCTGTCCTCCTACTTTTTACTGCTCCACTGACATGACATATCATTACAGGCCAATCTTCATAGGGACTGTACTAAATAAATCACTCAGACACAACTGGGTTAGAAAATGGAGAACCTGTGCCCCAGCATTGAAAGATGCATAAACTGTAAATGAGAAGTAGTCAAATACATACATGCACAAACTCAGAGCAGACGAAAACAATGAGACAACTTTCAGCTAATTATGTTCGAGGAGGAAAGACGAGACCTTGCACTAACATCATTTTAGACACTTTGCTAGGACAAAAACCACAATGCCTGTTTCTGCGACATTAACAAACATCCAGATTTCCTCTTCCCTCCTCACTTCTGTGTCAGGCTTTCACAGGCGTCACAGTAAGCAACAGCTTGATCATTAGCATCGTTAGCACTTTGTCTCTGTTGTTTTGTTTTGCCCTTTTGTCAGACTCTGGCTGCTGGCTTAATTCTTCCACTTCTTCATCTTTGCCTCATTGTTGTGTCCTTTTTATGCAGATTGCTTTGTTATTATTTTCCTAGTTTTGCCTTTGTGTGCAGTGAAAACTCTTTGCAGGCTTATTAATCCATTTTGTGCATTGGCATTGCCAAGTGAATCGATGTAAAGCCTTTAATGTGACACTTTTTCAGCCCAGGGCCGTGTTTAGATGTTCCAGTTGCATGAATGTTTAAGTGTCTTGTACCCTCTGTAGTTTGAAAGTTTCACAAAGAATGTTTTTGTGTGTCTTTTTTCAAGCTGTAGCACTGTCACCGTCACGAACTTCAGGCAAGAAAGGGGAGTTCTTCTCGAGAAAAACTTTCCCAGTCTTCTTCACTCCAAGAGGACTGTAACTGTATGGAACTATTCCCTACACTACAAATGCAGTTCTTATTTATAATCACTGACAATATGATGTAACACAATTAAGCAAAAACACATTTACGTTAATGACACTCAAATCTGGGTCAGCATTTTACCTCATGTGCCTGTCCAAGACATTCAGGTCAACTTTCAGTATCTACATCAGCAGGATGTCCACCCTTTGATAAACGTGTCATAGATGAATTGGGGTTGAGTGACACATACTACGGTCAAGACAAAAGAGTAAAGCTATGAACATCCAGACAGTTTTCATTATTTATGCTCTCAGTTTGAGACTTTTTGACTCCAACAGGGGCTGTCAGCTGCTTTTGACTTTGATTTTCCTTATTTTGTTTCATGTACAATCAAACCCTTTAGTGGCTTGGCTCTGTTGATTCTAACGTCAGTCAGTCAGTCAGTCAGTCAGTCAGTCATCCACCGCTGTGGTCTAGACTGATATATTTCAACAACCAATGGATTTTTCACACATGATGAATCCTTAAGTTCAGTTTCAGCACCATCAACAGGTTAAAATTTCATTTCTTTGGTACATACTTGCATAAATGCTGAGTTGATGATCGTTATATTTGAACATTTAATCTTAAATTTCATCAATAGAACAGCATTGTGCAGCTTTGTTTGTCAATTTAAGCAAAGCATTTGATACTGTTGATTGTATTCATCTTTGTTATTACTCCTTATGCTTGTGTCTACAGGTTTGGGAAACCTCACTCGGATACAAAGTTGTACCTGTTGAAGGTCTAAATACTGATTCCTTTAGGATCTCTATAGGGGTTCAACTTGGATCTGTTCTCAGACCACTGCTGTTCTATCTATAAATCAATTTAAATATTAGTTAGGCAGATGATGCAATTTTAAATTTAGTAACTTTTCTACAAGAAACTGATAAAATCAGACTTACAAGGCATATTCCAGGTCTTACATCAAGCTATTCCAAAATACACCTGAGACAGCTAAACATCTAAACAAGTTTCATCCTACTAACCATGGGCGGACGCGGGGTACGCGTGGGACATGTCCCCCGCACTTTCCACATCTGTCCCCTCTGTCCCCCGCACTTTTTTCAGCCGTTACAACAGCTAAACCCGTTATTAGCATCCAGTAACGTGTTTTCCCGAGCCGTCTTTGAATACACCATGAGCGCATGCTAACGCAGGTGTTCCACAGGAGACGTGCTGCTGTGCTGAGCAGTGCTGAACGTGCGTCTGGAGTAATGTTTAGCAAACCAGCCAGAGCAAGCAAGAAGCAAAAAACTTTACACAGTTCTTTCCAAGCAAACCGTGTAAGTTGTGTGACCTTGTTGGATGCAAACAATGTTAGACTTGTTAGCTAAATGATGACAAGGTAAAACGTGGCAATATATCAATATGTTAAGCGAGTTAACAATAATTCAAATGTGGTTGCCTCTGTTACATTACTTGCTAATTAGTTTATTCTTGGAATAAACCCAGTCCTCTTTCATTTCTGGGCAGAAGATGTGTTCACAATTGCTCTCCATGTATTTAAGTTTTTTGGTCCCAAAAGAGGAGAGTCAGGGAGGAGGAAAAAAGAATAGGCTATCTATGGTATAAAAGTGGTTAAATTTACAACTATTTTTACTGCTTCTCTTTCAAATTCTATCTCAGAATTTTGATTTTCAGATTTTTTAATGATTATTTCCATAACAAAGAGCAGAGTCAGGAAGGAGATGGACCAGAGGCGGCGGCCAGCAGTAATGTTGACCATGCAGGGTCTGCAGAGGTGAAAAAAAATATATACGTGGCTGAGAAAAAAATATGTATCTATGGGTTAAAATGATTTTGAGGTTAAATTCTACTGCAATTTTTACTCTTCCTAATGCTATTTTAGAATTTTTCTTACCACATTTTTTATGTTTATTGCCATAACAGAATGAGCAGAGTCAGGGAGGAGATGGATCAGAGGCCAGCAGCAGGGACAAGGATGTAGGGTCTTTACAGGTAAGGAGAGATTATAACTTCCTGAAAATAAGATATCTATTGCAGGGAGAAACCAGGCAGTACTGATCATTTCATGTTTAGTGTTTGGCACCTTTGGCTACTCGTCCAGTAGATGTTCAAGGGACATTGTTGTCAACTCAACTAGAGTTTGGCCACTAAAACTTTAGATTTTATAGTTTAAAGTTTTATACTTTATAGTTTAAAGAACTAGCCTAGTTGGTCCCCTGGTATTGTACTGTGGCTGTTAGGGATTATGTGTTTCTTTAGCCACTAAGGATGGTGCAATTAAAAGTAAGAGAATGATAAATCGCTCTGAAAAATTTGTCCCCCTCACTTCTGAGATGGTGGTTACGCCCATGCTACTAACCCATGTCTTTGGGTGACTAAAAGAAAAATATCATCTAAATTACTGTTACAGAGGAATATATTGCAGCAGGTCCTAAAGTTAATCAGCTGATTTCTTTCACTGATTTTGTAGTTTGAATTGCTATTGATGCATCTGAATCAAGTGTAGAACCTCAGGTTAACTTGGTTTAATTCTATTTTCTTTTTAAGTGAAATTATTACTGATGTAGTCCCGGTTCCAATCAATTTACTATTTTATCCTTATCTAATTTTCATAAATGTAATTTTGTATTTTAGTGATATTTCTTATTCTTTCTATTTATAGCATTTGTTCCTGGCATCTTATCTGCACTTTATAACTTTGAATTACTGATTTTTGCTTTATGAATTTTGTTTTATGATCCTTTGAAGGTGGGTGTTCAGGCAAATGAAAGAAAAAATGGACTCTTGTTGACCCAACCACTACAAATATAGGTTGGCAGGCTAACTTTCTTTCTATTATTTGTTCATTTTCATCTTACGGGCATTGCAATTGTAAGCAAGTTCACATATTGATGTTTTCATGTAACTCTAAGCATTGCAATATTTACACACTCAACTAATATGTGTTCAAAACAACAAGAACGCTTTCCAGTACAAGGACATCCATACCACAAACACAACAATTATGGCCTCAAAATTATAGTTTCAACAGAAATTCAACATTCTTACTGACAATGGGAATACTTACAACAAAGCTGTTGAATTGAGTGGTGTTATATATAATAATCCGCTTGGCCATTTGTTGTATAACCTACTCTAGAACAGCATATACCGGCAATACCTCTTTGAAAGCAGATGGATTTTTCTGATTTGATTCAGTCATTTTCAGGTAATAGCTATGGATAATTACGTTGCCATTAGAGCAAGAGAACAGGAAGATGTGCGAGAGAAAGAGCCCAATTTACTCGTAATGTTACATAACATAATGTGACTTTATGATAATGGAAAACATGACCAACATCTATCTCCCATGTGAATAATAAACCAAATTATTTATAGAAGTAAACAAAGCCTTGTCCTATTTTGCTGCTTGTTTTCCGGCACACTGCGTTTTCACATTTTAATTGTCAAGGACATCCGCTGGCTCAAAGTATAAAACATAAGACTTGCTGCATCTTGTTCGGGATGAAAAAAGAAGTGCAAACTGTACTGGATTTTTGGTAAATGATAGTATCTGTCCTTTTGGGTCCAGTTTTATTGCTCTTCCAGTGCCAGAAATACCTGCATCTCCTGTGTCATAGCAGAGGGGCTGTGTGATTGGCTTACAGGTAGTTAGGTAGTCAGTGGTGCTTGTCCTCTGTTCGTGCCCACTCTGGCTGTTTGCTGAGGCAGGAATGAGCTCCAGTTAAAGATCCTGGCACTCTCTGATGTCAGAATCACTCTTCTTTACATCTTGTTTGATGCAGCGGTGAAGTGGGCATTGCAGGAAAAAAAGGACACTCAGCTCCTGAAGGAAAATGTTTCATCAGAAAACAAAGGACTGAATCTCTTCAGCCTTTTCTCTCCCTCCACACAGTGAATGCAGATGAACGCTGTTGCATAATCTCTGAACTGTTCACTTCAAGAAAAATGAGAGCAAAAGTATTCCAAGATGAAAGAACTTTTGTTGTATTTTGTTGCATTATTGAGCCGCAAAAGTCTTCTCAGGGCAGGTCATGTTTTTCCAATAAGACTAAAGCTTCTGAAAAACACGATTCAAATCATACTTTATACACTGTTAAATCACTAGCCTAGTCCAAGAAAAGTTTTACTTTAGTAGTTTTGGCCAAGAGCCAAGACATATGCTGGCATCAACCAAACGCAATAAAATATTAGATAAAAACAACTTTCAAAAGATCCAGCATATTAAATGTGTGCGCGATTGAGTGGAATGTTATCTCTACCTCATGTTAACATCATAACATCTACTGCTTATTTGTCTTTTTTACCTATTTGACAGTCCAAATGGAAATGTTTCCAACAGAAGAACAATAAGACCAAAAATGCTTGTGTGAGACATAATTTGAAAGGCAACATCTTTTAGTTTCTGAAAATGTTTCTATGGCAAGGAGCAAAAACACAACATAAACTACATCAGTTCAAGCTTGGCTCAAACAAGATATTTTTTCTTCTCACCTAGAATAAATAACATCTTTAGAACAAAACATAAGACTAGATTTATACTGGATGTATGCGCCACGTACCCTTAAAATCTTGTCAGCAACACCGTGATGAAAATACAGACCTCTTGGCCTGATCTTATGTGACTTTTATGTTCGTGGTGTCACTGTTGTCTTCAGTTCTTTCAAAAATACACAAATTACCACATTGTGCCAGTAGCCTTTACTCATTTGTCACAAACACACTAAAGCATTTGACGATTGTTATTATAAAGAGGGTCTTAGCACGATACACATTGAAATAGCTTCAGTCAAATGCAATCAAACTGCCCTTGTATACAGCTGTTAGAATAGAAGGTGATTGGCTACGATCTTGAAAAACTGAAGTGCAGAAACCTAATAGCTGGTTCTCCTCCCAGCTGAAGACACATGACACTGACCTTCAAACCTGCAACTGCTTGTTGTCCTGGGATAAAAACTATATGTGAAATGATGGAGACACTAGCAAAAATACACAAAACCAAGAACACAGAAAGTATAGGGGAAATAGTTATCAAGTGGAGAAAAATTTTGTTTGTATTTAGAGTCAGTGAGCAATGGACTTCACAGCATTTACAATTTGAAATAATTCCTATTATAAAAACCCTTTTGCTTGTTTTGATTCCTGGACCTTTACGAGCTAAAGGAATATAAATAGTCCAGGAATGGACACAAAGTCGGGGTTTATGACTGTTTCAGGGTTAGGGAATTGCTGCTTTATTTTTTTCTCAGTGTTATCTCCCATGCTGGTTTAAATCTGAATTATTCATACTTTGTTTATGAATGAATTGGAGAATCTCTTCGATCTAACGATGTTTAGCAACCCCTTTGGGACATTATATGTACCAAACCTAATCAGCCAGTCCTGTCTACTTGCAGGGTGTCGCTTTTCGTATCATTAATTTTCTTTACAATCGGTTCAGTGTTCAAACGCGTAAGGCTGAATTACTCAGTAACAACAGCTTGGCTTTGTGTGTTGTGGACTTGGTTGTAGGTGTCCTTAAAGCTGCAGTGCGTTGGAAGAAGTGGATGGAGAAAGAGGAGAGGACTTAACAGATCTGCACATTCTAGGGGAGATTTAAGTGTACATCTATTTGGTGGAACAAACTTTTATATATTTACCTTTTTTCATCCTAAACATGTTACCCGGAATCTGATAGATGTTAGCGGTTAAACCCCTCAGTTTTTCCAGAAATACAATCATCGCTAACAGTATAAGTGTTCAGACAGTCATAGAGAAATCAAACAAACTTCATGATCATCCAACATTATTTGGAAGCAAAGGAAAATGTTACGACGATCACCCTAACTGTCAGATTTTACAGAAAAACTTCCTTCTTCTACTTTAATGTCTCCTTCTACAGTGACTATATATTTTGTTACTTATTACATGTTTTTGGTTGACTCAGTTATGCTTTAAGGGTTGGGGTCAGACTTCACATGAAAGAATTCAAATCGAGGTACCAGTACCAGGACTCTAACCATTTTCTGGGCAGTGAGTAAACAATCTGATGTACAAAAAGCTGACAAATGATTACGTGTCTTTAGAAGTTACTGTAACATGTTTGGCAGTTATTATTTAAAATTTTTTACAGTCTCTGTTGCATCACAAAGGAGGTTTTGTTTTTTTCATCTTTCCATGCCTCTCTCCCTCCTTGTTATATACTAAATCATATTAAAATGTATTTGAACAATTGAAAGATAAACAGAGATCACACCTGAAGCAAAACATTCATGTTTCTCCCAGATTTCATCAGTTACTTTGAGGAGTACAAAGTTTCCAAACCAACTGGAAATTATGCCCCAAACTGCCAAGATAACTCGCAAACTGCGATAAATCAGAAGCTATTCTTCAAGTTCTTATTGTCATAGAGAGAACTAAGTCTTACCTTCAGCCAAGCTTTCCATTGTTTTGCTTAAAGATTACTAATGAATGCCCACTCTCAGGTCAGATCATTACAAGACTCACCACCGATATCCCAGCTGGGCGCTCACGAGTTTTCTTCTGTCTGTGCTCTAATGACAAGCAACGGTGGAGGATTTTCTCTCTGCAGGCCCCATCAGAGAGCCGAGAGCAGATGGTTTGGCTTTGAGCTTTTAGGAAGTTTCAGCTACACACGGTTTCAATGAGTGACAGCAGCATCAAAGCTGTCATTGAACTCTGCCTTTAATCTTAAGTCACAATATACAAGAGGCTCTCAACAATTTTGGGAGTCGGAGAAAAGCCACTGAGTGCGGCCTCGCTTGTTTTTCAGTCAGGCAAGAGGAAGACGAAGAGGAAGAATGCAAGCTGATTTTCTTGAATGTTCTGTTTTGACTTAATGACATGCTTGAGGTGATAGAAATTCAAAGCGCTGGAGGTTTGTGACCAGGTATGTCTTTGCATTTTGGCAGGTTAATTAACATGTTTGTCGACCTATTTGTGCATCCTCAGGGATCATTTCAGCATTCCTGCACGGCCACCTGTTTGGAGCCAGCATTGAGTACATCTGTTCCTACCTGCCATGTTTGGACACCAAGGTAACAGGCACACACTCACACACACACACACACACACACACACACACACACACACACACACACACACACACACACACACACACACACAACCTGGACACAATGACATAGATTAAATTTCCCTGCAGGACTGACATATGGACCTGCTGTACGCCAGGGTCCTGCTGTGCCATTTTAGACTCCTGGCACACAAACAAGCCTGAATTGCAGGCGAAAGCCATCAGTTACTGTGCGTTTTCTTTTTTTCAGCCTTGATTTATCTAAGCAAACTCAAGTCTGCATGCCACCTGTATACCTGTACTTACCACGGCTGGAAGAGAACAAATTGCTTTTCTTTGTCTGTCAAAGCCAGCCCTTTGCAAACTCTCCTTTTAAAGGTGCTGTATAAATAAAGTTATTATTGTGATCATAGCTGAAAGAAGTGTACTTACATTTAAATTCAATCCTCAGACATTCAGAAACACTGTCCTGGTAGTTTCTGAAGAAAATAGAGCACAGTTGTCTGGTGCCTTTTTTTTATTTCTTCTGTTTTCACAATTGATTTCCACCTCACAGTTAATAGTTTTTATTTTGACTCATTTTTTCTCCCTTTTTAAGGCGAGGTTCAGACACAAATCGTTCTTTATTATTTAATTACATGGTTAACTGTGCTGTTTGTCTGAACACAGATAGGTGTACAAGGAGTATAAATGGGAGAGGGAAATCAATTCATGTAGAAAATAAAGCAAAGTTTCTAATAACTTCCAGTATAAGTTACACCCTTCTGTTTCCCTCATGTTCTGTTGCAGCTCTACTACAGATGTGAATATATGATGTCGCTTTCTGTTACACCTAGTGATTGCACAACACATTGCGAGCTGCCTGATTAAACCACATTATCTTATGTGCTCAGCTGAGCAAATCCACAGTTGTTGTGGGAGGAGTATGGCAGGTTTATTCCACACGGTTGTATCTACTGATGCAGGATGAAGCACTACTGACCTTCCCTGTGGTAAATGTCTTGTTTGTCTCAACCTTTCAGACCTCAGCCGAGCCTAGTGAGAACTTCAAAGGTCCGCTGTGTCGGATTTAGTGGCATCTAGCCAACTAATTACCCCTTACCTCAGCCTTTCTTTGCAAATGTGTTGGAGAACCTACAGTGGCTGCTGTAACAGTAAAAGGCCATCACTAGGTGTTTGGTTTGTCCGTTGTGGAGGACTGCTGGTGCTACATGGCACAGTGGAAGAGGATGCAGTAACAAATGGCAACAAAAGCACAATGATTCTTATTTTAAGAACATTCCACAACAGTAGATATATAATTACGAATCTTACGTTTCAATTCTGCCAGTAGATCTCCCTAAATCCTACACTCTGGACCTTGTAGCACGCAGTAAAGTAATCATTTACTGAAAATCAAATAAAATGTGTACATAACTTTGTAATAATTTTTCATTGCATTAACATCTTTACCAATTTTGTAATACTTTTCAGGTTTCTCGTTTCATATTCCAAAACTGGTAAAGTAATACTTTTGACATATGTTATAATATTATGTTTATTTTCATTCCAGAGTTCTACATTTTTTGCTGAAACTCACTGACAAGCAGCACAATCCTTGGCTTACTGAATGGATGATGACTACCTCCATGAGAGACCACTACCTAAAGATCCTGAATTCCAGGTCAGAGAAGCTTTTGAACAGCACTAGATACCTCAGGTAACTGATCCCTAAAGCTTCTTCTTACCTCTCTGTACCATGGATTTCCAGCAAAGCACCATGAGAAAATTACAGTCCAACAAAACAACTTCCAGTAGCACTTCTTTTAAAGGAGGAATAGAGAAGCATTCATGACTCCTAACATAACCAGTCATAAAGACATGTTTCACCTGGTTATGAAGGGTTGTTATGTTGCTTTGTCAGTATTTTATCACATCCATGGTTTTTCGATTGGGTGTAGTAAAAAAAAAAAACATGACATTTTCATTAAATTACAAAGTTATTGAGTGTTTTAATATACAACAAGTTATTGATAAGTATATTCATGCTTGGTTTAGTCTGTTAGTCAGCCTGATTTCTCTAAACAACACGTTTGAGCTGATTCCTGGTTTCTAACTGAACTGAGCTTTGTCATCATCATCATCATCATCATCCCCTGTAGAGTGACTGCGCTTTCAGTTTGTCTCCTGACTTAGGCTCCTTATTTACACTACAGACATGAGAGTAATTTTGATTTTCTTGTCTAAATCTGTAGTGTGTTTTCCTTTAAATGTGTGCCCTTTTGGGGTATGTTTGGCATGCTTTCTATATGACTGTGTGCTTGTCCGAGTTTCTGTTAAAGTCTGTGTGCAGCTGTGTGTCGGTGTATCCGTTGTTTCAACACTGACTCTGCACGTCAAGCAGCCCACAGAGTTTTGTCAATACCACTGGCTGGACTCCCCAACAACAGGCCCAATCCTCTCAGCTTATCTGCTGCCTCCACACGCACAAACACACACAAACACAGCTCTATTGTCTGTATTGATACACCAGCTCTATCTCCATGATGAACCTTAATGCACCCTGACATCTGCACCAGGCTTGAACAACCTAGTTATTAATGCAAGACACTATGGGTTGTCTGCAGCAGCTCGTTGCAGCAGTGGATTTCTGTTTCTACTGTCGCTTTAGCCGTTCTGGTTCTCCTCATCCCACCCACTGTATATCTTGTAATGTGGCTCATATTGTTTTGATGCTTGCTCCCTTCACCAGATTTAAGTGAAGGTGTGAGAACTGAGTGTGAACATGAATAGCAGAGGTGTGAATAATGGAGGTGTGGGTATGTGTGAGATTGTTTGTGCTAATTTCGTTGTGAAGATAGTTTTTGTCGCGCTGGTTGTGTTTCGTGCTGTGGCAGGCAGCCATTAGGGGGCACACATGTGGCACCCCACCAGCTCGAAAGCTTGATTCAGAACAAGGAAACTCCACAAATTTAAATTTTACAATTTTAAATGAGCACCTGAGTTTCTGAATAGCATTAATATTTCTGGAAATGAAGTTAAACTGTCTGAAATACGTCTCGTGTTTTGTGGTTGTTACAAACTTGAATATGTAAAGAAAAAGCTGTTAAGATATGAAGACATTTACATCTGCTATTTTATCTCAAACCTCCCCACAGCTAGAAAGCCTCCCTGCTTTACAAGTTGGTGAAAATCTTACTCAGCTGCTACTTTCTAAATGAGTTATTGAAGTCATCTAGCTGAAACAATCAGAAGTCCATCGAGTTTTTTACTTTCTACAGCTGCTTCTGATAACTTTGGATAACTGCAAAGATGAGAGTATTTTGTGTTCTGTTGTCCATATACACACTACTTTTACAGTAGCTTCTTCTTGACTCTACCTCCATCTAACACAAGGACAGTGTTAAGTGCTATGAGATGACATATGTTGTGAACTGAACTGAAGTTTTATTTGCTGGTTAGACACTAGAAATTTCACAACATTAAGACTGTCACTGTTTGAATTTCTCATGCTATTAAAAATTGTACGTCATTGTAGGAGAAGCAGATGCACTCGATTCCATATAGAATTTCCAAAATAAAGTCTACCTCTCACTGTAATACAGCAGCCTTGTAGGGCATGCTTATACATTACCACGGGATGAAACACTGCCAGGCAGTTCAATTCAGCAGATAACATAACAATAGAAAAAAATGCTACACTGTAGGGTGTTGCCTCTTTTTTTTTTTTTTTTTTGCACTATTTCATTCTACATTCTACACTAACTTCTACACAGTGGCAGTACCTTTCAATTATTCATCAGAGAACCAGTATATGACAGTCAAACCTAGGCAGTATTTTATTATGTTTATGAGAAAACAGAAAAGCACAGCTGCTGGATAGTGTGTCTGCGTCTTCAATTCGGTCTACTGCACCACACATCGACAGCATTGTGTGAACAGAAGTCCTCCATTGCTTTACCCTCATCCAGATGAATAATTATCAGCTGCCAATGGTTCAGTGTAAGTGTCTGCAGATTAACCCCAGCAAGGTCTTCTTTCTTTGCTGCCCTGCAAATTCAGACAGGAGCTGACTGGTGTTGGACCCAGTCTGGGGAACAAGTGGAGCTTCTGTGACGTCCAGGAGCACGTAGACTCTGCTGGTGACACTTCTGGGTCGCAGAAACAATGACAGGCGGATAATGCAACACAGGTACAGGGAGAAAACACACAATTAATGGAGAAACTGGGTTCTACCTGTTCAGACAAGAGCACTGATTATTCACCACAGTTCTCAGATTAGAAAGAGCTGTTTCATATAGCTGGCAAGCATATAATTTACTTTTTTTTTTAATGGCAAATTAATTTGCAGCGTCTCTGTGGTGAATAAGAGGTGAATATATATATCTCTGTGGTGACAGTCGCATCATCTCTCTCTCTTTTTTTTAACTCATTGGAGTCAAATCGTTTCAGAGAAGCAATGCGATTGGCTGTATTTTTGTGCTCGATTTTGTACAGCTGGCTCTGTGCAGTGGTAGACCTGGATGAAAGGAGGTCACAGGAAGGTCATCAGGATCTGCTTTTATCCTGGATATTCTCTGGCTTCCTTTATGCCCTTTTCTTGATTTTGAACATCTAAAACCTCAAATCTGTTCCTATTTTATGTGTGAACAAGTACACAGGAAGGATACGGATGTGTGAATTTAGTTCTTTCAGTATTTAGTGCCACATATTTCAGTTCTTAAATGAGCAATGAACAGCAGGATTAAGACTCAAACTGTGAAGACAGATGTGTGTTCAAGTTAGTCATGTATTTTTCCTATTCCTCAATAATCAAGAGAATAATGCATGTTCCTGGCCATCAGAAAATATTCACACACTGCCTCCAGGTTCTGGTTCATTTTTGCAAAGATGAAATTATTTTCTTTGCACAGCTGAATTCTAAAAGACTAATTATAAATTACAATAAGCTGTCTTGTTCTGCTGTATTTTTTTTTAACCCTGTATCCATAGACATTACACTGTTTTATTGTTGCACAGATTGAGCTTCTTTTTGTTGGTCATTGTGCTCAAACACTGAATTACTTGCATGTCTATTAAAGCCATTCATTCCAGACAATTAATACATCTTTAAAAAAAAAACATTATGAGTTCATTGATGCATTCATGGTGAAGTAACACTTGACAGCAAAGTGCATTAAAAATTAGTCAGGTGGTTTGTTGTCTGACAAAAGGGGCTTTGCTGGAAGTAAAATGAACCAAAATGACATGAATAGCATCTGAAGGTTGTGACTTTTGGAAAAGCTGCTCATGCTTCATATCTGTTTAATCTTAACTTCATTATTCCAGTTTCTTTTACGGAACGATATAAATCTAGCTCATTCTTTATATACTGGTGGGTTCACATTTGTTATCAGCCAAGCCTGATCTTCATCCATCCAGAAGGCAAAGCTCTACTGCCATCTATTGGAAGAATTTAACATTCAGAGGTTTACAAGCATTGTGCTGATGTGAAACAGTGTGTGAGAGAGTGGACCCAAGCCTTTTTACCTACGGCGTTGATGCCTGTGTGCATATTAAGCGTTTTGCTTTGTGAGTTTTATATCAAAGCAGTGTGGTATAATGAAGCATCAGTTCCTTCAAAGGGCTTTATTTGCTTCACAATAGTTTGATTTAACCCCAACATTACACACAAGTTACCTTTTATAATAACAGTAAATAGCATACAGGCTATGTGTCTCCTTATAATGAAAATAGCAGATTTTCACATCTAAACAGCTAGAACATGTATTGTGCAGCGTGTTCGCTAAAATGTCACTAATGTGAGATGACATGTCCCTCAGTACTGAGAAATACATTTTCACACTGAATTTTCTACTGTTGTAAAATTACTCACGCTGAAGTTGCCACATCCTGAATTAACTTATGAACGTCAGGCTTTAAACTTGAGCAGTTCTCTTTAAAACATCACAATGTTGAAATGAAATGAAAGGATAAACAGCTTTTAAAATATTACAAAAGAAGTCTCTGATATCAGCTGGTGCACCTGTCCAGCTCAAAACAGACTTGTCTGCAAGCAAAAACCTACATTACAATAAAGTTACATACAATAAAGATGTTGGAATGTTACATATTAAAGTCTACTACATTTATGGTGAATTTGTATTGAAAAATCAAAGCAAATGAGGCTGTTAATGTTGATCCAGTCACCAGCAAGTGCTTGAACTGAAATCTTGCAGTCCAAATGCGTTTCTTTCAGCTATTTACAGAATCGTTAAGTTCTGAGTCCACCAGGTGGAAGTGAATCTTTTCATACAGTTGCTCTGTTGTTCTACATGTGCTGGGCGTCCATGATGTCCAGATATTTTGCGTCGATCATTCTAGGAAGCATGCTGGTCCTGAGGTGGAACACATGATAGAGACACGTGTGTTATTTACATGGAAACAGCATTTTTAAGAGACTTTTTTAAACAAAAAGATCTAAAAATCATTTCTGAAAAGTTTGAACTTCAACCGTGTAAAAGATGTATTGTGACATATAGATGTAATGTATTGGCTTATATTGTCTATTTTACTTTAAATGGAACCATCAAATAGAAAATGAGAATAATATTGTATTGAAGGAGACCTGAAACTAGCTGCTGAGACCATAAACACATTAGGGAAATATTTACTGAAGTAATAAAACAAGTGAGATGTTGGATCATTTTCTAATAGACTTCTACAGCCAGGAGTCACCCCCTCCTGGCTGTAGTAATAAACACAGGTTTAAGGTACTTCTGCTAAGGCTTCACTTCCATGGCTACGTCCATCTTTTACAGCCTTCTGAACAAAACTGTGCAAACGTAGCTTCAAAACATTTATTTATGATGTAAGTGCAATGCAATACTATTGTGAAAAAAACTCTACAACATCTATTTATGTAAATCATTACAATAATTCTACAGCAATTTAATGTTTCACGACCACAGATTAGGGAAACTGCAAGAGGCTGATTTCTATTTGTAAAATTCAGTGCAATAGAATCACACATATCCTCAGGCTAAAGTACGCAAAAACAGCAGGTCTACATTTTCAGTTTAATGCAAAGTGATAGCGCCTCTCTGTAGACCCTTCCTGACAGATAAACGGCGATGCCTTTCAAACCCAATGCAGGCTCCCTATTAAAACTTGCTCCAAACTTTAGACATTTAGAAAGCTCCCTACAGAACTACAGATCACAGCTTCTCAGAGTAGCAGCAGTTGTGACTTATAAACTGATTTTCATGTGTAAAAATCCGTTTTATGCCTCTTGAAAAACAACACAGGTTCAGTCATACACTGAAATATGTTTTCATGTCAGGTTTGTGGGTTTCTGTGGTCCCAGTCTGCCCCCTGTTGGCCTGGGTTATCTCACCTGATAGGGACCAGCAGGATCATGAGAAGAGGGAAGACCATCTTCATGTAGGGCAGCGGATACATGCCGAACGCACACAAAATGATCAGTTGGATCATCTGCAGCGCCGTGAAGTAGTGGACCTTCCTCTGAGGCACACGGCGGATGTAATGGGTGGGAGGATAGGAGGTCTAGACAGAGAAGTATGTTACGGTTATAAAGCTGTTTTGAGTGAGATTATTTGTTAGTGAGGTTAAGTGGGGTTACTCATATTCATATTTTAATTTGATCAAAATAAAAACAGATTGGCTATAATACCCCGTGCTTCCCTGAAGGCAAGATTTCTGTGTAAAAACACATCTGTTGTTGCAGCATAAATTACCATTTTTAAAGAATCAGTGTGCCAACTTCCCCTGTAAGCTTCCTATTTCCTGAGATTAAATTTAGATTTATATTTTCCAGCAGAGTATTTCTACCACCGTGATAACACCTAAAATCTTGTTTCCACCAAATTGTTTTTACTACAAGATTTCACTATTATTTCACAAAACTATGCCGTTTTTCCACAAGCTCAACATATCTCATTAAAGCAAGAAGTTGTTTTTGTCATGATGGAGAATCATGTTATCATGTGAAAGTTTCTGGTTACAACACAACAACATGTCATTATTACTAGAAAAGTTTGTTTTGCTAGTTTCTTGTAGAAATTACACAATTTGGGGGTTTTAACAAGAAACTGTTCATGGTAGCAGCAAAGACAGTAATAGATTTCACACATTGTTTTCAAACTCTGGTATTCATTTTAGACTGCTGCTATGTGAAATGTAATCAATAAACAGGAAGGAAACAAAGAGACAGCCAGATTGAAACAGGTTTACTGACAATTAGCAAACAGGCCAACTAATCAAACCACAGTCTCCTTATGTCCCTTCAGCTCACCTGTTCCTTTAGCAGCAGGGCCATGCGGTCCACCATCTGATTCCCATCAAGTGAAGTGGCAGCAATGTAGAGAAAGAGGCCGTAGAGGACGGGCTTGGGGATCCACTGCAGAGGAATTGGCAGCATGAACGCAGACAGACCGATCAGGATGTTGGCCACCAATGAGGTCAGACGAGTCTCTTTCACACTGATGATGCTATTAGGCCAAACGAGAGAAAGTTCTTTAAGAAACCCAGTGACCATGTAGCATCTGTTCAGAGAAGACTAGAGAGCATCTCTTTATCCTAATTAACAGAAATCTTCTTTACACTTGAACTTGTTTTACAGCTCTTATGCAGGCGGTTTTCTCATGACGAGATCCTTGCTTGTGTTGTATCTACTCTCAGATGTACGTTGCTTTGGATAAAAGCATCTGCTAAATAAGACTGTAGAACTGTAGCTTCCTTTTGGCTCATAAATGACTAAAGTAAGAAAATATTGGGCAATTCAATGAAACAGTTGGATTTTTTTCTGGATTTTCATAAGAAATGAGCAAAAAGGAAAAACCAAATATGTGTCATAGTTTATTTATCTTGTACATAGTATCATGTAGAGATGCCTTACAGGATTTAATGACATTTATTGGATTTATTAACGTTTTTACTTAATGAAAGTAATACAACTAAATTACATATTAGATTCAATCTACCCACAGACACTTATACATACGACTGAGAAAGAATTGATGAAAATCTTGATCCAATGGTCAGATCTATGTTTTGACATTTACTGAGTTTAGTAATCGAAGTTTAATTTAAGAAGTTTATTTATTATTCGAACTACTTCACTGAATTTACTTTTTAAGACTTATGGTTTTGCTTTTTTAACTTTAACAGCAAACTAATTTAGACACATAGCAACATCAAAGTACTGTAATACTAGCCTAGCTGTGCTAGACCCAGGTCTGAAGACACAAGGGTCTAGGAACTCTCGACAGGGAGGGAGGCGGGCCAAAAGGTTGTCTATCAAATCACTCTGCAGCAATTGGGGGTAGGATGCGGTAGTTCGGTGAAGCCTTATTTATACAATCAATGGGTGAAGCTCAAGTATATTACAGACATGTTAGCAGAAAGATTATTCAGAGTCGGTGCTAATGGAGCTCAACGACTGTTGTCGTTTTTGTTGTCGACCCTGGCAGAGAATTAAATTCGTTGCCGTGGGTTGTCTAGCGCGGCGAGGCTAGTTGTTTCCGGTTGTTTGTCAGAATTGTCGTCACTTAGTTACGCCCGCCTTCTGACTCTACACTTCATGGTGATTCGTCAGCCAGTTTTAGGAGCATCCAACCTTGAGGCTTACCGAGGGTAACTAGACCCACCCTGGCAGAGAATTAAATTCGTTGCCGTGGGTTGTCTAGCGCGGCTAGGCTACTGTAATACAAAATTAGTGTTAAAATAAAGGACTACAAGGACTATACACTGAATATCTATAATTCATGGACAACTGAGGAAACCAAAAAAGGTTTGATATGTTTAAAAAACCCAGAACAAGCAGGTACATTGGGCTGGAGTTAAGCATGAACTCCCAAATTCAACTATGTTTCTTTTATTTTCATTAGAACACATTTAAATACAGGGTGAAGAATAGCTAAGTGGTTAGGATGTGTACAGTAGTAAAAAAAATATATATATATCCTGAGCAGTCGGTGCCTTTGACCCTCTGTTTGAAGGCCTTTGAACAGTGGTGTCAGTTCAGTAATGACCGGCATATCTAAATAGTTATTCACTGTTGTCGCACTGCAAGAAGGTCCGACTTGATCTTACTTGCCGGCAGAGGCCTTTTTGTGTGGAATTTGCATGTTCTTCCTGTGCCTGCGTGGGTTTTCCCAGAGTGTCGTGGCATGGTTGATTAATTATGGTTTCTAAATATGTCCATATGTGTGAGTGTGAGTGTCAATGGTCGTCTGTCTCCTTGTGTTAGCCCTGTGACGGACCGGCTGTACTCCGCCTCTCACCCAGTGTCAGCTGAAACAGGCTCCAGCCTCCCACAATCCTCTACAGGATAAAGCAGGGACAGCTCATCTTAATATTTTTACAATTATTTCAGCAGCAGAATGATCCCAAGCTTCACATTCTTTAATAAAGTCTCTTCACTCAATAACTATTTAGCAGTTTGAGCAGTATTTGAACTGGCACCACTGTTACAGGGCCTCCAATCATCCAGAGGGTTCAAAGGATTTAGACAAGCTGCTGTTTTCAGTCAGTCACATGCTGGATATCGTTCAGAGCACTGACTGGGCTTTTTTTTTTTGTCCTTGTTTTAACTTTACTCACGTTGTGTAGAGGTGTCCGTTCTCTACGTGCTGTTCTACTTTGGCGAGCTGACGGGCGTGCAGAGAGGAATGTGGGAAGGCAGCGTGCATCCATGGCAACCCCAGACAGGACATGAGGATGTTGATGAACCCAGTCAGCACTAAGTCCCAGTGGAACGTTGTGCCTTTTAGCAACCTGGCACGGACATACACACACACAGCCTTCAGTGGTTTGTCAATGAAGTGGTCTTATTCATGAGCTACTACAGCTGAGCATGAAGACACAATACAACTACTTTGTACAGTTTGTGCAATGAACAGGACATACTGTGACCAAATCTGCTACAACATAAGCTTTGTTTGGGATAAAATGGGGATCTTACTTGTGTTCTGGTACGTGTGTGAGTGAGATGACGATGTTCTGGTCGATAAAGATGAGCAAGGCAAGGAGAAAACCGAGCCCAACTGCACTCAGTGCATTCATTCCTGACAGCTTTTCAAAAGGAGGGTACCTGAAGATCGGACCATCATGGACACTGAATACAGGAACTGATAGGAGCAAAAGATTTATAGGAAAAACATTACACTATTTGCAAAATACAAAAAAAAAAAACATACAACGAGAAATGAAACACAAATGTCTAAATGGCAACCTTTCTAGTTAGCTTTGTTTTACACCGCCTTTGGCACATCTCAAAACCCACACTGGGTTAAAGGTTCACTGCAAGCAAATATTTTCCTTTTTCCCATCAAATGAAGGGTTTCTGAACAGGTATTATGGGTTGTGACTTAAAGTCTCAAGGGTGCTCTTCTATCAGTTCTTTCATTTGAGAGATCTGTACTCACGCTGTATGTCAAGGAAAAGGTAGGAGCCAATGAAGGAGAATATCACCACAGAGATAGGCAAAGCACAGTCAGACACTACCTCTCTGATTTTGTCATTCAGATACGGGCTGTGGAGAAAAGAAGGAATCCATATTTCAACACTTTGCAACTCTGATGTAATAAATTCTACATGTACTTTTACAGCAGTATTTACTGTAGTTACTGTTTTAAATAATTCATGCCAAGTCCTGAAAGTTTGCCACTGAAGGGAAAGAACAATGACGTCCCAGGAGTCAGATATGGAAATCCATGATGGCAGAGTCACATTTATCTACCTCATGTATTACAGTATAGCTGAAGGCTTCTGCCTGACTCCTGGGATGTGACTTTTTTCCTCCTACATCATTCAGTCTCTTATACAAGACCTATATGCAGCTGCTGAAGCAGAGGTGGAAAATAACTATTTACCTTTATTGAAATACTGTACTGAAGCCAAATCATCAAATGCTACTTAGATACAACATCATATGTAAACTCAGTAGTGGAAGAGGTCTATCAGTTCTGTAAGAAACTAAAAATAACAATATCACAATGAGAAATACTCCTGCATTCAAAACCTTAGAACAAGAAGTTATCAGCAGATTTTACCTCAAGTAAAATAGCAGGCGTAGATAATTAGATCGGTTAGATAAGTTGGTCTCTGTCAGGCTTGTCTTGTTTAATACTGATTAGATAGTATTATTGATACTGCAATGTATAAGCAGAATTGTAATGAAGCTGAATGAGTGAAAGCCACTTTTTGGTATTTTACATACCGTTAGATGGTTTAATATACTGAATGTGCTATTATATGAGCTCAGTTTTAGACTTTTAAATCTTTAAATCTGCTTGCTCATAGAGAATCCAAAGGCACCTTTGGATTTTTGAGTCACTATATAAAATGCTGTAAGATGACATATGTTGCGAATTGGCACAATATAAATAAAATTTTATTGAATTTAATTGAATATGCATATGAATTACACCTGCCATGTTTGACTTGGTTGAGTAAAGATGATTTATTTGACTTGCTACAAACAGCTGTAATGCTTTTTACATGTTAATATGTAAGAAGCAAAACTTCATTCAGCATAATGAATGCAATGGTGTACCATTACATTACATTAAGGCATGAGGGGATTATTTGCATGGAAAAACACTTCTAAATATACAGCAATGGTGCATACTTTTTAAGGTGTTTAATTGACACCTGAATAAGGATTCTGATATCTATTTTTTTCCTTTCACTTCCCTGAGAGCAGCTGTGGTAGTATCACAATGTTCTCTATCTGCTTGTTTCATCTTTTTATTAATGTGATGCTTTTTACACTGACTAAAATGGTCAAGACTTGACATTTTTATGGCTCCCTTACTATGTCAAATCAACTATATTCTAAATGCTTTATGCAACATTTTATTCACATTTACCCTGATGTATTTCCTATGTTTGGAAACTTGCGTAAAAGAAACAGAGCTATGCCTCTTCTTGCTGTGTATATTTTGTTAGAATGAAATAAATCCGATCAAATGGTTCAGACCTCCTAAACATGAACCAGTGAGTGAGCATATTTTACCTCCTCTTGATGAGGTAGAGGGTGTAGCCCAGCCACAGAGTGCCCAACATGAGCAGCAGACAGAGGATGGGCATTTCTCTTGTGCATTTCACCAAAGACTCAGGCAGGAAGACTGACGCATGCCCTTCAGCCTGTCCCGACAGCGACACAGTCTCATTATGATGCTCGGGCATGTTTTGTGTCTGGTTGTTTGCCATCTCTAGAATCTCATTAATCTGCTGAAGCACCACCGTGCTGTTTGTGGTCGCCAGTATGGGCCCCTGGTAGTAGTGCTGAAAAACTAGAAAGGATAGGACAAAGGAAGGAAGAAGGGCATGACACTGAGGATAAACTTGAAGACTAAACATGACTGTTTTGTCTTTTAAACACCGACACATTTAAGGAAACCTTCTTGTCAAGACTTGGAAAAAAAATACCCCAAGGTCCATTTTGTATCTCACCAACGCACCAACTTGTATACATAATTCCCATTTACTTTGTCATTCTTGGTATATTCTCAATCATTCAAGTGCATTCAAGCATTGATGAATTTCGTGCAATTTGGCATAAGGCCATATGCTCATCTGTGTATTTCCTGACTTGTGATAAACTCTTAATGAAAGGATGAAACAGAATCATTGTGGGAGGCTACATTATGTGAACACCATGTCTGTTTCACACAGCACACAGACAGGCTTGTTTGATTTTATGCTTGCTTTTCCTCTAAGGCCTCCATTATGGTTCTGTGTATTTGCTGGGCTGCATCACTTATAACAGAAGCATTCACTACATGTATAATGCAGTCTGACCTTGTCTGGACTCACTTTTGACAGTGCCTTTCACCGCGTCCCCGACAAATGCTATGGAGATGAACAATGCAATGACTTCTTCTGTTGAACTGGAAGATAAGGGAAATAAAAGCAGCATGGCGTGATCATTCATGTTTTATCAAAGCGGTGTTTTTTGTTCGCACACAGACTTAACAGTCCATTCAAGGCTAAATAATGACCAAGATAGGTACATTAAACAATATTAAGGATTAAGGCTGAAAACAGGAAGTCATAACAGATGTGGCTTTTCTTATCAGTGATTTCACCTCAATGCATCCACAACGAACACAATTCAGGGTTTCGTTACATATATTACAAGCATGGGTGTTCTGTCTGATGTATGTAGTAGGCAGCAAATGATGTGCAAGAGTCTTGTCGTGCATTCACCGTTTGAAGAGTTTCATCAGCAGGCTGACATTGAATAAGCCTCCGAGGATGAGGAACAAACTGTTCCATAAACCAATGCAGGCGTAGAAAGCATCAAAGTCGAGGTCGTAGTCATCACAGATACCCCTGATAACTATAAATTATACATACACATTATACAAGGCACACACACAGGTACAACCTCATACATATTTGTCTGTTTTCACTGCGGCTTCACTACTCAACTGCTCGGAAACACATATTGTTTAATGAGCTGTTTGGGAAAATATTCTACTTTTAGTGTGTAAATTCTCATTCCGCTTTGCTGTAAATTGTCAGTGCCCATTTGATGTTTAGCATGTTGTGTACACTGAGGTTCATCAGGAGTTTCGTGCTGTAAACAGCTGCCTGTAGTGACTGGAGATGGTGATGAAAAGAGCAGGAAGACTGAACTACATGGTAAATATGATGTAAAACGAATAACCTGATTTGAAGCTTCTCAGACCTACAGAGTTTGTTCATTATGTCTCTGTGGTTTGGCCTTTTCAAGTGACAGCTATGACCTTACATTCAAACCAAAGGTGACAAAAAGAGACCTGTCAGGCTGTCCTCGTGTGGGTGTTAGATGTCACCTAATTAGATGCACCGTGCTTGAATTAGGGGTTGAATGGTCTGAATTGACAGATCAAAGTCAAAACATCGATCTAGGTTATCATTTTAAAGGTACAACTTTATCTTGAAATTCCTAATTTCCTGCACACATTCTTCCTAAACATCCAAACAGTGCCAGTAGATATCAGAAACCACCGGAAACAAAAAAGACTGTGAGGGTAATATACACTTCCCTCTCTGGAATCAGTAGTATAGACATGCTTTGGATTATGGGAAAAGAAAAATTCTCAGGAAACATGACAAGCCTGGTCCTTTAAAATACATCTAGAATTGCTTCTCTTGCTAACTTGAAGATGTCAAATGTGGCCTGTTCTTCAGCTTCGACTGGCTTTTTGTTGCACATTTCATTTGCAAAGACGTGAATCCAACAATTTTTGTTAGCCACGAATCTGGAGATGAAATACGCAACCCCATCAAGACAACACTTTCATGAAATGGCAGTTCCAAAGCTCAATATGTCTAAATCACTGAGCACACAGATAGAACATTGTACGATAATGAAGCATGGTTTATGTTCACAACTGAGAGGTCATCAAGAACTCAATAAGTTGTCTGATAAAAAACATGTGCAATCAATATCAGTATCAATAGCGATTTTCTAAATGAAATCGTGACACATTTTGTGATATCATCAAATATATCATTGTCAGGAAATAGCGCTGCATTTACTGCATGATATTTACTCATCTGTGTGCATTGGGCAACTGATATACTTTAATATAACCGCTATATACAACATATTTTGGTTGATAAAGTATAAATCAATTTTAAAAAATGTGGCTTCTGTTTCTTTTTTATTTAATTAATAGTACACACCGCTTATGAAGATTGCCAGCGGTGCAGTGGTCAGTGGAATGACAAGTGGTGAACCAGCAAACATTGAGTAGATCACTCCTCCAATGCTCTGGCCAACAATAGTCTTCTGGACATCTGTGGACAAACGAAAATTGTTGATAAAAGTTTGTTGACACAAGTCTGCATGACACAGTTTAAAAAAAAATCTCTAGCACATTTAACGTATTTAAACGACTTGGAAGTTTTTCCCTCATGGGCATTATAATTTGGTATTTTAACAAGAATTTACAAGAAAGGATTTCTACAAAGTATTGTCAATCAATTAAATTTGAATGTAAACTAAATGATTGCATCATTACCTAACCCCTTCAAGCCAGTATTTAGTACAGCAATTACAACAAGCCTGTGTGTAGAGGTTTCAGTCCGCTTTGCACATCTAGATACTGAAAATTTACGCCATACTTTTTTGCAAAACGGGTCAAGCTCTGTCAGGTTGCAGAGGGATTGAGAACAAAAATTTGCAAGTCCAGCTGTTTTGGGGAGTGAGAAAATCAACCCCAAATGAGAGGCGCACAGAGCGGACACGAGGCAGGCCGGCAGAAACAGGGTTTTATTTACAAAAAAAAAAAAAATAAAAAAATCACAAAAAATAACAGAAGTCAACTATGGCTGAACTCACAACCGGTGAGAAAAGGGGGAGGCAGGCGAGGGGGGAAGGTGCACGCCAGCGCCCTGCACCTGGGGGAGCGCCGCAACTGCAGCCAGGTCGACGCCGCCGCTTCTTTAGAGAGCGGGCCCGGCAGATTGGAGCAGTCGGGGGTGGGAAAGGCTCGCGCTGGTGCTCTTCTCCTGGGGAGCACGGCTGCGGTGGCCAGAGACGGCTGGGGACCACGTCCATTGTCCGGTGATTGGCGAGGAAAAAGAAGGCTGCTCCGTCGGCTCAGTCTTTCAGGGTGTCGCACTACAAGGACACCAATGAGCGGAACGATCCAGCGCTCCACAGCAGGCAGTGCTGGCCTTTATGAACAGTGATGAGCAACTGATGCAGGTCCCGCAGCTGCTACTCATTATCCAATCAGGACTGGACCAGCCACAAGTTCTCAACTGGACTGAGGTCCAGGCTTTGAATCAGCTGGTCCTGAACATTTACCTTGTTGTCTTTAAATCATTCCTGTGTAGTTTTGGCTGCATTCTTCCGGTCATTGTCTTGCTGAAATATATATTTTCTTCTAAGTCAGACTGCATTAGGTCATCCACCTGGATTTCTTTATGAATTGTAGCATTCATTTTACCCTCTAGCTTTTGAGCTTTCCAGGATCTGCTGTTGAGACACATCCCCTTTGTGGGGATGGTGTATTTGTGATGATGTGCGGTTTTTGATGTCAGTCAAACATCTTGTCTAGTCTGATGGTTTAAACGCTCAATTCTAGTCTCATCAGATTGAAAAATCTCCTTTTAGGAACTTAGAGTCTCCCAGATACTTTCTTGAAAACTTTTGTTAAATTTATTGTGAGGTGTTTTCAGCAGTGGCTTTGTCTCAGCCACTCTACCATAAAGCTTGACTTGTGAAGAACAGGCAACAGTATTTGTATGTACAGTCTGTCCACCTCAGCTCCTGAAGCTTGGAACACTTTCTGGGGAGTCATCGGGCCTCCCTCACTAGTCTTTTTATTGTAGAGTTACTCAGTTTTTGAAGATGACGTGTTCTAGGAAGACTGACACATGTGCCATTACACTCCCATTTCTTGATGGTTAATTTAACTGTACTCCTAGGGCTATCCAGTGGCTATAAAAAATTCTTATATCCAGTCAATGACTAATAGTTTTTAGTCACTTTTTCACTGAGTTGCTTGAAGTGTTTTTGTTTTTTTTTGCCTTCATGGTGTAGTTGAAGTCAGGCATGGATTCACCAGTGACTCCAGTTACAGGTGTTTTTAAACTACAGTCACAGCACTTAGATGATCTCAATTTTATTAATTGTGTGACTTGGCTGGACCTGTGTAGAATTAGATGAGACACTTTAAAGGGGGTAAATACTTACACAATCACTTATTTTACATTTTATATTTTTCATGAACTGACATTACCTTGTGTAAAACTGTTTTCACTTTGATATGAATGAGTCTTTTTTTGTAATTTATTTTTGAAAAACCAAAGAAGTTAAATTAAATTCACTATAATTTAATGTTGAAAAGCAATAAAAGGGAAAAACTTCCAAGTGGTGTGAATACTTCTTATAGGCACTGCTGCTGTATATCAACTTGGAAGAGGATGTTTGAGATCAAGACATGTAATACCTATTTCTCCTCTTGTGCTTTCATCATTCAGTGAGCCGAAGGCAATAGCAGGCAGTAGAATGGCAATGTAGAGGAAAATAGCAGTGGTGGTGTATTTCAGCAGACAGCGGTCCTTCCCAGTTATTCCTTGAAGGATTATTCAAAGGGTTATTAAGGACATAATGACTTATAGTGGAAACAAATCTGCAAAATGGATATTAATAATACCATCTGTGAAATCTGAGGGGTACAGAGGCAGTCTGCGACGGAGGTCATCATAAACACCTTTACCAGCTTTGAAGAAGTCTGTACACTGTGAAGAACAAAGCAGAACACAGTCAGGGAGCCATGGAGACATCAGCCAATATGAAGTTCAGGGAACGATATGTAGTCACATACTCTAACTCTTGTGCTATGACTTGTTGGACATTAAAGATTTGACTTCTTTTCTTTTCTATGTGACAGTCACTGAAATTTTCTTAAAAATGGTATGGGCCAATTATCATCAAAGGAACAGGACAATCCCAGAACAGCAGGATGGTTAGTCACAGGTTCACCTATAATCACAGAGCCAGTGAAAGGCCAGGCAACAGCTTGGTCCTCACTGCATAAGCTTTATCCAGGGTAATAGCAGATCAGATGTGTTCAATTGTAATGTGAACTAAAAACCTAACTAAAAATTTGCAAAGTATCAACAAACCATTCAAATCAAAACTGCTCATTTTTTAAAAGGCTCCGTAAACTATTCCGGTCATGCATCACTAAAAGCCGTGGTAGTACAAATGTCAAACATAATATTTTTAAAGTGGATTAAATTTGTGCTAATCAAAATCAGCAACTTGCAATGCAATGATCTGCTGGGAAACCTTGGGCTATGATATTCATGAGGCTGATACTTTAACACCCATTTAAGCTTTGTTCTAGCATTGATCCTCATTGACTACACATTCCCAGCAAGACAACGTGCCCCGCCATGCTGCAAGAACTGCTCAAGAACAATTTGAGGTACACAACAAAGATACCAAGACGTTAACCAGACCTCCAAAACTCCCTAGATCCCAGTCTAATCGAGCATCAGTGAGACGCACCAGAACAAGCCTGATCCACAGAGACCCCACCTTTCATATCCCTTGGATTTCTTGGGGCCAAAAGAATCTGCAACCAATGACCAGGTGCCAGACACCACAAGATACCCCCTAGAAATCTCATGTCAGTGGCCTGACATGTGAAAACTGATTGGCGTGTATCCATCAATTTATAAAAACGCCAAAACGCTGCACAGTGGCCTACAGAAGTACGTGAAAGAATTTTACAACTCTGTACAGTAATCACTACAGCAAACCTCAGGTTGGCAATCAAGCTGTAAACAATAGAAAAAATAGTATTGGGGGGAGCTTTGACTTTTGTTTGTGGATCCAGCATTCTTAACCTGTCATGGTCAGACTTTTTTTTTTTTTTTTTTTGGAATTGCAGGAATAAGTTAAAAGTCTGCCTTTGCAACAACAGGCACTGCACTTAAATGCTGTTTTGAATTCAGTCCAGGCATCAGGTGTAACCACAACCTGTTATTAAGTTAAGACTTTTACAACCCAAATACATGCTTTCTCTCCCAGCAGTGTTTGGGTGTTCTCTCTTCTCCAAACCCCTGCTGAACACACACATTTCCTCTTAATTTAAAAAGTGGACATAATGAAGTACTTCATCATTACATGGAGCTGCACACATTCTGCTGCCAGCTCCATGGAAGACTTGGCAGCTTTTTCAGTCTGTTGCCCAGCTGCTTCTCATTCCTCTGGCCTGGCTAATAGAGTGTGGAAACAGGATTCTCAGATAATCTGGCTCAACTACTTTACTTTACTGCACCACATCTTTATATGCCTGATAGTGGGGGGAAACCTGAGGGTGGTCTCCACATCTGGAGACACCAAACAGTCGGTAGAGAATGTAAATGTTGTTTTTATAAGCGAGTATGCTTTGTTATGTAGATTTATGTTCCTGTATGTTAGCTTTTCTAGGTTAATGCTTTTTGGCACCCATTGTTCACTCTTATACAGTTATACTGCACATTAGCCATGTTAGTCATCTGGCCACTTATCATTTCAGGAAATTCTGCACATAACCCACATAGCACTGTCTGTTTTACATCGTTTTTGCTCTTATTTCACACCTTGAGTGTTTTTCCTTTACGTGGATCTGAGTCCTCCGCTTCCTCTACGACTGCTTTCTCGTTGATTATGGACAGTTGTTGTCGCTGGTAGACCAGCTCCTGTTTGAACTCCTCCTGGGTCCTGGTCTCCAGAAGCTTCTGTCTGAAGGAAATGTCGGAGAACATCGTAGCAAACGTTCTACCCAGTTCAATGGGCGTCTTGGTGCTTTTCTGAAAAACATGATGAGATAAAGAAAAGGGGGCTTTCAAATGCAAATTAAGATTATTTCACCAACTTTCTATGAAAGATCACAGTTGCTGGTCACTGGATTCTTTAAAGATGATCCCCAGTGAAAATCAAGATTTTTACCTTGTTAATGTGTCCATGTAGTGTTTTTATAAACTATAAGAAATTCTTAGCAAAATAACCAGTGAAAGCCATGGTAGAGCATTTCCACCTTAAAACTGAAGTGTACTGATGGCCGTTTTGACAGCACAGATTCAGACTTCCAATGTTTCATATGTAGCAAACTTCAGGAACCAATTCTGTCACCTTGTGGGGTTTTCTGTATCATTACTCTTTATCAGAATCGGTTTCCAGTTCAAACATGTATGACTGAATTCGTCCAATATTACAGATTCCCATTGTGTAGCAAGAAGTATATCATTTAAAACAGAATTGCTGGCGCACTCCAGCTGCAGTGGGTGTGTGTGTGTGTGTGTGTGTGTGTGTGTGTGTGTGTGTGTGTGTGGAGGTCTAGATTTAGAAAGGGAGTTCCATCAAAGCTATTTTAAGGCAGCAAGGGACTATTTTTATGGAAGAAAAACAAAATCAGCTGTATCGACAAATGTAACTTTGACAGACAGCGATGAGTTTTAAGGGTTGAACCAATGACCGGAGAGGTACTTTATATTAGAATCTTGAATAACTAATGACACTTTTAGTTTATACATCCCACAGATTAATAATTTCTTAAAATTTGGCAGCATTTTTGTTTGGTGTTACACAAAGTATGAGAAACAAGGGGACAGAGGATCAATTTAGTACATCTGATTACAGTGATTGTTGATGCAGATTAAGCTATTAAGTACTTTTTTGGTTTATAGGATGTCAGAAGTTGTGAAAAATTGTTTTCACCAAATGTTTACATTAAAGAAGCTGGAAGCAACAAAAGAAAAATATGAATGGATTCTGGGGATTGATTATTCAGCAAATATGTCAGCCATAATTAATTGTTCAAGTTTTTAAACATAGGAACAAAGAATTTGGTTTTACCGTTCTGGGCGGAGCGAGGATGAGGATGACGTAGCGAGCCTCGCAGCAGTTGACCCCCCAGTTTTGCGGCCTCTCCAGGCGGGTGATGCATACATGACGCCTCTGCAGGCTCCTCACACTGGAGCTGTATTAATAGCAATTTTGGATTAGCGATGTATAAATGATTGATTGTGAAGCAGTCTGTATTGGCAGATGTAAATTGGAGTGCCACTTTCAAAAGCACAAAATTGTTTTGTCAGCAAAAATGTTGTTGTGTATTGTTCCTGTTCAGTCAAGTGAACTCAGCAACTACTAAGAAGCCTTTGGCAGATATTTCCACAGATCAGTTAGTTAGTGAGAAGAATTCAAAACTGCAGATGAACTCACAGAATACAAAGCCAGGATTGCTGGTAATGAATGCCTGTAGACGTAGCTGTCACACCCTGGATGGTTTCTGACAGAAGGTGAACTGTGGAATCATACAATGATATAAATGAACGGTCAAAGCAAAACAGCATAATGGAAATTTTTCAGCAAACTATTCATCAAGTGTATCAGACTGCTTTATTTTATCATGTTTTATTCACCATCAATGTCTTTCCCTCCTGCATCTGTGAACAGAGAGTTCATGAGCTCCTCCACATTGCAGCTCCCGTGGCCATCTTCCACGACATGAGTTATCATTCGCCTCAGAACCTCGTCCAGAGTGGCAGCTTTCTCGTCCAAAAGGATGCTCGCCTGAGCCAAGAAGCCATCCAGATCTCTGTGGGCGCGCACCTCCTCCTGGAAGTTCATGGGCTTCACATACTGGTGAGAGCAAGAACAAAAGAAAGCTGATTGATTGATGAAAGGTTAAAAGTTCACCATCTGATTTTTCTTACTGTACATCACATAGCAGCGAGTAAATTCATCCTCATCGCTGACTTTTGATGCTCTCAGATTTAGCACAGATCTCAGTTATGTTGAAGAAATGAGGGGTGTTCATCTGGTGGTGCAGTGCAACTTTTAAAATAAGATGTTTGGAAGGGATGTGCATTCAGTGATTTTTTTTTCCAGTGGTAATGATTACAACAAAATACTAAATGGTCATTGAAGAAGTAAGTCTTACTTTTCTCGTTGTGTTTAAAAGCCCACATCCAGGTCCTTCGGCATCTACAACGTAAAAAAAACAATTTGTCTTTAATTTTACTTCACTAATGCAGGCATTTGTTTTGTCTGGTTTATGTTCACAACAAATCCCACCACAGACTAAACATGTCCAAGTATAAAATCTAACTTTGAACACACACCTGAAACGCTGATCGGGTTCTCGTTGTCATAGATGTTCTCCTTGTTGGTGGCAGGCGAATCCTCCTGCTCCCCATTCTGCAGCTCTGTGGATATCAACCAAGTCTCAGTCCATACATAGACATATAGTTGAGTCATTTCAACACAGGAAATGTGCAAGTCAAAGTCAAAAGTAAATTCTCTTTACAGTTGAGTGAATCACATCAAACAAGAAGTAATAATAAAGGCCATTACGCAGCCTCACTTGCTGCTTTATTATGATAAGTCACACCGAGATAAAACTGCTCTTTGTATCAAGGTTAAGATGCTGTGGGAGCCACATTAACAATGTCTGCCGTTAGGGACAATTTATTTTGCCCTCCTACCACTCTGCCATCTGTTGACAAGCACACAGCGAGAGGTAGAGAAAGAGAGAGAGCCCATAAAAAATCCCCCTTAAACCAGACATGCAGCAATATAACAACAGCAGCCCCTCGTAAATTCCTTCATTGTATAGAAGATAAATATGGCTCCTCGATTGAGGGTTTTATGGAGGAAGAAAGAAACTGCCTCAGAATTAGATAATTAACCTTAACCCTTCATGAGCAAAGCTTTGAGCTATGATTAGTCCCTATTCCCATCATTGACTCAGAGATCATCTGCCTCGTTATTTACCCATTAATTAACCTCTCAACACACAGCGAAGGGACTGACTGTGCTCACCAGCATGTGAAATGGGTCATCAGTGAGTAGCGAGAAGAATTGGTATTAGCATAAATAACTGAGGCAACATATTTAGATCCAGAAGGAAAGAACCTGAATCTTTGGTAGAGTGTAGATCATATCACGTTCATAAAAGAGCAGGACTCTGCTGAGAAAAGCAATCTCAGTAAATGTAATGTGTGTTGCTGCAGTTACGCACCCATCTCTTGGAAAACATATCCATTCTTAGACCTCCCAGAGCCGGGAGCCTCTGTGGGAGAGGAAACACAAAGATGGTGTTTACAAAACTTCATGCTCAATTTCAAGCTCAAAGTATTTTCTATTGAAGGTTTTCATTATTGTCTGTGCTGCCTGGCTTCAAGCAGCACTTTAGCTACTTTATGGAAAGGTTGGAGTCATATGGAATAAAGAAAACTCACACTTTTGCCTAAAATATATCCATTTCATAAAATATTATAAAACTGATATGGGAAACATATTATGACAGCTTCATATATATGACATTAAGCAAATTTGTTAAGATTTTAGCCAATCCAGCAAGTCCAGCGTTCACTTTCTTTATCTCAGTTGAAATACTCGGCTCCTAAATTCCACTATTTTCATGACTTCAATCTGCTAACCCTGTCAGTCAGTTAATGAAATGTGTTTTTAGGACTTTTTGGAGCTGCCCACAATGCTGAAGATAGTGTTAGTGACAAATTAACCCGCTGGAAAAGCCTGTAAATATAACATCCTTTACACTCTGATTTCAGCATTGCTAGACTATATATAAGTTCCAATGATTAAATCTAACATAAGCGAATCCACATAAAGTTCTTACTTCTGAGAGTTCTTTCACGCATGGACTTCTCTTTCCTAAAGTCAAATTGATCTCATTTAATTAGAATACGAAGGAAAAGGATTTTTCATCAGATATTGCTCGAAGTGAAAATTAGATATATTCTATACTCAGTGCACATAAACTGAAATATTTCACGCCTTTGTTTTAAATTTGACGACAACAGCTTACAGCTCATGAAACTCCCTCAAATCAATCTCAAAATATAACAATATTTCACAGGTGGCCACAGACATGTAAATCAAGGACCTCTAGAGACAACCACACAAGCATACACAAGTATACACAGCCACAGTCACTGGGAAGACTGCTGACCTGACAGCTGTCCAGAAAACAATCACTGACACCCTCCACAACAAGGATAACAATCAAAAGTACACTGTTGAAAGGACTGTTCAGTGCTGTATGAAAGCATATTAACAGAAAGTTGACTGGAATTAAAAAGTTTCATAGGAAAAGGTCCACAACCAAAAGGGATGACCGCAGATTTGAGAGGATGCTCAAGAAATTCAGATTCAATAATGTAGGACAGGTTCATGAGCAGCAGGTTGAGTCTGGATCCAGGGCATCCAGAGTCACCACGTTTCCGTTTTGTGAGCTGCAAAGCATTATCATCAAAGCTGAAACAAATAAAAGCTTGAAATATTTCAGTTCATATGTACTGAGTCTAGAATATATATCATTTTCATTTTGAGCAATGTCGGATGAACTTTGAAAACTTTTTCCGCCTTATTGTTGCCACAGAATTGTGCCATGTGACCACAGAGATGTTTGACACCGTTAAACTAACAGACGCATGGTGATAAAGCTGTGTGAAACTGGATTCCATGTGATCTGACACTTTGACCCCAGCGGTTCTGCACAGCACAACAGCAGCTCTCACTTCATAAGTGACAAAAAAAAATAAAAGAGTCGGTATGCGCTAGTGTCTTACCAGAGTGCAACCCATTCAGCTGCTCCCACTGTACATAATGACAGATTGTTTCTAGACAGAGGTTTGATTATTAAATTTAAAAAATCCAGCTAATTATCCATAGCATCTGAGCCCACTGAATCATTATGTTCACTGTGACACAATCAGACTTTAAAGACCTTTAAAAAGGCGTTATGCTATACTAAAGATTAAGGAGTGGATGTCAGTTATGTAAATATTGAAGAGGATAATAAAAATGACATGTGCTGAGAAGCTGAAAACAGATCCTTTCACTCTCTGTTAAAGCAAAAATCTGATGCCAGCTGTGTCTGATGTTTGTATAGGCGATCGTGTATCTGTGAAGCGCTGCTGCAGCTGTACAGACGAGCTTTTCTTTGCCTGAGGCAGCGTTTTGGTACCGAGGGCTTCCAAGCAAGGCTATATCTCAAAGCAGATTAAACAGAACATTCCCAGGCCTCCTCTGCTTCACAGGAGTCTGCACAGACAACAGGGTGCCTCAAAGCTCAGGCAATGAGCTGTTTGCACCTCAGCTGGGTGTGACGAGGATGATGGAGACCTTTTAAGTCCTGTCTCCTAAAGACAGAGGTCAGGTTTATCGTAATACTCTCAACAACATATTATCAGCAGTGTGATCAAGAGCAGACTGGAATGAGCAGTAATGACAACACACTATCTGATCACTTCGAGCATTAAGTTTGTGTTAAGATATGAATGACATTTGCGCTTCAAAAGGAAAAAATGACAGGACAAGCAGTGTCAGAAATATTTGTCTTCTCCACAGAGTCCTACAGTAAATATCTACCAGACAGAATATTTTACAGTCTTTTAGCAAACCAGTCGGTTGTCGGTTTGCTGTAATTCGGCTGGTATAGCTTCAAGCTTGTGGTGCAGTCTGGTGGCATTTACAGTGGCAGGAGTGTAAGTTAAGCCTTGAGTTTTCCTCAAGGGGCACACTCCTCAAAATACTTTGTTTTCTGAGCCCCTGACAGTGTTCAGGCAGGTTTAGTCATCACCAACCTCTCCTCTGTAGTGCTACTATGAGGCTGGTATTTCTTGTTGTTAGGTAGATAGACACTTGATTTGTAAGGTTTTTAAAAAAAAAAAAAAAAAAAATTGCATCTAAATATTTTGACACAGTAAACTAATACATATTTGTAAAATTATGTGCACAAATTCAGCACAAAACTGGTGTCGACATTTTTGCTTGTACGCTCGTGGACCTTAATTTCTTCAAATTTTCAGGAAAAAACAAATCTCTCATATACTGTACTCTGATCGTTTTTGAGCATTGTTTGATTGAAATACGTTTGTAAAATTCACAAGTAGTCCAAATATCATTCACACATCATTTAAATGATCTGATTTATAAATGGAAATGTGTGCATCAAAGGTAAATCCACTTTTATTTCATTCACAAAATCTCTTTTATATATTTTTAAATCTTATAAATTATATGTAAGCTATCAATCAAAAGTTTGGACACACCTTCTCATTCAATGCTTTTTATTTATTTGTATAATTTCCTACATTGTAGACTAATACTGAAGAAGAAAACTTTTTTGTTTACAACATAATTCCACATGTACTTATTTATAGTTTTGATGTCTTCAGTATTAATCTGCAATGTATAAAATAATTAAATAAAAACCACTGAATGAGAAGGTAAGTCCAAACTTTTGACTCGCAGTGTAAATATTTTCTTGCACCGTTTTCACTCAGTTTTAATTTAGTAGTTTATAACTAATGCAAAAATTACTGTGAACACAGTAAACTACATTGTGAACATGATAACCCAAATCAGCGTGCTAGCGTCATCATGATGATATTAGCATGCTAATGTTTGCACCTGGTTGCTGTGTGCAGCCTCGTAGAGAGCTGCTGCCTCTTGTTTGCATGTCCTTGTAGCAACCGCTGGTTCACTAATCCTTTTCTGTCAGTATTTTTACATCTAAAATTGTTTTGTATCGTTCAGCTCTTTAAATCTGAGACACCAAAGCACCACTCTGTTAATGCCATGATTTGATGTCAGTAATTAGTCCATCTCATTGGATACAAAAGGCAAACTTAAAGTCATGTTTTATTTAAGCCTGTCACCCTGCTATCTGTGGGCAGATGATGTCCTTGAGCAACAGGAAACAGAAGAATCCTTGTTGGGTCTCTGGAAGCAAGTGCACAGAGCTGCAAAGCTGAGAACTCTGTTATGAATCGGACAAGGTCAAACTCTCACGGCAGGACGGACACAGTGCTGATATATGTGAAGAGTTTTTTTTTCTTTCAAATATGAAGGTCAGCTGTTTAGTTTTGCGCTTTGCAAAGTGACATATTATAATGTGCTAGGGTAAGAAAATCTCTTTGTCGCTTGTAACTTCTGGTAAAGCTAAATCAACCTTATCAAGATTTAATTTGAGCACGGTGGCTGCCGGCAGCTGTACCATGAATGGTGTGTACACTGTAGGTCACAATGTACACATTTATATGCTTTGTTACAAGCAAATAGCAGGAAGGAGGAACTGCAGCTCATTCCGCTTCAACACCTTAAAGGCTAATAACAAGGAAACCTAATATTTGCTTATCCAGCACAGTGGAATATGGGCCCACTGGGCCAACAGTAACCACAGTCACACCAGTTATACTTTACAAGCCAAAGTGCACATCACAGTTTGTTTTTTTTGTTTGTTTTTTTACGCTATAGTTTATGTGACAAATTGCACTAATCTTCAGGATACAGAAATGTGGAGAGTGGAGATATCATAGGTTTGAAACAGTTCTAAGCTAATTCTAATTAATAATAACAATTTGAATTGTCAGTGAAATGACACTATCATCAACGTCAACCAGAGAATGCCTTAAATGAGAGTGGAAAACTTTGAAATTTGCCAGAATTAGAATATTAGACATTTTTCTGCCAGATAATCTCCCTTAAGCCTTGACCTGAGAAAATTCAAGTAGGGCTTTTAAACCCGTTAATGGCAGTAAATAGACACATTTTTATCGAATAGTAAAAAAATTCCTAGCATGAAACACAGAATTAGTCAACTGACTGTATTAATTATTCATTTTAATTACCATTTTTTTAACACTGCATATCTGACATGCTAGACATCCAGTGTTAAAATGTAAAGTGCACCAAACCCTGACAGCTGAATTACTGCACAATGGACAGTACAATACAGTAGCATAACCCTGTAGACTTCCCCACTTTGTGCAGAGTAAGCTTTCGTCCAATAAGCATATGTTTCAATTAATTCAATGTACTTTTCTTGGACTTGGATGGACTTTTCCTTTATGTGTAACATTATAACAGGGTTAAATCAAAAATCGGGAAATATTTAGCAGGTCTGTCATTAAAACCTTTCATGAAAATCCAGTGTACTATTTATTGCCATATTGTAAATATTGACCCATGCACTTTGCTTTAGGCTCTCCAGCTGTCCTGCCAATGAAAGCATCTCTCTCATATTCTGCTTCATGTCAGTGTGAAGAGTAAACAAAAAAGAAACAAATACAAGAAAATCGTAGGGTTAAGAAGTCATCTTAACTCTAAACAGGATATGCAATGAACCAAACTTTTAAACAGTTTTATGAATCCTCCCATCACACGACACACACCACCACACACACACATAGTTTCAAGAAGATTTCTCCACGTGTTTGGACACAGTGGCTCAGGTTGCAACATAAGAGACCTTCTCACCCCCACTCCACCCTGTAAAACTTACCAGGATGGCACAAAAATGGAGGACCTTTTTGCCTTCATGCTCTCCAGGTTTTATTCAGGTAAGATGCTCTCCAAGGGTCAAACCCATCATCTTTTTCTTTGCCCTGCTCCCCTGCACTCACTAGTGATTCTCTCTCAATGTGTTAGACACACACACACCCACACACACTCATAGTGAGGTAAAATCACCTCCCTGCACCTCCTCCAGAAGCGCATGGGTTCGGTAGAGGAAGTGGGAGGGCAGAAAGAGAAACTATGAGGGTGAGAAGGAAGTGTTTGTTTCTGCTGGGTCCTTGTGCCTATGAATTGGCATATACTGTGTGAAATAAATACAAGAAGTGATATGTTTGGTTTGGGCGGGGACACTTTTGGTACTTTATCTTCTAATTTTGTAATTTCAGCTCAGAAATCAGTCAGATCAGTTCAAATAATTAACTTCAGGAAGTTGTCGGATTTAAACCCTCTGGAGGTGGATGTTTCGATGTTGTTTTTTTTCCTTTTTGACAGTTTCCTGTTTCTGTTATGTTGCTTTCAGCTTGCTCACTGACACCAGGCTTGATAGTTATTAGATTGTACTGTAAAATTGAGGTCAGTGCAAGTTTGTTAATGTGCACTATGTTTTCAAATCCAAACACAAACCAACACAACACTTGAAATTTACTGTGTAGATTTTTTGGAAACATACAAAATTACACGATTCACAGTTGATGAAATCTGGTATGTTATATTTACGTACAACATCTTTAAAATAATGAAACTACAGTCCACTTTCTACACTACATTGACACCATTACAGTTCATACCTTCCTCCATTCCTAGACACATTACTGCCACCATTTGTCAATACACAGAATAACATGAAACCTCTCTGCTCCACTGTGTATTTCACAGCACGTTCATGAGCGTCAAGGCTCTAAGAAAGAGCCACACACTGTTAAAACTACCGATCTGCGGTGGCACAAGAGGTCAACAACTCCACAGATTACTTTAACTGCAGTATAACTGCTCCCATTGTTCTCAGGGTAAAGACTCAGAAGTCAAAGGCCACTTGCTGTTTTAGTAATCTATTTCCTTTTGATTTGAAATGACTTGCGTGAAATCCTCTTAAATTTTCCAATCTCCAAAGCCAGATGTGTGAGGATCGTGGAACACTGGATAGGCTGCAGTAAGAAATCACATTCAATAACAAATGCAAACAGCCCTGGCAACAGCAGTAAACATGAGGCTGAAGGCTCAAACTAAAGACTCTCAAACCCCCAGCGGTTAGACTGTGAACTGACTGTCCTGCTTAGAAAAGCTGGCAAAGATGTAAAGTTCCTCCACAGGTGATCACGATTCTCAGATATGGAGGAAATATTAATTTAAATGTGTCGTAACTTTGTCTTGCGTTGTGACTTGATGATACTTAGTGATCAGTTCAGAGAGAAATAAGTGGAAAACCTTAGAATAAGCGCTTAAGATCCTTATCTTTTGTCTTCTCAGTTCTATTACTTAGTAATATCACTTAGTATTACTTAGTAATATTGCTTAGTAATATTCTCAAGAATATTACTAGTAATATTCTCAACCTGTGTGCGGAGGGGTCACACATACGGTCCGCGGACCGGTACCGGACCGCCAGGGGGTCCGACCCGGCCCGTGGAATACATCCACAATATCAAAAATATTCAAACAATTATGACCGACAATACTACTGCATTTGTTTGATCAAACTGCAGTTTCCACGTTGTCTGCTGGGGGCGCTCTGTCTTATTCGGAGCAGACAACATGACGCAGCACCGTGACTCGGCACTCGCAGGCAGATGGCCGCAATACACTTCCTATTCGTTCACTAAGGTGAATTACAAACCTGTGTGCTTGATGTGTATGCAAGCAAGGAATTAATCTTCGGCGCCACTATGAGACTCGCAAAAAGGTACAACAGCTTGCAAGAGAACTGAGAAGACAGAACATAAATGAATTGTTGACGGCTTCGAGGAAACGGTAATCTGTTTTCACCCGGAGCCGTGAGGTCAGCAATGCTGCAGTGAATGCCAGCTCCCTGATTGCTAGCAAAACAGCATTAGCATCAAAGCGTACTCTGAGGGGAGTTCGTTTAAAACTTGCACGAAGGCTGCAGAAATCGTAAGGCACAGTGGAGTCATTTCTGGCATTTTCTGTTGCAACAGATGAGAGCACTGATATTACAGACGTCGCTCAGTGGCGATATTCATTCGTGGAGTTGACGAGACTTTGAATGTCACAGAGGGTTTCTTGAGTCGGCGCCGATGTTAGACACTGTAACAGCGGGACATTTTCTGCGCTGTCGTTGGTGCCGGACAGGGTCGGGAATGGACTGGTCCCGCATTGTCAGCCAGGCTACAGACGGTGCACCATCTGTGATCGGGGAAAAGGCGGTGTTTGTGCAAAGTTAAAAGACAAAGTCAAAGCCGCAAATGGAGGGAGTTGTTTTTGGACATTCCACTGTATTTTGCATCAGGAGGCGTTGCGCTGTAAGTCGTTAAAAATGGATCACGTCGTGGAGGTGGTGTCGAACTGTTGATTTCGTCCGAGCCAGAGGTCCGAACCGTCTTCAGTTTGACTGCCTTCTCAGTGACAGTAACATCACCCATGGCCTGCCGTACCACACTGAAGTAAGGTGGCTAAGGCGAGGTGCTGTGCTAAAGTGCTTCTTCGATCTTCGTGGAACATCAGAGAGTTCACGAAGGAAAAAGGTAAACCAGTTGTGGAATTACAAAGCTCACAATGGCTGCGGGACCTTGCTTTTATAGTTGATGTTACACGACGCTGAAGTTAGCTTCCGATTCGGCAGCTTCCGATTCGGCACTTAAGGGAAAAGTTAAGGGGAAATGAAATGAACGTGCGGTGCGACAGTTTATCCACTGATTATCTGTTTTTTTCGACACTTCTTGATGTGTAAACATTTTAGACATTTTGGTAAGACATTAACTATGCCTGACAAGAGCTATTGTATTTGTAAAATTAGTATTTTATTTGTGAAAACGTTTAAGGGGATATTTCACCGTTTTTGCTTTATAACCAGTCCTTATTAGACCAGGTCCAGATTGAAAACCACTGTACCTACACTCCTCAAATCTGGACTGAATTATTCTACAGAGCCTTTAGATTCATAAAAACACAGTGTCTGATTTGTGAAAACTTTATTCTATTTGTGAAAATGCAATAAAGGCACATTTTACTGTTTTTTTCTCATCCAGACCACATTAGACCAGGTCCAGGTCGAGAACCGCTACACCTAGACCTTCAAATCTGGACTGAATTATTCTACAGAGCCTGTAGATTCATAAAAACATAGTCTCTGATTTGTGAAAATTTTATTCTGTTTGTGAAAATGCAATTAAGGCACTTTTCAATGCTATTTGTCATCTGGGATGGGGTTGCGCAACTTATTTATTACAATTAGTCAGAACAATGGCCTCTACAGATAATGTAACAATGATACAAGAATGCATTTTTTATGTTTTCTCATTCTTCTTCCTTTGATATGTGATTACAGGTACCTTGGTTTTGGATGCAAATTTTGTCCTTCTAACTTTTGGGAGTGTTAACTCTTTTTATGTCAAGTTTTGTCTTTGTAAACAAAACCAACAACAACAATAATAATGATAATAATAAGAATAAATATAAGGTTAAGTATAGGTTCTCGACCTAGACCTGGTCTAATGTGGTCTATATGTTGAAAAAACAGTAAAATGTGCCTTTATTGCATTTTCACAAATAGAATAAAGTTTTCACAAATCAGAGACTGTGTTTTTATGAATCTGCCGGCTCTGTAGAATAATTCAGTCCAGATTTGAGGAGTGTAGGTACAGTGGTTTTCAATCTGGACCTGGTCTAATAAGGACTGGTTAAAAAGCAAAAACGGTGAAATATCCCCTTAAACGTTTTCACAAATAAAATACTAATTTTACAAATACAATAGCTCTTGTCAGGCATAGTTAATGTCTTACCCAAATGTCTAAAATGTTTACACATCAAGAAGTGTCGAAAAAAACAGATAATGAGTGGATAAACTGTCGCACCACACGTTCATTTCATTTCCCCTTAACTTTTCCCTTAAGTGCCGAATCGGAAGCTGCCGAATCGGAAGCTAACTTCAGCGTCGTTGATGTTACAGAGTACTTGAATAATCTAAACAAAATGTTCCAAGGGCGCAAAAAAAAAGATGACCCAGTGTTATGACAGCATATGTGCATTCAAGTTGAAGCTCACATTGTCAGAGACGCAGCTTGCAAGCGGTGACGCTGCTCATTCCCCTGTTTTAGAGATGTATTCGCAGCCAGCGTCAATGCTGACATGAGCCAGTACAAAGACAAGATGACGGATTGCTGTGGGAGTTTGAGAAACGATTGCAGGTCTTTAGCGAACTCGAGACAGAATTCGAGTTTTTCGCTCACCATTCACAGTCGAAGCTTCTGCCTCTGTCATGCAACTTGAAATAATGGATTTGCTTGGAAACATTTGATCAGCATCTCCTTCCAGGCTACCCTAAATTAACAGCACTGGCTGCAGAAATGTTGTGCACGTTTGGGAAGACCTGTCTTTGCGAGCAAGTTTTCTCAGTAATGAACATTCATAAAACAAAACTGCACACAAAGCTCACACATAAGCACTTAACTGACATGCTGAAGCTGGCTGTTACTCAGGACATGATGCCTGATACTGATGCACTTGTGCAGGCTAAAAGATGTCAAGTTTCAGGAGCAAATACGAAGCAAGAATAAATCTGTAAAATGCTACTTTAAACATTGTTGCCCTAGGAAAAAAAAAACAGTTGCTAAATGAAAACTTGCTGCAGTAAATACTGTGAAATTCAGTGTTGGTCATCAGATTCACTACAAAAGTGTTTGGTTGAGTGGAATATTATTTCTAATGGATGCATCCATGTTATGTATGTAGTTTTTTTATGTATATTTTACATATACATTTATACATAAACAAGGCAGGTGACAACTTTACTTTCTTAACTGTCTGTATAAAACAGCTGCTGCTTAAGATTTAAAGGTGTGCAGAGTGTTTACAATTACTTTCCAGATGTGGAAAATGGACTTCAAAAAATTCTATATCTTGATAAGTTTGATTTATTTTTTAATTCCAGGACTATGTGTTTAAGTTACACATACCTGTGACTAAATATGTTGTGCCATTGTACAATCACTGTGATCAGTTGTAATGCACAATGCACACAAATAAATGTTAAACTGAGTCATAGTGTTGTTGAAATTGCATTTACTTTAATCTCTGGTTGTTTCTAATATAATTTTTAAAAGGACAGTTCATTACATCAAAAGATTTTTCTAATACTTGTTCTCCTTTACACTAAAATGTCAGAAAAATTTAGATCCTTGTGATCTGAAGCAAATATAAAATAATAGTCACATAAGAATGGTTCAAAAATCATAATTTTTCTATTTCTACATATCTTATCATTCAGTAGTGATAAAAATAATAATTAATTTACACATAATGGCATTTTTAACTGAAATTCACTGAACAGACCGGCTGGTGTACACCGTGAGGTACCATAAAACTAATAAAGCAAACTTAAAGCGACTGTCGTGTGTATTTAGCTGAATAAAGCCAGACTGATGGAGGTAATGCGACATGACTATCACTCGCTTCTGCAAACTGTTATGTTACTGATTAAATTTAGGTCCAGGGGAATGCTCAGTTTTGCCTGAAGGAACAAACCCGTCTCTTTTCTGTTTGTTTTCATCTGACAATTGGGGAGGCACATTTTGTTGCCAGGGCGGAATGATAATATAAAGCACCAACTAGAAAGAAAAAGAAAGACATAACCTGTTCAGGAGGAAGTGGAGCTCTGCAGGGAAATCATTTTGCATTCAAAACAAACAGTCCTTGTACAAGCTGGTGACTTTCTTGTTGTGGATTTCTTCCAGTGAATCCCAAATTGCATGATGTAATTACTCTCATTATAACTGCTTGTTATTTTTCTTGACGTTACAAGCATCATAAAACTTTACGGGCTCGTTTTAATTGACATCAAAGGTAGTTACGGGGAACGCCTTGGGCGCTCAGTAAAGTTTTTATTTCATACGAGGCAGCTTGAGTTTTGCTCGGGTGGGTGGATGCAAACAAAATAAAGCAAAATCTCCTGACAGGAAAAATGATTACATGTTGACGGTAAGTGCAAGAGAACCGGGACGCTGGGTTTGCTGGCAGCTTTGGCAGCAATTACCCCTGAATTTAGCCAAAATGTAATTGTAACTTTGCAAAATTAATTTAAAAATAATAGAGAAAAAAATAATCCAAAAAGTGTAAAGATGTGTGTAGAAGTTCCCTTGTTTGCCACGAGATGGCAGCAGAGTCTGATGTTCAAAAGCAACACCTGCCACAACGTGAAACAACTGACCGTTTAATGAAATTCTAATTTATATGTGTGTGTGTGTGTGTGTGTGTGTGTGTGTGTGTGTGTGTGTGTGTGTGTATTTCATTATTCAAATATAGCATGCATGGCCATTTCAAATCAATAAATTTCAAAATAAAATATGATTAATATCCTTGCAGACAAAATTTGAAGGTAGTTTTTTGCAGTTTGTTTTAACCACTTCTGTCCTGAGACTCAGCAGTATTTGACTTTTAAAATAAGTAAACACCATGACAAATTCTGCGCCCTGTTGTTAACATTGAAAATATATAGTATATACACCCCCGCGACCCCAGTGAGGATAAAGCGGTGTATAGAGGATGGATGGATTTTGTATACTTTTTAAATATTTTATTTGATAGTAGAAAATACACCAACCTACCAACCTACCATGGGCTATTAATGACAATAGCAACAACAACAACAACAACAATAATAATAATAGTAGTGATGATGATGATAATAAAAAATAACAGAAATGTATAAATTCAAACACTATTATTATTATTGCTGTTGTTATTATCATTATTATTATATTGTTGCTATATTGTTATTTTTATTACTATATTTGTCTGTATTAAGTTATTAAAGCCAATCAAACCATATGGCCCTGAAGGAAAACAGACAAACAAAAAAACACTCATCAGTAAGTATCCTCAGCTGCTGGCTATTCAGATCTGAGCTAACTAAGCTTATTTGCCAGTTAGAAGGTTAAAAGACCATAATGGTCAACTTGTGCATTAAGATATGTATCAGTGAAATACTGCTTTAATAAACTAACATTCTGTGGTCAAGGAGTTCACTGCAAGAACACAGTAAAGCAGTGAGTCTGTCTCAGTCTACCGTGAAACATTAATCAAACTCCACAAGCGCCTGCGGGGCATAACTGGGATAAACACTCACATGCGAACACCTGAGGGGCACAATCAGAGGAAAACACAAAGCGCACATCATTTTTACGTTTGTCGGTAATAAAAGAAGCGAACAGAATGCTTCTTCATGATAAATATTCAATTAACATGTGCAGAAAGGCCCATTATCAACAGTAGTTTCAGTGGTTTCATAATTCAGTACTGGGTGACATATGAGAGCTACTGAATGAATTTGTTGACAATATTTTACTGGCTTCAAGCTATAAATGTGTAACAGAGTGCATGTGAAAGCTTGCAGTGATCCATTGTTACAGTCAAACATTAAATATAGACACACATGGACAGGCAGTGCTGTGTGATTATACATATCAAAAAGCCAGGATGAAAAAAACAAAGGAAACATTTACCGATTCTGTTATGTGACCACACAGTGTACCACACTGAGTTTTATTTCATTTTCACACTTAAAAAAAATAGATGCTGCCTGTGGCTGTTTATGTCCCTGTTTTATTCTAGCTGGAATTTTGAAGGTGTAAAATTGTTTTTGGTCAAAAAAAAATTGCGATTGAATTCTATGCAACTGTATGCGTTTGCCTGATATGTGTGCGACTTTAAACATGCTCAGAAATTCTAGTCGTGTTTCAACAATTAGACTTAAGTTTCAATGCAGATGCTGTGTTTAACAACCAAATCTATAATATTATTCTGCTGCTGATTACTTTCATACATTCCAAACAATCACAATAAAAAGGCATGCAAACAAAGACACAATGTAGAGTTCAGATCAAGTATTTCACGACACATTTGTCAGATTTTACTTCCCAGTAATAATGTTTGGGTCAAAAAACATTTATAAATACATTTTAAAGGATTCTGACACACCAGCGTGCCAATGTCAAAGCAATATAAAGTGGTTTTAGTAGAAGTTTATTACGACAAAGCAAACTCTTCCTGGTTTGATGCAATCTGTTGCTTGGACAAAGCAAACGATGAATAATCATTTAGAGATAATATTTTGACTATAATCTGCTTTATAAATACAGTCTGACGAGTCTTACCTTCAGCAAAACGATTCACCGTGACTCCCTGCATGTCCTGGACTTCCTTTTTGGTCTTCATCGAGCCGGATTTGTTTCAAAGCGGACAAAAATCTGAGATATTTTTGGACATAGAAATGAAAACTATGCAGAGCTAACAGTGGACAGAGTGACTCATGTGTGAGCGCTGCAGCAGGAGTGCTGTTGCATGCAGGCCCACAGGTAGAAGGGACGGGGTCAGTACCAATGAATAACACCTTAGCGTCCTCTCTGCCAATCACAGGAGGAGCTGACTTCAGATACAAAAGGTAATGTGGAAGGTGAAGGAGGGCTTCGGGGAAAGTCGGGATAAAGAAAAGGGGGAAGACAAGCGACAGGGGAGGAAACGTCTTTTAACGCATGCTGGGAGCTGTTGATATTATATTGCGACTGACCCATTAGATGTTTACCATTTTATTGTCATGTTAAACCATGAATGCCACCTTCATATCTCTCATTGTTTAGATTTATAACTCACTGTAGTATTAATGCAGCTTTTCAAACCACCTTGCTCAAGAATCTCTAGGCTTGTATTAACTCTACTTAAAGACTGTTTTCTGTGTAGGTGTCTGGACACTGAAGTGCTGCTTTTCTCTGGTTAATCAATTTTCCAATACAATTATAAATGCAGTATACATATACTTTATATACAGAACAGTGCTGCATCGCATGTTTCAGAAACTGCTCTAGTGAACTCATTCAAGCAGTTAAAGAATGTGTGTGCAGTCAGCAGTCACAGTCTTCAGCATATCCTAATGGGCTGGGTTATACTCAGCAAGAACTTTTACAGCAGGTTGTTTGACTTCTGCACACTTTGGGAGGAGAAAAGCAGACAGTCACAGAGAGGAACGAGGCACATATTCCTCGCTAAATGTGAGAATAAGTGTGCACATTTTCAGGAAGGCATTTCACGGTGCATTCATTTGTACACAAGAGAGGTCTTAAGAGACAAACCCAGGCAGCTTATTCGTCTCCATACACCTGGCCAGAGGATGTAAATGTTGGATTATCAGTCTTTTAAAGTTACAGAATTTGTTGAGTGCAGTTTCCAAACTCTAGTGGCATAAAACTGTGGAGGAGGGTTGTTTCCAAAAGCACTTCAAATAAAGTATACTGGCACCTCAGAGTGGGATTTATGGTCTATGTGGACTGCATGCCAGATGCAGATAGCTTCAGAAACACCCCCACACACACACACACACACACACACACACACACACCTCTCGTCACGTTAGGTAGGAAGTACCACTGCAGTTCATTACCTGTAACAAAGCTAATGATCGGATATTTACACTTAAGTTTTGCTGCGAGTGTCTGTAAGAGCAGAGACAGACTTTTATCTTCTCTATCTAGCTCTCCTTTTAAAAACTATCTGCAGCATTTTTCACCTTTATAACCCGCTGCAGCATGATTAGTGTCACTAGAGGGATGTCTGAAAATGTGCGCTGTTATCGCCGTCGATGTCGACAGCACATCTTTGGAACTTTGCCTGAGAGACTGTAACCCAGCCATGAGGCAGCCCTACAACCCACTCCATTACTCCTTAAAAGGGATTGCACATCAATTAATACCTGAGGGCGTGTGAGAGCTAAATTTTATTTTATTTTTTTCAAAAGTCAAAACTAAGACAAAGCAGTGCACCAGAGGAAAAGATCTCTTGGTATTTAGCACCACGACCCCAAAGCGATGGAACCCAAATTTGGAGCAATCATCTACCTTTATGTGTAATCTGTCACTTATTGTGTGAGACTGAATGAATTCCCATTGCTCAACGCCTCTGTTCTACTCTTCTAAAATTCTTTCCTGCAAGAAATTGTGATAGTGGAATTTTTTTCCTAATTAGAATTGTTTCTTGTTTTTTTCTGTTTTTGTGGATTCTTACTTCCTCCTCTGTTTTTCTTCCTCTCACCCTTAAGTGTGGAAACACAGGTTTTACTGAGTGCCAAAAGAGTGAACCAACACTGATTACCTGAATGCTTGAGTATACTCTTTTTGTTAAAAAGGGCAACATTATTTAAATTGATTTCAAAGAAGTCTTTCACACCAAGTTATTAAATCTTTTTTTTCATGGCCCAATTGATATTACAAATTATCCAATTTGACTTCAGTAAAAAACCCTAGCAAGAAGAATAAAGTAGCTACAGAATAATTAAGTAGCTAATATAAGTGAAAAGGGTAGCTTGCATTTGCTCCTAAATCCATCAAAGTCAGGCAGACAAGATTTCTGTCTTTCATAAAATTGTTCTGGTCCTCAAATTTGCACATCTAATTTAAGTTGTGGATCAGTAATAGATGCACTGATATGCAAACGCTTGCCAGGAGATGCTATAGAAACCTTTATTAAACGTGTTGCTCATAAGACTAAAATTAGATGTAAAGCCAGAAGGGGGCATCAAAGGGAGTCCATAGATGTCACCTTTACAATACTTGATTTATACAGTGGTTGTGATCACATCATGGCTTCATATTGTCCACAGTATACTGTTTACTTTGTGTCATTTCATTTAAGAGCAACAGTCAGCTCGACACAGAGATTAACAGTTTAGAGTTAAATCTCGGTTTCTGTGTAATTTTAAATGTTAGCTAGCATTGTCTCTCTGTCTTTACCTTCCTTCAGCTCCACCGACGCCGGAAATAGCTATATAGGTAACAATGTTTTGCACTCCAGACGCAGTGTATACACCAACAGGAAAGCCCTGACCCCTTCATCAGTGTGACGATGTGTTGAGATGGTCAGTCGAGAACTGAATCACCTAATTACAGCTGAATGCCTGGTGATGTATGAAAATACAGCAGTTTTCTAGCCTTTTGACCCCTGAGGAAGGCTTTGGCTGAAATATTGATTCAGCATCTCACTGAAGTTGAAACGAGTAAGGCTGTAAGCAGTAGTCCTTCAAGAAAAACTAATCATGGGGTCGTCAGAGTGGGTAGAATTAATCCTCAGGAAACTATGAACTCCATATTTAAGTCATTCATAAAACCCTTACTGTTTTTTTAAATTTCTTGCATGACTTTGTTGTTGTCTTTGAGTGTAAACCTTTGTCATAAATGCTCAAAAGATTTTATTATCTTGCAGGTACTTTTATGTTTTAATTACATTTTGTATTTTATTGTCATTCTTATCAAGGTTTCTTATTTGTGTGCACACAGAGCCTGGCTAAAAAATAAAAACATTTTCATCATGCGCACATGCAAATACACGTGCACAAACAACACACACAGTCACAAATGTAACCAAGTCTTTATTTTTGGACAAATTATATAGAGAAAAGTGAAAAACAGTAGCGGTGCACTAGTTCTGTAGTGTGAATACAGGCTGACAGAATGTAACTGAAGGAGCAGCACAACACACAAGGCAATGCAGAACTGACATTAGCCTGGTTCTACTGTTTTACCTGAGTTATAGGTGGAAATATGAGCACCAGAATCATTATATGATTATTCCTCTTGGATGGAACTGCATCGTTTTAGCTAGTAGCACTGTCACTTCATTAATAAATCCCACTGTGCTTTTCGGTAATTTCCTCAGTTCAGTTTGCTACTTCATTATGCTTGTCCAATATATGTAATAGTGTGTGAAGTGCAGGCATGCAATTGTGATTTAAATTTGGAAACCCTTGTGATTTATTGTAATATACCCTGACAGCTGACATTACATGAGTTGACCTGATGTGGCAGCATTTCAAATTTAAATGGCGATTCAATGCCTGTATGTCATTTATTGTTACATATCACCTCATGATGCGTTATGAAACCACAGTATAGCTGCGACCAGCTTGTGCCATCGTACTTTAGGCTTCATAAGATCAGCTCTGAGCATCACATTTGTCTAACTCAGAACAGATTCGTATTAATTTGAAAGTCCTATTTTGCACCCGGTACAAACTGATCAGAGTCTCACATGACACAATGCAGGGTCTCAGTTTTTCACCTCAAAATTAGAAAATGATGTTCCACGTCACCCTGACTGTACAAAACTGGTTTTGCTCTGAAGAGACGGAGACGGCTCAAATATTCGGATCCGTTCGTCTGGTCTCCCGGGTCCACATTTTGCCCTCGTTTAATCTTTAGTTAAACTGAAGAATTCCCTAACACCGGTCTTCAGCATCCTTTCTTGTGTTTATGCAACGAAGTGTAGCGTGACTTCAGAGTCGACAGCCACCCGGCCATTCGGGTGTTTACAAACACGAATGAAGGAGCCGAAATGAGCCGAAGAACACGGCAGGATGAGCCGAACTGGGCCGAAGGCGCAGGGAAGAGACGAGCTCCGAATATTTTCGTCTGGGGGGAGGAGGGGGGCGAATGTTCGGATACCAAAATTAATATCCGGATAGTGCCGTAGCGAACGAATATTCGGATATTCTGGATATTCGGGTCCAGTCCTACTAATTTCCTGTATTTCTTTTTGTTGTATTTGAGTATTTATTAGTGTTTTCAATTTATTTATGCAGTTTTAGAGAGACGCATTTGGGGACTTGATGTACAATGGCAAACTGATCGAATGCGAATTTACATGAGAATTTATGTAGCATGGAGTTTGAACCATGAGCAGAGATCACTGAGAAATGGCAGTCCTAGTATCTTAATAGCTTTCGTTTTACACCTCTAATTTTGTAGGAACCACAAAACGCAATAAAAATGGATTTTCGCTCTGTGGGACCTTCAGTCTGTCAGTAGGAACTGAAATTACCCGAGATCATACAGTTGGCCAGTCGCATTATAACAAGCACTCTTGAATTGGCAATGGACTTGATCTGTGCTTTAAGATTAAGTCAATATAATTCTCTAAACAAGGAAATTAGCAATCCAGACTAAAACCTGTTTTTTTGTTGTTGGTGATGTTTTTATACTGATCTGTAAACATGTTAATTTCTGTGGTCTTTTTCAAATGAGGGTTTATGAGGTGTGATTTGCTTTTGAGGTCAACCTCAAGTGGCCATTCAAGGAACTGCAGTTTCTGACACTTGTCGTTGGCTTTTGTTTTCTACCAGGTTTTCTGCCACAGGTTGGCGCTTGTGTGAAACATTCTTGTCTTGCAGGGAAGAAGACACAACATTAAGTTCAAAGTGTAATAGTACTGCAAGGTCTGAAAAATTCAATAAATCTCACATGTGAGATGATGCATATTTAAGAGACAACTCGTTACATGTGGGTGCATCATGAACAGCAATAAGATAGCAGACCTAAACAGCAATAAATTCTTCTCCATGCAACTGTAGTCTTACAAAAGCACGTGACAAGCTGCTAACACATTAAACTAAGTCCCTAAAATGAGTTAATCTGTATGTGAATGTTCTAGGATAAGCTTAATGTTACTTTAATGTTTCCTGCAACCCTTGTTATCATAGTTAAGAGGAAGTACCTCACTGGAAACAATACAGGCAGTTTCCTTCTCCATACTTTGCTGTTATTTGTGGTTTTGGATGGTGATTTGGTCACTATTGCATGTTTGTTCTGATACACAATGTATTAGATATATGCAAACAATTATTCATTTCCAATTTTCAGCTTCACACATGAGTGGAAAATGTTTTTTAAACATTCATAAGGTGGTAAAACAAGATATTTACTGTATAGGCATTTCAGAGGATGCAGGAGACAAGACCTCTCAGTATTAAGAACACCTGAAAGTGCAGGTACGTGCGAAATGTTTTGACTGTGCATAACATTTTAAACATAAGCAGACACTTTACTGAACTAGATGAGCCCTCAGTAGAGGGCAGAACCACGCCCTCTGCTGGCGAAAACCCTGTCCTCCCTATGCAACTGATGCAATATGTATCAATTTTGATCATCGTACGTATCTCCCTCCCTACTTGATCTGCTGACCTGTAACTCCACAACTGAGCAGGGGACCTTAGACTGATCTTCAGTGCCAAGTTTGATTATCCTGACTTCAGCAGTTGCAGAGATATCGGACCGGACATAGCCACATACATACATACATACATACATACATACATACATACATAGCCACCCACCTACCCAGCCAGACACCACACCGAATGCAATAACCCCGCCGACGTACCCGTCGGGCGTGGTTAAATACATTTGAATTACTAAAGTCCAGGAGTTCATAAATCAGTTAAAATGAATAAATTTATTAACTGATGTGAATAGGTGCAACAAGCACATTTAAAGAGGTTACTGCCATAAATAAATAAAATACACAAAAGAGGATCAAATCTGAAAAATCTGACCCGTTATGTGTGTTGACTCAGCAGGGATAGCATTTGGTGACAAAAGTTGATATATAGGGAAAATAAATATGCCTCAGATCCTTACTGCATTGTGCTTCATTACATTTTAAAGTGTTGGCTGTTGCCTGAATGATGTGTTTCCTTTATAAAGCCAAATGTAAAACATTTACACTATAAATTGCTGCAAAATGGAATGTCTGATCTCCTCCTTTACTGTGTTTTTAAGTAAAAAAAAAAAAAAAATGCTGCTGAATGGTCAAAATGCTTAACAGTTGGTAAAATGCCAGAAACCTTAAAAAGCACTACCCAGTGCAGTAGCAGATCTAGATAGAACATTTATTTATCTGAGAGATGGACAAGAGAACTGCCCTGCAACAGAATCAAGATATGCAGAAATGGACGTATAGAAGATATGAAAAAATGAATAGATAAACGAAGATAGAAGCAAACACTTGAAGAGGGTGTGTTTCATGTGCCTGCATCAGAGTTGGTGCTACATAGCCATAATAATAAAGAGAGAACAGATGAATTTCATAAATAATGCAATCATGTACTGTTAAATAAAAGCAGGAATGATACACATATAATACAAGGTGAGGTTAAAACATAAAATAATGCACTTTAACAAGGATTTAAGACAAACTATAGTGCACCATCACAGGCTGGACTGATTTAAGGGGATAACATGCATATACACACCAGGATAAGTGTCTGTTGATTTCCACACTCTAGGCATTAAGTAAGAGTTCCCCAGTCCTCCAGCATGTATTTCAGTGTTTGTCCAATATGAAACTTTCATCAGCACCAAATGTACACACGTGGACAAAATTGTTGGTACCCCTCAGTTAAAGAAAGAAAAACCCATAATTCTCACTGAAATCACTTGAAACTCACAAAAGTAACAATAAATAAAAATGTATTGAAAATTAAATAATCAAAATCAGCCATCACTTTTGAATTGTTGATTAACATAATTATTTAAAAAAACAAACTAATGAAATAGGGCTGGACAAAAATGATGGTACCCATAACTTAATATTTTGTTGCACAACCTTTTGAGGCAATCACTGCAATTAAACGATTTCTGTATTTGTCAATGAGCGTTCTGCAGCTGTCAACAGGTATTTTGGCCCACTCCTCATGAGCAAACAGCTCCAGTTGTCTCAGGTTTGATGGGTGTCTTCTCCAAATGGCATGTTTCAGCTCCTTCCACATATGTTCAATGGGATTCAGATCTGGGCTGATAGAAGGCCACTTTAGAATAGTCCAACGCTTTTCTCTCAGCCATTCTTGGGTGTTTTTGGCTGTGTGTTTTGGATCGTTGTCCTGTTGGAAGACCCATGACCTGCGACTGAGACCAAGCTTTCTGACACTGGGCAGCACATTTCTCTCCAGAATGCCTTGATAGTCTTCAGATTTCATCGTACCTTGCACACTTTCAAGACACCCTGTGCCAGATGCAGCAAAGCAGCCCCAAAACATTACTGAGCCTCCTCCATGTTTCACCGTAGGGACAATGTTCTTTTCTTCGTATGCTTGGTTTTTGAGTCTATGAACATAGAGTTGATGTGCCTTACCAAAAAGCTCCAGTTTGGTCTCATCTGTCCAAAGGACATTCTCCCAGAAGCTTTGTGGCTTGTCAACATGCATTTTTGCAAATTCCAGTCTGGCTTTTTTATGAGTTTTTTTCAGCAGTGGTGTCCTCCTTGGTCGTCTCCCATGAAGTCCACTTTGGCTCAAACAACGACGAATGGTGCGATCTGACACTGATGTACCTTGGCCTTGGAGTTCACCTTTAATTTCTTTGGAGGTTGCTCTGGGCTCTTTGGATACAATTCGAACGATCCGTCTCTTCAATTTGTCATCAATTTTCCTCTTGCGGCCACGTCCAGGGAGATTGGCTACTGTCCCGTGGATCTTGAACTTCTGAATAATATGAGCCACTGTTGTCACAGGAACTTCAAGCTGTTTAGAGATGGTCTTATAGCCTTTACCTTTAAGATGTTTGTCTATCATTTTTTTTCGGATGTCCTGGGACAATTCTCTCCTTCGCTTTCTGTTGTCCATGTTCAGTGTGGTACACACCTTTTCACCAAACAGCAGGGTGACTACTTGTCTCCCTTTAAATAGGCAGACTGACTGATTATGAGTTTGGAAACACCTGTGATGTCAATTAAATGACACACCTGAGTTAATCATGTCACTCTGGTCAAATAGTTTTCAATCTTTTATAGAGGTACCATCATTTTTGTCCAGGCCTGTTTCATTAGTTTGTTTTTTTAAATAATTATGTTAATCAACAATTCAAAAGTAATGGCTGTTTTTGATTATTTAATTTTCAATAAATTTTTATTTATTGTTACTTTTGTGAGTTTCAAGTGATTTCAGTGAGAATTGTGGGTTTTTCCTTCTTTAACTGAGGGGTACCAACAATTTTGTCCACGTGTGTATGTTATGATGACTTGATGCAGCCCAGGGCAGGACGCATGGTGGTCAACCTCAGGGATGTTCTGCAAATGTGATCTTTGTCTATCCATGTTAAAGTTTTTTCTCTGAGCCAGCAGCACATAACCAGCAGCTACATCAGGAACTGTGCTGACAGACAGGTTCACCTCACTGTCCAGCAACATCTAGAATTTTCACACAGACAGGAAGCAGCTATACTATGAAACAAATAAATAAACAGAAACAAGAAAAGCACTCAGAGAGCGCAGTGCTCCGCCAAGGCTGCTCAGGCGTATCATTTCCAAATGATAAGTCTCAATAAGTCGGTGGGTTTGTAGTAGAATCGCAATCATGTGGTCGTCAGCAGGCAGCTGGTGTGGCGTTCACTTGTTGTTCACTTGTTGCACTGACACTGGGCCGCTATCTCGCAACGATACAGAAATCCTTAAAAAAAATCAGCGGATCCAGACTATAAGTCGCTAGCCTAGCCGCGCTAGACCCATGTTCTGAAGACGCAAGGGTCTAGGGAGGGAGGCGGCCTAAAAGGTTGTCTTTCAAATCACTCTGCAGCAGTTGGGTAGGTACACAACCAATCACTGCAACGAATAGGCTGACATAGTTCCTAGAGCGCCGGCGGATTGTGGCTAAGTCCCATTAGCTTCCCAACCAGCGGAGTCAACTGGTATATTAAGGATTTGCCATATCCCGTCGGCATAAGTCCAAATACGCCTTTCTTCTCAATGAAACACTTCAGTGCCGTCCTTTGTTTATCTTTTAAGTTGAATTTTAGCTTCAAATCTTTAAGGGCTGTGACCAAAGCCGAGTCGAAAGATAACTGTTTATTGTGCGCCGGTTGTTTCTGTCAGAATCGTCGCGCCTCTGTCATCACTTAGTTACGCCCGCCTTCTGACTCTACACTTCATGGTGATTGGTCCGGCCAGTTTTAGGAGCATCCAGCCTCGAGCCTTATGGAGGGTAACTAGACCCACCCTGGCAGAGAATTAAATTCATTGCCGTGGGTTGTCTAGCGCAGCTAGGCTAATAAGTCGCATCAAAACTGACCCCCTGCCAAAATGTTGGCAGTTGGCCTTTGTGTCATTTCTGACCTTCCCTGAAAATTTCATCCAAATCCATTTTTCCATTTTTGAGTAATGTTGCACGCAGACAAAAAACAGATTAACAGACAAACGTACGCCGATAGTCACATTTCTTCCGCTGCACTTCTTGGCGGAGTGAAAATATAGCAGCAAGGGTGACAGAAAAGTACATGACAAATGGTGTAATGTTGTACAAATGTAGAAATGTCAAAAGAAATGACAAATATCTGTTAAATATTCATATTTTTAAAAAATAAACACACTGTAAAATACAAAATTCGGCCTACTGTTTGTAAAAATACAGATTTTTGATGTAAACATTATGTACAATCTTGTCTGTTTTCTTTTTTTTAACCATCAATGTGTATTAATCAACAATTTAACAACAACATTGGGTTTTTTTGTCGTTTTTTTCGCAGTGTACAGTCAATTCATCAGTTTAAACCAGTGACCCGTCATTGTTGCAACAGATTGATTTCATATTTCTTTCAACATGTTGGACAAACTGCTGCTGTCTATAATTTTGTCACCATGGCAACATGGTGATTGTACACTTGGAGATTTAAAGAACTAATTACACTCAGTCTGTGATTACATTTCCCTTTGGTGTCCCTGTTGGCTGAAGTGTGATCTGGTGAGGTCTGACTGATCCAGAAAATGCTCTCATGAAGGTAAGAGCCACAGTCAGCTGTTGTTGTGCAGATGTTTGCACATTGTGCTTTTGTTTCTTTGGCTTGTTGTACAACATCGGTTGTGAACTTCAATTTATGTCATTTATCATAAGTCTTTATGTCCATATTTTCTTCCAGGATTAGTCCAATGTGTAGCTCAGAATCTACAATTCACTTGCAGGGTCTGTTCTTGAGTATTTGTGGGTTTATTTAGGTCAGCGGGTTTCTGGCAGTGAGCCTGACCCACTTCAGCTGATAATTCCTGCTGGTTGTTTAATAAAACGAGTCAGGTCTGTTTATTTATATTGCACATTTAAACACAACAAGCTGTTGAGCCAAATTGCTGCATGACACCATCCAAAATAAAACCATTAAAACAAATCATAAACAACAAGTTAATTGCAAACCATGAAAGAATAAAACTAATACAGCTAAAGTAATCCAAATTGCTGTGTAATGAATTACACAGGTAGTGACTAGGAATGCACATTTCTTAAAATTGTCGATTAATCTGTTGATTATTTCCCTTAATATGAATTATTTATTTGATCTTCAACATGCAAGAAAATAGTGAAAAATGTGAATCAGTCATTTTTTGGCCACAACCCAAAGATACTCAGTTTACTGTCACAGAGGAGTGAAGAACACAGAAAATATTCACATTAAAAAGTTTAAATCAGCGAATTGAAACTTTTCCTAAAAAAATCATCAAACTGATTATTCAAATATCAGAATCATTTTTGATTCATTCAGTAGTTCAACTGTTGCAGCTCTGATCTGACATGAAGTAAGCTGCAATAGTAGCAGAAGTAATAAAAACAAGAACGACCTTCTTAGGTTCTTAAAAGGAACACAGAGGTTTGGCTTAAATAATGTGCTGCCCGGATATTCCTTGTTTTCAAATCTGTCACAAGATCTTTGAGATGTGCAAATAAACTGAAATTGGGATTTAAGAATCCAGAAGCTATATTTCCGTCTGTTATTTCGGGAGACACTAAGCATGTGTGCTGCTACATTACGACTAATTGAAGCTAAATGATTACTTATAGGTCATAGAGTTGTTTGAAATGAGCAGCCGCAGCACTTTAGTGTTCAGCTAGTTGTTGTGGCTGCTGGATGGAGGCACTGTGATAAGGACGAGTGTTACCAAGAGGCCACAGGTGCTTTGGAGTTAATGAGCAACAATTAGGTAATCAGTGACCCTGGTCTTTGTTGACCCTGCTGGAGACGTTACCCTTTCTGTCTCCATCAGTTCAGTCTGAACAGGATAATAGACCGAGGGACCGAGACGTGAACTATGTGCTTCGCAGAAATAGAGCATAATACCAGAGATAGGTGACATATTTTCTGGTTGAGCGGGCCTGAGGCACCGAGGCAGCACTAATAAGGCGACAGGGAGAACTTGGATTGAGGTAGTTTGGCTCTGCGACGGACTTCTCTGCGGCACAGGAAGGTTGAACAGGAGTTCTGCCTGCTTTGTAACATGGGAGTATTTTGACCATAGCAAACAAAAACAAAGAAAATAAAAGAAAATATGGACAGCTTTGTATCAGGGTCTGATCTGACAGTAAAAAGCACAGCTCACAACAAAAGACTAAATACTCAGTTAAATAAAATCACACATAATTATAGAACTGTAATGGCCTGTAACTAGAAATCATTGTCCTTGTTGATTATCAGTATTTTTTTTACAAATGATTTAATATATGAAACATCAAAAGATAGTTTTTCAAAAATGCCTGTCACTGTGTCCCTGAGCCAGATGTGATATTTTCAGGCGTTTGACTAAAAGTAAATTGAAAAATAAAGGGTAAAAGATGTCCGAACTTCACATTTGAAAATATTGAACGAGAAGGTTATTGGCGTTTTTTATTAGTTGTACTATGTTTTTAAAATGTTTGCTTGGTCTTAAGACTAAAGAATTCACATGCTGTCAAAATGTTCAATGATTCTAAACAACAATTCTCTGTCACTAAAATCACTGATTCAAAATGCTTTAGCTCCAGAATATGTTCCACAGCTGCTTTGTATTTCTAAATATTTAAAATGATTTCAAGTTAAAAAAAAATTAGCAAGCGGTACAAAGGCTGAAAAAAGAATTGTAAAATATAATCTTGACTTCCTTCATGAATCTTTGTCATGCCAAGCATTAACATGTAGCACTGTATGGCACGGTTATGCCACTAAACTGTGATTTGTAATGCTTTCATGATGAAATGTGATGACAAAGATTTCTGCTTCTTTTTCTGCTCTCTCTTTTTTTTCTGATGTCTGTTTTATTCTATCTTCACGCTGACAAATGTTGAACTATATGCATAAGGGCCACTTAATAAATATTACATTTGAATTTTGAAATGGCATTCCTCCTTGTTTAGTATGGAACTTGACTTTTCTTTCTAAGTGTGTTGGAGCACCTCTATATACTCACAGTATGTGTCCACTGAGGTTACCATGACTGCAGAGAGCCTCGGGGACTGCAGGCTGCCTGTAAAAGCTCTTAATAGCAGACCTCCACTTGAGGCGGCTGCACTGAGAGCAATAGTTTGCTGCTCGTGTGGTGTGGCTATATTGTTAGCCTTCAGTGTGATGCAGGCTTTGTGTTTATATTTTGGGGGAAGGGAGAGCTGCACTGCTTGTCCAACGCTTTAGGGGGCAGTATCACCTCAGCTCAGAGCCTCCCACAATTGAAGATAAGTGTTTTTTCTTCATGTTTTATAATAGTTCAATCATGTTTTGAAAAAATAAGAGTATTATGTATTTATGTATTTAAAAAAAAGATTCCTGGCAAAGTCGGTGGTATTAAATGTTCTACTAAGCACATAATGGTGTAAGTGCAGTTAATCGCGTTAGGTCCTCAACTCATGTTTTGTGTTTTGTTTGGTAACACGCTGCTCTCTATTTGTTGCACACCTCCACTTAACCTGAGTACTTAAGCCGTGATTAGTAATAATTGTACAATGTCTTTTGAACAAAATGTTCTTGAAAAATTATTCTCAAAATTAGTAACATTGAATAGAAACATTACAGGATGAATCAGTCAGCTGACTTAAGACTTGTCTTTTGATAACTGATCCATCATTACATGAATTTCTTTGGGCAAAAATGCCAAACATTCACAGGTTTCAGTTCCACAAATACAAGAAGTTCTTGCTTTTCTTTGTCAAGCGTGATAATAGGCTGAAAGCTGTGGTGGTGGTGAGATTGTTAGGGGCACAAAACAATACATTTGAATATGTCATGTTTGGTTCTTAGATCATAAAATTGGCATTTTTAACTGTTTTCTGACATTTTCTAAGAAAAAATAAAAAAATAAGCAGATGATAATCAGTTGTGAAAATAGTAAAAAGAACTATTACAGGCATAACTCCAATATATTTCTGTATTTTTTAAACATATATTCGAATTGTTATATTATTAGGAAAATGCTTCAGAAACAAAAGAACTGCATCTCCCAGATTTTATACATGAAAGCCTGTGATGATCTTCACTCTTTGTGATGTTTGGGGGCAAAGATGAAGAATGCAAAGGTGGTTTTATCAAGGCTGACTAGATCAGATGATATGCAGCCAATGGGCAGGTGTTGACTTGACTTACATCTGGAGCTAAAGCCGTAGAAAAGTTGTTCAGCAGTTGGTGGATGTCTGCAGGAAAGGAAGAGACAGACAAAGAACATGCCAACCTCGAGCCTGTATCGTTGCCCATGCAGAGACTTTTCTTCAGGCCAAATTGCTGCTCGGTCTGGTCTGAACAGCTTCACTGCAATGATGGTGACTGAGTGAGGGCGTGGATGGTATCAGAGGTGGATGTGAACCGACATCTCCGTACACTTAACCCACTAGCCTGTTGCCTTCAGAATGTCTCATTTAGCAGCAGAGCAGAAATACAGACAGAAATGCTCTGAAAGATTACTGTCAGCAAACTGGTCCAAGGTCAAGACTTTGAGTAACTGGGAATGTGTTTTTGGCCTAATTTGAATGCTTGTGTTTGTGCAACTATGGACTACTGCATGATGTGCACAGTCATGTAGCAGCATGGCATCTAATGGGTTGTTTGAACAAGTTTGCTGTTAAATGTCAAACATGTTGGATAATTAATTGAATGCAAAAACACTTTGCACCTTTGTTTGAAGTCTATAATGGCTGTTAATCTGAAAATCCTTGCTTTGCTACTCAAGAGTTATTTTTGCTAAAATGTAGTGGGCTTTTTTGCCACCAGGTCATCCAGTTAATTGCACCAGGGGCTGTGTTTCTGTTGCCTGTGATTTCTTTCAAACTGAAAACACAGTAAGCACCAATTAAAATCCCATGGGTACGGAAATAGCCATGGGTGAAGAGTTTCATTTAATTATTCCACTTCAACTTGACTTTGGTTATTTACTAAAAGTGAGAAAATCTGTATGTACCTGTCACACATACATAAAGAACTTGAAGAGTAATAGGAACTTCCAGATTCTGTTCCAGAAGTAAGAAACTCTTTACATTTGTAACTTGCCAGCAACAGACACTCTGTTAGCATCAAGGTAAAATGCTTGATAGTTTCACTTGCATGCATCAGATGCAAACTGGCATGAAACCACTCACTAAAAACACAGTTCAGTTGCATGAATAAACCCCAAGCGGCTGTCCTCTCTGACTTAGCAGCCTACAATACTCAAAAATGAGCTTTAGTCCTCCATTGCGCTCCAGTTTGGGTTCCATGCAGGTCTCCCAAGGCATGCTAGTCAGTGGCCACCTGGGCCTCTCATCAACTCCACCCAGACCTGTGGTTGCCTTTGCAATGCCCCACATCATTTTGCCTCAGCAACACACACTTGATGACCTCCTTTAATGGCTGATGGACAGAATTTTGGATTGTGGGCAGATGGCAGCGCAATGTCTGTCCAGTGTTGATCTAAGCCACCCTGGTCACCCTTCATTTGCCAAGTTGTTTTTTTCCTTTGTTTCTTAAATATCAAGGTGAAGTTATGACTTTCTCTTTATTAATTCATTTTTCATTGTTGCGATCATCAAATTGATTGCTTGTATAGCTTGATTAACAGACTAAAGCGCTGCATTTAAAGTAAGGTGGCCTCTTGTTATTGAAAATAGGTCATTGAAAAAGAACAGTAATTACTGATATCAACTGAAGTGAAACATTTTATAGTAATTTATTTGTCAGCTGTATTGCCCAGGTCTAAACCTGCTCATAAATAAAAATGCTGCCTAAGAACAGAGCCTTTTTTAATAGGATGTCAAATGCACCTTGTATCTTGGTGAAAAAAGATGTAATACTGGTTTTTATTCAGGGCATCTCCAGGTTAAACATCACAACTACATAGATGAGATGAGTTTACAAGTGAATTGAGAGGTGAGCAGCTAGTTTGTTGTCTGAAACAACAGCAGGACACTGAGAAGCAAATAGTGTCGGGCTTCACAGATTATAACTAGGAAGTTAAAAGTGAAAGTGGAAAATGTTGGTCAGTCAGTGTGCATGGCTGAAATGTTGATGATAAGAAGGACTTGTCCTGATTTCACCTCTTTCTTGGTCTAACTCTAAATATGCTGAGCTATAACTGAAAGCCAAACACAAACAACAGCACGGCCAGTTTTGCTTTTGATTATCTTATTTCAAGAGTATTACTGAAGGGCTCGGACAGTGTAGCCCGTTAAGGATGTTTCTATTCACTCAGCATGCGATTAAGTGTTTTCAGACATGTACCTGCGAACAAGCTATTATGATGTACAGATCCAGGTAAAAGCTGTGATCCTGGTTGAATAAAAACCTCCCCAGTTGATGTTTGTTTTTTATTTACCCAGTGAGCATGTACACATGGTGTTTTTTTATGCGCTGGAAGACATGTTATGAGTGAAATAGGCAGGCAACACCATAGCTGAATATTTCCACTTAATTGTAGTACACCACCAACCATCTGAAAACCACAGAGTTAGACTTATGAGGTTTCTTATATCAAACCACAAGGAAAATAGGTATGTCTGAATTACTCCAATATTAAAACTTGCCATTTGTTGGAGTTTTACAGAACTTGAGCAATGTTGTAGGTGAACTTGTGTGCTCAAACAGCAAGTGGAAAGAGATGGGGAAAGAACCTCGATCTTCTTAGATATGTGCATCCTAGAGGAAGTAATCTTACAGACATCTAAATCAGTTGTATTCATGGGGGGGGACTTCCTAATATCGTTGATACGCAGACAAGACTTTTTAGGGGTCAAGTTATCTACCACAGAGGGACTTTAAATATTATATCCACATAAGTCAGTAAGGCAGAGATATACATGATGGCATGTATAAAAAAAGAGAAAAAAGGTTTTAGTTTTCACTAAAAACAAGGCATGGGATGAGTATTGAGTGGTATAACTTAGCCGAAGGTCACCGAGTTCCTGATATTCTGTACACAGAAACTCTGTACTTGAGTTCACCAGCTGCACTCTGAAGCAATGAATCACTGTAAGCCACTTGGTGACAGCAGAAACATGGGATGTAAAATGTGAGCCTCAAACTCTCCCTCCATTGCAACTGCACACATAAATTAGTGACCAATTTATTTGTTTATGCATATTTTGATTATTATTTGATATCAGATTTTTTTTTGTTTTATCCAAGTGTTGCACATTTTAAATCTGTAACTACTTCAAAAAAATTTCATTAGACTTTATTTATATTGAATGCAGACCAAAATGCCTGTTTGTTCGTTTTTACATGTTTAAAAATCTGTTCTTACACACTAATTTCCTGATGTAAAACAGCTGTCCTGTAAAGATTATATGGCGGCAGTATCTTCATGGTGGTAGGACATGCCTTAAGCCTATGGATGATTGGGGATGGCATTTTTGAAATGTCAAAAGGGGTGAGAAGTGCAGAGCTATCTGTGGTTTGTCCCTACTGCATTATCTCACTATCGGGGTATAGATTTCATTTCATGGCGGGATTGTGTTAGACGATGGTGGGTGGGGACTTCCTGCTGCTGCTGTTGGAGAAACAATAGAGAATATCACAGACTTGATCTTTGTTGGGGCTGAAACTGCACATTTAGACAAAAGTTGCACTATTTTTGTATTCAGTGTATGGCAGAGTAAAGGAAGAGGCCAGGCAGGGAGTGAGGCAATGTCAGTTTGAATCCACTGCCCTCCTGATACGCTTGTCTACAGTAAACATGCCTACAAATTCTATGTTATCATGCTCCAAAAACTTTAACTCCTGCTGTGCTCCACATGTGAGTATCAGGTTATCATCCCAAAGTACAAATCCCGACATCCTTGAAGTTAGGAATTAGATACTTCACTTTCTACACATTTTAAGGTTATACTAAAAAACTTTTTTAATGTGTAGTGGAAGCACAGTATGGTCCTCGTGGTGCTCAAATGAATATTTTAGTTGTATAAAAGATCAAAGGACTGGATATAATCTATAAAGGTGTTGCTTGTAGCTATAAACCCTAATAAATGTCCTTCAACCCTGCAGCTGCCCTTAACTCTGGAGTATTTTAGTGTTGCTCATTGTTTGGTTTAATGATCTAGTTTTCAGTCACATCAGATGTTCTCAGTAAAAAGATGATGATGAAAGAAGGGAAGCCTGTCAAGGCATTTTTAACTGACCAGTATCAGCACAAACCGATTGGCTGTCACACAGTTGCCTAAAGGAAGAGCACAACAGGGATGAATGGTTTTTCCGATCATTAAGTGGCCACGTTATCAGTTGACAAAAAAACAAACTGAGAGCACAGTACTCTGCCAAGGCTGCTCAGTCGTCTGGTTTCTAATGGATAAGTCCTGATAAGTCCACAGCGATCAGTTTGTAGTAGGATCGCAATCATGTGATCATCAGCAGGCAGCTGACATAGCGTTAACTTGTAGTCATAATTATAGTGACAATATCTTACAATGATACAGAAATCCTTAACAAATCCATGGATCCTCACTATAAGCCACATCACTGCCAAAATCTAATCACTTGGTCCTTTTGTCATTTCTGACCTTCCCTGAAAATTTAATCCATTTCCTTTTGTCTGTTTTTGAGTAATGTTGTTAACAGACGGATAGACAAACAGACAAACTACACTGATTGTCACATAACTCCGCTACGTAATAATGGAATAATCAGTAACTGACATTGAGCAAAATGGACAGTTTTCCTGTGCAGATATTGCTCTCCTAGTTAGGGGACATACAATACGTGCCACAAAAACAACTTTCTTTCATTTGCCACTGGGTTGTCGAAGCACTAGCCTAGTTGATTCTGGTTTGTCATGAATGTGTGAGCTCTGGTTGAAGGTCATTAAGCATCACAGAAGTCTTTGTCTTGATGTCAGTTACTAACTAGAAAAGCACTCAGAGAGTGCAGACCTCCGCCAAGGATAGAGAGGAAAACAGGAAACCCATGCAGTAAAGGATCATGAGCTGGAATCAAACCTGCTTCTCTGACACAGTTCTGTTTACGAATCACCTTCTTAACCAGTTGAGCTATCTGGATACCTTGCTACAATTTGTTGGACAACATACTGACCTATGATGTTTTTGTGCTATTGTGGACCACATACTAAAACATACTAAAAAATTCAAAGTGATCCAGAATCCAGGATCCTTTCCGGATTGCCACCAAAATTAAATCAGCTCTTCCTCTTACCATAGTCTACATCCCCTCAAAATTTCATGTGAATCTGCCCAGGCATTTTTGAGTTATCTTGCTAACAGACAGACGGACAGACGGACACACAAATGCCGGGTGTCACATAACCTCCTTGGCGGAGGTAACTAAACCTCACACAATGATCTCTGTTTGCCAGAACTGCCCATAGTTCTTGTAGTCGCCTCCTAGGGTCGCTACAGCTTGAAACAAACACCAGCGACCAGAAACAAAGGCAGTCCACCTGGTGGTTTAACCTGGTACTACAGCTAGTCTACAACACATTTTCTGACATACCAACCCGGTCTCACGGGGATTCGTGAAACTGTCACGTAAGTTTTAGTTTCGGTTTCGTGCGCACCAACACGATTTCGTCATGTTTTTCGTGCCGCTCACCACGAAATGTTTTTCGCTGTGGTAATCACATCTGAAAGTGGTTTATACCGGCGGATTCATGACGATCTAAGCTGTCCATCGGCGTATACTGCTTGTGTGATCGCGTTTGCGGCCGCCGGCCGCCGGACATTCTTGAAATTCCTATGCAAATTGGTAAGTGTACCACCGGCTTATGGTTAGGTTATGGTTAGGGTTATGGTTAGGGTTATGTTTAGGGACGATGTCATGCAAAATATAGCGTTGGATTCGCCACGGTTTTACATTAAAAATATAATATACACATTCTTTTGAAATACGTTCTGAGTGGCACGAAAAGTCCGCCGTTTAAAATACATTGGTGCGCATTTCGTGGTGAGCGGCACGAAAAACATGACGAAATCGTGTTGGTGCACACGAAACCGAAACTAAAACTTACGTGACAGTTTCACGAATCCCCGTGAGATCGGGCCGGACATACATGTAAAGATACAGGCTTACATTTCTGACTAATGCACTTATTCAAAGGTGATTTTTTTAAGGGAAAGAAAGAAAGAAAGAAAGAAAGAAAGAAAGAAAGAAAGAAAGAAAGAAAAAGGGATATATGTCCACCAGTCACCTTGTTCTTGCTACATAAAGTGCATTCTTTCTTTACTAACACTATATGTGCACATGCCAGTTTATTCGGTAAATCTGCTAATATACCAATAAACTAATATTTGAAAGGTGTTGAAGGAGGCAGTTTGTAGTGCTGTTCAACTGTATTTATTATACAAGAGTATATTTCTTTTGTCTAGCCTACACTCGATGATAAAAATGAGGCAGAAAAAATCAAATATTGCATGTACTGTACAACATGTTAGCTCAACATCAAATACTGAGGCAGTAATTGTGAAAGTGCCTCTGGGGGAGGGGCATTTGCTTGAAAAATTGTCTCCACTGGGAGCATTTCAAGTTAAGGGGAATCTGCTCCCATAAAACCCCAGTTCTGATTCGTAGACTATTGACTGATTGGTGAAAAGTGTGCAGTCATTGCTTTCCAGCTGCTGCCCGTCTGACGCTGGCCTGCTCAGGAACGTCAATATATCTTGTCCAGTGCAGCTGCTGGCAACTGTAGCAAATTAAAACATCGTAAATTTTGAGCCCAGATGCTCACATGTGCATGTACACCTGTAAACTCCTAAGTTTGACACATTCATACTGGAGTAAGTACAAAATGTCCTCTTCCTGTCCGAAAAATACGTAGGAAGAGAATCTAGGCATCACCTTTACTGGACAGATTTGTGTTTGTCCATTCATGCATACTCACAAAGACACAGATATGCATGGACACACACTGATTACAGAAAACAAACCAGATGTGTGCAGACATACGCCTACATGCTTCAAACACACACGCATGATCACGCAGACTTGCATACAAACACAGATGTGAGCAGACAAACGTGAACATATGCGCACAGCTGGGGGAGTATATCTCCAAAATGCGAAACAACCCTGTTTGCAACACATGGGGGAACTTGTCAAAGATGAAGTTTTGGTCTGCAGCTCTCCTGACACAATTACCCATAAACCCATTGGAAGGCAAGCGCCTATGTGATACAGAGCACAACTGCTTTCCCTCCAGGTTTAAACCATGAAAGGATTAGAAATGTCACATGCAGCGTAAAGGGACTTTGCATTAGATTTTCCTCTCTGTTAGGACTGGACAGCAACAAGATCCAAGTCCTGCAGGGAAAACAGCGATGCCCTGCAGACAGATTATTAGCACCGAGTTCCACTGATTAAAAACAAACTGAGTAAACAAGACTTATTTTAGGGGATTACAGGCTCCAAGACAGATGTGCAGTCTGCAGACACAATTTTGAGTACTTTTGCATTTTTAAAAAAATTTAATTTAGCTAAACTGCTGCGTTTCAGTGGCGTGCTGGTTATCACTTTGGTCTTGCAGCTAGAAGATCCCTGGTTCGTGTCCACGGCCTTCCTAGGATCTTTCTGCATGGAGTTTGCATCTTCTCCCTGTTCATGTGTGGGTTTTCCCCGAGTACTCCGGCAGTACTCCCACAGTCCAAAAATATACTGAGATTCATTGATTATTCTAAATTTGCCCGTAGGTGTGAATGCAATTGTGATTGTTTGTCTGCATATATAGCTCTGTGACAGACTAGTGGCGGTGTATAGATAAAGGATGAATGGATGGATGTTGCGTTTTACATTTGCTTATTATAGTTAACATTGTAATTTAGATTAATTTCATGTTGTTTGTAACATCCTTAATAGGCCAAAGGAAAGGAAAATTTCTCTTGTCACTTGTGCTATTGTTTATGTCAGTAGATATGTGTCCAAAACATAGTTCCATCGTGCTGTATTTTCACTTTTATGAAAAATGAAAACACTACTCTACGTAAAAATGTGTAAAAGTGGCATTCTAAAAAAAGGTCTTGCTACAACTAGGGATGCAACAGTGTGTATAATCGTCCATTCAGTACAGGATATTCAGTTTGGTGTCAGCTTTTTTGTTCAGTCATTGTTCCTGAATTCTGTTGCAGTTCTGCCTAACTTGAATTAATCTTGTCCTCTTGCAGAACCTGCAAGTTCTCTGCTGAAATTGTACATATCAGCTGATTGGCTACCATGTGGAGGTCATACTGAAGCAAAGCACGAAGCCCCCCATCTGGTTTGGACCAATGACAATTCCAATAACAACAGCTGTGTCCTCAGTGTCGGGGGGTAAATAAAAAAGAGAGAAGAGCAGTGTTACGTTGTGTAATTTTAAGGCTGAAATTGCATTTCTGGCGTTGATGATTCATTTAATTACAAAAATGTTGCAATTGTCATAATGAGCATTTTTATTACACTTATTTCATATGTTATAGTTTGCATGTCAGAGACTTCCCATGTGGCATTACTGATGTTTGGTGTCATTGGTGTTATACGAAGAGTTATGGTCAATGAGACATGCTAAACCTTTCCATTTTTCAAAAATTATTGTTATTTTATGCATTTGGTTTGTTTCCTCCGATAGCCCTGATTTGTTTGGCTTCAGCAGTGAACTTAAAATCACTATTTCAAACCCCTTGTTTCACTTTATTCAGTCATTAATTAGTCATTAATACACATTCTCGGAGAAATTAGGATGACACATGTCACAAGTCTTGGTTGTACTTTCACAGCAATTAGTGGAATCGATTTCAGCCTCACTTCTACTTTGCAAACAGACGACATGGAAAAAAAAAAACACAGGAACTGCATGGAGTCTGAGAATAATTGCAGTGAAAGTGTGTATTGCAGGTAAAATGATCTGGCTGTAAATGACAAGAGGTTTTAACACCCGAGAGCAACATTTGATTGTTGCTATTGATTGCCATCGGTTTCAGAGCCACCACTGGGCAGAAACCGCAGCGAGTGGAGGTGTGAGGGCGGTGGGGGTGAATGAATCCATGAGATCATCCCAAACAATGAAAGCTATTGAAAAATACAGGGCACATGAAGCAGAAAGTAGCAGAGGAAAAACATCATAATTCTTCCTTTGTTTTGTGTTTCGGGATATTTTTCTGCCCAATTCATGTCCCTCCACCGAGTGCAGATAGCCTAAATAAGCAGTGAGCCGTCTTTCCTTTAAACTGCATTAGTTGTTACCTCAAATTGGGTCATGGGCAAACCTAAACATAAATCATATTAAATCTGAAACAAAATCTAAGGAATCCCATTAAAGCCAGCACAGGTTGTTGTCATAAGTCTTTGAAAATCCTGCAGTTCACAATATAAGGCAATACTATCATCATGACATGAAATGTCAAGTGAGTGGTGGAGTTCACCCAGTGGATTGAAACGTGATTCTGTAATCACTAACAGGACGATGAAAGTGTCAGTTAACGATACGTACATGTCAGGTTCTCAAAAGTGTCGACTCAAGTGATCACAAAATGTACTATTTCTAGCACATACTTTAAATGCGTACTGCTGCTGGTGTTTATTTAAAAGTGGGTTGATGAAGGTGACAGCTAATTTGCAAGTACTTGGGTTATTAATCATTGGAAATGCATTTATGTTAAATAAGTTTTGTGTTAATATATATAGTGTTGGTAAGTCAATGGAGAAATGCCAAAAACTGGCCTATTGAGACTGGTTCCAAAAGTGAGTCAGTCTCCATAAAATGTTCAACACTACAGCAAAAATAAACACATTTAAAATTGGGTACAAATAGCAGTTTTAGTTTCTATGGCTAATCTTCACTTTCATGACACTGTAAAGGAGGTGACTTTTTTAATTAATCATCCATTGAAATTGTTTTAAGGCTTAAGATTTTAAATAATTAGGTGTGCAGTGCTATGAGAGGCTACACAATATTTTGCCAAGCGGTTTAGTGATGTGGCTCATTGTGCTCTCTTTTTTTAAACAATATTTAGCCTTACCTTGACCAAAGTGTTGATGTTATTTACACTTACCCATGCACTGAATTTCTAACACAGTCTTCTTCCTCCACTCTTTAAGGCCTCTGCTTATTGCATCCACCATCCATGTCAGCGTTGCGCCTGTAAATCATGCCAGTGTAAATGTCTACCACTTCACGTAAGTTTATGATTCCTCCTAAACATATTTGGCTGAAACATTTAGCAGTGCATAATTTTGATTTTAAACTTTTAAATTGCTCAGTAATTTGCCAAAACTAGCTTTTTTACCATACAGGGCTGGACGATATATTGTTTTAGCTTCAGCAATGCAATGTGCACACCTGCAGTAGTTAAACTGCAGAAAGTGCAATGTGACATAAGGCTAATTAGCTTAACATCATTCTAGAGTATTTTTTGCAACTTGCACAGGTCCTCTTTTTCCATGGCTAGTCTACAAAAGAAGTCTGTCTGGTAGTACATATTCTACTCTCATTTAAGGGTACTTGGATACATGGAATTTCTTCTAAGCTTCATTCAAAAGTCACTGGGTTTGCTGTCATGCAGGCTCCACATGTGCACAGCAACATGAGCAAGGAACAGAGAGAAACATTTAAAAGGAAGATTTGGCTGCAAAAAGAAATGCGGTATCAGTGCTATGGAAATACTTTGGCTACAGAAAGGATTACAGTGATCAAAAACAGGTACTCTGTTGGCAGTATCTTGCGACTGTTGTTACCACGTGAGGCCACACTTGTAATTAGTTTGACCATTTAAACCAGCATTACAAAACTCTGTGTGACGAGTGCCAAGCCAGATCTGAATCCCATCCAAAAAAGAAAAGAAAAAAGTGTTTTGGATGCCTTTGCCACTGTTACCCCATTTAAGAAAGGTTCACATTAAAAAAAAAAAAAGAATTCATGGAGTTAAGTCGATTTTTTATTTTTTTTCAAAATAATTGTTTATTGTCTATGTGCTATAAAATCATGCCCTTCATTATAGAATGATGGGCGTGATTTTGTTCTTTTCGCACCAAATGGAGTTATTCAGGTCATAAGGAGAAAATCCATGCACATTTTTATTTATCACAGAAAACCAAAAGCATTACAGTGTCGTTTTTTTCCCCAGCATTGTGCAACAAGTTACCACAACTGTTAAATATGAGGATTGGGTCACATTTGCTGTATATACTGTATGTAGCAGTTGTGCTTTGAGATCTGCTCCAGACATCTTAGGTGATTAATATGAATATTCTGCTTCTAAGTTATGGATACTTGTTTAAAAGTATTTTAAATTACATATTTGCCTTGTCCCTCTTCAGTGAATCAATGAAAATGCAAGTATTTTTCATATCAGGAATTTCCTAAATGCAGGAATCAGCATGTCTTCTACATCGCTGAAAGACTAGTCTCATTGTGTGGGCAATGCAGGCTTTGTTTTCCCAAATTATGTTCATGTATCTTGCCTATTAGACCAGAATTTATTTCCATAGTGATGTCCAAAATCCTGCTCACAGGTTCACGTGCTTACTCAGACTTTATGTGCGCTGATAGAAACTCACATTAAAAGTCAACAAAAACACTCTGAGTGGAGGGGGACCTTTAAGTGTCACTGTATGTTCTGTCCTAGCAAATAAGAACTGAACTGCAGATTGTTTGTCATGTAGGCTGATTCATTTTCTGTTCTTACACATAAACTTTTCTTAATACATTTGTATATAGCTTCATAAACCAACTTTGTAAAAATGTAAGCTTGACTTGAGAAGTCCTGATTCACTAGCAAACTAAAGTGTGACAGACAGCAAAACGGAACATGCTATTTCACAATAGATGGTGTCCTTAATTTGACCTTCGTGAACCATGACTGTTTAAATCAGTTTCTTTAAAGTATGACCTCCATGACGTTTTCTATTGGTTTTTTTTTTTCTTTTTTATAATCTTCATACACACTGTTTGTATTTGGAGTAACTGATTTTACAGAAGCAAAACCTCAGTTTGACAAATTGTGTCATGGGTCATCAGAGATAAGAGATGATTCTCAACTATGCCTGCTTTTTCCACAACGCTGCACAGTGAAAATGAAAATGCATCACTCATGGAGTAATGAGTCTGGTATAAATCAGCTGAGCAGATCATACTCCCAACATTCAGATTCATCACCGCAATCTGTTTCTCATCTACGCTTGTAGTGTGCTGCCTGATTTTGGAAGTCACTGCTCTGCATGGTTTCACTAGCAATGCTAGAAGTGTATTATTGCCAAACAAATTGTTGTATTCCTCACTCAGCATTGATAGAGAGCTTCACAGACTCCATCTCTACCTTTTCCACATGCTGAGTAGGGACTCGCATCTGAAGCCGTAACTGTGAGCCTCAGATAACTTGGATTTACCTGACTAATTTTTCTCCCGAAACAGCACTTGGTAACTTATCTATTTCAGCCTTCTCCAGTGTATCTTCCTCTAATCTCAGCTTTAAATGAGAAGCAAAGTGTGGTATACTTTGAGATCACAGCTCTCCTCTGAATACTGATTTTGTCTTTGATCAGGGTCTTTCCTGCATAGAGAAATTTCTGGCACTTCCCCAAAGAGATTTTAGTCAGCACCAAGAGAAAAAGAGTGCCAAAATGATAGGAATTAAGATTTTAAATCATGTTTTTTCAATCCCGTTTTGTTAACTGGGGTTATATTTACTTAAGCATAATAGACATTTTTGTTTATCAAACTGCTAACAGTAAAGTTTACAGATTTCTGTCATACAGGTTAACACACTCATTGACTTTACTGTCCGTAGATTGATCATGCTTGCTGTCATGTGAAGTCACCCATTAAGACCTATTCTGAGCCAAGGCAAAACCTGTTTGAATATTTATAATGAGACATCAAAATAAGTGGCTTAGACAAAATGTAAATATATGAGTCAGTCATTTACAGACATTACTACAACTATGATTTTAGAGTTTAAACAATAAGCTCAGTTGAAAGAAAATTACTCTGTAACGATGTTAGCGCTGCTGCTTCGTTTTGTTTTGTTTTTAAAAAGCGAAAAGTTATATCATTTTAAGTAAGGGTGAGGCTGTTTGTTGGGCAAACCAAGGCAGGTGGGAATGGCATTTTGTCATTTTTTGTGACCTAATCATTTAATGATTAATCAGAACAAATTATTAACGGATTAATGTGATACAATATAATGGGTAGTTGTAGATATAAGTGGCTTATTTTAAATCTGATCCAAATTGCAATGATTTGTTTCATACATAAAAGTCAGTCAGCGCATTGCAGAGCTTTCTCTGAGCATCAGCTGCCAGCCAAACAGCTGACTTCTCATATCACTCTAATCAACTACTGCATTGTGTAAACTTTTCATTAACATATAAGTCCTGCCCTAACATGTTCTGTATGAATGTGTGTGTGCTCAGCTGAGAGGCTTGTGTCCTGCTGAGTAGAGAGCCATGGGTCGTCTTCGATGTTTGGCAAATATTAGCCAAATGATTTATGACAAAACACATTAAGAATTTCATTGAATGCACAGACAGGGAGCATCTTCATTAGGCGACTTCTGAAAACACCAGAAAACATCAACTTGTCGATGGAGCGGTAAGCATTAAAAAGTCCACTGAAAGCGTTTCATTCTCCATATTCACCACACAGATGTCAATGAGCTCATTGCTTAACCAAATGAATTTAGTACCTTTATTTTCATCTCCAAGACGCATTGTAAATACTCATTAAAATATTCAATGTAACAGCTCATATGAAGAAACCATAGGGCATGTGTCAGACATACACTGTAATTTTAGAATGTCCTACAATGCTTTTGCACTTTTTTGCCATTCACAATTTATGCAAACTAATGTTAGATGCCCCACATTATGTTTAAAAGACCATACATTTAAAATTAGATTGACATCTGAGCTCTTACTTGGCCGCTTCGGAGCACTGACCTTGTCTTCAAACCATTTCTGTGTCGCTTTGGCTGCATGCTTTGGTCATTGTCTCGCTGGAAAACAGATCTGCTCATAAGCTGCAGTTCTCTTGCAGACTGCATCAGGTTGTCCTCCAGGGTTTCCCTATGTTTTGCTGCATTAATTTTATCCTTTACCTTTACAAGCCGTCCAGGTCCTGCTGCCAAAAACATCCACACATCATGATGCTGCCACCACCGTGCTTTACAGTAGGGATGGTGTGTTTGTGAGGATGTGCAGTTGCTAGTGTCCACCATACATAATGTCTAGTCTCATGACTGGAAAGCAAAATTTTGGTCTCACAAAAGCCTTTTTCTAGTTGACATCAGAATCTCTTACATGCCCGCTGGCAAACCTAGTGGAGGTTTATGATGAGCTTTTTTCAACAGTTGCTTTCTCTTTGCAACTCTCAAAAGAAACTTTGACTGTCGAAGAACAGGTCACAGTTGTCGTATGCTCTATGAGTTGGTGCACAGTCTCTCTGATCTCAGCTGCTGGAGCCCTTCAGAGAAACAAAAGGTGTCTTGGTGGCCTCCTTTATTGATCTTTTACTTGCACGATCAGTTTTTGAGGATGGTCTGCTCTGCTGATTTACGCATGTGCCATTGTTCTTCGAGTTCTTATTGATGAGTTTAACTATACTCTCAGGGATATTCAGCAACTTGCAAATTTACTTGTATGCGTCCCCTGACTAATGATCTTCAATAACCTTTGCACAGAATTGCTTGGAGTATTCTTTTTTCATTGTGTAGAGACACTGATTCACTATTGACTGGACATTCCAGTTACGGGTGTGTTTATGCTCCAATCATTTGAGACCCATTCACTGCACTCAGATGATCTCCATTTAACTAGCTGTGTGACTGCCATCACCAACGGGCTGAAATTGTATTGAATTAGCCGAGCTGCTTTCCAGGGAATGAATATTTGATCACTGATTTTACATTTTATATTTTTTATGAATTGAAATTACTTCATAGAAATCTTTTTTCACTTTGATAAAAGTCTTTTTGTAAATTCTTCTCAGAAAAGCCGAACTGAATTGACCATGATTAAATGTTGAAAGCATTTAAGGGGAAAACCTCCTGGGAATGGTGAATACTTTTAATAGCCGCTATATATGTTTAAGTGTATATGTTTTTCCATACCGTACATTTTATTAAGGGTTTACATTTTTGGTCTAAGTAATTTTCTAGTGCTCTGTGTGTAACAAAGTCAATACTCATTTTTAAACTATCCTCACTTGCAGCTCATTGCTGTGAAGAGATACTGCCCAAAAGAAAGCTTGAGATAGTAAAGGCGTCAATAAATTAGCAAAAACTAATAACGAAGGTTTGATGATTCTTAATTACAAAATTTTGATTACTGAGGAGTAAGCGTGACTTCAAATATTATTAGTTATGTACAGAATATGTGGACTAAAATACTGAAATAACCTAATTCTCATTTCGAATAATTCACTTCTTACAATCAAAAGGGCAAACTCAAATAATTAAAATGGAACAATGGCAGTAGAATGTGCCAGAAGCCAAATATGAGCTTTGAGCGGAAATGTTTTTCTGCAATGACTCACAGTGACCCCAATGTGTTCAAGAGAATGAGATGAAAACATAACGTGTACAGCCTCTTCGGTCGTCAGTATAGAGGAATTGAAAAGGAACGTTGTGTGAGCTAGTATACTAGTTTAATAACTGAAAAAGTATTTAGCGTTTCAAGGAGAACACTGTAAAATTATAACAGATGTCAAAAACAGACAGGCTGTACATCACCAAAGAGGAACACTGGTCAAACCCTGGAAACAACCAACACGCATACTATATGTCAAGCACAATTCAATAAAAGATGTTCTTATTTTAGCCTCACTAACAGAGTGGGTCTCCTGGATGAACTACTGGATGGATTGTCATGAACTGTGATAAAGACTTTTGTGTTCCCCACAGGAGGAATTGTAACTTTGGATTCTTGAACTTAATCATTAAGTCAAAAAAGTTTTCTTTGCCTTAACATCACATATCTGCAAAAGTGACTTTATTTCGGGGTTACTGTCACTCAGGAAATGTAAGATGATTAACATGTCACGCATTGTTGCCATTTGCATCTTAAAACTGGCATTGTACTTATGCCAACCCTGACTTCTCTTCCTGCCATTTAAATGAGAGAAAGCAGACTTGTAGCTGTCATATTAAACCTTTGCTTGATGGAATTCTTCACCAGCTTTGCAGTCATGGATAAATAGCCTGTTTATTATCCAAAGATTTTGAATGTTAACAGTGGTAACAAGTGTAATTAATAATTCTGTTTTTGCTTTCATTGTGTTTTTAAGAATATGTAGATGGAAGAGTTTTTTCCACACATCCAAAAATAACGCTTTGGTATGGCTTTAAACCATTCTTTCATAATTATTAGTGATGAATAACATACTAAGTTGCGTATGTTTTTTTTTTGGCAGTGTTTCATCGTATTTACAAGAAATTGACAGCAAATATACAAATACAAGCAAAGATTATTTTTTTTAAAAAGCCACTTAATTATTATTGTATTGTCCTTTAATCCAAGGTTGTATGTCGCATTTGTTTGCATTGGCTTGTTCAGCATTGTTTCCTCTGATCTTTGACAGTGTTGTACATTTATGTCACATGTAGCAATGCTAATTACAAGATAATTGTGTCATTTTTTTTCAGAGTTGTAGCTGAGTTATCAGGTAATTGTTCATTTTCAGAGAACTAAAGACAAACATGGACAGCAGAACAGAGGACGGTAATGGCTGACAGCAGATATCCTTCACAAAGTTATCACTCTTCCTGCTGAGTATAACAAGTGCTTAATCTTTATTTAACTGTGCCATATTCTGGGCAAACTTTTACTTGTTTCTTGATTGTAGTATTGTTTACTCCATTGGGCCTGATATGTTATGAGACCCTATAAACAAACTTCTTTTACAGCGTGTCTGTCTTGCCCACTCATGATGCTCCCTCAGGCCATTGATTACAGACTTTCCGAGTTGTGGAAAGTTTGGTCTTTGGCAGCTGTACTGTGGAGTGAAGTAGGGCTAAAAATAGTTTAGGTTGTCAGATAATGGATAAATTAAAAAGTTAACATACACATCACTTGTAAGCTGTTTTTCCAACAGCATTAGGGGTTGAAATTTGTTTTTCTTTTGGCCTTAAAGGACGTTGAGGCAGAAGTAAGCAACATATAATCACAGAGGCTCAGCAGTGAAGCAGCTCATAAGCTTTTTAAGACAGATCAGAAGGTCACAAATGGCTGGATTATGCTGTAAATCCTGTTATAGTCCCACTTCAAATAATGCACTCCAGAGTGCTCCTGGAAGTTGCACAACTCTTTAGGTAAACACAATTTCATTTATGCATTGTCTGTGTCCTCAAAATGTACTCAAAGAGCGTTCACTTCAATAGCACCTACCAAAGCATTTGTCATTTAATTAAAAAAGAAAGGTTGAATGATGCTACGATGTGCATACATAATGATCTGAGAACTTTTATTTGCCGCACCTCTCTTCCTGTTCAGAATTCTCGAGCAGGTTCCAAGAACAGAAAATACTGAATCATTCATTACTGTCAGATTTCTAACAGGCTCCATACTGGTGTTGGCGACACTCACTAAATCAAATCATTCACTTCCGTCTCTGGCACGAAAACTCAGAGCTCAGTATAGCAATGTTCACTTACACAATGAGAAATAAAAGGGTATTACGCTCACAAACACATAGCACAGCAGCACAGGTAAAGAGTTACTGCTTCTCTGGTCATTTCCTTTCAAGCCCACAAACCTGTCTTCGCTGATAAACACCAAGGACTTATATTTTCTATAAACAGCTTCGGTAGCTTTAGCGATAACAAATGACGTGGTGTGAGAGAGTGTGAGAAAGTTCCAACAGTCTCAATGGAAAGGATGATTGTTCTGTCAAGGTTGTTTGCCACAGCTCTTCTCAATAGTGGTGCTGGACATTGCAGAATCAGTACACTTGTCCAGGATTGTTTCTTTGATTCTTCCCTGTTCCGGCATTGGACACAAATAAAGGTCCTCTTTGAGTCAGTGGAGGAGAGTCTTCTCCAGCATCTTTCTAAAAACTTTGTACACTGAGGACAGAGAAAATATCAAGTTCACTGGTTTACTGCAGTTATTTTCCCATACACTACTTCAAACAAGAGCTTCTGTTGGTAATGCAAATCTTCACAGCTACATACTTCATGTCTTTATATCATACACATCTGCTTTATATGCAATTGTAACTTTGAATACAGATACAACTGGATAGTTGAAAGTTGGATTAGTCCACAAAAGCAGTAGTGACTTCATTTCAACAGTAATGTACAAATGTAAAGACTGGCATCCGTCTGCAGAAGGTTCCCACACTCTGAGTGAGAACACCGGCAGGTTGAGTCGGGACTGTTTTGACACAAAAATAGAAAAACAGAATTGCTGTACATATTTAGAGGGAGGAATAACGCCACGTGGTCCATTTTCCTCTTAACTGCACTGTTCCTCCATTCTGCTCGGTACGAGGAGGGTCCTCAGCTTCTCCTGCAGTCTTCAGTGTCCATTGTTGAGGAGATGAAGGAGCAACAACACAAGGCTGGAGGCAGCTTGAAGCACTATGCTGCGAGGTGAGGCAGAGTTTGGCAGGCTGTTGGATGGCAGGGTGGAGTGACCCACCAGTAGCTCATTTCCCAGGACCTAAGACAAGACAGAGACCAATTTAGGGTCATGCTTTATTTAATTCCTGTCTTTCAGTCATCCTAATCTGCTGGTATGGTGCAAAAAAGTTAGACCACACTACTGTACTAATAAGTCTGACATAGCCGAGATGTCTTTGTATAATGTGGCTCAAGAAAACCTAAACATCCAGGTCAGAGATAATCAACTTTCTATGTTAACCAGGTTTTTCCTTCAGATTCTGTGTGCATTTAATATATATATACATATTTATATTTTTATTTTTTAACCACTCAGTGAACTTTCAGTGCAGCTTCTTCCTTCCTAATGTGACACCTTCATGTTGGAGCTATGAAATTTAACACATTTAAACATGATACTGAAGAGGCACATTTAGGTCTGACATTGTCTCCTAATGAAGTATACATGGAAATCATTTTAGTTTTTCATCAAATCACAGTGAAATTATTGTAACTGATAATATTCTCTGTGATAAACACCAAATGATATATTTCTATAGAGTTTTCTAACCTGTGTTCTATTAGCTGCAGTACCAGCAGAATGAATTGAACTGCGTAGCAAATCAAGACAAAGCACATGTAAGCAAATTTATGGATTTTCCTTATCCCAAGCTGAATGCATGTAGGTTCTCTTGGCAAAGTGATGCATATGGTTTGCCTAATGTAACTGCACGGCTTTGTTCAATGGAATTACTACCACACAGCTCGACAGATTTGCAGGTATAACACATCCCCAGAAGGCCAGGGTTAAAGAAGTATTAAAGACACAGTGCAATGGAAAATGCATTTACAAGTTAGAATTTCCAGTGTCTTTGTGTTATTTACTAATGTCCCTCCTTTCACATAGTAAATATGCCAAAAATAGATTTTTTTCGTCTAAAATGTGTAAAATAGTCTAATTCACAAATGTATTCAATCAGATGTGATTTGGGTTGAACTGAGCTTATCTATCATACAGAAAACACACTTAACCATGAGCTTGTTTAAGAAGGCAGCAGAACAGTATTGTGGGAGGAGTTGTGTGGATTTTAGATTATAATGTATTTTGTTCTGATTTGTTAATCTAACAGTAATCCTCCACCTCCTGGTCATTCAGCAGCCCTCTACAGATCTTCACCTCTGAATCTCTGCACAGTTGTCTCTAAGTCACATCAGCAGGGTTTGTTTTCAATCTTTCTTGCAACTAAAGCCCACCACCATTATTTGTTTCACTCTCAAGTACGTTACAAAAGCAAAGCACTCAGTGTGACTTTAACGACTGGGACTGAAATGTTCTTTTGGAGTCGTCACTGTGTCTGGTTTGGTGATCGCAGTCGAAAATTATTACCATGTATTCCACAGGAAACGTGGCTAACCACCATGCCGTGCTGGAGCTTGAATGGTTATTACTTGCTGTTTTTCACAGCTTGTAAGACCTACTTAACTGTTCCAAACGAATATGTACATTTTTGAGTATAAGAGTTAGCTTAGGAACCATTATGAAGACGGTTGATGTGTAAGTGTGAAGTATAAGCGAACATCAGCAAAAGTTCCCCGTCTGGTATAATTTAGTTGAAATAGTGTTAGTCTTTATGTCAGGACATTGTGAGGCATCCCAGTCGTTTCTGTTCATTTTTGCTCCCAATGCCCTAATGTCTGTCAGGTAGGGTTATCTGGCTGATACGGTGTCATCTGATCCCAGCATTATGCTTATATAACTATATCTATATGGAGGTCCCAAGAAAGGCTGCATTCAAATTTTCATAAATGGAAAAATACATTACCAGACTGACATGATTTACCTCATTTTCACTGCATGCCACTACTCCTCCCTACATGAATTCAAATGGGAACACTGAGAACGAATAGCTGCAATAAATACAGCAATTCTCTCTGATTATCTCATTTTTCTACAAACATATTTGCACAGTAAAATAATTTGTAAAACCTAAATCGCTGCACTTCTGAGTACTGTTGTGTCAGCATCAGAAAGGGATTATTCCTGAATGTATGACCATGTGAACCTGCTGTAGTGAACTCCCGCCTTGATAAGAAAAACGCACACCTGTGTTGGTATTATTGTATCCAGAAAGTTCCTCATAGTTTCTATGGTTTCTGGTGGAGAAGTCGTGCTTCTGTTTTCTCTGCTGCCGTGGCTGGTTGTGCTGTACTGGCTTGGAGTCGGCTGCTGGTCTGATTCGCTTCCAAACGTCATGAGAGCATTCCCTGAAACATGACATAAAACAGTGAAAAATATTTTACAAGACTTCACTCGTAATGTTTTTATTGAGTTACACTTATGTCTTATTCAGTCATGACAGATGCCTCCAGTTCTGAATTCTAAATTTTGCATAAGAGGTTTTGCTGTGCCAGAGTTACTTCAGATTTGGTCAGCAGAGGAGAAAAGAAAAAAAGAAAGAAAGAGAAAATACTCAGTATTCTCTTCAAGCATCCAAACTGCACCTGCCTCTCCACATCGACCTCATTAACTCTTAGAGCATTTGCTCTGGCCAAATAACTCTGAGACCTCTCTGTATCTTTTCTAGGCAGGAGGCCCGACGAAGAACTGGCCAAAGATTCACCTCACCACACACAGCAAGCAAAGATATTCAGTATGTGCACAGGTTCCATGATAGATATATACTCACTGAGGCCAATAATAAGGACATTAATTATTCACACTCCAGAGCGGAGGTCATAGGAGATATAAGAGAAAAGGCGTTAAGGGGAGAATTAGCATAGAAACAAGGAGACACAGCGGAAGAACAGAAGACACAATAAATTACAAAACATCAGTGTAGGACTTCAGATTGATCACCATTACATTCCCTCTGCCATTGCTACTTCTGTTAAATTACTCAGCTTCCTAAATCTGTAATCAACTCTTTTCATAATGTAATCCACAAAACTTGTAGCTGATGAAAAAAGACTGGAATTAACACTATAATTAATGTTGTGAAAGTATCTACAGATATACTGATTTCTGACAGTAATTGCTTGGATCACTGAGACTATTAACGTAAATAAGTCTCCTCCTGAACAGGAAAAATTTGTGGAAAAATCTTTTTTGTGTGTTTTAAAATGTGTGGCTGCATTAGACAGACACAGACAAATGCAAATGATATTTTTTTTGGTTTGTTTACAAATTCTTGGCAGTTTCGATATGTCAGTTCCCAATGTTGTCGGTATCAAAGTCAAGAAATAACAGAGAACGTGTTCAAAACTGAAAAAAAACCCCCAAAAACATCACATCATCAAATTAATAGTTAGCAGTCCTGTCTTAGCAGCAGTAAAGCTCTAATCCTGGCTGGATGAGGTAATCTTTGTCCCATTCTTCTTGAATTACTGCTTTTAATTCTTCTAAATTATTTGGTTTACACTTTGAAACAGAACTTTTGATAATCCACCACAGATATTCAATGGGGCTCATGTCCATGGATTGAGCTGACTGCTCTAAGACCTGAATATTGTGCTCCTGCAGCCATGTTCTACTGGCTCTGAATGTGTGGCAAGGGTTATTATCTTGTTAAAACATTCAGTTTTGACCTCAATGGAACAGTGCAGAAGGGAGCATATGGGTTTTGAGAATGGCAAAGTACTTAGCAGAGTTCAATGTGCCATCACTGACAGTAAGATGACCAACATCAGCAGCTCTCATGCGTCCCCAAACCATGATACTGCCTCCACCATGCTTGACAATAGATACTGTACATGCTGGAGATAATCTTCAGGTGTGTTTCCTGCGTTAGGTTCCTTGTTTAAACCATTTTTGTTTCTGAAGAACTTTCAAATGTGCTGGCTTTATATAGCAATGAAGCATGGCAAAAGCAAAATTGTCTTTAAATGAAAAGCACGACCTTCATTAGTGATCACTGATACCAAAATGACCACAATATTCAAAATGTCTTATATATTTTTATGAAACCAATCAGTTTTACATTTTTAATGTCCATCCATCCATCCTCTATATACCGCTTTATCCTCACTAGGGTCGCAGGACATTTTTAATGTTTTTTTTTGAGAATTTGTTTAGTATTTCAGCTGTGATTGTACAAAAAGAAGTTGCACTTAAAGACCTAACAGTTATTCTTAGTGCAATATTTCACAAATGCATGGGGTGTCCGAAAAATGAGCATCTAAATTCATCAGTGCATGCTTTGATGCAGAGTTGATTTTTGAGGGGATTTTTGAGTTATAAGAACAACTTGTTTTGTCAGTTGAAAAAAAAATACCTTCAGTGTTTAGAAGAGATTTAATAAATATACAGTGACCTAACAATCACGGTGCTGCTTACTTATAATTCACTGTGAATGTCTGAAGAGCGATGTGAAATTACCAAGGAAACCACATGAAAGGAATATTAATAATTTGAAAGGCTGAAGTGAGGGTATATATGAGAGGGAGAGAGAAACAGAGGGAGGAAAAGAGAGCACACTGTTAATGCTACAGAAAGCACATGATCTCTGATTTAAATACATCTCGCTCTGCTGCCGTTGGAGCATGCTGGGAAACATCTGTCTCACCGAGTCCTGACAGCTCTGTCCTGTCACTATCTCTGCCACGGTGCTCACTTTACTTTTCGTATCAAGTCTGTTTGAATGTCCCCTGTTACAGGTTATCACTGCAAATTATTCTGATACCTTTTTTTGGGTTAATTTTTATAAATGAAGCTACTTTTCTGTACCAGCAGTGAAGTGAAAGGACATGAAACCTTAAAAATCAGAGCAAGCCTTTAGGGTATTTTAGAAACGGCATTTGGTTCAGCTCTACACTTAGAGACTCTGACTTTATACCTTATCAGTTTAACCTGAAAGTGTCTACTTGCTGGCGTCTTCCTGTCAAGTGATACGGAGCTGATGCTTCATTTGAAGCATAAATGCAAAAAGTCTAATTTGATCTATAAATTATGAAGAATGGCTGGACTTTTTTTTTAAACTTCCCCCAGCCAAGAAATAATCCCAAAATGTTAAACAATGTCATTAAAGGTGAATGACACACATTCAAATTGTACTTACTGAAACTAGAGCATTTATCTGGTGTTAAGATAGACAGCTGTGAGAATCTGAGAAAACGAACTTTAATGTTGCATATTCTGTCCTTGGAGTATTCTTGCACACTATACCCATATTCAATATTGTCGGTAGCGTGTAAAAACAAGGTTATGCTATTAAAAAGGACACTATGTACCATTTTATTATTATTGGCACATCAGGAAAAAACGTTTTAATAGTTGAAGCTATACTTTCTGTTAGCTGCCTCAATGTGCAGCAGCAGGGCAGTAAGTGTCTAGAGCTCTTCTTCTACTCTCTGCAGGCATATTGGATGTGTCAGCCACTTTTTTTTCTCTCAAAAGCACACTGCAACTTTCATGGTGACAAAGCTACAGGCATGGCGGCAAAATCAAGTGCTTTTGCCGACTGTCTATCAGTTGTCTGCAAAGCAAAATATGGCATTATTTTGGCTTACAGCTGACAGTCAGGGGGAGGGGAAGAACAGCACAAAGGCGGTCTGTAAAAGATGTTTCAAACTTATGCAGAGCAAGGGAACCGACATGACAACTTGGCATCAGACGTGCAGAGTTTTTTAAAGGATTCACAGAGCAACAGGTTAGCAGATGTAATAAATAACATGTTTACATCATGTCCCCAAATATCAGTCAGACCAGTGTGATTCAATTTGTGACGAGCAAACTTCTCGCACCATCAGAGGTTGAGGAGGCATTTAAGGGCAATCACAGTCTGACTCACTGGATGTAAGATGCGGCTTTAAGCCTGCCATTGGTCGCTCCTGTCAGCCGACTTTCTCCTCCCCTTCTGCTATTTGCCTGTAATCCTATTCAAAAACCCGCATAGTGCAGGAAACACCCTCTGAGCTACAACTTAATGCTCTACAAATTTTAGGTTTTGTTCAGTTTTGCAGTTATTTTTTTTGAGTGCAGTTTACATTTTCATCACAGTGCTCATCTTCCTGTGTCCAAATGTTGCATCAGAACAGTTCCACTCGTCATTATTTTTAGGGGTCACTAAAGATGCATCTTCACTTAGTCCTGCCCACGACGACTGTGGTTGATTTAAAGAAATACAAACAAGTCACAGTGTTTATTTATTTTTTATAAATAAGCTCAATGTTCTGTCCCATAATATTACATTTCTTTTCATAATGTTTTCATGAGGTTTTCGCTGTGGTATCTTTGTAAGCGCAGCATTCAAATGTTATTCTTCTCTCATTTTTCTATTGTTGTAGTTTGAAAACTGTTAATTTTACTCAGTTGTGCACAGAAAGTTTTTGGTTGGACAAATTGTCAAACACTGAGTTAATCCTCATCCTAGTCAGATGTGACTTTAAAGCACAACAGACCACCTTAAAATGGAGTTTTATTCAAATGACACGATGCTACAGATGAAAACAGAAAGACAAGGAATGGCTGTTGGCGTTCTGGACGCTGGCATGGCAGTTATCACTGTAGCCATGCATTTGAATATCCACGGCCCTTGAACCTTGAACAACCAATTGTCATTTAAGGAGTTGTTTTAAGCAAACGACAGACAGTCTGTCACAAGATGTTATGGATGGATGTGTCCAACAACGTGATTCTGTCTCCAAAAATGTCCATCAGCTTCAACAGGGAATGTAAAACAACATTCAGCAACCTAACATCTACTAGCTGCTGACTGGTGATTTCTGGTGAATGTTATTTATCTTTAGCATTTCTAATATAGTGCATACTTGATTGTTTACTGACCTCTATCGTGTTGTAGAGATGCTGTGTGCTGGAGCAATCAATACTTATCCCCCAATGTTGAAAACGAAAGGATGCAATGTAATAAAACATTACATTCTGTGTGTGTGTTTTAATTAAGTGTATTTAAGCAGGTATCATATCAAAGCCATAACTTTGATGTTGTGACAACGCTACCTTGGAGTTGAAAAAACTGCATTTTACTGTGCGTTTTCAAAAGGTTGCAAAGTCACTGCTCTTGGCCTAGTTTTCAAGTGAAAACACCCGCTTAGTTCCTTTCAGTTGAAGGTGATCATTTTCCGAGACATTAGACTGAATGTAGCCTGGAAACAAAAAAAATGCACCTAATGAAAGACATATTAGTGTTTTCCTTGAACCTGCATCACATCAGTTAAGCAAGATGTTAAAACAGCAGTTAGTTTGTCTGTTTAAACAACCCCTGCCCCAAACCCCACGACCCAGTACGTTCCACTTTGTTGTGAACAGAGTGGACACTCACTCAGACAGATGTTGTCGGTGAAATATCCCAGGAAATTATCACACTCCTCTCTCCGGCTCCCACTGGCTGAGCAGGAGCACCATGGGGCCACGCTGGATGTGGAGTTGTCAACATAGTTGGGAGTTATTGTACTTCCTGCAGAGAGACAGCACCAGGCTTCAATCAATATCCTCCTCTGAGTTGTTACACTGCATTCATAGTGCTTTGTTTTCTGAAACATTAATGGACAGAGCATTTCCTATGCACTGACCTGCTGCAAAGGACTGATAATATTTTAGTACCGCAGGATAGACCGGCTCTGCACTGACTTGCACAATATCATAGAGAGATACCGAGAAATACTCCAATTTTCTCTTTTTTAGGTCACAGAAGTCTCTGGCATTGAGTTCTTTTTCGTGTGTGTGAGGCTGTTTTCGTTCCTTTTTTTTCTCAACATAGTGGAGGTGGGATTTGAAGTGCTTTAATAAATACAAGACAGGAATGAAAATGCCAAGTGTGTTTGTGCTGAGGGGCACCATTTGAGGTTCTTGAAATGCATTAGGTTAGCTCGTCTTTCCAGCGTGTGGAAAAGAAGCGGCTGTTCTTTTCTTTTACGGATTGTTATAAAACAGATTAAGCCTCACATTGTATAAAGCGCCTGTGTTTTCTTACCACAGAGGGGATTTTTTTGTATGCTTTTCGATCTTACATCATTGGTTTAGAATAAGAGGTTTCATTTCATTCCTACTCTTTACTTGTTCAGTGTTTGTTAATTTCCCTTCTATGTTTTCTTTCACTCATTCCTGCCTCTTTGCTGTGTAGTTCTGTCTTTCAATCGCTGTCACTACATTTTTCACATGCCTTCATTCTCGTACTATCTCTTCCCTCCTCCACCTGTTCTTTTCTATTCATTTTTTTCCTCGAATTTGTATTTTCCCTCTCTCCGTGTGTTGCATCTCAGGTGTGCACCTACCTATAAGCCCTGTGTAGGCGAGGAGACAAGCTCCAAAGTTCCCTTGCTCGCAGCCGTTAGCAGATGTTTTGGAGGGTTCGCAGTCGTACTGAAACTGAGCCAGACGAGACCTACAAAAACAAGAAATGGGCACCTGTTAGCAAATACGTGATAGATTCCTTTATTGTTTCATGTAAAAGGTCTATGAGTACTTCTTTAAAAATATAAATTCTTTCTGTTATAACTTGGTCATTTAATTAAGAGTTTGCCCCTCTGACATAAAGAAATATTGTTGGCCACGCTGAAGACTGAAAGCACTGGACTGTAATGTGAAAGTGATAGAAAGAGTAATATATTTCATCCCCCAGACCTGGGATCATTAGTAAAGCCCTCTGAGTGTAATGGGGCTGTGGAAAAATAATGGCCATGACCAGAGATAGCAATGAGCGATAACTCTGATCCATCTGGCTCTTTATCTGTGTTAAATATTTAATGTGTTATTCCAACAGGCTCTCTGGGGTGTTCCTACCGATGGTAGTAGAAAGCTTTAGGGTAAAACAGCAGGCCATTTTGTTGATTGAATGGCTGTTTATTTGGTTTCAAAGAGCCATTATACTGAACAGCACTGGCCAAAATATGTATTGTGAGTATTTCTAAAATCTATATCCCAGGAATAGTTAAATAAAGTGAGAATAATATAACATTGGCTTTGGTTATTTGGGAAAAATGAGAAATGAGTTGGATCATTAAGCAAAAGCAAATGTGGAGATTATGATCATATTACAGCAATATGTTACCATATGAGATGTATTATATTTAATATCTATTACAGACATGATATCAACATGGGAAAAGAGGGAAGCAAATTAAAAGCTTCTGTTTTTGCTCTGCTCTTACCTGCACACATAGTCGGCGTTGCAGATCCTCATTTGTGTAATGCAGTTAGGCTTTTCCACACTTTCATAAGAGCAGCTGGGCACGATGGTCTGCCTGCGCCGCTCTGCACATGCTGTGTCCGTACACGGGCAGAAGAGCAGCTCGTGAGTGTAGTCGGCAGGAACGCGGTCAAAGAACCTGCGCAGGGCCTTATTGCATTTAGGCCGGTTGCACAAGCCTGACTTGGCAGTGGGTTTGATACAAGCTGAGACATATTCTGTGCGAAGCTTCTGGCACAAGTCGTCCACATTGCAAGCCTTGGCTGCATCCAGGCAGCGATTCACAGTTGTCATGCCAACATCAGAGTCTGTGGATGGAAGTAAGGTCAAAGAAAAGATGTTAGCGGAAAAGTGAAAGCGGTAGATCAAAAAGGTTTTGGGTTTATGTGAATAAGGCTGTATGGGATCTGTGGTATGTACTCAGTTTATATGTTCATTGTTCTGAGATGTTATCTCCTCGTGTTAAAAGATCAGAAGTTCAGATAGGTGGTTTGGAATTAAAGAGCCGCTTCAAGAGGGAAGTCAGTAAATAAACAATGGAGAATTGTTTCTTGAGTCAAAAACAAAACAAAATGGATTTTAGCAGATAGGTCTGATCTCCAGAGTTAGGGGGGAAAAAATCTTAAAATAAAAGTAAGTTTTGCACAAAGTAAGACCCTCAAGGACAATTTCAAGGAGTCATTTTAATGTCAGCACAAGAGCCACACATTTTCCATCCTAATTAAAATTAGCATGGTAAGCTGACATATTGCAACACCAGACTTTTAACGTCAGCTGTCGCAAAAGTATAGCCTGCTTTTCTGTATTCGGGTCTGCTGTCTGTTGCAAATCCCCTGCCATCATCCTCTGATCTGTAAAATGTGCATCACTACTGTGCCTCTGTGCTGTTCCTCCATTTGTTCCTGCAAGGTAACTACAAGCCTCCAATCACATGCATTATGTGAAACACTGCACATGCACAAGCAGTCACCACTTGTTTCTATTAAAGATCAGTTTAGAATTTTCAGGGGTTTCAGTGTGACAGTATTCTGAGAGCCTCTTAACAAAGCACAACAGGCTTAAATGCGTGTTGGCTCTGGCTTCTATTATGAGTCATTGATTATTTAGGCCATTGTATTCATTTGATGGCAAAGATATTTCTTCTCTGTGTCTAAACTGAATACTTAATAACTGTGTATCTGAAATCACAGATTAATGCTACAAACAATTCAGTGAAAGACGCAGAGCAGGAGGCAGTACTGCAGATGATTGAAATATGTCTGAGGTAACACAAAAAAAACAAAGGACAAGAATTAATGCAGAAGTGAACAATGGGTAATTAAATCATAACAGACTACAGCTTGGTTATAATAAAATTAAATGTGAAATCTTATCTCATGAGTCACTTTGAACAATACAAATCTATTTATTATGCTTAACATTAACTATATATATTTACATGTTGCTCTGAGTTTACCTGCTACGGTGATCTTAGATAACAGATAGAAATTATTTTTTATGGTTTTTGTTTAATGTTTACAACTGAGCGGGCTGGGACAAAGGTTATAACTTTACTTCATTATCATTGCTGTTTAAATTCCCAATATAAAGTAATATTTAGCCAATGTTAAGAAAGAATTCAAGCTAACTGATAAGTTCCACAGCTAGCTAATATAACATAGTAAAACATTATTAGCTAAACTCAGCTTGTTAGCCTTTTGGACAGATAATACTTATTTTTATTTTTTACTGCATGTGAGCTATTATGTTACTGTATTGGATGATAGTGTACTGAATACTGCCATCAGCTAGGCTACAATCTACTCTCAAAACCCTTACAATATAAAAATAGGTTTTGTAATTCTTGCTCATATCAATAGAGAATCGTCCACATGACTGTCATTTTAAAAGCACAAAAAATTACATATTGATATTCTTATATAAGTCCATGGGGCCTTTTTTGGTTATTATTATTTCAAAACCACTTCTTTTGATTTCCACCCACCAATAAAATCATTTCAGTGGCATCCCACCTTGGTTTGCCAGATACAATTAGCTTTAGTGTTGGATGTGAATCGTTCTGTAATCTGGACAAAAGCAACCAAAACAAGCAGCATAGTTTATACATGGTGGCGTGAACTCTGATTCTCTGTGTGGCATCTTATCAATGCACCTTTTGTATACATCCTGCTGGGAAATAAGTGACCAGCTGACCTTTGAGAGCTGCTTGAATCTGGGATGAGTCATCAGTTTTCTGCAGTTTTGTAATACTGACAGGTGTTCTGCTCAGACTGCAAGATTGCAGCGCTGCAACAATTTGTGAATCATCCAAGGAGTCGATTGAAAGAAGATGAATGGCAACATTGAGATAAGTGGTTCACTCCTTTAGTTACTGTCTTTTAAAATGTGAAATATTAGCTGGTTTTGGCCTCTTGCATGTGACAATCTGCTGCTTGTCATCATCTTGAGTGTTTTAGTCTTTTGGTCGACAAGCAATTTAGGATGTCACTTTCAACTACAGGAAGTTGTGATGTGTGTTTTCAATTAATTGATCAATTCAGGAAAATAGCAGCTCAATCAGTAATATATATTAACTGTTAGTTGCTGTCCTAGTAGTTTAATCTAATGTAAGTCTACACATGCCTGTAGCACTGGCATGTGTTGGTATGTATCACTTTCATTTCTTGCAGAAAGTTGTTTTAATTATTCATGTACGCATCAATATTCTAACCTTTGCCTAAATTTACATCATTAGAAAGCAGCATGTTTAGTTTGTGGTATAATCAAGTAACTTTGTTTGTGTTTTGTGATAAAATTGTTTTTGTTTTGTTAAAGGAGTCTGATATTGTATGAAACAAAGTAACATTTGGAATATTATATTATTGTACGTCCTCAGTATTAAAAAAAAGAGAAGAAGAACCACATTAGTATGCAGTGACATTCATGGATTTTGTTATTTTGGGTGAGTCTGGGATGTGAATGTGGTTGCAATACAATGATGTGCTCAAGAAAAAGATCCTATTTTGGTTCCTGGACTTGTGTTGGGGGAAGAGTTATATGTGTGCGTTGTATCTGAAGAGCAGAAGGGACTTCTGTTTGTCTTGGGCACGATTCCAAGGAAAATTCTGTGGAGTCATGTATTCTTGAAAGAATACAACATCCTCTACGGGTGAAATAGTCTGAACTAAGGCAAAAGTTAATGAAAGTCGGTGAACTTGCCAGCTGTAATAGAGGCCAAGCGGACATAATCGTAATCCCTCTGCACTGTCTCATAGGGATAACTCTCCACCAGGTTGAGTCCTGAAAGAATAAAAGACACAGAAATATTGGCTTGAATGAGCACCACAGCTCATCTAAACTTAATGAAACATGAATATTGATAATATGTAGTCACTGTCATTTAGTCACTGAGGCTTCAATTGTCTAAATTACAAAGTTTTTGCTCCTTACTCTCCTAATAATAATCCATCAGGTTCATTGTAATATTTTAAATGAACCGTTGTCCAACAGATGATGTATGTGAATATAATTTAATTTTGATTTACACATTTTATTGAAGCTTTTTGCACAAACCATGTATGATAGACTGATGAAGGCTCCAGTAGATGCTCAGGCAGTTCTTCTCCTTCTTCATTCCTCGTTTACACTGGCAGCCATGTAAAGGACTGGAAAGTAGGGCGGACACTGCGTTGGCACACTGGCTTCTGGCACCAGGACCCAGCTTCATGCTGCCATTGCCCGCCACACACTGACGCAAAGTACGTAGACGAGGACTGCAAGTCTCATCGCTTGAACAGGAGTCTCCAGCCACCAAGCAGTCTCTGCCAGCCAGAATAACCTCTAACAGGGCTGTGTGAGAAGAAACCAGAACCCAACAAAAAGCAAAAAGATAAGCGGATTTTGATATGCCAGTTGAGGTGTAAGGTTACGAGATGAGAAATTAATTAAGGAGATGCAAGCTGCAAAGTCAGGCCAAATGTCAGCAGGAGGGAAAGAGGAGAAAAGATCATTTTGAGGTAAAAATGTGAACAGGTGTATGGCGATACTGAGCATTAAGTTAAATCAACCGCAGGGCCTATTGTGAAACTCTGACAATTTGCAAGAGGTTCTCTGCATGTATGTAATTCTTACGCTCCTCTCATACTACCTGGTAAAATTTTCATTGTTGTGGATGATGTTTCCCATTGCTCTGTTGCTTCAAAAACCACCATGCATCATACATTTATGACTGTTTTAAGTTCAAGAACAATGAACAAAGATTTTCTGCATGTTTTTTTTTTTAATGTTATTTCATGATTGCAAGGCAAGAAATCAACATTTTGCCCACTGGGCTATATGGATATATATTCAGGCACAGCTTTTCTCAGTGGCCACTCTGCTATAACAATGAAATCATCTGCAGCCCATAAAGTATTTTGCCTATAGACTAATAGACATGTCTGTAAAATTGCTGGGAGGAAACCTCCGAAAGCAAACAAGGTCATTTTCTTTACTCTTTCTGTGTTTTTTGTAATCCATGGAGATTACTGTTAGTAAAACTTTTCCAGAACCTTGAAAAGATTTGCATGACATTAGTTCAATGTAAAGTCTGAGGGCCAAGCGGGAATAACTGGGTGGGAGGTGGAAGGAGGAGAAACATGAATGTACATGCTGTGGGCTGTACGATGTGGAAGCATGTCTGGAAGCTCGGTATTGTTTTTGACTCTTGTGCCAGGAGAGGAAACTTTAATGTAGTCTGTGATAGCCAACTTTGAGGCTTATGAATGCTTTCTATACTACATCCATGGTAGCGTCAAGAGTCAACTGCAGTCTGATGAAGGAGTAAAAGCTGGTCAGGAAAAAGACAATAGCTTTAACAGCCTGTTTCAGAGTTTTTGCCAGTTAATGTCCTGCAATAATTATACACAGGGAGTGATTTATATAAATATTTTTTTCTTTTGAAAAGCCAACAGGCTTCACAAATACCAATCACCAGTTTTTTTACATCTATGAGCTTTTATTTTGAAAAGGTAGTCCATTATCGATCAGCTGTGAGTCACTGGTTGGTTGCAGTAGGAAGAGCAGAGAGAGGAACATACAAGCAGATTAAGAATGAGACCCTCAAACAGTCACAGCTCAAAAACTAAAAACTTTATTGAAAAAAGTCTTTCACCGTGTGAAGCACAATCTTGTTTTGAGCGAGTAATATTTTCATGTAGTCGCTGTGCATTATATAGATGTAGTGGCAGGTTAGGGAGACCCTCTGTTTTAGATTTTCACCCAAAACTTTGGGGCTCACATATAATTTGACACCAAGAGAGTTTTGGATGAATATTCTACTGTAAAATATGCCAGAGCTACATAGTTCTAAAGATGGCTGGGTTTTAGCAGTTGTCTGGCCAACTTCCCATTCATTGTAATTGGGCCTTTTATTGCAATTTTTAACAGATTTTGTAAAATCCATATGATGAATTGCTACCAAAAATCAAAACACACCATTCCCAACTGAGTCGCAGCTGCAGTATGAGTTAGGTGCCGAAAATGGTGTTAGAGGAATCTGTAAGAATAAGCCAGGGGAATAACAGGAAGTGTGCTTACAGTGCTTACTTGTTTTTGTAAATTGGGCAAATATATGCAATTAGACTTCAAAAATATAAACCTAGAAATGTGAACGATATGTCCCATTCAAAGAAGAGAAAGTAAGTCTGGATAATTGAAAGCCCAGTGAATGAATCGAGAAGCCCCACAACAGACTATTGTGTGAAGCAGATCAGTTTGTTCTGCTTTGGTACATTTCTTCAGCACACACTAATATTTCTCTTCCTTTTAATACAGAAAAAAAAATCTAAACTCTATAAAAACACTTTTTTTGCACAAGCTGTTATATCTACAAATCTTTTCACATAACCTGTTATAAGTTCGATTTTACTTTGTTCAGTGGATAACAGGCTTTTGAAATATTCAGTATCTTACAAATGGCACTGCAGGCTACAACATCTGCTGCTTTTTGAGAAGAGAATGTCTTCAAGGCTTTAGTTATGAAATGTAGTTTCTATGCATGTTGAATGCCTATGTATTTTATTCAGTAACTGTGAGAAAGATCGAAAGTGACAGAGTTCTACAGATGCTAGTCTGTGCTCTTTATGATTCACTGGCCAACCTTGTCCTGAGTAGCACTGACTCCAACAGTGGTGCTGCATGACTCAAACCTATTCAGCCTGACAGTGCACTAAGAACGGTAATCAGTGAGAGAACCCGCAAATATTTATCTGGTGATTTGGTGCAGACAGTAGCTGAAGAAATAGCAATATGGGAGGAAAAAAACAGGTGGACTTAATGTTAAATGGTGCAGTACACTGTTAGCATCAAAATGTAGGATAGCTGTTTCTCAAATCATGAAGAATCTAATTGAAATGTTTGATATGAGTTCAGTATTCTCTGATGTATTGTACTGAAGGTTAGGCCTGTGAATGCTGCCGTGCAATTGAGACAACTCAATAAGCAGAGATGTTATTCACTGAAATTCAAAGTTTTTGGTTTAAGTAATGATTGGAGAGCAAGACTTGAAAATCACAAATGGATGATCACAAAAATAAACCTGCACAGACAAATGAAAAGCAATTCTATCATGGCAGACCTCAACAGTACACAGAAACATAGAGCAATAGGAGAATCAGAAAAAAAAGTGAATAAATCATAAACAAAACCATGATGCAAGATGTGCAGACGATTAGCAGTGTAACATTATATTTTCAAAAAAGAAAGTTTGTTGCCTCAAAAGCGACTTTAGAAACCAAAAGAGCTGCTCTTTCCCATGAAGAATTCAAAGAATGTTCTTTGAGATTTTCATTCTCAGGTGAGGCTGTGAACATATTTCTAAGCATGACCCATAGCAAACCAAGTGGATCCTGTTATTCAAATACTGTAAATTCATGCCACCTCCATTGTTTCTCATAATACGGGTTCAAATAAGAATTTTTCTATTTCATGCTGCTTTCATCTGCTTATTCTGAAGGTATTTCTGGTGTACCATTGTCTCAGCGACTGTTTTCTACTCTAAAACATGCCAGCAAACAAAGGAGGTGCTAAAACAACATATTATCCATTCTGTCAGCACGGTGCTATCAGTCTGCTGCCAAAGCTGGATCTTTGCTCAAACCCCTCAGGTGTCTCACTCACATCAGGAGTTATATGCAAACTCTCATCCTCTATTCAGCACATGTCAGGTAAACGCGTCCAATACAAACCATGTGGATGCTGTGGGGGGAGGAAAAAAAAATCCAACCAATGCCAACGTCCTGGAAGGCCAGATGGTCAGCTGCAAATTCAAGGCCGAAATCCCAGACCTTTCCTCTACGGCTATGTGTGTCAGTTTGTGCTGCCTGGGCAGAAGCTGGAATAGACACCATATATCATGAATGCAAATGAGTCGCTTGATTTGACATTTCCAATAAGCCTGTCTCAGTGTACCAGTAGGTTTAGCCAATTAACCATGTCAGTAATCAATGTGTTCTGAGGCTCAGTTAAGTCCTCAGTTTCCCTGCCACATAAATCACAGGCAGATTAGCTGATCAGTTACCCTTGTGCGCCGACTTAATGGTCCACTTCAGGAGAGATAAAATGGAAAATGAAACCTAATGAAGTCGGCTGGAATGCTACCTAGACCTACAGAGCTGTGAGGCTGATGCACTTAATAAGTATCTTTGTTTGAGTGCTTCTAAAATTTGTGAATTATCTTGGGTAGTTGGATTAAAGCTAGCAGTCTCACATTAAAGCCAACATTCAACTGCTTAGCCGAGGATGTTAGGCAACATGATACAAGCCATTTCGGTATGATAACGTAGGACACGTTTGGCTCAGTTTTCCTGCAAAAGCAATGCTAGGGCAGTTTTCCTCTGGTGCAAGTCTTTAGTTTTTTTCCTCTGCACCTGTTTGGTCATATTCTGGAACCAAACGAATGTGCCAATGCCAAGAAAGGGGGCAGAGTGTGTGGGTATGCTGATTAGGCAGCACAATGCAGTTTGGGTGGTCATTGTAGCATAAATGCATTTGCATTAAAACATGCCCAGATTACCTTTTACTTCAACCACCGATTGGCATTGCAGACAAAAGGTTAATTTTCTGGCCTTAGTTGGTTTAGAGGCACACACATACTAACCTCTCTAAAATCACTGAATACTTTTGATTTATGTTAGGTGTGGTCTTTTCCCATTCGATACACATTATTTCCCATCTACTGCAGATTGATTTTTGCTTCAAAACCACATGTGTGTGCAATCCAGTGTCCTGGAGTTCTAAAGAATTGCCAATACTGATGTTGTGTTTGATAAGTGAGCAGCCTGTAACACTCCTTTTAACACTTAATTAAATACCTGTAGTCACACTCTCTGACTTGAGAGAAGGGGCCGTGTTGATTTGCAAAGATGGCAAAGTAGCAAGTTCATTAATTATTTAAACCTCCAGACACGGTGCAGGTAAAGGTAAATAATATTCAGCCTCAGTAAGTTTTCCATTTTGTCACTTGAGGTCATGACAATATGAATTATTAATATTTTCATATGTAGCACCTCTAGGTTCTGCACATTGAAGCATATGATCAGAAAAATGCAACATGATCCGTCCTATACGCACATAAAACATGCAAGTGAACACATTTTAAAAGTTCACACAAGTTGCTTTGTTTGTTGTTTTCCTTCTGCATTGGCCAAACTGCTCTGTCAGTTCTTACCATCCCCCTTGAATAAAAGTCACAATTTTGATGGTATCTCGTGTGGTAATGTTCCATCACGGTTTACTTAAATCCACAGTGAATGATGGCATGAAGTTTGAGTTTGGAAAATCCCAAATAAAATCATAATATTTGCCAGAAAATTCTCATTAGATTTTCCTTACATTGTTCAGCCCTAGTGACAAGAGTTTGTGTTCAGGACACTGTCAGTGTACACAATGACTACAAGTAATAGAGAAACTGCATGGCGTGACATGCACAATGTTTCTTTGCCACCGCATAATTGAGGACTGATATGTTGCAAATAGTTTATTTTGTACTTGTATTTTTTTTGTCATTTTGAGACATAAAGAGGAGAAGGACCACTGAAATTAGATAATTATTCAACCTTTATTAAATGTTTTTTTTTTATGCTGAGTTGTTTGCTTCTTGAAACTAATTAATGTCAGTAGAGGAATTCAGTGACTTTTTGAGCTCTTCTTACTTTCAGCTAGACACTTATCTGAATCATCCAAATGCAGACCTTTGTCACTTGTTGTTCAGTTTTTTAATATTAATATTAATCTTTTAACTACATATCATAGACTTCATTTACCAGAACATTCTAAGATGCAGCTAAAAGTGCCAAGAAAAAGGTGCCAAGTGGATCTGAAATTGGTGTTTGTTTTTTTTCCTAAAAACCTCAGTCTGGGTGAATATGCACACAAACACTGTGTTGATTAGCTGTTCAGATTTCTCAACACTTTGTGGATGTGTACAAACGCATATAGCAACCATGAGACTCTCCTTACACTGAGATCAAACACCCTCGTGTCCAGTTGCATTTTATTGGTTTACCTCATAATGTGAAAATCCATGCAGCAGCCGGGACAGATTTTCTTTGTAGCTAATCTTGCGAAGTTCAAGAAGTAGTCCTCATTCAAACGTGTTCTTTTTCATATCAGTCATGTCATGCATTTCATCATATCATGTCTCTTCTTGGAAAACTGCACCTTATGTGTATTCTTGAGAAATATTAACTTGATCTAAAACTGAGATTGTGAAAGGAGAAAGAAAAGAGAAATTTGAATATAATTTTGCGAGGTCTTTGCCTCACTGAGTGAAGTACTTTGAGATGGCATAGGTTATGAATTGGCGCTATATAAATAAAACTGAAGTAAAACTGACACAAAGACATTCATCCTGATAAATGTGTTTAATGAATCCACTAGAGGTCAATAAAGTATAAAGCGCTGAAGTGTCATACTTTAATAAAATCCAAGTGAATTTTAGATTTATTCTTCATTGATCTCTTGATGGCCACATTGGACCTCTTAAGTTAACTTTGCCTTTAGGAGAAAAGTGCACCTCAGTATACTGTGACAGTAATGTCCTATATATCTCGGTTGCCTCATCAGTGATGACATTTAGGAGCGAAAGATTTAAGTTATTGGCCTAAGCGAACATAACTTGTTCTTCCAGCGTTGGAAAAAGATGTAGTCTGTGTGTCTGTTCTAAATTATTGCTGTCTGATACTATGTATTTTTCAAGGCAACTTTATTTGCTTTTTATGGCACAAAATTAGTAATTTCAGACTTCAAAGCAGGGTAGACTTATTTTGGCAAGATGAGACTCAAAATATCCATCTACATTCAAAATAAAGCAATGTCAGCTTCACTTCTACCTCATGTTAGACATCAAACAAATAGTGCACGAAGACCCAGAAAAGCCCAGTAATTTAGCTTCAAAGTTTTGAAAAGCTTTAAAAAAAAATCATCCATTCAGTTGATCTTTTTCCAACAGTGGCTATTTTAAACTTTTACTGAGGGAAAAATGTTTCCTTTCAGTTTGCCATCAAATTATTTGCTCAGAGCTCCAGACAGATCCACTGGTTACATTAGCAAACAATCTTGAGAATAACAGATATGTCAGAGATGTGTACATTAAAGGACTGTGCTGGCAGATGGTGGATATGCAGTTATCTTTTATTTTTTAGAAAAGACTGTCATCTTGATCAGATATATGCTGTATTTCTTGTATAACGCATACATCAGGTTTGAGGTTATTATATTTTAAAGGTATAAAGGTTGAAGTCATGAGTGGCCAAACTTTTTCAAAGAAGGCCAGATTTGATGATGTGAAAATGCCTGAAGACCAACCATCCTGCCTGACATTCTTTGAACCATTGAAGTTAAATGCAAATATACAGTTTTATAGAAATTTTGTTTCAAATGACATAGTTTTCCTTTCTTCACATGGGAATGCAAATAAATGTATGCTACCAAGGCATGAACAGGTCTTTACAAAAGCATTCTGCCTTTCATATCTGGAGGGTCATATTACATAAAGAAAAATCTGTCTGGGAAAAAAAAAAAACTTTCAGGAAGCTGTACATATCTTGACATGAGGTTAATTTAAAATGTGACTTATTATGGGTAATGAAATATCTGTCAATTTTAAAATAAAAAAAATATGATCACTTTACATGTGTAACACCTAAAGGGACATAACATCAACAGTGCAATACATAAAATGCAAATAATTCAAGTGCATATATTTCTAAATGTGGTTTTGGTCAACACAAAACAAATTTAAAAGGGCAACATGTTAATTCTGAGTCTCAACCCAACACTGTGGGTTCCAGATCATCAAATACTGACAATTTTGAGATGAGACAAATGAGAAATTAACTTTTTCTCTGTTAACTATTTTGCACCTTTAAAACACTGATATATGAGAAATTATTCACCTAAATTAACCAAAACTAGTAACTTATTAGCACTAATGTGGAGGATGATGTTGATATCTGGTTTTCAGTACACGGGACAGCTCTGGTCTAAAGGCAGATGCGCAAAATGTCACGCAGGTGAGAGTCCCACAGTCTTATCCTCAAGCAGTTCTTCTTAAAGTTCATAGCAGAAAATGTCTGCTCACACAAATATGTGGAGCAAAACAAGCTCAGCATTTTCACTGCAAGTGTCTGAATCTCTGAAAACGTGCCTTTATCCAGCTGCCGGTAAAAGTTCACAAGAGAAATCTGCCGGTGTGTGCTGCAGCTCACTGAGCTAGCAAAACTTGCAAAAACTATCAGCTCTCCCTTCTTCTTGGGGCAAATGTTCTCTGACATTTTCGTGACACAGTCTTGATAAACTCACCCTCTGCTAAAGGTTTGGTATTTAGCAATTAGCATCGGCACCTCGTAGCTCGCCTTTGTGGCATTTTCATTTGACTTATGGACTCGTGTGAAAAACTGCTACTGTGACGGAAAGACAGCTTCCAGTTCCTTCACCTTCTCGGCACTGTCACTCTCATATGCATCAGAATGTTTTGACTGGTAGCGTCTCTTTCCTTATACATGGAACACAATCGTTTCATATTTCAGTGAAGAAATGTTGCAACTTCCACCTGTGCTGGAACCGGCAGCCCTCAGAAAACTTTCATTACCATTTCAGAAATTATCTGGGAAGAGTCACAGCGGGATCAGATAGTCTGCTGCCACCATTCAGTGATACAGAACATTATTTGTTGTACCAGAGTGATGCACATATTCTGTTTGACATTGCTGGTGGGCCATAAACTACATGTTTGACGACAGAGGCAGGTCGTATAAAATGTGACCAGGGGGTGCAATTGGCCCCTGGGTCAGACTTTGAACGTGCCAAGTGGGAGTGATGCTTATAGAAGTCAGCTAACAATGATCAGGTCACAGCATGTCAAGATCAATGTTCTTCTTGAATGAAATAGAGTGGACTGACTAAGTCCATGTTCCAACCCTCAGCTATAGTGATGAGCATGATGGGTAGCGACCAAAAGAAGAAGACTGTGGATACAAGCCAGCAAAATCGGTTTCTTTTATGATGGCAGGGCTCAACCTTTAGAGTTAAAGTGAGGATCTTGGACATTCAGAAGGAGTTTGGATTAGAGTTGCTGACAATTCATGTTGAAAGGAGGCAGCTGAGGTCGTTCTAAGAGTTTTTTGGGGGCACACTGGAGGGATCATACATCCTATGTGACCTGGGAATGCCTCTGGAAGTGGACCTGGAAATCATTGTTGGGGATAGGATTGTGGAGTTCTGGAATAACCTGACTAGCCTGCTGCCACCACACCCTGAGCCCAGATATGTGGAAGAAGATGGATGGATGGATGGATGGATGGATGGATGGATGGATGGATGGATGGATGGATGGATGCTGAGTCAAACAGGGAGTTTTGTTTCTTATCCTGACCCCTGCAGCTCATCAGCAATCAACATCCATCCACATCACTACCATTTTACATTTTAAATGATAATTTTTGAAATTTTTGAAATGTTTGTGTGTTCTAAACTTCAAACGCAGATTGCTGCATGGAATGAGATTGTATGTGTCGTTCTTCGTTCTTCATTAAATGGTTGCACTTTAAACATATCTACTTCTGTTGTACTTATAAATAAATATGTTGCCAGAAAAATGATGCAGCATGATTTCAAAGGTTAAAATGCATACAGGCAACACTACAGAAACACATTCTCACAACAGCACAACTATCCCATGGGACTGAGAGTGACAGAAGCCTGTTAAAGAGCTGAAAACTTGTATTACTCTAAGTGATGTCTCACGTCTCTAAGATAACATCAGGTCTCAGATAGAGACCATTTAGTTCTCTGATAACCATCTCCCACTTTCCACTAACGCCAATAACCCTGTCTGTAATTGAGTTTCATCCAGACACTAGATGGGCCTGTTTGTAGGAAGCCAAGCTGAAACTCCCGTTGGTTTTTGCTTCTCCAGACATAAGACACAAACACTGGATTGAAACAGCTGAGTCAAATACAAATACACATAATCCCAACCAGCACAGAGCAACACCGCAATTTACTTGACTCCTCGAAAAGAAACTATTGTACACGTCTGCTACTTAAATCCGCTACACTGATAATAAGCCCAGCGTCACAGTCGCAACTCCTTCAGCTTCCTTTTCTTAATTATTCTGCCCGTGCTTGTGTCTCTCTCTCACTCAGGGTGCTTTTATTGACAGCTATGCTTATTATTAATTTCTTCCATTATCAAAAGCAGCAGCATGATGTTGCCTTGTTCTCCCTGCATAGTAACAAATTCTTTCCAAATGTAAAGTTTTTTTTCTCAGATTACTTTCCATCTATAGTTTAGAATTTGAGGTTTTACAACTTTGAAAAAATAAAAATTGATCCCATAATGTTCTGTAAGGCTGCTGTGTCAAGGGAGCAAACTGTAAATAAAAGACTACACCTGAACACGTCAAAGTTGGTGGTTTTGATTCTTGACCCAACTCGCTGCTTCAAGCGAGCATCCACGTCAGTTTGATTCGAGGTTTAGACACTGTAAAACCGACTCAGCTGCATGATCTCCCAGTATTAAAGTTTGTTTGAGTCAGCATACTGCCTGATTAGAAACAGTTTGACTCTGAATGTGTGTAAATGTGTGTTTTTGATGTGCTATCCTTTTGAGAACCAGAAAGGATACGTTTGCACAGTGGAGTGAGAGGATAAGGAGTTTGGAATTTAAGGGCGCATTAAGTAATTTACGATGTTACAGCAGCAGCAGCTTTGACAGGACTCAGGCTTTGGCATTCAGTTAAAGTCACATGAGATTATATCACTTGCAAGATGAAGTGGTCTCATTGCCACAGGGTAAGAGAGGAGACTTTGAGGAAAGAACGAAGGAGACGTTTAGGGAAGATAATTTCTTTCGACTGATACTGTTCAATCTGTGATTTTGTCGACATTGTGCAGTCTGTTAGTTCAATAACAGGACCCAAGCCTTTAATACTTCATCGAGTTATGGCTTAGGAGGAGAGAAGCTTCAACAGGAGGCCTGCTGGTGTAACTGAAGGTGTAAGCATGCTAACATATTTGCTAATTAGCTATAAGATGTTCAGTTTATAAAAGCGCGTCGATTTAAATTTAAATGTGTTTTTTAATGAACCTTGGATTATTAACAGCGTTTTTACCTGTGTGAACAAAAAAAATTGTCGATCAACAGTAAACTCAGAACTCGGACCTTTCACAAGAACCAAGAAATAAAAACATTAAGTCTTCTTACAGCTGCTCCCAGTATGTTTTAGGACAGATTTTAAGTTTTACAAACTGTCTTGTGCTATATTCAGTAATGTTCCTACCTTTTCAACACTATGTTGTCTTTATTCTGCGGAATGTGCTTTAATCTGTCTTTTAATTCTGGTCATTCTATGACTGGTCTGTTTTATTTTGCTTCTTCATGAAGCACTTTGTAATCTAAATTTTGAAAAAATGCCTTATGAATAAAGTTTATACACAGAGTTTCTTGTGTAACTTTGTTCACAAGACATAATTTGTTCATGTTGGCTTTATATGTGCACAACAAGATGAACGAAAAACTGGAGAGACATGCTGAAGGAAGGTTTGGTTGCAAAAAGAATTGCTGCGTCTGTTGTATGGAAATATTTTGGCCACAGAAAAACAATTGTTGCCTTGACACAAGCAATATAACGAATTTGTTTGGCTATTTAAATCAGCTCTACAAAAGTTCTGTATGATGACAAGTGTAAAGTCCGCCCTTAATGATGTCTAAAGCAAAATAGCATTATTTTAGATGACTTTGTCGGATGTGGAAAATGGTTTCAAATGACTTCTCTTTATTTTCAATTTCTATGCAGATGCACTTCTCTACAAAATCGTACCAATCACTCTGGAACAATTAATTATTTCCAGGTAGTTATTTAAGTCATCTGGTGAAACTTCCTGATTTTTTTCATATTTTTCATACATACAGATTTACTGAGCTCTTTCCTACCTACATATAGTTTTTAGATTCAAGATGATAAGATGTGATGTGATGGAAATGGAAAATGGAATGAGAGATGGCATCTACTATAGAATTAAAATGTTGTTGCCATCGGGACACATGAATTTAAAAAGGAAATCTAAATTGCGTTTGTGTGCTTGAAGTTTTCACTGTCATTTATTACCCTACATTTGTGAATTACTGTATGTACATGAGTGCCAGCAATCTTTAAATCATCATCATTATGTTCAAAGATTATCACTGATGTCCACATGTGATAAATTAAAGCCACTATGTGAGCTGATAAATAGCCATTCTGTGCATGTTAAAGGATTCTGGTGTTTTGTGAGGATCTTGAAACTAGTTCTCCTTTGCAATTCTTTTTCTAATGGTCTCAAGATTGGAGAGACACACTGATGCATGAGTGTTAACTCTGGCTGGCTGCTCACAAGGGACCATTAGAAAGTCCAATTCCAGCCAAAACCAGTGGTCAGGCATAAGCACCAAGTTTTACTGATAACCTGAAAATGATATGTTCCCCCAGTATAAATGCTGAAATTTAACCCAACCTGCAAAGAGGCTGAAAAATCTCAGCAGTCACTCCAGTGTTGTGCTTCTCTCTGTTATTGCTACTGAAGTGAAACAGAACGAGCGACATACTCCACCAACGTGTGTGTTCTGCAGAAGCCTTAACTGCTCTGTCTCGGGTAGTTCCTAAAGGCTTTCTGAACCACCCGAGGCTTATATCACTGGCAGGCTGAAATAGTCTTGAATCCCTGGGCTGCACGCCAAAATTCAAACCAGTGCAAAACCACCCACCTGCTGACACATACACACAAACAGAGCTGCAAATCCACAGCCTGTTATGCTCCCATTGAGCTTTAAGAAAGACTACAGGACAAAGGCTCTGTAGGACGAGGCTCACTACACTGGTGGTGCATAATCAGTATCAGACAAGAGCTGCAACAGTAGTCAAATACTTGACGCACAGATCTCAGTTCTCGTTCCTAACTGAGGAGACGACAACACAGTCAGAAACTTCAGGACAAAGAGATGCCAAGTGAAGACCACCTCAGGAAGTTTGAAGGCAATTGGAAGTTGCCAAAGCAACAAGACCACAGACAAAAATTCTTTTCCTTCTTACTTTTTTAGTCAGTATACAACAAAAATCTATTACACTGTGCTTTAATGCAGCCAAACTGTTATTTTTATTGTTATAATTTATTAATTTACTAATGTCATGAGCCAGTAATCCTATGGCTTCTGCAGAGAGAGTAGGACTGCAACAAGCAATTGTTTCAATTATGAATTAATATCAGATTATTTTCCCAAATAATTGTTTCATCGCTAAATCTATTTAAAAAAAATAAGCAAGGTACCACCACAAAGCCATTATTTAAGCTGATAATTTAGTCTTCAAAAGCCCCTTTTTCTTGTTCACACTAAAATGTCAACTTGGTTTTTTGCATTTCAGGTGTGAAAGATGGTGGGTTTGTGTGAAACGAGGGCCAAAATAGAGATGCACCGATTTAATACGAATGTGGTCTCAGGAGTCACCCCGCAGTTTATCAGCATAACAATCTTCCGGCAAGCAAATATTGAATAGAAATAAGTTTGAACTGCGCGTTTTATTTAAAGATGCTATTATGGCAGATATGCCAAAATTGACAGTTAACAACTTCCCTGAAAGTCACGCAGTTGCACGACTTCTTCACGTCTCCATTTGCTACTGAGACTATATTCCAGTCACAACCTACACAGGCAGCTTCCTACATTTATATGGAAGGAGGAGATGCAACTTGTTACTGTTAATGAGAAAGGAAATTACGAAAGGCTTTCTTTTGATATGCAGAGCAGTTTCCATCAGGCTGACTCAGAAAAGTTCAATATAATTCATTTTCATGGATGTGAGTAAAATACAGCCTGTGATTGTTTAGGGGCAAGACTGAAGGAGTGAATGTAGGTAAGTGTACGTGCTGATTTGTGTGTCTGAGTGAAGGCTTCCCAGGTTCACTCTCAATGTCACACAACAAAGGCTGCTTTATCTTCACTTGGAAATGGTGACATTAGAAGTGTATTGCCTGTTGGTATATAATGGTCGCAATTAACTTATCAGCATATCGTCCTTTGCTTGCAGAGGGTGAGAGCGCGATGCATCATATTTCTTTCCTAGTGTGAAAGTGCTGGCTGTCTGCAGCACTGAGCAGGACTTGTGCCTGCCAACCTGGGCATACAAATATATGGGGCAGAACACAGTGCTAATACTGATCTGATTCATTAAAAAAAAAATGTGTCTGTCACACTGCAGGATGGCTGCCAATCATGTCTCGCTTATATAACAAGACCAGGAAGACTTATAAATAGGCAAACATTGTTAGCATTACTAACAAACATCTCACCGCTCTCTGGTTGTGACGTGATTCTTACTGTGATGTTTTCTGGACGGGACACCTCTTCTAGAAGCACAGTTTTAGACAGTAACAGTGGCAGATTAGCACTTAAAATGTTTAGCAGTTGTGAGCCAGTGGTTCCTTTGTTTTAAATATTGATTAAAACGCGTTCATAGCCCAAACAAAACCCTTACACACATTTTAGAAAATGAAATTAAGCCCTGATAGACACAGTTCCCACTGAGCTTATCCCAGCAAGCATGCAACAGTTAGCTGGGGTACAAACACCATAACAATGATCATCACATATGAAAAGCAGGATTTCTACCTTAGCAAATGTGATGTTGCCTCCTAGTTTTAGATGTGGATTGTCCCATTGTACACTATGGATGTTTTGCAGATTTTTGGCAGGTTTTGAAGAATCAGGTGGACAGATTCAGTGCATTTACAATGAAAAAAGTATTTTTTTCCCTCGATAAGATAAAATGTGAACAGGAGTAGTAATTTGTGTGATCCCTGTAGTGACGGTACAGTGTTCGTAATTTAATAACTACAAAAGTGACTTCAGTCTTAAGTTACTCTTTAAACAGAAGAAATCAGATACATCTTTTGCATTTCAAGCTGGTAACCTTTGTTGTTGCTAGCTCAAATGACAGTTGTTGCTTGCAGGCTTTTCCACTTGTAGCTGTCAAGGAAGGATTAGATAATTCGTAGGTTGATTCGAAATCTTCGGCCGACTCTGACAGTTTGGTATTTCCAGCTAACTTGTTTTGCAATGTGGGTTCTTAAACATGCTTTTGAAGTCGATGTATATGTTATTGTGCCAAAATTGTATGCAAAAGCTGCAAATAGCACACAGCTCGGGTGAAAAGCATCCCTTGCAGCATCAGCAATTCATTTATTTTGAATGGTTGTTTTCAAAAAACCTGCTGCAAACATACTACAACACTGCAAAATTATCCCAGTGCTGGCTTTGTTACACCACCTTCCTATTTATTTTATATATCATCAGCAAGCAACCATATGTCAGTGAGCTTCTGGTCCAATATACGCCACAAATACCTGTGAGGTCTCAGAAAAGTGCAAAATAAATGTTCAAGGATTAATCTGTCACATGCACTAACCAGCAGGTTACAGAGAAATTCTAATTTTACAGATGTACTGTATATTAAAGTACAATAAGTATTGTATGAGATATATTAAATACATAGGACGTATAAAGCAATTAAAGCAGGTTCATACAAAAATAAGGTCAACAGAGTGTTTCCTGCAAAAAAGAAGTTTTGCGTCAGGCTTTTATTAACTGGGGTTTCCTTTACTCAAGCATTACACAAAATTTTGTTCATGAAATTGTTTTAAATAACAGGAAAATGTATAGATTTCTGTCAGATAAGGTAACACAAACTTACTGCCTTTACTGTACACTGTGGACGATCATGCTTACTACCCATTCTGAGTCAAGAAAAACCCAGTGTATATGGCAGTGTAGGTAGATAGCAGTAGTAAACAGTTTTTATGCATCCATCAGGAAGAAATTAACAGCAGAATGATTTAGAAAACCGCAACATTTCTTTAATCCCACATCACATCATGAATGTAGAAGCTGGGAGTCATATTATAGTGAGAACTACTTTTTTTTCTCGTACGCCACAGGAAGATATTTACACAACAGTAGCAGTTAGCGCTGCCTTAACACAATGATGAAGTGTTGACCTTCTGTCAGGTCTGATGTTGTGGCAAGGCCATAATACCTGCCAGCTGTGGCTGTCACTCAGGAGTCATTGTAGGACGGAGGAGGGGCCTAGCATTCCACTCCAATGATTGATGGACACTTTTACTGATGAGACTCCTTAATAGCCCCGTGTCCTCTGCGTTGTTCACACTCCCAGCATGCTTCCAGTCCTTGAAACTCGTCTTTTGTGGTGTAATGCAACCACAGTGATAGGAGCTCACACATGAATCTTGCGACAGGGCTTTTCTTCTGATTGCCTTTACTTGCTTCCATTGTAATAAAGAGTTGCGACACGGCAATTTTCATAGAGTGTTGCGCTTTAACATTTTCAGTGATGTGGGTGTGCTGCTGATGCGAAACTATAGATTCGTCTAACTTAGTTGGACATTATATTTGTTTTCCAAAACCTGCATAAGAGCTCAATTTTATTTTTTGTGTCTCTAGTTGTCTGTGTAATTGGTTTCTTCACACATTTACTCAAGCCTCTTTGTGAAACAAACTCGGTGTGGGGAAATTATTATTCATCTAGAGGCAGTGTTATGATGACAAAAAGTGAAATGTGGGTCAGCATGACCAGATGTTAGCTTATTATGGTAGACTCTGGTGTAGAGGACTCTGTCAATCATGCAGCACCCATGGGAACACAACAGTGATGTGCAGTAGCTCAGTTACACGACTTCTTTAGGTTCCCTTTGTGATTCGCTGTTTAAAGCTTTAAATGAAAGGTCACAAAAGGATCAGAGAGACCGAAAGCTGCAGCCTGGAGATCAAATGGAGCCGAACCCTTCAGTCAACACTGGCTTAAGTATAAAGACACCAAAAGTCTGACACCGGCCACTGCTAAACAAGCACTTCCTTGTAAAATCTCTAATTGGAGCGTCCAAACAGAGCTGTCTGTCATAGTTGGATTTCCGAGTGTGATTGCAAAGGATATGTGAAAGTCATTCCTCGAGGATCTAAAACCTGGGCAGCTATTTGTCATCTTCAGAGCTGTCAGTTATGCTTACAACACTGTTAGTGATAAATGAAATTTACTGTCAGATGCTGAAGTATTAAAAATACTAGGGATAGACACAAGATAAGATGACAGTGAAGCCTCAACAGTTTCTCCTCCTCATTAGCATGTCAGTGATTCATAACGCACGATATAGCTTTGCACAGTTAGACAGAAGCCTTGACAGACTGCTAATCAATCTGGTAGTTATTTAATCATTACTGTGCATTTTAATTGCACAATGTGTTCTGGGATCAGTATTATTTCAAGTTTTGATTTGTTCTGCTCTCATTCTGCATAAAAAAATGACATTTTAACTGTTTATTTCTCTTGAAACCTTCAGTGATTTTTTTCTCTTCTAAAGATCATTCCTCTGTTAACAATTTTTAGTAAACAGAAATACAGAGTGACAGAAACAGCTATCCATTATTTGAGCAAAAACCCATTAGGCATTTCTGTCACAGTTTGCAGAACAAAAGCACTTTGTATGAGATGATTACAATTTTCCTTCTGACTCACTTCAATTCAACTTCCACTGGCAATAAATCACAACAATGTGTTAATTATTTTCATCTCTGAAATTCATAGTTACTCTGTCAAACAGACTGTCTGGATTATAGCTTGCAGGGCCAAACACGACTGAAGCAAAAATATAATTGAATAAGTAGCTTCATTACCCATGTCTTGCCATGTTTCTGTAAAGGCAATAATAAAGAATCTAAAAAAATATTCAGGGACAAACTAACAAGCTGCATATTTTTAAAATTAATACGAGCTGCGCACAAAATATGATCAACACTTTGTGCATCTTTCCAAGTGCTTTCATCTGAGGCCTTTTTTCCAAGTTTCGTCATCAGAACACCATCAACATTTCACTGTGCAGCTCTTATATATTTGTAAAATACACACTGACAGGTTTAACACAGGATCCATCATTTCTACAAAAAGAAGTCTAAAAAAATATAGCAACACAAAAGTTATTTGAGTGTCAGAAAGGGCATTTGGAGGAAAGGGCTCCAGGCGGGCTGCAAATATGTAACACCCCATGTGAAGTAAGTGTCAGAATTTTGATGGCAAGGACTTTGAAAATAAGGCTGACGTTGAACAGATTTATCCACTAAGAGGTAGCTACACAGAGAGCTTTTATAACAAATGTGTCCTCATAACCACCACACCACATCAGCATTGACTGATGTATTTTGCAGCTGTGCTCCATTTTTTATTTTTTCCTGCTGTCATACAGCGCATTCAGACCATCACAGGCGTCAGTGGGCTGTCTGGATGAAGCTGGAAGCTGGAGAACCCATTAAAGACCTCACTGCTCCCACGAGTACACGTTCTTTATGTTTATAGACGATGTCCGCTGACTTATAATTTAATCAGCTGTGTCAGAAAACATCTGAAAATGCCAACTTTTAAATTGAATCATCTGCTGGTAAAAAGAGAATGACACACAAAGGAAGGAAAGTGGAAAACGTGTTGGGTAGGGGGAAAGGGGGGGAAATAATGGAGGAAGGAGACGCGACACTGAAATGTAACTTTTGTTTGGTAATTATTAGATGTATTTCAGTGTAATTCATGGTTAAGTTGTGAAGTGCGTGGAACCTTTTGTCACTGTTTAATGGTGAGAACCAGAGATTAACTTGTGACAGCTGTCTTATATGAAGCAGTCCACTGTGCACCGAACAGACCCACACCCTTTTTCATCTCCTAAATTAATGGGGTTTTAATGACTGAAAGAACACTGACGAGTTAAGAAAAAAAACGGTAAAGCAAACGACAAGGATCACTTAGGTAGAAGCTATGAAACTTGTCACTGAGTGTATGGCTGCTATAGTGAGCACTATATCGCCATTTGTATGATAATCATATAGGCTGCTTTTCATTCTTTCCTTTGTCCCTGAGACTGCCAAAGCGAACTCATACTGAATGCAGTGTGTGTCATTTCCCAACACTCTGTTGAAGGTCTCTTGGTGCGTTAATCTTTTCAAAAAAAAAAAGAATGTATACAATCACATTAAAGTCATTAGCCTGCTTGATATAAAGAGGGGAAAAAAAACTTCCCCACTGATAGTTCAGACTCAGGAAAGATGGAACTGAAAATGAGACAATGTGACCAAGAAATGTTAACCGGAGAGGTAAAACACAGTAGATACATGACATGAAATCTGTAATTAGGAGTTTTGCTAAATTTACAACATTCATTCTTGAAAATGTCAAGCCGACTTCAGTGATGTCATTTCCCAAAAGGTTGCTGTTACAATTTCGTTACAAAAAGTGCCAGAAAGTAACACCACAAATCAGTTTTAACAAGATACTTTACACAGGTACTGTGGCGTTGCTTTTGATTGCAGTTCGTCCAAGCAGTTTACTGAGTCTGATCTTTTGTTTTATCCCTATCGAATGACTTTTTCGGTATTAATCCTAATCCCTTTGTTTTCTCCGGCCAGGTGTGTGGCCTTGTAATGGCTTGAAGAGAACAAACTCAGCTATTCCATGACCTTTTGCTTTTCCACAACATCACCATATGCTGCTTCCATGACCTAAAGCAGGTCTTCCACTGAGATTTTCAGAGGGCATGTACAAAACCCACACAGGACACCTTCATCCTCCTCGTCTTCCCGCAAACTCCAACCTGGCTCAAAAGCTCCCCTCCTCTTCCACAGGCCGAGCGTGTGGCTCAGTAAGAGATATCAAGCTGTGTCTCATAATGATGCAGCAAGTGAACTGCTGGGCAATGGATCAACATCCAAAAAGTGTTAAAAAAAAAACTACACAAAAGTTGGAGCTGAGACCTCTGAGCCTCTCTGTCTTCTGCTGGCCATGTTTTGCACCATTAATGAGCAGGTCATTTGGTCAAAGAAACTTCCACGCTCGAGATCACAACCTCAGCCCCGTCGTAACTTCACAAAATCAACTCGCTCCCAATCAGGGAACCTCCTATGTTTCTTCCCTTCTACAATATATGTGCTGTGCCCGTTCAAAACTTTGGCCTCCAGTATACGATTTCTTTCATTTGCTTTATGCTTACTTTCCCATTCAACACTGACTGCTTAGAGTTATTCAAATCTTAGCGTTAAAACTCAAATTAGCAGATGCCTAGTTAGGTGCAACCAGTACTCTCTCTACATGCTTTAACTATACAGTGATCTAGTGCAAATATAACAAAATAAATATCAACAATTTGTCTCATCATCAATATTTCAATACTGTGTCCAATCATGTCATCATCATCTAATTTTCACTGCAGTACTACCTGTGATGTCAATAATAATATGAAAACCTATTTATCAAACGTCTGGTCTGAAAAATTTGAAATACATTTCATCACTGTGTGTGAGAGCAGTCATTTACCTAAACTAGAGAATCAGGGTTTTTACTTGAGTAACTGAAATGCAATTTAAATGGTTATGACATGGATTCACTTAATCTCTGTAGTAACATGCAGTTAAGACAAACACTGACAAATGTATTTTAACGTCAGTGTGGAGCTGGAAAATAACAAAATTACAATAAATTGCAGACAGTAACAACAAATGGTAGTTTAACCCTCTGAACCAGCAATTTCTGGGTGTGTTTTTTGTTGTTGTTGCTCCTTGACACACTTTTGCACAACCAAACTGGAGGTAGAGGGACCTCAAAACTGTCTTTTGTACGTACATCGTGACACAGTTAAAATGCCATGAATCATAAAAAAGAAACAAGACTTGAATTTTTGATTACTTTCTCTACAAACGTTGTCCACAAGTGTTACCAATCCCAGAAAACAATGGCTCTAAATACTGCAGATATTTTCCTACTTACACTTTTTCATTTGTTTAATTCTTGTCTCCTATCTGTGTAAACACTGGCTGCAGTTCAGCCTAGTTCACCCCAAAGTCTCTGAATTTTTGCCATATGACTTAATTGGTCATTGGTCTTTTCTTTGACACTGCCCTTCCTCATGTCCCCATCATATCACATTTTAGGAACATTACAAGAATAGTTGTCAAGAAAAGCGAAGATCACACACAATGTGAATTAAAGGATGTCAATGAAAACTATGTTTATTGTAGACTGTAGATCATAATCAAAAATTTGCCAGACATAATAGTTGTATTTTCAAATGTAAATCAAGTTCATTAAATCTGAAAATTAATACATTTAATGATGCAGTAAGCAATGTGTTTTAATATTTTTAAGGGTATTTATTCCATACTGTGCAGAGCCGAATCTGCTACTGAAATGTTTTTTTTTTTTATAACAACGGACAAAACATGTCGTGAATTGTGTCGCATTCCTCTGAGCTCAAATTAACCTTTTAACCTTTATAAACAAACAAATAAATGAATGATAAAATAAATTAAGGCAGCTTTGAAGTTGTCCTCCCTAAGACTTCACTTCCTAAAACTCTGTTTACTCACAGAGACATGCATATAAAGACATTTAAAGCTGCACGCAGTTCTGTTTTATCAGTCTTAATTATAGCAGGAAAAGGATGCACGAGCACAAGCCTTTTTTCTGCTCCTCCTGTTGGCCATAAATGGATGGTAACTCTCGCGCCCGTTTGACCACTCGTTAAGACGTGTCGATAAGAAGAAACAACAAAGAAGAAAGATGATTGATTGTGTCCCATCTGTGAGATCCTCCAACAGCACCAGAACAGCTGTCATTACTCATGACTATTACGCACAGCTGTGGCTTTTAATAGGGCCCATACCACTAATCCATTACATGTACCTGTAAACCATCACCATGGCGATATCTCACATATTAACACCAAAAGGATGGTCAGTGATAAATTTATAGCCCTGATTTTAACACAAAAATATTTAACAGTTTGGGACTAAATGACGAGAGAGAAAATTGTGGATAAAATGTTAATTTGACATTCAGCAACCATTGTGCCACATGTCGCCTTGTTATATTTTAGGACACACAGTGTTTATAAGTTGATCTGGCTGTTATGTAGATATATTTATCATGACACGACGCAACAGAAAATAACTTCAAAACCGACTGCAGCTTTCAAAGCGTGGTCATGTGTCTTATCACAGCAGCAGGGTTGAATCCCTCAGGAAGTGTGTGGCAGAGAGTCAATGGACCTAATATGGAGTGATTCCTCTCCTGGGGCATATATGGCTCTGGTTTCACAGTTATCACTCACAGAGAGCTGTCAAACGCTTAGTGGCATTCTCTTGATCCAATTAATTAGGGCCTAACAAGGCATGGAGAGGGAAGGGATTTGGATCTACAGGGTGGTGACAGAGTCAAAGGCCTCCACAAATGAGGCCAACATCTCGTCACACTCTGGCCATTAATGAGACATGTGAAGTGCTGTTGTGTCAAAAAAAAAAAAAGTATAGAACATGCCTTCTTAGACTTCCACCTACATATAAACATGTAAAAAAAAAAAAAGCTACCCAACATCTGTAGTAATACAGAATAGTTCGTGCTCAGAGAGGAGGTATCGGCTGAAACAAACGTGACGAAAATCAAACAGTTCTGACAACTGAAGATTTAATGACTTACCTCCGTGAGATAAAAGTACTGAGCTCATAGTAAGATGGTGATCTTCTGTGTACACAATTTGCAATTTGTTGGCCGTTTCTCTGCCTGTGCCTGAAATAATTAATCAAGTAGTGGTGAACGGAGGTGGCATCCTCTCCTGCACGGAGCAGATGTTGTAAATCCAGTGCAGCTCACACAGACAGGTGCCCTCCAGCCGGTTCCTGTCTGCTGCTTTGGTAATGGCGTGTTTCCTTTCTTGGAACACTGGAGGAATCGAGAAACACTCAGTCCAACCTTCGTCATCTCCGCATTATGAGGTTGTACAGCAGAGAGTGAGCTGACTGACCACCTAAGGAGGCTGCTTGGTGGAATAAAATGACCAGAACGTAAATATGTATGAAAATTCAGTGCAATTTTTTGAATTCTCAGCTGAGTCCTACGGTCAGACGAATAAGCTGCCTGCAAAAACAGACGTTCCAGTTAATCCAAAGAGACTTTTAAAGGACACTTGCTGTGTGCTGATGTACTGCAATAATGACTTGTTTAAGGTGTTCGCTCATAGATGGTGGATGGATGATATTTATCCGTCCATAGCACAGCATAGCATCTGGCTTCTATTCCCCTACTTATATGCTAGGTCATGGTGGGGTGGAGCAAGCATATTTGCATTCACACCAAGGGAAATTCTGTTTCCAGTTCACCTGCCGTGGATGTTTTTTTTCTAAATCTGAGTGGAAACTGAAAAAGTAAAGAACTTGGAACCTTCAGTACAAAAGGAGGAGTAAAAACATTGAAACTGATGAGCAAGCTGATGAGCTGTTCTACCTCGTATCTAGGCAATTACTAATTGCATGGTAGATTAAAAAATAAACGCTTCATGCACCATGTTTACAGGTGAAATCTGTGTTGAAATGTAGTCAGAAAAAGTCACCTACAAGTATTTGTGGTTGTAACTGCAAGATGGTGAAGTTCTGTTTAAATAAAAGAGAGAGAAAATGTTCTGAGTATTATTGAAATATTGTGAATTTTTATGGGCTGATTGTGCAGTTGCTTGTTCTTTTTTTCTGGGAAAGAAATATACTTAACATAATCAGTAACATGATGTTTTTAGTCACGTGTCAAAGCTCAGACATGAGTATGCACGCTTATATTTCTATCATTTGACAATGTGAGAAATTTATTTCCCTTATGTGATTTAACCTTTCGGATTTAATTGTGGTATTTCTTAGATGTTTCGGTTTAGCCTCAGAAAAACCTTCTGTAACCTGACCAGCTATAGACGCATTTACACAAATCTAACTATTTTGACTTTTGTGTTTCAGGAGATAAACTTTCTCTTATTCGATAGCACCCAATAAAGATGTGGTTAATGTTTAATATACGCATCCAGCAAAGGGTAACAGCTTCTTTTCCACTACGATGGCATCAGATGTTTTTTCTCCTGAAGTTGTATGAAAGTAACAACAGTTCTACTAAGGACGTAGTTTGACTGACATGAGGACAAACGGCCTGAGCGGGTTCATGGAAAACTGCAATCTTATTGTTGTTCTGCCATTTCCAGTATTTCATATTTTGTGGTTCAGACTGTTATTCAATTTATATTGTGCAAACGAGCATTTCCAGTCATGCCTTTTTATTGTGGCTACAACAAGGCCACAAACTGATTTTGCTGATTTGATTAACTGAAGAGATCCTCCTAGGCATAAAAGACGCCGAATTAATTTCAGTGAAAAACTGTTCAGTGCCATTGCTCGGCTGGTATATGGTCTAGTCTGGGAACGCTGATAAGGAACTATTCCATTTGCTGGCTGAACTGCAGTGTAATTCACTTGCCCGAGCATGTAAACAAACAATGAAACAGTAATTAAATACTATAAAATCTGCGGCTATACTTATTTTAATTGAATAATAGCAGTAATATAGACCATAGTACATATGCACAGCTACATATATCAAATAGTTCAGTTAGTGAGCTCATTCATCCTGCCTGTCATAAAACCTCTTTTGGGACCACAATGATACGAGGAAGCTGCATCCATCATTTGCAGGCAGTGTTGTCTGGGCTCTGTTTAGTTTAGAAACTTTTCTTTTCTCCAGATTTTGGCAACATTTTAAAACTTATAGGATGGTATACTAGGTCAATATTTATAGTAAGAATTGCTGCTGTTAATCAAAAGAAATTTCAGTACAATAAAAGTGTGCCTGCTCTTCAACCAGAGAAACCTAATAAAAAATAAATAAAACAGTTCCTCTACAGTTCCTAACCTGGTTGTCCTATACTAAAAAGACAACAACAGACTCAGAGGAGACCATATTAATTTGATTTCTGAAATTAAAACTGCATCCACTCATAATGGCAGCACAAGAACCCTCAAGGAATACAGTGCAGACACATTAGTGAGCCGTTTTCCGATGATTGCACCAAGTTGGTTGTTGAGCTTCCATAAACAAACTGCTGTTTGCAAAGTTTACTCTCCACTTTTTCATCGTCCGTTCTAACAAAATGCAGCCACACCAACGCCTTCTTAGACATGGCATCACTGAAGTTGTAAAACATGTTCACAGGTAGTCACTTCTTTCTGCTGCAAAAAAACAATCAATTAATGTTGGAAGGCTGTTGATAGAGCACCTGCAATTATCCAACAAATGAGAATTTGGTTGGATTTTAATCATTTGGGACATGGGGGCAATTTAAAGCCCATAGAGCAATTGGATCCACTATTATTCTACTAATGCTACTACTACAAATATTACTCTGCTACTCTGGACCTACTAAGTTCTGTATTGGATGACAGGATGTCAACCAACTGTTAGGATCTTGCTCTGGCCCCTGCCCTTCTTCCTCCTTTTTTTCATCTTTTTCCTCCTTTCTTGTTTCCTGATCTGTTTCGGTTTTGTCCTGCCTTTTTGGTTCCCTGTCTGTCACCTCTCCCTCATGTCTCTCTCTCTCCCTGCCACTCGCCCTTGTGCTCTACCTGCACTCTGCCTGCTGATTACCCCAGTGACTGTCAGCTGCAGTAATCAGTAAACTCAGCTCACCTGTCCGCAATATCTCCTGTTCCCTGCTTAAACCCTGCTCATTCACTCAGTCCCCATCCGATCATAGAAGCTGTTTCCCCACCAAACCTGCCACCTCTGGACTGCTACATGGACTCTTCTGCTCTCCCTCCTCCTGGACTCTGTTGTGCTCTTGGGTTTTCCCCAGTCTGTTTTGTCCCCTCAGTTGTCAGTTTCCCTGTTGTGTGAGTACCTCTCCTTAGTTCTGTTGTGTTAATGCTGTTTTGTTTCGTAGACTTTTATTTTTGCGTTCCTAGTGTTAGTTCATAGAATTTAGTGTAGTTTGGCTTTGTTCTGCCTCCCCTAGTTTAGTTCTCCATTCATGTATTGGTTTTGTTGTTTAGTTAAAATAAAACTTTCATTATTCTCCTGTTTGCCAGTTCTGTGTGTCTGCACTTGGGTTCTCCTGTTTTCCCCGTAACACCAACACATTGACCAGTGGGCCTGGAGTCCTCAAAAATATTAGTCAGTAAATGAGAGAACGGGGAAAAATTGTACAAAAATAATGACACCTATTTTCTTCAGCTTGTAATATGTTCATTTAGTAATCAGTACTACTACAGGATAAAGTGTTGCACAAGTGTGTCTGGAAAGAGGGCCGCTATATGATACTCGAGCTTTTGACTGCAGGGAAATGAGTGAAGGATTAAAATGAGTATCAGCTTATTTTTGGAAGGGGGGGGACAGGACAGGAGTGATTCATAAAAAAATTTACTTCACTGTCTGCTCTTTTTGCGCTTAGAAATGCCAGAAAGTCAAAGTGGAAATGGACAACTCAGTTTTAATCAAAAAGAAGTTTGAAACTGGCTCAAGGTTATTGCATCCAAATAAGAACAGTTATTAAGTTCACATCTGTTAATCTTATCTTTTCTTGGAGGATTACATGTCTCTGAATCCCACCAAAACTTTTGTGGTGACATGCTGGTATTTGAATCTTACACAAACTTAAATGGAGGAAAATAACTTGACCAAAGACCACAAAATATGTTCTTGGACTTTTGTCGTGTATTATTCCAAGATTTGCCTCCATCCCTCTTCATGATTCTTCACTCACCCCAGATGGATTAGGCAATGTCCCAGAAATACAAGAAGTGGAACTCGGGCCCTCCATTTGAAACTGTGTCACAATGGGGCTGAGCCTGCTTGTCTGGAACAGTCTTTCTCTGTGGAGAACCACTGACAGACTGAGTTAATGAACCTCTGTTTGGCCCTTTGAGGCCACTGCATGCATGTGTGTATAAACCATTTTCTGAATTTCCTAACATCTCTAATGGAGAGGGAGATGCAGCTTTTAGTCTGATCAGTTCTACTTATGGGAGCATTATCGTTTTCACTTTTCTCTCTAATCTTTGTGATGATCAGCAGTTTTCAGTGTATTAGGCAGGTTGAAAGAAACCCATTATGTGAATATATCATTTTCATTTGAGTTGGAGAAATAACCACTGATGCTGTTTTTTCTTTCCACGGAGCGACCTTTATAGTTTATTCACTGCCTCCATGTCTCACCTTCAAACTACCAGATAATTGGGACTCAACACACCCTTTGCATGACACTTTAAGCAAAATTGTGACATTAATTCTATACCTCCATTTTATACAGTGTTAATGAGTACACCTTGAAATTTCACGCAGCAATCTGTTCATGTAAAAGCAAGGCCATTTTAAGTGACATGACCTCGAATTGTAGCAGCTGATTTCAGTGCAGGTTAATTCTCTCGCATTATCTGCTCTACTCGCAGGCTACACCAAGCGTCTCCAGTAAAAACTGTCTGTTACTTTACAGTTCGGTAATGCAGATTATTGCCATCCAGGGCAGAACAGGTGTGTCCTGTCTGTTTGAGAGACAGAAGAGAAGGTAGGCTAGTAATTTTCACCTAGTCTATTGCACACAATGCTTCTGAGTTATTTAAAAATTTGTTAGGATGCATAATCAAAAATCAGTATACTTGCAAATGGTAATTTGTTCTGTCTAAATTACATTGTTTTACTGAATTTGAATTGAAGCATTTTATGGATATTCATAGTTATTTTCACTTTTGTTTGTTTTGGGATTTTTTTTTATTTTTTTTTAATTTTTGAATGTTACAGTATTCCCCTGCTCCTTTACACATTTTCTTCCCTTGCTGTAAGATTCTTAGCATTATTTTTTTTTTTAAAAACAGTGTACCCAATATTTTCTATTAAGTTTGCCCAGTCGACCCACAGAGGTTATGTATCTCAAGGTGCCACATATAACTCAAGACAACTTATTTCAACTGCAAAAAAAGCAGCCTACAAGTGTCAACAACAGGAATCAACTTTTTATTTTATTATTTTTTAAATTGGTAATCAAGGAAAGGCTGATAACCAATATCGGGATCTGATATGCATTAGATGTAATATTTCAAGGGAGCAAGTCTGATAACTAGGATTCTTCATCAACAAAGTGACTATAAATGGAAATAGGACTGATTAAATTGAAAGGCTCTTTTTTTTTTAAATGATGTGTTGACTGATCAGTTTGTCTCCTGCAGTTATGCTTCTGTTCTGTTTTCTTAATCTTTCACTGTTGTATCACTTTCATTGCCTACTAAGGCCTCTTAAAGTGTTAATAGTTTTCAGATTGTTTTGAATTGTTTTCATGTTAATCTGTAGCTGTCCAGTAACTTCGCCTCTAGCCATTAGCATGGCCTTAGCCACTGGTTGGGTTGCAGGTTGGGTCTCTGACACCACAGAGAGGCTACAGATGGAGAATTGGAAAAATGCCAAATATCAGCCATAACAGTCAGTCAAACCAATAGCTGGGCTGTCCCTAGACACAAAGTCCTCTACTGAATCTATGGAGGAATGGCGACTCCTACATGCCACAATGATTTCAGCGGCCAGCAGGTCCACTTTTACTCTTCCTACTGTTTACACAAACACTGTTATATACTATATACCCTGATGAAATTTCAGGGATGTATGAAGGTACAAAAAAATAGATACTGCCCAAGCTTAGTTTACATAGTGTAGAGAATCAGTCCTGAGATCGCAGTCATTCCCCCAAAATATGGCTGAAGGCAAGCAGATATTATTTCAGTGAGAATATATAGCATAAAAATGTGTTTCTTTGCGTGTGTGTTCATCCAGTAGTACAACTATTACAGTAAGAGGAACCGCTTGGTCAGCGTTAAATTGAAAACATAGGAATCAAACAAAATGTACTTCTGTGAATATTGACTTTCAACCACCAACTTCAACTTTTCCTTTCACAAACAGTGTTCAACCATGAGCTAGATTGTTCTTCCAACCGCACTGCGTTTTCCTGCCAAAACTTTTGTCAGTGGTTGCTGGTACATGATCCTGGGAGACCACATTGTGGGTAATGTAGATATCAGGTTTTGACAAAGAATATCAAGAATTTACAAAGAAAAAAAAAATCAATATTTCTGGCCCTGATGCATCAGTTTTGATTCTTTTTGCAAAGTATCCACATGAAGTTCCACAACTGCACAGAAGTGCAGTCCTGATTTGGTGCTACTCTTAACAAGAAAGGCGTCTTCGTCATGCCAAGAACCCGCTTCTGAGAAACACTTCATTTGTCACTAGAATGGTGACAAAATAAAAGCCCATAACATTAAAAAATACGCCTTAGGGAACGGTTATTTTAACACTAGGAAAACACAGGCTTGCCAAAAGTGATGAACTGATCAACAGACCTTTATAAGAGTAATTTACACGCAATTCGGTAACCATACGTAATGTGCACATGCATAACACGTGCTTGTGCTCGCCACAAGGTCATTTTGTATTAAACATTTCATCTGTCAGAAATGATGTCAACTGAGCAGCCTTGACGGAGTACCGTGCTTTTCTAGAAGTTTAGTATGTGGTCCAAAATGTCACTAAAATGTCATAGTTTAGCATGATGTTGAAACTGTATTAAAAAAGTCATAGTTTAGTATGTTGTCCAAATTGTCACTAAAACATCATAGTTTCATATGTCGTCCCAAATTTCACAAAAACGTCGTAGTTTAGCATGTCGTCCAAATTTGGAAAAACAGACAGATTCACAGACAAACGTACTCCGATCGTCACATAACTCCGCCGTTCCTTGGCGAAGTAGTAACATATTTAGTGTTAAATGATAAGAAAAGGCATCTGGAAGGTCGTGTATCACCCATGTTACCTATAACTCTCTGAAGGGTTTCTATTGGATTGTGAAAGTCTTAAAAATTGCCCCTCAGGATGGGATTTCTTTGTGTGCCTTCATTAACTGACTGTACTTGAAATGGAACACTGACATATTAGTACATAAAAAGCTGATTTTTAAGTCCAGTCACCATTATTTAAATAGCCCATTTAAAACAACAGCCCTCGAGGAAAGGGTTCTCAAGTAAAGAAATAGGACTGGAATTCAGCAGATATTGGAGCAACATTACCTTTCATTTGGAGATGTGATTCTGGCTATCTGCTGAAAGTTCACTCTTTTTTTTTTTTTAGCTTTGTTTTGGTCTCCTGAGGGACGTGCATTGATCTCTAGCTGCACTCCTTTATATTCAAAGTGTCTTGAGTGTTGTCTGTTTACTGTTTTGTAACAGGCTGGAAATCAAAAATCTAGCTGTGAGACTATAAAATACTGGAGCTGAGACAAACTGCAGAATTGTGACAATTTTCTATTTGTTCATCACTGAGCATTTTACAAAAATATTTCACTCATGGCTCTATGCCAGTAGCAGCCGTGGTGAGACAGATTATGTTTTTTGGTTGTCCGTAAATTGGTCCTTTCCTTTCCTGTGAATGTGACATCTGTATTTGGCAGAAACATTTACTCAGATTCATGCATGAACTGATTAGATTTTGTGGACCAAATGTCACTGTGACCTCACATAAAACATTCTTGGCCATAACTCAAAAAATCATTTGCTAATCATGGTAAAATTTCATACAAATAAATAAAGTGATGACATTTTACATCCAAGAGGTCAACAATGAGGAAAAAAAACACTCTTCTGTAAACAAATACTGGCCATTATTTAACACCATAACTCAAGAACAGAAGAGGAGATTGTCGTCATATTTTACATTTGGTCGAATACTAATTTGCTGAGGTTGATCTTGGATATTAAATTCCTTCAAAGTTATTACAATATACAGATCAGCCACATCATTAAATGTCTAATATTGTGTAGGTCCCCTTTGTGCTGCCAAAACAGCTCTGACAGCTGGGAGCATTTATACAGGACCACTGGGGGCATCCTGTGGCATCTGGCACCACAACGTTGGCAGCGGATCCTTTGGGTCCTGTGCAGGGCTGGATTGGGAGTCAAATTCGGCCCAGGACTTTTTGGACCAGACCAGCCCACTTGTGCAATTTTTGATGTTCTTCTCCATCTCCAACTGCCTGGCTGGGCTTTACTGCACACACCGCGATATCAAGTCTAAACTCTACTCAGCCCAGAGCTGTCACCTGAGGTCGGGGCTGAGCGTGCGTGTGGTGTGACGCATGTGGGCCTGCCTGTCTGCATGCCTGTACAGGGCTGATAAATGGTTGGACGCTCATCCTATTCGGCCGCATATGGATAAATAAACAAGATTATTTATTTTTTTGTCTTTTTATTGTGATAGTCGCAGTGAAGAGTGACAGGAAATGGGGAGAAAAGTAGGGGGAAGACATGCAGCAAAGGGCCGTGGGCAGGAATCGAACCATAGACTGTATATAAAGATGGACGTAGCATCTGGCTCCAAATTTGAAGCCCACCCGGAAGTGTCAAAAACTTGCAAAATCACGCCGTCTGCTAGGGTTGGCTCCAAAAAGCTTTTGCTCCATAGACCCCAATTAATTTTTGGAAAAAATAAAATTCGATAGACTGATTTTCTACAGCTCAGGATTTTTTTCCCGTTATTTTTCATGGTCAAAATGAGAGATCAGGTGGCCAATCTTAAAATAAATCAATACTGAATTTTAAATAAATTGTTAAAGTTGGCGGAGCCAGGGGGCGTGGCTATACTTGATAGAAAGCAACATAAGCCTCTGCAGTAAAATGTGGGCGGGATAAGAGAGTCTTCAGCCAATCCTGCCCCTAGTTGCTCTCTCCGGTCCAGCCTGTTTGACACTTTTTAAGTCACTGGCTCCAAAAAATCCAAAACGGCGACCAGAAGGTAGCAAAATCCGGGCTTCATTTTCTCGGCGTTGAAACCAACAGGTGACATCACGGTTAGTTTACGCCTGAATCGAACCCAGGCCACTGCGTCAGAGACCAGCCCCTGCACATGGGTTGCCTGCTTAACGCGATGAGCTATGGGCGCTGGGCACTCAATAAACAAAATTATTTAATAAATACCAGCGCACCGGCCCAGATGTGGACTGGCCCTTCGGTCAAACGACCGAATGAAATAACGTTCAATCCGCCCATGGTCCTGTGGGTTTCAGGGTGGAGCTTCTGTGGATTAGGTTTGTTCTGGTGCATCCCACAATTGCTTGATCAGGTTGGGATCTGGGGGTTTTTGTAAGCCAGGTCAACTATTTTGAGCTTTTGAAGTTTTTGTGGTTTGCAGATCACATTAACCTGCTGCCATCAGGAAGAGCTGCTGGTGTACATGTTGGTGGGCGTCAAAGCAACATCAATATGAATTTTAACATCCGAGATTTCCCAGTAGAACTTTGCATTGTAACAAGCTGTTATCAATCAATGTTATTCACTTTATCTGACAGTGGTTTTAATGCTGTTGGCTGATCGCTGTATATTATGGGTCTCGGCAGATGTGGATGTAAACTGCTAATTCAATGGCTGGCAGAGACATACAACCACAAGGCGATAATTCTAGTTGAGCTACTGTTAATATAAAGATATTGATCAAAGCAGCTTTAAACACCTAATAAAATTTCAGTATAATGGGGAAAACACAAATTGTACATGGCTGGTTTGTGAAAATCTCAGATTAAAATGACTCATGTGGAGCTTAGATAGGAGCATACTCCTGTCTGTGTTTTTAGTCACTTTCTTTGCCTCTAATCACATAAATCTCCAAATGTAAACACATTCGGTAATGAGTTAACCGTGATATAACTGGAGGCACTCGTCCACAATAATGGATTAGCTCCTTAAACTCGGACTCATTTATTTTTCACCCACATACATCACTTCTAATCAATGGCGCGTCTTTGGCTGCAGCCCTCCTCCAGCAGCTCTGACAGTGCCACTGATTGTCTCACACTTTTAAACGTTTCAACTGTGAGCAGCTCTTTTACCCTCAAACTTCACGTATTGTTTAAAGTTACCATAGTTTAATATTATAGGCAGATTATTATGTGAGAAATTGAGTAGTGTCACCGTTAAAGGCCAGGGCTATCAGACTGACTGACATCAGATGAATGGCAATGTGCCAGCTCAACAGCAGATTTTAAACCTCAATAATTAAATACAAAGGCATTTTAAGGGCTGTGAGAATGGCTGAGGAACAGAGGCAGCCCACAGGAGAAGTGTAACAGCCATTCTGTCTCGAAAGCTTTTAGCCCTGCAGCTCTGCCAGCAAGTGGCTGCTACTCAGATGTACTGCACTGATAGAGTATAGATGGAAAACCCATATCCTTTATAGTTTGATATTATGTGGACCATAAGGTTCATGACTTATGACACTGATGCTTGAGGTTTAATAATCAGTTGCATTAAAAGTTTAACAAAGGTGCCTTTAGAACTCGTGCATTATGTTATGAGTGAAACTATTCTTTATGCCGAATTGTTTTATTATTTTTCTGCTGTGTCACGTTATATAAAGAGAATTTTGAGAGTGAGATGAGAGACGTCCAGTCCTAACGCCTCTTGCAGTATGTTTTGCTTTGGAGGTTGTAAACATCACAGTAAAGTCTGGTTGCATCTTCTATTCTTGTAGGATTCATGGAGCCAAAGAAGGTCTGACGCTCATGATCGCGTAACATCTCTCCAAATGTCTCAGTGCCACTTTCGGATTGATGGGATGACTACAAGACACACAGAAAATCTGCAAGTCCATGTCCTCACTGTCTCACCTCCTCGTCCTGCTGAACTGCCTGCTTGGCCTCTGCAATGATGCTCTCCAGTTCATGAAATCATCGCTCCATCAGCAGGTTCATGACACTGACACTTGAGGTTTAATAATCAGTTGCATTAAAAGTTGAACAAAGGTGTCTTTAGTACACATGCATTACGATGTGAGTGAAATTATCCTTTACGCGATATTCTATCATTATTTTTCTGCTTCATCGTGTTATATGAAAGTGATGCCTTTAGACTAGATGACAGATCTTTGGAGATTTTCAGCATCAAAGCTGAAAAATTTAAATCTTGGAGTCGTAATATAGATTACAAATTCCAACACAAAACGTAATTGAAGTTGTATCTACTCTCAGATGTATGTCGCTTTGGATTAAAGCATCTGCTAAATGAAACTGTAAATTTTTTTTATTATGTTTTACATTTTTTTTAATTAAAAGAGAACGTTTGAACATTTAGGTCTTCATTCTCGACCAATCATACAGTCAGTGCTGTGGGCGGGGCACTGTAGATAGAGATAGGCGGCTACATCAGAACCAAGCACATTCTTAAATATTTTATTTGGAGTTAACAAAACACCAACATTGATAATCAGAAAAACGCTAAATACCAGTCTGATAATAGGTCCACTCTTAAAAGACAATAGTGGGAGCCTGGGTAGATCTTAATAGTGAGCATCAGTAAGTGCTAATAAACCAGATATTTCCTTAAAAGCCAAAATTAAAGGATCCTAATTAAAAATGTTTATCCAATTAAAATGATTAAATGTACCACGTAGGTTTAACATCATTCCATTTCTGTTGAACTTCCTCTACGTGGATTTCTATAATCACTACACATCTATAATAACAGTAATATTATGTTAAATATTATGGGATTTTGGCGACACTTTTTACCTGAAAATATCATAAAATGGCAGCTAAGGAAGCACAGGAGCACATTTTCTGACCCTAACATGCAGCTTAATATTTTTTGGAAAGCTTTTCAGTCCCAGTATAAATGGGCAGACATCCGTATGGTTACACATATAAATACAAGTAAATGTGCTTTAATAGGTATAGTAAATCTGATTAAAGAGTAAATGGTTCAACCCATGAAATGAATCCTATCATCATTTTGTTTTTCACCTTGAATGTCATTTTGAAGGTTGTAGTTTCTGGTGGTGTTGAACTGTGCTTCCATACGCTTTGAGAAGTTTGATTTAATTTATCCCCACCATAAATGAGGAGTCTGACACCTTTGTGTGTTTCCTGTTCAGCTGAACTAACCACTGAATGAGACACACTTATTTGTAAAATAAGTAATACACTAACTGAATAACCTATTGGATTTTCCCTCACCTTGACATTTTGTTTCATCTCTTCTTTTATTTGAACTGTTGAGCAAATCAAGAATGTGGGTGGTGATGAGGTCTGGAACCAGGCTACATTTCTCCTACAATCAGTACCAAATTACACCACAGAGGCGAATATGTCTAACAAGAAATAAAGTTGAATAGTTCTTCTCCTGGAGCTTATTTGAATACCAAGGTGCCAATAAAACAGAAGTGCCACGAAACCACAGTTTTTCTCTCCCTCTCATTTCACTCCTCTCAATCTCACGAGTACTTAAAATGCATATAGAGAGTGAAGTGTTAATTAACCAATTTCTCATTAGGTGACAAAATAATTTCAAAAATTGCCATGAAATGACATTTCTTATTGCAATGAATCTCCAGTGTAAATGTTGCAGTGAAACAAAATCCCTATAAAGAGCACATGATTTATACAAGGTGCTATACAATCAGTGTTATACCATTAATGGAGCTGAACTTTGGCCAGTTGTTCAACTCTGAGCGTGAAGGTTCAAATGTACCTCGTGTCATATGAGGATTCTACATTAAACTATTAATGTCTCAGTGAAGCTCCCATAACCATGGCGACGCCATCTCCCCTCAACAATTTACTAAAGAACTGACCTGTCTATCCCACATGATGAAAGCATGAGCATGTGATGGGTTGTCTCTTCGCCATGGGTATTACCTGTTTCAAATGAGATTCATGACAAATCCCCCTACAAGAGGCCAGCCAATATGCTAGGTAATAGCATGTTTGGCAGTACTTATATGTCTCCATTAAAGACACAGGTCATATCCCACAATGTCAAAACCATTAAATAAAAGAATACAGCATGATGGTCGGCTGAAACTGAGAGCTGTTGCTGTTAATGCCGGCTCCGAATGAGGAAGGCAGTTTTTTTTTAAAAATGTAAATCTTGCACACTAAAGAAATGTGAAGACAAACTAAAAAGCTATGACAGGCCCTAATTAGAAAAATTTAAATCGTTAGAGGAGTAATGATGAATTTGCATAGTCTTGGCAGCTGCCAGTGGGTTTTCACGGCAACCGTTACTAGTTTAAGTGCCACTAGAGATCACTTCCTACGCTTTCAGTTTGGCCTATTAATATTAAATGCAATCACCTTGTCATACAGTTGGGACTTGCACCTTGATTTGAAATGGTTGTGATGTGACTGTGGTGTACCTTTTGCCGTTTCAAGTTAATACTGCAGGAAAATGCTTATCTAACCTACAAAAAAAAAGACTTACACTGCACAGTTGTGCTTAATTCTATATAATTTTGAGCTTTCGTGTGGATCTGTCAAAGCCAGTCCCACTGCACATTTATCATGCAGATAAGATCAAAGCCTGGACAGTCAACTACTTGCCTTAGATTCCTTTTTTTTTATTTTCCATAACAGTGGAGGCAACAGTGATTCGGTGTGAACTCACACAACTCCTTTGAATGCATAAACTGACCTTCTGCTAGATTAATGTCTTCCTCGGGACCTGCAGGCCTGGACTGAACATCATCTCTGCTCAAGGCTCATGTCTCAGCTCAGACCAGCCGACCACATCCCATCAGGGTGATTTCCACACCCATAGCTCTTATTCGACCAAGAAATATTTTAATGTTGCAACTAGAATTATTGTTGTTGGTATTCATTTATGTGTTGTCTTCCAGCGTCTGGTAAGAGTTATCTGACAAGCTGTTCGAAGTCAAAAGACAGTTAACATTAACAGACAAAGCAGCAAAACCTCATATTGCAATTACCAGAAAAAAACAAATGTTTCGATTTTTCCTTTGAAATATCATTTTAACCCTTAAGGATTGGTGACTTTGATCATTATGATATTCATGTTTTATTCGAGTAGACGTTATGAAGTGAAAAATCAACTGTACTAAACTTCACCGTGGCATCTACACTGATTACAGGCCTCCAAATGCCTCACTTTCTCTGATACTTAGAACAAATAAAAATCCATATTTAATGGATTTTTGTTTTTAAAAAAAAGTGAACATGGTCTGACTATATTTGATATTTGAGCATGAATTACATGCAGAAAGCTTCGGGCCGATTTCATCCTACAAAGAAAGGCAACAAAAGACAAGAAATATTCCAGCAGCATTCACCTCTAATGGTCACTGTTCCCAGAAATACTGCCCTGGATGTTTGCTTTAAGAGCTCTTTCTGGAAAAAAAAAACTGTGGTTATTTCAAGATCCCTTTGTGTTCGCATGCAGGCATCTGGAGTAGCTAAGAGAGCTGGGTAATGTGTGATTTTAGTTTTCTGTCCCTGTAAGCCAGCAGTGTTGAAGGAAATGCCCAGAATGCTGCAGAGATTGATGGAATCATCCAAACAGACTTTAGGTGGATCTTGGCTAATGGATTTGAGCAAACAGCTAAACAGGCTAGAATTAACAACTTAAAGAAAACGAGATGTATTATTAATTGTCTTTTATGGCAAGCAAATTTAAACAAGACATCATCAGATTTGTAAAAATAAGTACAAGAAGTGGAGTTGTTTTTAGCCAGAACTGGACTTGTTTTGTGCCTTTTGTAATTATCCATTAGCAGCCAAATCAGCCCAAAAAAAATGTGCTTCGTTAAAGGTCAATGGGGAGGGAAAAGCTGATTCATAAAGTAAGCTGTATTGTTTTTCATTCAGCATTTCTTCCTGGCATCTCCTTTCATTTCTCTAATGAAGCCCTCCGAAGAGGATATTAATAATGAATAAAGGAGTAAGATGTAATGCATAGCCTATTCCTGTCTTTGTTAAGCAAGAAAGCTGGTGCCAATTAAAATGAGAAGGAGCCTCTCCAGTGTTCAGTGGTTATAATCATACTAGTCGACGTCGTGGCAGCAGGATGGAGATTGACACATTTGTGAACAGTGACAAAGAGACCCTGGGAGCCAACAACATGCAGCTCTCCTCTCTCAAGACTGTGGATTGTTGCCACAAAAATCAATATTCCAGCTTCATTCAATTAGAGCAGGTACCTCAGTGACACCCATTGCAATGACTGATGCACTGCTGGGACAGTCACTTTTAGAGGATTTACTGGAAGAAGCCAGAAGGCAACTCCACCGTCAAACTTTTAATGCGTATCGAAGGTGAACGTGTCTGATTATCCAGTGTGGGAGTAAAGAGCCGCTGATGGTGCAGCGCAATGAGCAACACAGAGATTTAAATATGGACGTGTAATATACTGCAGTTGGTGAAATGAAGAACTTGGAAGGAAAAAAATTATAATCCACACATTGATCCGTGGGGTAGAAAGAAGCACATCCGCGTATACACATAAAGCCACGAACAGGAGCGCCCAGACGCACACACTTCAGGACGTGCACTTATGCAAAGCTGCTTTCCACAGTCCACCATACAGAGCCGTGGAGCCCAGCTCATCTGTGCGCGACATTCAATATTATACAGCAACAAGAAAATGCATTTTTTGGACAATAAGCTTCAAAACACAGCAGTAATGTGACAGTATTCACATGCAAAAGGCTCAAGGAGGGAGCAACCGATAAACTCCTAATTAAGTAATTCCGATTTTGTTCAATCAAACCTCAAATTCAGCAGTTTGTGTTACTTTCTTGTCTTACTACAGGCAGAGGCGGATGTGCGCATTCAATTTAATTAAAAACGAGGGATCGTTACTTACCCAAACTTACGAGGTGAAACAGATAAACTCCCCACAGATCCATCTCTGTCCGGAGCGAGGATTTCAGGTTATGCGTCGGAGCTGCTACAGCGAGATAATTACAGTGTAAGAACTGGATATCCTGTTATGCATTTGTAGAACATTGTTTGCGCAGAGCGAGAACAGTCTCTTGAAAGAAAGAAATAAAGAAAAAAAATCCTTCTTTGAGCTAGTTTGCTGCTGTCTTTTCTATCTTAGGATCCCATCAGTTTCTTCCAAGACGCTTTTGCGCAAAGGCACAGCCATGTGTGGTGCGGTGAGGGGAAGTTGTCCTGTGCGCCGTACGGTCCTGGATGGTGAGACAGAGCCTTCTGTTGCGCGTCGAGATGGTCGCACAAGTCTTTGAGTCCGCTGCTGGAGAGATGCCGGGAAGAACCACTGGCAGGAAGGGAGGGAGAGACTGAGGACTGTGTGTGCAGGAATGGACATCAACCAGTCTGTTTACATGGTCAGGGCTCAGCAATAAAGAGTGGCACAATAATATATCATTATTTGTTGTTGCTACAGTGTGCTTATGGTGGGTAATAGTAATCTGCTCTGTGGGACTGTGGTATGGTTCTTAAAGTATTTGTATTCATATGTTTTAGCCTACATTTTCTATAATGTCACTTTAAATACCCGAAATAATTTCAGCTTCATGCCATATTTGAATTTCATGGGTATTTGCAAGATAAAGGCTTGCCTTTTTATTAGTATTCCTGACATTTATTCCCTTGTCCTCTATCATCACCTCAAGGTCTAGCATGTTACCTTATATAATATAAAATATGAGTTTATATTGCAAAGACTTTAAAAAAAAGCTTTAAAAGAAAACTGAGTTGAGGATAGAGTTGAAAATCTTCAGTGCTGATCATACATGTGCATACACTGAAGGTGTATTTCCATGTAAAGATATTTGATTCTGAGTCCACAAAATGTTCAATCCTCTAAAAACGGTGCAGACAAAGGTCTTACAAGGCTCCCAGCAAATTAAATAAATGATTATTAACAATATGAGATAAGGTAGAATTCTCGGAGGAGGCAGATTTGGGACATTCTCAACCAGAAACCTATTTCATTTTATGTTTCCCTGTACAAAGTCTGAGCGCTCATAGTCTAAATCCATGTCGACAGTGCACCTCTAATTGGTCATACAATAAAACACACACAGACAGGCAGTCCCTTCTAGTGTATTTCTTCCCCGGTCAGATAGCTTTAGGTGGTGAGCCATCTAAATTGGCCATATTTGCTCTCAGCAAATTTTTAATGATAAGAATGACTGTATTTCTGAGGTTAGGAGGGTTAGGACAGACTGTCCGAAGGTGGAACTTTTCATTTTGGATGAAGGTATCGTGTTTTTGTCTGAAACAGTAAAAGGTTTTCTCTTTGTTTCACACTGAGGCAAAACACTCTGCCCTCATACAGGGAGATGGATCCAGCTTCTGGTCACAACCAGAGCTCTGCTGCTCAATTTTCAGTCCTGTTCACTGTTTTGAAACAGGCAGCTATTGATTCTTCAGCGTTAAGCATTCAACTTTAACACTATCTGTTCATTTTCTGTTCAGAATCCCTTTTCGTTCGAAGAGAACATCAGTAGACCAGGATGTGCATTTAGAGTTTGTTGACTCATCCCTTTAGTGCATCTCCGAAACGGAAACAACAAATGGAGTTTCCAGATGATCCAAGCAAACAAAGCTGGTGAGGAGCAGATAACAAAGGGTCACCATGTTGGATCAGCCAGACTCAGTGTGTGTGCTTTACTGTATGTGTGTGTGCACGTGTCTGTTTCGGTAAAGCAACCCGAGGGTCCAGAAGGATGATCCAGCTGTGTGCCAAAGACAGAATGAAGACCTCAGAAGAGCCGTTTCAGCCTGTTAGTATTATCTTTGCTGCCATTCATGGCCGCTGCACTATAGTGCTTCAGCGAACTTACATGAGCTGGCAACATTAATTCAAGCTTTTTCAGAGCCTCATTTGTTGCAAGTTTATGTTTTATTTTTTGCTGAGGCCTCACATTGGAAAAACTGTAACTGTAAAATGTCTTTACGCCTCAACGATTGTAATTTTAACTCCCTAACAAGCTTGCAGTGAGAATATTTGGAACAATACATTAACATCTCTATTGGGACTTGAAGTACTTAAACACGGGGAGATGGACTCAGAAACTGCTTTATGAATCTTTAAAGAGCAACTCGGTGCCACAGGGACCTGTTGGTAAAGCACATATTTGCAATGTGCATGTGCATTTGTAATTCAAATCAACATTACATTTTGCAAGAATGGAAAAGCCCATCGATGGCTTGGATTAGAGAGAAAATGTTTATTTTCACTAAACCATTAAAGTCTTTGGCTGCTTCCCAGTGGATGATGGGAGCAGAGGGGTTTGACTTTGTTATCCGCAAATTAAGAAATGCTGATGTAACGTGATCCGAATCACCTCAGCTGTGGTATATCAGTCATCACCCTGCTGCTCAACATTATTTTGTCCTACAGTTGCTGTCAGTAGGTCTCCTCCTTCTCCAGCAGTCCTTCAGTATGGAGATGAGGTGTTGTTTAAACGTGGGAGATGGACAGCTCTCAGTTCTTGCTTCAGGCAAAGTCACATTGATTTCCTATCTTTGTGAGCTGAAGCAGTGAGGACACAACATTAATGAGGGATTAGTTATTGTACCCTTAATCACTGCAGTGTCAAAGCCTCAGAACAGGGTGATGAAGAGGGGCTTTGTCAATATTTGTAGGAGCCATGTAAGACTTACACCCACTGCCAACTTCTCTGCACGACAAACTAAAGCAGTGGCCTCGCTTCCTTTTACTTCGAAGTAGAGTGCCCCTTTTGTTGCATATCTTTTATTTAGTTTGGGTGTTTTGGGAGGATTTGTTTGGGTTGCTGTTATGTATTTTTATTTTATGTCACCTGAGGTTCAGCAGAGCCAGGGATTGTTTGTGTGTAAGCTATATCAGTGATTTATAATGCACAAAATAAAATATAAAAGGACTTTACCCGCCATTAATGTTATTTTATACATCTGACCTATAACATATCATGCTGTTAATTGATCAGATGTAAACTGTAGTGGTATATCTCTTGAGAAAACTGCATGAAATTCTTGTAAACTGTGACAGTGAGCCACAATACCACAGCTAACGCAACTAACTGGAATTGCAATGTTATTTACACCTTGACTTTTCTTAATGCACTCTCCCAGTAGACCACATTGTTGTGGTTTCCCCAGCTAGTCCTGCCAGTAGTCAACATATCATGAAGCTTCTAACAGCACCTGTGTCACTAGAACTTGGACTTTGTTGTACCACTTTCTGGTGTGACTAAATCAGAATCCGATTTATTGCCAAGTAGGTTTTAACACACATGATGACTTGGTGCATTACAGTAAAGTAGAGAATTAAAGAAAGCAAGTGTAGTGAATCAGAATCAGAATCAGAATCACTTTATTCATCCCCGAAGGGAAATTCAGTTGTCAGGGTTCTTATCTGTTTAATTTTGAATTGAATAGCCTGACTGCTGATGGCAAGAAAGATTTCCTAAATCTTTCGGTCTTGCAGCGCAGGGATAGGAGCCGTTCACTGATGTTTCGTTGTTCATTGAGGCAGATGTGAAGTGGATGATCCATGTTTGTCAGAATGGCCTCCATCTTGTTCAGTGCCTGTCTCTCCACCTCATCCTCCAATGTCTTCAATCCGATTCCTGGGAATTTAGAGTAATAAAAAAATGAATAGATATACTAAAAATATACAGAAACGTGCATTCACCTGAGAATGTACAACACATCACATATATACCCCCCAAACTGTTAAAGCTGCAAGTTCTCCTGTTTTAATATTTGTACAAAACAGGACCGTCTGAGAGATGTCAGTCAAATAGTCTGCAGACACCTACGCAAACCTGAGAGGAGGTCGAAGGAGGTGATATCAGCTGTGTCATGGATGTTTGTCTTTAAAAACTAGCTTTGCTTTTAATATCTGTTCTTCCTTAGAGCTACTAGTTTGCTTTTAATTTGTTGGCAGTTGTCTCGACTGTTTCTGTTCTTTCCTTATTACCATAATTTGACATATCAGGCGTAGCTGTCCATCAGACAAAACCATGAGTTGCCATTTAATCTCTGCACTATGGTAAACAAGTTGAACACATTTAAACATTTCCCGTACTAGAAAAACTATCACAGTGAGTAAAAAGCTTTAATTTCAATGCTGTTTCTTTGCTGTCCAAGTTGAGAAGATGCTATTAAGAGGGGGTGCTTCATGTTACACTCTGCCTGTTGTCAATCAACAGACGTTCACTGGAGGGAATGGAAAGTCCCTGAAAAGCATGTCAACTCGCAAATGATATTCTTTGATCCATGCCGTCATATGGGAGTCGTTTATTTATGGCCACGACAGACAAACGCAAGTAAATAACTACACAGCTCTCCTTTAGGAAGGAAGGTGGGTTAGAGGTGGAGGCAGGAGTTCACATTGTGGCGAGCAGTAGTGAGCCCGGCGGCATGTGTTCAAGGACTTCATTCTACACCTCCAAACATTCACAGAGTTGACTAAGCAGCAGCCAGTGCATGCTCACTGCTCCCAGGATAATGACGTCATGTCTATACTTGATTGCAAACAGAGTAGTAGTTGTTCTGTGTGGACCCCTGGAACACTTCCTCTCTCTTTCTCCCCTTTTCTTACAGCTCAGTGGGTTAATGAGGGACAGACTTAAATATCTTAGACTTTCTTTTAATTGCCAGAATTGTCCCATTTTTTTAATATTTGAAGCAGCTCCGCAGGATTTAATAAAGCTTAAATTCCTGCAAGGACCAGCAATATCCATCTCTTTTAAAAGTCAGGGCAGGAAATGTACCTTGACATCCAGTGTTTGACAAAGAGGGACTCTAGTATTTGTCAAACATGCAAGAAGTTTAGGTCTATGTGGTGACAGTGATCTCAGAAGGGGCGTTTCGTAGCCAGTGTCATGCCAAATAGAGCAACGCTCAATTGGTGCCAGACTGCATGGCGGGCATTCGCACAGACGGTGACTCCGTTACCTCTCACCCAGCAGATGGTGTGTCTCATGCATACTGTGTGGAGGGTTATGTTACTGCTCTGCGGATGCCTGGTTGTGTCTTAAATCTGATTTGGACCACACAGGCGCAAACATACGCGCACATACATGCATATAACAACATACACATGCAGAGGAAAGAGGGGCGCTATTGATTCAATTAGGCGGTACACGTTGTAAAGATAACAGATTTCTAAAGGGAAGCTCAGTAAAGATTGTGGGCACATTATGCAACATCAACACAGTCACAAAAGTGTTTTTCTCCCCACCATCCTTTCTCTTTTTGCCAGCTGAGTATAGGTTATGTATGTATCTGCAGTGTGTTCTGGTCTTTTAAACACCTTCTTTTGTCTTTCACCTCAGGGTTCAGCCATTATCACTCATTTAATTAAAGATTAGTAGAGCAAAAAGATCATGTTACACTGGCTTGACAGATTCATGAATTCTTTCTTTTTTCAGTGGAGAGCCATCTATCTCTGAGGAAGGTTTAAGGGGGTGATAAGGTTATCCAAGAACATCTATCACTGATTTCCTGACACTCCTGGTGGCCAAAAATAATCAGATGGCACCTGGATCAACAGCTCTGTGTTTCCCGTTCCATAACTCATCTCCTGGGATTTTGAGAATGTGAACACACAAGCCAGAATATGTGGGTGAGTGCAAGAGTGTGAGCAGATTTTTGTGTTTTTATAAATGGCTATTTGGTCTTTTTTCCTGACGTTTCAATGAAAATTTATGCTGCTAGCCACACGTCTTTTAAGCGTGAGGTATTCAGCAGATGTTCGTGGGAAGAGATGCTGCTTTTGAAAACCAGTTTGAACTACAGCCTCCTGAAGCTGAAATATTTGCAACTTTTAGAACTCTGTACTCTAAATGCTCAAATCATAATCATTTCTTTTGCTTTTGGGAATGCCCACCATCAAAATTCTATAATTACTCAAACAAAATCAACCTAGAAATGTGTGAAATCAATTACACAAAGTACTTATATTGAAAAGCAGTTTTGTAGATAAAAATCATGTTTGGATTTTAGTCCGTAAACAAATTATATGTAATTTAGTATGGTTCATGCAAGTCATTTTCTGCTTATTGTTATGTGAAAAAGTCGTCTTTTTCTCTCTTTGTACACCCTAACATCCCGTCCTTTACTCTCCAAGAAATTAAAAACATTGTGTGTGATACAATACAATTGTACACCACAAAAGAAAGGTTTTGACCCTTGTTAACAAAGAAAATGTAATATAATAAAAACTGAGAAATAAACAAGTCTGAAGGCAGATATCTTTAATTTAAACAAAGGAGGAAGATGGATTTTAATCTGCGGGAAAGAGCGGTCAACCTTATGTAAGTGATTTGTGTGTGTTCCTGGAACTCGGGTTAGTTTATCTCCTGTTTCTGTTCAGCAGCAATTCAGACTGTAAAACAGCTCCCTGCATTAAAACATGACAGGAGGCTGCATTAGCGGAGAAGGGCACTGGTGAGACAATTAAATACAATCCAGTAAGCTGATCTAGATGAACAGATTAATTTAGCGGATCTCAAAGACTGAAACAATCAGTATCGACATAAACCTCAGCCTCATTCTTTGTTTACATCCACTGCAACAGTTGTTTTACAGAGAGACAATTTGTGGCAAAGGATGTAAATAGTTTTGTAATAATAATATATTCTTAACAATATACAATATGCATTAATCAATCATGTATTAATTGGTAATATGATTTGAGCACTCATTTCTTTTTAGTTGTCTTTTTTTAGCTGATCTTGGTTTGCTGTCAATACTTGAACTCTGGTTGGAAGTCATGAAGCGTCACAGAAGTATTTGTCATGACGGCCCTTTATGAATTAAACCTCACAAAGCTCACTGGTTGCAGACAATGAATTGCCAGTAGTTGATATGATTGGATCACTACAGCATTAAATAACTAGAAAAGCACTCAGAGAGTGCAGTGGTCCCCCAACGCTGCTCAGTTCACTAAAATGTCATCATTTAGACATACTAAACGATGACATTTTTACCCCATTGTTGACGACATAAGAAACTATGGCATTTTGTGACATTTTGGACGACATACTAAACTATGGCATTTTTACCCCATTGTTGACGACATAAGAAACTATGACGTTGTCACATTTTGGACGACATACTAAACTATGACATTTTTACCTCATTGTTGACGACATAAGAAACTATGACGTTGTTGTCACATTTTGGACGACATACTCAACTATGATGTTTTTTCATATTTTGGACGACATACAAAACTATGAAGTTTTACTGATATTTTGCACGACATACGAAACTATAACGCTGTTGTCACATTTTGGACGACATACTAAACTGTTACGTTTTGTTCATATTTTGGACGACATATTAAACTGTGATGTTTTTATCATATTTTGGACGACATACTAAACTATGACATCTTGTCTCATTTTGGATGACATACTAAACTGTGATGTTTCTATCATATTTTTGACAACATACAAAACTGTGACGTTTTGTTCATATTACAGACGACATAATAAACTATGATGTTTTGGTCATATTTTGGACGACATGCGAAACTATGACATTTTGGTCATATTTTGGACGACATAATAAGCTATGACATTTTGGTCATATTTTGGACGACATACAAAACTGTGATGTTTTGTTCATATTTTGGACAACATACTAAACTATGACGTTTTTGTCATAATTTGGACGACATACAAAACTGTGATGTTTTACTAATATTTTGGACGACATACTAAACTATCACGTTTTTGTCATATTTTGGACGACATACAAAACTGTGACGTTTTGTTCATATTTTGGATGACTTAGTAGCTATGACGTTTTTATCATATTTTGGACAACATACTAAACTATGACGTTTTGTCATATTTTGGACGACATACTAAACGATGACATTTTCTGTCATATTTTTAATGACATACAAAACTGGGACGTTTTGTTCATATTTTGGACAACATACTAAACTATGATATTTTTGTCATATTTTGGACGACATACTAAACTATGATGTTTTGTCATATTTTGGATGACATACTAAACTATGACGTTTTTATCATATTTTGGATGACATACAAAACTGTGACGTTTTACTGATATTTTGGACGACATACTAAACTATGACATCTTGTCTCATTTTGGATGACATACTAAACTGTGATGTTTCTATCATATTTTTGACAACAGACAAAACTGTGACGTTTTGTTCATATTACAGACGACATAATAAACTATGATGTTTTGGTCATATTTTGGACGACATGCTAAACTATGACATTTTGGTCATATTTTGGACGACATAATAAGCTATGACATTTTGGTCATATTTTGGACGACATACAAAACTGATGTTTTACTGATATTTTGGACGACATACGAAACTATGACGTTTTTGTCATATTTTGGAGGACATACTGAACTATGACGTTTTTGTCTTATTTTGGACGACATACAGAACTTTGACGTTTTGTTCATATTTTGGACGACATACTAAACTATGACGTTTTTGTCATAATTTGGACGACATACAAAACTGTGATGTTTTACTGATATTTTGGACGACATACTAAACTATGACGTTTTTGTCATATTTTGGACGACATACAAAACTGTGACGTTTTGTTCATATTTTGGATGACATAGTAGCTATGACGTTTTGTTCATATTTTGGACAACATACTAAACTATGACATTTTCTGTCATATTTTTAATGACATACAAAACTGGGACGTTTTGTTCATATTTTGGACAACATACTAAACTATGACATTTTTGTCATATTTTGGACGACATACTAAACTATGATGTTTTGTCATATTTTGGATGACATACTAGACTATGACGTTTCGTTCACATTTTGGATGACATACTAAACTATGGCATTTTTGTCATATATTGGACGACATACTAAGCTATGAAGTTTTGGTCATATTTTGGACAATATACAAAACTGTGACGTTTTACTGATATTTTGGATGACATACTATGACGTTTTGTCATATTTTTGACGACATACTAAACTATGACGTTGTTGTGACATTTTGGACGACATACTAAACTATGACATTTTTGTCATATTTTGGACGACATACTAAACTATGATGTTTTGTCATATTTTGGATGACATACTAAACTATGACGTTTTTATCATATTTTGGATGACATACAAAACTGTGACGTTTTACTGATATTTTGGACGACATACTAAACTATGACATTTGTTTATATTTTGGACGACATACTAAACTATGATGTTTTGTTCATATTTTGGACAACATACTAAACTATGACGTTTTTGTCATATTTTGGACAACATACTAAACTATGATGTTTTGTCATATTTTGGATGACATACTAGACTATGACGTTTCGTTCACATTTTGGACGACATACTAAACTATGACATTTTTGTCATATATTGGACGACATACTAAACTATGAAGTTTTGGTCATATATTGGACGACATACTAAAGTATGATGTTTTGGTCATATTTTGGACAATATACAAAACTGTGACGTTTTACTGATATTTTGGATGACATACTATGAAGTTTTGTCATATTTTTGACGACATACTAAACTATGACGTTTTGGTCATATTTTGGACGACATACTAAACTATGACGTTTTTATCACATTTTGGTCGACATACAAAACTGTGACGTTTTGTTCATATTGTGGATGACTTACTAAACTATGATGTTTTGGTCATATTTTGGACGACATACTAAACTATGACGTTTTGTCGTATTTTGGACAACATACAAAACTATGACGTTTTTTCATATCATGGACGACATACGAAACTATGATGTTTTGTTCATATTTTGGACGACATACTAAACTATGACGTTGCTGTGACATTTTGGACGACATACTAAACTATGACATTTTTGTCATATTTTGGACGACATACTAAACTATGATGTTTTGTCATATTTTGGATGACATACTAAACTATGACGTTTTTATCATATTTTGGATGACATACAAAACTGTGACGTTTTACTGATATTTTGGACGACATACTAAACTATGACATTTGTTTATATTTTGGACGACATACTAAACTATGATGTTTTGTTCATATTTTGGACAACATACTAAACTATGACGTTTTTGTCATATTTTGGACAACATACTAAACTATGATGTTTTGTCATATTTTGGATGACATACTAGACTATGACGTTTCGTTCACATTTTGGACGACATACTAAACTATGACATTTTTGTCATATATTGGACGACATACTAAACTATGAAGTTTTGGTCATATATTGGACGACATACTAAAGTATGATGTTTTGGTCATATTTTGGACAATATACAAAACTGTGACGTTTTACTGATATTTTGGATGACATACTATGAAGTTTTGTCATATTTTTGACGACATACTAAACTATGACGTTTTGGTCATATTTTGGACGACATACTAAACTATGACGTTTTTATCACATTTTGGTCGACATACAAAACTGTGACGTTTTGTTCATATTGTGGATGACTTACTAAACTATGATGTTTTGGTCATATTTTGGACGACATACTAAACTATGACGTTTTGTCGTATTTTGGACAACATACAAAACTATGACGTTTTTTCATATCATGGACGACATACGAAACTATGATGTTTTGTTCATATTTTGGACGACATACTAAACTGTGACGTTTTGTTGATATTTTGGATGACATAGTAGCTATGACGTTTTTATCATATTTTGGACAACATACTAAACTATGACGTTTTGTCATATTTTATACGACATACTAAAAGATGACATTTTCTGTCATATTTTTAATGACATACAAAACTGGGACGTTTTGTTCATATTTTGGACAACATGCTAAACTATGACATTTTTGTCATATTTTGGACGACATACTAAACTATGACGTTTTGTTCATATTTCGGACGATATACTAAACTATGACGTTTTGGTCATATTTTGGACGACATACTAAGCTATGACGTTTTTTCATATTTTGGATGACATATGAAACTATGACATTTTATTCATATTTTGGATGACATACTAAACTATAACGTTTTTATCGTATTTTAGACGACATACTAAACTATGACATCTTTGTCATATTTTGGACAACATACTAAACTATGACATTTTTGTCATATTTTGGACGACATACTAAACTATGATGTTTTGTCATATTTTGGATGACATACTAGACTATGACGTTTTGTTCATATTTTGGACGACATACTAAACTATGACGTTTCGTTCACATTTTGGACGACATACTAAACTATGGCATTTTTGTCATATATTGGACGACATACTAAACTATGAAGTTTTGGTCATATTTTGGACAATATACAAAACTGTGACGTTTTACTGATATTTTGGATGACATACTATGACGTTTTGTCATATTTTTGACGACATACTAAACTATGACGTTGTTGTGACATTTTGGACGACATACTAAACTATGACATTTTTGTCACATTTTGGATGACATACTAAACTATGACGTTTTTATCACATTTTGGTCGACATACAAAACTGTGACGTTTTGTTCATATTGTGGACGACTTACTAAACTGTGATGTTTTGTTCATATTTTGGACGACAAACTAAACTATGATGTTTTGTTCATATTTTGGATGACATAGTAGCTATGACGTTTTTATCATATTTTGGACAACATACTAAACTATGACGTTTTGTCATATTTTGGACGACATACTAAACGATGACATTTTCTGTCATATTTTTAATGACATACAAAACTGGGACGTTTTGTTCATATTTTGGACAACATGCTAAACTATGACATTTTTGTCATATTTTGGACGACATACGAAACTATGATGTTTTGTTCGTATTTTGGACGACATACTAAACTATGACGTTTTGTTCATATTTTGGATGACATAGTAGCTATGACGTTTTTTTCATATTTCGGACGACATACTAAACTATGACGTTTTGTTTATATTTTGGACGACATACTAAGCTATGACGTTTTTTCATATTTTGGATGACATATGAAACTATGACATTTCATTCATATTTTGGATGACATACTAAACTATAACGTTTTTATCGTATTTTGGACGACATACTAAACTATGACGTTTTGTCATATTTTGGGCGACATACTAAAGTATGATGTTTTGGCACATTTTGGTCCACATACTAAACTATGACATTTTGATCACATATTGGAAAACATACTCAACTCTGACATTTTTGTCTAATTTGTTTCTTGGGCCCTGTTGTTGGATTTATTCAGAAGGTAAGTGGTGAGGAAGACAGGTAAGACTTGCAGTAAAAGGCCATGAGCTGGAATCGAACCTGCGTCTCCAAAACAGTCATGTTTGATCATTCACCTTCTCAACCAGTTGAGCTACGTGGCCACCTTATTTGTTCTTTTCACGCGACATACTAAACTATGACGTTTTTGTCACATTTTGGATGACATGAAATCATCATGTTGTTGTCGTCATATTTTGGACGAAAGACTAAACTATGACGTTTTGTCATATTTTGGGCAACATACTAAACTGTGATGTTTTGGCACATTTTGGGCCACATTCTAAACTATGACATTTTGATCACATACTAAGCTATGACATTTTTGTCTAATTTGTTTTTTGGGCCCTGATGTTGGATTTATTCAGTAGATATGTGGTGAGGAAGACAGGTAAGACTTGCAGTAAATGGCCATGAGCTGGAGTCGAACCTGCGTCTCCAACACAGTCGTGTTTATTAATCATCTTCTCAATCAGTTGAGCTACGTGGCCACCTTACTAGCTCTTCTCGGATGACATACTAAACTATGACGTTTTTGTCACATTTTTGGATGACATGAAATCATCATGTTGTTGTCATATTTTGGACGACAGACTAAACTATGACATTTTGGTCACATTTTGGATGACATACTAAACTATGACATTTTTATCATATTTTGGACGACATACTAAACTATGACGTTTTGTCATATTTTGGGCGACATACTAAACTATGACCTTTGACTGATATTCTGGACGAAATATTGAACAATGACGTTTCACTGATATTTTGGACGACATACCAAACTATGACCTTTTTGTCACATTTTGAACCACATACTAAACTATGACATTTTTGTCTAATTTTTTTTTGGGCCCTGTTGTTCGATTTATTCAGAAGGTAAGTGGTGAGGAAGACAGGTAAGACTTGCAGTAAATGGCCATGAGCTGGAATCGAACCTGTGTCTCCAAAACAGTCACATTTATCAATCATCTTCTTAACCAGTTGAGCTACCTGGCCACCTTACCAGATCTTCTTGGACGACATACTAAACTATGATGTTTTTGTCACATTTGGATGACATGAAATCATCATGTTGTTGTCATATTTTGGACGACAGACTAAACTATGATGTTTTATCATATTTTGGACGACATACTAAACTATGACGTTTTGTCATATTTTGGGCGACATACTAAACTATGACCTTTGACTGATATTCTGGACGAAATATTGAACGATGATATTTTACTGATATTTTGGACAACATACCAAACTATAACCTTTTTGTCACACATACTAAACTATGACATTTTGATCACATATTGGAAAACATACTCAACTATGACATTTTTCTCTAATTTGTTTTTTGGGCCCTGTTGTTGGATTTATTCAGAAGATAAGTGGTGAGGAAGACAGGTAAGACTTGCAGTAAATGGCCATGAGCTGGAATCGAACCTGCGTCTCCAAAACAGTCACGTTTATCATTCACCTTCTCAACCAGTTGAGCTACCTGGCCACCGTACCAGCTTTTCTTGGATGACATACTAAACTATGACATTTTCTGTCATATTTTGGATGACATTCAAAACTGTGACGTTTTACTGATACTTTGGAAGACATACTAAACTATGACGTTTTGGTCATATTTTGGACGACATACAAAACTGCGACGTTTTACTAATATTTTGGATGACATACGAAATTATGACGTTTTGGTCATATTTTGGACAATATACAAAACTGTGATGTTTTACTGATATTTTGGACGACAGACTAAACTATGAGGTTTTGTCATATTTTGGACAACATACTAAACTATGACGTTGTTGTCACATTTTGGAGTAGTCTGAAATGTTTGCTCGGTTAGCGTCCCACATGTTCTTTGGATCAGCTGAAGCTAACTCTCTCCAATTTCTGGATCTGTTGAGTTGCTTGTTAAAATATATTGCTGGAGGTGCTGAAGCTCAGAAAGTCTGAGTCATTTGTTCAAAATCAGCTCATTCTCAAGTCTTGTCTGAACTGTCCTTTTTGTTTGAACTTTCCCTAAACTTAGGAGTTAATGACAGAACAGCACATCCAGACTTAGTCTCATTTATGTAGAGATTAAACTTCAGTGTCATTCATTGATGTTAAAGTGCAGTTTTTTACATGTTTGTTGCACAAGCTCCCGACCAAACCAGTCCAGGTGGAAGATGATGTGAAGAGAAGCTCCAGAGGATGAATATCACACATTTACGTTGGAAATAAATGTCCTTTTATTAGACATTGTCATGCAATAGTTGGATTTCCCTTTAATGATGATCAAATCTTTGTTGAGCGTTTTGTTGATGTTGGTTTCAAAATGTTTTTTTGACACTCGGCCCCAAAGATTAAAACCTTTTATGGCTCACAAGCTGCAACAATTCATACATTATCAACTATCTTTCTGACTAAACTAAGATGAAAAGTGAAAAACTGTCTGATTCCTGCATCATGAACGTAAATAATTTTGGTTTTTATGACAGTAAACTGAATATTTTGGGGTTTGACATTTTATAAACCAAAACAAGAAATGAATTACTGGAGAAAACAATCAACAGATTAATGGACAAAGAAAATGTATTTTCCAACATATATGTCTGAATTACTTCAACATTACAAGACACATACAATTTAAATTCAATTTTATTTATATAACACCAATTACAGGTCAAATTGTCTCAAGACACTTTATTTTTATACTTTTTGTAGTATTTAAAATATGACAAAGTAAGAAAGTTAAACTTCTTGACTAATCCGATTTATTATTTGGTTTTAAAGAGAATAATCAACAATTAAAATAACTTTCTCCACTAAAACTTATAAACATGAGGTCAAATAGAAGGAACAGTTTTAAATCCTGCAGTCCCACCACGACAAGAATAAAATTTCTCAACAAAAACTAAATCTGCTCGTGGATTCCATTAAAGTCCTAATAAATGATAATAAAGTGTGATGCTAAAGGTTTGTGGTGCTAAAAATCTCAAAGTAAAGATATCAAGTTGAACATCTGGATGGAGGTTGATACAAGTTGACCTCCCTTCATTTCTCTGGAGCCAACTCCATGGATTTTAGGGATGCTGGTTAAAGACCTGCTCTTCTAGTCGTCTTCCTTCTAGTCGCTGTAAAAGTCACTCCATCCTCGCCGACTTCAACACCTCTTCATGACAAATTCTTCTGCCTCCGACCTGGCGGAAACTCGAGAAACTCGGGAAACCTGTCGAGACTCGGATTTTCGAAAAACTCATTGGGTGGGGGAAGGTGGGTGGTGGGTGGTGGGCGGTGGGGGAGTTAATGGGGGCAGTGGGGGAAGGTGGGGGGGGTAGAGGGTGGAGGCCGCCACCCACCTCCCCTCGTACTCTCCGCCCTGACTCCACCCAAACTCCACCTTGGCTCCACACGTGGTGACTTGGAAACTACAATGTCAAAGGGACGACGAAATTATATTTCTTTTATTTACCTTTAGAGCTGCAGGTCGCTGGTTTAAGACCAGACCCTTTTTTGAAAAACTTAGACAAAGACAAATGGAAATGCCAGTGGTGGGTCTTGAACCTACTACCTTCGGCTTGGTGGGTTCGCTTCTTACCCCCTGAGCTACTCACTCAGATACAAATACCTATTTTTTTGCACATTTATCATCGATTTTTTGTCGTTTTCAAAGGTTTTTTTTTTTTTTTTTTTTTACTTGAGTCTCGACTCAACTGTTTTTCTCAGGAGGTTGGACTTCAGCCTTTGTGCTGGAGGGTTGAACCCTAAGTTCCAAGACTTTCCAAAGCCTCCAGACCTCCCGAGTCCTCAGGACCTGAGCTTTCACACAGTCTGAGGGCTGAAGTTTTTTAAGTCCCACAGTAGATCTCTGCTAATTTGAACCTTTTGACAGTCTGAGGACTGAAATCTTGAAAGTTCTTGAGTAGTTCTCTGTTAGTTTGAACCTTCAGACAGTCTGAGGACTGAAATCTTGAAAGTTCTTGAGTAGTTCCCTGTTAGTTTGAACCTTCAGACAGTCTGAGGACTGAAATCTTGAAAGTTTCTCAGCACTTTTCTGTTAGTTTGAAATTTCTGGTTAACTGAAGCCTTAAAACTTGTGACCATGAGTCTTGATTTCACATTTAGACCATCCATCTGAGTTCTTCTCAGACCTTCAGCTGTGGGTTCTTTAGAAATCCTGAACAAACTTTGATTCTCTTCACTGAACAGTAAAGTTTGTGGAGATCAGAAAGTGACTTCAACTGAATGGACTTGCTTATACAACAATTGCTTCCATTCAACCATACGCTCACACATTCTCACTCTGGGGTGGACGGAAGCGGGGCTGCCAATCCGCGCCTACGGCCCCTCCGACCACCACCAACATACACCAGTGAAGAGCACTGGAGGCAAGGTGGGTTAAAGGCATTATGGAGGATGGTTTTTTTGTTTAATTTGTCTGATTCACATAAAATGAATATACTGACCTTTAGTGGACTTGTATGTATGGTCTCTAAAAGAATAAAAAATAAAAAAAATAATAACTGTGGACGTGGCAGGACCTGAAAAACGTCAGCCAATCAATGTGCTCGGACCGAGGCGTTTGGTTTGCTCCCTTTCCTGTCAATCAAAAATCTTCCGGCTCAGGCCTAGTTACGTAGATTACGTATGCCTTGGACTTACGTGTTTTCTGTATGTGTTGCTTTGGTATAGCTTCGTAGTTAGCTGGCGACTTGTTTTGCTCATCTTTATTTACATGACGGCAGATAAAGATCCAGGGGGACCCAGCCGTAAAAGACAACTTCACGAGTGCTACGCAAGTTTGTGGAGGGGGGCGTTTCTTTGTAAATGTTAAGAGGGGGGTGAGGGAGAGGTTGTATGTGCACATGCACATGCTACGTTCAAAGTCTTAGGAAATTAAATCTCCTCTAATGCCTTTAAGTGTCTTGCCCAAGGACACAACAGCACATGACTAGGCGAGAGCAAGAATTGAACCACCAACCCTTCAATCATTGGACAGCCTGCTCTACCACCTGAACCACAGCCACCCCACCCACAGCTGCCCTAGTAGACTTTATCTGGAAAGCAGTTTTCTGAAATGAGTTCTTAGTAAATCTGTCCACAATCAAACCATGAACATAGAAAGAGGAAATGTTTGAAGAAACAACTTGTTTTCATTTCAGACAAGAAAACGCTTTAAGACCTTCCTCTGTTTTTGCTCTTTTTGATTGTTTTATTGTCTCTACTGTTTAATTTGATCTTCTAAAGTCTAACTGGTATCTTTTCAAATGTTTTGTTTTTAGTTTGATTCTTCTTAAATGTTTAGTTTTGCTATTTTCTCACCGTATATTATTTTCTAATGTCTGATTTGATTTTGAAATGCTTTGTCTTTTTCATGTTTGTTTTTCCCAATGTTTAATGTTTGGATTAAATCTTTAAGGTTTTTCTGTTTAAATGTTTTACCACCTTTTAATGTTTATTTTTCTTTTAAAATGCTTCATTATATTTTCTGTTTAATTCCTATTTAATGTTTTATATTATTTAAGATTTAATTTTCTAAGTAAACATTTCATTTTTAATTAAATGTCTTTTTAAAGGTTTAATAATGTAATTAAATGTTTTGTATTTTTTAAATGTTTAATATTCTTGTTTCATTGTATTTTTAAATGTTTAATTATCTAAATCATTTCATCTTTAATGTTTAATATTTTTTATCTAAAAATGTTTAGTTTCATAATTACATGTTTTGTATCTGTTTAATTATCTAATTAAATATTTTGTCTGTTTAATATAATTTAATTGTGTTTAATTTTCTTTTTAAAAGTTTTACTGTATTAAATGCTTTTTTTCCTTTGATTTAATTGCTTTTTCAATGCAGTTTATTTCTTTAATCTTTTTTTCCTGACAAGATTTTAAACCCAAGCTTAAAAAGCAAACAAAACTTTAAATCACAATGAAAATATTTCTGTGTCACAATCATGAGTAAATCAGTTATTCAGTTTCTCAATTCAACTTTATTTGTTTAGCACCTTTCACACAGATGACAAAACTAAACAGGCAAAGAGAAAAACTACACTAAAGCTGTGATTAAAACTCAAAAACATTTTTTTAAATTAACATGGTAATAAAATATGGTGTGTCCAGGGGATGGAGGGAGTTTATTGAAGTCTTCGTGGACTCACACGGTAAATCATTTAAAATAGAAGCTTGATATTCGATCTAAGAAAACTGGAGAGCGACATTCCTGTTTTTAATTCTTGCCTTCTCCGCACCACCCTTGCTCTTCCTGATTTCCATCTTTTAAACACCTCTGACCATGTGCACGAACGTGTTATGTCATGGTGCGTCTGCAAAAAACAAAGCAAAAAAAATCTGCCAGTGGAGGCGGCCCAGGAACAGCGGTAGCAGCATAATGATCAACCCAGTGCTATGAGTGAACACCAGCCCTCGCTGCCCAAACATCAGACCGGCCCACCGGGAATTGTCCCGATCCTCCCAATTAGCCACCCCGGGCCTGGACGACATAATAAATTATGAAGTTTTGGTCACACTTTGGACTAACCTATGGCGTTTTACTGATATTTTTGACGACATACTAAACTATGACGTTCTGGTCATATTTTGAACGACATATTAAACTATGACATTTTAGTGATATTTTTAATGACATACTAAACTATGATGTTGTGATCATATTTTGGACGACATCTGGGCCGGAGTTGGACTCATTTTTAGCCCTGGACTTTCATGCCTCAGACCGGCGCACTTTAGATCACGACCTATTACTATTAAAATTTGTATTTTAATAGTAACTGACACAGTTTGCACTTGCTGTCAATGTTACAGCGATCCCGTGCCGGCAGCAATCTGGCAATGGGAAATCCATCACAATGCCGTGGACCCAGAGTATAAGGCGCATCATTGTGAAAATTTAATGAGGTGGTCCTTATGTCATTTCTGACTTCTTCTGAAAATTTCATCCAAATCCATCAGTTCGTTTTTGAATAATGTTTCACACAGACAGACAGACAGACAGACAGACAGACAAACGTACGCCGATCGTCACATAACTCCGCTGTTCCTTGGCGGAGTAATAAGAGGTTCCACCTGGTGGTGCAACCAGGTACTAAAGCTAATCTGCAATACTTAAAACATGTATTATCAAGGACCTTGATATCTGGTATCAGTGTCCTTATCATATCAGATCATGAGCAAAAATGCTTGGTCCTGAATTCCCTACATTATCATATATACATTTATCAGATATCAAAACACTGTACAGCCATATATGATATTGTGAAACAGTATTGTAACAGATTTGATTGGCTAATGCAGCCACTTGCCAGGTGAGACTTTGTTACTCTGCAGCAAAAATTATCTCAGTTTCATCTCATTTGCATTTTTTTGTTGTAGCTCTTTGTTTTGGCATTCACCAGGCCACCAGAGTGGTCTCAGCCTTAATGGACATCTGAATGCGGCCCAGCACTTATAAACCATTTATGAAGGATGTGGTGGGGACATGTACTAGCATGTATCTGACTGGTCAGTGTCACACCTTGCTGGATGATATCACTTTAAGACTTTTTCTCCCAGAGTTTGAAAAGGTCTGAACATGGCCTTTGGGTGGGCTCATTAAGCAGCTATGTTTAGGTAATCACAGCAGATTTGGTAACACTGGCGTGCTAATGGCTCCTTACACTCAGCCAGACAAAAGTTGTTCAGGCTGAACAACCACCTTACTTCCTTCACAAGATCAATGTCTGCTCTGACTGCAACGCACAGGCAGCATGTACGACAAATATGCATAAACTAAAAGCAGAAGGCATTTCAGTTTGTGTGAAAGTAAAGAAACAAATCCCATGGAGCTGTGTTGGCAGCTCATTGGTTGAAATGAAAGTGTTTCTGTTCTAGGAGACAGACGGCAGTTGAAAACCTGAGGGATATGTAGATAGTCCCTACTCCTGTTTGAGGTCGGTTTTTGTTGTGAAAAGCCCAACACTACAAAGTGCAGATTCCAGTCAACATGCAGTCCTAATAATGTATTGCTAGTGTGACGGTGAGAGATGGGGCTCATTTTAGGCACACATGTCTCTGTTATGGGCCGCGCTTTAACACTGACCTGACCTGGACACCCATTCATTGATGTGGTGCATGCTGGTCATGTGTGTGCATCCCCTGGGAAAAACACAATTAGCCAAATTAGAAGGCAAAATCTGGTGAGGGCAAAGGTCAAAACGGGAGCCACCGCTGTTTTCCATACTAGTTGTAAAGCAAACAACTCAGCAGCCATGTTACCTCCAGCATTCTGAAGTGGCAGTCTAATTACTTTGGCTGTTATCTCACAGTTACCACACCAGTAAACCAGTTATTATTTTCACTTTCTTCCTTGCTTGTCAAAGACACTACATGAGCTTGTCAAAGACCTACATGCATGAACATATCCAACAATGCTCAAGTGCCTGAATTTCTTTTTTAAGCACATACACACACACACAGTTTATTGTTGTTTTCACAGGAAATTTCACATAATTTCCATAATGTATTCCATCTCAAACCCTTTGAAGTCATCATCACTTTCATTTCTTCCCAAACAAGCTGAAGTAGCAATTTACCTTGTGTCTTTATTTAATAGGCTGCCGAGTAAGTGGTAGAAGTCGGTTTCTGTCTTCAGCAGGAAAATGAATTTGCAGTTTGTGATGAGCCCCGCTTCCTTCCAAGTAGTTATTCATGAAATTAGCTCTTTGGCAGTGCAGATGGGTGCAACTGTGAAAATCCACACAGCAGTTTGCAAGCTGTCTTTGTGCTGTGCTTTTTTTTTTTTTCTTATTTGCTAGCGTGATAATGTTACTTGTTGATTCTTATAACAGGGAATTTGGCAGCTGCTTGTTGTGAGTCGAGGAGGAGTAGTGACAGGATTTGTTGTGAGCTAGAAGTAATGAGGCTGATTATTGTGTGGTCCCCCGTTTGTGATATTTAATTTTCCGTAGTATCTGCCATATGTAAATTGCATGTAAGGCGTATGGCAGCTGCTACTTTAGGTGGTGATTCAATCCTTTGGTCCCAAGGCAGAGGGATGTTTTCCTTCCGCTCACACAGTATTCAGCTCTATAGGCTTTTTACAGTGCACTGCATTGCTTATACTGGCCTGAGGTTTCCATGAATATTGCACTATACTATGCTCTACGGTAAACTCCATGTTATGGCCAGTGTATCGCATTACTTCATGAATTATAGATGGTGGTAATGGAAGAGGGATACCTCATATTCAATGCGGCTCTCCAGTACTGATTCTGTGTAAAATCAGCATATATTTGCCAATATCCAGAAGCAGCTGGGTAAGTGTAAAAAGAGTGCTCCTTTTCTTTTTTTTGCATTTCAAAATCTGTAAGCCTGACTGTCTAAAACTAAAGAATTGATTGGAATTGTTCTTCTACTGTGTGTGTAAGATAAGCAAAGATGTTCTTTTGCCTTAGGTTAAGTGCTTTCAGATACAAGAGAAGCATATTTTATATATTTCACAATGTTAATTTTGCTTTTGCCTTGACTCCATCACATCTATGTTTCTCTCTGCATTTATTTGACATGGAAATATTTGAGTGTTGAGCTTGTGTTTTTGGTGAGTTTGTCAGACAAAGTTGCAGGTATGAAGTTGATAGCTTAGTGATGCAGAGCGGTTTATGTGTAATTTTAATGGGCTGTGTTTAAATCACTTTTTTGTACTTTGTTGCCTGACAAGAAACAGAAATATATGTAAATGAGAACAGCTTTAGTGGGAATTCTGCGATCATAAAATATTGCATATGTGAGCACAGAGAGCAGGACTGCAAACAGATCTGAATGTTGACTGAGTTTAGATTGGACTGAAGCACAACAGGCGGCATGAAAACACATTAACCCCCACAGTCTTTGTTTTATTGGTTTCCAATAGGTGTTAAACTTTGCACCATATCTGTAGAGTAAAAGTAACCCACCGGATCTTCACTTCCTGAGATGCTGAAAGTCAATGAAGACTCTCGTGTTCACAGTTTCAGTCAACAGCAGAGAATTCCACTAGCTTTGCTTGTGGATGAGACATTTTAGAATTAGTAGAAGCTGCTCTAGAAAGTAAATAAAACTGGCAGATTCGGGGCAGCTGCTCTTTTTGAATAGCTCACTTGGAATCCAGTGATCATTGTCAGAGCAGGATTTTCATCCATTTTTCAACTCAGTTTCTGCTTAGGAACTGAATAAGATTCTGACTGGCTGGTAAAGCTGCGAGGTAATCTACTTGACTAAATGAATGGTAGGAGCAAGCATTTTGTAATTTTCACAGCTTTTATTTTACACCTCCAAGTCTTTAAGACATACAAATAAAAATAAATCACCATATGGGACCTTCGACATTTGAGACTCGATGCCAACATTTTTAAGCAGGACTTTTCATGATGTGAAGGGTTAAGCTTAAAGAGCCCATTTTATGCTGTTATTGAGTCTTTTCCATTCCTGTAGTGTGCATTATAGCTTTCTTGGGCACAAAATCCAAAGTCTACCCCAAAGGGAGTTATTCTCTTCCACAGAAAACATTGCTCATTACCTGCCTGAAATGCTTCATTTGAAGTCAGCGCTCTTCCTTCATTCTTATTATTATGTAACACATTTGCATTGCACCTTTCTAGCAGCTAGTTTAGTGCACCCTCAAACAAAACACGAGCAGTTTCCATGCAGTCCATCGTTATTTCCACATCAGAGCTGGTTCTGCAGGTGTATATTAACATACACAGAGATCTGGTGTTGAGGTATATGACCAATTGACCAACCAGAACAGATTGGACTTTTCAGGAGGGAGGCTTTAAAGAGACAGGAGCTAAAATGGAGCATTTCAGACAGAAAGCAAGAAGAGGTTCTGTGTAAATGTACAGTGTGAGAATACTAATGTGTTTTTTGAACAATAAAGCATGTGAACTTGGTGGATCCCCAAAAAAATACAATTACACACTTGCAGATTTGCATCACATGGACTCTTTAAAGATCCTCGGTAAAAAAAAAAGTCATCATCCTAACATGTTGATTATCGATGTAGTATTACAAGACAGGGATTGTCAGTTCTTGTATAATGATCTGTATCAGAAGAAAGACTTTAATTTCACACATTTCCTTCTAACATAACACCATTCTGATGTTTCCTGTGGAAACACAAAAGTCCCTTCATCAAGCAATGGTTTGCTGTATCATATAGCATGTTTCACTTTTACATGAGAAAAGGCTTTGAAAATGAACATTTCTTTCTAACTTTGCCTCTAAATTCAACGTAACATTTTGTATGTGTCCTTTGCATTAAAAGGTAATGTAAGGGTCCTGCTGCAGGCCATAAACTGGTTAGTCACTTAATCAATTCAGACACACACACACTGCTAAATCTTTCCCTTTTTTCTTGTACTTTTAGTAAAGTACCATCCACACAATCCAAGTATCGATGCAGATACCAGACCAGATTTCTGTGCCTAGTTATGGTTATGGAAGCTCTCACTGGATGTTCACATCCTGCCAGTCTACAGACAAGTTTTAGAATAGATATCAGCCACATCTCACTGATATCTCATCTGTTTAAATATGATTAATACTAATTGAATGTACAGTTTAATTGCAACACCTGTTATTAAAAGTAAAGTAAGCCATCAATTTGGGTTAATATTAACATACAGGGCCTAGATTGAGTGCATCATTTTCGGTTTATTATTTTCTGAATCAAGATGTGGTTTCCAATTACATGAGATGAATATTTCCTAATTTCACTTCTGTACATATGAGGTAAACTCCAGTAGTAAAATTCAGTATGTTAATTCCACCTAGCAGTGCTACATTTACTGCATATACACCATAACTTACATAAATCACTGGAAAATCTATGAATAAATGGCCTGTCAATGAATGCCACAGGAGAAGTTGTGGCGTGATTTTAACTTCACTCTCCTCACAGCAGTGTTCCCATAAGCTGTCATTGTAAAACCTCTCACATAACGTGCAGCAAGCATTATAAATAATAAGGCAATCTGCTGTAGGTGTCATCCCCTCCTGCTTTAATAAATAACTGCTCCAACTATGGGTCCCCAGATCGCACCGTGCTCGCACTCCATAGTTAAGCTGGAAATCACTGCAATATAACACGCTGTACTCTTTGTCTTCTAACAAAGAGGAGAATTTTAGAACTGTTTATTTCTTCTTTGTCTTCCAGTGTCCCTATAGATGCGTTTCTCTGGGGACTTGTTACTTCTGCATGATTAACTGCACGGCGTAAAGAGCTGCTTATCAGGCCTTTTCAAAATTCTTGCATATAGAGCAGAAAGATCAAATGATGCATCTCATCAAAAATGTCATATTCATCGAAACAACCTTGCAGAGTTTAAAATAGTAAACTGTGCGTCGATCTTTTTTCTAGCTGTGGCAAAATAAACAGCGACCATTTGGTGGTTTTTCCTTGAGATCTTATGGTTGAATCCGTCTTCAGTTGTCTCCTGACATACTATGAATTTTTAATTTCAGCAGTTTTGGTGCTTTGGTATCTTGTACTTATAAGTGACATCGGCAACTGCTGACATCTCTTGTGTCCCCTGAGGGAAGCATACTGGTTAATGAACAGCTTTAACCTGAATTTAGTTTTGTTTTATGACGTTCATTCCATTCGCCTTCAAGTCCCTCTGTAGGCTCAAGAGCCTCGCCGAAACTTTTTTCATTCTTTTCTGATATTTTTTATTAGAAATGACACTGCATGTGAACAGTGCAAGCTGCTAGTTACTTGAAAGTTTTGGCGTTCTGGTGGGATTTACAGAATTGTCTACCTCCAGAACTCAGATTGTTACTGAGCAGTGGTTCAGTGTGTCGGTGTATTTTCTCAGTCATAAGGGGTGAACTCCTCCCTGACAGTCAGAGTCAAAGAACTCTGTGCAGATTGGTGGAAAAAGTCTTTAGGTATGTTTGTTCAGCGACTGTATGCTTTAGCTAGTCTCCAGGTTTATCCCAAACTTATAATGGAATCTCTACATGCACAGTGTTGCTATCATCATTTATTTAAACAGTTAATTATGTTTGATTGATTACTCTGCAGTAGAAAATGAGGTTGACTGTTTAATATAGTGGCTGATCTTTCAAGTAATATACTACATTAACTGTAACTGTAAATGCCTGTAAATCACAACACGCTCATCTTTTATGATGTACAAACATTGCTGTGAATATTATTAACAATGTTTGTTTAATTGTTAAGATCCAGAATAACATTTAACATTTCAAAAGGTATATAGCTCTAAAATCCCCAAAGCAATAAAGAATAAAGGGCAAGACGAGCTGCATTTTCATGGACTGGAAATATTTATTCAAAGGCAGCAAATTATGTCAAATTGTAGTTTATTAAATTTATTGTGGAGACCAATGAAAAATCTTTTAACTGTGAAAAAAACTTTTAATGTGAAAAAATCCAAAAGAATCTTTTTTAAATGGCCTTTCTCAGGGCATCAATGTAAAGTGAGCAATAATATACTAGATTATATACCAAAATTATTCCTAGCTGCTAAAATGTTTACGGTCATTCTTGTTATTTTTGGTTATAAAGCATCAGATTTGACAGTATTTAACCAGTTTCATTTAACAGTGTAATACAATTTAGCTGTATTTTTCAGTAAATGTTTACAGCGTATCATAATTCTGTCTGCTGTCAACATCAATCCACCCAGATTCAAACAGATATATCACATGATGTGAGGTGCAACTGAGTGGATGGGAAGTAATTTTATCACTAACAAACAATCAGAAACAAAACATCACTTCCACAAATTAGATGGCAACCACTTCTGATAGCCGCATTCGTCATGATGTGTTTTTTGCGCATATGTCGCATTAAAGTGCGTGTTTGGAGAGACAGCAAATTTAATTCTTATGCGTGTCGCAATGCCAAGCTGTTCAGGAAGTCAGGCGCTCATGAACAAACAATGTGAAGTAACCAAATCAGAAGATTAGTGGTGTTGAATAAAGGTTTAGACAGTGTGTCAGATGTGGGTTGTAGTTGTGAGCTAAACATACTTCTGTTCTTTTACAGTTGTGGAAAAAAAAATAGGTGGAAATTGCTTCTGACATATTTAGACAAGCAAATGTGTGATTCTCTTTTGATTAAATATGAAATACTTGAGAAGAAGAACCTGAAAATAGCTTTTACTATCCTTTAATTAACAAAAATCTCATTCTTCAGTGGAAAAAGTAACTACATCCTTGGCAACAGAAGCTAGTATTGTCCCATGGAGCAGAAATTACTTCTTGTATTCCTTTTCTATAATTGTCTATCAGTTTACTGAAACTTTTGATGACCCTTCATGCAAAATTGCTAGATGTTTAGGTGGGTTTCCCGCACACATTGCTCAATTCAAAGCTCCCCCACAACATTTTAATGGGATTTAAATCTTGCCTAGGCCACTCTATAGTCCTCTGTTTCTTTTTCTGAATCAGTCTGTGGTGGATTTGCTGTGCTTTAGATCATCATCCTGTTGAAAGGTTAATTTCTGGTTTAACTTCAACTTTCAGACAGATGGCCTCATATTATCTTCAAGCACTCTTTGATATTTTGCAGAATTTATAGTGGAATCATTGAGTGCAAGCTGCCCAGTCCCTGAGGCGGAAAAGCAACTCCAAACCACCACCATGCTTCAGCTGGTTTGAGGTTCTTCTCCTGAAAAGCTGTGCCAAACACGTCTACTGTTACTGTGGCCAAACAAATCTGTCTTTGATTCATCTGTCCGGAGCACATTATTCCAGAAGGCCGGCTCTTTGCCTATATGTTCATTGGCTACCTGTTGTTTTGCTTTCATGTTCTTTTTGGACGGCAATGTTTTTTTTTCCAGGCAAGCATCACACGCAGCTCATATTTGTTTCACCTATTTCACTTTACCTGCTGATGCTGTGGTGAAATTTTGAGCTTCTTGGCGACGTCTTTTTGCAACAAACAGTTTGTTCTTGGAATGAGTTCGCTGGAGCGGTCAGTTCTGGACATTCCTTTAAAATCTACACCAGTTGTAGATGATTGTCGGGACTGTGGAATGATTTAGTTCAGATGATTTAAAGATGTTTTTAAATCCTTTGTCCAACTCCTAGACATCCACAACTTTGTTTTCTGAAGGCCCGAAGAACTCTGGAGCTCTTGGCTTGATGACACCACACATTTCAGTCGCAACGAGAATACCAGATCCTAGATGTTAGAGGTTTAAAGGATGCTGTGATCATTGGCAGCTGGTCTGGAACACCTGATTCTAATTTTATGGATTTAAGTTGTAGTAAATGTAGCAGTTCTCTTGCTTTTTCCATGTGAGGGGTCCGTTTTTTCACCTTTAAATGAAATAATTTATCTGAATGTATCACCTTTATCTGTAAGGAGATTTAAATGATTGTTTGCACAAATATGTCAAAAAAGAGGAACATTTTAGTTTTTGCATGACTGTATTTAACTTTCTTTGAGAGGTGCAAGTCAAAACTAGTAGTGTTTTTTGGGCTGCACAACAAATCATTTCAGCATCAACACTGTGATGTGCACAGTATATGTATACACACACATTAGTCGTTTCCGATAACTAATTCAGTAGAGAAACAGTCTGAGAGAACATCATGTATTTAGATCTAAAAGTTCTTGGAGTCAGAATAGTGACACGGAGCTGAAACTATAATAACTGGCACTGAAAAAAAAGACTGAGGATAAAAAACTTTTTATAAAATCATTGTGTAAAGACCGATATAAAGAAGAAAAATCAGAGGATTGTCATTAAAAAACACCGCAAATTAAAAAAAATATCAAAACAAAATGAAATAGTTCTTAATGTGTTTGATCTTTCAGTGGAACATTTGAAAGTGTTGAATATTTTTTACAATGTCAGTACAAGTAATTAAATTCCGATGTTTGATTTGTAAATTCAGGTTTTATTTTCAATGCCAAATGTTATTTTTGATGCTAGGTTATACTGTTAGTGTTCTGGCCTCAGAGTTACACAGAGGTGGTTTTGCTTTTAGCTTTTTATTCACAAGACACTGAGTTTGTTGACAGTCATGTTCCTTTTGCACAGCCAAATAAGTGAGGAACTGGCAAGTAACGCTGAAAAGAAAAAACTAAGAAAGAACAAGTTAGTTAATAGGAAATATTTCTGCTACAAAGAGGATGATGTTGACCAAAGCCATATATTCTGTCGGCACAGTTGTTGTTTGACCGTGCAAATCATACATGTAAACTCATAAAACACATTCTGTCTATCAACAGCTGCAACTTTTTATAAACTGAAGCATTCAGATTTACTTCAACCAAGAAAATGACAAATTCATATTTACAGTTTTCCTTTCACCTTCACAAAGTAAAGCACGAAGCTGCTTAACAGGAGAGCCGATAAAGTGGAGGCACAATCAAAGCTGATTGAGATAATGATGTAATATCCATAAGCTTGGGTGGTAATTGGCATCATTACGCTGTTGAGAATTAGAAGAAGGTTAGACACTGCACTAGGTAAAAAAATTAAAGCCAAATGGGGGAAAATGCTGTTTTTTTGTATAAATGTGAAACTGCAGCCACGTTTCTTAAGCAAATGAAATATATGCAAAAATAAATGACACACAATCATTCAGTTGCTTTTCACCTCCATGTGGTCATTAGCCTGCTTGAAGAATTAAAATGATTGATGGAAACTCAATCATTTGCTTTATTAAATTCCATGTTGTGGATAGGTAGATTTCCCCAAACACCACTCTGTTTATTTGCCTGCACGGTGTGTAATTCCCTGCGGCTTTGCTCATCTTAAATTCACACTCAATGTTAGTCGGGGAAACATGACCAAGGAGAATTAGCCCGAGTTAATCAAAGAAAACCACAGCATTTGGTTTGATCCCAGTATTTCCCTAAATGTGTGTGACACTAGTATGCAAAGCTACAGGGTGGTGAGAGGGCGAGATTAGCTTTTTCACTGCCAGGTCACATGAATACGTTGACATCATTATCTGGAGAAATACATCCACCGTTCATGATAAGACAAGGTAATCTAAACCGCATCCGTCAGGGCACTTTATGATACGACCAGCCTGTGGTACATTGCGCAAGTAGCATGCAGAGTTATTCAGGTCCATGGGAAACGTGGCCCCGTGTCCTCTGGGGAGCGAGAGTGAATGGGAAGATTCAGGATCCGCTCAGCTAGAGAAGGATTACATCCCACAGAGTCTCGTGGGGAGGAAGACACAGATGCTGCATTGATCCTGCTGATAAACACTGAATGGCTGGAAGCTCCACTAAGTGTCAGGTTCCCTAAACGGAAACACAGAGACAGCCCGGGATGAAGTTTGGAGCTACGCATGAAAGATCAGCAGATAGGCCTGCAGTACGTGAAATTGGCAGAACTAATGTGTGCGATTTGCCAATAATTTACATAATTTCAGCGTTGCAACGTAATTGACGGAAACATGAGCTTAATGGGAGACAGATCTGCAGCGTGTGGTCTCTTGTTGTATGTCTTGTGCAATAACATTAAGTGGACGTCTTTTCTGTGCCAAATTTTGGCAAGAATATCGATTTTTGAGCATTTTACACAGTTTGATGATCAATTGTTGGTTTAATCAGACCAATAAATGCCAGCTTAGCAGATGTTCCATTGGTTAAAACTGTCTTTTATTCTGAAAAGGCTACAGACTCCAAACATCTTGAGTGGAAACTGAGTAGTTTAGAATAGTTTATCAGGCAGCTTGAATTAGCTTTAGTGTTTGAGATTATCTGCTCAATCGTCAACATAATGACAAAGGAGGTAAGATTTTTGAAGATTCTGACCCCTTGGAATGATTAGCAGACTTCTGCTTTTGAAATTATGCCTTTAGCTTGTTGAACGTCTGCAAATACTTAAAAATGCAAAGCACAAACTTCTTTTCGTAATGAGTTACAGTTTTAACTAAATATACCAATCAAATTATTGTTTTTTTTCCTCAAATTATTTATCTCTTTTTCTTGACCGACAGACCAAATGTTCAAATGGTCATTCAGGCTTTCATTGTAAAATAAAGGATGTAATAGTTCTGCATAACACGGAGCTAAGCTTTATAAAGACCTTGTATTAATTCACACATTTATACTAATATTGCAGTTTTGTTTAATTTATTATGTTAATCATTTATATTTTCAATAATATAACGTTCATTTATTCATGTTTTGGGCTTCCATAGGTAAAAATCCTTCAGTTTTCTTTTGATTAAGTGAGCCTAGCAAACACTGATTTTTTCCCCCTCATAAATAACTTACATATCAATACCTATCAGTGAATTGATTATCTGTCTCAGATCTAACAACAATGAATGTGTTACAGTTAACTGCATTATACATCCTGAATAATCTCCCTATGAAATATTTTTTGTCAATACTTGCCTTGAAGCAGTACTACAAAAGATAAAAGCCACCTAAAGGCAGAGAGCACAAATTACAAAGGACAGTGTGAGTCTTAGTGGTCACCCAGTGGAACGGGACCCTCCTGACACAGGGGCCTTTGTAGGCAAGACAGGATGCTGCACAGTAGAGGAAACAAAACAATCTCACCCCTACCGCTCTTTGATTTGCACAGCGTGAAAAGGCCGCCCTGTTTGTATGAACGGGGGCCGCGGCCACCCATCAGGTAGGCTGTGGAGAGAGGTCCAAGAGGCCCTCATGAATTAAGGGAACATTCACGGAGTCTCCAGGGAGGTCGGCTGATTGCCTGCAGCACTGCTAATTGATTTAGTGCAAGGTCACAGCCTGAGTGACAGAGGGTAAAGGCAGGAATTTCCTGTTTCTGCATCTATAATTCAGTGGCTTCCTGTGTGTGTGAGAGAGAGTGTTCTTGTATGGAAACACATTTATTAATTCATATGTGCCTTATAAAAATATCTGTCTTTTACTGCATATGTGCAATTACAACTAAATGGCTAAACAAACAAATTTAAGTGGCCCAGTTAACTTCACCTTCATCTGCTTTAACCATCAAACAGCATCTGCACATGTTATTAGATTTCAAACTAAATATTATAAAAAAAAAGAAAGTATGTTGGTACAATATTTTTTTCATACATTTCAGCAATGTGAAGTTTGGATTTTTTTAAAACAGAAACTTACTAGATTTCAACCTTTACAATGACTTACTTCATCCATTACTTTTGTCATTAGCCTACTTTATGCTAACCTCAATTATTTCATATTTTTTAAGCTTTTCCAAATTGTTTAGCTAAATATGTTTGCTATTTATCTACCACTTTTTCACCATTTATCCAAATAACCTATTCTAATCACTTTTTCTTTTAATTAGCAAAGTATTTCAAACTTTTATCCATTACTTAGAGCTTCTTTGCCTCCTGTCAAATACTTTCAAGTACCTCCGACAAAGTTTTAGGCTCAAAAACAAATTAATGCACCAATTAGTATATTTCTTTTGGGGTGAACATCTTCTACATCTAATGAAATTATGTTTATCCAATGAGAAATTATGAGTCGGGAGAATTAATTAAATCGCCAATTCCTTACTATTTGGTAGCATAAATACAAGTTTTTAAGGACTCGAAATGTTGAACTCAAGGTGATGGAAAATTAAGTTTTCAAGCCGTTTTACTTAATTCACTACACCTTGAATTTTGTTTGAAATCAGTCAAGGACATTTAAGTTTAAATTAGACACTAAATAAAGTTAGTGTAATAACCAACAGAACACATCAAAACAATGTTTGCAACTTCAAAGGTTTATCTAAAGTAATGGATTTAAATACTTATCATGTAAACGTGCATTTAATATAATGATGGCAACAGGTCCTGAGTTACTTTTTACAGTTTCATTACTTTTTGCTGTTTTCTTACTTGTCAATCATTTTTGACTCACTCTTAATAGCAACATGGTGTTTTGGCATCACTGCTCTAAATCAGCTCATAATTTTGTATTTTCTCGCATTAGTTGATCTCCTCTAAGGCGTTCCCACGCACCATGTGGCGTACCCATCAGTTCCCCCTGGCTGAGAAGCACTTGGTACGTTGAAATATATTAACCCGTACACGGCTCGCTCATTCGTAATTCTCAGTGATGCTTTGTTTTTCGTGCGCCGGTCTGTTAACCGGGGTTGTGTTGTGCGGTGTGCAAACTGTCCAAACCAGCAGCCTGCCAACACCCCCCGCTGTGCTCTCCCTTTGAAGGTCTGGTGGATTTCCCTCTGGTGTCTCAAGACTCTTCAACCAGCCACACAAACAGACCGCCGGCTTCATGAGAGAAGCTTTTTGTTTTTATGCTCTTCCTCTACAATGCTCGAGCCATCCCACTGCAATCGAATGAACGGTGCAGTGTTGCACAATCAGTGTTACAATTCCTCCAGTTAGGAGACAGAGATGGACTGTCAGCTCACAACATGCAGCGAGGCCATTTTCATTCAAGGTAGTTTAATAGCCAAAAAGTGTCTTCGCAAATCCCAGACGCAATTAAGTTTCAGCAGAAATTGCTTATATGAACCTAAAAAACCCATTTCAGGGTGCATATTAGTGTTCTTTCATTTTGAGAGCTCCTTGGTTGGGGCTACAATGACTCCACGTCCTTTTTGGTAATTTGTGGACTGTGCTGTGCTGACTGAGGAGAGGAAAGAAGAATGTGCCATTTATTTGCTCTGTGAAGGTGTATTTCATATCAACATGCAAACCATTCACCAAGAAAAAGAGAAAGGCTGGATGAACTCAGGATTTCAAACAGCCCAAAGCAACCAGAGTGTCTCTCACTCAACCACACAATATCCCACTGCCACAACACCCCCCCAAAAAAACTTAATTTCCCATCACATTTAAGAGAAACATCTGTCACTTCAGGGGCCTTCATCCCATGTCACACTAAACAGGTTTACGTTAACAAAATGCTAAATGTCTCCTGAGGAGCCGCGGCAGAATTACGGTGTTGGATGTGGGATTTGTTGGGTGGATCCTCTACCACAGAGGTTCAGGCCTTAATCACATTTCCAGCTTGTGCCTGGATCCAACTTTCCGTCCTGGTGGATTTTGCACCCCTAAGCTCAATCATGAAACTTTTGGAATGCCTTCGCTTTCAGACAACACAGCGCTTTCAGAAGCACTTCCATCTGGAGAATAAGACATCTACTGCGTCATACTATAAACAGAAGCACCCGATGCAGTGATTGATCTGGGCTGGACAGGTTTGCGAAGGATCGTGTATTTGAATACTGAATCATGTGGGAAAGTCGGCTTCGCTTTGGCATTCTGGTGCTCGTGTTGTGGGCTTTGAAAATGGTCCCATTTAAATGTTTTATCTGCTCATTTCGTGAACAGACGTTAGATGTAATGGGAGGCTAGTGCTGGATAATATGCTTATTGTTTGTACCAGCCACAGTGTTGCTTAGTAATTAGATGATGTCCTGAGGTGATATTGATGACTATTAATACTCTGTCCAATAAAAAGAGCCCGACTTGTAGCTCTAGACTTATGATATGCAGTAAATACAAAAATCATTTATCCATAATAATTCATGGCAAATCTCACTGAAAAAAACCAAAGGTCATATTTTGCAAACATAATGTTTCCTGTGGACTAGTCTTACCAATGAGCCAGGGAATACAGATGTGGATATCTGTAAACATAACATATATATGAAGAAAATGGTAACTGCAGCTTCTCACCTTGAAAACATAATGAAGGGGCCTTGTGAAACCAAGACTCCTATGTGGTCTTTTTATGTGTAATCAGTGGAAATTGTGAGGACCTCAAATAGCTGTGCAAAGCATTAGGCATGCCCCCCTTCCTTCTAATGCTGGTCAAAGCATGTCCTCGGGCTCTGTGGTGATGAAGGAGGAAGGGAGAGCCGGCTCGCTTTCACACGCAGGCCAATTCATTTGGGGAAAGAGCAGTGAAATTTACAGATGAAGGATCATTTTCTTTTGAATTCAAATATGGAGACCATACATCTTGAAAGAGTCCCTTCACAGAGGCTCCTGCGGACAATTTCATCAGAGATTGATGGGAAGACAACATTCTCACAGGGCCCAAAAGGCCAAAGCAGAGATCGATAAGTCAAAGCCAAAAGAAGAGGTTGTTGATAGTACAAAATAATTTAGGCTCTGACAAATCATGAGGGCATTTTATAGGCTTTATAGACAATTCTTATGGTAGAAAATGTAATAAATATCTACACAACTTGCACATATTGCAGTTAATGTTATTTTCCTGTTTTAGTCTCTAGTTTAAAGGCTTTTCTAAACAGTTGATCTAGAATATACTTGGTAGAAAATGCATTAGACATCACTAATGTGTTGTTTTGCACTTTATTTAGATGTACAGAACTCTCTGTTTTAGCAAATTGGTAATTATTTTCTCTTTCTATTGTGCTGAATCATGTTACTCTAACAAAATATGTAGAACTACTTACAATATTTTCTCGTGTCTGTGTTTGCAAATGCTGCAGTTTATATCTCAGTGAGCTTTCTTGGAATTACATTTTTTTTAAAAACAACAACAACAAAAACAAAAAGGGTGAATGACAGAATTGTTTCATCATACTCATGTCTTGTTTTCTATGAAAAGATTTCTGCTGTAATTGGTTAACAAATGTGACCTTTTGTGTGCTGAACAGTCCATCAGCCAGCTGCCCACAGGATGTGAGAGAAGCCCTTGATATCGGAAAGTGTCTTATCTAGCCAACCTATCTTGCTTGCATTCTTATGATTCTGACTTGCGACAATAAGCTGCACATAATTGGATACTGTTGCTCCGTTTGCATCCCGGTCTTCGAAATGCCACAGCCAAAAGAAAGCATTAACCTCATCCAGCAAGGATGTGTTGTATGTCCTGCAAGAGATGTGAAAATGAGATAGCAAGAGATAAAGCTGAATAGCCAGAGTGTTTCAAATGCCTCATTTGCACTACATGAGTCAGACCATGTTTGGTCTCAGTGGGAATGTCTGGCTTGACCTTAGAGAAAGAATTCATCCAGGCATTCACAGTTGATCACAGTTGACCTCTTTCACATATAGCACAATGATCTTATTTTAATTATTAAAGACTCAAACTTGGAGACTTGAAATATAAAATGCACACATCCTGTAAGGTCTGAAACCAGAGCCGAGGAGGGAAAAGAGCAAAAATTCCACAAACTGTGGTGTGTATTGCTTGTTTGGGAAAATAAGCATTCACACGCAAAATACTAAATCTAATCAACTTTGTATTTTTAGAGTTCATGGTGTTTCCTCACCAGACCAACCTTTATTGCACATTTTTCTGTTTGCAAAATTGATTGAAATTCTATTGCCACACCAGCAGCGCTGTGAGGCGTCCATACAATAACTCTTTTACTTGAAGCATAGATTGTGTACAAAAGATAGACGAAGCCATAGTGTCTGAAAAGTAAGTGCTGTAAACCTGCATTCTTGAACACAGCCAGCAGGGGGCGACTCTTCGAGTTACAAAGAGAAATTTGACTGCATAAAGGTTTATGAGAAAATTTAAATCCAAAAGACTCACTAGAAACGTGACTGTAGGTGTACGTTGGCATTGGCAGCGCGTCCTCCCATTCCACTATGTTCATGTAATGGTCTTCAAAATCTCTTTCAGCTCAGGAAACGACTACCTGTGAGCTGACAACCTACCAAACATTTCAAGTTTGAAATAGGATTTGGATTGTGCATTAAGGCAACCTCATTAATTTTTTTTATTTATTTATTGCTAAACGTTAATTAAATGAAGTTGTTCACCTCCCTGAATGCAAACGTTCCACCGGAACTGATTCCCCCATCATTTTTTGTAATTGGTCAACTTTGCTGCATCCGTTGCTTAGCTCCACCCTGTAAGACTGACTGGACTAAGGAACTACAAACAAGTAAGAGACATTTTTTTCCCCTATATCAGAATGATAATGAGCTGCAGGACCAGATCAAGCAACGAGAAAACATTTCTCCTTTTTACTTGACCTCAGTTACTTCAGTCAACATTTTCCTAAGGAGGTAATAGTGTCAATTGTCAGATTCAAGACTCTCTGAATAAACCAAGATGTTCATTTTGTAAATTTTGGCTTCATTTAGAGGAGAAATAGATTATTAGACAAGGTGTGTTTTAGGGCAGGTGTAAAACACAGGTCACTACTGTCTCGCTATCTGTATAGTTCTTCAGTTCTCAGCCAGGTCTGCCCCTCCAACAGACCAAGAATTCTAATCTTGAGGCTTTAAAACATTAGTTCACAAGCCGACAAATGGGGTCATGGTGGCTATGTTCTTCTTTAATATCCAATTTCTGCCTCAAAACCACAAATGTTAACCTCATAGCGATGGTAAAGGAGTAACCCATATGATTCATCCTATGGGGAGCATGAATATCTGTGCAAATGTTTTATTAGTCCATCATGAAGATGTCAAGAAAGAGTGCGCAAAAAACAACAACTTGGATCTGTCCATGGGGCAAGAGTCATTAGACTCAGCAAAAAGCATGAAGGTTCATCCTATGGGGATCATAAGTGTCTGCACAAAATGTCCATAGTTTGTTTTGACAGAACTCCAGAAAAAGTTTGGAAAAAGTTTTGAAATAAGACACACAGACTACATCATCTATTCCGCGCAGTATTTTCATAGTTAACGATGATGGCTGCCAGTTCAGTTATCCATCAATCTCTACATATTGTGTGAAGAAAGACTCACATTCTTGCTGTCAGTGTCAAAAATGAAGCAACTAATCATCTTTTTTTCATCTTGAACCTCCTAGTAAGGTTGTTTTCATAGAAAACTGAGAATATGTTCTCAAAGCTAGTTCAAGCAGAATTTTCTTAAGATTCCTCTGTTAGGCATTCGCTATACTACACAATGCTGCGTTAGATCTACTGTAAATCCTCCTGCACTGTAACATTTGTGATGCTGAAGCCTCTGTTGGGATGATTCATAACTCCACTCTTCATGTTCAATTCCACAGGCTCAGGCCGCACAGCAAGATTTATCTGATGCCACTGAGGCTTTAGATGTTGCTCCCTGAAGGTTGCTTGGCTTCCCACAATGTTTTAGAAGTGTCCCAGATGACCACATGGCAGACGTACTGCCGACAATTTGTACCATTTTGACTTTAACCAAGCAAGTTAACTGAACCACAGAAATCTGAAACATTAGTTACTCGGCTGACATGTTTGTGTTGTTAAACTGTGTTTCTCTTGTGTTTATTTTAATGCAGGGTGAGCTAAAGTGCAACAACCTTACTTCAGGTCGGCTGATTTCGCATGAAGCAGTCATTCATCAGTTCAGGTCTGGAGTAGCCTTGCAAGGCAGCCATGGTATCCGTTGTGGTAACCAATCTGGACAGTGCTAATGCAGGTTGGAGATTGTTTCCATATGGGGCCTGTTTCGAGCAGAGCTGCTTTACGTGAGTCAAAAAAACAGCTTCCATTTCATAGTTTGCCCACTTCAAGTATGCAATGTGAAGCAGTTAAACAACTTTTGCACTAGCAGTCATAAACAAAACAGCCAACCTTTAACCTTGGTGAATAAATCAACCGGCAGGTATGAGGAGCTTTCTAGATAGATGAAGTTTAGCATGTTAACGTTAAACAAACTTTACAGTTATTTTTTTTTACCACTAGCTAGTACATTATTTGGAATAAATTACATAAAAAATATATACGATCTTTAGTTTTAGGAAAGCTTTTCAAAAACAGATTAGACGTATAAAAAAAACTACCAGGAATAATGAGCAGAATAAGAACAATAAATTACAATTGGAAATGGTATAACCGCTAACAAACGAGGATAATAGAAACATTTTGATGACAGTTTATAAAAAATAATGATAGTGCTATAAAGATCAATCATTTAATTGAGTAGTTGTTTACAGCAAATTAATCTGGAGCCATTTATTAATTTGAAACTCTGTTCTTTGTTCCTTGTTTCACCAATGGGATGTGCAATATCACTTAAATGTCAAACGATTCAACATTGTATGGCCTTTCAGTAACTGCAATATTTCTATTTTGAGCAGTAGGTGTTTGCTATTACATAAAATGACTAATCGACAATTTAAATGTACCATATTTCATACAATATATATAGTTATCTATAATAGCACAGACCCCACTTCATGTACTTCATGCAACTGAGGGCATGAATGTATTAATTTTTCAGCAGTTTGAACGCCTTTATTTTTTATGACAAAATCTGATTTCTTCACTTGGGGGATACAAAATTTCTGGACAGATGTTCTGCCATTCCTCGGGGACTATTTTTTTAAGCTACTCTTACCTCAAAGATATTGTGCTAGATTTTAAGTCAAGCAACACAGTCAGCCAGGTCATGTTTGTTCCTTTTTTTCTTCTTTAGAAAAGGTTGTATGACTTTGGCAGCATGCTTTGTATTATCATAATGCTGTAATATCCCTCTTCTGTCCAGCTTCAATAAGAGCCATCTTATTAACCAGTATTTTGGTATACAAGCATTCATGGTGCCATCATCAATGTTGTCTCCTCACCAACTTTTGTAGTCGTGCATTCCCTTTTCATTATACTCTCATCTCTGTGCTTTAATGTTGGGAGGGTGCATTGACTGTGGTAGGTTCACATCAAACAATGCATCTTGGTGTCATCTAAACAAAGAAGGTGCTTTGCTTTTTCATCAGTCTTCTTTTCATGTTCAAGTTTTTTTTCTTGAGAAGTCACCAGGTTGTTTTTTTTCCTGAATGTCATCCACTGAAGTTGATATTATGCACTCTGCATGATTATCCCTGTACCAACTCTGAAGCACTCTTTTGCCTGTTTTTCAGAACTGGATTACAAAAGCACTGCGTCGTCAGTTGCATTTTTTTTAGGAGGACAGCCACTCTGGCTCTGATTAGTGGTACTATTGCTTGTTCTGTACTTCCTGATCAGTGCTGCAACTGCATTTCAACTATATTTTAGTTGATCATTGATCTTTCTGTATCACTTTCCAACACTACAAAGTTTCACAATCAGATTTTTTTTTAAATCCTCTGGCAATTCTGTTCCATGTGAAGCCAAGATGCAGACATAGACACAGCCCAGACTTTCAAAGCTGAGAAAATTCTGTCATGTTTTAACCATGCTAATGCATTTAGGTAGGAAACCAGAGGTGCTGCCAACTTTGTTACAATGAGCTATTATTATTATAAACTTTATTTCAGACTCCATTGGTCCATAAAAAAACAAACAAAAAAAAACACAGAAAACATTACAACACTAAAAAACATACAAACACTTCATCCAATGTTTCCACAAACTGGATGTATACCTTGTGCTACTCCTTATAGGCTCAATTAAAGACAAAATAAGCTCATTTTGTGACACATTCAAACGACAAATAAAATTATACATAACTTTCCTAATCACAGCATGCATAGTGAGAACATTTCGATTCACAAATATCTGGCTAGCACTGGTCCACCTGGGAAGTCTCAACAGGATCCTGAAAGCATCATTATAAGCCACCTGAAGCCTCCTTAGCTTTGCCCTGCTATAGCTACACCAAAGGTAGGCAGTATAAAGTGGCGTACAATATGCTTTAAAGAGAGCAACTTTAACATTCTCAGAGCAACTGCCAAATTTCCGACACAACATGTTGGCCTGCGCATATAGTTTGCAGCACTGACGCTGAATATCATCATCATCACATAAATCGTCCCTGATAATGTGACCCAGGTACCTGACCTTGTGCACAACACTAAGCGCTTGGCTGCCCAAATAAAACAAAGGAAAATGTAACCTCTGGTCTTGTTTTGCTTTAACAATCATCACAACACTCTTCTTTTCATTAAACTTTATATTATATTCCTCACCATACTTCGAGCATATTCTTAATAATTGCTGCAGACCAACGCTATAAGGGGACAATACAACGAGGTCATCAGCATAAAGTAGATGGTTAATCAGACTTTCTCCTATGACGCATCCAGTCTTACAAGTTTTTAAGCTCTGAGACAACCCATCCATATACAAATTAAACAAGGCTGGTGACAAAATTCCACCTTGTCTAACCCCATTTGTCACTTGGAAGGGTGCAGATACACAGTTACCCCACCGCACCTGCATTTTCTGATGTGAATACCAAAAGAACAAGATCCTTATTATATATAGGGGAACCCCACGCTCTTGTAACTTTAAAAACAATTTGCCATGATTAATACGGTCAAAAGCCTTGGAAGCATCCAGAAAGCAGATGAACATCGTGGAATTGTGCATTCTATATGTACTGACCATTTCCTTCAGCGCATAAATGCATAGGTCTGTACCATGCTTACTTTTAAACCCAAATTGATGATCCGAGGTCACAATATATTGTTGAAGTCTTTCCAACAGGATCAATTCCAAAACTTTGGAAAACAGACTAGCTAGCGCAACAGGTCTATAATTTTCCATGCTAGATATTCTAGCAGTCTTATCCTTAATTACAGGGACTAATAAAACAGCCAGCATCGAATCAGGTAATATACCATGCAGTAAACATCCAGAAAAACACATTGCAACCAAAACAAAAAGTCTGTGACTAGCATATTTAAGATGCTCCGCTGTTATTTGATCAAGGCCACAAGCTTTATTCAGGGCCAATTTCTCAATAGCACAAAACACTTGATTAGGTCTAATCACTGCATTCACATCATCAGGAACAATACCAACATTAAATTCATCACTTATACCACAATTAAAAATATCACTATAAAGTTTTCTCCACAATTCCACAATGTTTCCAGATCCACTAGTCCCATCAATACTAGCTGGCAATGGCATTTTACTGTTACTGATTACCTTCACTTCCTTCCAGAAATCATTTATGTTATTATATTGTAGGTTTTTAGCCATTGCGTTTGCTCTCATTTCCTGCTCATTTCTTTTAATAAAGCGCACAGCATATTTAAATCTAGCATTAGCCTGTTTCTTAAGCTCAAATTCTGGACCATGCCTAGCTTTTCCAGCAATAATCCAATTCTTAAAGGCTTCTCTTGCCTGTCCATGCAATTCCGACACATATTCATTCCATCCTGGTCGCAAATTATTTAGCTTAGCCCTCTTTTTACAGAGAGGTTTGCTAGCATTATTTAAACTATTGATCATTTTATCATACATTTTACAGAGGTCACTACTATGATTCTGATTTTTACACCTTATATTACGGCATGAAATAGCTTCAAAGGGTATTTCAATATCACTCAGTTCCTCTTCAGAAAGAGCATTGTAGAGGCCCAGGTCACCTTCTGTAAGCCTTGACCAGTCTAATTTACCACTATATCTATGGTTTACATCTGTGGTCAGCTCAGGTACACTTTCAACATTCATCGTAAAACAAACAGGTATATGATCACTTGTACTAAGTTCATATAATATCTCAGCTTTCTCTACACAGTCATGGGCATCTGTTGTACTTATACAATGATCCAGCCATGATGTTGTATCCCATGCTTCACTGATATATGTGTAGCTTTCAGATGGCAACAATATGTCAGTGATCACAGATGTATTCACTTTTGTTGCATTGAGTTTTAGTTTGTAGCCTTTATTTCCAGCATTCAAAAGAGAATACACTGTACTTGTCAACATGGAAATGACCCCGTTATTTAGAGGCCATTTTAAATCATTTGACATTTAAGTGATATTGTACAAATGTTTGCTCTCTTCTGCTGTGTACTGTATACACAGTGACTGTAAGCTGAACTCGGGTTGTGGACTGCTCAATGGACAACATGAGACATTTGCAAACATCACCTCCGGCTCTGGGAAACAGGTATGTTTATTTTCTGGCTTCAGCAATTATTTGATCCAACTGTCAATCTAGAGAACTGATGGATTAGTCCATACTTGATGTTAGCTGCAGCTGTAAAGACGTGCATCTTTACCCATAAAGTCTGTCATAAGCAGAATCACATTTAAAAGTCTGGTGGTTTCATTTCAGTTATTCCACATCTTATGGGCTCTGACTCATATTTTATTTAACTCTGTATAGATTTCAGAGCAAAGTCACTTGAGCATCACCGGCTGACAGATTAAAGAGATCCAATATATTAATGTGTAGGCCAGCCTTAAAAGTCGTGGGTCATGTTGCATATTTCCTGCACCTAACATTAACATTTTCGAAAATATGCCATCTTTTATGTCTTTAAATGAAGTCAAGTACTGCAAAATATGGCACTGACAGTAACGTTCCACTTTTAGATCATCGTAGTCTCTGAAGTACACTTCAAGTGCTTTGTACTTGATTTGTCAGAATAAAAGACTCATTCTCTCAATAGTAATAATTGCTCTTCTCAATGCTCTCCCCCCCACCCACTTCCGTTTTCCTTTCCTCAAACACTTGTCTCATTTCACACCCCTTCGGTCCTCAAATAAGCCTCTATCCGGCCCACTTCTGTCAGCAGAGACTCTTTGACCTCCCTGCGTTCCCTCCCTGAAACGGCCCGGCTGTGTGATGTAGACGCCTATACTATATGCATGGCTGCCCGAGCTCGACCCCTGCTGTGGGCTGTCCCACCAAAGTCCACGTTCCAAAGTTACGGAGCTCCGGCAGCGATTCTGGAATCACTTCAGAGGATGACAGCCGACTGAGGGGGAGCTTCAACTGGAGGATGTGTCCAGAGGTCCAACGTCCTGCCATGCTGGGTCCCAGGTGTGCGGCATTTCATAGACATACTGTGTTCTTTTATTTCTCGTTTCTCTTTCGTGCATCCTGACTGAATAAGCGTTTGATGTAGCAAAGATTGGGGAATAAACTGAGAAGGTTAATGGAGGAGTGTCAGCCGTAGAAAACTGACAGCACTGAGGGAAAGTAGAGGATTATTTTTTAACTGTGTAAAGACATTATCATCTTATCCAGTATGTGCCAGCATTAGTTAGACGCTTTCTGTAAATGTGAACAGTGATTGAGTGGCAGGAAGTGGCAGAAAAATACCTTATTTAATCCATTTAGACAATCTGATTGTGTGATTTTCTGTATTTTATTCTCTCTTATCCTCTTGTACATTCTTGTCAGCAAATCCCGTGATTATAAGTCCATGGAGCTCCAGTGGCTCATGGGTTTTTAATGGTTTTTGATCAGTCGTAGAACACTAAATCAGGCTTTGTACGCACAGCCAATACTTTGTAGATGGATCTATTCGTCGTAGGGTTTGGTCTTTTAATGGAATTTGCCGATGAGACAAATAAGAAAAACACTTTGAAAATCAGCATAGTTTAACCTTTCACTATATAAAATAAGCTCTCCAATTAAAGCTTTGGTATGTGCCTAAAGCAAAAGCCATAAAAAACAATAGTTGGTGAGGGCCTAATCCCCTTTGACAAGCATAATTTGACTAAGGATTTGTTGTCAATATGCAAGAACTGAACAAATATTTTACTGGTACAATCTTCTGTAGCAAAGGCACGAGGTGTGTAAACCAGATAAATGACTCGACAGACATCCAATTTCAATGGTTTATGCCAGAGTAGTAAAAATGACAACTGCTATGCTCCTGTTTGCTGCTGTTATATTTAAATTTTACATGTGACTTACAGAGCCATGTTCTCCTGTGCCAGAGCGCCGAATGCCAACTGAGAAAATTGGGATTAGTCATTCAATGTTTCCAATCTTTGTCGGGTAGCTGAAAATATTGGGATTTGTGATTACAGTCATTGTTGTAATATTGATTCATGCGGGGCGGCGGCAGCAATTTCACTCATGTGGAACCATGGTTTGAAATACAGTTCTCAACAAAGGGCAAACAGTTACTGACAAAGCAATTTTCCACTCAAGGTCTCCATAATACATTAAGTAAGGTCTAACTTAACGCCCATAGATCATGGTGTGAAAACCGAATTATATTCTGCTAGCGGGATGCCTCCCATATGACAAGGCTGTAATTATAATGGACTGTAAATAAAAATCCTTTTTTCAACATAGTATGCATAGTCATGTAAGAAACTTCTTCTAAGCTGAGCAGAAACGCCTGAGAAGCTATCGACCTTTGCTTAATCATCCTGCTTCCTTTAAGAGTCATCATCAAGATAATTGTTCCTATGAGTAGCATTGAGTGAACCTGGAGGTCAAACAGTGTATTCAGTATTATGACAGTTTTGTTTTGGCTCTTTACTCCATTTGTTTTCAAAGACACAATAACTATGGGGATAAAGTGCTTACTTTTAACATTAAAGCTGCTTTATTTTTTTCTAAATGAATGTGAATGAAACTGCTAACGTGAAAGTTGGAACCTGCAGGGAAAAGCAATACTTACTACGATCGCTGACCTGTAGATTAAGCTCATTGTTTTTGGATTTTCAGCTTCCAACTGAAGTGTTTGGTGTGACTCAGCTGTGTCATTTCCAGCAGAAGAAACCTGATAGAACGCTATTTGAACAGCCAAAAAAAAAAAAAAGGTAGAAGGCCAAAGCTGGCAACTACCTGACTAACAGAAATCTCTCATAATGTTACAGACTTTTCTCTCCAAGTGAATTCTTGGTTGTGGGGATACTTGAAGTGGTAATTAATATGACATGAGGTCCATATGAAAATGACAAATAGTCAAGCAACACATGAAAAAGGAGGGCTTGATAGAGGTATTTCTCCACCCACCTATCAACAGCCAGAAGCACATCTCAAATCTCTTGTTTCCTGCTACATCTAGATGTACAATTAAGCATGTGTTTGCTAACACGTCAGAATAGTTGTAAGGGCTGTTTGTTAAGCCTGAGGCAAAAAAAAATTAATTGATGGAGTTTTAAAATGGTGAAATTTCTATTTTACACCCCCCCAAGAGTTTTGAAAAAGAAGAAAGAGCCCCCAGGCCTTTAACTCCCCACTTGCAGGAAAGTTGGCACTCAAATCAAAGTCTTTGTTTTATTTCAAACCTTCAGTGTGCTGAGAGCCAAAACAACCAAAACATGTCACTGTCCTAATGCTGGCACACACACCATCGGTTTTCTGTAGCTGATTTTTCAAACAAATGAGTGAAATGTGTTGCTGATAGGACGCTTTTCTCCACACGTTTGGGCAGATCATGGACTGCTCTTTATTCTTCTGGGCTTCGTGGTTGTTAAGCGCGGTGGCAGAGATGGGAACGGCTGAGAACAATATGGGCAAGTCTTTCATCAGACATCTGTCATCTCATCTTCCATCTCGTCCCCCTCTGTTTCACCTTCTGCCTCGCCTTCTTCTTCCTCTTCCTCCTCAGATGTCACATCTAGCTCATCCATCTGGGAGACACACTTTGGACACGAGCAGACAAACAGGTAGTTCTCCCTGGGAAGAAAATGTTCCACCAGTCACATTGTTGCATCTCTGACAAGAGCTGAATTAATCAGGAGCATTCCGCATCTCTGCTGTTACAAAATCTGGTGCTTTTCTGCAGCTGCAATGGACTGTTTAAAACTGCATTCTTTGTCTGTGGTGTAATTAATACTCTGAATCAGCTGGTGTGATGTGGGGCTCCAGAGAATTCTCCCAGGATGCGTCAAAAACTGCGGCTCAGAGTCTTGTAAAAAGAAGCCCCTCGCCCCTCTCCCTCTGTGTTTGGGTGTAATTCAAAGATGGACTGACATCATGCTAATCAATGAGCAGCGTGAACACAGGAGTAGTCATCAGACCCTGCAGCGTCATAGCCTCAAGACTGCCCATTATTGCTTGAAGGCTTTTTATTGATCTGCATGCAATTCATAACAGTATGACCCCCAGTTCAAGTGAATGAGCTAAAGGATTACAGATGCTTACCTCAGAATTTTGTGTCTGCTATGTCGGCTTCTGTCCCGCTGACAGCAATCCAAATAACTGATGCAGATCTCCTGAAAATTGAAGAAAACACACGCCGGCTGAAGAATCCCAACATCAATAACAGGAAGGTATTCAGCTTTGAAAGTTGCAGTTTAGTCCTTCAGACAGCCCTTTTCAGAAATGCACTCTAATCTATTAATCTGACAGCATGGGAGTGTGTGGGCTTCATGTCTGCATCAGCACCATGGTAACTTCTCTGAAAAAGTTGCAGTCTTACTGGATAAGTAGCATTTGCAAATCTTTTCAGTACAGTACAAGTCTTAGCTGCAACTTCAGACATGGGATATGTAGCATCACTGTTTTCATCAGTCAATCAGAGTTATCAGTTTCATTCACACAAACCCATGATGGAGATGGAAAGAGTCTCAGTAAAAGTGCAATCCTGCCTCAGCACGTTGGAATCTGTTGATGCGCATACATGCAGGTCAGACTTGTGCCATGTTGAAAGCTAAAGGTAAACGTCACTGGGTCAGACCTAGTAAGGTTGGTGTCTATAAAAAAAAAAAACAAAGTCCTCAATGAGGCATGAAATGAAGAATGCACCAAAATAACTGAAGGGTTTGGAAGCAGAATGGTCTAACATACTTTCTGCAGTTTTGGAGAAAAATGGGTTCAGAGTTTTGTGTTTTCAAGAAGCGCCACTGTAATGTCATATTTGGGTTGTGGGTTAGACCACTTTGCCACTAAAATATAGATCATAAAATATTAGAAATTATATAAAACTAAATTTGGATTTTTTGTGGGTTAGACCATTCTGCTTTTAACCCCTTCAATTGAAAGCAGTGCACTGATGTAGGGTCTGGTATGTACCTTTGCTCTCTCCACTCTCACTGTTATGTTTGTGTCCAAATGAGGCTGTGAGCAACACTGAATGACAGACTAGTGAAACCAGAAATCTCACATACCACGTGTCGGAAAAGTGCTCGAGTATTGCCGCTTTTCAAATGGAAGAAATATGTTCTCCCCCAAATGTCTTATTGTGTTGTGCAGGAAGCTGCTCTGTCCTTCCATCTCTCCACTGGTGAAATGTTGTACAAAGCGCTTCTGTCTTTGCCAGCGTTCAAAGGAGAGCTTTGAACGCTGAAAGTAGCGCGGCTGCTGTGACATTACTGTGCCGCGCAGATGCAAGGCTTCTCAATCTTTCTGACAGCTTGACAAACCCACTCCAATCCTGGAAGTCTCAGCCTTCTAATACCGTCTGACAAGGGAGCATGCAAAGCTAGAGAGGGATGTTCTGTCCCGTCTATCCCAGGCCAAAATTTATCACTCTAAACCCAGACATGTCAGCTGACCTCTCCTGGGTTGATGTCATTTAGGGCACTGAGGTGAAGCAGGAAATTGTTGTCGGGGAAGGACGCCTCTGCGTTGGGTATGCAGCTGTGGTTACCTGAAGGGGTCAGAGAAGAAAGAGGTCATCGGATGGCCTTTTGGAATAGCAGCAACTTTAAACCAAAGTGAGTGCTTACAGCAGAGACATCATCTGCACCTACATGAGCTTTGAAGCATGAACAGTCCAGAGCCCTCACAGTTCAGAAAGTCCCCCGTTTCTGCAGAGAAAATGCACAAATTATGCACATTTCTGACCTTTGCTGGGATCTGCACACAGATTACATAATAATCACAGCATTGTCACTGGTCTACACTGAAACATGCAATAATAAACACTCGCTCAAACAATACGACCGCTGAAAATCTGCTCAGTGCAGACAAAAATAATTTACTCGGGGAAAAAAAAACACTGCAAAAATGAGATAAAACTATGACCTTTTTCAATGTCCTTGTACAGCTGGTCAATAAAGGAGTCCAAATGCTCCCTCTGCTGGGCAGGAAGCTCAAGTGCATCACAGGCATGAACCCACTGACTCAAAGAGCTGAAATTGATGAGAGAAAACACTCACAAAGAGAGAAAACTATCTGAGCCAAACTGAGGTCCAGAGTTGGGCCTGTTGATGGTTAAAGTAAAGATCAGAGGCAGGTGTTTACCTGGTGCCAATGCCTTGTCCGTTTGTTCCCACCAGAGCAAACAGAGAGCGGAAACCTTCAGGAACAAACCACTGCAATACAATTATACCTTCATTAATTCATAGAAGAGGAGATTTTCAGTTTCATTTTAACCCTTTTAGTGTCACTTGAGCTGGTAGAAGCTCTGTTTGTCTGCTCCAGTAGAAAGCAGATGGTCTTTTTTTATTCTTCACCTCTGATCCAACTGGGTGAACCTGCCAGGGAGAGGGATGTCTGCTGTACATCACATATGGCTGATAAGTGGTTTGTAGACTACCTGATCTGATTACAAATGGCTGTTACAGTTTAACATAGAAGGCTTCCTTCATCTTTCTCTTAAACCATCTGTCTTCTCTCTAGAGTCACTGTCTTTAGAGGAGTTCTCCTCATCCCTAAGAAGGAGGCGGACAGCTGAGTTTTGACTATGTTGAGTTGTTTCTCCTTAATGTACAGGTCTGTTCACTCCTCGCTGAATTGGACTGCATATGCATGTTCAGTGTGTGAAAACCAATTCTGACCTAAGACTGGGCCTGTAGTGCACCAAAGTGTTGTGTTAGAGGGAGATCCCTCTAAGTTGCCTGGACACTCTGGTTACAAACATGATGATAATTTTCTCCTCCAGGCTGCTATTAGGATCCTGATGAGAGTGTGGAAGCAACACCATATCACACCCATCCTACATTCCCTCTTCTGGCTCCCCATCTCCTCCAGAATTCATGACAAAAATCGCTCCTCTCATTTATCAATGCATTCATGGCAATGCTCCGGAATACCTCAAAGAACTCATCTGTCACCTATCATCGAAAAGAAACCTTCACACCAAGAACTGTCACCTCCTCCGCCTGCCCAGAACCAAACTCCGGACCATGTGAGACAGAGCCTTCCACTCAGCCGGTCCTCGCCTCTCATCACCTGAGAGCTCCACAGACAAAAAAAACAAAGCTTTTAATTAAACATGCCCCTGAAGTTTCAATTTTTTATTGTTATTTTACCTGATTGTTTTGTTTTTATATCTTCAACCTAGCACTTTGAGATTTTGCCTAAATGAAAAGTGCATAATTAATCTAATTTATTGCTATTATTCCACCCCGTTATCCCGTTTTTTTTAAAAATAAATAAATTAAAAATCAGATTCCATAAAGGACCAGTTGGTTTTATATGTTCTCACAGTATAACTGCTGCATTTCTTTTCTTCTGTTAGTAGGGGCATTCTCAACCCAGTGCTAGACGGTTCTAATGACCCTCTGCTTATGTTCCAGGTGGTGGTGGGAGTCGAACAGCAGGTATCGGTTTGTGTGTAGGTTTCCAGTAAACTTCAGAGTTGAGATTTCTGTCCTCCTCTATGTGCACAACACAGTCCATAAAGAGCAGCTTGTTTTCCATGATATTGTCCTTTTCTGAAGTCAATGTTGCCGTCCACTGACTTAAAACGTTCTGTGAAGGCTTCTACTTCTCAGGTTAAGACTTTGACCCATGTTTCATCCGCATCTCTGAGCGAGTGGATGGTGTTGTTCCCTTGTAAAAAGCAGAACATTGAGCTCTTTCACAGGAAAAACTTCCATCCACTGGGTCAGATATGTGGATGACACCTGGGTCAAATTCAGAGCGCAAGAAGAAGACGCCTTTATAGAGCACGTTAAAACGGGGAATAAAAACATCGAGTTCACAGCAGACGGGAAAAACAAACGGCCTTTTTTGGACTGTGCTGTGCACATTAAAGCATTAACAAAGAGATTTACTGTTTGACTCCCGCCACCCACTTGGTGTGATCAAAACTTTAAAGCAGCAGGCTCAGCATGTCCAAGAGAGGGAAAAGAAAAGCACCAAAGACATGTTAGGAAAGCTCTTGAAACCTGTGGGTGTCCTAATTGGGAATTCATGAAGAAATCTGGAGAGAAAAAAAAACTCCACAACATCAGCAGAGAAGATTACAAGAACATGCGGCACAACACTGATCATGACGAGTCTCTGAGAAACAGCATCTTGAGGCACTTCAGATCCACTCTGAGACAGAAACTAGTTGAGTCTGAGAATAAAACGACCAAACACAGGCTGAGCAACACTGTATGTGCAGTCCAACACTGCAAAAACTCTAAATCCAACCAAGTCTATTTGTCTTATTTTTAGTCCAAATGTCTCATCCCACTTGATTTAAGATAAATTCACTTAAGAGACATTTCAGCAAGATGGGTGGACTTGTTTTCAGAATAACTGTCTAGTCAAACAATCTAGAAATTATCTTGTTTTGAGTCGAATTTTACAAGAAAAGTCAAAATAAGTTGAATACATCTGAAATTAGGAGGTCACATGAAAGGAAAATTCTATTTTTTTTGCATGTCTGGCTTATTTTAAGAGACTTAAGCTTGAGAATCCTGGTAAAATATGGCTTAAAATAAGTTTTCACAGCTAACTTTAAGATCTCAATATTCTAAATATCATACCTCATTTCAAGAAATCTTACCAAGCCATTTCCACTTGTTCTACTGGCAGATTTTGTTCACTTATTTCAAGGTAAAAGTTCCTTGAAATAAGCTTTTTTTTTTTTTTAGTGTTGTTTTGAGAGGGGCATTTTTCCCAGTTAATGCAGCAAGGAGTCCACAGACCTGAATACGGGGGAGACTAAACAACAGTTCAACACAAGAGAGCAGCTCATCAGCACAAGACCCAACAGTCCACCTGCATCTGAAGGGGAAGAGACGCTCCGTTAAGGACAGTGATGTCTGGGCAGAGAAGACAGATGGTTTGAGACAGAAGTTAAGGAATATTTTTAAGCACAACACCCATATGAAGCACATAGAACAGTCCTGACATCCCTCTTCTGGCAGTTTCACCACCATTCACACTTTGAGTCGTGAGCTGAGCACGACAAACTCCCAACAATATTTAGAACTAATGACGCCTCTTGGACGAAAAGATAAACATCCTAGAAAACCAAAAAGAAGTCCAGCTGCCTTCTACTGGAGCACACGAGAGCGAGTGGAATAGTTTGAGTCACTGTGGAAAAGAAACAACATCTGGCAGCATGTTCTTAAATGGGAATATTGTGATTAGTTATTACACACTTGGCTTTTGGAGGGTTAATCACACAAAACTTCACCTTAATATCTGGGGAATTGTACAAGCATTATAGAAAACTGTATAAAAAGTTTAGAAAAACGCAAAACAAAATTTCAGAGCCCAGGATGGCACCACTGATTTGTCCAAGCAACAATCCAAAACTGCAGAGATTTTAGCTTAAAATGATGTAAAACGCACATTTGAGAATCCCAGAGCAAACATTATTTGGTGTTTTACTTGCAGAATCCCCTAAATTATCTGTAGATTTAGTTTTTTCCAAATTCTCACCAAATGAAATAATGACTAAACTCGTCAGCTGTAATCTAACTTGTCACAATATGAAACGGTGCTTTGCAAATGGCAGCTCTGCGACACATGAATTGATGGACACCAACGGGAACATGTTTAGGAACCCTGACATTTATACAGAAAGTGATGCAGCAAGCAGGACAGCATTTAGGAGGCAGAGAAGGCCAAATAAAAATCACAACTGTCAGTTCAAAGTTCACCTCTGAGCTGCAGTAATTAAGCGTCCTGAGAAACAAGCGCGTTTTGGCAGCTGCGTGCGGCATTTCTGGTGAAAACGAGCTGAATAAATGTGAATTACAAGCTTGAAAACGTGAAGAAACACTGAATGTTTAACTCACCCTGCTGAGATGGTCGTCATAAAGTGCTGCTCTGAAAAGGCTGTGTAACAAGGCCAACTGCCCCTGTAAAACCAACGGGAAATAAATAAATGTCACTCCGTATGTGACAGAAAGCGTACATCACAAGCATAGGTGGCCACAGTGGGAAGTGGGACTCTCTCAGGGGAAAGTAACGCTGACATGCTTTGCTTACTGAGCTGTGAGGAGCTGCGATCGCCACATGAGCACGATATCGTCTTTGAACTGACGGGCTTTCTACATTTTGCACCTCAACAACTTCGTATCTGCAGCAGGAACAACATGAAGGTAACTCACTCTGAACTGCTCTCCCAGAAGCTTGTGTGCGATCTCCTCTTCCTCGTTGGCCGCCCGGCTGCAGAAGTGAGAAAACAGCTTCTGCCAGTGCGCTTTATCTTTGGCCTGGACAACATCAACAACACCGTGGCATTTGGTTATTACAGTGTGTCTTATTGTCGGAGTGCAGCATTTCTTGAACACACACAGCTCATGTTTCACTGCATATTGTAAAGAATAATGAATGTTTTAACCCTTCTGTTGTCCTGTTTTAAAGTTAAAAATGTGAGGAAAAAAAAAATATGTATTTTCACAGTGAAACTTCTGATGTCCACACTCTCAACATTTTTGGGAAATTTTTGAACATTTCTCGGTGGAAAAAAAGAAATGTTAAAAAGAATTTTAAGAATATATACAAAAAAAAATCAACCAAAATCGAGTGAAACTCGTTGGATTTTGGTTGATTTTTTGTAAATATTCTTAAAGAAAATATTAGAAGTTTTACTGACATATATGATTTTTTGGAAGATTTTTTACACATTTTTTGAAAATATTTACAAGAATTTTCTTGTCGAATTTGGGGGATTTAAAAAAAAACTTTTAAAAGGAAAATTTTAAGCAATTAGTCGAATTTTCTTCCTGAAGGTTTTGCAAATTTTCAGAAATTTAGGGAATTTTTTGCTGAATCTTCAGATTTTTTTCAGATAAGGAAACAATATTTTTTGGTGTCTGTAAATGAAGACAACAGGAGGGTTAAAAAGAAAGAGAACCCATTTAAACCAGTTATCTTCACGAGTAACCAGCATCCTTTGAGAGGAAACAACACTTTCATTTGTATCAATTCTAATTTTTTAAGTTTGAAACATGTGAATCCCAAATTTGGTTTGTTGTCATAAAAGTCTGTAAAATCAGTAGATGTCTGATTCTGATGTGTTTACTGTCACTGAAGTTCTCATCAGCCTGTGACCTTATAAAACTTCATTGTTTACAGCATCCATACCAGTCAGGACAAAGTTCATTTCAAGCTAAGTTTAACCCTCTAAATCCCAAAGCAGCCTGAATGTGTCTTAAATAAAGGAATAAATGACACTTTTTGACATAGAAACAGAGAGAAATCATCAAACTTTCAGCTTTCCGGTGGTCCTTGAACACATCATATGTGAAATGTGGTTCTGTGTGGAAAATTGTGATATTTCATCAAACTCATTTCATTTTGTCTCGTGAGAAATTAATTTAAAATTAGTCATTGAAACTGCAGGTTAACAGGATATAAAAACAGACTTACGAGGAAAATAAATGAAGCATGGTTAAAAAAAAAACTAAACTATGGAGCAAGTAGTGAGCAAGCACTTGGAAAATACACTTTTCCAACAAACTACTTTCTAGAGTTGATGAGCATAGCAGTATGAAAACAACATACTTTGTAGAGGTTGAAAAAAATGTCAGTGGCATGAGAAGCCCTCTATTTTTTTGGTAAAAATCTTGTACATACTGGTGTCAGCTTCTTAAATCTTTGTACAAAAAAAACAGCAATGAAGAAAAAAATCAAATAAAACTTATTTTTCTTTTTTACAAACAATATTGCATTTAATAGATCTCGTTGTATGCAGCATGTTTTGTCCTTTCATGTGGCAAAGAGTTTCTCATTTTTATCAAGATTGTTCACATTAATATCTACAGGATTAGCACACACAGGAGGATTTTATTTCTTTTAATCCGATACGTTTCGGAGCTACGAGTGATCAGAGACTCACCTGTTTGACCAAAGCTACCATTCTGGCCATGAGCATGATGCTGGAGGTCTCTGGAGGATAATGCATACTCCTGAAACAACACAATAAAAACCTGAAACAAAAATCTGACAAGAAGGTGAAAACATCTGGCTTATTCCACGTCAGCTCACACAACCTTCCCACTCGGCGTCATAGATTTTATAGAAGAAAATCCTGTGAAACCTTCTGTTTAGTTCATGGGACCTTGTTCCGATGCAGATATTTTATTTATGGTTTTTTGAAGTTTGGCCCTCAGAGCTAAATTTCATCATTTCTCACCACTTCGCTTGTTTTTTTCACTGGACTGAAATTTTCACTGAAGCCTGAGGATAGTTTCCAAGTAGCAGCTGAATGTTTTACAGCAATCAAATGAATAAATTCTCTACCTGAAGGAAGAATCTCTGGCTTTCAAAAATGTATATTTTCACAGGTTTTCACTTCCTTGCAGACAGATTTTGATTCTGTGTTTTATTGATGTCGTTCTTTCTCGTTCTGAAGTTATCTGGTCTTGGATTAAATAACAAAAAAAACAGCCTTAGCTCTTGCTACACGTAGCTCAGAACTGACAGCTTTTAATGTATTTTCACTGTATGTTTTCCAAAGAGGGACTATTTGAAACCTTTTTTAATTCATTATTAAACAGGGTTAATTATTCATTGAAAAACACAGAAAACTGTTTTTTTTCTTTTTAAATCACACATTTTTTACACCTTTGACTGTAATATCACATTCAGTGGTGTTATTTCATAGGTAGTTATTTATACTTTGTTGATTTCAAGTTTTTCTGTGTGTTTGTGCGACTGACACTCGCATCCAAAACAACGACTCGGCCCTAAAGTCGACCTTCACAAAGCTTCTTCACTGTCAGTTGTTGCTGATGTCAAAAAAGATAACATTCTGCTTCATGTCTATTACTGATAGTGGGTGATGGTAAAAAATATATAGAGAGAAAAATGAAAGATTACTCCAACAGTTCAACAAAAAATGTTGGCAACAAAACTAGAAATGAAGAAGTGCTGTAAAAGTAGAATTTATGTTTTGGATTGGATTTCACACTTTTATCTAAGTATCAAGGATGTACAAATACCTACCGTTGAAATAACAACTAAATGTAAGATTACAGCCAGTAAAATGATGAAAAGTTCTCCATTTTCCAAAAATATTAAATGGTGAAGGAGCAATAGAACATCCTTGAAGTTTAAATTGATCTGTCCTTGAAACACGAACGGCGTTTTAAATATATACTTCCTAAAGCAGGACCAAATAACTTCCACAGATCACAGAGCTGTATTAATGCCGGACACACAATCTAAATTTACTTACAAGAAAATAAACACTACTGAAGATACTAATTTTTGAAAATTAGAGATTCATCCTTCAGGTAAATTCAGGATAATTAAATGTTATAATTCGATTACTGTCAAACATTCAGCTGCAATTACTGAGTAACATATTATAATCAGGATCTAATGTATGTTTGGTAGAATTTTCAACCCAATCCAGTGAAAAATAACTAACTGGTGAGGCTTAAGAGGAATCATTAAAATGATTCACTTCAGCTCTGAGGGCCAAACTTCTCATAAATAAAAAAAGCGCTTGGAACTTAAAACTTAAAAGTTTTCACAGTAATTTTTTGCATGAAAATCCATGCCGTTAACTGGGAGGGCTGTGTGCGTCTATAAAATCCTCCTTCACCTCCAAGCATCTTTGAGCTTGTTGATTGGATGGTCTGGGTCTTCCTGAGATGGTCCCAGACACAGAGCCCGATGGTACTGATCCGCTGCAGCCTGCCGACACTCGCTGCTGCAGTATATCACCTGCCCAGGGAGAAGGATTCACAGCAATGAAAATACAATGAAAATGATTTTTTAAAAATGTGTGAATCGTTGCAAGCGGGAGGACAAGCCGGCCTCCCAGCATGCAGCACTGATAGTGTTATGCCCCTGTCTAGGGGGTAGGGTGCACAACATAAAATAAAAAAAAAAAAAGAAGAAAAAATAACCCCGAATATTTCCCCAGTCCCCAAAAGAAACAACAGTCTAACAAGTTCTAAAAAATTACCAGAATTTATTTTGCAATATAACTACAACTTAAAGAGGCCACTGCATGGGCTGTTCATTCAAAACCAACAAAAGACGGATACAAACTAAAGAGGCATTTCTTGCTCTCAAACAAAAGAAAATATCCAATCCAAAAACATACACAATAAGCAAAAAAAAAAACCTACTAAACCAAACAACAAAACTCCGCTACTCTAATCGAATTCAAATATTTGGAGGCTGGGGAGACACACAAAGGGTGCTGCTGTCAAAGTGGCTCCTCCATCACTGCCGGCCGCCAGGATTTGAAATGACAGCCAGCCAATCAGCATTGTCCGCCAACCACGCCTCCTGCACACAAAGATTTACACAGAATCCACAGAGCACCCACTCCCAGACAATAAAACAGTTCGAAACTACAACAAAAAAAAAAAAACAAATACGGCCACAGCCGTAAGAGATAGGAAACTACAAGTCTGCACCGAACAACACTGGAAATTATCAGTATGGTTTATTATTCCTTCAATTTGCATTAATGCAAAAACTTCTAGAAACGATGGATTTCTATGTATAGATCTGTCTCAGACTGGATATTTGAAATCAATGCTTTTCTAACTGTTTTGATTTTAACCAAGTCTCCCTTTGGAAACATTAGCAAAGTGTAAACGTTTTCCCAGAGAAAAGGAATTTACTGTAGCAATTTCTGACAATGTTAAAGAACATAAAGTATTCCTGGAACATCATCATCTGTTGGGAAAAGTGGAGCTGATAAATCTGCAAACGGTGCAGGTGATAATGAGAGAGGAATAAGCTTCATAAGTGTATAGCATCAGGAGCCCGAAGCAGAAAGTCCTGAAATTTGGTGTAATTCACTTTGGTACAGTTGAAATTAGGGCTGAAATGATTCTTCAAGTTATTCGAGTAATTCGATTACTAAAATTCCTCGAGGCAAAATTCTCTGAATCGAGGCTTCGTTTAATCCACCACAAACTAAACCCCACATCACCAACTAGTGGACCGCAGTCTGAGTTCAGTTCAGATTAATTTATAATCAATAAATTAACCGGAGCATTTCTCGTGTTTACGGGATTTAACAGATTAGAGCACTGAACTAGGAAGCCAGTTTAACACAGTCAGGCTTTCTGTGTGTAACTCGGCTCGACAAAAACCTCAGTCAGCGTTAACGGGTATGAAGGTGGTTTTTAACTTTCTTGAACTCAAATTTTCTGCTTCAAACTTGTCCACACAAACAGGAGCATGTAACGCATCATTTGACTCGTTTTCGGCACAAAATGAACCGATGGTGAACAGGTTGTTTTAATGGAGAACACAGAAGGACATAAAAATCCACGACGGTAAAAAGCTGGAAATTATGTAAGACAGGAATGTCGGTAGAAAACAGCTAAATGTGCATTAATACATTTATTTTACAGATCAATGCAGCTGATTATTTGTAACTGACAGCTGCACAATAAAACTATCAAACTTCATGTATTCAATACAAGATATCGTATTGAAGTGCATGTAGGTCTGACACTGTTTCATAATGAAGGAAATCACTTTTATTTGTGGCCAAATCACAGTGAAACTAAAATTACTGAATGAATATTCTCTGTAATACAAATGAACCAAACAAAGGAACATATTTATTAGACTTCTGCATCCCAAACTAAATACATGTGGGGTTACCATGATTTTAGGCTTTAGTTGAATACTCATGTACTATAGTATTTATGTACATTTCATCTGTACTATCCTATACATGTACAATATCCCTGTATTATATTATAGTAAAGTACACCTAGAGACGTCTGCAGGCTCAAAATCAACGCATCAGTCTGACCACTTTTTCTCTTTTCATGATGAGAAAAATGACATTTTTAAAAAAATTCTAGGCCCTCAGCGATCATCAACAGTGGAGACCCACCTGGCACTGAGGACAGGCCTGGTGCAGCTCTGGTCGGACACGACAGAGCTCCGGGTGAGGAAGGCTGAGTCCAGGGTTGCCGCTGAGTCTCCTCGCATTCTCCTCTGCAGTCTCCAGAGCACGTAAGCAGAACTCACAGGCTGTGAAAGCAGCAGAACAGACAGGCAGCGGTGAAGCAAAACTGCATGTCTTAAAGATCAGTTTCAGATGTATAGTGACTAGAAAAAAAATATTCACACCACTGGAAGTTTCTCATTTTACTGCTTTTGGAAATTAAGAAAAAGTGAATTTAATTTGACTGTTCTGTCCAGATCAAGTCAAACAGATTTCCACAAGGTAATGGTATTTCATCAAAATATAAAATGTTCATGTCGAGATGCTGTTTGTATGAAGAGACAGGTGACAAATTAAAGGAAAATTTGACATGAATTGTTTTAGTAAGGTGTTGGGCTACCATGTGCTAAAAGAAGAGTGTCACTCTCAAATTTTCAGCAAATCCACGGGAATGACGGAACACCTTTTATTCATATTGGAAGCATTTTCATTCCACTCATGCCCTGTGAACTGGGACCACTAGAATCAGACATACTTTATCGATCCCAGAGGGGAAATTGCTTATGTTACAGTTGCTCCCATTCAAAGTCTTACAAATGTAAAAAGTACAAAATGTAGAGATAAATATAAGTAGAAAAATATGTTCAAAAAATATAAACATACACTACCATTCAAAAGTTTGGAGTCACTCAGGTAATTTCATGTTTTCCATAACTGCACAAGGGTTTTCTAATCATCAATGAGCCTTTCAACACCATTAGCTAACACAATGTAGCATTAGAACACAGGAGTGATGGTTGCTGGAAATGTTCCTCTGTACCCCTATGGAGATATTCCATTAAAAATCAGCCGTTTCCAGCTAGAATAGACATTTACCACATTAACAATGTCTGTACTGGATTTCTGGTTAATTTAATGTTATCTTCATTGACAAAAGAAAACCCACTTTTCTTTCAAAAATAAAGACATTTCTAAGTGACCGTAGTGTATGGAGAAACTGCAGAATCATAAATGCAAAATGGGCATTTTCTCAGAAAACGAAATGCAAGTATACAGCGTAATAAATGTTTCATGACAGGATAAAGGCGGTTACTCCAAGCGACTTTGTATTGATTTGCAGCGATCCTTTCCTCTAAGGCAACATGTGAGCCTAAACTTCTGCAGCAAAACTTAACAACTGTGTTGCATTTATACCTGATGTCTCACCTTTATATTTGTACAAAGCATTCCACAGGAACTGGGCAGCGACGAGAGGACGCTCAACGAAGATGGAGTCTCCCTTCTTGATGCTCTTTTTGGCAAAGAGACCCTTACCCTGGAACATGAATAACAAACCGTTATCGTTATACTCACCGCACATCAAGTGACTTAAAATCTGAACATTAACTTTATTAATGTTATTTCGTTTTTCAGATACATTAAGTGGGTTTAATGTGCAACATTTCAGTTTTTCTGTGCAATAATCATTCATTCGGTTTGTTTCAGACGTGTCACAGTATCATAAAGAGAAAATAAATACACAATACAACCAAAACAAATCCAGATTGCTTTTTAATATATATCACAACTTATTTTATTATCATTTGTAATACTATTTTACTGTCTAAACACATCGCCAGTGTTTATATTTTTTCGAAGTGTATCATGTTTATTAGTCTCTTCTTAAGTCAGTTTGTTCTCTGAGTAACATATGGCACAAGAATTACCTTCGAGATTAATACAGCTTTATCTCATCTTGTGACTAATACTGATTCCTAGTGTGATTTATCTTTAATAGAATTATTTCTGTTAGCTGGAGGATAGATAGATAGGTAGATACTGTAGATACTTTATTAATCCCAAGGGAAATTTAAGCTATGTTGAGCAGTGTCTAGTTGGATGTCTGTAATAATCCATGAAACGTGTCTCAGTAAAGAAGCAGAAAAAACAACATTTAGTTCAACTAAACTCACAAACAGGAGCCAACTTAGAGTCAGGTCTGTCTGTCTGTGAGCTGAACCTGCAGCGATGATCACAGTTGCTGCTTTAAAGCCGCATTAAACCCCACATTAGTCTAAACCTGTTTTATTCAGACAAACCAGATCCGCTCTCACCTTGATGCTGTCGATAAATCGGACCTCCACGCTGCCGGCAACTTTACCAGGATCCACGCAGAAGGAAAACATGTCATCCACGGGAGCCGCCATGTTTCCACACGACCTTTCACTTCTGAACCCCGAACCTGAGCTTTATGCGCCGGACGGGAAGCAGCGACCTCTGTCGGTGGAGGGCTGAACTGCAGCTCACTGCTGCGAGATTCATAGCAGAACCTCTTCAGTTTGACAGATCATAACACCAGGAAGTAATGCTGCCAACCTTCCCAACACAGTGTTTCTTACAGTCTAGCTATTTTCCAACAAGGTTCTAATAAAATAAATCAGATCCCAATAAATAAATCAAAAACAACATGTCTGACATTTACATGTGATTGCTTACAGTGCCATTATTCAAAGCACTATTAGCTGGAAACCCATGATTTTTCTTTTATGTCACTAAAGATATTATATAACTGCTTTCAGAGCAGTTACACCATCATACCTGCTCAATGTCTGTTCAAATAATGACCATAAATGTAAAAAAGGTAATTTTAACATCAAACCATGCATTACACTGCTTAATCCTCACTAGGGTCGCAGGAGTCCTTGAGTCTGTCCCAGCTGGCTTAGGGTGAAGGCAGGGGACACCCTGGACAGGTCACCAACCTATCACGGGACTACATGTAGAGACAAACAATCACACTCACCCTACAGACAATTTAGAGTTACTAATTAACCTCAGCATGTTTTGGACTGTGGGATGAAGCCGGAGTACCCAGAGAAAAAACGTGCTTGCACAGGGAGAACATGCAAACTCTATGTAGAAAGATCATGGAAAGGCCAGGACACATACTGGGGATCTTCTACCTGCAAGTGCTGCTCACCAAGCCCTCATTTTAACATTTTGTTTCTTATAAAGTACGCCTCTGACTGGCACCACATTACATTTCTAAGCTTCTTCCAGTGCCAAGCACAGGGAGAAAAAGAGCCTTTAAAGGAGAAAAATAAAAGGTTTATGGTTAGTAGAATATTGGAATAGAAAAAGACATTAAAAACTTTTGACCAAATTTGCACCATCACATAACTGTTTTGTATTATTCCATCAAAGCAGTGCTGTAACACTGAATATCAGATATTTATATGAGTGAGCTTGCACAATTTCAAGACAACAGCTACGTTATTTCTCAAGTTATGGTACTTAAACATATAACAACTCCACTCTACCAGCAGACACTGAAAGTTTGGTAAGTAGGCTAAATGTTTATTTTCTTATCGGTACCGCTTTTAATGCACTTCATATGCAACTTTCGTGAGAGACAGCAGGTCCGATTTGTGGCACTGGCAGCAAGCAGTGACACTTTTTGTGGCACCGCGCCGGATGCCACGGTTAATGCCACTGCCGCAGTGACACTTTTTGTGGCACCGCTGCGGATGCCACAAAAAGTGTATATATATATATATATATATATATATATATATACAGTCTATGGTCATTCCAGACAAACTGTCAATCAGGTTACCACGCCCCCTTGCGTCGCAAAACTTAATAAATAAAAAAATCGATATTGATTTATTTTAAGATCAGCCACTTGATCTTTCATTTTGACCATGAAAACTAACAAAAAAAACCCCACATTTATTTACAGTCTATGCACCGTACTCTGTTTGGCTCCACCCTTGCTGATGACCACTTCCGGTTTCAGAAAACGAAAAAACGGACCTTTTTTTCCGTTTCTGTCTCTTACTTATTTTATTTTTGTTATCGTAAATAAAAAATGAAAATCAAAGCATTTTTTAAAAATTCATATATCCCTTTTTGATCGTGAAAAGGAAAAATGCCTTGTATTTCAATTTTAATTTTTGCCTTTGAAAACGAAAATCAAATAACCACTCATTTTTTGTTTTTCAATACCTGCTTTAGAACGGAAAATCCAATTACCAAAATATACACGGACCTGTTTTCACAGGTAAAATGAACATTAAAGCTGTTTTAGTGAGCTGAAATAAAACTGAAATGCACACAACTGCATGAATAGACAAATAACACAATCATCATTTGCAAAATATTTAAAAAGAATTAATCACAAATAGTTTTAGACTTATACTTGTGCAAACTACTATTATTTTTGAGGATACAGTTCACCTTATGAGATCTCTAACCCTGCAAGACTCCAAAATAAAAAGAAAATTAGCAAAAAAATAAAAAAAATAGAAAATTAAAATAGAAAATAATATTTAACAAAATACGACTAATATTGTACTTTTGCAACAGTTTTACAGGGTTTAATAAATACTATAATTAAAAATGAAGTCCATGTTATTAAATCTAAATTCAGCGTCGTCAACATGGTGCTAAAGGTGAAGCAATTATGAGATTTATTCAAAACTAAGCAGAAGGAGTTCAAACACTGTGTATACAAGGAGAGAGTATTTATTATATGTTGGAAAATAATATATAGAGAGATGTTTTACACTGTCTAGCAAACATTAACAAACTCGTAGTAGCAGTAGAGGTATCATACAAAGAATTAAGAACAGAATCAGCTGAATATTATACATAGGCTATACATATATGTCATATATTTTTTGTACAAAAGGACAAATTTATTAAGAATATCTTAAGAATACATGAGTGGTTTAACAACAGTCAGTTGTGGAGCAAAATGTCCTTCACACAAGTTAAGAAGGAACATTAATATCAGGAGCTCTGGGTGTTATTTCACATTATTAGGGTTCAAATATCTGGAATGTAATCAGGAGTCAGTTTAAAAAAACATATCAGTTAATATACATGTACAGTACAGCATGCACTGTGTTCTCAGTGGCTTTGAGTTGTTTTATCGCTCCACAGTCGTCATCAGCAGGTTTCACATTAAACAGTTTATATCAGCAGTGCTGCCTGGAGATTTCAGACTTCTAATACATACCGATATTTATTGCAAAAGGCTTCCCACAGGTTCTATGAAGCACTTTCCCAGCCTGAAGCCTGTGTGATTACCAGTATATAACTGAGAAGAAACTGCAGTTCAGAAAGATCTGCACCATGTTTTCTCTTCGGTTTGTCCACCAGAGAGCACCGATACGTCGGGTTTTCAGCTCTAAAGTGTCCCACTCAGTAAAAGTCATCAGTAATTTTCCATTTTAAGGTGTTAAAAGTGCTGATGTATCGTTATCAGTTTAAAGGAAATCCAAAAAAATCAAGTATTAGTTGACTCAGAAACAGGCCTTTGATTCAAACTAATGATCACCTGATTAATTCAGACTCAGATTTGAATATTTCACCTCTACAGACCAGAAGAACAGAAAATCATCTACTTGTCCAGGAGCTGTAAGCAGACATGGCTTCATTTTTAAGGATTACACAGTAAAAATAACTGGAAGCCACTAATTCAGGAGCTAATTGGCTGACAAAAAGATAGAGTAATTAGCAGCTGATTAGTTAACAAGCTCCTGTTTAGCACCAAAACCTTAACCAGTTGATTGCCAGACAAAAGAGGAAGTGGGATTGTTCTTTGTGGCACAGACAGCACAAAAACAGATAGTATGAACACATTTGTGTGAAAATGGATCACAGGATTCATCGCATTGCTGTGAAGAGTCACTCCTTGTGATGAACTCAGACAGAAATATTTATCCGACTCTGCAGCTCCTCTCGGTTCCACAGAGCTTTATAACCTCCACAACCTCTTGTTTATTTCTTTTTCTTTTACAGCTTCTGAGCTTCACTGCTTTGATTCACTCGCAGCTGTTTTTATCCGAACAGCTCTGACAAACTCAGTGGAGCATTTAGCAGCTGAAAATCCAGAGATGTTCCTCTCAGGAGGTGGTGGAGACCAAAAAGGGAGGCCGAAAACACAGCTCCAAACAAATATTAGAGCTAGATGTTTGAATAGGAATCTGTTAAGACATTTGTCACATCAAAAGGTTATAATGTGTGTTTATATTAACCCCTGAAATAGACAAAAATACAATTTATTGCAAGTTAAACTGCATGTAAAATCCTAAAATATGCTTGAGTAGCCGGAACCACATCAGTAGTAGTGTGATGTGTGTGGAAACATTGAATTGTACTTATTTAATGATTCATTAATGCTAAAAAAAATGATTTTACAGTAAATAGAACAGCATTTTTATATACAGAGTTCTTAAAATCAGGAAGAAAGAAAATAATCTATGGTATTTTCAAACTCTGTAGAATCCATGACTCCATAATTATAGTAGAAAACAGGTTTAGAAACACCAGGTTAGTGATGATCTACAGCGATAACAAGGCAGCAGATAGTTCTCCAACCTGTCCACAGGAGGAACCCTGCTGCTGGTTCTCCCCAGCAGCTTTTCTCATCGCAGCCTCGCCATCCATCATAAACCCTTGTTGTAGGTCACCACCTTGCAATCTGTTGCCATGGCGATCTCCGGCTCAAGGCGAGATACTTCAATCTGCCGAATAACATAAATAAATAAACGAAAAATTAAACAGAAGGTAAGGATTCAGCCTCTGTCATCGGCCTTACCCCTCCTGTTGTCTTCATTTACGGGAACCAAAAATATTGTATCCTTGTCTGAAAAAAGATAAAAATTCCGCCAAAAAAATTCCCCAAATTTCTGAAAATGTGCAAAATCTTCAGGAAGAAAATTCCAATAATTCCTCAAAAGTTTTAATTTTTAAAAATCCCCCAAATTTGGCAAGAAAATTCTTGTAAATATTTTCAAAAGACGAGTAAAAATCTTGAATAAAAACGCAAAAAATATCTAATGGGATTTTTTTCCCCACATTTTTCAACTATAAATTTGCAAAATCTTAAGGGATAAAATTCCAATAATTCATTAAGTTTCCCTTAAAAGTTTTATTTTTAAAAACATTGGCAAGAAAATTCTTGCAAATATTTTCAAAAGATTAGTAAAAATCTTGAAGAAAAATGAAAAAAATATTTAAAGTGACATTTTTTCCCACATTTTTCAACTTTAAATTTGCAAAACCTTAAGGAGTAAAACTCCAATAATTCTTTAAGTTTCCCTTAAAAGTTTTATTTAAAAAAAAAATTGGCAAGAAAATTCTTGTAAATATTTTCAAAAGATGAGTAAATATTCTTAAAGAAACATTTTTAATGTTTCTTTTTTTCCAGCAAGATTTCCCAAAAATGTTGAAAATGTGGACATCAGAAGTTTCACTGTGAAAATATTTATTTTTTCCACATTTTCTGACTTTAAATCAGGTCTATTTTGACCCGCAGGACGACACAAGGGTTCAAAGTCACGTTTAATCAGACAATAGGGAGCAAACATCTGCAGTAAGAGGTGTGGGCCGGGGCTGTGCATGTCAATCGGTGGATATGTAATTTGAATTTGCTCACAGCTGCTCCCTGAACCATCTGGTGCTTGAAAAGCAGCAGCTCGTATATCAGCATGTAGCGTACCTGAGACATCTGGGGGAACAGGCTGATGGCCACAGGCAGCGAGAGGCCGAAGGTGACCAGGCACACGAAGCTGTGGATGGGCAGCAACAATCTGCGGTTGCTCTGCAGGAATCGCAGCCTGCACGAGACAAAAAGGAAAACGTGAGCCTGCAGTGTGGATCGATCCCAGATGACTACCGCAAAGCCTGGAGTTATTTTTGGATCCGGAGGAGAAAAAAACCTCCTGTGCAGATTTGGGGGAGCTGTTTCACTCGATGGGTGGGTGGGAGATTTATCTGTCTGTGTGAGTTCAATGAGCAAGACTGAGGAGATCATGTTTTATTTAATTCTACAATAAATCACATCATCTTTTTGCATCTCCTCTCACTCTACTGACCTACTAATATAGAAAGCACTTTGGGGCACAACACATGGCGGCTTTGGCTCAGTACACAGATTATTTACAGTGTGTTTCTAGTCCAGACTGAAACACACAATGCTGCCCTACAAAGACAGACAGCAGCAACTAAAGCAAGGATGAAGATGAGGTATGAGGGGTTTGAGGCAGGTGTACTGAACGGTAAAACAAATAAAGAAAGGAAATGATAATTTAATGGTGTTTCAGGCAGATCATCAGCATGGGAAAGAGCCGATACTGCAAAGCAAGACGCTAATTTTAGTCATCTTCTAGCGAGCAACTAACTGCTACGAGTATCTAAGCAGCTGTCTGAGGTTTGAGCTGCTGTTATTTCTGGTTTTATTTCTGAGGTTCTGGACCAACTGTGTATGCCTTTTTAATTTGAAATTATCAATTTCTGGGGCATATTATATTATATATGTTTAAAAAATTACAGAGACCATTAGATTCTGGTCTGAATTCAACTTAGACCAAATCTGCACTTGCAGTGTTTCCCGGATGTTCCTACCTTCATTTCTTTTTAATAAAAATATCTAATTTTGTAGACTGCTGCTCCCTCAGCTGGAGGGTTAGGATCCCTGAAGCAGCCACGAAATTAATCTGTGGAGTTACGAGATGTTCACCAAGATATAAACCAGGAAAAAAAGTGTTTCTGCTGCACAAAATGTTGCCTATTTTTGCTCGCTTTTCTCTAATATATTCTGCTTTCTACTGACTTACTGAGTACCCAACTTCTTCAGGCCTCTGAATATAAAAGATCAGGCCATGTCTACATCCATCTTCAACAGAGTATAATATATATCTTTAGTACCTGTAATTCTCACTAATTCCAACAATAATTCAAATACGTTCTCACTCATATTATTAGTTCTAGTAATTTTAAACTAATTGCAGCTATAAGTATGTATCATGAAGTAACTCATGAGCATTGGATGCATCACTTGTTCCCCTTTATACTGTCAATAAGTCGCCCCAAAAGCCACCTTGCAGCTTAAACTTTGGATTTTCGTCAGTCAGAGGTTGCAGATGGCACTAATAGATGGACGGAAAGGTAAACGAAGAAACAGGTGAAAAACTGACACATAAACCTATTTATGTTTCCTGCCTGAATGAACACCAGACAAAAATAAAACCGTAGGAAGAACCAGCTCGTAAAACTTCATTAACTGTCTCCGTCACAGATGTGTTACTGATGTATGATTGACACTCTCCATCTGCACATTATCTTTTCCAATATAGCGCGTACTCGGTTGTTTCACAGCATTAAATCCTGTTGTAGAGTTTCTAGTTTTGGGACAAAAGCTGCTTTGATCATTTCCTGGCAAAAACATCGTCACTGTCTCCGTTTTAATACTGTACAGAGTAAGTTACTTGTCTTTTAATGTAATTATTACAAAGATTGATCCATGTAATGGAAGAGGAGAAGATGTTATTATCAGCTGGTCATTTTGCCACATTCAGAGCAGTTATTTTTTTATAGTTATCGCTTACATACAGCCTGCCCATCGATCATAATCATGGCCCACTCTTTAATGTCTATGAAGGGTTTCTGATTCTGATCTGAGCCTCTGTGTGGAAAGATTTAGTCACTGTTGCAAATGTGCACATGAATGTGCTCCCATGGCAACCCTGAAACCACAGAGTCACCCCACGTTACAAATTAACCCCCGGTCATATCTAGTACTGCACCACAATAATCACAATAATGGGTTAAGTGCAGATGAACCCAAAGGTTTACTGCACATGTGGAACACATGTAGATTCAAAATGGGAAACAACTGAGCCAGATCTGATCCCTGAACAAAATCTGATGCTTCAGTGTTTCAAATATATATCAGCTTTGGGGTTTTTAATCTGAGTTTTACAGTTTTTAGGACAAAACTAGGCATTACAAAGCACCACACAGGACCGTGATGATCTTTTTTTTGGATTGATTTGTTATTTGAGAAAAAAAAACGAAAAATTACCATAAGTTGTAGCTCTAGTTGTTTCTAAAAAAACGCATCAATGTTTTGCTGCACAAACCTCTCGAGGTAGGACATGATGATGGGGGGCAGGACGAAGATCGGCATGGGGAGGACCACACGTGTGAAGGCGGTCTCCATGATAGCCTGGGGAAAATAAAGATGAGAGCGATGTGCACATGCTTCATTTAAAACGCCGCAGTGAGTTGGATTTAATTTTCCCTTTCATGAAATCAGATGGGCGCCGAGTGACACGAGCCGAGCAGGAAATGATAAATTTTTCTCATTTTCTGCCACCATCACTTTTGAAATTCACTGAGGAAAAAAAAACAGCAAAGCGTGTAAACACATTCAGTGCAGTCAAGTAACAAGTGTGCTGAGCACGCAATGAAAAAAGAAAAAAGGCCACTGACATGTCTTGCAGCGATTTTGGAGGATCCCACCACATTCCCATTGTTGTCTAGCACGTCGATACCTTCAGACAGCTCATTGTGTCTCATCAGGCCCACGTTACAGATGTTTGCACTCGCTGAGGGGGAGGGAGAATCGCAGCTTAGACGCTTTTAACACATTTCCCCAGATCTGACACACAAGAAATGCAGCCCGCGGTTAAAAATTGATTTCAAAGAGCAAAATGTAAATACTGTAATCTCAGTAAATACTGTTGGTGTGCAGTTTAAACATGACAAAACCTGAAATTCATAGCAACAGCAAACAGAAATAACATTAAAGCAGTTAAGAAGGTCTGAAATTTGATATTTAAATGTATTACTGTATCATTTGTAAATAAGCATCAATGAGAGATTGTGACTCTAACCAGCAGAGGGCCTCATAACAACCAGCCTCTTTGTAACTCGGGGTCCTTTGGAAACCCACCTACAGCTGGGAAGGGGACAAGTCTCTGGATTATCATTCTGGTGGCAGGGCTCAGCTTGTTGGCTTTCTGAATCAGCACATTCAGTCCCACCTATAAAGCACAAACACCCTTCTTTAGATTAATAAATGCTGCACCTCAGGCAACATTTCATCCAGGCATAAATCTCATCTCAAAGAGCCACACTCTGTTCTATCCTGTTTATTTACAGCTGTTGTATTAGAACTGTGCTGCTACAACAACAGGTAAACAACACGACCGGCATCGATGTTAAGGTCAGAGAGGGACAAAAACACTCACTGCAATGGAGACGGCACTCGTCACAGCTCCCACATAGCCTTGAAGAAACTTAGATGTTGGCGTAGGCTGGAGAGAGACAAAAGAAATACAGCAGCACAACGTTTACACCGACTACTGACACGACTAGAAACTCTGTCGTGACAGTTTTTTTTTTTTTAATCTTAAGATTATATTTTATTCACAGAAGTGTGTTCGAAGCCGAGAAAATATTAAGCATGATAATCTACTATTGGGAATAAACCACAAAAACAGAATAAACATGAATTTTTAGATATTTTTAAAGCTGTAATAGGTACAGAGAGTCATTTTTACCTTTGTAGCGTTTCGGTTGGCGTAGTTCACACAGGCATTGTGACTCTGATTCAGCCACTGGAGGAAAAGAAAGGAAGGAGATGATTGAAAAACAAAGGTGAACGCAATGAACAGAAAGGAGCATGAAAAGAGAGAGAGAGAGAGAGAGAGAGAGGGAGAGGGGGAGAGAGAGATGTTTATTTTGTAGTCTGTCTTCCAGTAAAGCGTTGCATTTACATGGTAAAAGTGCACTTACCAGATGTTCAAAATGGGCAATAAATGCAATGTTTTACAATACGCATGTTCGTTACAGTACCTGCCAAATAATGGTAGACACCACAGTCTGATTTGGGAGAAGGAGGCCAATGACCTAGATGAAACCAGGGAACAAGAGCTTATTTTTGGACAAAATAAGTTCAGTCTCATTTCATCTGTCCCCAAACACCATGACTATGTTCATGGATGTTCGCATTGCCAAGTAAAGTTCGCGCATGAGTTACGCATGATTAAAATGTATGGTGGGACTTACAATTGGTGTTCCGAATGGTACATAACCTGCACAGTGAAAACATGACTTTCAGCGTAAAGAAACGATGACAACATGGACCAACTTCACCAAAAGATCTTCATCTGAGGTCGTACCTGACATTCGAAATGGCATGAAGATCTTCTCCCCTGTGTCAGGATGAATGATGGCCTGCGTGCAGAGAGCATGAAAGCTTCCTCATGCTGCCAGCAGCCCACAGACTCGAATGCATGAGAGTGCAGTTAACCTGGGCCAACTGATGACTCACTTACCTGTTTGATCTTCTGGGCCTCCCACAACTGAACAGGTGAGCAATGAGGTAAAGAAAGAATCATTAATTATCAGGTGTACACTTCTAACATATATGGAAAATGAGACATTCATGAACTCATAACTGTGTTTTGCTTGAGCCAGGAATTTGCCCTATTTACTACATTTAATATATGTTATATTATGTCTGCATTATATATTACACTGCAATGAATTTTGTACTGTATCGTATCAACATCTGTAAAGACTGACCTGAACATCAGACACTCCAGGTGGAAGCATGCCATGTTTATAGTCATCAAGGAGCTTGATGCATTCTTTTAATCGTATCTACAAACACAGGAAAAGGAGAAGTGAAATGAGTATTAAATCAGATTTTACTGATTTTTATATTACTTTTCTCTTCACTTTACTTACAAATATAAATATATCTATCTACAACACAGTCGCTGTGCATCTATATCTGGACATCTTCTTTCCATTCGACAGTGAAACATTTAGGGCTGCAATTGAGCTTTACTTTAAAATTAATTAATCAAGTCGACTTATGAAGTCATTTTTAGTCATTCGTACACTACCATTCAGGAGTTTGGGGTCACTAAGAAAGGTCTATAGATATTAAAAATAACTGGAGTTTTCCAGAAGGCTTTACCTCCGACACAAACAGGGTACTGGGATCGATGATGTCTACAAAGTGTCTCAGTCGACCAAGGAATGAACTCTAGGAAAAAGAATATGACAAAGTTAATTTTTAATTTAGGTTAAAACTTAATAATAGCAGCAAACAACCTCCTCTCTACGAATAGATCATTTTCACAAGAGTCCTCTGAACTGATTTCACTTTGCTTGAAGAAAGCAGCTGAATATCCCAAAGTCACTTTAAAAGAGTAGCAGTTTACAATGATTTACGTGCTTCTAATACCACCTGCAAGCACAATTTATTGTTTCTGTGTCTGTATACAAAAGTGCCCATAGACGATGTTGTAGAAAATTAATCATTTTTACTCTCATTATTAACCTTCCTGCCTGGTTTTAATTACACTCTGCATTCCTCTACTTAGAGAAGATTAATGAAACAAAATAAAGTGATAAAGGATGCTGTTATCTTTATTAGAGGTCAGAGGATGTAACTTCTGAAGGACAGTGGTTGGAAAACTTCCCTGATCACACAGAATGAAACCATTTTAAATGGTCTTCGGAAGATTCTTTTGTCAGACCTTTGAACATGTTCGAACATTTTTCAGAGATAATAAATTATGAATATACACACTTCAAATCCCTAATGAAGTGTTTGACTAATACTGAATGTGATCATATCTAATTAATTTATGAAGTGTTAAGTGAGATTTGAATTGTGATGGAGAAATTCAAAATGCCACCACTTCTTTGCTCTCCCAAAAAAGTCACATTTCAGACTAAGCCTTAAAAAAGTCTTCCTAATCTCCTAATCGGGCTGAGAATTTGTGCATCAACTGTTAAGGGAAAATATCGATATTTGGAGGAAAACACTTAAAAAACAGATTTCTTTCCCTGTTTCCAGCTGTTGTTATATGCTAAGCTAACTGCCTGTAGCTTCTTACTTACAGGACAGACATGACAATGGTTTTAACTTTCTCCCATTGTCGTTGCATTTTGTTTCTCTGAGATCATTTCAAGCCTTTGCGGCTGTTTTGTGTCTTGTTGTGGCGAATTGCATTCATTTCATGTCGTTTTACGTCTCGTAACAATTTTGCATTCCTTTTTGGCATCTTTTTGTCTCTGAGGTTATTTTGAGTCTCTTTGTGGTTCCTTTAAATTCTTCAATGGTTGTTTTGTGTCTCACTGGTAGTTTTAAATTTCTTTATAGCTGTTTTGTATATCATTGTGCTAATTTTTGCATCCCTTTGTGTTGTTTTGCATCTCTCTGTAGCTGTTCTGCACCTTGTAGCAATTTTGCATCCCTTCGTAGTATCTCTGAAGTTGTTTTGACTCTCATTGTGGTAGTTTTGCATTCCTCTGCCATTGTTTTGCATCTTGTTGTGCTGCTTTTGCATCCCTTCTTATTGTTTTTTCCTCTTTTTGCTAAGCTAATTGGCAGTCGCTTCTTACTTAGAAAACAGACATGAGAATTGTCAAATCTTTTCTTCCAATGCTGAGAAGAAAGCCATCCCTTTGTAGTTTGTCTCTGAGATCATTTGAGATAATTTTGTGGTTGTTTTGCATCTCTCTGTGGTTGCTTTGTGTTTTGTTGGGGTGAATTCCATTCTTTTTAATGCTGTTTTACATCTTGTGACTATTTTGCATCCCTCTATGACTGCTTAGTGTCTCATTGTCGTAATATTGCAGTTCTTTGTAGTTATTCTGCATCCCATTAATCTAGTTTTGCATCCCTTTGTGTGTCTTTGAAGTAATTCTGAGTCTCTGTGCCGTTGTTTTGCATCTCTCTGTAGCTGTTTGGCATCTTGTAGCAATTTTGCATCTCTATGCCGGTTTTTTCGCTCAGCTAAGCTAACTGGCTGTAGCTTCTTATTTACAGTAAGGCATGAGAGGTGTTTCAATATTTTCCTCTAACATGCAGCAAAAAGCAAATAAGTGCATTTGCAAAAAAAAAAAAACAAATAGAAAGAAGTCGAACAGCAGCAGCATGTTCAAATGTCCAGGCTGGACAATGACTCCTGGGTTACACAAGTTGCTAATGGAGACTGTGAGATGCAGCTGAAAGCTTTGACTTATTAATAAAAGGAGTATTGTGCTCTTTGCAGTATGTTGTTCCTGAGTATGCTAATGAGAACAAATGAACATAAAGGTACTTCAAAATGCAGCTACGAGGAAAGATGAACTGAGACTGTGTTTGTCATCCTGAGTGCACAGTGGAAGAAAATGCAACTGAAACGTAGAAGTAAAATGCACTGAGTAAGTTCACATTCACCAAACACGTTCTTCCAAGTGAGGCTTGAAGCTGCTGGACGAGCGCCCTGTTCTCTGTTCCCCTCACTGTCTACATCGGCATGCCAGTATGTGTGCCAACAGTCTGAAAAAGCCCAATACCAGTTTATGCCAAGAGTCTCTTTGGCAAAGCAAACGGGCGAAAACATGGCAGCTTCAATCAGATTCCCTCAGAGACATCTATCAGTTACGAAAGCCAGGAAATACAGTGGTCCTGACAAGGCTCCATTTTAATTATCTCTTGAGCACCAAGTCCTGATTGAAATGACCAGAAACAACCTTCATTCCTCATAAAGACTGTAGATAAACCATCTTTCTGCACCTTCTCTCTGGGTTTTCTGACACTGCCATGCCTCCATCGCATGTCTCCTCCTCTGACAGGCCATATGTGCTGCAGTGCTGTTTTGTAAGAGTGGGGTAGAGCGAGGATCTGTGTGAGGAGCCTGCTTTAATTATGCATGAGCTTCAGCTCCCTGGAGAGTACACAACAAGGCTAGCAGAGATGGAGCGCGGCAGAAAGCACAGACAAACCAAACAAGATTTATGCTGATTCAAGGACCTGGCCTAATTTTAACTGCTTTGACGCAAGGAACTGGAAATATTACAGCACCTTCATCAGCCCGACGTGAACTGCAGGTTGCTGATGTAAAAATAACAGCTTTAGTGAAAAGACCTCCCACAAGAAAAACTATATATAAGCAGAGTGATGAGAGCGGGCAACCGGGGAGGAAGAACAGTCATCTTTAATGAGGATTTTGCAATCGCTTCAAAAATTATAATAATTCGCATGAGACCAGAAGTGTTAATAAGCTGTTACTTGTGCATTCTGTATGTGATGTAATATCCTGTGTTAATTGGTGTGTTCATGAAGGAATTCTCAAACAATGGCACTCTGCTCCCTCAGCAAAAGATCAACCTCCAGACAAAGACATGCAATACAAGTTTACGTCTCTTCTGCGCCTTTTTGTGCTTTACGATCATTTTGCAGCTCTCAGTATTTGCTTAACGGTAATGTTTTGCAATTCACTGTGGCCATTTTGCACCTATTTGTAGTTGCATCTTGTCTCTTCAAGATAATTTTGAGTCTCTGTTGTTTTTTTCCTCCATTTGTTACAGAGTTTGTCTCTTTTAGGCCATTTTGAGTCTCTCGGTGATAATTGGGGATCTTTCTGTAGATATTTTGCATGGTGTTGCTGCAATTTTGCATCCCTTTACTTAAATTGCATCTGTTTTACTTCTCACTGGTGCTATTTGTATTCCTCTGTAGTTGTTTTTGTCTCTTTGTGTTTGTTTCACATCTCCTTGCAGCTGTTGCAAGTCTCCTTACTGTGATGTTACATTTTTTAAAATTATTTTTAAGTCTCCTTAAGGCAATTTTGCATCCCTTTTTTTGTATCTTTGAGGATATTTTGAGTCTCTGCGGTTATTTTGCATCCCTCAGTGGCTGTATGGTGTCTCATTGTGGTCGTCTTGCTTTTTTGTAGTTGTTTTGCATCTCGTTATGCTAATTTTGCATCCCTTTGTGTGTCTTCGAAATAATTCTGAGTCGCTGTGTTGTTGTTTTGCAGCTCTCTGTAGCTGTTCTGCACCTTGCAGCAATTGCGCATCCCTTTGCAGTATCCTTTTGTCTCTTTGAGGTTATTTTGAGGCTCTTTGAGAATGTCATTGCACCCTTTTACTTGTTGTACATCTCGTGGCAATTTTGCATCCTTTGCAGTTATTTCTTTGTAGTTAATTTCGGGCTCTCTGAGGTCATCATGAGTGTCTTCGCAGTTGTTTCGAGGCATTTAGTGGCAATTTTGCATCCCTTTTTGTTGTTTTCTACCTCTTTGTGGATGTTTGCATTTTTTAAGCTGTTTTACATCTTTCCAGTTGTTTTGAAGTAATTTCCCCCTACAGCCTCTGCAGCAGTTTTGATTCTTCTGTACATTTTACATCCCTATATTTGCTATTTGTTTTGCACCTCGTTGTGGTAATTTTGCTCCCTTTCAAAAGCGATTTTTGCCTCTCTGGGGTTATTTTGAGTCTCTTTGTGATTGTCCTGTATCTCACTGTAAATGTTGTTGGTGCAACTTTGCACCTTTTAATTTCTTTTACATCTTGTGGCAATTTTGCATTCTTCATTGTTTGACTATGTGAGATCATTTTGAATGCCTTTGTGGTTGTTCTGAAAGTCTCTGTAGCAGTTTGTGGCAATTATGTATACCTTTATCGTAGTTTTCTATCTCTGTGAATTTTTGCATTTTTTAGGCTGTTTTGTGTTTCTTTGTAGAGGTAATTGTGCATGTTTTTGTGTGTGGAAGCAGCTCATTCACTAACAAATCAAACAGATGATTTTGCCCAACTTCTGTTATCGAATGTGTGAAAAAGGTCTCAAAGTCAAGATTTGTATTTTATTTCTGGGCGCTTTTCTACAGATCTTTCAAGCTTTGAAGCCTGCAATTGAATAAAAATTCTCATTTATCGCTTGTAACAGTAACAAATCAGTCATATAGCAAAGTTTAGAGGCACAGCTTGCATATGGACTTCACTCCGAGCATCAACATCTTGTAAATAATTCCCTTAAGGCTGCTGGTAAATAAATGGCACAGAACGCAGAAGCACAAGAAATTTAAATGTAACCGATGTGTCGCTTCCTCCATGGTTAATGTGCCATCCCAGTCAGCGTGAAGGTCACATTATCTCTCAGAGCTGACCAATGCATATTCATTTCGGGACGGAAAATTGAGCAATGGCCTTCAGATAAGCAAGGACGGCCCATTAATCTCGATCACAAGGACGTGGAAAGAGTCAGTTTGCAGAAAGCATCCTGGATAAAAGTGTCGAAGTGTGGATTAATGTGGACAAAATTACACAAATGTGGTGGAAATGAAAATGAAACCTGCAACACCTGCAAGTGTAAAGTCTGAAATTTAAAAAAATAAATAACGAAAGACCACAATTGGAGTGAAAAGCAATAAATAATGAAATAACAGCAGATGAGGGCTGTTTTTAAACTGCTGTGCAGGATGTCTGTCTGCAGATCTGAGCTCTGATAGCAGCAGCTGTGAAATTTGTCAGATAATAAGATGATAAACAGCGATCTGACGCATGGAGCTGCAATTAAGAGTCCAAACTCTTCAAATTACGCGCAGAAGTTGACCATCAGCTGGAAGTTGCTGCGATTTTTACCAAACACAAAGATCGCAAATCAAAGGCAACTTTGGCTCCGGAGTGTCAGCATCCAAGCAGGGCGGAGGATGGGGCTGGTTTTTCCTGCAGAGAGCCACACAAACAAACCGAAGATCACCGGACGGTTAACGGAGGATACCGAGCACTTACCTGGTCGTATCGGGATCTGCCGAGCTGGAAAGCAGGACACGCTGCAGATTCCGCCATGACACCCAACTGTTTATTTATTAATGAACCGAATCATGAACGGATTTCCAAGTGCAGCCAACTACACTCAATGTGTAACTAGTGGAGCACTGTGCCGCTACGCCTGCCGGGAGGTGTAGTCCTCTGGTTTGCGTTAACACTGGCAAAGTTGAACCGCATGACTACACATCCCAAATAATCGATAAGGTGAACGCTATTGCATAACTGTTCGGATTGATCTTGGGGAGAGATAGCAGCTGATGCGCCCATAGGTGTCATATCGACCCAGTTTATCCCAGTGAGGAGAGGTGCAGACCGGAGAGAGGAAAAAGGAGGAGAAGAAGAAGATGGTCTGCATGGAGCGCTGATCATCTCTGGAGTTGAGGAAGAACCTGCAGCGAATAAATGAGTCATCAGTCACCTCTCTGGACACTTTGATTGCGTTGCCCCACAGGAGAGAAACCACAGAGATGGATGTGGATCAGTCCTGCATGTGTTTAAAACCTCAACCAGTACACATTTCATCACAGAGCACCAAATAATAAGGATAGAGTTCCAGTCTGAATATTAAAGTTAAACAGGAGCTGCATGTGCAAGAGAAAACTGTAAAGCACTAAACAAAACTAGAGAGAACAACAAAGGGATGAAGTATTTATACACAGTACAATTTTTAGGAAACACTGAAAAGAGAGAAATGTTGGACTGATATAAGTTCATCCAAATTAAACTACCAACTAATGATATTACTACTAGCTTTAGTTACATGTACCTTTTAAGTTATTTCATTCCTCTTAAATGAGCAGTTTGTATTGTTGCTCATTTTTAACCCTTGTGTCATCCTGCGCATCAAAATTGACCTGATTTAAAGTCTGAAAATGTGGGAAAAAATATATTTACACAGTAAAACTTCTGATGTCCACATTTTGAACATTTTCGGGAAATCTTTGAACATTTTTTGGTGGAAAAAAAATAAATGTTTAAAAATGTTTCCTAAGAACATTCACAATTTTTTTGGATTTTTTGTGAATGTTCTTAAAGAAAATAGAAGTTTTTCTGATGTATATGTAGTCACTTCAGATATTTTAAGGTTTTTTTATTCATCTTTTGAAAATATTTGCAAGAATTTTCTTGCCAAATTTGAAGGATTTTTTAAATCAAACTTTTAAGGGAAACTTTTAAAGAATTATTGGAATTTTCTTCTTGAAGGTTTTGAAAATTTTCAAAAATTTGGGGGATTTTTTTGCTGAATTTTTGGATTTTTTTCAGACAAGAAAACAATATTTTTTGGTACCCATAAATGAGGACAACAGGAGGGTTAAAGAAAGTCCATTTGAAATTTCCAGTTTTCCAACGTATATGTTTTCCCAAATACTAAATGCAAAACATGACTGGCTGTAAAAGTTACCATTCTTTCATTTTCATTATTCTGCCATCCCCCTTTTTTAAAGTAGCAGTTCAGTTGCAGCAGAAAATTGCGGAGAAATGCCAGAAGCACAATGCTGAAGGCGCAGTAAATCAAATTTTCATACTTTTGACAAAAAGGACAAAATGTAATTTTAAGTTGATAGAATTCACAAATGTAACCCACCACATGTGACTGAGCTTTACTAATTTACTCAAATACACTTTATATAGTAAACTGCTGACCTCCCACTGTTTGCTGCTTCATGCATCTCTGGATAAATGCACTTGTTACTCTGCAGATAAAGAATTAACATGCACACCATCAGAAAAGTAACTGTGGTACATTGTTTTACACTTAGAATACAAATAAACCCTTTCTGAGCTTATCAAGTCAAATAACATAAAATGCTGCTTTCATGCTCAGTAAAATTAATCAAACAACAAACTACAATAACTGATCAGTCTCACTGACATTCTGCAGATGAATTCTTAATAAAAATGCTTCTAGACTTTTAACTAAATGAGATTTGAAAAGCATCGTGCTTTTTTTTTTATTCAAGAAAAAGACCCGATTGCTCTGAAAAAGTCCTCTTACATCTTTTCAAAGCTGCTGCTGAACCTTTTCACTGAGAGTGGAACAGGAAGTGCATCGAGTCTCCCGGGTTTGAGACAAAGAGCTCTTGTGTTCCACTTTTGACCATAAAATGACTTAAAGCAGCTTTTTCACAATCTGAAATCAACGTTAGAGAGAGACAGTGAACCAAAGTGACCGGCAGTGCAACCGCAGCTCGTCCATAGGTGATCCGTGGAGTCAGGGATTAAATTCTCCAGTGAATTTGAAAATTCAAAGGGTGCAAAGCAGAGGCTCATGCTGAGGCAGCACGTTTTATCACCAAAGTCAGGAGTGCTCTCTGGTGGAGAGAAGCAAGCATAGCTGCAGAACTCACCACACATTCAGCATGCAGGGCATCATCCTTCTCCTGTCCTGCTTAGTCCTGATCAGTAAAAACAACATAAGAACCTTAGAAACTCTGGTTCGTGTGCATTTTATTTTATTACAGTACAGTACCGCGGTCATGTAAAGCATTGCAAGTAGCTACAGTGGTGCTAGAGTGGAGTTAGAGAATATATTATTGGGACAAAAGGGTTTGATAGAAATAACTTATGGTACTCTTATTCACTGCATTGTTATTCTGTTATTCCTACAGTCAAATGCTACTATTTTGACGGAAAAAAAAATCAACAACAAAAACTTACAAATATATTAAAACATTCATTCATTGTTTCAGCTTATAATTTGGGGGAAAGGACCATGTTTAGTTAAAAAAACCTAACAAAACAAAGCAACTCTTCATCCTTTTCATCCTTTTCCGTCAAATCATGAATGTTGCTTAATTTGCTCGTCATACAGCAATGTTAATGCAGAAACATGTCTTTTTATATTGTTCACATTGCAAAGCAGCATTTTATGTGTTGCTATTTTATTATATTCCTAAATTCTACTTGAAAATATGTCATTAGCCCGAGTTAACCAGTGTGGAATTTCATGGAAGTGTTTGAGATAAAATCGTCTGAAAATCGTGTATCAAAATGTCATTTTTTTTGCTGTAAATTCAAGATTTTAATGGTTACTTGAGCTAATGTCATATTGAGACCCTGAAGACCACAACAAATGCATCTCCAAAAAGACTTTCTCTAGTCTGCACTTTTATGCACGTGTGAAAGCAGTGACGTTAAACTGACGACAGCTGACTACTCATTCTAGTAAGCATGGGGAAAACAATCATTTGCAACTGCTTTTACAGAGGCTTTTTCTCATCGTAGAGTTTTTGTTTGTGCCAGATTGGGATCGCAACCAGCATGCATGTTGGGTAACATCGTGTCTACATCAACAGGGCAGTATCAGCAGAGAGAAGACCTGGATGATTGTGGGATTTCGTGGAGCATTTGTTCGACTGTAACAGCTTCGAGAAGAGTGACTCCCAGCCATAAATAAGGACTCCGTGTTCTGAACACAAGGAGACAATATTCTAGAGGCTCACACGTCCTGTGCAACACACCAAACGCACGCTTAGCACTGTCATCACTTGTGTCTAGAGCGCACTTGAAGCAGCGTGGGCGTCTGCTCCATGATCCGCAGCAGCAGATTATCAATATAGTCCTCCAGGTCTCGGACCTGCGCCTTGACCTTTTTCAGCTCGGCCTCACATTTCTCCAGCTGCACCCCCTGACGGTCCGAGGCCGCCTGCTGCTTCTGCATGTCCATCTCCTGCTGCAGCAGCAGGGAGATCAGCTCCATGTTGGTCAGGTGCTGGTACTGAGCCGAAGTGTCCACCGTCACCTCCTGTGAGAGACGAGGGAAGAAGCAGTGCAGCTGTCAGGTGTGAAAATGGCCTGTTAAAGTAACAGTCGTAGGAACAGTCTGACATTTTTAGAGAACTTTGGGATGTTAGGAGTTACAGTAGATAAGAAATAGAGAATGCAGGTAGGAGATGGTTAGCTTAGCTTAGCATACGGACTGAAGGCAGGAGGAAACAGGTAAGCTGACTCTATCCAATGGTTTAAAATGCTAAGAACTCTTCTGGTGAAAATCTCATTCATATGGTGTTCATTTTACACTGGAAGACACGTTATGAGTGAAATACACAGTAAGCGCCATGTCTGGCTGCTCAGAAGCACAAATTTAGGTTTCTGGAACCAATCCGGCAGGATGTGGCTTCCTTCCTTTATTCTTCTTCTTCAGAATCAGTTTCTGGGTCAAATATCCATCCATCCATCCATCCATCCATCCATCCATCCATCCATCCATCCATCCTCTATACACCGCTTTATCCTCACTAGGGTCGCGGGGGGTGCTGGAGCCTATCCCAGCTGACTCGGGCGAAGGCAGGGGACACCCTGGACAGGTCGCCAGTCTGTCACAGGGCTACATACACAGACGAACAATCACACTTGCATTCACACCTACGGGCAATTTAGAATAATCAATTAACCTCAGCATATTTGTGGACTGTGGGAGGAAGCCGGAGTACCCGGAGAAAACCCACGCATGCACAGGGAGAACATGCAAACTCCATGCAGAAAGATCCCAGGCCCACCCCGGGATTTGAACCAGGGATCTTCTTGCTGCAAGGCAAAAGTGCTAACCACTAGCACTGGGTCAAATATGTAAGGATGAATTACTCTGATTTAAGAACTTGTCATTGGAGAGTGTAGAGTATTTTAACAGTGTTTGGGCAGACTTATGGGTGAGCTGGTGTGCTGAGCTGCAGTGAGTGTTGGAAGGGAAGTTGAAATAGAAGCAAGGGCTTCATTGATCTGCACACTGTAAAGAAAGAAATGCTTTAGAATTACATCTAAGCCATTTTAGGGGAGAAATAAGTGGGAAATACTTCTAAATGTGTCACTTTGAAGCACAGAGATGAGTTTTTAGGGTTTAACTAATGACAGAGAAAGACATTTAGTTTCCAGTATGACAAATAAAAACTATACAGGTAATCCAGATAGACTCACAGATGGATGCATTTAAAGGCTTTTCAGAAACTAAAACCTTGCAAAAAAAAAAAAAAAGGTTTGTAATACTTAGACACGAGACTTTACAACTGGAAAACTTTGTTATTGTGGTATATTAGAGGTATCAGTTTCCCCTTGTTTACAGTGTTTAGTCGAGGCAGGTTGAATTCAATTAGAAAGCACATTTAAATCAACAGGAGTTGAACTAAAGTACTGCACAAATATAAAAAATCAAACATATGACGATGACTGAATGACAAATCTGATATAAACACAATAAAATAAAGAAAACTATAAGATACTATGTGAAGCTAAAGAGAAGAATCTCATCAGCAGCAGCGACTCTGGAACAAACTGTTCCAGAAATCAGGATTGCCTCCGTTTTTCTGTCTAGATGTTGGAACATCTAAGCATTTCGGTGAAGCAAACTCTTCACAGGCTGTAAATCTCCTTCTCACCTAACTACTTCTTTCAATCAGAAATGCGACTAAAATGACTGCTGGTGTGATAATAGCTGCTGGAAAATGAAAGAGCCACATTTTCAGCTGCAGGTGTTAAAAAATGAAATGAGTCGCAGGAAACGATGAAGTCACACAACATCACGGTCCTGCGGTGTATTTTTTAACACCATGTGCACTGCTGCGGCTAATAAATGCTCACGGAAGCATGAAACAGTCTGAGAGCTTAATGGCTTCCTGTGATTTAGTTATATGTGACATCTTAATAACTTAATTCTTCTGCCGTTTGCACAAAGTGAGACTCACGCAGTGTTATGGATATCGTCTGAAAAATGACTGTGATGTTTAATGGCAATCCACAGATTCATTTAACTGCTATGAGGCCACATTATACAAAGTTTTGATGTAATGTAAAATATTTTATAAACAGGAATTTTATGGATCTTGTGCTACTCTTGACTCCGATTCTGTTAGAGAGCCATGAGATCCACTCCAATGTAACATAACAGACAATAACCAGAGAAACAATTAATACCATCATATAAGAAGTCACAGATAACTAAATAATTCCACACTTAGTTTCAGGTGAGACTGAAGGTACCAGCAGCTGGATTCTCTTATCTGGGTCAAAGAATTATGTCACACTTGAGAGAAGTAATGGGATCAGTATTTCTCTCCCCAGTGTCAGAGCTAACCTCAGTCTAACAAGGAGCTGTTAGTCAGTGGCTGCAAACTTCCATGTTATTTTTCTTCCGCTGGACTGTTTCTGTCTCTCCACCTGAATTATCATTATCATTATCATTTAGCTGCTGTGGAGTTTATGTCCAAATAAGCGGGGGATATTGAGAATTTACATCACTAATAGCGACACACAAAGAAATGATCCTTTTATAAGTTGTGCATTGTGAAAAAGTTAAAAGAGCATTTTGTTTTTAACACTACCTGACTCCTCTCAGGTTCAGCAGCGGCCTGATGGGCGGTGCGTCCAGGGTGGATGGTAGATTTGAGCTTCTCCAGAACAGAGCGACTCTCCTTCTTGTCGGACTGGCTGGAGGTCAGCGGCTTCACTGGATGAGATCTGCAAAACGGAGAGGTCAGCACTAGCATTTCAACACCATACCCGCTTCCTGTCCAGTCTAAAGATGGCTTTGTTACTCTAAATTCATTTCATCAAGCACTTAGTTAACTGAACTGCACACAGGCTTCCATCCTAAAAAAAAAAAAAAAAGCTTAAAAATATCAAAGCAGATCAACAAAAACTAAAATACAGTCTAGAAATACCATTTTTGAGCACTAAAAATTGCAGCTATATCAATCAATTTTGAGCATATTTTCTTCCTGGAGCTCAGCCCAGGGGTCCTGCTAGAACTTTTAGCTGTCAAAAACAGCTGTCACAAAAAATATCTACTATTTCTGAGTCCCATGAATCATTTAATACTCAGCCTCAGTGGCGCTCCTGACTGTCCTTTGCTTCTGTTCTTGCATATATCAAATGTACCAGTTTCATTTAAGATTTGCTTCTTTAGGAGCCATTGATCTAAATCTAAAAGTACATTTTTAATCTGGCTATGATGACTGTCTCATGCTTTGGAAAAAAAATGCAGTTTTCTAAGAATACAGTAAAATCCACACTGATTTTTCACTTCAGTACTTCTAGACATACTGTATATTTACCTTTTAATAGCAGGTGGCCAAAAAAGCAGCAAAACTAGGTAGGTTTCGGCAGAACAAAGTGTAAGAAACAACAAAATTACAACAGCCAACAAGAAACTGAAACATGAGATGAATAACAGAAATGTGAAGCAAAAGCCAAGAACAATGCAGCAGGTATCATCCAACAAGTTTGGATGAAAAGGCAAAACTTAAATCCACAAATGCATTCGACATCAAACAAGCCAAGGCAGCAGGAAACGAAACTATCAGAGCAACCAAGACAAAAACAAACATCCCAATTACATGTTTTGTGGCGTAATGTGCAAATCATGTCTGTTATTCCAATTTTAGTACAGCTTGTAAACACCTACACAAGTCATGTCCTGGTGTGAGGATTCTCACCTGCTCTCCTGACGGGGCAGGTTGCTAGCTGGCTGTGTCTCCTCAGGCAAAAGTGAGTGCCGTGCAGCGACCAGGAGCTGGTCAGTGGTGGACGTGGTAGAGTAGGAGGAGGTGTAGGGGGCCACAGCCAGCGTAGTGCTGACTCCAGCACTCGGCCCTGTGCTTGAGGGTTGTATGGAGGGGCAACAGACAGGGGTGTCAACTGACAGGGAGAGTGCATTAGGAATGGAGGGAGGACAGGGTTCAGGCTCTTGCAAAGATTGCCCAATCTTTGTCTTAGAAGGGGTTCTTGAGTTCGGTGCTACTTTAGCGTGAAGGTCTTCAAAACTGATCTCAGTGGCGTTTTCTGGAAGACATGCTGCCGTGTCGTCCTTTGAAGACATGTGTGACGGTGTGTTAGACTCTCCACAATGTGTTTGGTCACTAATGGTGCTACCATGCAGCAAATCTGTCTGCCTATCTAACGCCTGTAAGGAAGACAGAGCTGATTTAGTGGGCTGATAGGACAACGGTCCTTCGCTGACTTCGGATATGTTTTGAACGAGGCATAAAAACTGTTCAAACTCTCTGTCTCCGCTTTTGCTTCGGCTGTTTGGGCTGTCACTGCTGCTCTGTCGAGACAGTCCTTTTGGTCTGAAACGTGCACTAACCACCCCTGGAAATGATTCCATCTGGTTAAGCTTGGCTAACGTGGCCTGTGGATTGCCATTATCATCAATGTCCTTCTGCATCTTTTTAAAGTACTCCTCACTTCTTCCTTTTTCTTTTCTGTATCCAGTTTCAGCATCGTGTGAATCAGATGTTTGATTTTCTGACATCAAAGCCGAAACCTTGCAGCTGTTTACCCTGGAGTGACTGAGTGGTGCCACATTATTCAGTTCACCACAGTCTTGGCAGTTGTCTTGGCAAACTGGAGATATTTTGCACAGCTTATTAGAAGTTATTTCATATGAGGAGTTCATCTCAGGTATGTAGGTGTCCTTTAAAGTGAACATCTCCTCAGGTGTGGTCTTCTCATGGTAAACACCTATCAGTGTATCTTCTGGTGGAAAAGCTCCGCCCAAACTGTGGATGCTTTTGAGAGTATCGGCTACCTCTGACTGAGAAGATCCATCAGAATCAATAAAACCGAAGTCTGAATTATTTACATTCATGTTCAGATCTCCTAAAGTAAGAGAGAAAGAAATGTTATTGTTGATGCACAGGGTTTCAGGTGGCTCGGGCTCCACTGTCTCCTCTACTGGAGGGGGAGAAGTATCTAGTACCTTTACATCTGCCTTTGATGGGCCAGTAGATGACATGTTCAAAAGGTCTGTGACAGATATCTCACTATCAAGAAGCATTTTAGGTCCTGAGTTCTTAGATGTGTTCCTGTTTCCAGTAGTTTCCTCAGAATTCAGTGACAATTGATGACTGCTTACTTTGGCTTGTCCATAATGTCCTCTACACACTCGTCTATACAAGTCCTGCTCAAACAGCATGCCTCCCCAGCAATCAGTTTCATCTTCCAGAGGCTCATATTTGAACTTTTTGAGCTTCTCTTCTGGCCTGAATCCTGGAGAAATAATGTTTGTGCAGGGTTGGGAGTGGACGCTGAGGGAGTCAGAGGTCTCGCTGCTTGTGTGAGGGTCTGGAGATACACTGTTCCTTTTACATTCGCCTTCTTTTCCACGTTGTAATGAGGCCACACCGGTCTGTGAGAGGAGGTAGGCTTCTTTATGAACAGCTAGCTCCTGACCTCTATGCAGCCAGCCATCAGAATAAATATCATGCACCGAAGTTCTTAAAGGTCTCCTTGGAGGCAAAGGTGGAGGCTCCTCTTGACATGTTTGCAGTTCTTGTGCATAAGTATTAGCATTGTTATTGAGTAGCGGATAGCTACGTTTACGTGATGAAGTGGGGCTGCTTCTCAGCTGGTCTGGAGGAAGACTGCCTTTAGGTGAGTTGAGCCTGCTGGAGGCAAAGGCATCGAACGAGTCGTCCCATTCTCCCGCACTCTCCGACATCGAGCGAGGAGCAGAGTGGTTGGGGGAATTTGGAGTGACTGCTTTGGGTAATAATGCAGGGAGTGAAACCTGCCTAGCCACTGGCCTGGGGCGCTCTCGCTTTATGGAAGCCACATTCGCAGTACCAACTTCGTGAGCAGTGCCGGGTGTGCAGGGCTGAGCAGGCAGAGTTGTGTAATGAAAGGGGGATGAACCAGAAGAGGAGCAAGGCGCGAAAGGAGGCGACTTCTGCAACTCTTCCGCTATGAGCTCCTCAAAAAAGGGGTTGCGCTGCATACGTGGGAGGAAAGGGTTGGAGGGGGAGATGGGGGTTGAAGCGGGAGAGGTAGAAGGGGTGAAGAGATTGGTGTGACTGCAGTCGTCAGGTGAGACATGATCGGAGGGGGAGGAGCACTGAGGAGGTACAGGGGAGCGAGGAGGGAGGGGAGGGGGTACATCTGAGCTGCTTTCTACCTTAGGAGAAACTTCCAGCCTGTGGAGGAAAATAGGGCACAATAGTCCTCTTAGTTAATGATGTGCCAGGGTACCAGATGGGGAACATCGTTCTTACACAAACAGAAAAAACAACCAGAATGTTAGACATTTTTGTTTAACTAACTTCAGGCTCAAAACTTCAGTAGACAAAAAACTGGCCGAATGACAGATTTATGGAAACAGTAACGTAAATTAAATTAAAAAAGCAAAGCACATTTGCAAAATAATCAAGCAAATAAATAAATAACGCATTGCAGCCATTCAAGCAGCACCTGCACTGGCAGCTATTCTGCTGGGTGAGCTCATATCAACATGGAATGATTTTCTTCACATCTTTTTCTAAAAAAAACCCCGTGATATTGCATCTTTGGTAGAGAAACACACACTGGTAAAGAAAATGGCAATGCTGGAGTGCTATTTGTGGAAAATATAGTGTGAGATGATGATACAGCATGGTTTTAAAATGGAAGAAATTATGAACTAAATCAATTCCATTTTCAAATGAGCAGGGAGCAGAGCAAACACTGGACTCGGGACACCCAGCTGAGCGCAGGCCTCCTGTGAGTCTGGATACAAAGTAAATTCATCAAACACTGTGAAGCCTAGAGACGAGTCTAGAAATGACCCCAACTCACCTCGGCTTGTTCTGGGAGTCACCAGAGCCAAACCAACCTCTGAGCCTCCCCTCAGAAGCAGAACCAGCCTGGTTTAGGTCTGACTTAGCTGGGAGGGAGTCACTCCTCCCTCCAGAGAATAACGTCTTTCTGAACTTCCTCCCTTTGTCAGGTGAACCAGCAGCGGAGGCGACGATTGGCGTCGCTGCCTGCACAGGGCGACCCCCTATCTGAACCTGCTGGACTTGGGGAGACGACGCTTCCTTTTCTTCGTCCTTTTCGTCTTTCTTCATCTTGTCAAAGGACCAGCGCCGGCCCTCTGCGAAGGAACCTTTGTCCTCACTTCTTTTGGTGAGATTCTGCAGAGAGCGAGAGAGCGGGGAGCACTTCTCCAGCAGAACCAGTTTAGACGGCAGCGCTCCGGAGCTCTTTGGAGTCGATGGCTCGGAGTCGTAGACATGGCTTCCATTTATACACAGGGAGGACTTGGACTGAGTCATGGTCTGGCCTTTGAGAGACTCCACTGCAACATTTGATCGTGGGAAGGCTGTTGTGATCTTACTAGCTTCGTCGCTGAAGGCTCGCTTGTGTGTGAGAACCTTTGTGGTGTGCTGACTGGTGAGCACTGTGGGGAAGAAGATTCAGATTATTGAAATAATTTAAAAAAAACAATGTTCCAAGAACACAGGTAAATTTATCATTTTTTTTAATTAACATTTTTTTTTTGCCATAATACTTATTTTTTGCCTGTTGGAGGGAGCAAAAAGCAACATTTGGAGCCAACCGAAAAATGTTTGCTCCAAACCCATTTAAAATCCCTAAAACCTCTTCTTGCACTGTGTTTGGTCTCCACCAACTCCTGAGGGAACAAATGGGCCTCTTTAGCTGCTGAATGCTGCACTATTTTCATTATATGAAATGATACTATTAGATAATATTTCTCAGACCGAAAGATTTAGGAAATCTTTCTTGCGATCAGCAGTCAGGCTATTTAATTCAAAATTAAACAGATAAGAACCCTGATAACTGAATTTCCCTTCGGGGATGAATAAAGTGATTCTGATTCTGATATAGTGGCTAACTTCAATCTGTCTACTGTTAGGCAGTGTGATTTCCAGAGCATTTTTGACAAAGAGCTGCCTTCTAAAGCTAAAACAACCATTGATAAGCGCTAAAGAAGCTAAATCATAGTTTCTGCGTGACAGGTACAGATTTTAAGAGCAAACAGTGAATACTTGTGGATGTTTCTGAAAGGCTGTGACTTTGCACTTTTCACAGGACATAGCAGCGAGTTACAGATTACAATGCAACAGCAGACATAGCACAGGATTTGTGGAGAATTTAGAACGTCCTTCTGTGTTTCAGCACTATCTATGGAAATCATGAACAAATCAAAGCACCTCCAATGTCTCGCAGCTACTACTTAGATTACATCTTCTTAAATGATAAATTATTAAGGTGTGAAAGACTGATAATCGCCTTGTACAGTCTCTCTTCTTACTCAGCACTTGTTTCAAGCAGCATTTGTTTTCCTGGCTCATGTGTAGTCAACACAAACATGTGCAGTCACAAATTTTGTGCCTCCCAAAGTCAGGATGATGAGAAAATTTAAGTCAAGTAGACCCTTGCAGACAAGCCCTTAAAGCTTCTAGACAAAACATCAAAACAAAGAGCTGAAAGAGAGTAAAATGCTCTAAAAGGCCTGAAGAGGATAACTGAGTCAGAGGATAATTTTTTGTCTGAATCCGACTCCTTTTCGGTGACATGTACTAATTTTATCCATCGGTAGTATAAAAATACATGCATCTTGATCACAAATCATCACTAATCAAATTTAGCGGTTCCATTAAAAATATTTGGAAACATCAGTACTCAGCTTTACTATTTAGGCCGTGATGAGAACAGAGGAAATTATCACTGAGTATAACAGGATTTCTTCTTCCCCAGATCCTAAGCATGAGCCACACTAATTAAACATATGATGGGAAAAATAACATCTCTGTTTTCACCAGATTTTTTATTAAATCTTCATGCTAGAAAACACAGATTTTCTTGTTCTGTCATGCCATCATGTCAAATCTTACCTTTTTTAGCTAAATCTGAGTCCACTCTCACTTTGCTCGTGTAGATCGGGGAGCTGGGAGGGTCTGACAGCAGATCCAGGTTGGGTGGGGGTCCGAGGTTATCACTGGCCATGGAAGACACGCTGCTCTCTGAAGCCAGCGACGAGCACGACCTGGTGTCCGACGACTTCCGCAGCCTTCCTTTAAAGAAATCCTTCATCTTGCTCCTCTTCTCCTCCACCACCTCCACGTTTTGTGGCTCCACCATCCCTCCGCCCTCCTCTCCAAACGGCTGCCCCAGAGATCCCGACAGGGCGGCGTAGCGGCCGGGAACGATGGCTGAGGAAGACTCCATGTCCCCCCGCTTCCTCCCCGTGACGCGATCCTTGAGCTTTCCGAAGGCAGAGCGAGGTTTGTCCTTTATGGTGAGGTCGAACATGCTGGCCGTCATGTTGTTGCGAGTGAACTGGACCGTCACCTGAAGCTCACCACGTTCCTTCTCCTTCCTTCCAGCCTTAGAATTGAGCTTGAACCATCTGGAGGAATAAAAGAAAAGTCTAATTTATACAAGACAAGTGAAGGCGACGCTGTAAAAAAAAAAAAACAACAACAAGTTTACAGAAAATAAACTGCAAAAAAGTAAAAATAATTGCAAACATCTGTAAAATAATTACATTATTAACTCATTTACAGACAGTAAAAGAGTGTCACTTTATGGTCACAAAACATAATTGAGCTAATAGGTATTTGATGTGGAAATTGTGTACAGTTCTAGACAGTTTTTCTTTACTTTTCTTTTTTGTTTTTACAAAAAACTTGCCACTTTTCACCCTTTAAATTGTATAATTTTTCTTTGAAATAATGGCAAAAACCTGCAGAATAATCATATTTTTGCAGATTTAATCTAATTATACATACACTGTAAATTAATCAATTAACATTTTCATCTGTCATTGGACTAGAGATCTATAACTGAAGAAAGCAGAGGAAATCTGTGAAATAACAGTAAATTTTTCAATAAAATGGAGATTGAAACGGTCACAATACAGCGTATCTTATGGATAATAATCAGAACTTGTCTGGCCGTTCACTGACAAAATGAGAAACAAAAAACAATGATTTCCTCTTGGCAAAGCTTTCCACGTGTTACATAATGTGGAAATATTGCTCGGGGGAACTGTGCTCAAAATGCGCCTTTGACAAACTGTTCTATAAGCAGGAAATCACAACCCAAATTCCTCAAAGTCCACCCACCTACACCTGCTGAGGGAAAAAAAATAAGAAGACATGGGCAATATGAGGAGTCAGCCAATGAAATCCTCCCTCTGTTCTGTCATGTGAGCGGACCAGAGAAAATGTTATGGAGCCAAAACTAACAGCAGGAATCCAGTGTGAGTTTCACTGAGCGTGGAGGGCGGAGAGGCCACAATTAAAGCCAGATGTGCCGTATTGTTCCACTCCATTCTTCTCCTCAGCGCTGATAGTGGAAGTGCTTCACATGAGAGTTCAGTTATGTCACCTGTGGCACAACTGAGCTCATAAACACAAGAGTTTGGATATGAAATGGCTCAGTTACAACGATCTTCTTCTGCTCATGTTGTTAAATTTAATGCCTTATCTGAATCAGAGAGAAGTTATTGCTGGTAAAATACAGACAAACATTCACTTAATACTGCCACAGTCAGCAATATCTGATTATTAAATGTATTCATCTGAAATACAAAAGGAAAGAAAGGATTTTCAAGTTCAGCTGGCCCAGGCTTTAACCTGAAGTGACAGAGAATAAGCCAAAAAAAGTCAAAATAAATGGCTTTTGTTTTGAAGAAAAAAGACCACTAATGGTGTTTTGATTGAATTCTCCGGTCAGCCAGACTTAGTACTCTGCTAAAAGCATTACAAAAGAGTGACGTAGGATGATTTCAGAGCCTGACAGCCATTAATCTGATGCAGAACTCCAATAAATAGCTGCTGACACTATCTACTACCCTCATAACCTGTCACTTGGCTCTGATCTAACATTATTTTTCCAGAAACACCACTTCTTCAGCTCAGCCAGTCACTTCTAATCATAACAACTATTTTACTGCAAGGCATGTGTTTCATTTTGAGGAATTCTGACCCTGCATGACCAAGGTTTTTTATTTCCAACTCCATTTGCCAACCCGTAACTCATATCCCATCGTTGCACTATTTATATCCAGACGATGATAACATGTTTCTATCTGTACATTTGTTAAGTGGTCTGAAGAAGGGCAAAGTTTCCTATCAGTTGAATTTTCCAATCAGAACTTGTGCATTGAGTATAAAAATGGCGTCTTCCTGGCTGCAGTCTTACAGTGGAAAATGCATCTGGTGTTGTTGACAGTGCATTGTGGGGAACTGCTGCTGGTAAAGGATGTCAGCGCAAAGTGCCAGAATTTAATGAGTCTGTGGAGTTCAAGCTTTGGCAGCTTCCTCTGCCATGTGTCATCCTGCTAAACACCACGTCTGATTTCACCTTCTTGTAGAAGCTAATGGGTCAACTCAGTGCTGTTGTAAATGATGTACATGACAGATAATTAGAGTTGTGTGCCTATGGAACGATCCCCAAAACACTGAATGCATAATCTACATTTAGAGAAGACATGGAGTAGAAGGTATCTGCCATTTTCCTTGTACTGTTAAACAAAAATAAAAACATTTTAACTGTAATTTCCATAATTTACAGATATTTTACAGATTTTATTTTACAAATGAAAGTATTTGTTTACACGTTAATGATAAGACAAAAAAAAGTCCTGAATTTTTTTAATGTAATGCCAAAACTAATTAATTTCTGCATCAAAAAATTATCGGTATTTTTATGAAAGATAATTTGTTCTTTTGACCACAAAATTACATTAATCTAAGTGCACTTAAATCAGCAAATATTTTTATTTTACAGATTTTTTTCATTATTTGGAAGAAAAATTATGCAGACTCAAAATGGTAAACATCTTTTCAAACAGTTTTTTCGCACATTTTTCCTGTAGTTGTTAAATTATAAATAATAACCATTAAAATCACAGAAAAAAACATTAATTAAATTAAGCAATTTTTAAAAATAGAGGCAATTTTTTTTTTTAGGTTTGACCATAAAGTTGCACTATTTTTAAAGGTATTGAATCAGCAAAAAATATTGTTATTTGACAGATATTTGCTATCATTTGCGTGGAAATTATATATAAAAAGGATTGAAAGCGGTACAAGAAAAATGTCCCGTTGTATTTCACATTTTTCCTGTAAATGTTAATGAAAAAAAAAACTTTAAAATTCACAGATTACTTACAAAAAACTGCACATAATGTCCAAATCCAAAATCTGTACTTTTACAGATGGTGATTGTTTTTCCAATTTGCGACAATAAAATTCCTCAGTTCCACTGTAATTAAATCAGCTGAAAATATTATTATTTCACAAATATTTGCTGTTGTTTTCATCATTTTTGCAGATTTTGAACATTTGATTTTAACTCTTTTTTTAATCTGACTCTCTTGCTAAGAGATTGCCAAAGGTTTACACAGATGCATTTTCTAATTTTTTTTTTTTTTTTTTTTTACAGTGTGACTGGAGTCTGACATGTAAACATGACATATGAGTGAAGTTTGCCATTCAGGCTGCATTAGGATTTAAAAACCTCAACCTACTCGTCTCTTGGACACGCTTGGTCCTGGAAGATCTTATCCAAAGGGATGATGGTTTGCCCCAGAAACACGTCCAGCCCGATCAGCACCCTGTGCATGACGGTGAGCACCAGGTCTCCGCTCCCAGGAGGGTACGCGCTCCGGCCGCCGTCCTCCAGGATCCCCGGCAGCAGCTCGAAGCAGCACTCCTCGTTCCACTCGGGCACGTCCGCCTTTTCAACCAGCCCGGTGGTGTACTTCTCCTTGCCCACCTGGATGATGGTGTAGAGGTAGCGGCTGCCGTGCTTGCCCTTGGTTCGCAGTCCCCTTGCGCGGAGGACGGTGACATTCACATGAGTCGGCACCCATCGCTGATCATCGTCCAGATCTATCAGGGACATCATCTTGCACTGCTGTCCAGTCCAGAGCCCCTCACACGGTCGTGGTTTCACTTAGTGGCCTGTCTGGTCCCTGGATGAGGAGATCATCCCCCCTTTACGCTGCGCCAGAGTTTCCGTGCTGCGCAAAAAACACACCACCTCTGCAGAATATCTCCAAAGTCCGCCGAGCCTCTGAGGGTTTACCCGAGGTCAGCTTTCAGACAGCACACTGGGCCTGCGCTCCACTCCGAGCTGTGCATGCTATCCACATTCAATCAATGCAAAGCTCGTTAGACGATGCTGAAATCACGCCGAGTCCACGCTGCGTGTGTAATGTCGCATCAGTCCGTTCAGTGTCCAAAATGTGCCTCGGTGCGTTCACGGCCCGCCCTCCTCCACCACAGCACAGCAGGCCCGCATACAGAGAGAAAGATGCCGCAGAATTAAAGAGAAACACCCATCCGGAGCCTCACCACATCCACACCAACAGAGAGGGAGACAATAAACACTTCAGATCATTGGTCTTTGTTCCAGAGAACAACATGTTAAAGTTCCTGGGCGGATCCTTTTGTGTAACAACTTCCAGCTCATTCTTTAATTTCAATGATTTTTTATTTTCAGTAAAACCTCTGGAGCAACATCTTCACTCCAAGATAAATTCTAGGATACAAGGGTTTGTTTGACAAATTTGGATTAATGAAGTCCATGTAGACTTCATTTATAAATGCATCACAATTGTTTTAAAGATTTTATGACTGACCAACCCTTAAAGCTGAGCATTTATTTCCCGTTTTTATTTATGGACACATTTTGCTGCATCACTCTTCTCTCCCTGAGCAGTCCTGAACCTCAACTTCAACTTGATAATACATTATTAATAAGCTGGGGGAAAATGTTTCCACTGATGGACAACGTCTTCTCTGTAGCTGCGATGCCATCTAGTGGATTTCAGTGTGAGCAGAACCAGCATAAAAGACAATCAGATGTTGAAGATGTTGAAGTCACGTCCTGATACTTCTGTCTGAACAATATATGAGCCACTAGACTCTCTGGTGCAACCCTGACACAGCTTCAATGTGAACATTAGGGGCCTTTTGGTACATCGCTGATATTATCTAATTGAAGTTAACTTAATCTGTATTTGATTTATTGAGTAAGCTTTGACATAATCTTGTCAAATGCACTAATGCATACAGTGTCCCGTAAGTCAGCATCCACTGTATCCTGAAACCAGCTAAATGGAACTCATCCATCATTGATTTTATTAGTAACACCTAGTCCTTCTTCAGTGGCATAACAGGATGCCTTTTGTGACCATAAGTCTGTGCTTGATCTTGAGGACTGTAAGAAAATGATCAGGGAGGACAGAGTTGTGTTTTTCTTTTTGCTCAGGGAAGAGTAATGTAAAGTTTAGGAGTCTTTAGCAATTAAAGTTACAATGTCCAACCCACAAACCTCTCATTTGACAAATCATTAAGTCTTAGGTATCATCACTGAATATAACATTGAACAGCTAATGAACATTTTAAAGTACTGGAAAGAAGGAAGGAAGGAAGGAAGGAAGGCAGATAATGTGAGGCCTTTAAGTCCCCAAAACACAAGTACCATCAAGCATGGTGGTGGCAGTATTATGCTTCTGGAGCTGTTTGGCCACCAGCTGCTCCAGAAAGACAAGGACAAGAAACACACATCAAAAGTGGTAAAGAAATGGTTAAATCAGGCTAGAATTAAGGTTTAACACTGGCCTCCCTAAAGTCCTAACTTAATCCACATCAAGAACCTGTAGACTGTACTGGCAGTCAACAAGTTTAGATGAATTGCATCAATTCTGTCAAGAGGCGGCAAAAGACACAATCACAAGCTCATAGATGACGACCAAAAGCCCCTGGGATCAAAATGGCCAAGGGACATTTAACCAAATATTAGCATTGCTGTATGCAGATTTTGTCATAGTTCAAGAAGATCCAGATTAAACTGTGACTAAGACACATTTCTATGATTCCATTATACCAAATGAAGAGTTATGGGATTCACTGGAGGATGGATAGACAGACAGACAGACAGAAGTACCATCAAGCATGGTGGTGGCAGTATTATACTCTGGGGCTGTTTTGCTGCCAGCAAGTTAATAGACGCATTTTCAGCTTCAGTGCTCATTTTATTTATTATAAATAAAAAAAACAAAACAACAGAAACTTCTTAGATTGGTAAAAATGCGACTGATGCTTCACAGTGTTGATAACAGCCACTTTGAGGGTAAAGGAGTAAATACAAACCAACGCTCACATTCAGAACAGCAACACAACGACAGAATCCAACGGTTTTAAGGTTTCTGTGGCACTTTTCTACTTGGCTTTTTAAAGAGGGAGACATGGTATTTCAAGAACACCTCGCACAATAACTGTACTTTATATTACACATTTACACAGCACTGTCGACATGGCGAACTGACTCTGGTACATTCAAACGTAGAAAACAGTGTCATGGAGTGAAGTTCTCGAGTGCTAAATAAATACAAAGTCAAAGAATAAAAATGGTTAAATTCCACTTAAGGACTTCTCGCTGCAGGATTGCTTCAGCTACAGTGAGACACTTAAAAGTGCAAATAAGAGCTTAGAAAAGAAGAAGTGCTCAAATTATTCCACTTGGATCGACTGGTATTTGTTTAGAAGTGGACACTTTGTCATTGTCATTAAACTTTAGTGTGAGACAGAAACAACACACATTAGATGATTTCTGACACACAGCTTTAACACTAAACTGTGGAGGTCTTCTAACAGGTTTAAGGCATTATTATATGGCAGCTGCCTTAAACCAAAAGATTGGATCCATCTGAACATGAAAAGACTTCTGGAACAAAACAAGAAGGGAGTAAATTACAGATAACTGTTTCTGTGGCTGGGTTCCAACAAGTCATATTATCCAGGAGGTTTAAAATAACAGAGGAAATAAAATGGAGACATTCAAATAACAAAGAAACAGTCTATTTTGCATTTTCTAGTTTTCCATTTTGTTTCCTGAACTCTGTTTTATTAATTAGTAGGCGTTCACTGTGTGGAACAAACATCAGCATGCTATCGCTGCCACACAGTCATTCAAACGGATTTAGGAGACGTCATGTCGCCTTTGCAGATGGGAGAACTTCTGCAGAGCTAATTATTTGACTAAGAATTTAAGATGAGGAGAACTTTGGTCGAGGGTAAGCCGGGGAGCAAATCGAGTTGTTAGTTTTAAAAATTGCGAGTAGAACACTGAAGGTGTCACAATTTTATAAAGGTTCTGCAATATTTCGTCTAACAAGAACGTTAGGAACAGTGCAGCGTTGACCAAAACGTCTTTCAATCAAAAGGAAGCAGTATTTCAACGTTCTTTTTAAATGCACTTCTCTTTTTAAGAAACTAAATGACACACATAAGAATACTTTCTTTAAAAATGGGGACACAAAGTGCAAGACTACAGGTAACAGAAACATGACTTTCTCAGAGGCACTCCTGTAGAAAGGTTGCAAGTAAAGGTGCTTCGCCATTCATCAAAATTATTAAATGCTACAGTCCACTATGAGGGTGACAGAGGTGCAGCGTCAGGGATGGAGAGAATTTGGTCATTAACACAAATAACTTCCTGAAGACCTCTAAAGATGCATGTGAAAAATGTAAACAGAAAACAACCTTGTTGAAGTGACTCCATCCAAAACAAACCAAACAGAAATATTCCACTGATTGTGACCTAACATCAAACCATAGAAGAAGTAGCATGGAAGACTCAAATTGTGTTCAATTTAAAACCTTAAAGTGTCAAATTTTGAATAAAGAAAAGTTTCTGTATAAAAAAATGACAAAAGAGCTACAAAACTATTTGAAAAGAGGCCTGCAGTTATATTCTGTGTGATAAACCTCTGGAATGTTTTCGTCACTGTGACAGGATAAGGTCGGTGTTTTGGGATATGTTGTTGTACAGCTACATTTCAAGCATTTGTCTTTAACTTCTCCTTTCACTTCAATCCGACTGGCCATTCTGGCAGCCTTTTAAATACAGTTCGTCCTGCGACAGATGTCCGTCAAAGCCGTCCATATAGAGGCTGCTGGTGCTGCTGCCGCTGCTGCCCAGAAACGTGCCGACCGCTCGGCCCTGACGGGCGTGACCGACGGCATCACTGAACACTTTGTTGATCTGCTCCTCCGAGGGCATCCACCAGTCTGGATTTGAGGCACAGTGCATCCGGATAAACTCTGGCGAGATTTTGAATTACAACGTGATATGTTAAATTAGTGGAAATACAGGGACCTTTGATCAGGATTTGATGGGAATGAGTTTTTAGATTGACACCAGGTGGAGTTTGGATGATAGTTGATGATGAGGATAAGAAGACAAACAACAGCGAGGCAGAGCAACAGGACTATCAGCTGATGCTTTTGACTTCTGTTGCATTGTTACTCACTTTGGGCTCATTTTGTACTGCAGAATAAAGTCCTGCACCTCTATGGAAACAGCACAACCATGGCTAGAGGTAAAACCAACTCAGATGTGTATATTGTGCCGTACAACAAATTTATAATGTCATAAATCATAAACACAGAAAACTGCGACTTGAATTTCTTCGATTATGTTTTTTGCAAAATTTGAAAAAACCCAGAATCAACACTCTACATACTACAGATATTTTACTACCAACGTTAATTTGTATCTGTACTTGTTTCCTATCTGCTCTGTCAAGATGTCAGAGAATTTTAATCATGATATTGTCAGTCACAGTTAAGTCACTAATGGCTTTATTGTTGTATTGGGGAGCATAGAGTTGTTGTTTTTTACACTGGTTATCAGAAATGCTTTATTTTTGACAGGTTTTTAAAGGATATAAAATTCTAAAGTGACTTTGATTAGATATCACAACTCTCAGCTCAGATTTGGTAAAATTTTCAGATGACAAATGGTGCAGCTATGGGGATTTTTTTTTTTGTAAAAACATGTCTTTAAAATCCGCTGGCAGGTTATAAACTGAATATATCAGATGAATGATTTACATTCTGAACTTTAAAAATATTTGTTTTGTTATTTGGCATATTATATTTGCTATATGAACACAGTGTCACAGTTTGGTAGAATTCAATTTTGTTAGAAATAATGAGCTCAGTTGACAGGTGTTGCTGCTTTTCAATTCTGTAAATGGTTTGTTGAAATGGAATTCTCTGATGTGTTTGAGTAAGATTTCATAAGTAGACATTTGGCAGAAGTTCATGGAGAAGTTCTGCCGTTTATTTTTTTTAGCAGAGGTCATAGGATATCTCACGTAAATCAAGCAGACTGACACATAAAGCAAACATTCCTCTGAATCTACACTTTGGAGGGAACGTACCTCTGAGGCAGCTGACTTTGACGGGGTTGAGCGGTCGCCTCTCCAGCCCCGGCTCTCCTGAGTGAACTGAGCGCTTCCTTTTCCCCAAACCACAGGAGAACTTCAGCTCATCTGTGGTGAACACATAACGGATCAAGTAGCGCAGCAGCCTCCTGCCGTCTTTCTTAGAGGAGTTGACGGCTTCGTCCCACTGCTTATTGGTGATGAACAGAGGATAGTTCTCCAGGAGCTGCTTACTGCCCTGCAGGGATGAGCGGCACATCAGATCAAAAACTTTAAAAGCAGCTGTTAATCTGTAGCATGTTCTCAAAAATGTAACGTAGTTTGATCTGTATGTTCTTAAATAAAAACACAAACCTCAAAGACCGTTTGCCGTTCTTCTTCCTGTACAGACACATTTTTTAGTTCCATATTTTCACACCATTTTCTCGCACAATTATCACCACGAAGACCTCTCCAATACAGAATGGATCTGACATGATATTTTTGTACCTTAGCATATGCTACGGATAACACATGCTGTAAATAGCTGTGAATAACGAACAGGAGGCTGTTTCCTCACCTCTGTGAGCTGCTCCTCCGGCATCGGTTGGATCAGCTGGTTGTGAAACTCAAGAACAGTCTTGAAGTAGTCAAGAACATTTTGACAGGGAACTGTATAAAAACACAAGCGAATGTGACCAGTAGTAGAAACACATCGTCAAAATCCTTAGAAAGCAGCAAGACAATCCATCTGGTGTATAATTAAACAAAGATGATTCTGAATCTCATGTTGTATAACTCTGGGATCCAAAGGATAAAGTGCACTGTGTATAGATTTTTCTGTGCAGTTAAAATAAGCAGTTTTAGTGAAAATTAGGTTAGTGTGACACCACAGAGCTCTGAATGCTTTGGGGAGAGCAGAAAAGTTAACAAAAATAGATGCCTTTTAAAATGCTGCCAAGACCGTGTGATGCATTTAGATAACGCAACCAAAGAAAACGAGGGGACAGCCTTTCAGATAATCAATTCAGAAATATTTTTCAGGCAAAAGTGCTCAACATTTTCCTGAATGCTGGTCAGGCCAATTTGTATTTCTATTTTTGGCTCTGTCAGTCTCACACATGTAATAATTTTTCATGGCTCTATGCAGAAAGCTGGCGTCACTGTTCTTAATTCTGCTTCAAAGTGGTTCCACACAAGGTCTGATGTTGATTACAGTAAATATCCCACAGCTACAGAGAACACCTGATTCTCATGCTGAAGTTATTAAAGTTTTGAATTCGAATGACAAGCTTCTTATAAAACCTATCAGAAACTAAAACAAGAGCAGAGTCTTATTACTGCCTCTGTGGAGTAGTTAAATGGAGATGAATAAGATAATATCAACTCAAAAGTTCGGTATGTTACATGTAAATGAGTAAATGCTGACAACTTTAAAAGAAGCAAATGAAAAGTGCAGTTTTCTGGAGACATGTTGCAGTAAATACTCCTGCACATGTACCCATTTGAATTCTTATCTTCTCATACTGCTTTTGAACAGATATATAGACAGGTGACATGTTTTCAGTTTGAGAATTAAACTGATTAATTTCAAAATAATGACTGAAAAATTACTTAGACTCACTGATTTGAGGTTCTTTTGGTGCTTTCATTTGTCACAGTTAGACAGTACTCTCTATTAACATTGCAGAAATACCAAAAAATATTTTTTTGGAGAACAGAGCTCACACCTCCAGTCAAGTTGAAAACAAGCACTGAAGTTGTTTCCTTTAGCTTGTCACCACTTTGTATCAAACAGAAGTAAGAACTGCCTAATCCTTTGTCCCCTCCCAGAGTTGAACATCAATACCCAGTGAAGTCCTGGCTGACATTGCTGCACCTGGGATGTTCTCCAGCTTGTTGCGGAGCTCCTCGTTCTCCTGCTGCAGAGACAACACCTCCTGCTCCAGCTCCAGGCAGCGAGGACAGCAGCTCTCCTCTTCCTCCTCCTCCTCAGGCAGCGTGGACGACGGGTGGCCGTAAGACTCCGATGGAGTCGGGGATCCCCAGCCTCCCAGGTTGTGTCTGGAAGGAGAAGCCCCCGAGCCGGGCTCTGCTGACGGACACTGCTCGTCCTCCAGACCCACAGTCAGATGTTGCTGCTGCTGCTGCTGAGACCCTGAGAGCAGATAGTTCTGGAGGGAGTCTGTGAAGATGCGGAGAACTGCAGAGGTCTGTTGTTGGTTCAGATGGCTTTGTTGGGCCTCCTCCTCGGGGTCGGTGCTGGAGGAGCTCTCTTCAGCTTTGGACTTCCCCTTTGAGGAGCAGTGGAGCCCCTGAGCGTCCTGTGGCCCGTCTTCCATCTTGATGTTAGAGGGGAAGGAGGAGGACGAGGGAGGCTCCAGGAGACGGCCGTTGTTGAGGAGGCTGAGGACTCGGCTGCACTGCTGGGCGAAGGCATCCAGGATGAGACGGTTTTCTACAGCGAACAGAGGAGAAACCATCAGCTGTGAGAGATGCTCATTATTAGAGCAGCAATAATTAATCGAATAGCTGGCAAATAGCACATGAATCACCAACTATGGTGATCGATTTCTGTCCATGAAAGAATCTGTGCAATACCACTGACGTGCAGTGCTGCTATGTCTATACCTTGTACTTGTGCATATTTAGGTTTATTTTTGTACTCCATTCCTTAAATGTTTGCCCTATCTTTGCTGCTGTAACACTGCAAATTTCCCCACTGTGGGATTAATAAAGGATTATCTTATCTTCATTAATCAGTTTGAATAAATTTAAGAAATTAAAGAAAAAAAATTAAAACTATCCGATTTCAGCTGCTTAAATTAGAATATTTTTTCTTGTTTCTTTCCTCCTTTATGGCAATAAATCTTTTAGTATCTTCTTGAGATTTGGGAAACACTGATGAACATTTTTCATCATTTTCTGACATTTTATAGCCCAAACAAGTAATCGATTAATTGAGAAAATAACCAACAGATTAACAGACAAAGGAAATATTCATTAGTTGCAGCCAAACTCATTATGAAAGAGTCACAGGAGCTTGATAAGCTTTCAGGCTGATGTTATTTCTAAAGTTTCCTTCTGACCTCTGAAAGACCTGAAACACCAGTTGACAAAGCACAAGTTTAGGCTCATTTGGAGGCTGATGTGAAGCGCTTGGCTTGATCACATGGCTCCTATTCAGTTCGCTCAATAGCCAATGCAATCAGTTGACGAACATCTCATCCTAAGACACAAATAATATTTCCCAGAAAATTCCATTTACTCAGCTGCTACAGAAGCGTAGATATTTGGACTTTTACAGATGAAAGGGCTACAGGGCACATTTCAGGGCAAACGAACAAATTCTATTTGCTGTTGTGATTGTGAGATAAGCTCGAATGATGCACAGCAGATAAGAAAAGGACCTGAAGGACACTGATGGTGATAATGTTTTCTTTGTTGGCAGACATTTGGTTTCAACAGATTATACTGAAATACAGTGGAGGAAATACTATTTAGAAAATGAAAAATACTCCAGTACTTCTACAACTATTGAACACAGTGGATGTAGTTATTCTGCTTCCTATTACACATGACATGATTAGATTTAGAGTACAGATGCATCAGCGTAGAAGCAGCATTTTACTGCTGTAGGTGGTCGAAGTGTTTTACTGCTGGTTCCCTGCACAGGAGTTGGGACAGAAAATAAACCTGGGAGGTCATGAGATGATTAATGCAGAAGGGAGAAAAAGCTTCAGCTTCATAAAACTTTGCATGATTTGACCTCTGGAAACTTTAGAGGGAAAATATTTCTGCTGTTCCAGTTGCTTTTTTAGGTCACCAGTTCTGTTGTCAGCAATCAATTTTTCCCAAACTTATCATGTGTTCTGCTTAAAAGTTGAAGCCTTTCTTGAAAATAACCAACAGGTTTAGCTTGGAGATGTTAAAGTACTGGATTTGTCTAAAATGTCGCGAAGCAAAAAGCAACAGAAAATGGGAATGCTCATGTAAACTATCCCAAAGTTGATAAAAATGTACTTTACTTGTCAGTTTTAGTTCTTTATGCCTCCTTTAACTTTCTTCTCCACCATGTATTATAGCAGCAAAGTGTTCCATTACAGTAACACACAGCCGGCTCCTCTGTTCATAAAAATGTCAGCTTGATTATGCTGATTTATTCAGATGTCAATAAACTCTAAAGTCACAGTATCTGCTGTGACCAAACCCAGCCGAGCAAAGAAAATCAGCGCGGAGCTATTGTCCAGAAACAAGCCTCGGTCTATAGTTACCCTGGTAGTCTAGGCACGTCTCAATGAGATGATCTCACACACACCTCCATGTAATGATTATGAGTCCACTGGCCTCACACAAACACACACAACATTGACAAAATGAGTTCTAGGCGGCCATTGCTGCGTTGCCACTCGCTCAGACGTGTCTATCAGCCTGGCGCAGATGTGTCGCATTTATTAATATGCGTGCTGTCTCTGTTTACCCGCCGAGATGTATCTGATATCACTCGCTGCACCCCCACCGTCACCCCCACCCTCGCCTCTTTTCTCACCAGTTCTGTGGCAGTGTGAGCTGAGAGCCTCATAAAATTTCATTAAAAACAACACGCTCGGCAGAGGCAAATTTATGAGACCCATTTATTTTAATCACAACTCTTTGGGAAAGGCTTTTCAATGCAATTTGTGTTATTGTGTGCTGAACTGATTGCTGAGTCCCAGGGTCCCCTCTGGTGCTTCTCTTCATAAGAAGGGACATCAAGTTTTTTTTTCTCCCTCTGCCACGAGAGGACATTAAGTTGTTCCCATTGTGCAGATAAAAGCACTTTGATGTGTCACTATCAGTGAGAATGCATGGCACGTTTAGCTGGGATTAGATGTTGCATCTTATGCGATATGAGCAGATTCACCAGAGCAGGGAAAATATGGTTTTGTGCTGATTGTTTCATCAGCACTCAGTCATGTGTACGCAAATCCAAACAACAGGATCACAAAACACTTAAACCTCAAGTGTGTTGCAGACATCTTTTTAACATTAAACATGTAACACTTGATGCAAACATTTGTCAGCTCACATGTAGGTTGGGTGATGTAGGGCTACAGTGCAACCTGAGCTCTGGCTGAGCACTTGATTGTCTGTAAAGCAACAATAACCAGCAGCAAATTGAGCCTCAGCTGCCAGCTGTGATAAAGAGATTAATATCTGATTAAGGGATGAGATGTCTAATATTTAATTTTGTAACTGCCAGGATTAGGTTCGCTGCTTTCATCTTAATGCTGGGTTCCCATGGACCCGCCCTCCACATGGGGAACACATTTCTTCCTGCACAGCCCTCTAATGAACAGCAGCTGAGGAGAAAAATGAGCAGGGAACAATGTGTTTCAACAGGAGATTGCGAGGGCCCTTCTTACACACACACACACACACACACACACACACACACACACACACACACACACACACACACACACACACACACACACACACACACACACACAAATGAACACACACTCGCACAAACAAGCAGGCAGGCAGACAATTACCCAGTGTAATTTTTAGCACATGCACAGTGCAGATTCAATCATGACTGCCCTCATTACAACTGCAAATCAATCACTGCTGACAAGAGAAGAAGAAGGAAGAAATGGGAACAAAAACATGAAGCATGCACAGGTGATCTGGAGCAAACAAAAGGGACTCTGGCTGTTTGCTTTGCATTTAAGTTTACTAAATCTGCACAGGCTTTATGGTCATGTGTTCGGGCAGCAAATCCATAATAAACACCAATACCTGCAGACATGTAGACTGGAAAAACTCTTAATATCCCACAATCTTGAATAAAAATGAGAGCAGACCTGAGCAGGAGATACTCTCATCACTCACTCTGAACAAGTTTGAGACCCACCTGTGCTGATGCTGTAGGTGCAGTCCGGGGAGAATCTGGGCTCCGCTCCGCCGCTGCTGCCGCGCCGCTGCTGGGTACCAAGAGATGCCGCCGCCGCCACCGCTGAGGTGGATGTCGGGACCCTGCTGCTGGGCCTGGTCTCACAGGGGAAACGATGCTGTTGCTGCTGCTGGGGCGTCTGGTGATGCTGCTGGCTGCTGCTGATAGCGACGCTGGTCTGGTGAAAATGCTGCAGACGCTGTTGGTGGTGGTGGTGCGGCTGGAAGGGATGAGGCTGTTCAGGGTGAAAAGTGAAATGATGCCCGTCTCCGAACAGGGGCACCTCCACCACGGCGGACCGCTCGAAGCGCGCCTTGCCCGCCGATCGCTTGCTCTGGAGGGGCTTCAGGGTGCTGTACGGACCCCGCTGCTGGCGGCACATCTTCGAGGCGCAGGGCCCTTCGTCTGCGGGCTGCATCTCTCCATCCATCCCGTCCGGGGGGCACAGCGCGGCGGCGGTGTAGTGACGTGCTGGTGTGACAGGCAGCTGATGAGTGAGGGATCAGATCGTCAGTGTCTGGCTCCGTTTCCCTCACACACACCGAGTGAAGGGTGGGCTAATTTACTGACAAGTCGCCGCTCCAATCCCCAGTCGGCAGCTCCGACACCGAGACTCCTCCAGGGGGGAGATACAGGCGGGACTAGTGCGCCACTGCCTGCCTCCTTTGTAGCCAACATCCTCAGCGAGAACAACGGGGCGCTGTAGCAATAGTACAATCTGAAAATGAGAAGGAGAGGGAAAAAAGAGAGAAAGAAGCAGAGCCAAATCCTACAAAAGAAAAGGCAGAGGCCATTTTGCCGCTGAGCTCAGAACAACAATAGAGCACCATGAGCACAAATGACAGAGGATGATCAGGAGGCGAAAAAGAAAACACTAGAGGGGATTTTGCTTTTTATAACAATTAGAAATCATCACTGAACGAAAAAAGCAGAATAGGGGAAAAACATATTTTACTCATGTTTAGGTCAACTGAAAGCCCCGGTCTGCTTATTAAAATAGTCAGTAGGCTAATAATGTCATTTAGTTTACCTCCTGTGTGAAATAAAAACAGGTTCACGGTCCGAGCAGCCGCAGGACGAAAAGTTTGCATCTCCACATGAGGGCGCCACTTCTACAGGATTCAACCAGCTGCTGGTTAAAACACATGTTCCTTCTCCTTTTAAACAGTCCTGACAGCTCTGAAGTTTTAGCTTCTGCGAAACCCCAAAACACATCCAGTTAAAATCGTTTCTACACGCCAAACTGGGTAAAAAAAAAAAAACAACCCACAGTCATCGAAGCTAAACAGGCCAGCTACAAGCTGGTCAATATTATAAACCAATAAATCAGCTAGACATTTTCAGAGAATTAGTTTAGCTTCAAGACCTGCTACACTGATCACAAACTAAATTTAAATATAAAAATGTGGTTTATAATTTGTTTCATCAGCGGCAGAGTTAGCTTAAGATGCTAATTTTCATCTGTTGTAGCGTACTTGGCCAAATAGGTATTAAAAAGACATATTACAAATAAACTAGCAGTATGATTCTAGTACCTGAATGCTAAAGATGTGTTTGAATAAAAAAAAAGTAGAATATTGTCAAAATATCTAAACTGACTCAGTAAAGTTAGTTATAGAGCTGATAGGCCAGTTGAACTATGCTAACTTTAGCTTCACAGTTACATGTTTTAAATGTTATTTCACATTAGAAATGTTAATTCAAAGACTATTTTTGGAATTGTATTATTTTTTGTGTAACATTGAAAAAAATCTATAAAATTAAAGATTTTAGTAGTGTACATGTAGCAGCAACACTCCTGTGAGTTGTGTTATTTCTTCCAAATACATTTTTTTAAAAATATGGCAAGACAGTGTTAGTTTATTATTCAAAATCCAGTGTCAAACGTGATTTACCTCTAAAAGGCACCATCCTGCTGTGCTTCCATTAAACCCATTTGTATTGTTCAGTCTTAAATGTAAAAACGAGCAGAGACTAAAAACTGCAGCCAGAATAATATTCAGTAGTTTAAAGCTGCTACAGAAAAAGCTAATTAAAATAATGTATGCGTGTTATTTGGGCACCTTCATGGAATTATGATCAGCTCATTAATTGGCATCGCTGCCGACACGTGATCGCGCACGTCGCAGTTAATGGGGGTTACGTGCGCGCGTACCAAAGCCCGACTCACAAAAGTAGCAGCTCTGCGGTGAGGTGGTCGCACAACTTCTGCACCAACACAACACGGAGGTCTGAGGGAAAGTTGCTCCGCGTCACTCTGCTGGTTCTCCTGGATCAGAGTAAAGTTCAGTAAACATGTTGGTAAAAGTTACTTAACGGCATCAGAACACGGAGAGGATTCAATTAAGGATTTCTGAGCTGCTGCTTAAGATGACGGTGACATAAGTTCACATGTGTGGGTCCAGCCGTCGAGTTTCTCTCTCGGTGAATTCCTCTCGATGAGGAGCGTGTAGCTCGGAGCGACGGTGTCCACCGGGGACCGTGAACCCCCCGCGGCTCGCCGGGATGATGCGCCTGCTGAGCTGCCTGTTGCTGGGATATCTGACCTGGAATCTGCGGATATCGGACGCGCAGGGAGAGTACTGCCACGGCTGGCTGGACGCTAATGGGAATTACCATGAAGGCTTCCAGTGTCCGGAGGACTTTGACACCATGGACGCCACCGTGTGCTGCGGCTCCTGCTCGCTGCGCTACTGCTGCGCCGCCGCGGACGCACGACTGGACCAGGGCAGCTGCACCAACGACCGGGAGGTGGACAACACCGAGTACGCAGCGCGTAAGTTCACGGTTTTACAGCTTCTTCTGGGTCTGAGTGTTTGCTCAGGAGAAAGGTATCCGACAAATCCCACACAAAAGGCCTAATTAGATTGGATAATAAAACACGTAAATTGTTCACAATTCTCAAATAAACTGTTTAACTTTGTTGTATGCCTTATTAAAATACATTAGTGTTAGTTGAAGTTGTGTCAGGTCTACTGGGAGAGGTCAAAGGTCACAATTAATACAGAACAGAGCAGGTAAAGTTTCAGTGCCTTGCTTAAGGACACTTCAGCACAACTAAAACATCCTTTGGAATAATGAGAAATTAAAGCAAAGGCCTACATTTGTGCCAATTTAACACAAGCTCCTCATGGCAAAGCATTACTATTATTATTCGGGCTTGAAGTGATGGTTTTTTTTTTTTTTTTTCCCATCGTTGATCAACCTGTTGATTATTTTTCTGTAAGTTTCAGCTATAGGATTTCAGAAAAATGTAAAAAATGTCAGTTGGTGTTTCCCAGAGCACAAAATTACATCCTCAAATTTTTTGTCTTCGACCCAAAGAAACCAGAAAAAAAACTTACATTTCAGTAGCTCTACTCAGAGAATTTAAACTTATGTCAAACTGATTTATCAATTACCTAAATATTTGTTGCCTAATTTAATAGTCAGCAGCTAATCAATTAACCATTGCAGCCTGTAATTATCAATTATGTGTGTTTTTGTTGGTAGTAGCAGGAGGTAAACTATTAAAGCAGACACTTATGTGCTTGAATTTGTTTTTCTTTAAAGTATGTGTTTTTATGACCTATTAAGGAAAGTCAGTTAAATGTATTTTCAGCCTCTGCTTTTATCTCTGTGATTGATTCTAGCTCGTCACATCCAGATCGTTATCAGCATTAAAAGGAAAACTGGACTGTTTTTGATGAGCCAGCCTGTCAGTCACTCAGCTAACACTCTTAAAACAAATTCCTGTCAAAATTATGAAGCAGAAATTTGTCCGAAACTTGATCAAGCAGAACTGGATTACAGATGAGAAGTGTTTTGTTTCTCATTTTTTGCAGTCAGAACCTTCTCACACAAGCAGGCTTATTGTGCTGCCAGATCTAAAGCACATTCAACCTGACAGCTCACTAATTTTCAAACTGAAGTAATCACAACACTGCCAGGCAGCGACTCGACTCTGTGGCTTCTTTTCACAGTTCTTACATTAAACTCACTGTTGGTTGTGAAGGTTTTAATCATAAGCTGCTTTAACTCCGTAGGTTTTATCAGTTTTCCTTAAATTTCCCAAACGGATAAGCTCATAAGCCTTAAACTGAATGGACTGTGTGCTCACAATTTCCCATTTTCCTCCTATTAAAACAAATAAACACTTGTAGATTTCCTCCCCAAGTGCAGAAGGTCTTTGAGTGTAACTTGAGATGTTTGTGTTTTTAGCAGGAATGTCTATGCTCAGAATACACTAAAGGATTCAAAAGAAATCACAATTAAAATGTTTAGTACCACAGTATTCTCCACTGTAAGTTTCAGCACAGGCCGTATTTCTTTGTGACTGACAAGGTAAGACTTTAAAACCCCCTTATTTAGGATTTACAGGCTCTATATAATGTGTTTGTTGACAGCTGTAATTCCTCTTGTGGCCAAACGTAAGTGGAGGCTCGTGTGGAAACGAGCGATAAATGACAATATAATAAACAATACAGATAAATTGTCTTATATCTGCTATCAGCTGCATTACAGTGTGTCAGAAATCTTTTTTTAAATACTTACAGAATGCTTATAATTGGTTAAAGTATAAAAAAATGCACTTTACTAATATTTTTTAGTCTTTAAATGTGTTGGTTTTATATCTCTGGGGTTAATCAGAACACTGATGGGTTTTGGTGTTAATATTTAATGTTTTCATAAGATGTGGTTTTCTGTCACAGCTGACCCTAACCTGCCATGTTTCTTCCCCTCAGAGCCCGTCTACGTTCCCTTCCTGATGGTGGGAAGCATCTTCATCGCCTTCGTCGTGGTCGGCTCGCTGGTGGCCGTCTACTGCTGCACCTGCCTGCGGCCCAAACAGCCGACCCAGCAGCCTATTCGCTTCTCTCTGCGGAGCTGCCAGGGCGAGACCATCCCCATGATCCTCACCACGGCTCCCCCCAGCCTCCGCGCCCCGTCGCGGCAGTCCAGCACGGCCACCACCAGCTCCAGCTCGGCCGGAGGAGGCAGCTCCATGCGGAGGTTTTCTCTCGGAGGCCCGGGGCAGCAGCAGCAGCACGGCTGCCTGGTGTCTGCCACCGTCTCCTCGTCGGCCTCCACTCCCACTCAGACCCCACAGACTCTGCCTCCACCTCCACCTCCCCCCTACACATCCCCACCAGCACCCACGGCGGGAGGCATCCAGCACCCACTGCCCTCCACTCACACCCAGCTGCAGCTGCACCAGCCCTCTCACCCCTCTCAGAGCGCCAGCTTCCTTCTGCCCCAGCAGTACTTCTTCCCCCTGCAGCCTGACGCCTTCACAGCGGCGAAGGGCTTTGCCGACTTTGGACAGAGCTGACAGGGCTCTCAGGGGGAAATAGAGAGATTATAAGGCATTTTGGAGGGTAAGATGTGAACCTAAACACACAGCAACACAGCTGTTGGTTTAAAAGACCAGCTGAATGGACACAGAGGGAGGACGGGGGGTTAAGCGTGACAAAGCGTGGCCTGAAGTGCCACATGGGACACATCAGCAGACCCGTTGGACCAATTTCTGAAATATATGCACTTTTATATTGTTTTATTTTCTATACTTTTTGGTGGAAGTTCAGAGACTAGAATCTTGACCAGTTTTCATCCACCTTCCTAAAAAAACAGACTGTTCCTGTCACTCTGCTGGGCATCGCTCCATTAATGCAGCTATATTAGACATTGGAAACCAGGGAACTTTGTTTTTTGACAATCGGAAGGCCCTCTGAAAGAGACATTTTATTTTGGAGGAAATGTGGACTTCTCGAAGATGTTGTACAGGTGTTATACCCAGATCTGGGTTGTCATATTGATTGACTAATTCACAGCTAATAAATTTCTTTCTGTAACTTCTGTGCACTGATTTATGTGAGGTTTGTTAAATGACATGCTTGACATTTAAACAGAAAGAAGCCATGTCCAGGAAAAAGCCTAATCGCTCAGACAGAGAGGAAACCGGAGCGGTCGGGCCTGCGCAGCGGCTCCCTACCTGTCGCTCATTCTTGCGCCAGACTTCACAGCAGGAATGCAGCGCTGAGATCAGTCATTGTCAGTGTTCAATGAGCATGGCATGGTCACAGTGTTAAAAACAACTCGCCCCAGAAATAGAGGTTTAGGTTGCAGCAGCAGGTATGACAAAGTGTCGACAAAGACTATTCTGTTCCCCAGTTACCTGACTGTGAAATAGATTTGGCAATCCATGTCTGCAAACTGTTCGCTGTGCAGATTTTTGCTGCTACGGTCAGATTCCTCAAGTCTGTGCCTTTATCACAAAATACAACTTACATGATTTGTATCTGACAGACTCCAGCATTACCTTCTTCAGGTCTTGTTTATACTTGCGGCTGTCAGTTTGAACTTCTTTCACCTTCCACACTCTGCCTCTAAAAGGAAAACACAAGTTGTGAACATGTCTTCATGACATTTCCTAAATCTTTTGGATTTTTCCAAGCCTTTGTACCTTTGCCAAGCTCAAATGCGTTTCCAATTTATTTTCCCAGCTATCCATGAAGGTGGGATCTGACTATTACTTCTCCCACTGAATGTTTTTACTTAAAACTGTCTCATGAGTTTCAGAAGAACTGAAGTTCAGAATGTTTTCTGGGTCATAAACTTCTGAAAACTCTCTCAACAAAATCAGACTTCTTTTTACGGTAATAAGATTGGCAACATTAAAGTTAAAACCCATAAGACTTCTGTGTGATGAAATACTGTTATTCATAGCATTTGTGGTTATTTTTTCAGCAGAACTTCTCTTTAGAGTAGTCTTAGTGGAGTTGTCATAGTAATATCAACAATGTCACAGAACAAAGAAAAGCTGCTTTGTGTCACTGGATTGGATCGAACACAGTAAACAAACACCAGCAGCTCTTCACTTGAACGTCTGGTTAAATGACCTCTCTATTAAATACCTCTGATTTGTTTGGCTGCACTGGCACCAGACAAATCTTCTGTTGATTTACTTATTTTTTAATGTATAAAATCTCTTAAAATTGTGAAGCGGTTAATCACAAGAGCCAAGTTTTGTTCGACCGACAGGCTAAAGTCCAAAGATATTTAGTTCACGATGACAAATGAACTGAGACAAGCAGACAGTCTTCATATGTGAGGAACAGAAAATTGTTGGCATTTCTGCCTAAAACATGACTATTGTCAACATAGTAGTTGATGAAGTTTATGTAAGTTGACTAATCTTGATTACACCAAAAAGGATTTGAAAAAAACCTAACAAGAAAAAAATATTGCTGACTTATTTAGTCTTAGTCCAAAATTGGCACAAAAACGCTAAGGTCCGAGACAAGATAGACACTTAGAACAGCATTTTGAGTCTAAAGATGAAAATGTTGCTAAATATTTTAATCACAACATACTTTTTTGGAACTCACAAGTCTGACCTGACTAACTGAGATACATAAACTCATGAATAATAAATTAAAGTCTGCTTGGGTCATGCTTAATGAATCTAGATATTACAGGAACAGATGTAGTCTCTTCTACATGTGTGATCTATGTAGAAGTTTGACTAGACCTCACAATCATAAATAAGGACTCTATTGATATCATTTGTTTGTCCTGCCTGCCGTCTGATGTCTCCCTGCCTTTTCCTGTTTAGGTTTTCTGTCCGGTTTGTCGCCACACACAGCCACAGGATGACACAGCCACCGCAAATCTGCAAATGTAGAAATGAGCAAAGATGGTCACATTGTTCCTCTATGATTGTAAAGTTTATTTCAGTAGTCCTTCATGGCAGTAAGACAACACTTATAAGTTTGCAGTCCCAACATGCAGAACAATCATTGAACAAAATGACAGAAAATAAAAATATTGAAAACAAAAGTTAAAGGTGCATTTTTTTCCTCTTTTGTAAAGTGATCAACACTCGAGGGAGAATCAAAGTAGTACAGTTAACACTTCAGAGAACGGTTTGTGTTTTCCATTCATGCAGCCCACGACCTTCACAGACAACAACGTGTGTTTTATGTTTTCTGGAAAAAGAAAGCAACAGTCCAAGCCTTCCGCAACGACGACATCCACATTCAGCTTGTTGGAAATTGTTGACAAGATGACAACTGATTAAGTTTTCACGCTAAAAGACCAGCAGAGAAAAATAATCATGAACCCAAAACACAAAAGAGCTTTCCTGTAAAGCAGAGGTACACTGCATGAAGAAAACAAGTTACAAACATGTACACTCGAGAGAAATCATATACCGAAACCAGATAATACCAGATATCCACAACTGGAAAGGTACATTGAGTGCATTGTGCAACATCTCCTGTCGAAGCGAGCTGAGCATCAGAAACTCCCACAATCGAGGCCGAGAGTTTGACCACAAACACACACAGTCATACCGCACACTGACAGTCTCACTTTCCCATACGGGCCATGCATCGGCACACAGTAGTACACCATAGCTATACCTGGAGTCGTGCAGACGGACAACTGGAGCAAGCGTCACTACGCACACACCCATACACGCCCATATACGATAAAAGAAACACACCAGGAGGACCGAGGCGCCACAAGCTCCCAGTCTCGCATAGAGGACACAGACATGCAATGCATACATAGAAGTAATCCACAGTAGAGGTGACACACACAGCCTCACACACACTCGTTCACATACAGCACATGCACATGCAGGCAATAAACCGACACACACACTCGCGCCATCAGAAATCTGATCTCCCATAGGGAGAAGAAAGCAATCACACGGACATTAAGTAGTCAATTATAAATAAATCAAGCTGTAACAATATTAATAAGAACAAGACATTTAAGAAAGCTCCGTTTCCTCATTAGATCCATTCTATCCTGCCAGTTTATCAGAGGAAGAAAAAACTAAAAGTTACAGACGATTCATTACAAAGCCAGTCAATGCAAAATTCATACATCTCCAATATAAAAATACAAATCCACAAAATAACTATAGAGACAAAGTAGTTTTGATACAGTTTTGATACTGTCGTGGAGTTTCCTGGCTAATATTTTTCTCTCTCCCTTAAGCTAATGGCACTTATGTTAGGATAAAATCTCCATTTTAAGGGAAACACGACCACCACTGTAAGCTTCAACAAGACCGTCAGAGAGCCTCCTGTTCACCTCTGCAAGAACAAGTTCTAACATCTGTAGCTTTCACATTGTAGGAGTGCAATACTGTGGTGGGGAGACAGTGTTTTTGTCCTCAGCAGGTGTGTGTGTGTGTGTGTGTGTGTGTGTGTGTGTGTGTGTGTGTGTGTGTGTGGAGCACTGGTCTAAGCTAGCCGGCTAAACTACTCTTGGCTGTGTTTTTCTTCTAAGAGGGAAAAGTTTCACGTAGGCACCGTTGTGATTGTTGAAACAGGAGTGATGTGTGGAATGCAATTATAAGTCAAGAGCAATACTTCTGCTGTTAAAACGGTGGAAACAGGACTACCATGGGTTGCAGGAGGCAACGCGTTAAAAAATGAAAAGCTAAAAACAAAGAAAACCAGGCACAATATCTACATACTTAAAAAAAATAACTAAAAATAAATGTACTTTAAAAGAAAATGAAGAAGGACGAAGGCATGAGCAAATGTAAGGCTTTACACAACAGATGCTTCCTTAAGTGCAAAAAGAAAATTCAAAGTTACAAACATCTGCTCTGAAGTGGTCTGTTCAGTGCTGGAATACACACAGGAGTTTAATTACATTTGGTTTAAAGTGTTCCGAATCACTAGTACTTGGACGATTGTATACACGACTGCTCTTTGGCAATCTTTCACAAGTTCAAATCCTCAGACTACTCATTGTCCAGTGTTTCAACTTTTATAACAGTGTTTAGGAGTTTGATTTTAATTGAATATAATGATTTTAGGCATTTTGGCTCAGTGCTAAAAGCTGTCATTCCTTAAATCAATAGAAAGGAGACGTTCACTCCGACAAACTGAGCAAGAACAGTGAAGAACTTCAGACCACAGACTGCTAAGAAAGCACAGTGCTCATCATGTCTGCTGGACACACAACTACAGCTGATAGTGAACACGTTTTTGTGTTGTTCCTTGTTATTTTTTCCCTTTTTTAAAGACTACACAATGTCACTCTCTTCTGTCCGTTTCTCGTCTTAAAAACTCCCCTCACTGCTGGAGGCTCGCACCAACGCTTCCTCCTCGTTCAGCTTCAAAAATCGCCATCGAAACGGCCGCTGCGGCTCCCAACTGGCCGGCCGAGAGCAAGAAGGCCGGCGGCTCACCACTCGTTGGTCCTCTGTTTGGTGGTGTCGTACGCCCGGATGACCTCAGACTGAGACACCACTCCGTTCTCGTCTTGAGAGAAGGCGTAGCCATCTGGAAAAAAGAATTGAAGCAGTGAAGAAGAAGCTCGTACATGTAGGTTAAGAACAGTAAAAAGTAAATGAAATGTACATAAAAACACATCAACGCAAATGAATTAATAATATAAACAAAATCAGAAGTTTTAAGGTGACAATTTGGGAAATATGCTTATTTTGGCTTTCTCGTCAATGATCAAGACAGATTCTACATCTGTATGGCAAAAATAAGGCTACAGACAGCTTAGCAAAAACAAGGCAAAAAAGGAAACCGAGGGAAACTAGAAGTTTTAGCAAACTTGGACCGCCCGGCGACAAAGATGACCCTTGTGACCTTGAAAATGAGGTCACGGTCACCAAACGCAAACTTGACCTGTGTCTTATTATGGTACACCTGTGTACCAAATATGGTGAGGTGATATCAATATTTTATCGAGTTATAAATTGTTACAGACAAACAAGCAAGCAAGCAAGACCGTGCAGCTGAAAACAATACCTTCCGGAAAACGCAGTTTTGCCGGGCGGTAAAAAAACTAGCCTGAATCTGACAAACTACTCTGACTCATCGGGTGTAGATTGCAGGTATAAAGCGATCACTGGCTACACATTTCACACGTTCCACCACAACAATTCCCGTGTCACTATTTTGAGAGCGAAATTCGTTGGATTTTTGTTGATTTTTTAGTGAATGTTCTTAAGAAACATTTTTTTTGCACCATTTTTTTTTCCCTTTCTTTCCACCAAAAATTTTCAAAAATTTCTCAAAAATGTTGTAAAAGTGGACAGAATTTTCATTGTGAAAATGTATTTTTCTTCCACATTTTCAAACTTTAAAATGGGTCAATTTGACCCGCAGGACAACATGAGGGTGAAGGAAAAACAAATAAACCAGACTGTATTTCCCCTAGAGCAGAATGATAATGATACACCTACCAGCACCTCTAATGTCATATCTTGATTGAATCACTACAAAAAATAAAAATTAAAACATGGAAAAAAATGAATTTCCTAAAATCATCACGCTAAACTACCTGATACAGTGGCTATGGTAAGATCCAGTTTGTGCTCTCACATTGGAGCCACAGTAGCAAACATCTGTTTCTCCGACCAGAAATGTTTCAAAAACCCAGAAGGTCGATTAGCAACACTCACTGCTGTGCTCAAGATATTTCCATAATCCTCAAAGACTCCTCTAACCACCAGAGGAAACAAAAAATCTGAGTGTAGCATGATAGAAAATACTATTAACCTGTTTCCTTTTCAAGTAGTCACTAGCTACCATTTCTATTTGGCATAGGAAACAGAGGTGCAATTTGGGATACAAGTAGAAGTTCATTTTTTATTGTGCAACAGATGGAAGTATTAAAATTAATACTTAGCTTTGCACTTTGAGCATAACGCTATTGCTAACAGACAAATTCGTGCGTCTGAAAAGAAACAAAATAAGCAAATTTCCCATAATGTCAGACCATACTATTCAAATAAATAATGTGATGACAATAAAACACACAAAACAGTGATCACAGCTCCCCCAAAGCTCCATCTGCAGTGCAAAAGCTGCTCTATGATCTAGCACCTACGCTCTCCTACAGCGTCTCACCTGACCTCTGACCCCTGACTCACCTTCAGGTGTCAAATGACTCGCTCAGTACCTGGAGGCCTGCGGGCGAGTTCAAAGGACCCCGCTGAGAAGAGTGCATTGTGGGGGAATAACAGCGCAACATTTCATCATTTCATCGTTATCTCGCTCTACTGAGCTCAACTCAGGACACACCAAGGCACACGAGGGGAAGGACAGGAAGTCAACAGCGAACAGGAGAGAGAGTGGCGTCTATTGGGGGGTGCTACAGAGGGGCTGGAGATTTAAACGGGGGAGGTGAGGTTTGAATAAAGGATTTAAAAAAGGTATCACACAACAATGGTCTCATCCCCACCTATGAGACAAACAAAAAACAAACTGATCAGACAATAGACAGAAAAGAACAGAGAAAACCAAACAGAAAACTAAAACCCATGCTTAGAGAGCCACCGGACAGTTAAATGGGATGCCTAGTTTGGCCACCGTAGATACTTTTTGATCCCTTAATATATATATATGAATACTGCAATTCAAACAGGATTTATGTCTCTTGAGGAGGTGGGACTGTTGCAATATCACTTCGCTAGCCAGTGATTTTAATCCAGTCTGGAGTGCTTATGTCTGACTTCTCACCTCGAAAGCAGAAATAATTACAGCCCTTATTATCGACTGATTTTTGGCAAACTCTGAGCCTCCTGTGATTTAACTGCAGTCCTGAGAGACGCACACACACACTTTGAAATGCTTCTTCTGCATCGGCTGAGCGCAGTGTGACAACAGAGGGCGAGGAAATGCATTTTGCTAACCGGACAGATCGCTCTACGTATAACAACATTAAAACCTTGTCCAGAGTACCTGAGCTGAATTTATGTGTAGTTTGTAGCTTTGTCTGCACAAGGAGCTAATAAGTTCATGTTAAATGCTGTCTTATTCTACAGTTATATAGTTCAAGAAAAAAATCTAAAAGACAAAACATATCATTAATAAATTACTGATTCTGTGTATTCAGATTACATAATAGTGAGATATGATATTCAGCACAATCTAAACTCTGTTTCTGCTTCTGCTGCACTAACCATTACAATTGCTCAGCTAACACCTAATATTCACATTTTGTCAGGTAGATAAGGTGTAAGTTAGAATACAGGGAACTGTGGGGGCATTTGCAGGCACAATTACCGATCTAAATCTGCAAACCGCAGCGGATTTATGAAAAGAAGTGGGATGAGGGTTACCATCTCCCAACGGACGAAAGGTGAGATGGAGATACGGTGAATGAAAGAAAGACAGAAAGACAGACTTTCATGCAACTTACGGAGCAGGTTCTGCTGCATGGACTCAGACCGGTACAGACTGACAGTGCTCTTCTTAAAGACGTTCTTCAGGAGCTGTGCCCTCTCCGTCAAACTGCACACACACACACACACACACAGAAATATTCAGTGTGTTGGCAGCATGCTGTGCACCACAGGCAGATTTAATGACCCATACATCAAGGCTGTCCAAGCACCTCCAGAGTGCACGGACCTGCCAACTGCTCTACCTGCTGGTACAAACACCATGTAGGGAGACAAAACCATGGAGACGCAGAAGGAAGGACAAAGCGAATGTGTGAAGTGAAAATTTAAAACAGCAGGTTGGCCAAAAGGCATTCATGTAAAGCTACAAAATGTGATTAACTATATGTGTGTGTGCACCGCCTGTCTGCATATATGCAAAACTCATTCACCTACTTGGGTGTTTGTATCTCTTGTTTCTGTAGGCGTGTGTGTGAGTTTGTGTGTGTGTCTGCTGCCTGCTGGGTCCGGGACAGTGGCCAGGCAGGAAGATCACTTTCAGCCAGCAGGAGATCTCACACTGATCTGCTCCATGTCGATGCCTGCAGCAGGCCTCAGACCCCAGAGAGCAGAGCAGACCTGCTCCAGCTGATACGCTTTTATAATATATTACTTTAATATAGCTGGACTGTTGCTCGAAAATGAGAGAGCAAAAAAAAAAAGTAAGAAAAAAATAGCAGACAGCCATTGTTATGATATGATTACTGATATTACAGTAAAACTCCTGCAATTTAGCGGCAATTTCAAGATTTCTAACCTCCACCTAGGAATACTTTTGGCAGCACAATGGTAAGCATTTGTGACATTTTGAGGGATTTGAGAGGATACAGATGATTCTTCCTCCCAGTTCATCTTGAATTTGGGAAAATGTCTCATATTTTGCAAAAGACAGAATAATAGCTGAGGCATCGAGGATGGAGACCTGATAGGGTTGGGAGATATGATACTTTTTGCCAAAGCATTAATGTGAGCCATGTGAGCAATGCTGCAAATCAATGTCCAAGACTGCTTTATGGCACTAAATGATTTTACATGCGTTTTGCATCAATGTTAAGAAACAACTTAATCATTGTCATGTAACTGATTTGCTGGATTAACCAAAAACAGAGAGTGTTGTCTGGATATTTTTAACCACAAACCATTTCTCAATTAACTTACCTAAATTTCTGCATTTCATCAATATAAATTGCATAGTTTGTGACTGGAGACTGTATGTCCTACAGCTCATAAAGCTGAACACAAACTGAAACTAGTGCAACTCAAAATTCAGTTTATTTTCTGTGAAACAAGAAGTCTGCTTTTCCTGGTATTGTGTATGAGACTATGCAGCAGTGGAAAGAAATGAGAGACTAAAAGCTGAAAAATGTGAACTTCTTACAAATCTTTTGACTCACTAAAGAAAAGGGGGCCATGGGACAGCAGGTCGAGCTGCTGACAGGTGAAGACAATGTTGCACTGACTTCACATCCATGTTTACTCTGTTTTCGGGCACTTTTGTGTTACTAAGTGACAAGCTGTGGCTTTAAGAAAAGTCTGGCATTCTCAGTTCTAAAGTCAAGTTGATGGCACTACTTACAAGTTTGACAGTCAATTTTTACCATGAGTTTAACATGCCATGAACACAGCATAAAAGTGTATTTTAGTTGGTATGATTCTTCTTTGGAATTCCTTCAAAATTAGAAGGTATAAACACAAATAAAGTGTTGTAATAAAAGAAGTTGTAGGCTGCTTATTTACACAAAGTTCACTATTGTAGAAGCTACTTGTTAGCTTGTAAGCGTGGACATGTGGACACTGACAAGAAATGGAGAGGATGGTGTTGCCCAGTTTTCTTGCTTCATACATAAACACTTCACTTTAAATGTGTGCATCATACTGGTACATTATAGTAAAGGCTGACAAAGACCAAACTTATATTTTAGAGAAATATTATCTAAATTCTAAATTACAATTTGACTGATTTTACTCGATTACAAAATTTTAATCGGGACATTAAACGTAAATGATCTGTGATCCACTAATAGATAAATCATTAACTCAGTATAATTGGGTAATATTAAAATCACAGTGAAAAGAAAGCAGTGCTGTAGTGGTGTGTGACCGTACCTCTTCCCGTGCACCACGGCTCCAGGGTCTTTGGATAAAGCCTCGAGCTCCTGCACCTCGTCCACCAGGGTCTTGAAACACGCCTTCTTCACGCTGTAAATTTAACAATATTTTATAAAACCAGAATCATGTGGCAGATGCTTTAACATGATGGAATGTCCACGGCCTGACAGTAAAATACCCCATCGACCAATTCAAGCTGTATGGAGTAACTCAGGAAATAAAACCTGGAGCTTTGCAAATTGATCCTGACACCTTGAATCTGCTGTGGGTTGATGTCAACCAGACTCGGAGCAGAAACGTTTTCCCATGGAGGATTCACAGAATGGAAAGGTCTACACTTCTGTGGAAGTCGGAGGAAAACCTCGGGCCGAAATTTCTTTCGGAGATAGGAGAGTTTGTGGAGGAATTTCCTGTACGGTGTGTGTAATGGAGCAATGATGAGCGAGGAGAGTGGAGAGAAGACTTACACTTTGTAGGCCACGTCAAAGACCAGCGAGGTGACTGGGATGAAGAACAGGCCCATCCAGAAGACCCCTGATTTGAACATCATGTCCGCCTGTCACACACACACACACACACACTTATTCTCAGGTCACTGTCGACAATGCAGAGTTCAACCACCTATCAGATAAATAGAAGAGCTCTTTAAAAGGAGAAACGCCCGACTAGGCGCGACCATCTTCTGTGGTGCCACATATCTAAACACATACATGACAAAAGCAGTCCAAACAGCTATTTTGTGGAAAAAGAAAGATGGGTCCAAATAACTTCCTCAAAGTGGGCTAATCCTCCATGACTAAATAATACCATGTTTTTGTTTGGATCCCCTCCACCTCTCTGCCCTCAAGGGTGGAGTAAGTAGCTGCGATGTATTTAGACAGTGGTGTCTCTTTCAAAGGAAAACAGCTCAGCCATGTGCTGCTGAGAGCTTCTGTCGATGCGTCACAGGAGACCAGGACCATGATCTGAGGCGTTTTTATTGATGCATTCAATCCAGCAGCCACTCAACGCGAGTGAGCGTTGACGAAGCAAAAGAGTTGTAATCGTGATAGCTTAAGCTTGATATTTAACCCCAGAGATTAATGTTTGGACAGAATATTCATGTTAGATGAGCTCCAGACTTCTTAAAACTATACAATTACTGAAAGTGTTTATCATTTTTGGCTTGATCCTGACTCCTATGGTTCACTGTAGGGCTGCACCTAATAATTATTTTCATTACAAATTCTTTTCTTGATTAACTGTTGGCCTAAAAACTTCAGACAATGAAATGCCCACCACAGCTTCCCAGGGCGCCCCTCCCTAAAAAGACGCTCCTAACGAAACAGTTAATCATATCATTGTTGTGGAGTTGACTAAAAGTTCAGACACAGAGGATTTTCTTTGCTGTCACAAAGCTCCATTAAATTACAACTAATGTTTTATTTTAACACAATAAGTTATAAACGTTCATACTGACTTCATGAGTAATGAGGTTGTTTTTGGGTCCAGAGTGGTGGTGGGGGGGGCAGTGGATCATCCGGGTGGGGGCAAAGACTTCAACCTTTCTGTGTGAGGACTGTGTTTGCTTTGGCCCACTACACTGAAACTATCTGTCATTACATGTCAAAGTGCAGAACTCGCGCTCCTTGCATTGTAATGTGCCACTTGTTTAAACTGCTGAGGCCCCTCGACGGTGTCCTTCCTGTAACGTGACACAGGCTCGGCCCTTAGGATGCACACACACAGATCAGTGTCAAAACTATCAAAGCGCTCAGGTTTGCTCAAATTGGCTAATCTGTTGGCCATTACCTGCAAATTGACTTTGATGTCTGACAAAACACGGGGGGAGGAGAGGAAATCCCAAATGACAGGAAATCAAAAATGGCTTTCCCTCTACAGTTAGTGATGGGACTTATAATGAATGAATAAAGCTTTTCTGTGTCGCCTGGAGGCTGGAAATGTATGGGATGAGGGAAAATTGCATCCAAGCACGGGATATTTTCATGTCAATTTTAGAAATTATGCAGCCCTGGTGGAAACATTTACCGTTTTTCTTTTTTCCCCCAGTTTAATTATTTTCGTTTTCATCCAGTGTATCATGCATTTTAATGGGGGTGTTTTAGCTGTCTTGAGAGTCTTCTGAAAATAAACAAGGGGTGTATATTCAGTATATTAAATCAAAGTCAAAGACCTTGACAAATAAACCATTATAGTCTTTTGCAAGTTGAACATATGAACAATATTTATCTATCCTCATATATAACTCTGAGCCACAACATTTATGTATATTCAGGTCTTAAAATTCAGTAATACTGGTCATAACATTTGGTGCAATAACTCATGAAGACAACTGAGAAAACCACAGAAACTGTGAGACTGCAACAGTGTAAATCTAGAGCTAAATAAACTGGATTAATTCAGTGTTAGTTCATCGATTTGACGTCAAAGTCTCAAAATCCAAACAACAAATGTTTGTCTTCAGGCATCTGGACAGATTCCATGACTACAAGTGGGGCCAGCAGTGTTGGTGGATGCTAGTGATGTCTCATACCAGGGGGCCCCTGGGAGCTGGACGGGGCAAGAGGGGTCCGGGGAGCAGGGCTGTATTTTGAGGACAAACTAATAAACTCGTCTGGCTGGACAGACAGTAGTGTCCGCTGGCGTGGAGGGGTGTGTTTTGACAGGCCGTGACCCCCTCATGGCCACACACCCACACAGACAGACTAGAGGCAGGACCAGACAGACAGAAGCATCCACACGCACACAAATGCACACACAAAATGCCAGCTAACGCATACGCTGCTGTAAGATGTATGTTTATTTGTACTTGTCCCAAATGAGGTGAAGGCATGGTGGTCTTAAAGCGGTGTTTTTTTGGGGTGTCCTCATAGTCTAGAAGTTGCCTCATGGAGTTTTCTTAAAAACTGTGTGCACATGCAGTGCATCTTTGAGGTCGAACCCAGGTGGCACCTGAAAAACTTATAACTCATACTGTTTATATCCATGGTTATGAGCCTGACCTCTTCATTCCTAAATTTGATGGAGCATAGCGACATATGTTGGCGCAAAACCATCATATGTGGATCACTGAAGAGAATGAAATGTGATTATTCGTTCTTCTAGAAGTGAAAAATGTGTAAAAACCAGAGACTACCATTAACCCACAAGTGGTTTCTGGTGTTTTTTGCTCATGTCATGGGCCAATTTTCACTGCAAAGTGACTTCATAAAATACAGTGACTAAACTTTTTTTTCAGATTTGTTTTTTTCCCTAATGGAACTGTAAGTCACATGACATTTTCTGTTCTCACAGTTTGTTGCTATGATAAACTGTGTAGTTTTGTCATAATTTAAACAATATTTTCATCTCAAATCCTCTGGCAGGTTTTACAGGGTTACTACTATGAACATTTGTTGCTTGTCACACCGTTCCCTCTCCATGTTTACTGTCACAAAAGGAAGCATTCCAAAGAGATATCTCAAGAAAAAAAAAAAGGTTGACTTCCTGACTGGAAGTGAAGTCACTCAATTCCTGGACAATCTGGGTGGAGAAGTTCACATGGGTAAAGTATTTAACACCCATCTGCCCTAGCAAAGTGGCTTAGTGGCCAACATACCACATTTTGGTTGGACTGTGTAGTTTAAAGGTATCTGCGTGGCATTTAGAGGAGCCAGTTTCTGGAGAAAAAAACCTTAAGCCAATGTACGGTGTTTAAAAATACAAAACATCAAAGATATAACTTTATTAAAAGACATAAATCCTTAAAATCTGGGGGAAAACTTTGGGGGAATACTGCTACCAGGTCTACAAACTGAAGTGTTCAAGGCTTCCTTTTCCAGGAAGACTTGATCAGCGGAATTTGGCACCTGGCTGATCAAGAAAGCCCATAGTCTCAGCAGCTTGAATTATGCTAATGCCTGCCATTGTGATGGTAAGTGGGAGTTGAGGTTATCCACTACTTCTCTATTCACCCCACAGGCCCTCGGTATGCTTTAGATTCAGCAAACAAGAGTATGAAAAGCCAACTCCATAACACTTTAGCAGCAATAGGATATCCCAAAGATGCTAATATTAACACTGGCTGTTCGATTACACTGAACTCCTTTGTTTAACACTTTCTTGCTAGGTGAAGGGTGAAACTAAGCTGCATCCTGTCTCAGATGACAAACTGATTCATCTGCATAGATTCTCTGACCTGTCTAACCAGACTGGCTTCAAGGAAAGATGCAACTATACATTTGGCCATATGGTGCTTCAATCCTCAGCAGCCTTTCTTGCGCAAACACAAAGTTAAAGCTTGTTATGTAGAAACCGTGTGCAAACAGCACAACGCAGAAGAATCTGATGAGTGAAAAATGACCAAGAAAGCTAATATAAAGAGCAAACAGGCAGCCTTACTGGGACAAGACAAATCCACAAATTCCACAAATGTCATTAGTGGAGATAAATCAGCTAATAACCACCGCAAAGAAGGTCAAGTTAGAAAACAAACAAGGACCTTCTCAGTTGGATTTTTCTTCCACTCCATGCGCGCTGTGTGTCGTCTAACAAAGACAGCAAGACGTCGACTACAAAAATAAAGAAAAAAACTCTTTACATAAACCACTCAGCAGTCTCATCGCCGACTACACACAAATGATTTACAGTGTGTGTTTAGCAGATCAGAACTGTTCTCGAAAGTCTTACTGTGCATTAAAATCTGTTCGTACACTAACCTTGTGTTGTGGGTTTATTAATCATTATCAGAGGGAGAAGAAAAAGAACAACACTCTCAAACTACAAACTCGTACGTCTTGAAGAGGAACCGTAAAGATACGGTGATACAGAGTGGTCAATTAAACTTTACATTTCAAAGTTGCACAGTTATTACCAGTTACAGGACAGGCGGAAAACCAGACGACTTTCTCAGCATCCTACAAAAACTATAGACAGTAGCAACACAAATGCCAGTAATCTCATCTGTTAACAAACTTTGAGGCAAAATCTGACAATAAAACCTGTCGTGTGTCTTTGTCTACCGGTGTCAGTTTTTTGTGTGAAGAAATGGAAATGTACTGTTCGGTAGATTACACTAAAAGACGTACAAACCCGATACCTCGGAAAAAGCATCCATCACTGACAGGGTTTCTGCGGTTTTGGGGAATTTTGGCAACTAACTTTTGAATCTCAAATTTCCTTTTAGGCATGTTGCAAAACACAACAAACAACTTAAACTGGCAGCTAAAGATGACAGTTGATAGATAACACAAGCTTCTCTGGGTCGGTTTTCTAACTAATTTGAAGTGAGTGGATTCCAGTGACTGCCTGGTAGATAGCATGTACAAAACCACACCCACAAAAAACAAATACTTAAATAACGGTGGACTTTGAAGAATTGTTGACAAAAATGAAGTAAAAACAGAAAGTCACTTGTCAAAGCAATAAAGTGCTTAATGAAGATAGCTACACAACTTGATGACCACATACAATTTAGAAACTCTATCCATGCTTGTGTCTTTTAAAAGTGCATTTTTGGATTAGGTATCTGTGTTTCACTCATTTACCGACTGAACCGATCCGCCCGAAGTCTCCCTTCCCGAGTAGCTTCTGCATTTTTCTCCCATACAAAGACCTAATGTAGGTATTTTAAACATTTTTAACTTCTGATTTTTACAAAGATGATTGTTTCATACAGGCAAATTGTGCCACTGTGACAAAGTAAAGCAAGAGAAAAAAAATCTATAACGGCAGGATTAACATATTTTGAAAGGAAACCTGAAATCGTTTCTACTGATAAACTGCTACCTACAACTAAACTTAAATTAAAGTGGATAAAGATTAATAGCTAAGTTGATCCGTTTCTTTAAAAACTGTTTTCATTCCTGTTAATCTCATAAATTTCTCACAGACTGGCACTGACAGCCCTGAGTGTTTTCCTGGCAGACTACACATTAACAAACCACTCGGTAAAGTGATTTCTTTCTGAGAAACTGGTTCTTATCACGGAGCAGAAACTGTGGAAGAATTTGATGCGCACTTGTAATGTGTAAAATCCATGTGCTGATGACAAGCACTTGAGGCTGACAGAGGGAGAGCTGCTTCGCTGCAGCTTACAGCAGAAACCGAAAAACAGCAAAGGTGTGTGTGAAAAGTGTGGCGAGAGAAGGGATAAAGTGTACTGGAGACAGCTGTGTTGATAGCAGAGGCAAGTCAGCAGACAGCAGGTCAGTGTGACAGAGTGCACATGAGACATCTCCTGAGGTGAAGCTAAGCCGCTTAGTGTTGCAGATTACACTGCCTGAACAGAATAATCTAAGGCTCTCTTTTGATATTTGTGTCAGACTTTTGTGGGGTGAAAACCGGATGAGATATGTGGTTTGGGATAGAGCCAGTCTCGCAGTACCTGTGAGATACAGAATAGTTGTTTCAGCGTGTCTTGTGGATGGATCCTGCACCTGTCTTGTCAATCGTCCAAAGAATATTTTGCCTGACATTGATGAATGTGTTCACATGAAGCTGAACGCTGCTTTACGTCTTTTGCTAAAGGCGGTGAGCCGGGTAGTGAGTGAGAGCAGAAACAGGAGGAGACGGGAGTTCTGGTGTCTGTTATGCTGTGGGCCCTGAGGCAGTTTTTCAGCTGGCAGAAGCATGGAGGGGTGAACAAAAAGAGAACAGACGAAAAAGCTGAGAGAGTAAAAGAAAATAGATGGAAGGACGGAGTAGAAATATGTTTTTGAAGCTTCGCGTACACATTGGGGAGCCCGTGGTGAAATATGTGGGGCTGCGTCAGGGTTGAGAATAATCCTGCTCTTCAGAGGCTACAAGGTCTTGGAAGTGGAGATTGTGTCTCTGATGGCTTCTCGGGTTTCAGAGAGATGAGTCCCTGTTTGATGATGTACTGGCATCCCTGAGTTAGGCCTGGGCATAGAGTTACCAACTACCCACAGGACACCATTACCGTCTTCAGTCAAGTGCTGTAGGGCATGGATGAAAGCATCAGGCTTCACAGAGAGGGGATAGGATGAAGCTACTATACCCATCACCTGTGTGTGTATGTGAGCAAGTGAAAAAGAACAAAACAGTCAGCATTTCTGTGCATGTATAGTTAAGTTATGTTATTTATTGTGTCATTCACAAACATGTACCCACATGAACTTATAAGATGCCAAAAGTAATGGTGCGGTGAGGAAACGTCTGTCAGGCCAGATAATGGCAGACAATTAGATTGTAATCTGCCTCAAACATCTTCCCAAACTACAATCATCTAACCAGCACAACTAATCAGAAATGAAGGACATTTGACTAAAAAACGCATCCCCTAGAGAGAGAGCTTGAGATTTTGGGAAACATTCATTTTTCTGGCAGAGTTTGATCAGAAGATTGATACCATTCTCATGTCTCTATGGTAAATATGAGGCTACAACCAAGTTAATTTCGGCTGAAACTGGGGAAAACGCTATCATGGCTCAGTCCGATGGTACCAAAACCCACCTACCTTCACCTCAAAAGCTCACTGATTAGCTTTTTAAACCTCATTTGTTTGATTTGTCTAAACAAAAAGTGGAATGACAACATGGGGCTAGGTGTCGGGTGATATAACTTCCCGGAGTCTCTGATGGTTGCCGGGCAAATAAGTAATCCCGCACATAACCCTTTCTAAAACAGAGGTGTCAGTTTTACAGTGTAGATCTAGCAATGATTAAACAAGACATCTTGTGTTAATAAATAAGCTTTAGAGGTGCTGGAGGCTAATTTTTGTTACTGGAGAATAAAATCACAGCCTTCTGACAGTCATCAAGTCCCTCACCGGTTATTGATTTGACCCCAAAAGACCCACATCAGTGTATCAAAGGTAAATGTTTAGAGTTTTTTTGTTGTTGTCGTTATCATGGAGATATTTGTCTTCTTTAGAATGTGCAGATGAATGAATGAATGAAGTCCCTGTCTCCCTCTCCACTCACCTAAGATTCTGTTCGAACACTGTAAAACTACTCTATGCTACTCAAGAGAAAATCATAACACTGGAGCCATTTAGCCACACATACTAGAGCTGGAAACCACTTCTAAAGAATAATGATACAGAACCCCCCACCCTGAAAGCTGACAGGATTGGTTTCTTAGGTTTGTGACATAACATACATAAGAAGCCATGTTTTTAAAGTGGTGATTGGCACACTGCAGCTTCAAGGCAGGAATGCTCAGCCACAGTGTTGACTTCTTGTTGTGGACATGATTTGTCTTCCAGAATATTAAAAGGAGCATTTCAACAAGGTATGGAAAGAATTTCATCAAGGATTAGTAAAGTTTACTCTTATCTTAGCAAACTTAATTTTCCCAAGAGTGCATCTATACGTTAAACGAAACCAACTGTTTGCTGGTGTAGCGTTTCATTTTGCATCCTGGTTTGAGAGTGGCATCAATCTTCTTATCCAACTCCACACCAGAAAGTGAAATTAGTATATTTCAATCAAAATATGACTTCTTCATAATAACAAATGATATCTTTTGTCTTTGGCTCTATATCTCAGTTGTGTTTTGTTGAGACAACATGTTTATTTATCAAAGGAGGTCCTATAACGTAAGAAAGGACTTGCAAAAACTAAAAAGGTAACCTGTTGCGAGAGTTTCAAAAATGTGTAAATCATGCAAAATACAGATTTTATCTAACTAATCCAGGAATGTCCATGTCAAATGTCCCATTTAAAGACCTTTCTTATGAGCTGAAGGCAATTGTCCCACTTTATGCTTGGGGTTTCTCTTCCATTGGCGTAAACTCACACTAACAATCCAACAGAGCAGTAATAGACTGTCACAATTTACAGCTTACCGAACACTCAAATGCCAGCAGCATTATCTGAAACATAACACACACACAAGACTTACACAGTGCTGGATAAGTAGGAAAGCCCAGATCTTTCCATACTTGTGACTCGTGAGACAAGACCTGCTTTCAGACTGTTTTTTTTTTTGTTTGGAATCATTATTTTCCCTTTCAGGAGGCATTAATGCTCATTATAAAGTGATCAGTTTGCACAACCACCCTTACAAAGACAATATTTACTGTAAGGGATGGATTGTTTTCCTCTGCTGCAGGCTGTATAATACCAGTAGTTTTCCTTGAATAGCTTCCTACTGTGTTTCTGTTCTTTGAAGAAGAAACAGCAAAGTCTCCTCCCCAGAATGCATCAGGAAATGTCACCTGTTCAATAGGTTCCCACTGACCACCTGTGGTGACCCAGAAAGACCCAATTTGCATTCACATGTAAATAACAATGCCTAAAAGGAAAAAAGTAAACAATACTTGAGGGGCCTATTTCTTTTTTAAGCATAATGAGTTTAAGGGGCATTTTGGAGTCAATTTCTGATCCTGGTGATTTTTGGGTAGATTTTCAGGACATCAGTCACTGTCACTGCTCTCAGCTTTGCTTCCTGACTGCTTCACTGTTTCAGTGTCACCTGTGGATACTCAGAGCCGAGGGAGGAAAGCGTAACACAAACACCGGGAAAATTGGCCCAATTAAGTCATTAGGCAACACAAGCCAGAGGTCTGACAGTTTACACTCCTCTGGCTCCACTTACAAAGACCTGTGTCAAGTTCAACTCTGAATTTTCCCACCAGAATTTCTCTGAAGAAAATGAATAACAAGGTGATGCTGATCTCTCTGTAAAAGACGATTATATTAGCAGCTTCGTTTGGTTCTGTGAGGAAGGTGTTGTGTGAGAGAGAGTAAGCATGTGTACAAATACACACTAAAATATGTGTTTACCTCGCCTGACATGTCGGGTGCCAGAGGGATGAGGGGCCACAAGGAGGAATAGATAATGAAAAACACCACCCACAGGCCGATGCTTCCCCAGATGGCGATGTGACTGAACTGTTAGAGGGAAATCAGAGGACAGAAAAGTAACAGGAAATGTTTAGGCTCTGTATTTAGTAAAGATTTGTGCATTACTAAAATCTTTCTATTCAAAATGTATTTGGGATAACCTTTTCTAAATGTTATCTGGTTTGCTGCTATTTTTTAATCATTTGGGTTGTAAAGTGTAAGGCAAGGCAAATTTATTTATATAGCACATTTCAACAACGAGGCGATTCAAAGTGCTTTACAAAGACATTAAAACAGAAGATGACAACAATTATTAAAAGAAAAACAAAAGAAAACATTTATGAAATCATGAAAAAGGTCAGAACAGTAAAAAGATCCAAAACAAGAGTCAGAAAACAAGGGCTGTTTAAAATAACTGTCATAAAATAAGATTTAAAATAACTTAAAATAATTTAATCAAAAGCAGCTGAGAACAGGCACGTCTTCAAAATGGATTTAAATGTGTTAAGAGTTTCAGTTTAAGTGTGCAGAAAGTGTCGTCTGTTTACTTGAAGGATCTACCATGCATGTCATTTCACTGGGTTAACAGTTAAAAGCCCAGTGGGAACAAACCATAAAGAGATTTGGAGATAAGAAGAAGACGTAAATATGTCACAAGTATCAGGGGTCACATAAAATGGAGGAATTGAAAAGAGATAACAGACCTCAAAAAAAAAAAAGAAAAAGAGAGGCTTCAACTTACCATGGTCCAGGATGAAGTTTCAAGGCCGGCTTTAAGGCAAACTGTGATGACCACAAACTGTGGAGACACAAATCATAATGTCACTGAACCAAGAGTGTCTCAATCCAACACAAACTGGTCATGGGAAGTGCACCAGAAGCATCTGAAACTGGATTGAAACTATATTTGATATAGTGTATCACAGAAAAAAACTGGAAAAGATCAACAGACAAAATGAAAAGGATCAAGAAAAGGAAGTACAACTAATGTTTATTCACTGAAACTGGATAACACTTGGCTCAGACACCTGCCTTTAACACAGCAGAAACTGTCTGTCAAGAAGATTGGTGCACTTACTGTGTAAACCATGTTGCCCAAGAGGAGATAGTCTGGAGTTCTTCCATTGCCAAAAACTGTATCTGTGAAGGGAATCAACAACACAGGCTGTTAGGGCCAGTGCTGTGTCTCTTCATCTCTCAAGGTTTCACACAGAACATACAGGACATTACTTTAAGTACATCACAGTGTGAACTTTGTTGTAAAGCTCTTGCAGTGGAACAGGGAACTTAAAGTGAAAACCACACTCAAAAACCTGCTTCCATTACTGTCCTTTGAGGGAGGTTGGAATGTTAATTCCGTCTTTCACAACTATTAAAAACAGTGTATGTATGAAAATCCATCCAAGCGGAATTGGTGCGCATTAATCATGGTCAGAAATTAAATGTACTGGCTAATTTGTTGCTGAAAGACAAAGAACAGAATTGTGTCCTCTGAGAAAAATATGAATTATTCTGGCGTTACAAAGGAATCCAACACTTTTCTTTAAACTTCCTCAATTAATAAGATTGAAATAAACTGTGAGTCAGAGAGACATATTGCTTCCAAGTGCCCAAGCAGGTTTGAGCTGGGGCTGTGGCTGAAATATCAACAGTGTGCTACTGCCAGTGAAGAAAAAGAAAGAGAGGCTCCCTTTCCCCTTTACTTCCGGCTGGTCACATGTCTTGTGTGCGCTGAGGCTTTGCTGACAGCCTGTCAGTCAGAGTGAAGGGGCTTGGCGCCTTTGTTTGGAGAGCAGGCCCAAGCTTGTGTGGTCCTCAGCTCTGGCCAGCTAAGACTTACCGGCTCAAAGATCCCCATTCTCTCTACACACACACAGAAACTTTGCATCTTGGTGTGCATAAACGTGCACAATTGACCTTCTATGGATCAATAAAGTTATTGTAGAGTACACGCGAATTCATTTTCAGACACAAAACACTGGATAAAAAAAAAAAACAAAACAAACCGGGGGTCACTGAATTATTATCTGGAAAAAGTGTCTAAGCGATTTACGAAAAATTAATTGAGTGTTAAAAACTGCAATCAAAACCATTTTAGGAGCCTCCGCTACAAACGTGACCACTTGTTAATGCATGTCGCTCAGAGCAGAGAACACACATGTTTGCAATTCATGACTGGACGGTTGAAGAGAGAACTAATTAAGACAAAGTATGTGTGTTTGACTGTCCTCTCCCTTTATCCACTGAGCCCGCCGAGTCGTCTCTGGGAGCTACTTACCATGTTGGAAGGCTTTAAGGGGGAACCAGAAGAGGATGACGGAGTGGAAGAGGCCGTTCAGACAATGGGCCCAGAAGACCTGCAAAAAATAGGCAAGAGGGATGGAGGGGAAGGAGGTAAGAGAAGGAGGAGAGGGTAGGGGGTTTGGAGGTGGCAGGAGATTCCAATAAGGGAGAGTGAGAGGGAGAGTAGGAAAAAAAAAAAGAAAGCATGAGAAACGGGTGTGGGGAGCTCCAGCTTTCCAAGTGACCCCTGACCTGGGCTCTTTGTGCCAGCCCAGCGCTAGGCTAAGTGGCGGTTTTGTTGGGGCCTCCTCGCTCAATGGCCACCCCGCTGACAGACACGTTGTATATCCTCTGTGTGTGTTATGGGGGAGAGAGAGGCCGCTGAGTGTGTGTACGAACAGTGAAAGGCAAGTGGACGAAATCAATGTGCAGGTTTCAACTTGTACGTTTTAAACAGCTGACTCCATTTGAGAGAATAAATTTTTAAAAAAGAGGGATCATAAGAAACTGTTACATATACACACACTCGTCTCAACAATAAGAACATTATACAGCATCAATATGTGTGTCGCCAGTGTGAGGGTTTCCTCTCATTACATTTCATTAGGCTTAGGCCCTTTCATGTGAGAATTTTAACTGGTGTAGTAATAAATGACAGGAGAGTTTAAACAAGCAAAAATCAGACTAGAAACACACACAGGGAGACTGACAGGCCTGACGGAGATTAAACTGTTTTTATGGTAATTATTAAGGGCCTGGAAAATCGTGGCGTGGACCACAGTCTGCGTGTGTGTCTGTCTAGGCAAGCATGCAGACTTTGGATGAGTCGTTTAAATCAATATTCCCACTTCAAAACCACCTTGCTTCACATTTACATTATGCAACGCCAGAGCCAAACAAAACACTCATGGGCGATGTAGCATGAAACAGCCGTGAAATCTATTCTGCCAAAAAAACGCTCCACGTTTGTGCCTCCTTTTCCTCCCAGTATGCTGGCCCAGATGCTGGTGTTAATTCTGAGATGAGAATTGTCAACCCCGGAGAGTAACCAGCTAAAATTTAAAAAGAGCACACCTCACATTTAAATCTCTGGCTTCTTGGCCGATGACAAGTTAGAGACTCACTTTCTTCAGAAACAGCCTTTTCAACAACTTCAGCAAACCTGTCAGCAAAACATTAAACATGACTTTTTCCAGGTAAATTAGACGCCCTGAAAACTGAAAATTTATGCAGATTTGAGTCGTTTTAGAACAAATATTAGCACTACTTCAGGTCGTATTGTTATTCTGCCAGGAAAAGGGTGTAAAAAAGCCAGAATAGGGTACAGTGAAGGAAAAAAGTCCCATAAAGTTCTAATTTGTACTTTGAGAGCCTTTATAATACACCTTGGCCTCGGTGGCATGACCTCCTCACCTTTTCCTATCAGCTAAACAAAGTCCTACAGCAGCCACCCCCCACCATGGATTACTTCACCCTGTGTACACAAAACCCAATACACTGACTGAGGGGTTGCCAAAAGCAAACCCCCACGCCTCCATCTCTGTGGTCAAACGTGTATTAAATTATCACTAATGTTACAATCACATGTTTATTCCAATTAGCCTCCCACTGACAGGCTCAGCTCCCCATCAGCCTCCTCCTCAACCATCCCATCCCAAACACGGCGGGGGTGCAAACCAGCCCCAGTTTCCTCTCTGCAATAATGAATGCTAATGAAATCAATAAATGTTCATAATCATTTGTCACAGTGGGATCCTCCCTTTCACCCCTCCTGCCACACAATTCTCTTTCCCTTGTTTCCCAGCGAGTTGCTAGGGATCCCCGCCGAATGAATGCTCAGTCTGTCCTGTAAAGATTCGGCCCTTTGTGAAGGTCCTAATTGCCAAAAAAAAAGAAAAAAACGAAGTGCATGAAAGCCAGTAATTAATATTGAGCCAAATATTTCCAGAGCTGCCCAGTCCTTCCTGCTTCTGCAAGCAAGTGGGGTAAGAAGGGGGGGGGGGGGGGGGGGGGGGGGGGGGGGGGGAGTAGAAGAGATGTAAAGGTGCTGCATAAGAGGTGATAGTTGCTGGTAAAATGCAGCAATTACCGAGGCCACATAAAAGGGATCACAGTTTATTGGGGTGGCCCAAGTGTCCGGAATATGTCATTAAAAGTGAATGGGCAACATAGCAGAAGCCACGCCTTGAGCTTCTAACACCCTCAGTCTCTCCCCTCTCGCACCTCAACACAAACAGCTTTAATTCACAAAGACAGTATCTGTTGTGTACAAAAGAGCCAGGCGTGCAGAAAGACAGGCTTCGAGGGGCCAAATTCCTGCTGGATTTTCTCGCCTCGCCTCGGGCCAGCTGCAAGGAAAATATCTCGGGAAAAGAGTGGACAAGCCAGCAAAAACAACCTGCTGACCTGGCCGAGTCATCATTTATGGGCCTTGGAAAATCTGGCCCAAACAAAATTGAAGCTCATTTGCTTCTAACTATCAGACGCATATTTTTGTGATCCTTCTTTGGCATGAACAACTCATTGAAGTCTTCAAAAAAGTTAGTTTTTTAAAAAGGGAAAATCCACCCTAAAAACAGGATTCGTACAAAATTTTGGCAAACTAAATGTGTTGTCACATTTGTCTAATCTGCAGTAGAGTTAATAATACACAGAATGAAGATAATGCCTTGTCAAGCTTGTAAAATCTACACTGATCTACAAACATAAGGCATTTATTTAGAGTTAAAATGGTCTTACATTTCTTCTTATTCATTGAGTGGATTTGCATATTTACCTGCTGATCCCCATTATGCTAATTAATCCATTTTAACATGACAATCTCAAATTGTTTTCTTCTTTTCTCATTAATAGCTCTGGGAGATACGTCCTCTTCTGTTTACAGTTATTAAAAGCGGTGTGACATTAGCAGGGGTGCAGCTAATGATTTTAATAGGAAATAATTAGTTTATAATTAACTCTGTTTTTTGTATAACATATCCCCTCCCCCCCCCCCCAAAAAAAAAAGAAAAAAAAAAAAAGAAAAAACACATCTCATTAGAAGATTTTCTGGTATGTTATTCTCTGATGAACAAAGAAAAGCATCAAAGACAGAAATTGAGAACTATGAAAAAAAAATTGGGTTTGAAAGAGATCCCAACTACATTTCTGGTTATGAGGGTCAGAAACATATTTTTCCTTTCAAAACAGTTGATCTGAAGGAATTTGGAACAATTTGGATTCAATCTTATTCAGACTTCTGACACTTAAATCAGAAACGAAGAGTTCTGGGTCAGATAAAGTGGAGTTGAAATGAACATCACTGGACAACAGCACTCTGGTCCTGTGTGTGCTAAATGTGATCTGATAGCCTTGCACTGAGAACAAACAACTCCCTCACTTAAACAAATTGCATAATTTTCCGCAACAAATGCCGTCACATAATGACAGCACACCCTCTATTCCCTCCGTGCTCCGATTCTTTCTGCTGCATCCCCCCCTCAACCTATCTGACCTTCCTTGCCCCTGACCACCATGGCCAATCCGGCTTTAATCCACCTCCATGTGGCGCTAACCAGGTCACCACGCCTGTGAGGAGGGTCTGGGAGTCTCTGGCTCAGCATGGAGAAAGGAGGAGACAACTTTATTACCAGTGGGGGAAAGCTAACGGACAGCCCCCACAACCAGACAGAATAGGTCAGGCCGGGCCAAACAAGGCTACGGCTGGAGACCCAGTAACTGCAGCTGCCAGGTCACTGAGACGAGAGACGCCTCGGTCCATCACAGCAACACAACAGGAACATCTCCTGTCATTAGTGTGATGGTAATTGGTTGTAAAAGCCTAAACCTTTTCATGCATTTTGTGGAGCATGTAATTCTTCAACTTTTGATGACACGGTGCAAAAGTACCAATTTTTGTATCGTTGGTATAAATTAGCCAACATCATCTTACAAAAGTCATCAAAGTCATCTTACAGAAGTGATACAGCATTAAAATAGTAAAGTAAACCACAACAACACTAAGTGTATTAAGTCCTTCTTCCTTCCAACTTAGTTAAAACGAGAGTGCAATTACAATGGGAGAAACAATAATTCATGTTACTGTAGCAGAAAAACAGGACAAGAAGCAAAAAGAAGTTAAAAAGAAAAGTAAGCAAGATAAAGAGTTTTTTTCCCCCCACTGTCACTAAAGTGTTTGCTGAAGTGGAATTGTTGGATTTGTTGGGTTTCTCTCCATAACATAAAATTCTGAGTTCATACAGCAATATTGTCTAATCCTTACTATGTACAGTGAACAGAGCTTATGTTTTGGTAAGTTTATAATCTAAAAATTAAACTACATTGAAGTGAATTGATAACAGCCCAAAACTCTGCACTACAAACACTAAATTGGGGATGATACAAAAAAGTAATGTAACAGTATTTAAATCTGATTCAGTGCCAATCAAACCATTAACATGTGCATACCTTGGTATTAAAACCCATTGCATTCTGGGAGGTTTTGTAGAGTTCAGGGTACTTCAGCATATTTTCTTTCCTGCAGGAGCGCTCGAATATTCCAAGAGTGAGAGGAGGCAAAGCAGTGAAGATCTATGTGAAAAAAAACACACACACAAAAACAATATTACCTTTAAATTGAAGATGAATTCAGATGACTTTGAGTTTTGCTAAAAATACGTCCGTTTAAACATCTGACCTTGAACCTAATACGTAATTGTTTAAACTAATAGTAGATCCCTTTCTTCATCATTTCCATCACCTCCATGTATTAAACTTGTAAAAGAATCTGCTTCCTTCTGTTCTCCACTTGCTCCACTCTTAAGTTTACATCATTTAAGACCACTGACCTTAAAACCCTTTGGGGTTTCTTATTTTGATTTGTCATGCTTCAAGTCTGTTCATATGCAAAACCCATCTCCAATGAACATCTGCGACGTTCTCGACTAAGAAGCAGGTATTTAAGACTGGCCAAAGTGTAATTTCTTAGCGGTGTTGTAATGTTCTGTATAGCAGCTGCTGACAGAGGAGTGATGGTATTGTGTGACTGGGGGGGCTAAGTGGATCAGTTGGTGAAACTTCCCTGCAGGCCCATCTGGAGAGGGAGTGTGCAGGCCTCCGTCTGCAGCACCAGCGGGCCAATGGACATGCTCCACTGGACTCCTTTCTTATTCAGAGCCAAGCCGAGGAAGATCTCCATTGAGGGGCGGATTCAGCCCACTGCCTCCAACAGACTCCCACTGAGCAGAGGAATTCCCAGAGTTTTTTGGATAACGTAAAAGACTTATCCTACCCCCAATGCAGTGCTGAGTTTAAGGATTGGTGGTTTATTATGAAATAATGCAAGAGGCAGGTCTGTGGAAATATCAGGACTGGGAGAAACTTGCCAATTTGTCCCTCCCATAAATTGCTTCCATTTGAGGCCGATCCGCACCTCAAACGGCTCAGGAGCACAGGGAAATTTCACTTCACACTTGCCTTATTCATTTTTGTTGATTGAATTGAGTTTGCTTTTTTGAATCGTTTAAAGTTACATATCAAATCAGTGTGGTCTTAACAATATAGTATTAAAGATCAGACTACAGATGCACATTTTTTTCTTCTACTTAATTCATGACAGATATGAAATACGAGTTCATTAGGAGTGGTCCTATTAGAGAGCCCTGAGGGACTCCCTACATCAGCAGCCAGCTCAACTGCTGCTCCAGTCTTCCTATTCTTTTATCATTGAAACGTAGCTGCTCTGAGTAACTACACACTTTGGGACAAGCAAAGCTGTTCTTTCACATTCACCACATAGTTTAGGCCACACAGGGAATATGGACTTGACAACAGGTCATAAATAAAATAATTTTTTCAGGATGTTGATGACATAATCATGCAATAAAGGGATCCATTTGGAAGCACTGCAGCGAGTCAGTTCTGTGTCAAAGAGGGGACAGAAGTAGAGGAGCAAAGTGGGCAATTTTTTTTAACACTCACCACATTGTACAGGCCAATGCACCAGCGCTCAAACAGAATCTGACCAGAGAAGCCATTGACGAACGCGAACCAGATCTAAGAAAGACAAAAATCACAGAGTCAGAACAGTCAGATAAGAACTGAAAGCAATGTACTCACAGGTTTATAATATGGTTTACAATGAGGAGGTTATTATTTTCATCAGAAATATGATCTCATGTCCAAAATACTTGCATTTTCCTTTCCCAGTTATTTTATTCTGAAAGGCACATCTATAAGTCTTTCTAACTGCTCTATCAGTATATGCTTTCCATTAGATATAGTGGGGCTAAGAGGTTACCATTGTTAGATCCGAGACAGGCCCAGTGCATCTACAGACTAACAATTCATTTTTCTGCTACACTACATTCTTCACTGTCTTATGACAACAGAGAGCTCAGATTGAGACTGCAGGACCTCTCGTTTACATAAAATGAACAGATCAAAGGGATAACAGCTCCTGCTAATTTACCTTTAAAACATCTGCAAGGTTGAAGAGTCTTGTAATAACGTTTGTTTCAGGAGTGGAATGGGAAAAAAATATTTCCTTAAACTAATGCGTGTTTAGTGTAAAGTGCTGAGCTATGATTAACGTATTATTAACCTACCCCAGGTAAACTTCAAATTGAGGAAAGGAAGAATGGCCAAAACAGGCCAAATGAGGAAAAATGAGTGATACTGGGAAAACCAAGACCTCCAGATGCCACCTCGGCGACACAAATTGTCCACTGGATTCATCACAGGATTACCTTCAAAGATATATCTTCATACTCTTTCCCAACCTGATGACATGTGGGTGACAGATGAGGCTAGTTGTAGAGCCAGAGTAGGACTGTGAGACTGAATGATGGAGACTTTGATATACTGTGTCAGGAAAGGGAGACAGAGGTAATGTGAACCATCTGCTGGGTGGAAACAAGGCTTATCACCGTATCTTTGTCACACTTCTCAGAAGTGAAGTGAAGTGAATGTCTGAGATCAGGACAGCTATTCTGAGTGAATAACTTTCACATGAAAGTGGAGCAAAAGGTGCAATCTGGTTGGAAAAATGGCACATGAAGGAATATTCAACTGCCGTAAAGCAGATCTGTCTGACGCACCCTGGAGTAAAACTGACTGCACAACGTGAAAATTGTTTGCACACTGGGAATCAAAGTGCACCTCGTCGTGTTGCATTTGACACTTTGCGGTCCAGGATGGGCTCTTGCAAATGCCAAAACTGTCAAGAGAACATCAGGGGTGCTGTGTTTTGGCCATGGCCAACCAAGCACTTCCTCGCTTCATTTAACTTCATTATGAAGGCATGAACTGCTACAAATTCTCAGATTGGGACAATGCCTATTGCTGGGCCCCACTCGCCACTGCCACTGTCTACACGACCAATACCAATCTGCCACTAGTCCTGCCCATTTATTCGTGTAAGCGTATGCATGAAAACAAATGTCACCCACCCAGACACTCCCGTTCATTCCCTCCACGGGTAGTTTAGGAGGGGTAGACGAACAGTGCTTATGTCTGAGCCCTCTCTGCTACACCCACCCATCACAGATTCCACCCTCGACTCCATCAGGTGCACTCTACCATGATGTTGTTTCTTTTGTATGGAGGAGGCCTGTTTTTAAACTCATCTGGTGTGTCCGTTCAAATCTGCAACCATGCACTTCTGAATCCAAAGGCATACTGTGCATCTTCTGGCAACACAACAATGCTCTTAGGTGTTTTTGGTCTTGGCTTGTCGAGAAATACATTCAGATGGCGTTGCTATGGGTTATATGTAGATGAAGCCCAAGCCATGAGGCAGGTTCAACCATTAGCGTGGCTCAAGCAATGGTAACGAGAGGCTAGCGGGTAGGTCAAACTGCTGAATTAATTACAGCTCCGCTCAATGAGTAGCTCTGGGCTGATATATTGTTGTGCTAAGTTAAAAAAGGCTCCTATTCATAGCATGTGGTAACTGCTTCTGTGTGAGTGTTTTGGCCTAGTCCTCGGGGTCCCAATAGCTTCTCTCTTTTTCTCACTCTCTCTGTCTCTTGAGGGACAGATGCATTGATTTGCTCATTAGGGGAAGTACCAGGCAGGATTTTTCGTCCCCTTTTCTTCTCCTCATTGAGTGCCACTCAACAGAGGGGTGTGGCTGGCCTCTCTCCCCCACTGCACATCATGAAAAACAGCGATGGAAGGAAGCGGGAGCTGGATAGGGAGGATTGGGCAGCGGCTGGCCGATAAGACGACTTGCATATTCATCAGCAAATGAAACATAATTGATTCCAAGGCTTCTCCGCAGCTCTGCAGCCTTGTGTAGAAGTGGCTGGGGGGTTGAGGGAAGTCTGACATTTGTCCCCAGCAATGCGAGTCCTGATACTCTTAAGCTTAGCAGTGCAGAATTTCCAGTGGAATTCATACGCAAAGCAAGCAAAGAATAAAGAGGAACATAAAGAAAAAGCTGATAAATATGCTGAAAATTTGTGGTGCCACAAACAGAAGCAGCCTCACAATGCCAGCCATGGCCTGTGTGGATTAATTCTCTTCTACTGGTCGGCAAGCTTAGCTCTGTTACTCTCTGACTACACTGAGCTCCACTGAATGCAGCTTTCATGTAATTGCCTCATAAATGCCACTTGTCCATCAGCCCCCTCTGTAGCACCTTGGCAATGTGTCAATCAAACCTGAGTGGCCAGCTGGATCGTCCATTTGAATTGAGTTGCTATGGCTTTCTTTAGAATGGTCTCTTGGCTTTAATGCGCCTGAATGCAACCCTTTTCACTCCTATTCTTTAGCCAGGGGTGTAATTTGTTATGAAGTCGAAGCTATGAATTATGCCTGAAGTTCATGAAGTTACTGAGCACATTGTTTAAAAATATTTGAATAATTATAGCAGCCATTTTCAATCAAACAAAGTCGTGCCTCGAGCGCGACTACGCTTGAACTGCTCAGGAACCGATTAGGAAAAGAAACGCCAACTACAATCAAGATCAGAACAGCCAAAAGAAACGCTGTGAAGCAGTTCCACCTGTCAGCCAATCATCCACTGAGTGACAGCCTTACATTCTTGCCCACAATTAACCCTCAGTGAATCACACAAAATCCTGGACTGTTCCAAGAGCTCAGACTAAAGTTGCGCTCACATTCACGTCTTCCACAATAGCCCAAGAATCCTTCACCCTCCTACTCTATGTCTCTTATAAGAGCCAGTGGAAAGAGAGGGAGATGAAAAGGGGCTTAAACACAGAGTCTCCCAGCCCTGGCATTCAAATTGTAACGCACACTGTACAGGACAATGGTGCAGCGAACAAAAAGTTAAAATTCCCGTCAACATCCCCGATTCTCTCCTTGCAAGGTAGGCTGAGAGTCGAAGTGAAAAACATGCGAGCTCAAAAGTAAACCTATTAGTGCAACAAATGCAGCTTTTACTCATACCCCGGGGCTGCTGGTGTGTTAGATGTCAAGGTCTAACAAAACAGCGACATTTGAAATACTGAAGCAGCCAAACAGTAAAGAAATGTCCTATTATCTACTTCAGACCCCTGAAGGAGTGTAGCATGGGGGAGGGGACTTATGTTTTCAAAGAGCAACAAAAGGTGTGCTGGAAAGAAGCTCGCCCTGCAGACAGAACTATAGATGTTATGTTCCAGCTGTTGGAAAAGACTTTGAAAAGAGACCTGGTATGTTTCAAAGAGGAGCTGGATAGACAAAAAAAAAAAAAAAAAAAAAACAGATTTGAAGAAGAATTTGGACCAGGTTTTGATGTAATTGTTAGCCCTACCATTACACAAAGACATTTAGAATTCCAATGAAGGGCAGAAAAATAAGTACATCAGAAGTTATTCCACCTCTTTTGAACCTCATGAGTGAGGTAAACATTGCAAGGTTGGAAACATGGCTGAAGACAGGGGCAAACAAAGAAAATTCAATTTTCAGGCATAGAAGAAATGTCAAATGCAATGGCTTTTGCCAACAGAAAATTAAATTTGCTGAATATTGAACTTGGATATGTAACTGGTATTTGCCTTATCTGGAAAAGGGCAATGCAATCGTACAGTTGCAATGATTTCATAACTGCAATCACAGCCTGGTAAGAGACCAACTACCCTCTTTGACTTAAGGTCACCATAAGCCAGAAGCAGACATGCTGGAATGTTTAAAGTAGTCTACTGATTTTTCATGGCACATAAAGTAGAACGAGGATGAAGAATGGGATCAGAGGTCAAGTATCATAGAGAGAAGATGAGCAAAAGAAAAAATTAAAGTACTCATATTTCCATCGCAGGTTGTGTGGTGAAGATATTTTAAAACTTGTGGCAGATCTTGGCCAGGGAGCACACTCCTAATAGTCCTCTTTTCATGAGCAAAAACAGTGAAAAAGTGTAAATCATCTCTCCCAGACAGAAGTAGTATAGAGAGAGCTGGAAGGACTATTTGTTTCAAAGCACAAAAACTGTCTTTTTTCCTTACTTCTCTGATGCTATGTGTTTCCTCACTTGTCCTGTTTACATTTAATTTATGCTGTGCCAAAGACACTAACACAGTCCAAGTGATTAAGATCTATCGCACCGTCTCTATTAAAACCTCCTGCTATTTGGAACAAAGTGTCATCAAACACAGTAGATGCAAAGCTGCTGTCATCAGACAAGTGCATGGCCTATAGATCAAAACATCTGAGCACCACCAGTGATAAAGCTGCTGCTGATAGGAAGCACTTAACCTGTCTGGTCACTCTTGGTTTTAGCTCAGAAGTTGCACTCTGCACAGGGGTCTGGTATCTATCACATGCCATCAAATCCACCGCACACCAACTGACCGATGCTGGGAGAAACGTACATAAAACATATAACCCTTCTCCGCAGACATGCAGGGAGAGCTAAGGCTGAGTGGCCGTGAATCACATCAGCATAATAAAATGTGAATAATCACAAGGTAGAGGGAAAAAAAGGCCACACATATCATTGTCTCTTCACTTAACCTTAATTGCTACATTTTGCCAAAATCTTTCAACATGTGATATAAAACCTCTTGAACATAAAAACAAGATGAGACTATTATCACATATTGATGCTGATATAAAGTTAAAACAATGTTTTTAAGACACCATTTTTAATATAGCACATTTAAAACAGTCGTCCCATTGCTTTCCAGTAAAAAAAGAAAAAAAAGTTTAAATATTGATGTTCAGACCCTATAGTGCTATTTATGATGTGATTTAACTTGAGTGACTGACACATTAGGACTTAGAAAAAATACGGTATATAAAACACTGCTTTACTTACTATACTATTACACTATACCTACTACAATACATGTTAGGGCTGTGACCCTACTGTGTTAGTACTAATGGAGAATAACCTAAGGTAATAATGTATGACCTAGGATATATTAAATTACCAAACTTCACCTAACTGATATAAACATTAGAGCTCAGACCCTATAGCAACAGTAAGCATTGAGATTAGCCTGACAAATTAGAAACTACTTTTTTTGGCCTTTTTGGCTTTATTTGATGGGTCAGTGAAGAGGCAGACAGGAAAGTGGGGAGAAGAATGGGGGAAAGAGAGTAAAGGGCCATGAGCAGGAACTGAACCCAGGTTGCTGCTTTGGGAACTATAGCCCCAGTTCATGGGTCGCCCGCTCAACCACTTGAGCTATCTGGGCGCCCATAAACATTGACATTCAAAAATTATACATGAAAGCCCTTCAAATGCTGGGACTACCTACTTGGATATAATGACTGTACATGTATCTGTTGATTTTTAGTGTTATATACATATATCCTGTAATTCTAGGGATTACGAAGAAATGGGTTGGATCACAAATGAGCTGGTTGTACCTCACACTTATTCAGATGAACTGCTTGGGGATTGACCTTCTGGGGATCGCTTACATAGTGAGGACTTCAAGGCAGAATTCCTGTTAATTACATATAGATTTCCCTTCATTGCCGAGTGTGTATGCCTGTGCGTGTATCTGTTTGCTTGTGTATGTCCAGATATGTCAAAATTCAAACCAGTCACCCAGAAGCCGCACAAGCTGGCATGTACTGTGAGGGGCCAGTCAACAGAAATACAAACATGGAAACGTTAAAAAAGATTTTTTGCCTTTAAATAGTATTTGTGTCATTTTGAGAAAAATCTCAAAGCTCTGCATTCACATCTGGTTCCTTGCATGACGAAGTCTTGAGAGCTACTGTGTGGGACTCACCTCGATGATGTAGAGAACAATGTTCTTGTAGAAGCAGTAGAGGATACACTTGGCTACACGGTTGTAATTCCAGGCTCCATGGACGAGCAGCAGATTCTTTAGGTATTTGAACTGTGTGGGAGAGAAGCAAATGGAGGAAAATGACAAGATGAATGAACAGCAGAAGTCTGTGTACAGTAGACTAATGGCTCCTCATAATCAGAGATCATTGCTGGAGCACTAAAGCAGTTACAGGAACTTCAAGATTAAAGAAAGCCTTTTGTCATTCCACAACAGAGGGCTAAAGGACTGATGAAGCATTGTGGCCAAAGCTCTCACTAACACATTCCAGAAATGTCTAGTCAGAGACTGTAATGCCGAGCTTTGAGTTGCTGAAATTAGAGGGGTTCATATGGGGGTATTGGTCTCCAAGGGCTCAACATAATAGTTAAATGGCCTCGTAATTATCCCGCTATTTAAAGCCTGTGGCGAACTTTCAATTTCAGTGCAATTCCTGGCTGATCCAGGGTGATAACACTGAAACAGTACATTAAGGCAAGTGTTTCATCACATCCTCTTGCCATCTGACAAGGAAAAAAAAAGATCTTAAAAATGCCTCTGAAACTGGAGCGGGGGATAGGAGGAGCAGGACTCAACTTTTTGAGAGGAACACAAGTTTGTTTATTTGAAGGCCTGCATGTCTTTCAGCTTCACCACAGAACTCCTTGGTGAAATAAAAGCACAGTGGCGGGCCCAGTTTGTGTGACCCCTCCATCGACTGGAACAAACATCAGTTAACACAGACCTAAGCTGATGACAGACGGACAGCAGAGATGCCTCGACCCAAAGCCTCTCTACTCTTCACTTGCTTTAACAGATAACGCTCAGTTTTTTTTGTAATAAATCTTACAAACTAGCTGCCTAACAATCTCCAGCAGCGAGGAGCCCATCTGACAGTCTAGAATATTAATACAAATCATGTATAGGAAAAAAAAAAAAAAAAACAAGTTATGCAACTACCCAGGATTGATTTCAGTTTGCAGTCTGCAAATTACACTTAATGTAGCGTAACACCGAGATGCGGAAAGTACCAGTGGAAGTCTGGAGGTGTAATTTAATTTGATGCGGGGGAACATAACCTAAATGGATCATAAGAGGCCACCTGTTTGTGAAAGACTTACACTTTCTATGTCATGTGGATTGAAGGGGGCACTTAAGACAAACCCAGGACTCTTGAACAGTAATTGCATACTGAAGCACAGAAAGTGTACTGTGTCTTAGTCAACTACTGGTTTCCCATACTCTCAAGGCCCTCGGCTGCAACAGAAACATGATGCACTGAGCAGCATGTTGTGTAACCGAGCCGTGACACAGGAACTCCGTGGCTATTGTTGCCAACAAGTATCACGTATCGATGGAGAGTTTCAGACAAACAGGTTACAAGGATGTAAGTATGTATTTAAGTAGCATTTTGCCAGAATCCGTTTCTGTATAGCTGTGTTGGGAGTTAGGTGTCAGCAGATGCCTGTTTTACAGGTGTTCCTGCTTCACTGTGTAAGCAAAAGCCCTTTCAGACATATGACCCATTGTTACTCAGGACAATGTGCCAAGCGATCATACATTACACTTGAGAAGACAGTGACAGGACTGACAACTTGTGGAATCTGACTTCCAGAGGACAAAGCACGAATATCAGTGGATTTCTGCCAAATGAGGACATGCACCTGCAGCTTCAAAGTAAACGTATTCTGATCAAGTTAACAACACATTTCAACACTGAGGAAGTGTAGAATTGTGTGTCTGGTTTTATGCTTTTAACTTTACGTGTATGTATTGTATTCCAGTAGAGATTCTTTACTAAATGTAATTCCCACAGCTGTGAATTCTATATTAGTCTTGACTATACTCATGTCTTCAATCTTCAACTATTAATCCATATATTGTGTTTTTCTTCATTGCCACTGCACTCACCTGGGCGATAGAGTAGTCGGAGGAGTTTGCTGCCTGCAGACCCTCGTTGCCTGAGATTCCCACACCGACATGAGCTGTCTGGATCATTCCTACGTCATTAGCACCGTCACCGATGGCCAGCGTGATCACCTTCACCTGCTTCTTCACCATCTCAACCACCTCTGACTTCTGAAGAGGAGATACTCTGAAAGGAAGGAGGAACTCAGTGAACATCAGACTACAGTTAATTACTCACATCTGTAACAGATCTGTGTTTGTGCAAGAACTATAAATATGAAGATATTGGTCTTGTAAAACTGGAGCTCCTTTCACAGGACATAATGATGAAGTGTAAAGTTGAGATTTAACTGAATGTGAGATTGTTCCCATCACTAAAAACTGTTTTGTCCATGCATCTCCTGCTCTCCCAGTGTCAGACATAAATACTGGGATGTGTCTAAATAATGTAAATTCTACAAAACTCTTGACTTCAGCACTTATAAAATCAAAGTTCTTCCTGTTCTTAGGAAACTGAAGGTTGCGGCATTCACACAGTTGTGCCAAACTGTGTTAACACCCTAAAAATAAACAGAAAGCGATTGTGTGGATAATATTTCTTGAAGAGTTCCAAAAGCCAAGAATGTAGGTGGCAAAAGAAAGAACGCACTTGCAGAGACTGCATTTAATCTCCTGAAGCTGTAACTTGACCGGCTGTCAGGTCATTGGCATTATTTGACGATGGGTTATCAAGTCTGTACAGTAATAAGTCCTGCTAGTTGGACGAACTGAATATGTAGAAGGAAGGTGAGGATCTAAAGCAGATCTTTTCAAAGTTTTCGTATTGTCTGGCTGGAGTCTAAGTAGATTAAGCCAAAAATAAATATATTCTTAAAATTTTTATTCTGGTCTACAGGGAAAGATGCTTTAATGCCAAAGAGAAAACCGATTTCCATAATCTAATGAAGCATCTAATGAAGCAGTTGGTGAGATGCAGTTTCCTTAGTATCCACGCTGTAACTCCTTCAACCAATTGAAACGCCTTCTCTAGACATATGTGGTTTCCATTTAATTAATTAGTGAAGACTAATATCAGTCAGCTGCACTATTGATGCAGCTTTACTCCATTGTCAACTATTTAAATTATACTGTATACTTCTGTTTTCATTTTCATTTAAGGACTTTCTTCAGTTAATGAGCTCAAAAACGTCACGATAAATTAACTTAGCAATGTTATGAGACATAAATGCAATGTAGCGACAGTAAAACATACAGTGCAAATGACTGCACTGCATGGGGAACTGGCTACTACAAATAAGGCATGTTAAATTCTCCAAGAGCCTCTGCAAAACTGTTCTTAATTCATTAAGTCCAGCCAATCATTAAGTTATAGTTGTAGTACATATAAATTCACCTCTACAAGACTTCAGTCTTAACTTTATGTAGCCTCCTATGGAGGGGCTTCTTCTCTGAGCACCAAAATCAGCGTAGCATACAGCAAAGACAGTCTCTGGAGATGATGCTGTAAAGTGCACGTCTGTCTTTAGCTGTGAAACTGTTAATGTTTATGTTCTCCGAGGTTTAAGAGGCCTCATTCATCTCCCGGTGTATCTTAGTGCCCACAGAGTGTGCACAAGACTAGGGCAGGTAGAAGTGGGGGGAAAAAATAAATAAAAATTTGACATAATGCACGGAGTAATCGTGTGGCACCTAAAGGTTTGCTGGCCCCAGACCCCGTCATGGCTGCTTGAGTACTTAAGTACTTCCTATTATTTATGTGGCCTGGGCAGGTCAACAGTGTAGCTTTATAATGTTGAAAGTTGCCATTTAAATTTACAGCTATCGCACTTTTAAGCTGCGGCCATTAAAATACCGAATGACTTTTGTGGCAAAAATATACTTTGTAGTTCAACCACAGGGTTTTATTCTTTTAAGTGAAAATCACCCATTTCTAGATTCTCAATTGTAAAACTTTATTTCAGCGTTTTGTCTGATTTTGAAGTGAATCTTTTGGGATTTGTTCAGACAGCACACCTTGATTTATTCAGCTTGGGCTCTGACATACTGTGATGGGCAATTATTTACTACTTTTTAAACATTTTATGGACGAAACATTTAACTGATCGTTAGTTGCAGGTCTACTTACTTATTGTTCTCGTTTCTTGACTTTCAGGTTCATTTTATTGTTTCTGGAGTAAATCTTACCTGCAGCATATGACAGCTTTACAGGACAGGGCGAGGTCCAGGAAGTACTGACGCACTCCAAAAGTAAGGGCATATTTAAGAGTCTTTCCGTCAATAATGAGAGCAAAGTCATTTTCCTTGTAGAGGGCATCTCCCAGCATTCCACAGTGGTGGCTGAGGGTTTCCCTTGTTCCCTGTGTGATGGAGAAGAATTCACAAGCATTAAAATAATGAATTATTTTAATTTCAAGCCCATAGAGTTAGAGGCGTTAGAGAAAATGTGCACTTTTGGAAGATAAACGTAGGTATTTTGCCCTGGTGGATCGGCTTTCAAGAACTTTATGTGCAAACTGATTAAGATTAATTAACACATGCAAAAAATATACAATGCCATCTGTTACACTAGCACAACTAATTAAATGCATACAAGCATCTTTGAATAACAGAATAATTATGCTTCTAAAGAAAGAAGTTTTTTGTAATAATGACAAATCACAATACAAAGACAGAGTATAAGAAAATACTCTGAATATGTTCTGTGCTTCATGTGAAACATTTCAAACATAAATGCAGTTTTTACATCTCTTGTAATGACATTTAATAACTTTGGTCTCAGAGGTTCCAGTGGTAAAAGGTTTCTGAACTGTCCTGTCATTTTTTTCATTTTTTTTTGTAATTTGCAATTAAGATCTGTAGCACGATGTACAACAAAGGTCTTGCTTTCTGCACTGTATTAATGTAATCTAAGAGAATGAAACAGTATTTGAACAGTGGCTACATACATTTTCTTCACTACATTCTGCAGTGCAACACCAAAAAAAAACTCCACAATGGTGTTCATATTTCCTCACAATACAAATATTCATTTATCTTAATTCTAAATAAATTCTATATTTATTCATCTAATATCCTATTTACATTAGCGTAAAGAAGACAGATCTGTCCACTAGCATTGCCAATCCCAAACCGTTGCAGAGCAGCTGCTCTTGATATTGCATGCATTTATTATGATTCCGATATTTATTGCACACAGACTTTGGCTTTGAGGTGATAACACAGTGAATGGATCATGTTTGCTTTTACAGTGTATACAGCTCTGATGATGAGTGATGATGAAAAGCTACAAATATGAGACTGACAAGAGGATTAACTGTCGTGGTGCATGGGCATGTGGACTGGATGGATGGAGTGGTGAGATCATCACTGTGTTTGTTATTCAGTCATCTTCACCACAGATGGTGAAATCATTGGCAATAAAAAAATATCTGCACGTAATCATTATCTGAGTGGCAGGTAGATGCACTGCATATTTTCATTTAAAAACATAAAACTAAACACATATGAACTGCACGATTACGAAGCACTTTCTGCAATAATCTGAATCACATCCTGGTGTACTCGTGTTCAACAAAAGTATAAGTGCAATACAGAGATTTGTTTTAATAATAGCTGGGAAGATAAAATGAAAATATAAAATGCAATGTACGGAATCTAATGTGCTAAACAGATGCCCAAACAGCTGAAATCATTAAAAAAATGATGGCCATTAACAGGGCTGAAAGGATGGAGGGGCCTGGCCTGGCGTGGAGGTCAGATGTGTCAGAGCAGTCAGATTGTACCAGGGGGACCACGCAGTCTTCGCTTGGCATAACAAAACTCTGAAACCCCAGCTTAAAGGAAATATTTGGAGAAAGGGGCTTTACGTTTCACAAAGCGAGAGAAGGAGAGTGAGAGACATGCACAGAAAGAGATGATGGATTAACAGAGGAGAGAAACTGAGCAAGAGGATACAAGCAGAGAGCAGCTGCAAGGACTTAGCCATCCCTGATGGGGTCTGTAAAACAGCACGAGATGGTGAGCGGTGGGCAGGCCGCTGTGTGTTTCTGCATGTGTGTTCAGGCCAGAATAGCCATACGCTGTGGTATATACACTCAAATGCAACTACTCCATCTGAGCTACCAGAGTGATTTCAGATGCATGTCAGTGTGAGTGCTGTTGTAAAAGCTGGTATACCACATGGATGAGAAAGAATTCACTTTGTTTGGGGCACAATCAATTCATCACACAGTGTGATAAGCAAAGTTTACCATTTCCTTAAGTAGGGCAGCCATTTCCCCCCTAATTTCCTCTGAGGAATTTTAGCACTAATGCTGCACGTCTCCTCCTAAAGCCTCTTTGTTATGGCTATAATGACCAGTTTAGCCTATGTGACTAGCTAGTGTTTGGTTTCGGAATGGGTATGTGGAGTCCATTCAGAAATCCACAAGAGCTTCCCATAAAGACTTAGCTCCATTGTTGATATAGGCCTTGAGTGATATAGCCAACAGGACGTGACACTCATGATGTGGAATCTGGACATTTGTATTGATGTAATGTCATCATCTGTCTTAGACTCTGAGGCCCCCAAAAAGGGGATGTTCTACCTTAGAAGTCTGTATGGACACATACTGTGGACACATATGTCACTTAAAGAACACCTAAGCATGACCATGTTTGTGCAACAAAATAGATCTTTCAAATGCATTTCCCTTTAAAAAAAACTAAAATAATTAGACCCATCCATCTGTAACTTGTGTTTACTAAAGATTAATGTACTAATGGTTAAAAAGCGCTTTTTGTTCTCAAAATGATAAAACACGCTGACTGGAAGATAAAGCTTTTCAAGATGATCTAATCCTACCTTGGAGACAGAGTTTCACTTTGGGAATTTCAGTTCAAGTAAGATTTAGTACAGGAGATGTCAAGAACTTTGTCCTCCCTTTGATAATCATTTCTAAACGGCAACGAAGGAAGACATGCTCCAATTACTTTCTTTCACAGCACGAGAGCGCTCAGAACAACCAGCCCTGTTGCCTGGCCCTCTGTTCACTGTGGCCGGTCAGTCTTGGTGGAGAGGTTTCTCCCTTTGCGTTTTAACAAACTGCCTTGTGTAAGCATCTGTTCAACCACAGCAGAATGGGAGCTGACATTTCAAAGCGCTGGTCCGTGTGCTTTATGAATGCACCGAGCCCAAATTTCTACCTCTACTCCATTTATCACGCTTAACGACTGGCTGACAGAGTGAAGGCAGTCCGTCATCACCCCTTAACACCCCCCTGCTGCTTCCCCCTCCTTCGTCCACTTCTTCTCGCCATTTCCTCCTTCTTGTCCGACAAACTAAACCCAGTTGAGTTTCTTCTCCATCTGTGGCTCCTATGCTTAGCTTTCTCCTGCTTGGAAGTGCAGGGACTTGCCCTTTTCAATCGCAGAAACAACAGACAAGGCTCTCCTGCCAGGGGGTCAACAGACTTCTCTGCTGGGTGTCTCAAAGACGCTGAATGCAGATTTCAGGATGTGTGGTGGTTTTATGTGGAAGCTTCCCTGTGGCCTCATTCTTTCAGCTTCAAGACAGTTCTTTTTCACAGGGATTGAGTGAGGACACGAGGGGATTATTATACTTCAAGATGTCTCCACATGATATTTTTGTCCTTAAGAGGAATATTCAAAACTATGTCTTAGTAACTGCTTTAACTTGTGCACAGCTTTGTGGAAGAATTGCTGATTGATCTAAGATACTGTTCTATATTTTGAATAAAATCTGCCACAGCATTAGCATGAATGACACTTGTATGCAAGAGTACCGTTCACTGAAATTATTTAAATGTATTCAGCTCTTGTTAGCCTCGTTGACCTCTGACGATGATACATCTTCACTGCAGATGCAGACATACTGATATGAATTGCAGGCATCACAAGCGCATGAGCCAGTTCACCGCTACACTACTTTTACCTTTAGCATTTTAACAAAGGAATTGAATCCTACTTCAGCTAGATGCATAGACTAAAGGAAGCTACCGTTTTAGTAAAAGATGATGAGCTTTACATATTTCAGTTACATCGTTAGTTTTCTCCAAAAGGAAGTTTAATCATTTGTATACTTACATCGAGTGTGTCTTCATTGATCACGAGCATGCCCATGTTCTTGGTCAGTAGTTTGCAGGAATGTCCTGCAGTGAAACAGAAAATATAAAGGATGAAAGTTTAGTTTTAGTTCTCTCTCATTTAGCGATGTGACACCGGATGAGGTTGGGGCCCAAACAGACATACACACACATTAAAGAGATAAAACAAAGACCAAAAGAGAGAAAACAAAGTCAAACGAGCGATACAAAATTTTAAGGGACACCAATTAAAATGTTACAGCTCAGAGCCGGTGTCTCAGGACATGACTAATGAGTTTGGTTTACAAGAGTATGTCAGTTTCCTGTTTTAATAGGCAGTTACAACTCTGAGTTACCCAACATGGCTCTCTGGGGAGCTTTTCTCTCAGCTCTTGGCTGGGACAGATGCTCAGGGTCACCAGCAAGGTGGTAGAAGCAGCCTCCCATTGGGGAAAACAGAAATGTTTCGTGAGCCAGGACTGAAGCCTTCAGTGTAGTGCTGCGGCTGCATGAAAAGGCGGCCATCTGTGGCATAACCACACGAATATTTGTGGGCTTCAACACTTTGCTTCTGTCTGGAAAGAGATTTTAGTTTCTTTAAGGGAGTTACCACAAAGCCTGTGTTTTGTGAATACATGGGTGGCATTTTCTATGAGTGAAACTGAGATAGGATTATATAGAAAACACTCAAAAACACACAGTGGAGCACAATAGTGCACACACAAGTACACACACACACAGAGGAAATGAGTAAGTTTCACCTCCAGAGTCAAAACCAAACAGGGTTGGGGTCTGGGTTCTGCCAGATTGTTTTCTTAAGTGCAAAGGTGCAAACGTCCAAAAATTTGCCAATGTGTGGAAAATGTCTCCCCATCTCAACACTGTGTCCCTTCCCCCCTTGTCGATTCCTGCCACAGCCCTTCCGCTTAATGTGTTTACCTTGAGCTCATTTGACTGCCCCCTTTTTTTTCAAAAAAAAATTTCACCAAAGTTACATTCCTGGCCTTTCTCCATCTCAGGCGGAACTAAACACAGCTCCCACAGGACTGGAGGAATGTGTAACGACGACACTTATGTCACAGTAATCAGGGATGTTGGGAGCAATAATTAAAGATACAAATTTTAGCCACAGAAGGCCCTCAAAATGGATAACATGCCGACGATGACTTTGGGAGGCACGAAGAATGCTGGCCTGGTAGAAAAGTAAGATGGAAAGGCAGGCATAATGGAAGCTCATATTTGTGTGAGCAGATAAGTAATTATGTTTACTCTTTATGTCTCTTTGCGTAAGGGGATGATGCACCCTCTGGCCAAACTTAACAGCACATTAGTAAAGTGAGCAGCGTTGCAGGCTCGCTCCTTTCACTAAGTTTTGGCTCATACCTGTCTTGAGCATTACGTACATATGACTCCCCTCAACCAACAGCTTACAGGACTGCGAGTGTGTCCCAGAGCAAACATTGCTCTTTCCTCAGGCAGCCAAACACACGCTTCAGAGTAGTTACTTTACATTATGTCATGGTATTTCAGGCTTAAGAGACACAGGCAGTCTCCATGCTTGGTAAACAAACATTTTAGTGAATAATTTAATACATAAAATCAACAGCATGTATACTGAAAAACTTATACCAAAAGAGGCATATGGGTGGTTTAGGCCACCTCAGTATAAATCTAAATGTCCTGAGCTGAATTCATCGGTCAAATTTGGCAAAAGGTGAACCGTTAACCCTGGCAATGGGGATCGTTTTTCAGTGAGGAAAATAGTAAAAAACAAAGTCAATATTGAGCAGAGTTTTTACAGAGCAACTCAGTCAAAAAGCGGACCTGTAAAAATACTTCCAGTGAGCACGAGTTTCTGCTGAGCCCCTTCACATCTGGGCACGGTGGGCACAAAGGGCTGATTCAGTCGGGCTGCAGTGGTAGGTACAGCCACAAACGGAGGCACTTTTGATATCTATTTTTCTGAACTACATGTTACAGAGTTGGCTGCACTCTGAGTTGATCTATTTGTGGTGTTTACCCCACATCTAAAAAGTGTAATGTCGGGGCCGTTTAAGGAGGAGGAAAATGAAGTGAAATGATCTGGCAGCGTTCGTCATTCACCTTTCTGATAACATCTGCCAGACTAAAACCTGTGGGAGAGCTAGATACGCGAGAGGTGCCGGCTTGTGTACATATGCATGTTATTTATTTCATGTCAGTGCAGGGGGCTCATACATCATCCGGTGTTCTGCGACAGATGCTTTTGCTAGATGTGTGAGACAGAGAAACATTCAGCTTGTCAGTAGTTTGTCTTGCTGGGTGAAGAATGACTGCAACTACAACTTCAGTACCTGTAAGAGGCTGGCATACATCATAGCTGAGCACAGATCAGGTTCACCACAGACTTTTTGTTTTGTTTTGGGAGCAAGTGCACAAACAAGGCGAGAGCATCTTATGACGGACTGATTAAAAAACACAGCTTTTACATTCATAGGTAACTCAGTTTCTGCAGTTACAGCATCAATCTGTTCGACAGCTGGTAGCAGAGCTCAGCTTAATGTTTTTGAGGTTTGTCCTCTATGTGAAAGGAAGCATTTTAAAAGGCACATCCCCTAGCACAAGTTGTTAAAGAACTGCACCAGTATTAGTATTACTACTAAAACTTTTAGCCATAAAACATCATGACACTTTGCCTGATCAACATCTGTATAAAACCTGAAGTTTAAAGGCTCTACAGTCATTGCTCACCAATGTTGATGGCCGTTTCTTGTTTGTCTCCAGTCAGGATCCAGATCTTGATGTCAGCCTTCATTAGAGTCTCAATGGTCTCAGGCACCTTATCTTGGAGCTTGTCCTCTATCGCCGTGGCGCCCAGGAGCTGCAGGTTCTACAGCACAGAAAGTCAGTAAAAAAAAAGAGTCAGCAAGTTGGGACCAAAACAGAGGAAGGCCTTTAAAACATCATGTGTCAGACAAACATCTGGGCCGGGCTTGTGTCACTCACTCACTTGCATTTTTCCCCTCATCAGCTGCTCTTGTTTATCACCCAGAAAACCCACCACGGGCTTAAGGGGTTTTGGATCAGTTACTGTGCCCTGTGTGTGTTCATGTGTGTGCCTCTATAGATACAATCTCTCCCACACAAGCTCGCCCACAAAATACGGTCGGTGTTTTTCCCAGGAAACTCTGTGGTTCTTTGGGGCTGGTTGTGGGCTTGTACGGGCCCATCACAGCGCCATATATTTGACAAGACCCAGGGGTAGAAGGGAGACAGGAGGAAAGGCTGGGGAAGCTCTTTCACTTGTGACTCGAGCCCTGCTGCCTGCACGTCTGTGGCCCAGTTCTCTCTAATCAATGGGAACCACACAGCACAGAAAACTCAGCCTGGGGAAGAACATGTTCATATCTACGGAGTCCTCATTTGTCTTTTTGATGTGAATCGTTCCATTGTTCCAGTGGTTGTTGTTTAAGGCACTCTCTGTGGATCGTGATATGAGAAGCGCTTGGATCAGAAATTCAAGCCCTAACCAGAGAGGAACCATAACACTGAGTGATAAGCCAAATGTTGGTATATTTTGTCTGGTTTTGGGAAGTGAACCTACATTTGAGAGTTACATTTGCAGTGAAGGGTAAATACAGCTCTTGGAAAGTACCTCTTACAACACTAAATCAATGTCACACTCTCTAATGTGTAAAAAGAGAAGTTAGAACTTTATAATCAAGGGCTGCAGTGTAGAAAACAGAGTGATCTGTTGCACAAAACGGTAACACTGGCCTCATGATGATCTTCCTGGAAAATTCTGTTAACTTACTGGTAGATGGCCAAGCTTCAGTGCAAGCAGACCAGAAAACCCAAAATTGAAGCTTAAAACAATCAGTAAAGTCAATGAGGAATTTTTCCTGCATGAAGCAGTTCACTTTCATCTGATATTCAGCAGAGAAAAATAATATAAGAGTAAAAATCCTACAGTCACTTAACTGAAAGATTACATCAGGTTTTCACTAATCAAGCTTTTGACACAAAACTACTGAAAATCATCATTAGTTTGTAAAAGTGACGATCTACTGGAGACTTAGTTATTAAAAACGTAGCAGCTGTCCAACACAAGACAAATAACTAGAATTGTATTTTTATCAAAATCTACTTCCCATCAAGGATTTTTTTATGTTTCTACATTGAAAGTAATCAAATTAAAGCATTTTAGCTGAAAAATGATTTGAACAAGTCACTTCAGATGACTGATTCCACTCACTGTTGGAATGTCAGACCTTAAATTTTCACTGCAACTCCATTGTGCCCCCCTGTGGTCTCACTGTGTTCATTTTGAAGTGCGGGTGGCCCCGAGCAGCAATGAACCCCAAACCCTGGGAGCAGCAGTGCCACACTCTTCTAATTAGGCAATGCACATTACATTTTCCTTTCTGAAAGCTTTTATATTTATTCCATGATTGATTGCCTCCATTTGTTTTGGGCAGCCAGCAGCAGCCACGAAGAACATGCCAAGTCGCTGATTTACAGCTGTGGCTTCCTGTGTTTGACTAACGATTCCACACAGACCCACCTCACAGGAAAAACCAAATCTACCTGCTGCAGAAACCTTGAAACTCCCTCACAAGAATGCACACACTTTTGAACATTTGAATGTTTCCAGGCATGATTACTTTTCCCATTAGTTACACTTGAGTTTCTGCCGAGTTTGATTTTTCTGCACGAGCCTACCAAAACGATGATGTGCATGAAGTCCCGTTCATTAAGTAAATGCAGCGTGACTCAGAAGAAGAGCTGCCTCTCATTTGTCAAGTTCGCTGGATTTTACAATGAAATGTCTGATAGAACAATAGAACGAGCGAGTAAAATGTTTAGTTCAGGGGACAAAACAATGTCATAGCAAACCTTCTCTATCAGTTCGTAGCTCTCCTCCAGTTTCAGGGCTCTGTTCTGCAGGGAGGTGCAGGCTCTGTGGTGGAGCTCCTGCCACTGCTGATAGGACGACTCGCTGATGTCTGCCACCGCAAAGCACAGGGTGCGCAGGCCTGGAAGATTAAAAAGAGCATGGCAACACTTGGGTCAAATGTCATGGCTTCTGACTATTTAGCATTTAGAAACCTTGCTATGCTGACTAGACTGAGCTCTGCAGTTTGTATCAAGCATGTCAGTCAGATACATCTACGTAGGGTAAGTGTTGCTGACATCCTCACTGTGCAGGTGAAGTAAATTAAATCATCAATCCTGGCCTTCTGAAAGAATTGGGTGGGTGGGTGGTTGCCATGTAGAACATCACACAGAATAACCACTACCACCATGAGGCTACAGTGTTACAGTGCTGTATTTGGGGATGGATGTGTACTTTTGTATACGCATTTAGGTGGCTGTATTTATTAATTGTGAAGGATATGGTACTTTTATGCTATTTTCAGGATGCCTCTTTGAATACTTGGACAGGAATAACATTGAATTTGGCTACCTACGCCAAATCTATTTAAATGATTTCTTTTTCTTGCTGTTTTTAATCAAAAAAGTCCCTGACAAATAAACTACCAGCCACTTGAGAAAAAGAAAAGCATGGCTAACATAATAACTGCATATCACAAAGTTTATAGTTAGATCATTATTAATGCAGAAGAACCAACCAAACAAGACATTTTTTATCCTCCACATATCTAGTCCTCAAAGCATCTTACATGGAAAAATTCTGAGACTATTTGACCAGCCAGAATTTCAGTAGCACATACATAATATACGTGCTCTGTGTCACTACGTTGGCTTTATAGTTCTTCTGAACATAAATGAGTTGAAAGTCCAAATTTCAAACAAGTGATAAATTCTTCCATAATGCTAAAATCATTTAATGCAGTCAGTTATTTCTCTGGAACGCCTAAGGATGTTGCCTTTTCAGCTCATACCACTTCAGTGACTGAAGATCTTCACAATCTGTCCTGAATGCTATATTTGGACAAGATCAAATATTTCAAGTGACATCATTTTTCTGGTGTCTCACAAGGGGGCAGTATGAACAAGAACAAGAAGAAAGTGGTGTCGTTTCCTTCACCTCCACTGCCTCATGCTAATGTTCCTGAAATGACTCACTAAATAGTGACATAGGAGGAAAACCTCTTGGGGAGACAAAACTTGTTCTGTTCCTTCAACAGAGAATCAGGTTGACGATTAGGACCAGAAATAAACAAACGCAGATACAGTATGGTGGAAGCATCCTAAAAGATGCTTTAGTTTTGGCAGACAGGGGGCGATGTTTGTCCACTCACCCTCAGTGGCAAACTGCTCCAGGTGCTTCAACGTGATCTCTTTGTACCTCGAGCTGTCTGCCAGACGATCATAGATCACTGTGTCCTGAGGGGAAACAAACACGCTTTGGTTACAGACACCCAGGAAGGAAAGAAAGCAACCTCCTGGACTCCTGGAGCTACTTTGCAAATGCAGTTCTCAAGCTGGATGCAGCCCTTATGAGAAGCACTGTGTTTAAATTAAAATACAAATGGCCTTGTAGCTATTTGTCCCAATATAATCATGTGCTTTTAAGAGCAATAAATGACAAATGTATCTGAACCAATAATGGATAAAACATTCAGTTTTGGTAATTAAGTAGTACATGTTTTCAGCAATTCAATGATGTAAATGTTCAGTGAGGTTAGAATCACACTGAAAAAAACAGTCTGTTAAGTGAAAACACAAGCACATGGAAAATTCGACATTTGTTTCATAACCACTAAACTCGATGTTAACGGACTTTAATATATATATATTAATAATCTTGAATCCAGCAGTTATAAATAATTGATAATCCCAACAAGGCTAACTACACATAATTTACTCTCAATTATGAGCTGAGGTCCTACCAGAATACAGAGAAACATGGTCATGACACAGTAAATACGGTTTTATTTTGAGTGTACAATATTGTACAAATCCAGGAGGGTCTAGATACTTGATCTAGCATGAATTGCAGCTAGTCTGGCAGCTGATTGTTGTCATATGAAACAAAATGTTGGTGTGTCTGTTATTTTGCAGAGAGGTACATGTGTGGAGTGAAATGCAGTGATCTTTCTTTATCCTGCTGCTCGTTGAAAAGATTTCCTGACATGAACAGGAGGCAATAAGGGGAGAAGAGCGTTCGGCAATTGTGTGTGCGGCAGTGATGGTGATGGGCTGTCATGCGTTGCCATGGAGAGAGACAGACACTCACAGCTCCTTTGCAGTAGAGGCGGATCCTCCCAGATGGGGTGCGCATGATGACTGACATCCTCTTCCTCGCACTAGGAGACAAAACGTCAAGCAAGAGAGTAAGAGAGAAGAAGAAGGTGGAATAAAGGAGAGAAAGCAAGTGAGAGAAATCACATTACAAGGTGTTACCGCCACTACAGCAAATTATGACATACTGTTTGAGCTAGCATTAGACTGCTGGAACAAAAAAAATAAAAATCAAAGGAGTGGTAACAAGATGTCACACCTCAGTCACACAATTAATTAGCACAAATCACAAGGGTACAAAAAAGTTGATGCATTCTTGATAAAATACTTCTAAGGATCAAATGTATTTATGTTCATGTATAGTTCATATGGTCATCAAACTACTAAGCATTCTGAAAATAATTAGTAATAAAAATAACTTATCAAAAAAGTACCTTGTAAACTCCAGCACATGAAGCAGTTCATACTTTTCCTCTGTTCCGAGCTAAATCAAAGAGACACGCAAGTTAACATACTCTAAAAGGAGACACCTCAGTCTTCTGAGACAAGTTATCTTAAGTAGCACAAGCCAACCCCACCATCCTCCTCCAATCAGCCTTAATTGCACTTTAAATGTGTTTATCAGTTGCCTGCACTGAGCTGATGGAGGGAGAATAACAAGGTAAAATTCAATTAACTTCCCTAATTGTAGAGACCGCCAGGTACAAGACAGAGTGATTAAGTAGATGCTGAGAGCTTTAGAAGGTCTAATAAAGATTAAGAAATTGGACCAAGGTCTTGGAAACGAGATGTTCTGACCAGAAGGGAAAAAAATGAAAACGGTTGTGGCCTTTCCACCTCAGGCTCTTTGAGTGCAATCATAAGGTTAGCCAATTAAGGAAACAACAGGATGGCTGACCTCAGCTTTGGAGAGGACACGCTGCATCAGCTCAAGATGTAATCACAGCAAGTTTGGCATTAGTCATTTCCATTACTGTGGCCCAAGTGAATACAAACTGATTCATGTATATTAGTTTTAGCTCACGGTCTGTTTTGGAACATCTTGGCAAAACAACAAAATTGTTCATTAATTACTTAATTTACTGCCTGGAGCCAATTTACTGATTGTAGAAACCGTACAACTTCATGGAAAAATAATTGGGCCTCTATGATAAATATGTAGCTGGAACCAGCAGCTGGTTATGTTCGTTTAGCTTATCATAAAAACTGGAAAACAAAGGGGAAACAACAGGCCAAAGTAGAGTCCAGAGGTACAAAGAACAAAAACTTTCACAGTCTCAATCAACATGTTTTGTCCCCTATCTCTATGTAATCCAGTCATGAGGGTAAAGACACAATAGCAGTTTTAGTTTTTATTGGGGTTCGGTGCCTGGCTGTTTCTTCAATAACTTCCTGGAGTCTCTGCTGAGTGCTTTGGGTCATGAATTTAGAATGTATTTTGATGCCTTTGGACAAAACCTGGCAAACTTGTTTCCATCATTTTCCAGTCTTTCTTCAAGGCTAAGCTTCATACATACTGTACAGTCATGAGAGCGGCACAAATCAAAACAAGAAAGCACATAGGTGCATTTTTTTTTAAATATACACTTTTTTTGTTAAATGGCCGGAGAAAATGGTCAAAACCACTTTAAGATAAAAGTAAAAGCATATTTTTTTTAAATGCGAGACATCAGCATAGCTTAGAAAGGCAGTTCTTCATTTGGATTGAGCTCATATCCTGGTCATTATTATCACACATTCATCAGTGTCTCAGGCCATAGTCTTACAAACTGTCTTTTTTTCGTGTTTGAGGACCCACTAGACCACCACGACGCAGGATTAAAGATGAAGTAGATCCATCTATCAGTACAGCAGCTTGCATGCCTTTCATTAAACTAGTCTAGTCCAACTCACCATTTCCACAATGACGCTGTCTGGAGTCCGACCAGAAAACACAAAGCCAAGGTTTTGTGCTGCTCTCACCAGAGCTCCTTCATCTTGAAAGCAAAAAGAAAACACAATGTTACAGATAAGCACAAATGTACAACCACACAGACGCTCAACAAACGCAACATAACCTGAAATTCAAACCTGACATTCATGATAAGAACCTATTTCCCAATTGGTGAATAAACCGTGTTCACTGACACATTTTCACAATGAGGGCAGCGACTGAATGCTGTGGAGCAGGTAACCTATGCTACAGCTTGGATGAGGATGCTGCAGGGCGAGAAAAAGCTCTCTACTTGTTTTTTACAGTTCACTTAACTAGCTTTCTCTCTGCAGCCATTCCCTAAACTGCCTCAAACCCCAAAGCTCCAAGAGACCATGATTGTTCTAAGCAATCAGGCAAAAAAGTCATCTCTCTTATGAACAGCAAAATGAAGATGAAAAGCAGTGGCGTTGCAATTCTGTGAAAACATTATGGATGTGTAGTGTAGTGAAAAGCATCCGAAAACATTAACAGCTCTAAATTAACATGCATTCCACTGTACACTAAAAGAGAATCTGGGAAAAAGAGAGGCTTCAAATTCCATCTTTTTAGTCATTTTTCTCATGAGAATTACTTCTTTGTTTACAATTGGATCACAGATTTGTGCCTTTAAGCAGACTGAGCTCATTACGATGGTCCTTTATTTTCAGGAAATCTACACACTGCTGCTAGAGGCAACTGATATTCATAAGGGGTCAAACCAGTGTGGGTAATGCTGTATTCTTTTGTAATTACAAAGGCAACTTTTTTTAGATTGTTGTTAATTTTCACCTTATCTCATGTTGATCATGGTGGTGATTTTGTAGAGTTAAAAAGAATCGTGTTGAAGGGCATGTTTCCTTGACTGACAGCTGTCCCTGTCTATTACACTCAACTGTGAATGTGAGACAGAGATCACAGTGAGGCTTGAACAATCAAACTGACATACGCCATGCATTGTGTAAACAGGACATTTCATTTTATAATATGATTCCTGTGCCCTCATGATTGTATAAATGTCTTTATGAAATATCCGTGCCTGGAGGCTGTTGTGGTGCGTTCCGTTTGCTAAGCCACAGAGGTCACTGCATGGAAAATTAAACACTGCAACAAAGAGAAATAAAGGACATGCAGCATCATTTATGTAAAGCACCTGGAAACAGGTTCAGTCAGAGCTGCAGCACCAGCAGTTTAAGATCTGCAGTTTCAGGCCTGCAGTTTTGAACCTAGAGGACTAGACCACTTGTTCAGCAGCAGTTTGGAATTACAAATAAACATGCCGCAGAGCAGCATCGACAAGTCAGAAAAGCAGCAGCTCCTGCAGTTTTGACACTTATGCCACCTAAGGGCAACAAGTATTGCAAGAGCTAATTCTTTTCTATTTGTAGCTGCAGTGTGTGTGTGTGTGTGTGTGTGTGTGTGTGTGTGTGTGTGTGTGTGTGTGTGTGTGTGTGTGTGTGTGTGTGTGTGTGTGTGTGTGTGTAAGGAAGAGTACTAAGACCACACTAGTAAAAGTGCACAACTTGTTGTGTTTCATATCTGAACAATAACCTCAGGTATCCTTAAAAATCACTTCTATATCTGCACTTTACTGGTGAAATCTGACTACTATTGTTAAAACTGCAGAAACTATAATGTTCTTTGGTTGCAGGAGGTAAAGTTTTTAAATCTCCATGTTTCGTTACATACAGGAGGTCCAAATTGGCAGTAATTAAACCCCTACATACATGTGGACAATGTGAAGAATGAAAAAAAAAAAAGCTGCTACATGCCGCAATATCATGCCTTGATGAACAGAAGCAAAAAAGAATGCCTATTTGCTATTTGGATCTCTTTTTAGGTTTCTGTTTCTCACCTTTGCACTCATAGACTGTAGTGTATAAGTCTGGCCAATAACAATGTTCCCAAATTATCATGTGTGAACACACTTCATCTCCTGGAGTAATACCAGCGCAGCATACATTATATCCAGAAGCTATATTCCACTAGAAGGTGTGGCATACCTGGAGATGCAGCCTGGTAGGTGATTTTTCCATCCATGCGCTCAGGAACTGCAGTGTGACAGATGGCCATCATGGTCATGAACTCCAGGATAACTGCAGCTGTAGGCTACAGGAAGTGGAAAGGGCGCTTTGACTTTTAATGTTCCTTCTTAAAACATGTAACAGAAGCAAAACAACCAGAAAGACCTTGATGATGATAATGCAAGGGCAGAGAGAAGTCGGATGACAGACTATAATCAGCCTACATGATTCACAGCTGATGTACATGTGACAGACAGATGGCACACGTCATCTGCTACAGCAGTCATTGCATTTATTGAGCATGCAGACACATTTCCAGACGACTCCCTTAAATACAGGTATGCGCCGTTGATTTGTGTGAATTGTGTGAATACAAGGGGTATGCTGCATCAGAAAGGTTCAGTGTAACACCTCTCATACAACTAGACAATAAAACCAATGTTTTTGGGAAATATTGTTTAGCTACATTTTCACTTTACAGATCGCCGTCTCCATTCAGTGCTACAGTGTCTCCAGATTAACCTTGCCAGAAAGTTGATTTCTCGCGATATTTGTGAGTTCACAAATCTCTCAAGAAACCATCTTGCTCCGCTCCCGCATTCACTGTTTGTACAGAGCCAAGTTGGTTCGGGCCAATCACGCAGCAGTATTTGTGTGTGGGGCGGGATATTCGGGTGTGACGACGACACCAAGCGCTAGTAGATCAAAACAAACATGGCAACAGAGAACAACGATCGTGTAGATTCTGCTATTAAGTCAGTTTTAGCTGAATCTCTTATCGGTTCTTTGAAGGAAGAACAACGAGTTTTGCGCATTTCTGGAACCTACGGGTTTTGGTAAGAGTTTAATCTCCCAATTGGCTCCGCTCGTTGTGAAGATCCCGCGATTGGCTAAAAACAAACCTGTCAGAGGCGGGACATACTGTTGCATTGTCCAATCCGTGCCTCTTTCCTCCGAACGGATTTACATGGAGCGGTCCCAGATTGATATTGTGGAGTACTATCAAGTACTACACAATTATTAATCTGGCTATTGCCAGGTTATCTTCACATTGCTCTAAGTAAACAGGAAGACAGATTGTCAGTATTTTAAAATATTTGTTGAAGAAAACTCACTTTTCATTCCTACTTAATTAAAAATGTATTAAATAAGTGTTCTCCACGACAGTCATTGATGCCTAAACCTCGCTTCTCCAGTTCAAATATGCGACTGCGACATGAAAGAGTAAATAAATGCAATGTATATAACATGCGTTCCTCAAAGGAAACAGGGGGTTTTTTTGCAGTCAAAAAACCCAATACTGGACACATTTATTCTCAACCCTTTAGTGTCTAAAGAGCCATTAAATCCCCATTTGATTTCAGCGCCAGCCTGAGGTTTGTCACCGTCTGAAATACACATGGCTTCAGCATTCACTAGTCAGGTTTGGCCAGACAAATGACTGCTGGTAACAAGCCAACAGGATCACACTGAACTCGCCAGCTGCTGACAGACATTTACTCGTGCCCCTTTATCCCACGCACTTGCTTCAGTTAATGAAAAAAAAAAGCCTAACCTATATACTGAGGGCATTCTACATTAATGAGGGGAACAGTATGACTAACTTGCCAAGGGGTAAACCCAGACAGACATCTGCTGAGGCTCTTGTCTGTGAGTGGACGACCACCAGCATGTAGTCAGTGACCACAGCTGAGGCAAAGATATCAGCAGCCTCCAGGGCCACAACAGGCCTGAATAATGCAGCAACAATACCGACTGTAGTCTGGCTGCAAACATTTGTTAACAATGGCCAGAATAAGCGTATTCACAATCCCAGTTTGCCATCATTGTGAGCAGCCATTTATGAATACAGCCGTCACAAACCTTTAGTAACGCACAAAATATACAACAGCTCTTACAAACATAACCTCATATGAATAATACTATAAAGGTGTAAGATTGAGCCATGCTATGAAGCGATTGCTCCAAAGAACCGGTTTCCCTCCCCTTCTCAAAAAAAGCGGTGTACTCGACACACGGTATTATTAAATTGGTTCCTTCTGTTGACTGTGAAAACTGTGTTGAATGAATGAAGAGGGAGGAGGGATAAATCAAAGGGCCTCTTGTAAATGAAAATACAGAGTCTATTACAGTCCAGGTGGCGGTGACAGTCCCCTCTGCCTCCTAGCAGCATGCTAATCTGGTCCGTTGCTGACAGGTATCCTCTGAAGGACATATCAGTGTGTGTTGTGTACTTCAGTTTTTCAGACATTGTGTCCACCTCTGTTTGAGGGTTTAACTTTGTTTCAGGTTAGAAGCAGGTTTTTGTTAAATGTACATAAAGGGATGGAGTCAGACATATTTTGCCATTTTTCAACTCTGTGCTGTTTTTAGCCGGGCAACTCCACAGTGATGACAAAACCCTAGGGAGTTACAGAACGGTGTCAAGCCATGAAATAGTCAAACCAGGAAGTAATTGTAAAACTACAACTTGTTGTGTTTACACTTATGTTTAGATTGAAGTCATTAGATAATATACTGTATGTTATAAAGGCAGATTTAGTGGTGATGCTAGTAGGGGTCAACCAATTGTTGAGGTTGATTTTCAAATCTAACATTTATTATTCTGATTGTCTGTTACTGTTAAAATATATCAACTTAAAGATGCTTGTCTATCTGAGCAGATGTCCCGCCCACAGCATGATCTGACTGATATACATCATGTGTTCTCGACAATCACCACTGAAGGAAAAATGGTAAAGAGTCTTTTTTGAGTAAACAGAAGTCCTGAAGCTTGCAGTATTTGTTCTAAATTTTGACACCACAAATTCAATTTTTACTACAATACAGTGCAAGTCTGTTCTAAATATGAATCAGCAGTCTCTTTGATTACTAAAACTTCATATTGGCCCTGAGATAGATGCATCTCCCTGATGTATTTAATCTAAAGTTTTCTGGCTCTGTCTTCATACTAAACTTGCAGATATTAGTAAACATGTTTCCAAAAGTTTAAAACACTTCACGTAAGGGTTCAGAGAGTGCATCATGTCACTAAGGGTCCTCAAAACAATAGAAGTACAAAAGTGTGTGAGTACGCTATCCAGGAAGGTGCTAACCTAGACAGAACTTGGCTCTGATGGCACAATTAGATGTGACAGCTAATACTGTGCTGCCTGCAATCACCCCCACTGACTCCTGGGTAACCTATGTCACGACAGCAGTGACAGACATTCATCACTTCAGACATGGCCGGCGTGGAAAAAAGTTGAAGGGCTAGGGCACGAAGAAGCAGAGAGCCTGGGCGAGTGAGCAAACAAACACCCACGAAAGCTGCTGGAACTCTGCAGGCGGAGAACATGTCCAGTGACTCAAGAGAACATGAAAAGCACCAGGGGGGATGTTTATTTTTGTCAGTACTGTTAATTCCCTTCTCCTGTAGTCTGCCATCCTCCCTCAACACTGTATCAACATTACTCCTACAAACGGCCTGCAGCCACGCAAAACTGTTGTTAATCATAAGGATTAGTAGTGGTTAAGCAAGAAGCATCCTGATGGCCATAAGTGTTTGTGTGGTGAGAGCACCGGGTGTTAAATGAAATATATCGCTTAATTTAGTGTCTTGTGACAATTTCTAGATTGAAAGGAATAGTTCAATGCTTGGGAAAATTTGCTTATTCACGTTCTTGTGCAGATAAAACCGTAAAACCTGCTCTCATGTCTGTGAGAGCCAATAGTCTGTTAGCTGGTCCACCAGAACCTTTGTTGAATCTACACAAACAAAATGTGACTAGGAAACCTCAACAAGGCATTAGCACAACTGCAGCCCAACAGATTAATCATGAGTAGAATCTCTACCAAAGATGCAGAGAGATTGCGGTTTCTTAACAGCAGTTAGTTATGCATCATAATTAGCAGGGGTGAGGGGCTATCAGTATGAAGCTAGAGCAGATCTTAGACAAACTCAATGTGTGTAGAGATTCTGCTGTCATAACAAAGCAAGCATCACAGTGGGATTACCACTTTCCCTGGGCGGTGCTACCGTACGTAATTGGATGTGACATTCTGCCTCCCCCACACTGTTCTGCAGCTGAGTTACTCAAACAGCCAATCAGTCAGTCTTCACTCTTCCCATTACTACAGGTGGACATTACCGCTCCCTCTTAAGTCCTGGAAATGACCGCAAATGCATACGATAGCATTTATTTAGACCGTTTCCTTGTTCAATCTCCTGAATTTCTTACAGCGAATAAGCAAATTAGTGGATGAAGGGGGTCTAAATCTTGTCAGATCTTGCCTTTGTTTATAGTGCTGTGTAAGGAAATAGTGATCCAGCCCTCAGCAGGGTTTTATTCAATCCAATATTAAATTCAGTTATGTCGTTTGGTCTAAATTCGTCACAACATGTGACAAGATGCATGCCACGAAACATCACAGCCGTTCTGCCATTTTTAAGACTCAATACACAAGTCAAAACAGTCAACACTTAAAATGGCAGGAAGGCATTATGCAACCACACACAATTAGATTCAAAATCCTTCTTAATTTTATCCTGATTGGCAGCAGTCACCACAGGTGGGCGACAGGGAACCCTGACATTACTTACATGATTGCTTTGGAGGTTTTCCAGTAAGCTTGGGTCATTAAATCCTGCCTCGTCTGACGAGTGTGTGCTGTGCCTGGAAAGAAGAGATGGAGACATCAAACCGACAGAACACACTGGAATACATTATAGTACCACTGACAGCCAAGTGGAGCACGATGTCCTGACAATAAGACTATAGGCTAGTAAGGAACAAATAATTAAGCCCCTCTCCAGTCATTAAAGAGTCATCTCTGTGTAGAAGTTTTTATACATGGAAGTAATGCCTTCCTGCCTTAAAATGGATTAGATGCAACTGCACACTGTTATTTTCTCTACAATGTGTGGCTTTATGATGTCAATGCATCAACACTTCCTGACAGCAGTTTCAGCTCAATAACTAATCAATAACTCTGCGAAACTATTCTGCGCTACATAACAGCAAATCACAATGCTGAACTATTTTAGATATACATGTTTGAACCAGAAACCAATTCTGAAAAAGGACAGTGATATAAAAAGCTCTACCCTGCCCGTCAATGGCAATTGGTTAACTCAGTTTGTTACGTATAAAACCCCACAAGTTTGAATCGGTGTTCTTCATACAGTCATTGGCATACTGTTTCAGGCTATATACTCTCAGTCATGGTGTTGGCTGCCTATTTTGCTCATGTCTTCTTACATAGAAATAACTTTCTAGCAACATTTGAGAGTTTTCTAAATAAGCTAATAAACAAGACTAACAAAGAAAGACACTTTATTGTCTACTATAATGTACTAGAGCCTCTTAAAGATGGCACATTTCCATAATTTCTGTTCACATTTTTAAAAATTGCTTTTAGTTGCCTGTGATTGTGCATCTGAACATTACATCAAGTACAAGCTATTCCTCAAGACTCATCTAGGGCTGTCACTACCTGTAATTGCTGTCATCAGTTGGTTTAGTTTTACCCAATTTATTTTGTCCATAAAATCTCAGGAAAAACTGCAAAAAAGAATACCCACTACACTTTTGCAGAGGCCACGTTGACATACTTAAATTGCTGATTTCATCTTACCAACAGGCAAGGCCCCAAAAATATTCAGTGAGTTATCATCAACTAAATCATAAACACAGTTGGGAAGCTAGGACCAAACACCATTTGGGAAATTGGCTCAAAGAAAATGGAAAACACAAGCATATAAATTCATTCAGTGTTTAAGTCATTAGATGTCTGCAAAAAAAACTAAACAGCTCAGTCTTGAAGTCGACCTTTAGAAAGATACTAATGTTCAGTTCGGATTGACAATGCCATAACTATACAGTATATTTACTGTGCCACTGAGGCTTTAGCCTGCAATCATGCCGATGAAAAACTCAGCGACACAATACTGTATATCTGAAGATTATTTGTAAGGGTGAAGCTGCTTTATGGACGACATAAGGCAGTAAGTGAGTTATAACAGAGGGGGTCCAAAGGGAGGTTCATATCACCAATCAAAACACACTGCGTGGGTTGGCAGGTTAGCAAGGTCGATGCTTTCTGGTCATTTTTCTAACATCACCTACTGGACAGAGGTGTTGAAAACAGGGTCGCCACTGACTGTAGCTACAAATTCATTTTTAGTCAGCCAAATTATCTTCATCTCTGGGTAAAACTAATTTGCACTGAGACTGACAGCACAAACCAGATCTCAAAGTGGTAATAGTACAGCCAGCGCTGTGTGCCAAAAGTATTGACATTTGTTGAATGAAGTATTAACCACAGTGCAGCAGAATGCAAACGCTAGTCCCATGGGCTTCAGTAATGTGATGTACAGTGAGACTGTTTGGGATTCTGTCCACGCTGGCACAAGTAGATCATCCTTTGAAAAAGCAGTGTCCTGAAATGGGACATTATTACTTACCAATGCACAAAGAATTCAAGCTCATACATTTATTCATTATCCCGTATATATATCATATTCACTCAAGTCATTTCCATAAATAATAAATGGTGCTCCCCTTTGCTTTGGAAATGAAACAATGCATGAGGAACTGCTTACAGGGACAGCAGACAGGCTGAATTTCTGGCAGCTGAAACAGACCACATTACTCACACACTAATCAAAGCCAAGCCCTAATAAATTACTGGAAACACAATTAGTCTCTTGTACCAGAAATACTTTTTTATTTCTGGCAAGATGCAACATAATTCAATATCTTGAAGTCCATTAGGAATATGGCAAAACCAAAAAAATACAGATCTTTCATCAACAGCAGAAGGTCGTGCTGAACTGGAAAAAAGACGATTTGGATTGCAGAGGACTTTTCATTAATGAAAGAAAGGAAGTTTTTATCCCTGTAACAGTGGCTTAGGGCAGTGATTTTGTATGTAGCCGCAAGTGGCTTGCTGCCTATCCAGCGGGGATCGATTCATGATTCTGTGATAAACAGAGTCCTATAGATCAGGCAGACAGCAGCTTTGTCCGTAGCATTGGGGCTTGATAGAAATGTTACTCAGGCTGCTATTAGCAACCATAAGTCTTTCTAATCCCACAGGATATGCTGTCCCTGAGAGCCAACCAGCCAGCCGCCCAGTAATACTCCCATCTACTGCACAGAAAATAGAAGTCCGGAGGAAGGAAAATATAGGAAAAAGACAGCAATGCAATTAAACAGCAAGACTGCAGTCGATACCGTGTTACACCTACTGGATGCACTGGAGGTTAGGGAGATTTATCACACTCACAGGCGTTATTGAAATGTCATGGAGAAATTGAAAAACAAAGTCTGCCTTTCTAAATGCTCCATTTACAAAAACGAGGACAAATATTTCTAATGAATAGACTTAGGTTTTAAGCTTTGCATATCAAACTGTAAAGTATACAGAATGCAACTGGTTCAATCATGCCTCATTTCCAAACGCAGGTGCTCATGTGATATATAAAAACATGAGCAAACTCTGCCACAAAGAATGAACATGTTTTTTTTTTTTGTCAGAAGAGCTATAGTGTCAGTATGACCGTTTCTAAGCCTCGTAAAGGGAAGGAAGGTCTGAGCCTCTCTCTACAGCAGCAGCAGCGTAGATCGCCTCATCAATTGCCTTGATGAAATTTGTGAGGCACGAGGCTGGGCGAGGAGGACGGTCAGATATTGATTATCTGCCAGCACACAGAGGTCCTGTCACTATGGGAACAAGGGTGCTGGCTGTTCACAGTCAATAAACAGGAACCAGTTCCAGATCAAACCTGCACTGTCCTGTTGCAGGAAAGAGGAGGAAATGATAAACTTAAAACTTTGACTCTAGACTCACAAGCTTGGTTTTAATGGGTCGAATTTAGTGATGTTTTCTTTAACCTACATAACACACTCAATAGTTCAGTTATTCCTGTATCTCCTGTGTACAAGAAAACCATCTAACAGTTGTTTCAAAGAGCAGAAAATAGCGACTTGAAGAGACATGCTTTCATGAGAGCTGGCAACGCCTTTTAAAGCAGCAAGACTCGACATTTTGGCATAATAGGCATTAACAAACAGGCTCCAATCCCCCATGCAAAATGGATGAGACACGCCCATGCTGTTACTGCAGATCTAAACCCTGTAGCAGATGGATCTCAGAAGTAGGACTGTGTGCGTGCGTTCTGTGTGTGTGAGAGAGACAAAGAATAAGTGGGTGTGTAGCTACCACCTCCAAAGTTAGCTTGATGTTAACTGGGGAACAGAGGAATGTACTGCACAGCTTCAGCCTCGACACGACACACAGTCAACACTGGAAGGTTTCATGTATCAAACCTGCTCATGAACGCGTGCCTGTTAGAAAGCCACAACACTTAAATACTGATGACTGAATGTTAATTCTGATACAGTAATGAGCCACAAATATATACAACAAATACTGCACCATTTGTTTAAGGCTGTCCTTTCACATCAACAGTTAGACACAGTGAATCAAGGGGCCACAGTCACATACAACACGTCCCAAGAGTACTGAACGCACAAAGAAAAACAAAACAAAACACACACTGAGGTATTGTGCTCAAAGTCACAGTTTCCACAAGGCAAGGCAGCACTAATACATCACAGAAGCGGAGAGCGAAAAAAAAGACGACCATCATTTCACACCCATCATCTTACCAGTCGTCCTCCGCAAAACTACCCTCGTCAGCCTCAGGGACGTGACTGTTGGAGCGAAGGTGGAGAACAAAGAGCATCTTGTTGACAAAGTCCTTGTTTTTAACATGTGCTGTGAATGTGCAGATGCCAGGATTTGAATTAAAATGGGATTGTTGGTGTTAGAGTATGGTAGGTCAGATGCAAGGAGGGACTTTAGCCAAGGTGTTGGGGTTAGAGGTTGACAGGGGTGATTACAGCAGGCCCTCTAATGTCTTACTCTCTAAAGGAATATTTAAAAGCTGAAAGGTTGAAATTCACTCCACTGCCAAAAATCCATACCACCAGCAGTCAGTTAGTTTAGCTACAGAGCCACAACTTTCGATTTTTATATTTTGAGTTTAGCATGGATTCATTAAAAAAATAGATTTAGCTTTTGTGGTGCTAGTAGGCTCCCTGTTGACTCAGTATAGTCTGTTATTGAAACAGTAACTATAATATTCATTACTATTGTTTAGTAAGGAGATATACACTCACATTTAGTGTTAAGTCATTAGTAACAATGGAAATCTTTAATTTTTGTGAAAATTTATTTAAGCTGATACAATTTAATCTTCCCTTGTAATAAAGATATTTAAAGCTCATTATATTGGATGCTGTTCTTTTTTTTTTTTTTTTTAAATTGAGTTGTGCATGATTGTCAAATGCCAGTCAACTTTTATTATAAAGTCTCTCAACGAAAGAAGTCAATTTACCACTAAAATCCTCAATTATATCTGTACCAAGCCTCATGCAGTAAAATCTGAAATGTGACTGGTACAAACTAATTCCGTGTGACTTCAGTTTGACTGAGGCAGAAGCAGAATTCCTCCAGAAAGCTCAGCAGACTCCTTGTTAAGCTGATCAAAAGAAAACTGGACGCACGTAAAACAATGGGACGACTATGTTTTTAATCAACTATGACTCCAGCCAATCCAACAAAAAAAAACAGTCAGATTTAAATAATTCTAATGAATAATAATGCAACATGACAGTAGCAGAAACGTGTTGGCTGTTAGCATGCTGTGTATATTTTCATGGTTATCAATTTATGTAGACATAAAATAAAAACACTGTTAAAAATAAAAGGTGGTCAGAGAGCACTCTGTTCAAAAATAAGGCACCAAGTGGTTTTGACATCTCCGCTCCAAGTAACTGCAGTGCAGGATTTTGTTAACTGTGAGGAGTGTAGCCGACCAGACGACGTGCTCCACTGAACATTACAGTTCTTCATTTGATTCAGACTCAGTTTTATTCACTCTGTAGAGCCGTCTGCTCTTCTTTACCTTCAGTAAAGAAACGTTGTGATTATCTGTCTGTAAGCAGACGAATATTTGACTCACCAGGTATAGCTGATGTACATTTCTACTGGGAAACAGAAAAATCTCAGACAAAAATCTACTATTTAAAAAAAACAAAACAAAACATATTTTTGTGAGTTTTGTCATTTGAGTGCATCTAAACAAAATATGCTTTCATGCTTTCCTTTTCAAATAACAACCAGGAGGATTGTGGGAGCAGTTCTAACCTAAACACCGTCTCTCCTTCAGATTTGGACTCCAATCCAGTGGAATTAATTAATGTCTACACCCTTGGGGATGGCTTTATTAATTACAGCAGCACTTAATTTGTGGTGAGGAACACATGCAGGCGGCAGTGTCAGGGGGGGCTTTCTGTGTGTGTGCTGGAACCAAATTACAAGTCACGCTCCAGAGTAAGTACTATACACATGCTTGTTCAGTCATTTGTATTAAAATATGCAATGTTTTTATCTCTATTCTAAAATAATCTCTTATTTGGTACAATATTACTACTGCATCTAGATGTAGCGTGACATTCGTAAAAACAGCACTAAAAAATTCAGCTATCTTTAGTGCAGAATTTAAAGTTTAAATATCTACCTCCTAACTACTTTTATCCATATTTCATGGTTAACCTAAGGCAAGCAGACAGCTGAATGCATCTATGATAGAAACAAGAAAGAAGGACCAGTTATCAAACTGTTCAACAATGTTCAAATAGCTTCAAGCGTATCAAACCATTTTCCTGATGGGTCAATGCAACAATAACACATTTGTTCTGCTCTGTTGGGGCAGTATTAAAATAACACCCACTTCAGGAAAGACTAAAGGCATTTCAATTAATTTATCACAGAACAAAAACACATACCTGAGGATACATTAATGCTTGATAATTTCCTGACCAATATGAAGAAATACTGAGAGAAAAAATATATATTAAGATTTTTCATGAGATAAAACTCATTTAAATTTTTTTTTTATATAATTGATCAGATATTCTTCAGAAGGAGAGTAATCTTGGTAAATGGACACAGAGCATTAGATTTGTTTACGGTTTGCGTTGTCATTGTCAGGTGGATTATGAAGACTGAAAAATGACCTGTCAACAGTGTTTGAATCTCCAAATTCTTATTTTTGGAAACCCAGAAGAAAAAGGAGACGAGAACCGGCCAAACGTTGGCATCATCAAAAAAAGCCTCGCCTCATTAGAACCTGTCTACTTCCCTCCTGCTATGAAAAACTCATCCATATTTATCAGTTGCATAAGAGGGAGTCCTCGTTTCAGAGTATCAAAGAAAAACATCTTTACTTAGGATGAACGAAGGACAGGCTGCTGCTGAACTTCAGTCAGCGTTCGTCCCTGATGACCAGCAGACTTGACCCATTTCTAACTATTAAAAAGACAAAAAAGAAAAAGAAAAACATTTTGCAGCCCAAAATATTACACTCCAGATATGTCACATGTGCATTTAAGCAGCATCTGAAGCAGTTAAAGAAAATCCACAATGATTTAGGAGGCATCACATCATCAACATGTACATCATAACTACTTCAGAGTGACTTTGTGTTGCTGACCCAACAATGACAAGTTGTCAGCATCTTCACTGAGCTCACAATCACAGCCTAATGAAACCACAAAGAACTCCTGATAAAATACCGTCTTTCTTCCTTCAGTCTGCACTTCATCAATCATCCTATTAATTGAATCGTAATGGGATTAATCATGTACTGTCACGTCTGCACTTGCAGTGGTTCTGTGAAGACGCTCTTCTCTCCCACTTGTTTTGCACCCACTGAGTTTAATTATCTATGCACGAAAATAAAACGAGGGATGAATAGCATTAGCGCTGATTCGATCAAATGTTAAGATGCAACTGAACACGCTTTTTTCCCCCCCAGTGGAGCTGAGGGAAAAAGTAAATTCTTGTGAAGTGTGAATTTTGCCTAAATCCCTGTGTTTATAATAGGACACTGTGTGAAACAAACTCGTCACTGTCCTCGGCGCCGCGGAGAGAGAGAATACTGAGAGGTACAGCCAGTTTTCACAAACACCTCCAACATGACAGACGATGGACGAGAGCCTGCGAAGGAGAGTGTAAAGTGCCTTTGCTTGCAAATGTCTGTCTGCCTTTTATTTATAGTTTCTGTTGAGAGGAGCACTGATGCAGCTGCTAATGAGGAGGCAAGGGGAGGAGAGAGACACGCCAGATGTACTATGATGCACACTCGGCATTTAATGAAGGTGATGGGGGAGGCAACGGTTGAGGATGCTAGAAGGGAGGAGTGGGGGGTGAGAAAAATGGAACATACCCATAGGCCACACCGGCAATGGTGCACTTCTTGAACTGCATTACGTTGCAGGTCAGAGTTCCGGTCTTGTCAGAGAAAATGTATTTCACCTGTTCGGACAGAGACGCACAAATGAATGCTTCACAAACATACAACTTATCCAAAATGTGAGAGATGTTTCAAGTAAAGGTTAGAACATATAATTTGAACTGCATTGTTTACCTGGCCTAGTTCTTCATTCAGGTTGGAGGTGCGGGCCATGGCAGGGGTGTTTGTGGGCTCATAGAGCATATCTGTGTCCTGAAATCAATAAAAGAAGAACTTGAAGTGTAACATTACTTAAGAAACAGAAATTCTGGTGCAATAGAAGTTTTCATCAAAGTTTATTTCACATCATTGCTGACAGTAAAAACAAAAAAATAACCCAAACAACTGATGCTTCACTTCACTCCCAATGGTCACTATGCCCTTAAGAAAATACTGAACCAACTGGAGTTGCGGGAAGAGAAACCAACTGAGAACTGCCCTAAATGTTGCTAAAAATTACTTGCCAGGGTTTCATTTAAATTTTAATGAATAAAAGGGGCTGAGAATAACTTTGGGCAAAAAACTGTATGATTCCTCGGCTGAGATATGTGGTGGGGTTGACCTAGTTACGAAGTACATGTAAGTGTGGTATTTTCTTGGTGCTTCAAAATATGTTTTTTGGCTTCTCTACAGTCTTTACAGATATGAACACATGTCGTTTACTTAAAAATATTTAGTAAAAGCAATGCTATGCTACTTGTACATCATCATTTTATTTAGATAATTGTTTACATCTAGTTCTTAACCCTGCTGCACTCAGGATTTGGTTTCTTTGAGGCAATGCATCAAGTTGTGAAAACAACAGTAATAGAGGTGACATGGCGCATGATTATCAAACAGACTTTTCAACACAGCTATGGGGAAACAAACATTCATTTAGAGTCATGCCCATGGTGACAATCAGATTTGTTTCTTTGGTAACATGTCAATCTGGTGTTTTCATATGCTGGAAGATGCATCATGAGCAAAATAAGAGGTCAACACCATGGCAAGGCACAGATTAAGTATTCTGATGTTTCATAAGCACCACACTTTAGAATCCAATCCTGTCAACTTGCAGGGTGAGAATTTCCACAACAGGATTCTTCTTTAGGATCAGTTTCTGATTCAAACATGAATGGGTGAATTAACCAGTAGTCCAACTTGCCATTACGTAGCGTAGAGGAGTTTTGCTGCATATGAGCAAAGGTGTAGGTTAGCTAGTGAGCTCAAGAAAGACTGAGACTAAGCAGATCCACCCATTCTACAGGAGGCAACGGTGAAGAGTTAAATGAAAGTCATCTTAAGGCATGAAAGGATCATTTTCATGGAAAAAGCCTTCTGAATGTCTATCCTTGAAACACAAAGATACATTTTTTTAAGGGTTAAATCCACGACCAGAGAGACTTTGCTCATTTATGTTCACCAACTAGTTACTAAACTCATCTGTCCTCATTCTGGTGCCGAGTATGGACTGCACAGGGTTTATTTTTTCAGGTTTGATGAAAAACCAGCGGTATCTTGAAACAATGCTAAAGAGAGCGGCAAGAGCTGTGAAGAGGCTAAAATGTTCTGCACTGTAGTGCATGATAACTGTGGGGGCTCACTACCATCTCCCATTTGACAAAAACATAATTTGATCCAGTGTTAACACTGATTACAGCAGTGTAGTGTGCTATGTATAAACACTCTCCACCCATCTTGCTTGTGTGTATGTAGCAATTAACTGTGCTAAAAACATTTTCCTCTAAGACATTTTGTGCTCAAAGCCTGCAATAATATAGCACACTACATGTACTCTTGGACATATTACTTTCTGGAAAGTATGGAAACAGAGTTAAATACATCTAATCATTGCTTTTCTTCTGAAAGTCACACCACAAAAAAAAAATAAAAAAAAAAAATCAAAATTTAGTTCAATTCCAGTCTACAAGCTAGCTTCAACTCACCCAGTTGATGAAAAAGGCTTGGATGAACTTGATAACCTCCAGTGTGACCAGGAGACTGATAGGTATCAGGTTGTTGAACAGGATAATGAAGGTGAGGAAGTTGAGGCCAAAGTTAGCCGCGCCGCCATCTATCAGGGGATGAGTTTTGGACAAAGGGAAGTGATACACAGGAGACTCGTCAGTGCTGATTGGCAAATATCAGTTAGTTAAATGAAAATGCCCAAAGCTACTTCCAGCCAATTATTAACATTATCCCAATACAGAGAATGTTTTGGGCTAATGTCATGCATTAGCTGGAATTAACCATTTCTTCCACCCAACCTCATCCTCTTACAACTCAACCGATTAGCAATCCAATTTAATGTCCCAAAGATTTCAAAGTAGCGAACAGGGACTGAAGTATCTCAAATGTCATTAGTGTCACAGCAGCAGCCTTGGCATCCAGCATGATCCAGGCAATGAATTCCACAAAGCACTATGCAAAATGATGTTGGTTCCCCCGAAGCCCCAAACAATTGGCAATGATCAACATGTAAGCCCACTGACACCAAACATGAAAACAGGAGGGATGTGATTTACCTTTCCTCAGCTTGCAGAGTTGCAAATGTTACCTTCCTCAACCCAAGCCTTGATCTTAGCATTGCGGTTGAGAGGGCCAGCCCTTCCCCATGACAGAACAATTGCAAACCAAAAAGCTGAATGGCACAAAGAAAGTGGCAGAATGGAAGCTACTGCTACAACAACACATATAGGAGGGAGCACTTTTTCAGAAGTGGGGGGGAAGACAAACGTATCGGATGCTCTCAAGACAAAGGAGGGAGATTCAGTCCATAGCACATTCTCAACCAGCAAGCAGTGGAAAAGAGTGGGTGGATTATGTCAGCGACAAAGTTTGGGTGTTAATGATGATCACCACATCACCTCATTTCACTCATTTCTAGAAGCCAGCTCATTATGTTACGCAGAAATGCTGCTAGTAGATGAGAGAGTGACACTGGGTTGGACCAGTGGGGAGCCATTAGAGAAACTATCAAACCATAGCAAACCAGGACATGCACAGGTGACATACATATTTTAACTTTGTTTATTGAAGCAAGTGAATGTGAAAAACATTTCTAAATTCACAGAAATGTGACTATGAATTGTTGTTATTGTTGAACTACTCATGTTTGTATGGCCCGTCTACATTAGGGTGACAAAACCACATCCCTTCATGCTAAAAGCAGAAGTGGGACAAATGTTTTCGCCACGCTGTCAGTTAAGACAGCAGCAGTTTGCAGAGATACTGTGCATTAATTCAGTAATATGGTGATAAGTACACAGCCATCTACAAAAACTAACTGTGCTCACTGAGCAAGCTGTGGCTGCTCACACGAGTGCAAAATAAATAAGCATACATTTTAGCACTCAGAGGCTGCATTCATTAAGTTGTCACAATGTATGTGTGTCTGGCATGTGTTATTAAAGCCTTCAGTGACACATGAGCTTGTGTGACGTGCGGCTGACTAAAACAGACTCTACTGCACCTGTCTGCATGAGTGAGTGAAGTTGTAATAATTTAGGAAATTACATCGAATGTTTAAGATGTGACAATCTCCCCACCGCTCTCTTTTGTCACAGGTTGGACAATATGCACTGGACAGAGTCTCAACGGCTCCTTATGGAAGTAAAATCAGTCTCAAGATGGACGCTTGCTTTATAACTTACGCTCCCCTCACCAGTTTGATACAGGGGTCTTTTAGATGTGAGTTTTAATGACACTTAGGACGATATTAAAACCCTTACAAAAAAAAAAAAACAAACAGTAGAAGCCAATGCAACATCTCATCAAAAGGGAAAGTGTAAGTTGTAATGCAAGCTTAAACTGACCAGGGCACAACCTCTCCTACACAGGCCTATCAGGGTACAGAGTAATGGCCAGAGTGTCACGATAATCACTTTGCATACCAGGTTCAGAGCTTCATCACAACAGACCAAATGTCAGAAACTGCGCCTTTATTTTGCATTGGGGTTCATGTTTGTAATAGTAACTTAAAACAGAGGCATTTTCAATGATGGGTTGGAGAATACATGTAAAAACTAAGCAGGTTTTTACCTCTCCCCCTCCCCTCTCTGTCTGTCCTTTGAAAAATCCACACAAGAAAAGAAGGCGGCAGAGGCATTTAGAAAATGTCAGCTCGTGCCCCTCGGGTTGCGCCACATGTTGTGTTCGAGCAATAAACACGTATAAGCCTCCTGCTATGAAAAGCTTCCTGAGCACAACCTCATCTCCCTTGCAGTCAAAGTAAAAGCTGCTATTCATTTCTTGTAAAAAATAAATAAATAAATAGAGGGGGGAAAAAAATGACGGTCTGAAGCTTGGGAACTGCAAAGCGTTTAACGTGGCACAAAAAAATGGAGGAAAAGTGAGACACTGTTTTCATCAGGCACTGAAAATAACTAGACGAAGGTATAAGAGCTGGAGGGGAAAAACCTATTGTTGGATCCCTGGTATGTGCTTGTCCATGGCATGGGCCCATACAAAGTAGGGCAACCATATAGGGGACGAGGGTAGGGGGCTTCATTTGCTTAGCATAGGCACAGCTTCAGTAAAGGGTTAGTAAGGGAGGGTCATTCACGGATGGCCAAGGCTTTTAAATGGTTGTTACCTGGAGCTGTTAAAAAAAACGACAACAAAGAAAACAACAAAATCAAACAGAACATTAGAAAGGAACAAAAAAGTACAGCAGCGCAGTGATATTCAACCATTTCTTTTTCAATCAGACTCATTCACAACACATTTATGCATGTCACGGCTGTCTTTTCTCAGTTAACAGGGAATTCACTTATTCCCACATTGCCACATATTTCACTTGTAACGCGAAACATTGTTTAACTGAGGCAACATAAAAACGACACGACACATACCAGCATTTAAGAACTTAAAATGACAAAGAAATAAGCTGATATGAACAAGTGAGACAAAATGTGTGGAATAAGATGTGCAGCGTGGGCTGCTGGGACTCTTACAGTTGAGGTCCATGTACCAGGCATCATTGCCGTACTGGTACTTCCAGATGGTTTGGCCGATGGAGCAGACCAGAGAGATGGCCAGCAGGCAGCCAAACAGCACAAGGATCTGAAAGTTGGTGATACGCTCCACGTTGGACAGCTTCAGAGGAGGCCGTGTGGAATTCTGGGCAACACATGACAAGACAGTTGTGGTTTAAAAAAAAAAAGAACAACAACAACAAATGGTGGAGTTCCCTTTCTGTTCTGTGACAGCAAAGAAAATGTCATTTATCTAAACCTTTGAACAACTTCTGGAGCATGAAATGTCTGAATACCTACTGAGAAAGCATAGTAAGGTGTGGTGACATAAAAGCCTTCAGCCTGACATAGCTTGTTATATTGCAAGAATTTAACAATTAGTTAAACACATTTGGCTGCATAACCTGTTAGTGTCGTTACATTAGCACCAAAAGAGAAAAAAATACTGCTTTTGTTTGTTCTCCATTTGTGATAGCATTTATTACAGTAAATACTATAATAAAAATGCTTTACCTGCATGAGCTTTGTGTCATGTCCTGTGTAGACCACCACACCATGGACCCACTGAGTGTTCCTCAGCTGGGCTCCTCTCAGTAAGATCTGGTCTGGACCCAGTGGCACCGTGCTGGATTAAAAAACATCACTGCCATTAGTGCTGAAACATCCTCCCATCTCACACTGAATCAGCACGTCCACTAATGCAAGTCTTGACTTTTCATACAACCATTGATGCAAGTCCTGACCTTAAATTAAACAATTGATTTTGTAGTTGACCTTACATACAACCATTGATTTAATGTAAAACTTCCTGATTCCTTATTGATAAATATGCCAATACCGACAAAAACCAATAATCAATGTAACAGCACTAAGTCATGTGTATCGACAGGTTTCAACTACACAGAGCACATCATCACAAACTAGGTCATTAGTATTGTGTTCATGTCAACAATATTTCAAAAACAACCAGTCAAAATATTAGCCTCTGTCTATATTATGCTGCATTTTTACATTTGCAAGCTAACATACATGTTATTTAGACAAATAAAACAGAGTTTGCAGAAAGATTAATATGGAAATGTGGTACATCAAAACTGTAAATCCCCTAAAAGTCAAATGTAACACCCAGTAAAAGCATTCAAGAGAGCTTTATTGCGCCAGACTCCTAGAATCAAGTCATGATGTCCTAATGTCCTAATTGCAGCCATACAGATGGAAATGCATTTTCTTGACAATAGCAAAGCCTTCAAACAAATGTCATTAACTGTCACTGAAGCAGGTCCTTTTATTTGTTTAGCTGAAAGATTAAATATTCCCTAAAACCTCATAATGCCCTGCTACTGGCTCTGCTCCTGGTTAATGGGCTATTGAGTTGGTAATAGAGGCAGGGAGCCAGGCATCAAGCTCTACAACTGAGCCCACCTGTGTCCATCCAGGCGGATGTTCCCAACAAACTCGTACAGATGGCGGTTTGGGCTTTCACACTCCATCCGCCCAGACAGACGCATCAGGCTGTCAATTTCCTTTATGTCCGCAGTCATCTGGAGGCCCTGTTCGTGTAATTAAAGCAACGTTACTGTCACTTTTAAGTTCACATTGTTTGGACAGTAACTTGAACAAAGATGGACTAAAAAAGGAAAATCACCTGTCTGATTTTAAGGTTTGTTTCTCCATCCAAGTTCGATGTTTCAATGTAGCACATACCTTGTGGTTCACTGTTGCGGAGGGAGAGGATACAGACACTTGTAGAAATATCACAATAAAAAGACTGCTACTTGGTGATTTACAGCAGTACATCTAACCTCAGCTTTTCATTGTTTTAAATAATCATAACTTTATATAATATTGCACAGCATAAAGTAGAGAGTACTGATTATATACTATAATAGTCACTGTAAATTCAACCTCTGCTGGTTAATTACACACTAAATGTGACCGAGAAAGGGGCTACAAGAACAATAGCAGAAGACTAAAGCACTGCAAACAAAGATGTCAGCCAAAAAGACTCAGGAACACAAAACTAAATTGTTTTATAAAGTTATGTATTTAGTGCACAGTGAACATCCTTAGGACAGATATAACATCTTTGTTTGGTGCTGCCCCTGAGCTTAACCGTCACTCAAGAAGAGCTAAAATACACCGCAAAGGGTCAGAAAGCAGAGAGAGAGAGCAAATATCAGAGTGGGGTAACATGAGCACGAAGGCATACCAAGCACAACAAACAATGCAGACAAACAGGCCTCTGGCAGACTCTGGACACAGGGACAAAGAGTTAGAGCATGCCGGTAGCTAACCAGCTGGGTCGCTGGTTAGCTACTCCTTTAATGGAGTATTTTTTCCATACTTAAGACACTGAAGCCCTACCACAATCGGTGAGAGGTTTGAAATCTGCTGCTATTAGCCATCGAGTGAGAGCTCTGTTTCATGGAAATGAGCCGAGGTCTTTTGTGATGGCCAGGAAGTGAAGCAACGTGTTGTGGAAAGTTAAAACTAAATCCAAGATGGATCAACCTTTTCATCTTTGAAGATGACTGCATGCAAACTGTCATGCCTTCAAAATGTTGCATTCAGGGTGCCATACAAGCCATGCAAGGGCAACAATATGGAAAATATGTTCACACCCAAAACAAAAAATCTATAATCTATAATACTAGATGTCTCCATTCACTCTGAGCAGTGTTAGATGTTTCAGCCAAACATTTAAAGTGGTCTGTGGTAAATGTTATGTTGTAAAACAAAATACAACATAATAAAATCACCGTATAAAACGGCCAACAGTATGACTGCCAAACCACAAGTAGAAAGAGTAAAGTGAAAACAAGGAAAGGAATGTGGTCTTGTTGGACTGTGCCACTCCACTATCTGGCTGTTGCCAAAATAATCACAGGCCCCTTTCTTCCTCAAGTGTGTCAGGAGAGCTAAAACTCCTCATCCCGGTAGGAACACAGCCCCTATCTCTCCCACCGCTGTTTTGTTGGTAATGTTGCTGGTTTCCTGACCTGGACGACAGTATGACGAGGTCAGCCGGGAGGTGATCCCCATTTGCAGCTCTGACTACTTCCCCAACAGCCACCTGATATTACCAACCACACACCAGCAGGGGGCGAGAGAGAGGAGGTGTGGCAGTAGTTCGCACAGGGGGCAGGAGAGGAGAGGATGAGAGGGGGGTAAAAAAAAGGAGGGATGGAGATTTGGAAAAAAAATAGACAAACAGCAAACACATAAGAGGAGAGAGACAATTGTTTCAGTTTTAGGGAGATGAGAAGAGCACAATGATCAGTCCTGTGTGATCAGAGGTATGGTTGGTCATCTGTTCTCCTTTTCACAAAACCATTTGGATAAACACATCACAGTGAAATTGCTGGTTGTGCTTGAAAGCTGTGCCCGCTGAGGAATTTCTTTTTAATACAATCCAGCCTTCCCAGTCGGCATTTTGGGGGAAACTGGCTAAAATATGCACTGAAGCCAGAGTAAAAACATCTTTAAAAGGTGTGTAGAGAACCACTCTTGGCTGACTATTAACAGTGGGTCCAAATGGTTTTTGAAAAGGTGAAGGAGGTCGGTAGGTTTATGCCGATATGATTGGTCAACTAATTCAAATTCACATTACCACCAACCCACCTAAGGAAGTGATGGCTGCAGAGCATTATATCAAATTCAAATTTAAAGTCATGTTTTGGCAACAGTATTATGATAGAGTTTCAAAATTAAGATATTTTAAACCACTTTTACTATACAGTACTGGGTTGATGCAATATATAACCACCACTTCTTTAGGGAGAGCTGAGAGCAAGAAAAGCAGAAAGAGGGAGAAGTTCCCCACAGCCTGGCAGCAGGGTGGACTCCAATACCTGGATGATAAAATGACAGCATCCGCAGGAACGAAATCACTGCCATTTACTCTAATAATATCGCCCCCCTCAACCTGTGAAAATAAACTGGTTACTGCTGTGGGTTGCCTATAAAACAGCATAAAAGAAAACACGAGCTGAACATTAGAGGAAAAATCCACAGCTGGGAGGGAAAAAGGTGAGTGCATTGAAGTGCCGAAACAGGGTACAATACTGGTGAGTAGACACACTGACAAAACAGCTGGAGTCTTCTTTCCATTACAGCTGAACTTTGCAAAGCAGGTACAAGCACAGATTCAATCATTCAGTGACTTCAGCAAAAAAGGAAAACTGTATTTGAAATAAGCTATGCGATACTCAAACGTTGTATTTCTACAAAAATATATTACAGCTACACAAAATGCATAATACATAAAACAATTTTGCTTCCAAGAGCATTAAGACCGACACCGTTACTAATAATTATGATCTACATGTTTGGCAAAAAAAAGCAAAACACAAGTTAATCACTTTGGCCTCATTCAAGCTTTCCAGTAAGAATAACTAAAGAAATTTGGAGACCAAACTGAAATTTGGGACAGAGGCCGCTTTTACAATATGCATGATGAAGATGCAAAAAGCATTAATTATTTAAAGCTCAGCTTTTTAAAGAATCTTTTATGTGTATAAAGGGAAGAGACTTTCTCATATCAGCAAGCAGCACAGTGATTTCCTTCCTGCTGTGATGATTTCAGTGCATGACTCGAATGTTTTCTTCCGTACAGTAACAGTATATTTTGATTATCAGAGTAGACACAGATGATGGAATCATACAAAAAAGCCTACAGCCCATTCTTTAGTACCTACTATGTAATACTCACATTATTTTAGCTGTTTTGTGTCCAAGTATGTGATGTAACTTGGTTTTCTCTGCAATAACTAATGCATAACTGTACATCTAACTGCAGGAGTATTTGTTTTCTCATCTTAACACATTAAATATCCATTGTTGTACAGTTATTAGCCTGGGCGTTGAAGTGGCAACATGTTTACAGATGCTAAATATGCTGCTGTTAATTTAGTTCTGAAGAACAAATCCACATTTCCTTCAAGTAACAGATCGATCTGTATAGTCTGTCTCATAAATACAACAGCAGAAACAAAGATTGAGCTTATACCGCACTGCTACATGCTGAATATTTCTTCTAATGGAAGGAGCAGTATTATTAATCAAGCGTTCTGCACTGCATGATGCTTCTTTCTCCACATCTTCTGCTTTTAGCCAAACTGTTCCAGCCACAGTAACAGAAAAAGTTTCATTATGAAGGAAGAGAGGACGCGGCCGTTTGTCCTCCAGCATGGCCTTCTAATGACCGTCCACATGGATTACTGGATTAATTAGTTTAGGCTGGATACTAGAGGGGTCAGAGTGTGTATTATGTGTGCATAGACTCTATCTCTGTGTGTTGTGTGCCTGAGGTTTCTACAAGTGACGACAGCTCAATAGGTACTGAAAGAATGAATGATATGCTTGCTGCTCCAGATGAACAAAATGCAAACTGGTTAAAATGACCATTGGTGGCACATTGTGGGTACATACCTTCTCCCAGTGCACAATCTCCCAGGCACCATTCCTCAGTACTGTGGTGGGTAATGACAGTGATGGGGGAAGTTACAGTAAAAGAGAAAGAGGAAGCAATGAAGGAAAAAAAGATGAAGAGACAGAACAGTGGTTAGAAAGTCTCAGCTGCTTGTTGACGATGCAAATACTTCCACACTACACTAAACACAACAGTAGATTTTCTGCAACACGAAGAATGAAGGAGGAAGTGTTTTCAGTACCTTGACATTCCTTTTTGTTGACAACATTGTCAGCGTTGTGACGTTTCTGTAAGGAAAACAGACCAATATTCACATCACACAAACTATGAACTGAAATCCAATATTGAAGAAGCAACAAGCCAAAACAAGTCAGAACACATGAGGGAGAATGCTGCAGGTCTAAACCCTGGAAGTACACTATTCCACAAACAAGAAAGGAAAGAAACATATCAAATATAAACTAACTGTCCTAGATTACAAAAGCCTCCGCTTCTCTGATTTTATAGGCTGAAGAAGCTGACACAGTATATCATCATTTACTACAGCAGCAGAGAGGGACATGGACCCACCCAAGTCTGCAGTTACAAGCTGAGGAAAGACTAGACTTGCATCGACTGCGGAGGGATATTCTCACACGGACTACACAACTGTGTGAAGCAGAGTTTTGTATAAGGTTGGGTATCATTTGTATTTTAATGCCTCCGATTCTGAATTTATATGAATTCCAGTTCTTAAGTCAGATTTCCTGATTCTTTGAGGTTCAGGTGGTTTGAGTTACCACAACAGCAAAATCTTGTTTTATAATAAAAAAAAAAAAAAATAGTAACAATGATCTACTGATATGAAGTAATGTATTATAATATTTTCTGCACTGAGTATTTTTACTTTAAATAGCATAGTAAATTCTCCTGATTAAACTTGCATAGTTTTACTCTAAGTACTACTTTCAGTGCAGATCTTTTACTGATTAGTATTAGTACTTTAAATAAGTCAAGAGTCAGAGTACTTCCTCCACCACCCATCTCTGACTATCACAGTAAACACACTGAATAATTACAAGAATTGATGCATTCATAATATACATTTATAACATACATATTTATCTCACAAGTGAGGTTAGTACAGCCATGGCAAACATGTACATTTTTTAAGGAATGTGGTGACGTAAACAAGCAGGTTTGTTGTATGAAGCGAGTATCTCCTGGTGTGTGAGAGAAGAACCGGCATGTTGCTGCAGTCACAGTGAAGTGTTATAGAGGCTATGAGGTGTGGAGTACTGAAGGAGCAGCAAAGTTACTATGGTCAGCTGGAAAGTGCCTCGTGTATTGTGTTTATTGTCACAGTAGAGTCCCTGTTCATATAATGGTATTATGGCAAATGCTTATCATGGACAAATGTTATGAGCAGAAACAACCAGATTTGTGCTGTTTATCAGCCAATTAAACCCCTTTGCAGTATTTTACGCTGAACATTTTATTAAAATGACAAAACACAATATGGGACTCAAGTTTTCTAGTTCTGAAAGAAAAAGAACACAAAATTAAAACTGTTAGATTCTTTTTCTGAAATTTCTTATATCATCATCATCATTAGTTGCAGCCTTACAGTAGCTCACATAGTATCTACCACCAAACTATACCAACTATAATACATATAGTGCGACCACATCAAAGCACAAATCATCAGCATTGCCTCCCTCAAGTCCCTGTTGTTGGCTGAACAGTCATGCAATCAGCTGTGATTTCAACAGCTGATTCCAAGGGACAGCTTGTCAGCTAGCATCACGCTGAGTGATAATGTGTTGCAGCATCCATCTCATATAAATGATAAGTGTTTTGTTTTTGTTTGTTTTAAATAGCTACATGTGTTCTACTTGATAAGCAAAGAGAGGACATATCCATTGACATTGTTGCTAAGAAGAGAAGATCCAATCTGAAATTATAATTTAGTTTAATACAAAAAGAATTTTGTTTTTTTGGCATTCTGTGCTGTTCTTTGATTCTTCGAGTTTTCACTGAGAAAACAGATTCTAAAGATGAAGTGGCTTCTATCACAAAGATTTGATAGGTTTCCTCTCTCGAGAACAGAATTTCTTATAGTCTCAAAATCGTGTTTAATATTACAGCTGCTATCAGCACAGCATCAAAATCAACATGACTAAGTTCCTCTGAGTGTCAGTAACTTCAAACTATCAAACAAATGAATCTGCTCAATAGGTTTTTTCTTCCACCTTTCTCTTATTTTACGTTCCAGTGTATCCGTTTCCGATGCATTCGGTCTGTTCCTTACTGCCATCCACTCGCCACCCTTCCATTTCAGGCTCCAGTTGAACCAAATTTGATTTAATATTCCTGCAACATGCTGTAGTGTCTAATGAATAGGCTGGCTGTGTCACATGGCTTCAGTCTCTCACCAGCTGCACTATGCCCAGAAAAAGTTTGCTAGTAGAGACCTTTACAAAGCTCATTCATCATCCCCTGTGCAAGAGCTGTCAGCTAATTTCATTCACCCACACTATTAGGTCTGGCTGTGAAGACCTTCCTCTATTCAGAGAAGTAGGAGGAGCTGAACTGTATTTGTATCGGTTACGCCACAACTTTTCCTGCCTTTCACTCCTCTCAAATTCGCTGTCCCTGCCTCTTTGGCTCCCTCCGTCCCGATGGATGTGGAGAAAAGGAGATGTTCTGTATTTAGATGTGTGTAATCACAGCGCAGTAGAAGGCGAGTGGTGTGCAGAGGTTATGCGTAAATACTGCAGTATCAGGCCTCTGTAGACTACAGCCACGGAAGGGAAATATAAAAGCAGGGGAAGATAAAAGCAGCATCGGCAATGTTACCTTGATTAACCTGCTTATCCTGCATAGCTTGAACATAAACCTAATGAAAATGTAAGAAGTAGTAAAGGTCATTTTACCATAAAAGGGCTGCAACAAGATTTGTTTTGTTCTTTCAACTGCTGTTTTCTTTTCAATTCGATTATAAGATTAAGAAACTGCCACTGAGTAAAAGTGCACCGCATATTATTGTAAGATACACCATAGCTATAATTAACATCATTACATTTTAGTTTAGGGAATACGTTTAGCTCAAAGATAGCTGAAGTACTCTGAACAAGCAGCCCGGGTCTCATGTAGCAGAGACATCCAGCAACAAGGTAATGTACGTGCTGTGCAGTGCGTGTCCATGGTGCATGAATCATGAAGCTAGGGGTCGATGTTGCCCTGTCAGGTCAACTTGTGAGGGACAGCACAGTACAGGGAACAGACGTGTGTGCAGGTGACCTTCAGCAAGAAAGACGGAGTCATCACCACTCTGTTCCCATGTTTTTCACAACAGGCCAGGAGAAAAAGTGCTGCGCTGGTCCCTTCAGCACGAGACAGAAGCTAATAGTATAGAGTAACTGTCCACTGGGACCTGCATAGAGGATCGCATTGCAGGGTCACTGCAATACAGTAGAATGCAACATTCTCTCGCTTAGTTCAGACAGACTTAAGCGGAGTCTTGTGAACACCACAACACATGCATTTTGAATTTAATTTCAGCCTAATAAATTTCACTGCCTTTTTTCATGCATCTGGTCAGACTTGCTCGAGGGAAGACAGTTGTTTTGTTAGTACTAACTGTCTTTCTATATGAGCATTCAGTATCTAGGTTAATTGACTGAATGAGTGCACCGGGTGCAGTAGGCACAGCTGCGACCTCTGAGTGTGAGTGTATGCATGTCTATGTCTGATGGAGTGTCTATATGTTGGGGAGGATCCTGCTGTGGTCACATAACCATCACTGCCTCCTCTTTGCTTCACAGGGAACAGTTCAGCACTCAGAGGACACACTGTACAGCAAGAGAGAAAACAAAAGCCCTGCCATACTCTGTACAGGAGCACCATCTATTCCAGTTAAGGTATGTCGCTTCAGATGAAGATTACTGGCCTATTCTACTGGAAAATACTTTTTTGAAGAATTTGATTCCACTTTATGTACTCCATTTACTCTGACTTAATGGTACGTTTAGATTAAAAATGAACTATCTTCACAATTTCAACACACATGGTCACATTGTCTGCAGTCACTGAGGATCATAATAGTAATAGCTGTAAAGTGAAGGTTGCTGTAAACTAGATGCAAAGTGGGCCTTCAAAAGTATGTTGATTGCCTTTTGATAGTTGCTGACTGCCTAATGTTTTTTTAATCAGGGTCTTGCTGATGGGCATGTATTAATGCCTGCAGTAATGGTGTTTTTTCTAGGTCAGCCAGTGGCTCTCAGGTACTTCTAACACAGAATCATATGACACACACTTTTGTACAATTTGTGACAAAGCAGGGTTCTGGACTAACCTTTGTACTGGAAGAAGTGTTCACACACTCAAAAAAAAAAGCTGCACTTTCAATCATCATTTTGGGTGCAGTTTAGAGTCCTTAAAGCCATAAAATCTGAAAATACTTTAGAGTAATAAAAGTCCTTTTCACACTTAACGTATCTGGTCCACATTTTCCATTTTTTTAGTTTGCAGGTGGTAAAAACATCCCTCAGGCCCTGATCAACCAACCTTAGTCCAACAAAAAGAGGTGGTTTTGGTCCGGACCAAAATGAACCATGGTTTGGTGAAATTTTGGAGAGACTACTGGACTAGTTAGATTAAATACGGTTTGTTTTTTTTAACTGAAATATGGTCGTACAATACCATATAAAGACAACTGGAAGAACTTCCATGTATTTTCAGGGCAGATAAAAGAGAGTGTATGAGAGGATGGAATGCCACCTGAAGATAAAAAAAATGCAGCTGTAGTACAAACGTGTGCAATGCCATCAGAAAAAGTGATGAGAACAGATTTCCTTATATATAATGTGTAGTATTCCAAGTACTTTTCTAAAAATCGATCGTCTATAAAACTACCCAGATCAAACATTGCTAGTATGCATTGTAACAAAAACCTTGGTTTGAACCCTGAGATGTAACAATTCCCATGAATCGAACATGTTAAAACAAGTCATAAACTTTTCACAAAAAAAATAAAAGCATCAAATAATATATGAGGTTTGTCTTACCAGATCCTCAATGATCTCCTTAACAGCAGCCACCACCAGGATGAAGAGCAGCGGCACCAGTGTGGTCCAGCGACCAGTGGGAGACACATCAGGAATTTGCTAAAACAGTCACGTGTTCAGTTCAGTAAAATCTGGGCAATTTCATTTCTGGAAATAAGGTTTGGGTGCTTTAACAGCCAAAAATAAAAGACAGTATTCCCCAACAAGGTTGTGCCACAGTTCATTCATGTTGCCCAATACATTCGCTAGCACTCCTCAAAAGGATGACAGAGGCCAATGGAGAAATGTTGCGCTACACATCGTTTTTTTTTAGTCATGTTTTCTTCAGCTCATTTGCGAGCTTGACTTAGCTTTACAATAAGAATAACAAATAGGCAAACATTTGCTGGTGTCAAACAGTATCAAAGGCCTGGTTCCAGACCTATGAATTATCATCATTTCAAATTTGTGAACAACATTCAACTCAAAATAAATGCTAAGTCTGAGGTACAACCAGCACAAATAACTGTCTTAGTATGATTAGAATGCTCTCATTACCACTGAATGTTTAATTATTTGGCTACTTTAGGCTTTTTAAAATTAAAAGTCAAATGCCAGCATAATTAAAGCCGAGCAGGGCCACAGGAGAGTCACTGCTATACTGCTCAAAGGAAACTTGAATGAAATAGATCTCTCATCTTTCTCATCTGCATAGATGTATTATTCAAGGTCGCAACATCGACAGGGCAGGTAATGAAGATTCACACTGGCTGCTTTTCAAAGCAGCTACTTCAAGGTCACTGGATAAAGCCCTTTCCCATCCTCAGAGCTCTCGTTAACATGGGATAGCTTGTCAGCATGAATGCAGGTAAAGACAGAAACAGAGTGTTACAGAGCCTTCCTTTTCTCCATTACCTAATCTTTCCTGATAAGCTTTGAATGCTTGAGATATGGATTTAAACTTCTTTGAATCGTGTAGTAATAATTGGCCATTGAGGCTTTAAGTGTTCTTAAAAGGGATTAATATTGACCTATACAAGTAAACCACTCCAAAACACCCTAAGGCTGGAAAGCCTTTGTTCTGCTAAATCAAAGCAGTGCCAGTAATGATGAGAAATGTGGCCGTTGTTGGGCTGAAATCAAAACATAATCAGATGAACACTGAAACTTAACACCCAGCAGAAGGTTATTTCTTTAATAAATTCAATGCAAAACACTTTCACGTCACCCCTGCTATCCTCTCTGTGGTTCTAAGTCATTAGAATATTTGTGTGTGTTGAAGTACAATGCAGTTTCTGTACTGCAGTGTAGTGGTACCAAATAACAGTAATCCATGGCACTGCAAAGTATATCTCATGCATTTCCAAGGCATGCAATATCCAGTTTTAGTGTGTTCAGCCTCTGCAAAGGCAGTTTTCTATTCAAAGTAGGCACGCGCAGTATTACATGTATTATTCATTATCAGGATATATATAGTATTGTGTCTGAATGTGTTTGTGTGAGTGAGTCTATGTGCATATGAAATTACAGACATGACCGAGGAATAGAGATGTCTAGGTCACATCAATAGAGAAAAACGTTCAATGTGAGTAGAGCAGTGATTTAACTTTAATTTTGTAGTTAGTCGGTTAGCTTCGTATTTTAATGTGTCACACAAGCACAGAAATGACAAAACACTGCATCTTACCTGCAAGAGTGCAATGAAGAGAAAGAAGGCGTTGGCTGCCCTCCTGAACTGTGAGTAGAGGAATCGAGGAAGGAAGGTGAGGACATTATATTTGGCCGTGCTGAAGACCGCATCAAAGGTGGAGCAAGAGAGTGAGGAGACAAGGGAGAAAAAACAACATGTTAGCTATCAAAATCTGGTGATAAGAACACAGACATAAAGGATTCCAAAATGACATCAGATTGAAAGACTCCTGTAAATAAACACATGTTGAGGCATCATACTGAGATAACTCTGGTCATATAAATCCATTCTCAATTACCACCTCTTTGGCACTCGGTCCACCCATTTCAAGAGATGCTTTGTGCTGTAGGGCATCTGTGTGAGAGGCTGATGAACAGCAGAGACCAGTGGACTCATAAAAAATAATTAGGAGGACGAAGGGAGCCAGCAGAGGGGGCGTAAAGACCTCCTGGCAGATGTGAGCTATGTTGCTACGGGGTTGGTGGCGATGGTGGTGAATTGAGGTTGGTGGAGCTCTCAACAACCCCACAGTCAGACCTCCAGCAGTCTGATTTACAGCTGCGTTAAAGGGCCAGTCAGAACAGCCACTTTGTGAGAAGATATACACCATGATGTCTGCCAAGCTGCTGGCAATGACTTGCTTACTCACACGCACACAAAAGACGTCAAACATATACAAGCAGATTATCAGAGAATATGGCTTCTAACTCGTCTAAAGGCAACCAAGCATATGGAGTTCAACATCAGCCATAACCCTGCTTTACTTCTGTATATACAGACAGACCAATATGCCACAGCATAGTTTTTCTACTCACTTCAGCTGACCTAATCTTAATTTAGGCGCCAGAGTTTTTTCAATAAAATATTCTGTTTTGATATTTTTTCAAAAGGTTGTAACTTGAAAATGGTTAGAGATAAAGGCAAACTGTAAATGAGAAAAATCATCAGTATGACCCAGAGTTTATGATGGGAGTAAATTCACTCATCTAATAGGCATATTATGACGTCACCAGGCGGCAGACATATAGACCCTTTAATGACCCACGTCACGAATGACATCACAGCTTTAGTTGGAGGCAAAAGAGGAAGCCCGCGGCCGGACAGAAAGGCGAAAGACTGAGGGACTAGGCTCTATCAACTTTTCTAAAATGTCGTCCTGCTGTGTTTTTGGATGCCAGAATAGGAGGAATGACATTGGCGAACGCAAATTAAAGTTTTATAGGATTCCACCGAACACTCGTGCTCAGAGGGAACGAAGACAGTTGTGGTTAAATGCACTGAGGCGAAAATACTGGACAGAGACGATCAGCTGCAGTCAATTCCAGCCATTTTCAGTACAAAAAAATCGCTAATATTCTATTTGTAAATAAAAAATATTCAATTCAATTCAATTCAGCTTTATTCTAGACACTGGGTCCAAATACACACACCATAAGAACAAGGACACAACAAGACACAGAAAAAATACAATCAAAAACAATAACCCGTTAAATATGACGAGAAATACAGGGAATATTGGACGCGCATCGCAAGGTGCATTTCCTTGAAAACGACCGATTCGTGGATTATATACCGACTTCAAGACATGTTTTGGACAAAATAGTTTACGGGCTTGTGTTGTCTGGATGACCAAGGTTAGCTTATGGCCGTTTTTGTGGAATATTTTCATCTGTGTGTAATAATGAACCCGGAAATGTGAGTCGCGCTGTGTACGTTGAAGCCGTGTACAGAGAAAGGATGGATGGATATTCGTTGTTTGTCGGATAAATGTGTTTATATTACCCGCTGTGGTAATCACATCTGAAAGTGGTTTATACCGGCGGATTCATGAGAATCTAAGCTTTCCATAGGCGTATAGTGTTTATATAATCGCGATTGCAGCCTTCGGGCATTCTTTAAATTCCTATGCAAATTAGTAAGTGTACCGCCGGCGGTACACTTAAGTTTAACGGGTTAAAAATGCTCGAGTTTGCAGCGCAAACTAAAAACTCCCAGTCCTGCTTGACTTCTCGCTCCGCTTTTTCCTCCAGCATAAGCCCCGCCCACAAAAACGTCACAATGTTTGTAAACAAATAAAGGGTTACATAACTTTATTGATGTATATCGATCAAGATGGCATTGTTTGGCTCAGAATTTGTCAGATCCCTGTCTCAACAATACCCAACAGGCTTATCAAAATGTCTGATCCACTTGTGAAACTCTTCCACATCTGTCAAGCAAACCCTGCCATCATCATCGTCATTTACGACGGGGCCGTGAACGCCACTGCAGCCTCCATCGTTATTATCAGTACATTTTCTCCGTCTCGTCTGCTGCTATTTCCGCGTTTTTTTTCAACCCCCACTATCCCCCTCATCATTAGCGGTGTTTTGACCACTTCAGCTACACCCACCACATCCCCTCCTGCCACCCCGGACCCGGTGAAGCAAAGCATCGGCTCCAGCATGTGCTGCTTGTGGACTGTCATCACGCACCGACCCGCTGCCGTTACGCACAGACGCAGCGGCACTTTGTCTCACTGAACTACTTCATCAGAGGGTGAATATTCCTCTTCAGAATCTGAGTAAACCATTACTTGACAAAGTACTTTGTCAGCGTTGACCAGACCTCTCAGTATGGTGAGTTTTCTCACTCTAAAATGCGCCATCTTGCGCTCTGATACACTCCAACGACGAGTCTCGTCTCCTCGGTTTTCAAACTCTGTAAACTCCAAAACTTTGAATGAAAACACGCCCATAAATGATGCTCAGCTTGAAGTTCCAGATGTCCGCCATCTCCTGGTGTAAAGTAGGAACTACATGAGGCACTATATTTGAAGCTATGGCTTGTTAACCTGGCAATAGCCAGATTAATAATTGTGTAGTACTTGATAGTACTCAATATCAATCCGGGACCGCTCCATGTAAATCCGTTCGGAGGAAAGAGGCACGGATTGGACAATGCAACAGTATGTCCCGCCTCTGACAGGTTTGTTTTTAGCCAATCGCGGCAAACTTTAATATGTCGTCATTAGGCATGGGCCGGTTACCGGTTTTAAGGTATACCACGGTATGAAAAAGTCAAGGTTTCAAAACCACTAAAATTTTCCGTCATACCGTTCCTGCGGTATGAGCGTTTTTTTTTTTTATGTGACGTCTCATCAGGGAGAAAGTAGAGGTCCCTCACGCTGTGTGAAGCTGCAGCCTAAAGCGCCCCTCCCCCCGCTCACCTGCGTTTGTTGTGAGTGACAAGCAGGCAGCTCTGCAGGCTGTGTGATGGCTGAAGGAGGCGAGCCCCCGGAACTTTTTCCGCCGTCCAAGCGGACTAAGTCGGCTGTTTGGGAATACTTCGGCTACCGTAAAAAGCCAGACGGCCACGGCTTGGAGGAAGAAGGTCGCCCGACGTGCAAAACGTGCTTGAGGACAGTGGCAGCCCGAGGAGGCAATACATCGAATATGATAGCGCATCTACGGGAGCACCACCCATCGCTGTATGCTAAATTAAAGGTGCTGTCTTGAAATGAACAAGCGTATTAGCGTCTGACATTAGTGAAATGAGCTTGTTACCGAGGCAGATATGGTAACTACCATATCTTATCTTTTCTTCATCTCTATCTTTTAGTAACTTTTTTTATATTTTAACTGAGGCAGATACGGTAACTAGCTTGCTAAGGATTTATCTTAGCATGCTAGTTACCATAACTGCCTTAGTTAAAAAAAAAAAAAAAGTTATCCACAACTTTTTTCTTTCATGAATCTTGATTGCTAAGATGGATAACAACAGCTAGTTTACTCTAACATTTTAGAGCTGCAATCATAATACCGTGAAACCGTGATATTTTTGCCTAAGGTTATCATACCGTCAGAATCTCATACCGGCCCATGCCTAGTCGTCATCGGGTTGCGTGCAGGTGCTATGGTGTGGCCAAAGTAAAACTGACTTAATAGCAGCATCTACACGATCGCAGTGTTTCCCCTCCTATATGACCGACGAGGCGGGCCGCCTAGCTGGTAGAGGCCACCGCCTCACTAGAATTTTGCCGAAATTGCCGCCTCACTGCTCCGCGCCCAAAAAAACAAAAACAAACGGAAAGCACCAAGCCACCGGAGCTGTCATTTTTAACTGTGCGGGTCCGCTGGCTGCTCTCCCCCAGTCTCCCCCGCTAGCTGGTCGGCTAACACCTGCCACCGCTCGTCTGCCCGGGACAAACCATGCACGCACGCACGCACGCACGCACTCCCCCCCCCGTTGGCCCTTGCCTACACCCCACCGCCTCACAGCCATTTCAACCCAGGGGAAACACTGCGATCGTTGTCCTCCATTGCCATGTTTGTTTTGATCTACTGGCGCTTGGTGTTGTCGTCACACCCGGATATCCCGCACATTATCCCTGCTGCGTGATTGGCCCGAACCAACTTGGTTCTGTACGAAAAGTGAAGGCGGAAGCGGAGCAAGATGGTTTCTTGAGAGATTTGTGAACTCACAAATATTGCGAGAAATCAACTTGCTGGCAAGGTTAATGGCTTGTTATGTTCAGCAATGTTGCTTGTCACAATATTGCGACTTTGGCGCTTAAAGAGCTAACTTCTTGGAGAGGCAAGAATGTAGCATCAATAAAAGATCTAATTAAAATCAAATTGCAATCTGTTCTTTCAGTAACTACAAGAGAAATAAAATGTAGCATTCTAACAGATGCTCTCAAATAAGAAACTATCCCAACAGAATCATAAGCCCAGACATGAAACCTTAGATAAGATCCTTTAGCACCAACCTGGCATAAGGGGTTCTATTACTTTTATTACGGCCTCTTTAAAAATTAACAAATTAGGCTCAAACAAACAAAAGACCAGCAACATATAAACTGGACACAGGCACGGCGGGTGTGTTGGTGAAGGGGAAAAAATAGCTTTATTTATGAATAATCCAACTAATCAGGGTAGAAATAATGGTGAAAGGAAAAGGGCTATAGCTGCTGGCCAAAAGAAACAAAACAGGGGTGGTGAACGTGGCAAACCCGGCAATGGGCCCTCAGACCAGTCACCATCCCTAACTAAACTGCCTAACCGAAAATAACTGCTAGGAAAGGAAAACAGCGAAAATAGAACTACCAGTAACTACAGCCAAACTAAAACAACAAAACCCAGCAATCTAAACATGCATGGGGGGGGAATGAATCAAATACCTGAAAAGGGAAGAACTCATTGTTCATCACGAAAGGAAAGTTTGCACAAACACAACAAAAAACCCTCACGTGTTTGTCCGGGGAAGACGTGTAGCTTTGTGGTGCTCATGCCTCTGCTCTGCCTGCCGCTCTCTCCTGCCTCCCTAAATACCCTCCTCCTCCTTAAGTGCTAACAGCACTCAGGTGTGCTGCAGTTCCACAGGTAAAGGGAGGAGGGAGGTCAGAGAGAGCAAAGAGAGAGGCAGCAGCCAGCCACACGTAACACTTTGTATTATGATATTCTACCAAAACATCAAGATGTATCGAACTGAGAGTGGTATAGAAAGAGGACTCTGTCACAGAAACTATGGCGGGAAATTCCGCTGGAAACAGTTGCTAACATTTGAATGTCGGACAATTTCAACTTTCGACAATAATGAATGTATCATGTGTGACATATCTTTCTGTCAGGAAAACACGTCTTATTCAAATCAAATTACCAAGATGAACTGCATGCACTAATCAGATCTCGTACAAAATAAGACAACTAAAAACATCAGCAGTCCTCAGCACAACTGAGAAGCCATTATTCCCTCAGCTGTGACCAGCAGTCATGAGACAAAAATTCCGAGGAGAGTAAAAAAATATATATATATGGAAAATAAGACATAATTTATCACTAAAATGAAAGCAACATGACTAAAAAAAACTGCATACAGAGGAGGAAGTTGTCAGTAAGTTGTTGAAAGATGCACGATACATTGTAAAATAACTTTCTTGAGTGTGGAAAAACAACAGACTGGCGACCTGTCCAGGGTGTCCCCTGCCTTCACCCGAGTCAGCTGGGATAGACTCCAGCACCCCCACAACCCTAGTGAGGATAAAGTGGTGTATAGAGAACAGATGGATGGATGGAGTGTGGAAAAACATCTAGCTTGTAGAAGTTGCAAACATGAACAGGCCTAATAAAATGGCCAATCTCTGACATGCGGAGCAATTTATTTCCACTATTGGTAATACACAGTGGACAGTTGGAAACACGCTGCATATGTTTATCCCATGTTTGTTAGATTGCATTATAACTTTGTGAATTCACTCTATTTTTGATCATGGTTGTTGCTGATTCCATAGACTTTATGGTGAAGTGGAAATGGAGGCCACAGTGAGCAAAAAAAAATGACACCAAAAAACTGCTTGGGATTCAGAAGGTAAAGTCAGTTTAAAGTTTTGCATAGGACCCATTATGTTAAATCCAGACTCTCCATTATTTTCCCGGGGTTGTCTCCACTCTGAGAAAAGCAAACAGGAAAGAGGAACACTCCCTCGCCAGCTTTGGATCTGTCCAAAACTGAAAATTTTCCAGTCACTTATACATGATCACTTGTCAAAAGCTTTTTAAACAAGCATTACTCAAGACTCCATATGTGCTACATTCAGCTAAATTTCTGCTCTGTCCTTTTAAAACAGTATGAGAAATTAGCCAGGTCTCTCTCTGTCCTTCTGGCCAGGCAAATTTTGCAGAATTAGAAGACAGAACTAGTCCTAGGTTACATATATGGGTCAAAGAGCTGCCAGGTGTACTTCACTCTGAAAGAAGAGGGAAACCTGAGATTTTGGTGACTAAAATGTGGCCTTAACACTTAATCACTCTTCTGTGAGACCCAAAGAGACTAAGTGCGTGTCTATTCTTTTCCTTTTTTCTCTGGTTTTCCACAAAATTTGAATGTTTCACTGACTGCATCTGAAATTCCATTGAATTTAAGTCTAACACGCAAGAAATGTTCAGCGACTCACATATATACAATGAACAAGGAGTTAAGCATACTTCCTTCTTCTCCGTGTTGAACAATCTAAAACAATGGTAGCAGTTTTTACTCCCATTAGGTTCTCCTTTTTCATCAGGAAGAATAACAGAATAATATTGGACAAGCATTTTTTTAGCTCTTGCGGTATGAGCACATATTAAACTTATAAAGAAGTGGAATAGCCTTGACTTGAGAAAAGAAAAGGGAAAAAAAAAAAGACAGCCACTGTCTTAATAGCAGCCTGGTACAGTGACGTTGTCTGGCACGAACTGAAAGCAAGTGAATAAGAGCAAGGCATTGTTCTGACAGCAGCAGAGTGTAATATCAGCCTCCCTGAAGAGGCTGACGAACCTCGTCGAACAAGCTGCAAGAAAGAACCAGCTTTGTTTCATGATACAAAGTCTAATCTTAAGGTTAATCACTTCAGTTTGTGTGAAACAAAATCATTTTAACAACTGAGTAACCTGTAAAAAAAATAAGATTAGCAGAGATTTACAGAGCAGTGTTAAAATACATTTAGATTCACATGAATGTAGAAAGCATTGTAGGGGTTTCCCAAAGGTCCTCTGTCATAAGATGAAAAGCCAACAGGCTGAGCGAGATCTGCCAGGAAAAACAGGGAAGTGGAATGACAATGCAATATGTGTCTTTGTGTGAATGATGGTTGAAAGGAAACAAAAGTGTGGGCTTGGACAAATGTGTACAACAAACTGTAGCGTACTGTTTATTGTTCTAACCTGCAGAATCTATTTCATTTCCGGCTTTTATTTAACTCGACGCTAGATGCAAATTTAACCCTTTCATTCTAGTAAGAGCAGATAATTGTACGTTAAGTACAGTCACATACATCATCCAGAGCCTTCATGGTTATAGAAAGTATGTGACCCAGCTGGGTATTAAACACCTAAGTGCTAATGCATAGCTACCACCACAGTCTATTCCCTTGAGATATAAAGAGAGCGCAGCTGCGAAGTTCTGATGCAGGTGATCCTGAAAGCCGTGGCGTCGTTTCTTTTGTCTTTCAAAGCGTTTGTCATCCTGTCTCTGAGACCATCCTTCTCTTTCTACTCATCATGTTGTTTTCTTCACTCCACCATTTTTTAAACAATCTCATGTAAGGCACACCATGTCTAATCTCTAGTTACTCATGCCCATGATCACAGATCTTACATTTTACTTCTCGGCAGTGTGCTGATGATCAAGATGATAAGAGATGATCACTTCCTCTCCTCACTTACACAGATCTGAAATCAAATTATAGCTATGAACCAGAGACCAGAGGACATCACCATAGTAAAATCATTAACACTGTGGTACGTCATTGTGAATGCCTATTTTGGTGTGTATTCCACTGCTTTTTCGTTGGACTGTCTTCATCTTTCAGCCACACCATTAATTGACACATCACATCTTTTCCAAACAAAACACCAGAGTGGAACATAAGCACCAGCCTCTAGTCTGATTCTGATAAAATATTAATGCAGTGGGTAAATTTCAGACACAAAATAAGGATTTTGTCAGTAGCTGGGTTAATTGTATTTAGAAGTCTATTTTTGATCATATAAAGAATGAAAAAAATACTGCATATTTCTTTAAAAGGCATTTTTGTATTTCTTCAGACAGGCAGACAGACAGGTTTTGTTTTAACCGTAAGCATAACCTAAGATTTGATCATTTAGCATTGAGTGAAGCATTACAGTCAAACCCGATGCCCTGGACTGTGTGTCTGACTTCATTTCCTGTCAATAAACTTGTCTAACATCATTGATCTGGGCAGGTGTTTGTGCGTCATTGCTCATGGGATGCTTTCATAAATATGATGTGGATTTGGAGGCATCAGAGAGCACAAATGCATTGAGATCACCAGCCTCCCTCATCATTACTGCATTAAGGCAGACTATCCCCTCTGTTTGGCAGCACGCAGTGAATACTTTAATGCTTTCCTGATTGCAGACCTTTGCGAAGCAGATATTTCTTTCATGCGACAAAAACCTGATTTTAGAGGCTGTAGCCATAGGAAATGCATCTCTCTGTGTTTTTTGCCCTAATAATAACAAATTAGATATACAAGAAACACACAAATTAGCCTAACATGTTTATAATTTCAAATTGCTTTGTTGTTGGTGAACTTTTTTAGTGAGGAAAGTCTTTCCCTCCCTCCCCTGAAAAAGCCAAGCAGTGTATTTGTGAATCTCCCTGCTGAAGACAAGCATTATTTTTTAGCTATGAGAGCAATAATCACATCAACAGTCAATCATCACTAATCAGTCAATTCACACCAGTCAGAAGCTTTGTATGAATCACACTGTTATTTATATTATATTTACCAGTTAAATGCATCATAATATATACATTATTTCTACAGGATGCTTGTATATTCAGACAGGCGGTTAGGTAATGTCTGCTGCAGCATAAAGAAGGACGATGTAGGTCTTTTCTTGTCCATCTAATTTCATCTGTAAACACAACCGCACACATAGCTTGGATAAAGACGAAAAACTGGTTTGACCAGTAACCTCCATAGATGAATGGCCTTATGTTACATATCCAGCTCATATGTGTACCTTTAAATACACAAACAAGCAGTAGTCCAACTGACGTAGAGGGTATCACATTGCATAGATTAGTATTTAATTAGATAATAATGCCTTTTAATAACAAGCATGAATATGACATAAAAATCCAGCCAATATATTGAGTAATATATAGAAATACCAGGCAATAAAAAAATCATTGTGTGGTTGGGTGAGGAAGTCAAGTTAAGATGCACTGCACAAGACAGTTACAGCCATTTCTCTGTGCATGTGTTGTTATGCGTTTGCCTCTGTGTGTCTACGTCTATTTATGTTTTAATTATTCCTTGGTTTCCACACAAAACATCAATATTTCATGGATATTCAACAGTAAAACAGTTTGTACAGCCACTCCTGTTTGCCACAGGATAAGCTGTCAACATCTCAGTGATTAAGCACCTTTACATTAGAACCAGATCTGCCATCAACCAGAGCAGCTGAACAAACAGTCCACAGCAACACTTACATAAAACCACGGTGCCCGCCTGTGATGGGGTAGGAGTACTATGTGTACATCTTTATGATGGTGAACAGGGAGGGATGCTACTGTGGGAGGAGATCAAGCGAACGCAAGACAAGTGTGAGTGTTTTCTGTCTGCTTGTAAGATTAGATTCATCATTTATCACAGGTCCTGCTTCTGTAAGTGTCTCTACAGGTCACTTTGAGACGGCAACCAGTCCTGATGAACAAATGAGATGTTTAGAGCAGCCCACAGCCTGTGTCTTCACGGCCTGAAGCGAGTGTTTGGCCACATTTGGAATTGAAAATTTACAAAGACAAAGAAGAACTCAACAAAAGCCAAGGTAGCTGCAAGCTGTGTATTTTACTGCTGGCACAATGCAGTGTTCATTTCATTAATCATATGACAGAAAACAAAATGGAAATGTTGTAGTCAGATCAAAAGTTGGTACATCTAAAACTACAAAAACACTCAGAGCGCAGACCTCCGCCAAGGATAGAGAGGAAAACAGGAAAGCCATGCAGTAAAGGACCATGAGTTGGAATTGAAGGTCTGAGCCTTGATTTAACAGCTTCTCTCTCACATGAGGTGAGTTAGTGGCAAATACGATCCTATCACGCACCATCTCGTCACTATTAGCATAGCCGCATTGCTTCACAAGTAGCTTTAGCTCAGTAACGAAATGCTCAAAAGACATCCCTTCGCCTTGCAGTTTGTCATTGAACTTGTACCTTGCAAAAAATCGTGTTAGTTTTAGGCATGAGGTACTCTTCAAAGCGTCCGTAATAAGTGTCTAGCTTATTAGCTTCATCTGCGGTCAATATCCAAGTGTTAAAAATATCGCGGCGTCTTTCTCCTTTCCCTTTAGCGGTCCAGAAAACATGAGCTTTACGTGCTGCACGAATCTCCGCCATGCGTCGGGAAGGTTTGCCAAATCCCAATCCATCTGCGGTGTAGGCACTCCCGATGGATCAATCATTAACTCCTTTCTTTAGAAGCGAACGATCCGATGAGTCTCTGACACCATGTAATGTTGTGGTTTGCATGAAATAAGACGACTTATTGAAGATTCTATCGGAGCTTGCTGCTCTGCCGCTCACATTGACCTTCATTATAACTGAGGTAAACAACACATCCCAGCATGCATTGCTACTCCCACTTGAACTCTTGTGAGTGATAAGGGACAAAAACTAGTACGCATTGGGAATACAACACATACTAAAAAAACATACTAAAAAAACAGAATCCAGGATCGTTTCCGGATTGCCACCAAAATTAAATCAGCTCATCCTCTTACCATAGTCTACATCCCCTCAAAATTTTATCTGAATCTGCCCAGGCGTTTTTGAGTTATCTTGCTAACAGACGGACACACAAACGCCGGGTGTCACATAACCTCCTTGGCGGAGGTAACCAGTTGGAAAAGCTTACTGTGTGTTGTAAACCTGTGTCGCAAACATTCAAACTTCTCCATGTAGTACACTAACCGATATCTAATTAAATCTGGAAAGTTTAACACAGCATCAGTATTAAACCGATCACACGCCAAGTGATTCTGTGTGATTTAGCTGGGAGGTGGACATCAATAGCAATACATGTTCTCACAATATTCACACCAGTCTGGAATACTGAGAAATGTAAAACGATGATCTGTTATTCATAATCGCCGTATTTTACCCATAATGTTTGTGGTGTTTGCAGAATAAGATTCAGCTGAACAAACTAATGTGATTTTTTTCCCTTTATTTTTCAGTGTGGGCAGTCTTCCATTGAATGACTGCCTCCAGCAAGGTCACAAAAATCTAATATACTTTTAAACAGTAGGCAGAGGTGTTCTCTGATAGCAAAGACCATACTAATTAAACTTTTCTGATGCAATACACTGCAATTTCAACACAAAGCACCTAGTACTCCAAATAGAATAAGCAGTCCTGAATGTAAATCCTCAGGACTGTTGGTAACTTTTCAAACGTGACGTTTTGGCAATTGTACCCAACAATTATCGCAATGCTTCGGCAAGTTTACGCAGATTTTTAATGCCATTTAAGGCCTTACTTTTCGCAAAATCAATTTAATGACTATTAATGCTTTTTAATGTCCTGCAGAAATCCTGTGTAAAGTAAGATAAAGAAAACAAACTAAGGTAGAATCAGCATCCATTGTCTTATGGTTGAGTAATTCAAAGGAAACATATCTTGCAACTTTCTTGCTTGCGTCCATTATTTGTCATGTCAATGCATGAAGCTGACCTAACAAATGGAATTACCCTACACACACTTGTAGTCATGGGCTTTTTCCCATTTACTATTCCTGTTCAGTTTATAGCAGTGCCTGTGTAAGCACATACATATCTCAAGCTGCTCATGCAGCAGGAATGCTAACAGTAATATTCCTTGACAGAGGACAACCTGACCCAACAAACTTGACCTTTAATGCTAAAAGCACTGCACTCCTCCAAGAGGAGCAACAGGATAAAGAGGAATATCTGCTCTAATGCAGCGCTGATGATACAAATCTTGCAGGTATTTATCAAATATCATGTGGCTAGCGGTGCTGTTATGGATGCTCATGTGGAGCAGCTCTCTCTAGTGCACAACAGAAGTGGCTCTGTTCACCGTTTTCACTGTGGTGGATGTAATTAAAGCAGGCTGCAAGCAAAATTTTAACAAAGAATATTTTTAAATCAGTCTGCCTTTTTCTAGTATGGCTACAAAGAAGGAAGTAAATTAGAGTTCACAAAGTATTTAATAATTTTTCACTTCAAGGCATTTGTTGGACCATAATCTTTGCGAGATATGTCCAAAAGGCCTTTAAAGTGTGTTAAAAATTTTCAAGATTTTTTGCTACTGGGAAACTCTCCCACCAGGCTGACATTTTAGTGGCCGCTCAACAGTCAGAGCATGACTTCATTCAACTGTTCTGCTTCCAGCTCCGAAGGTTAATGTCGGGTTAAAGGCATGTTTTGCTGCAGGTGACCATGAAAACCACTGATGGCCTCTGGGTTGACAATACCAGGTCGAAAATAACCGCATCTTCCCTTCAACAGCAAAATATTCAACAAAAACACTTGGCGAAAATTTAAAGCAGCTGACGTAATATTTGTTTTTAGTGGCGCAGGAAAACCATGATCCCCTTAAATAATTGCACTGGAAATGCTGGATATTAAGTATCAGAGGTCAACCTTGTGCAGCTGGTATGAAGCCTTCTTATTTTTAATGGTCAACAAAAACAGGAGCAAATACTGATCCGCTGAACATTAAAATCCTACAGTCCACGTTGTCTTCATCTAAAGTCTCACAGAGGAGATATATTATTTGCTGCTTATGTTGCATTCTGAGTTCAGTGATAAACAATACTGTGGTTGTCCGTTGTTTTGGTATTTCTTTCTTAGGCGCCACTGTAGCTGCATTGAGAACAGATGACATTTTGTTTCCCAGAGACAGAGAACAGGCAGCAAAATGCATAATGTGCAGCTCAGTGCATGTAGTTGATCAAGTAAAACTATCAATGTGGGCCGTTTAACTTTACCACATGATAGTAACTAAATGCAACTTGCTTCATAATATTAATGACCAAATCCTCCATCAGCTCGGACAACATTTCCCTCTCAGTACGTTCCTGTAAATCATCTTCTTACCTGACCCGATTGCTGCAAAACTTTGTGAACTGTGGCTGGTTGAGGTATATCAGTCGGGCATCTTCTTGGTCAGCCAAGGATGTCTTTTCTGATGTGTCCTCTGTCTTTTCATATCCTGCAGAAAAAACATTTTATACCTTTAAAAAAAGTATGCCTTGAGCACAAACAAAGGTAAGATGAAAAGGTGTTTTGAAGTGTTTGAGTTGGTGCGTGTCGAAAAGTCCCCAAAGGAGTCTTTGGAGTCTGGAAGTCAGTAACTCTTCCACTCAGAGAAATCTATAGAGAGTTTAGCTGACCTTGATGCTTCAGCTAACTTAGTCTTATATTATACAATTTTTTCGGCATGTCTTAATGTAAGCCTGTTGTCGCTGTGTTGGATAAAGTTGGCATTGTGAAGTTATTTCTTGTAATACTTTCCAGTGAATAAGTCTTGCACTTCAAATTACATTCAACTGTGTATAACTATAACACAATGGTTGGATTTCATTGCAGCCATGGTGGAGTGCACAATATATGAGCTCAACTGTTAATAGTAGGTAACAATCATAATGCATTGAGAAGATATTTGTAATTTGATGAATGCCAAACTTGCCTCAGCTCCGGAGCCATAATCTGATGGCAGTGTAATGCTCAAATTATTACCTTAATGGAGTGAGATGGTGCTTTGGAAAATATAACAGCGGTCCTGCCAAATGACATGTCACTGATAATTTATTTCTTATTACTACCTCCACAGTAAAATGCCAACTAGGAGAAAAACCTTGTTGTAAAATAGACAAGGAATCACCTGCTTCGTGTAGAAAGCATGACTCATACATTTGTGGAGGAAGACAGCACTAATATTCGTCTAGCTGTCTGAAGGTACATCCTACATGTTGCGTCTTCCAGCCAGAACTGGATTTAGGTTCAATGTGTGAACCGAAATTCTAAACCCAGACTAAAATAAAACAACAACTCTGACAAATCCAAAAAGTTCAAGAGTGATGTCCATAGTTGGATTAGCTATGAGACACTCAAAAGGTTACATTTCAGCCATTGGACCTGTGACAAGTCTGGGACTTTTTGTGGCTGGAAATGTGTGATTGGAGCTGGGAATTTCTGGTAAAGAGTGACATCCTGTAGGCAGAGTACACAGAAGATAATTAAGGGGATAAATTGGTGTCAGATAACACAGATAAACAAATACTGTAAATGCAAGAAGTTTTACAAACAGTATTACTAAAAATATATATATTTTTCAACCTGAAAACTACATTGCTATGGTTAAAAGTACAGAAACATAGCCCAAAAAGAAATCCTCCAACCCACTTTGTTGTGATGCACAAGAGGAGTATAGAGAACCCATTCATTCCTCAATTAATCATTTCACCTTTCTCTGCCTGCTAAATGAAAAAAAACAACAACACAGAATTGGCAGAAGGCACCACTCAGTGCTTCTCCCTGGTTAGATCAGACTCTTTTTTTTTTCTCTGTCTCTTAAAAGCGAGGCAGTGCTCTGCTCCCACCAAGTTCAACAAAGTAGGATGGATCTATGTTGGCCAAATCCACACTGCTGAGGGCTGTAAGTGGGTCGCAGAGTTGCTGATACATGTAACGAATTTTTCAGTTGTTTTTTTTTTTTAAACCCTACACAAATGATTTTTTGAGTGGCAAGAGGTATCTCTGTCTCTTACTTTGCCTCTATTGGCAGGTTTCAATACATCAGGAGATGCACGGACTGTTCAGCACAGATACGCAATTAACATGTATGCTTTCTATGCTGGGGACAGATGCCGCATCATGTGGAAAACATGTCCAGAGATGCTGTAGTACAATCTCATGCCTAAAGCTGCAGAACTGGATGGCCAGCAATAAATACACTGGTCAGGCAAGATCCAGAGGATATACAGGGTTTCGTCTACCTCTGTATATTAAGGAAGGGACATTATGACATGGTATAGCATTCCCATTACTTTAAAAACTTTTTCAACAGCCACGCAATATTCTCAAATAATTGGTTTCAGCCTTTTCAACTGTTCAAAAAGCAATTTTACCAGTTTGATGCCACCCATATTAAAACTAGTGTTGAAATAATTAAATTACTTATTGATTCAGCTAAAGAAAAAAAAAACTATCTGCACAGATTTTGATAATCAATTTCCTGCTTCTGCCATTTTAGGCAAAAATAAATACAACCTCATCTTCCAGGTTATCAAATAACAGGATTTGCTGCTTCTTTGTCATATATGATAAAAAATGAATGCTATTCAGGTCTGAATTACAACAAACCAAAATGTTTAAGGTATCACTTAGGGGACTTTAAAAGGGGAACTTTCATACATTTTACTGACCTAAATAGTGATAAAAACGGTCATTAGCCCTAGCTGACAGTCAGGTTCACGCCTGCTATTTTGGATTTACAGCAGTTCATACTCGAGCGGACAGACTGAAAAACAAACGCTCTTCCAAACTGAAATTCCATCTGAAGCTGCAACATCTGACACTCCTACAGAGGCACATTTTACAGGGATCATTTTGTTTGTAAGATGAGAAACGTTTTTTAAAAAAATTAAGGCTCCTGGGGTTCACATTTCCCTTTCCTCGTGTTTTAATTGATATGTCTAGATTAGTGCCTTCAGCAATGCCAAGAGAGCACTACTGTAAAACTCTCAAGTCGACAGTATTTCCAGACTCTCAGATTGCATGCATGTGATCCAGTGGGTGCAGGACGGCCTTCCCTATCCAGTAGCGGTTGCATTAGGGAATGTGAGGTAATGAATGCATGGCATAGCTTCCACAACTACAGATATAGTAAACTCTGGAATTTACCATGAAAAGAAGGAAGCACAGATAGAGGGGGACACTAGAGAAGGGTTTCTGGAGACATCAACAAAACGCAGTGTCATGAGGTACTGTAACCAGAGTCCCTGCTGGATATGCCCCAGTTGCAACAAGCGCCACAAGCCCCTGCCTGCAGTACTTCTTTCTTGTCAAGTCAAGAGGAAACAAAGTAGAGGGCTGACACAGTCTTCAAAGTCACACTTCCCACTTTCACCGCTCTTTATTTTCCTTCTTATTCTCACCTTACACTTAGCACTTTCTCACTCGTGTTACACAAACCCTGAATCTTAAATTACAGCTCTTGTTATTTTAATGATCCACTTGGCTTTGAACAGCGGATTACTGAGGAAAGTCTGCCAAACATCATCTCCTGATAGTTTCTCTCCTTAGCGCGTGCTCTTGGGCTAAAAATAAATGCCCCCCTGCAGTCATTTGGTCACAGGGGGAAAGATTGGCGATCCTAGTCCTGTTATGCAAGACGTCAGATCGCCATAGGTGCTTTATTGGATTAGTGTGGCGTCAAAACGGTGTGTGGACACAGCAGCAGGGGATTTAGGAGTGGCACCTACTACTTAAATAGGGAAACATCCGTCCTGTTGACAAATAAAGGCTATATGCTTCGTTTCCCCACCAATATAATGTAGTCAATTAGGGATTCCTTCCAGTTCAGTTTTTTGTCTATAGCAAGAAATAAGTTGCTTGTTTTTTGTTTTTTTTAATTTTGAGGATGTAAGATGTAATAATGAAAGAGATTTAGGAAAAGCATGTTTTTACCCAGAATTCACTAGAAAAAGTTTAACAGACACAGCTACAGTTTTACATGTGTTTAATCTGCCACACAAAAGATGAATTAGGGTATAAATTAGACCCTGGAGGCAGAGTCTAAAGAGCTTTCAGGTCAGGTGATGATTTAAAAAAAAGGGGGTCTCATAAAATCTTAGAAGCTCAAAATCACTGCCAAGTACCAAATGTCACAACACCACTGTATAACATCCCTGAGGAGTTGATCAACTGATCCTACACAACTATCAGTACTTCCTTCTTAAGAGGAGATAATTGCTCTCCTGTATACACGTCGGAGGATCTTGAGCTATCCAAAATAAAAACTGAATTTTCAGCCAAAGACTCATCTGGTCACAGTGGGATGACAGGTGGTTAGCAATGAGTAACGGCTCTGAGTAAAGGTGAGAGAAAGGACACTGACTCAAAGGCATCCTGCCTCACTGAGTCTCTAATAGATGAGAGCTGGGCTGCTGGATACAACGACCGGGAACTTTCTCATTCACTGATATGTATTAGTCATTATAAAGAACCATTTCTTTGCACTTTTGATATATCAGTTTGGCAGTTACAGCACAGTAGATTTTTGCAAGCAACTATGGGGCATTAGTGCCTGCAGAATGTAGGTGCACAGTTTTTGTAACTACCTGTAAAGCTCCAAAATAAAGTATCAGTGTCAAAAAAATATCAGAAAATCAATCAAAACATCACAAGTTAATGCCTGGCTTCTGGCTATATGTCATTCCCATTTTTTTCTGTCCTTGTTTCTTGCCCAAAAACAATTTCTACAAAAATTAGCCTAGTTTTGAAAGACTATCACAGTATACAGGTGATATTCTAACCTTCAGGCTGCTCAATGAGATGTCAGTGACAATCAGTTTTATGTCAAAGAGAGATCTCTAGCACACCGGGGAATAAATACAACAAAGTCCATCAAGAAGCTAAATCTTTAAGCACCTTGGGTAATCAAGGAATTAGTGTCGGCAATGACAAATGAAAACCGAGGCCTGGCGTTGTTGGTAAGTGCAGCATAAGGCCTGTGTAAAATAGCAGGCCAAAGGAAGTGGCTGAGCAGCTGTGATTGATGCTGTGTCTCTGCGTTCTGAATGAGCCTTCGCAGCAGGAGTCCGCGTGCTGAGGTAGGCCAGGTGCTGCAATGCACCAGTTGCAGCTGGTACTGCTGCTGCTTAACTTAGTCCTTTTCCTCTCTCCTTTCAGCAGCTTTGACAAAAAAGGTTGTACACCACCGTTCAAGTAAAAGCTGACAAATATTCTGGATTTTAATGTGCATAATATGCTTGTATTGCTCCAAACAAAGGCCCTAATATCATAGTGCAGTAAACAAGAGCTTTTCCTACATGTTACAAGGCAGAAGCCTGGTTTTAAACATGGGGTAGAAAACAGACAGGAGCACATCAGGAATGAAATGGTGCATATAAATCAATCAGTCACAACATGAACTACTGACAAAGTGAAAAACATTGATCATATCATTACAATACAACGTTCTACTGGAAAATTCTGGGCTCTCACATTCTTGGGGATCCTACTCTGGCACATGCCACCTACCTTAACAAAGGGCAAGACGAAGCAGGTCTGTAACATTTAAGCACCTAGTTTTAATGTTGTGGCAAAGAGTGGACTTGTTTTGGTTTGATTATGCCGTACAAACTTGTCTACTAATTACAGTGTATGCCTTGTTATGGTACATATTATCCATGTAATTTAACAGTCAGTACTGAGTAAGTGTAAGTAGAAAAGTGCAAAATTTCTGCACTGCTTTCAAAAAATTCCCACATCAGAAAGAAAAAAAAAGTTTGTATGTATGAACACTCCTTGTGCTAAAAATCCCACAATGATGTGATTCACCTTTGACAGGTTTGTATAATATGGTCATGGGACAGTATAAAATGTTTATGATCTACAATCAGCTTTTGGACACAGTCCCAGAGAGCTGACAAAATGAATCAGTGGTTGCTTGTTCACTAAATCATGCTAGTAAGGTTCATCCAGTGTCTACAGCCAACATTAGCAATAAGGCAAACCCACATGAGTGGCCACTGAACTCTTTATTGCTGCAGATATGCTGTTTTACATAGCCATAAAATACACAAATGCTTGGTGTGCCCATCACACCATCTCACTGAGCTTTGCATTTAAATTACACCAATACTGGTATTTGTCTTTTGTTCTATTGTCCAGACCATGTCAATGTAAGATGGAAAGCTTTCATTTCTACACAGCTTATACTCTAAGATTTACACTCTACATTATGATCTGCTGTGATGGATGAATGTTTCAGCTCGCTACTAAAATGGCATACCCGTTACAAGACACATCCTCATATTTCCTTCTGAGGAAAATCAAATATTCATTTACAGAACTGTAGAAACTATATACGCAATCAGGTAGTGATATGGATCATAGAGGCAACACCAAAGAATGGCAAAGCATAGTAAGACGACTACAAAAAAAGGCCTACAAAACAAAACAAAACAAAAAAAAAAACAGAGACATGTCCTACAAGTTGCTACGATAGGAAAAAATAGATCAAATTAAAATTGAAGTCAGCAAAAAAATTCATTAAGCTTCTCCCTGAAGTAGTCATACTTCCTAGATTTGTTGTGTTTTCCACACCGACACGACCAACTACATGCAGCCCATTTACTTTTCTTTGTCTTTGGTTGATCGCAATGTTTTTTATTTTTACTTCCGATCTTCAAAATAAATTATATTATTTTGTTCAGAATTTTCTCACAGTGGCCATTTTGACATGAAATAGCAGGCAAACACCAGCGATACTAATTACATTCACTAAGGTTCTTTACTGAAACAAAACAGAACTTGATTAATCTCATTAGTAACACCTGTGTTTACTTACTCTGTCACGTCACAAAATGGCTGCTGTAACAAAGATTGACTGTTTTAGTGAAAACATAGTGAACTGTACTGCCTCCTAAAATAAATTTTGGAGTAAATCTACTCTTTGTTGCAATATATGTCAGTGTGGTCTCTTGATTTCTACCAGGTTGTGTTTTGACTTTGACTAGCAGGAATCTTTTACAGACTTATGGCCATTTAAGAGTTATGCTCATCAAGTCCTCTAGGGCTCACCAGGTTTTTTTTTGCTACAGCTACTATTCTTGCACACCTGATCCAATTAAAGGCTACATGTTGAAAATTATAATTGGATTTGAGAGCAAAAGTAAAGCTAGAGCCAAGAAGCAGTCAGCTGGGCTTGAGAAGTTGCCAAGGAAACACTGGTTTAATGACTGGCCCATCAATACCACAGTTTAAGTTGAATTGGATGAAAAAAAGCAGTGCTCCCTTCTGTGATATAGTAGGGATGTTACAAGAACCAATACGTTGGTATCAAACCAATACAAAAATTCTGAAAACATGACAGGAATTTATCTGGTACCAAAAGTATCCAAAGTACTGCAGCTGTCATATGTCTCACAGTAAGAGCAGGTGCAGCAACACGTCCACTGTAACTAGTTTCAAGAAAGTCGATGTTCAGGGACCAGCTAAAGCTGAAAAAAGTCAAACAGATTTGTACACTAAATTCAAGCTGAGAGTTTGAGTTGTTTCTTCATATTTATAGCATGATGTCACAATGATCAGAGTCTGAGCTGTAACAGCTGCATCTGTTGTAGCAATGTTCCACTGACAACATTCACAGAGACAAGCTGAGCTTGTTTAGGCTAACAATACAATAGCTCATAATGTGAGCTAGATTTGGGGGGGGGGCTTGTGGCGGAGACGGCCGAATATTCAGATCCGTTCGTCTGGTCTCCCGGGTGCAAATTTTGCCTTCGTTTTGTCTTCAGTTAAACTCAAGAATTCCCAAACAACAGAGGTCTTCAGCATCTTGTCTTGTGTTTATGCAACGAAGCGAAGCGTGACGTCAGAGTCGGCAGCCACCCGGCCACTCGGGTGGTGTTTACAAACATGAATGGAGGAGCCGAGAAGAGCAGAAGAACACGGCGGGATGAGCACAGGGAAGAGACGAGCTCCGAATATTTTCATCTGGGGGGAGGAGGGGGTGATCATATAGACAAATGTGTATATGTTATAGACATATGTGTATATGTTTATGTGATCACACGACGAGATGAGCCGATATGTGCCGATGTGGGCCGAAGGCGGAGGGAAGACAGTAACGCCGCATATTCTTTCCCGGGGGGGGCGAATATTCGGATACCAAAATTAATATCCGGATACCGCCGTAGCAAACGAATATTCGGATATTCGGGACCAGCCCTACAACACACACATATAGTACACACAGTAGCGAGAATCAAAGTACGGAGTTCATAAGGAAAATGAACAAGTGAGTTTCATAACACAGTACTTTCTGTTTTAAATACTTTAACGTTTGGTGTATATTATTTAAATTGATACCATCTATTATTTACAATCCTTGTATATATGTACACTCTCAGTCAAACATTTGGACACACCATCTCATTCAATATTTTTTCTTTATTTTTACTACTTTCTATATTGTAGATACATACTGAGGACATCAAAAAAAATATTGTGAGCTAACTCTAAACATGTTTTATATTTTAGAGTCCTCAAAGTTGCCACCCTTTGCTATGATCACTGCTTTGCATATTCTTAGCATTCTTTCGATGAGCTTCATGTGGTAGTGAAATGAAATGGTTTTCACTTCTTAGGTGTGTCTTGTCAAGGTAATTCTGTGAAATTTCTCGCCTTCTTAATGGGGTTGGGACCATCAGTTGTGTTGTGCAGAAGTCAGAATTAGAATCAGAATCAGTTTTATTGCCAAGTAGGTTTTTACACTTACTAGGAATTTTCTCTGGTCCTCATGGTGCAAGTACAAACAAAATAGTAAGTAAAGAGATGTCAGGTTGGTACACAGTTGACAGCCCTATTTGATAACTGTTGTTATGGCAAGAGCCAATCAGCTAAGTAAAGAGAAACAACAGCCCATCATTACCTTAAGAACTGAAGGTCAGTCAGTCTGGAAAATTACAAAAACTTTGAATGTACCCTCAAGTGCAGTTGCAAAAACCCATCAGGAGCTACAATGAAGCTAGCTCATATGAGGACCACCCCAAGAAAGGAAGACCAAGAGTCACCTCTGCTGCTGAGGAGAAGTTCATCTGAATTACCAGCCTTGGAAATCACAAGTTAACAGCACCTCAGATTAGAGCCCAGGTAAATGCCACAGAGTTCTAGTAGCACACACATCTTTACATCAAATGGAGGAGACTGACCAATGAGGCCTTTATGGTCAGATAGCTGCTAAAAAACCACTACTACGGAAAAGCAACAAGCATAAAAGGAATGGACATTAGACCAGTGGAAATCTGTGCTTGGGTCTCATGCTTCCAAATTTGAGATCTTTGGTTCTATCCGCTGTGTCTTTTTGAACGGATGGTCTCTACATGCATGGTTCCCACCGTGAAGCATGGAGGAGGAGGTGTGATGTGTAGGGATGCTTTGCTGGTAACAGTGTTGGGGATTTATTCAAAATTGAAGGCACACTGAACCAGCATGGCTACCATTTATAGTGAAAAACGTGAAATTATGCGTAAGGGCAAGGGTCAAAGTAACAAGTTTGACATCCATGTGCAACCGACTGTAACTGTGGCCTAATTATCAAGTAGCACACAAGGCCAGCAAGCCAACACTACAACCCAAAGAAACTAGGGGTGAGAGGTGGAGGAGTTTATTAAAATAGCTTTTTCCCCATATCCACTTCATTTCCTTAGTTTCTAACGCACTCTGTGGATAATATACTGAGTCACAGATGTCGCAGTGGGAGCTGCTCTTAATATTCCCTGGTGGACACTGTGCTTTTCTCTGCACTAATTTCATTAACTGCAGGCGTGTCACGGCTCAACTACCCTGACATCAATAAGGAGAGCAAGAATAGGAGACTGGGCAGATACTCACTGAGGGCATAATTCTTAGTCTTGAGTCATATTAGGCTTCACAACAACACCTTTCATCTATTATTTCAACCAGCCTATTACCATTACTTGATGGTCATATAAAAACAGCATAAGAGGCATGGGAAAAGAAGAGAGAATAGAGTAACAAGGAGCCAAATAAAGCTCACATGGAGTAGAGAGCAGTGGCACACAGTTCTGGAGGGGAAGCCTCTAGAGGAAGGATCAATGCCACCAAGTGTCGTAATGAGTTTGGATGCAGGCCAGATGTCAGGATTATTGCTTGTGTCAGCCAACAGACAGACGGGTGGAACAATAGTCACAAGGGGGCACGTATTTTGGAGAGGGTGCCCATTGGGCAAAACTGGGCCCAGAAAGGCTTGGCAAAGACAAGCTGGGTCTTCCCCTGTCTGTTTTTGTATCCCTTGCTGAGTGTTGTAGGTTACAGAGACACGGGGAAACCATCAGGCAAGGAAAATCCCTGTTGTATACAAGATGCAAAAAGGTATGTCAAGACTTTTTTTGTATGTCTTTCTAATGTATAAATAAAGCAACTTCTGAAAATCATGGTAAAACCACAACTCACCTTAACTATACGTCACAAACTTGAAAATCCTGGTATTTCTAATGGCAACTTCCCGTACCTCACTGCTTGTATGATGGAACAGTGTTTGTACATAAAAATAGGTTAAAGATAAACCCAGGCTCTGCAGATTTATGATATCATGAGTGGTGATGTATTTCCTCAGGTCAGGCAGAAGTGGTGGAGGTGGAAAATTATTGCTGCCATGACTGTCAACACGACCAAGATTAAACGCGTCTAATGGCAGCAATGACAGGAACAATAATGACCTGGTAGTCAAGCATATTATCTAGCACAGCATCTCATGAGACTCAGGGTTAAACATCAAACACAAAAACACAAGTGCCATACGCAGCTGACCAACATCTGAAAAATATGACTGGTGTTTTGGCTTCCTATTGCTGCAGAAACTGCACTAATCCCCGTTTTAAAATAGATGATCAACTGGACACAGTTACTGTGGTATTTTTAGCAACCATATCCTATTATTTTCTTACCTCAAGTAAAGCCTTTATAACCAATCATAAAAGATGCTATGTCATAAACTGGCACCTACTATATCTTTGGTTACACACTGATGTTTAAATTGGATCCATGGCTAATTCTTTAGAACGGTCCATCAGTAAATTCCCAAAGGAAGAATACAAATCTAGAGGATAATCAAAATGTAAAAAGCCTTTTTGTTCTTCCAGAAATAGGTCTGAGCAGAGTCCGGTCTAACTCTGAGATACAGAATAAGCACTAATGAGCCTGAGATACTTGTAGGCTGGTCAATAAAGTGTAGATGAGGAGGCACGTGATCTGGACAGATCCAGGCTCCCACACGATTTATTCAATAATAGAAGGGTAGGAGGGTGCAGGCAGCTTGAGGCTACTGCCACTGATCTAACACGAGCAAACTAACAGCAGCCAAACCACAGTCAAGGAGATTTGTAAAGAAAAACTGCGTCCAGTACTTCACAAAACAGAAAACGCAAAGAAATGAGGAGTGACTTTGCTTCTGTAGAAACGTTTTGCTTGCACTGACCTCTCTGTAGCAAGTATCAAAGGAGGAGTCAGCTGAAAGAGTCAGGCGTTACATGGAGTTCAACATCCTTAGTCTGCACGTTGTTCACCTTAACCTGAGGCTATTTACCATTGTTATTAGGCTCAAATTATCACTGGACTTCAGGATGTCTCAATCTCACAACCTAGTGAGCCTAATGTGCCATTTATATCTGCTCATCGCCACCACAGTAAGATCTCTACATGATTCATTTATGCCAGATAAATATTTCAGTAGACAGAGCGGCTATGCTCTATTCATGGGAATCAAGGTCTCAGAGATGAAAGCCCCCTCCCTATCTCTTACCATTTGTGAATGAGGGAGAAGAACTTTAAGGGGGGCTAATACAGATACTGCCTCAATCTAAGCAACAGCAACGTCCATAAGTCGCTTATCAGATCACAATGCTGTAACCAGCACTCACAACAACAACACCAGGGCAGCTGCAGAATTAATCCCCCTCCCTGTTTGGCTCCGTCTGGCTCCTCATAGGCTCAGGCCGGCTATAGTGGGACAGGCAGTCCAGGGACGGCACAGGCAGCTGGGGCTTGCAGTGACATCACAGAGGATGGCTTAGCTTAGTGAGGGATCTGCAGAGAGAGAAACCTTTCCACTGTGCGCGACTTTATGAATGATAAAAGCAAAGGGCATATGGCTTGCAGTTCAAAGGTCTGAAAACAGAAAATAGACCCTTTGAGCATCAGTGACTCAGTCAAAGTGTCCCTTATAATCATCAAAACCACATATTTAGAGCAATCCTCCAGTTTTCACAAGCACACAAGATGTCATCAACTTTATAAATAAGGTTCTCGAAGCTCTGCAAGGCTGTATTTAAGCCAAATGTTAACACCGGCTGGCCACTGTTACTTAAATGACAATGCTAAAATGCTGATGCTAAGCAACCATGATGTTTACCAAGCATGTAGATTCCAGAGGGATGACAGGCATACGTCTGCTTAATATTTAGAAAACATGCATTGTGCAAAAACCTTTGCTTCATTTATAACGGCTATGACGTCTACTCATAAGCATGAACAGTCATGTTTTTGGTTATGTTGGCACTTTAATTTGAGATGCATTAGTAGGATGTTGTCTCCTGTCTCACAGGTTTAGTAAGACCCTCATCTGAAGATAAACTTGAAAAGCTGTTTGTTCAGACTGCCTAAAATGGTAGACGTTTATATACACTTCCATATGGGAAAAACAAGCGACGCTGTTCATCAGAGATGAAAAAGAAGAGATGCGCAAATCAAGCACTAAACCTTCTCAGTGGAGATGGAGAAATTCACCTCCCATCATTTTCCAGCAGTCAACACTTGTTTTCTTCACAGTTTTACAGCTGAAGCTCCTACTCATCACTGTGTGCATAACTAGGAGCGGATCGGTGCTATTATTTTATGTTGCACAAGTCTGCAACGCACTTGTGTTACATCAAAATATTTACAATAGACAAATATTTGATGATAAACTTTAGGACTGAGATTTAAAATGGAGGCAAGGACAACCACACTCATTTCCATCACATACTCTCTACATATAGCTGTATATATCCAAATGGCTGAGTAATGACAATCAAAACTTGCCAGTGTTACAGTGATGCTTTTGCCCTGATGTGTCTGAAGTTAAAACTGGCAGATCGGGACCTCCATCACGCAGAACTACAGTGTAAGTAACACATGCTCACAACACAGGCATCCTTCTTAGCCTAATAGAGGAAATAAAAGATGTGGATGCCGTCCTTGTCTAGAATCGATTCAGACCAGGCCATCTATTTATATCAGTTAAAGTGCTGCTGTTATTGCAAGAGCACAGGTGTTCATGGAAGCGATAACTTCATGTCTGGTAAGCACCACCATTAAGAGAATATTACCCCTATGCATCAAGCATAATAATAAGATTATAAACAGAAAATGCAGATTAAGCTACATCCTACTCCTGTACAATGACAGTTATCTGCTTAGTTGTCTGCAGTAGTACCTGATCACTAAAGTCCAAACATTTACACTCAAAACTTTCAGGTATTCTCTCAGCAAAGCAAAAGCATAATCTTGACAGGGGTGTGTCGGCTGCATCGTATTTTTTTTTGTGTTTAAAGTCTGATCCATCCATCTGTGGAAGCAGCACCATGGCCTAGTTGAACACAAACAGAGCTGAGACAGGATCAGGGTCGTAAAATTCACGAGCATGTGGGGGTCAAGGGCAGCAGGAGTTTCATCTTCCCAACCATTGACGGTGTTGCTTTCCTGCAGAGTGCCTGCCGACACCTCTCAATCTGACCTCGTCATCCCACTGTGACACGTTCACATTCACCGTCTCCTGGCACACGCAGAACGGCTGCATTTTCCTGCTGTTCAAGTGTGTCTGCACCACACAGACAAACGTAGCCAGGCCAGAAAATTCTGCATACCAGCAGTTTAAAGCGTCACTTTCAGTATCTGTAATTATGTAATGTTTCAGAGGAATGGAGTGGGAAGTTATTTACTGTAAATCTACAATTGATGGATACATTGAGATATGGAGAACAGATCTCCCTAGAAGTATGAATTTATAATGCAGCATTTCAGTGGTTCATAAATAAGACCTGATCTGTGCAACATTGCTGAGGATTCTCATCTAACCTGCAGACCAGAGGATCTAATCATTTGCAGAGGATGGACAGTTCAGGGACTCACTCAACCCTATAAGACACTGAGACATTACAGAGTTTGAAATGTCTTAATATATTATTTAGATTGTGGTCATGGCAATAATGCCTTGTTTAGTCCTGGTTATAAAAGACACAATGTAGCTATTCCTAATTTTTCTCATTCATAGAATATTTTGTTAAATACTCAGAGGGACGACCACTCAATCACTATCTGGCATAAACACAAAACATTGATAATTTTCATTGCTAAAAGGCTACAAGGATGCAGCAGTTTATTATTTGTCAGACTTGACACAAAAGCTCTGAGAATAATTTAACAAGAAAAACAACACACTGTAAGAACAGAAGTTTTTCTTGAAAAAAAAATCTGATAATTCATTGCCATTACATTTGCTAAATCAAGCCACACTGGCAATTGTTCTCAGGTACCAGCTTTTTAGGAGCCATTTGTCTGGATTATTATACCAAATAGAATATCTTTGGTTTTCAGACTGCTGGTCAGACAAGTCACCTCAGGCTTTCAGGTTTTCCACATATATTTGACATTTCACAGACTAAATTATTCATGATAATACAGATTAAACTATGATGAAAATAACCATCAGTTGAAGCCCTAAAGGCCAGTGCAACTTCTTGTCAACCGCGTGCTCTCTGCAAAGGTCTCATTCATCAGCTCATGGGTCTTCCTTGTCTGTGGTCGATACAACGATAAGCATGATCAAACACTGGAATAGGCTCTGTGTCTGTGCATCACATGAACGGTAGGTGCTTCGTCTGTGCATCCGTCCCTGTGTGAACATGTGCACACAAGCGTTTTCACATCTCCCCTTCCTCACAGTGACCTGCCACATCCACTTTGCCTTGCAGACAGAGAAGAACTATTGAGGTGAGGGAAATTGGGTATCAGAAGAAACGCATATTAGACTGGCTGCAGGTTAGCGATGGAGGCAGGACATGAAGTGGAAAATAGAGGCGAGGAGATGTCCCATGCCGGCACATAGAGAGGCCCAAGGGGACTTGATATGACACACCAGCGGCCCCAGACAGGGGATTTAGTGGCGTGTTGGGCTTTTGTGCCACATTATTATCAGCCAGTGATCCGCCAGGCACATGGGCAGCTCTCGATCCCTTCAGAAGGGAGCAGTCTATCCCCCTCCAGTCTCCCTCCCCATGCTGTTACCACTATTCAGACAGACTCGGGCTTAGCTGGTGTTATTAAAATGCTACAGGGGAAACATCCTGCTTCACTTACGCTTAAAAAAGTAACTCTAGAATGACAGAAAGGTAGAGAGATATTGCTTTGAGAAAAAGCAGCCTACTTTGTGTCTCTCTAAACTAGTTTGTAGGCAATCAGCACTGAAGAACACCTCTCATGTGAGTCAGCTGTCGGGAAAAAAAACAAGTATGTGGTCCGTTGATTGATTCGTGCTCACGGAACGGACTTACCTGCCTATCTGCACCTTTAGTGTCAATCATGAGAAGGGATTTAGCCTGTTCGCAGATAAGTATGCTAGCTAAGATGGCAAACAGGATGCTCGTTGCCATCTGTCTAGCTTTAACTTGTGTGGCTTCTGTCAATCAGCTTTCCCATCTTGACAGTGGAGGCAGGTATTAAGCACCTCCCCACCATCATGGAAAGTTGTACTGGAGAGATCAGTGTCTAAAGGTGCCTGTCTGTCACCGCAGGATCACACATTAAACAGGCTGATAGCTACTGACGTCACCTGTATCCCAAGTGTCCCAGATAACGTTATTTTGGCAACGCATTTAGGACCAGGCTGGCAGAGATGTCGGATGTTTCCACAGCGCACAACGGAGGAGAGTGACAAGGAGCGGAGCGGCACGTGGTGTCCAAGACCGGGGAGTGTGCAGCATGGAGAGCTGACGGACAGGCCGCTGATGGATTAGGTGGTAAGCCTGGCAGAGGGCTGCCCTTTCTAGATGGAAGCCTGCCTGATGCACTGTGGTGATTAAAATATAACACTGAAGGGTGGGGAGTGTGCTTAAGCTCTCATAAAAACAGGCAAAAGAAATGCTGCGGAACAGATGCGTGATTGAGCAAAACAGGGAAACAGATATGGAGCCATGAAGCTGGAAAATACATGATGCCAGAGCAGCGTCACAGGTCGTCAACCTGGAAGCACACGGGGTGATCAAATCCAACATTCAGAAAAATGCTTGAAAAGAAACCATGAGACCGTCATTGTCACTCACGCAGGGGGATAAGAGCACACCACAGTCAAGTGAAGTGAAAAGCTAAACAGTTTGCTCTTTGTAAGCTCAAAAGGTGGTGTGAGGGTGACAGCAATAGCCGATGCATAATTCATGTGTTTGCTCTTGTGACTGCAGCAGCCGCATTGAGCAACATTTTAATATAGAATCTATATCAATATTTAATTATTTAGATTTGTACCAGTGGGGCTTGAGTGGAAAACTACGGTAATTTCAGTTTTGGTGCATAGGATGACAAATTGCTTTACAGTTTCCAACTTATAAGTGCCATTTTAAAATCATCTCGCCAAACTACCAACAAATACATACACTTTAAATAAGAGAACATCAGATCTGTAGAGTGATGCAACCTGCTTACAATATTATTGTATTTTGGCTTCACTAGAAAATTTTAGGTGAAACCCCCTAATGTGAAGAGTAATTATTACATTCAAATCAGATATCACTAACTCCTACTGATCATTATTATCTGTCTCGCAACCACTGATCAGAAAGACACTGTCACTGCAATATAATTTATTCTGTCATATGAAATGCACTGTTTTGTTTAGACTGGTGACATAAAGGCCACCTGTTGTGAATAAGAACATATTTATGTATGACTGACATAAGTTGGAATTAGTTTTTGGTTTACATTGTGTACCTGTCATTTATCAGGTTCAAATGTATTTCAATATTGAGGCAAATGTTAGTTTCACTATATTGTGCTGCAATTTCATGACCCTTGTGCTATCCATAGGAGATGTTTTAATACTGCTTGAGAATCTCTCATCTGGATAATGTATAATAGACAAAGTTTTTCTCTAGGATGCTGACAGCAACATTATTGTCCCTTCTCTTCACCTAAAACTCTGATGGTCAAATTTAAAGAAAAGTCATCAATCACAGCTTCAATGAATGAGAATGTATGCATCTGAAACTAGAAATGGGATCAATAGTTCAATATATTACGTACAAATATGATATCGGTGACAATAGACAATAGATTTTTAAGCAGTTTTTTTCCTGTATGGATAAGATGACAAGTTGGCCTCAGCTTTCTAACTTGTCTGCAGCAGCTTGCAGGGAGTCCTTCATGTACACAAACACTCGATTATTAAATCAAGTTGCATGTCTCTAAAAATGCATTTCCCTCTGCAGTCCTGTCACTTGGGATGAAGGATGAAGTTTCAAAATACTTCCTGTGTGACCGCAACAGTTCTTTTACACAACAATTAAACTGTCTTGCTCAGCAATGTTACCATTGTAACATGGCAGTGATTGCACAATTTGTAAATCATATACAGCACCATCTAGACATTGAGAGGTAAGGTGGCCTTATCTCCAGTTCGAGTTATGGAACAACTTACCTAGAAGTATATAAAAACCAAATCAGAGAAAGTTCAGTCTAATTAACACTAAGAGGCCAGGCTGCTTGCTTTAGCAGCCAATTTATATACTCAACAGCAATAATTCAGACTGAGATATTACCCTTGACCTACAGTTATAAATCCGACCTAAACCTACCAAACTGCAGCAGCACTGTTGCATTCACTGTGAAGAGAAACAGAAACTGCAGTAGGCATCATAAATAATGTGATTTGTTATTGATCCCTGCAGATAAACTCTACCTGAGTCCTGAGAGGTCAGAGATCAGGGTCCACTACAAAGCAGTCATGCAAAGGATTTAAAGATTTCATGAATAAACTCTGTAAGACTGCAGCCAGGAGCATGTGTCCTACCTGCTCTTCTGGATAAACCAGCACACCATGGCTTAAAACCCAAATCTACACCCGAACAAGGCAAACCAATTCACTTGTGAGCAAAGACAACACTTAAGGAACGTGTCTGCATCCCTTTTTCCTGACAAACACAGCAGAGACGCAGTGGAAAGTTACTGGTGCAGTGAAGGAGTAGGGGTCCCAGCCGAATTACAATGGCTGTATTATCAGAGCCACACCGCTGTAGATGCCAGGACATGCAGGACACTTGTTATTGAAGTCAGACTTGTGGCTCCAGTCAGAGAGCTACAACTTCACCTGCTTTCTAAGGTGTTGCAAAGGGGGCAGGACATGGCTATCACAGGCTAGATGGGCATTAGATCTGCCGCAACCTACTTTAATTAAAATTAAAGCTGCCAATTTGGAATCTTTCGCTAGGCAGACCTCAGTGTTTCACCAGCAGGTTTAGACACTTTCACTTTTGATGTACTTTTTCTTAGAATGACACTCGATAGAGTTATTTTCCTGGAGATTCCTTCGGGAAACTTTCAAGGCCCCGCGGGGTTTCCTGGACGCCTGTTTGGGGTTCCGTTAATCACAGCTTTAGCTAGCAACTTACTGCACTTCCACTGAGCTGCCGGCCGGCCTTATTACAGTAACGATGAAATATCCGTAGAATGGTGGACATGGTTTTCAAAAGCGTCCGTCACACGCAAAATCTATTAAAATTATCTTTACATACCCTCCGATCGGCTACGAAGATCTGACATCGTTCTCTGGACGGGCGGCATCTCTCCACGCACAGCCGGGCGACGGCACCTGTCAAGCGGCCGCGGCTTGTTGGTTTTGGTCCCTGCTGCTGCTGATTCTCAACCGTCAAGGAAATTCAACAAAACGGCTGAAATTCAGCGGAGGAGCCTCTCTCATGCGGACCGGACTGCTGCGTGCTTGCTGCTAATGAGAGACGTAGACGAGGGATAAACAACTTTAATTTCCCGGCGGTGACAGAACCACGCTCGGCAGCCCGCCGCTTCATGAAGCCCCCCGCATCCCGGTTCACACGGCAGAATAAAGCCGTTGGACGCCTTCGGTCGAGCAGGAGTGGACACGGACTTACCATAAACTGAAGCAAGGGGGACCGTGCCGCTTCACATTATGGACTGTACCACATGCAGCCGCAGCAGGAGGGGGACACTGAACAAAACAACTGTCATTTCAGCGAAGCAGGGAGCAAAACAAGTCGCGAAAATGCTCTTGTCCTACAACATATGAAGGGTAAAGTGTTTTATTCCCATCGCCATGGGTGATAATGTTTTAAACGCGGACGTGTTTATAAAATTGGCCCACAAAATGCAGGTCGGTGTGAACGCCTCCCCCCTCTGCGGTAGATGTTGTGCACAGGTTGGGAGTTGGCTTTTCACAACTGAATCGTGTTTTTGCATAAAATGTTGTTATTAATGTATTAATAGCTATTGCAGTGTCAGCATATGACAACCTCCACCACCCAACGAACGGATAAGAATTATAATATGTTCAAACCTATAAAACAATACATCTAAAACATTTTTGAAAGCGCGGAAAGCCTCCACATGGATGTATTTTACAATACACACCACAATTTTGACGTCCCTCTTTGTATTAATAGGCTATAAAACCGTGCACGTGTTTCACACAAACTGTCTATAATTACTGCAGTGTCTGCAAATGATATAAAAGTCATGCTTTGTGCAATATAAAAAAACACAAATGTTACAACAATAGTTAACTCATGCAGACAATGAAAAATATAGAACGTGATTATACTGACTAAGCAAAACGTGAGAAAATACATCAAAAGTGTGTCAGAGCTTTGGAGTTTGAAAAGAATTAAAAATGTTTGGTATCTTAATCCAAGCACGTGAAATTGAGCAATTCGTTTTTACTAATAAGCTGTTGTTTCCACAATTATTGCTGTATGTTTTTTAATTCTCACCTTAAAAATAAATAAATAAATGCTATATACACTAATAGGTCAGCAGGGACTATTCAGTAGGAGGAAATACCAGCAAATAATGATGAACAAGAAATATAAGATCGTGAAAGTTTGTTTTTACTCTGCTCCTCTGCTCTTATGCTGTCTTTTTTCATCTGGCCATATGCTTTACCTTAGCTAACCTGTTCGTGTGGTTGTCTTTACATTTCCTCCATGCATTTTATAGTCACTATTGCATGTTATTAACTTCATGTCTTTTCTTTTTTATTGTTTTTACTTTGTCCTCTCCACATGTACTTCTGGCTCTCAAGCTGCACATGTCTGGTTTACAGTCTACTTGTCACGCCTATCAGTCTGGTGATTATGATGTTTGTCTGTTTGTCTCTCTGCCCTTTACCCCTCACCCCGACTAGTTGAGGCAGATGACTGCCCTTCCTTAGCCCAGTGGGGGTCTCTGTCTGTTAACAGACAGTTGTTCCTCTCCACCGTCACGAATATACTTGCTCATAGGGAATCTTATAGTTGTATAGTTTGTAGGATCGTAACTTTAATTTTAAATTAATCAGATTAATTTTCATAATTTAGAATACTGTAGGGCCTTAGCCTTAATATATATTTTTTTCTGGTAAATTTGTATCTTTAATAATTTTGTTGGATTTTCATTCTAATCTAAAAAAATCTGGTAAATTCACATCTTAATCCTCAATATTTAGGTAAATTCATAATGTCAGTCTGGTTTTTATACTAAAAGCACTTTGTCTGTGATGTTTTTCATGGGCTGTATAAAAATATTTTTAGTGATTTACAGACCAGGAATTTAAAGCTATATGCTACTTTAAAGTAGCCTAGCCACGCTCGACCCATGTTCTGAAGACACAAGGGTCTAGGACCGCTTGACAGGGAGGGAGGCGGGCTAAAAGGTTGTCTTTCAAATCACTCTGCAGCAATTGGGTAGGTATACAACCAATCAGTGCAACGAATAGGCTGACGTAGTTCCTAGAGCGCTGGCGGATTGTGGTTAAGTCCCATTAGCTTCCCAACCAGCGGAGCCAACTGGTATATTAAGGATTTGCCATATCCCGTCGGCATAAGTCCAAATATGTCTTTCTTCTCAATGAAAAACTTCAGCGCCGTCCTTTGTTTATCTTTCAAGTTGAATTTTAGCTTCAAATCTTTAAGGGCTGTGGCCAAAGCCGAGTCGAAAATAACCGTTTTATTGTGCGCTGGTTGTTTCTGTCAGAATCGTCACACCTCTGTCGTCACTTCGTTACGCCCGCCTTCTGACTCTACACTTCATGGTGATTGGTCCGGCCAGTTTTAGGAGCATCCAGCCGCGAGCCTTATGGAGGGTAACTAGACCCACCCTGGCAGAGAATTAAATTTGTTGCCGTGGGTTGTCTAGCGCGGCTAGGCTAACTTTAAAGTCAAATATGCTACTTTTGGTTTACAGGTTTTCACCAAAGTGTTTATTATTGGGTGATCTATTTTTTTCAAATAAACATGCAACCAGCTGATTAGTCTGAAATAAAATGTTGTGCACTTATAAACATACCTGTTTTTAAAATGCTTTGCATTGCTTATTTGGAGACTCTAATTCCTTTGTGAGACCTTCACTGGTTTATATTTTTTAATAACATTTGCGACTGTTTAAATTAGTTTGTGTAATACTGTCGTGATTTAGTATCTAATTTGTTCTCAGGTGGCTGTTGCAAAAGAAAGCCTGATATTTGTGGTTAAAAGCCAGGAAGGATAAACTTCTGACAACCAAAAAACAATAAATGAATTCAATATGTTTTTATCCAGAGGGAGATAAGAAAAATATTATGTATCTAAGTGCAATACAAAATCCACCTACAGACATGTCCAAAATGTTTTGAATTGTGTCTTGCCAGCAAGCTTCTCTCTGATACTGCAACGAAGGCAAATTGTCGAACCCTCACTATGACTGCAAAGCTCGTAGCTCAAGATGCTGCCCTGGGACTGTTGTTCCTTCACACTTTTGCCCTCAACAGAGCAATATACGATGTGCAAGCAAAAAAGAATGTCAATGCTTCATCTTCATTGACACTTTGACAGCTTACACAACGTTATCTGTTACAAAGAGAAAGAAACTTACAAAAGAAATTTCTCTCAAACAGTTAATGTTGCACAGCTAACATCAACAAGTGACATTTTTTGTTCACCAGCCCACAAACTAATGAAGCAAATCATCAGTCCCGCCCATAAAAAAAGCAGTGGAAGTCATTTTAGTCGTGTCTTTTGTAGTTTTCTAGCGACAGACCTGTACAGATACGGACCACAACAATGGAATCAAGCAGTTGTAAGCAGACACTAGCATCAGTCAACATGTTATTATGTGATTATTGTCTAGGGACGAGCTCAGCAGAAGATCTAATCCGGGGTGACTTACTCGAGCTCACAGTTTCCTCTACACCCCTCATCAGTGTGTCACCCTCCTGTCATGTATCTGCTCTAATGCTGACCCTAAATAGGACGCATAAAAAAGCAATATACATGCAAATACAGAGCAGAAAGCAGCAACAATGCCGCCTCTGCTGCCCGTCCACCGTGCTTAGGGTAAATCAAAGTGTGTTCTCATTCTCACTGCAGTTGAAATGCAAATCACACTGGAGACGACATTTGTACAGCAGCAGCACCACTGCAGTTGCCTGAGAGAACTGCAGATACGTTACCGCTGTCTGATGTGTACATTTCACTGGCAGCATTTTCACAATGCTGAGTGTCCTGCTTGTGTATATTTGCAGTGAAATTTCTATTATTGCTGCCAGACTTGCATATTTTCATGCAATGTGACACACCTCATTGGCAACGATTTGGGAAACTCTCCTCCTATTTTTGTCCCCATTCCCTTTTAAAATTAAAATGTTTTTACTGTTGTGGGGATTAGAGGAAAATGAGATTATGACTCCCCTCGTGAAAACAGAAAACAGTCAGCAGGCTTTGTGTGTGAGCAATGCAGCAGAACCTGTTTTGTAAAATCTTTTCTTAACAGCCAAAAAAAGCAGATAGAAAACACAGAACGATTGTGTTACATAGGAGGTCAAGATTCACCACATCCAAAAATAAGAAATGAACACCTGAACATCCTCGCCTCCTCCTGCGCCTGCTGGAGACACATCTCTCCCAAAGATTTCCTTTCTTTCCCCCACTCTGCCTAATTCAACATCAGCTCGCCACCACGGGGATTTGGCTCTGTAGCTCCCACGGTTGCTAAGCAACAGTGACAAGAAGCCTGCCTCTTCAATTATGTGTGAGTTGCACTGGTTTTCTGTTTTATAGCATATCCAGTCCAAACAGTGACTCATTCAAGCAGCCATCCAGCTTCCTACCGCTGTCAAAATCTGTGTCAATTACAAACAGCAGTTTTTCTTTCACTTTATTCATGTCTTTGTCACGGTGACCTACAAAGATTTCACTGATACTCCTTCCTAACATATGTCCTCTTTGATTGACTAGTGCACTGTAAGTACATGTTTTGGCTGTCACAGTTAAAGTGCAAATAGGATCCAGCAAGGCATGGAATTAATACAACTTTAGAAGACATTTTATAGCTCAACTTTGCTATTAATAAAAATTTAAATTTATCATTACAACTACTTTCCAAACAATTGCACGTGTTGCATCTTGCAGTCCTGACTGTATCTAGATTGTAACTACCAAGTAACAGAAAAGTAAAAAGCTATAATGAAAACTTAGTTTTGCACATTTTTTGGGTCAGGATGAGTTCAAAGCATGTAGTCACATAAACCTCATTGAAAGCTCATTTTTAAGCCATAGCTGTAAGTTTTGGCAGTGTTGTTGTGCCATCTGAAATAATCTCTCAGCTTGATTATCAGCAAATTTGGTATAAACATTCAAGTCCCCTCAAGAGGAAATGTAATTTTATGGCCCCTTAATATTTCTGCTACCGCCATTATCTGGTTAGAATCTTCATAATCACATCATCACAAGCCTAATCCAAGATAAAACTGGCCAACTGTTAAAACATATGTCCAAGCAAACTAATTTTGCAACAGCTGTTAAACAAACTTGTAGTACGGTATGCCACAACATTTAAGAAACACAGAATAATTTGGGGGAAAAAGATAAAAAACACAGACTGAGATGTGGCTCCACATTGCTTCTTGATGAATAATTCAAAGTGCTCAGTATACTGAAGTCTTGCCTTTGACTGAAATCAATCAGAAGTCACAGGGGGAAAAAGCAGTAATGAGCGCCATCCTTGAACCCTGAAATGCTTCATCAACCTGCCTTTAAAAGCCTCGCTGTCAACCTTCCCGACATCAAACTGCAACGAATTTGCTGCGTCCTTCAGAGATAGCTAACGAAAATCAGGTTGAATAACCAGCTTATAAATGAAGATGTGTGTAAGCCTCTGCCTGGGGGCCTTTTGCTTCTGCAGGAAAATACTTTGAGCCACTTTGCTGCTGCTGAGAGAGGAAATACTAAGGAAAGAAGTAATGCAGCTTAAACCCTGCAACAGCTTTACTGGATCTCATCCCAGATGCTTTTAAAAAGGTATCTAGTTGAATGTAGAGGATGAAGTGCCAGCTACTTCCCTCACTGGTATCTTTCCCATGGCACAGAAAACTACTATTGTGAAACCCCTCTTGTGAGAAACCCCAATCCTTTAGTGCTTAACACTTTTATAGTCAATTAGCATATTTATCAAAATTAAATTATCACACAAAAATTGCCTGCTTAATATTTGTAATTATAGAGTTTTGAGTTCTCAGAATGGCTTAGATTTTCTGTAAGAGTACAAATGTGTTCAGACCTGTGGTGAAGTTAAATTTGCAACTCTTTATGCTGATAATTGAATCTCATACATATAGTTGGGAAATGTTATCATCAACTTTATCATGAGTCACTGTTGCTTCTGTTGAGGCCGATCAGAGTGAGGCGATGGATGCAGCCGTCAGGCCTGCAGCTGCATCGTTCATTGCCTGCCTACAGCTCTTCAGGGAGTGATTGGGCAGTGTGACATTTAGCTGTAATTGAATTGCATTCTGCCCCCTTGTGGACGTTGATCTGTAGTCAGGGGAAGGGTGAGACGGTTGGATGGCCAACTAATCACAAATGGTGAGTCACTGCAGAGTCATGTGACCAAGCCCTGTCCTCAGTGGTTGATTAATGCGTGCTGGTAATCACTTATAGCTTGCACAGAGACACATTTCATGATCTATATGTGCTAAGGTAAGTTGGATCAAATAGTATGTTAGTTATTTTCTCTCAAGCACCCAGACACAGAGAGCTATCTGAACACGTACCACATTTCTTCCTTCTAATGAAGTAAAATCCTGCTGCCAATCTATGAATATATCTGTTTATTCAAGCAGCACAAAATTAAAACCATTTATCATCCAGCACTGTTTTTTTCCATTCAGTCACAGCCAAGCTGACAATCAACAGTGAAATTAAAGAGCGTTAAGGTATTAATCCTTTCAAATGGCTTTTTTAATAGCAGCTGAGGTGGCTGCCGAGGCTACATTAGCACTACTGATGAGCAGGGCTGAGAGATAAGCTCTCCAGGCTGAATAGACTATCACCATCACAGCATTCTCTTGTCTAAATGTGGCAAAGTGTGATAAAATGGCTGCTTGACTCAACATGGCGTGGAAACGTTTCACTGAACTCTAGATAAGCATGTCCCCGCCTATCTGTACATGAGGCCAAACAATGTGCCGAGCTTGTTTTTGTGTTTGTTTTATCTTAAATCATCTACTGTAGCGCTGCTGTACTTTTATCAATTTGATGCTTTGTGCTTGAAAAAACCAGCTGAGGAGGTTTTTGTTTCAGCTGGAAGTTACGTGGCGTACGGATGGGGGGAGGATGACTGAGAAACTGATCCTTTGTGATAGAAAAACCCTAATTAAAATGAAAATGATATGTAAAGACCATGAGTGATTTATTCCAGTTATAAGAACAGTGTGTTCGACTGGCATGTAGAGTAACATAAGCAGCTTTATCTAGACACTGATTGCCAAATATAAAATGTAGGGTCTATAATCTATGCAGGACAAGAGCTGAAAATATTATAATTTAATAATATTTCAGGATTCAGTATGGCAGAAATTTTACTTGTATCACACTACATGGAGAAACAGAAGTGCTCATATATCTCTAACTAATGAATCACAACCTGGAAAATATTTTTCACTAGTTATTAGCTCATTAAGGCAGTGTAACCACTGTGTTTGGCAATGACCTATATTAATGTGTATAATCATAAAATGCTAAAGTTGTTAAGAAACATTACTGACAAGATGAACGAAGATGGTTGTTGACCTACTTCTTTTGATGTTTGATGTTTTTTGTTTAATTTCCAAGGCAAAGAACAATGTTTCAATACGGATTTTTCAAAGAGAAAAATATGTTAAAAGTAAGAGGCTTTAAAAAGAAATGACAGTCAGAACTACAAAGGCTTAAAGCCCCTAAAATCTACTAAAACGTTTTCTCTCTGACATTGAAATATTAGTAGTTAAGGGTGGGGAAAAGTCTTATTTACATCTTCAGCACTTCTGCTTCATCAGGCCTGTGTGTATTTCTGATCAAAGTTTATCTACACTGACAGTCATTAAAAACTTTGAGACCATATTTTTCAACAGAATTTTTATTTTGAAGCCTGAAACTGGATTTTCTTCATATGAATCATTTGTTTAGCATATTGGCATACAGAAACAAAAATCTAAAGTTTCAAGAGTGATTTCAAAATAAAGAATTTCACAAAAGAAAACGGCACCTGCCAAACACAAAGTCACAACAGTCAATACCGAGTATGGCCTCCATTTGCTTCCATGCAGGCAGCAATCCGTCGGCGCATGCTTTGGACCAGGCTTCTGATTGTGGGTTGGGAACAGCCCATACGCCTGGATACATCACTGTAGCTCAAACCGGCCTCCACCATACCCAGTGCCTGGAGACGTTGTTCATGTGATAGACGCGGCATGATGCTGTTCACTGGACTAACAATGGTGGCCTTTTTTGGGCCTTTATATAGGCCTTCAAAACCCATTCTCAAATTGTGCAGATACTCACTGAGTATTGCTTGGTGTGTATTTGGTTCACTTTTGCAAAGTGACCAACCCATGTGCAATGAATCATGACAAAATGACAACTCATCATTATCTCAACTACCAGGGCACTAGATCATCAGTAAATCCACAATGAATAATTACAACCCCCCTACAAGTAGAATTCTGCGTACATTTCTACCTCAAAGTTTCTATTGACTGTCAGTATACATTAGTAGGTGGCACAATTCTTGCTGCTTTCACACTGTTGCTATTAGTCTACAGATGGCGGTAATGTGCTAAAAAGAAACACAGAAATGCCCCAGTACAGGCAGTGAAGAAGAAAGAAAGCTACCTAGAGGACAGGGTGCGTTCCAATATAGTTTTTTAACCCTCCTGTTGACTTCATTTATGGGCACCAAAAAATATTTTTTCCTCACCTGAAAAAAAAAAAAATCAGCAAAAAAATCCCCCCCCCCCCCAAAAAAAATCGACCAAAATCCAGCGAATTTTGCTAGATTTTGGTGGATATTTTTGTGACTGTTCTTAAGAAACATTTTTAACATTTCTTTTTTTCCACCAAAAAATGTTCAAACATTTCCCCAAAAATGTTGAAAATGTGGACATCAGAAGTTTCACTGTTAAAATGTGTTTTTTTCCCCACATTTTCAAACTTTAAAATGGGTCAACTTTGACCTGCAGGACAACACGAGGGTTAAAAACGTGTTTAGCATGTCTCAGTACTTGGTCAAAAACAGTGTGTTAAAAATGCTTACATATATCCTACTACTTCTGGTCTCATTTTGCAGTTTGTAAGGCTTCGTGCTTTCCTGACCATTCTGACCCACAATCCTTTGTGCAGTGCAAGATACATCCCATACGTCAGGGTGTCTCACTGGAGTAATGAGTTTATGCCCCAGAGGGAAAACAAAATAGGCGATTCGACGCTGCAGACTGCAGCAGCTACATGAGCAAGACAGTCAAAACGTAAGGCGCAATATTATGATGAAGTAGTATGTCCCAGTTGTGTGCATGCTGCATGCAACGGTACATATTTTGTAATGAAAGCTGTAGAATGTGCAGTTAGAAAATAGGAAAAGTTTGCAATTTGGAGTGCAGGCATAAAACAAATGCCAGTCTCCACTCTGAGGTTTAATCACTAAACCCTCACAGACTTAACAGTTTGTGAGGGCTCAAAATGGTATGAAAAGGAGGAATGGGACACACTAATGGGCAAAAGCAATGAGTCTGTGTAAATCCTAAGCAGGCATTTCACTAAAATACAAACAAATTCAGATACAAGTAACCACAACAGTGAGCAGACAGATGCTATCACCTAGAGACAAACTTCCGATCAGATTTCCCTCAGGCACCGACCATGTTTGTCGTCTTTTTAGGGGGGCAGGGCAGCAGCAATTTCACTTAACTATTAACTCTTGGCTTTACTGAACTTAAGGGAAAGTCCTTCTGGAAAGTGTCACAGGATGTGTGCATAATAGCTTTTAAAAATTCACAGCAGAGCCCTTGTGAACATTTGACAGTGGGACAGCACTGAGGCCTCACACTTAGGAAGACGTCTCTGAGTGTGAGAATTGGGCCATAGATTTAAATATTATAATAAGATCTCAGTTATTTCTTAAAAATTGTTTGTAGCACAATTTCTGAAAAAGCAAATTCAGCACATATAGGCCTCAGGGATGCACACGAAGCATTCTGCTGAGTAACACTAAATGTAAGCAGAAACCTTGTTTGTTCACAAGAGGCTCCTTTAACTGACAGCTGCCTTTAGAATTGACTTAAAGATTGTTAAATGCACGTTGGTCCAGCGAAGCATGTTTTTCCAACTGAGCTTTGTCCTTTTCAAATCTGTGAGGCAAAAAAATTCAAGCTGGGACCGACATCATTCACAGGAAGACGCTGAGAAAGTAGGTTTTCCAGACACTTACAGACGAAAGTCAAGGACAGGTACAGATCATAAAGAATTAAAAAAGCAAGATGAAATTAAGTTCTAGGAGCAGATTCAAAATATAAAACGAGGCGCCTTCTGCTCTCCAGGCAGAAATATGAAAGTCTAGACATCTGAGTGCAATCTACGTATCCATTAGCTGCAATAATATACAGCAAGTCTGTACAAGCCACGATGTAATAGCTACGACAATGACGTGATCATAAAAGACAGTTTAAAGGAGAGCTGGGGTCACTTTGGATCAATAAGACCTGGAACCAGAGCCAGACTCATAACACTGCTGCAGCCTCGGGATGTCCCTAAATCTTAGTTTGACACTTTAGACTTTCTCAGATGGATTTTCTCTAATGATCAGCAGGCGGTGACTTGAACAGGTGATGACATGCTCTGTGTGTGTGTGTGCTTTATGTGTTCGTGTGCAGCTCTTACCTCAGGGCCAGCACTCAAACAGAGTGGTGCTGTCACTGCTGTAAGCTGACGTGTCACATCTCCAGGGAGCTGCTTCATCACCTGTGACACAGAAAAACTGGCCGAGACGTCTCTGCGGGCTCCCTGCTGTATTGTGCTGCCGTGACACATTATATGGTCTGGTCCTCCGGTGCTCTCTGAGGATGCCCAGTGAACACCTGCATGCCCACTCTGGGTGGAGCACAGTTGCTAGTCAAGGAGTATCCACTTATGTCATGCTGGCATGTGCATGGAAGATGTCACTTCAGTTTAGCAGAAAAAGGCAAAATTACAGAAAACTCAATGCAATGCTGAAACTGGAGACATTCCAATTTTAGAATAAAAACATATTTAAAAGGAAATTCTTACCTCACTAGTTCATTTTCTTTTTTTTAAAGTTTTGTTTTTGGCCTTTAATTGGCTTTATTTGATAGACATAGTTGAGAAGCAGACAGGAAAATAGGGAAAAGAATGGGGGGAAGACATGCAGTAAAGGGCTGTGAGATGGAATCAAACCCTGGACCCTGTGTCAGGGACTAAAGCCCCTGTTCATGGGTCACATGTTCAGCCACTTGAGCTATCTAGACACCCACTAGTTAATTTCTATGTTAATTTATCTTCATATAGTTCATGTCTACACACATTTTTGCCTCTGTTTGCCCTATTTGGCTATGCTAAAATGAACATAGGTGCTGTATGCATTTAAAATCAAGCAAAATGTGCTCACGTTTTGGGAGCTTTTGCTCCATTTCAACTGTAAAATCCATCCATCCATTCTCTATACACCGCTTAATCCTCATTAGGGTCATGGGAGGGCTGGAGCCTATCCCAGCTGACTTAAGGTGAAGGCAGGGAACATCCTGGACAGATCATCAATCTATTACAAGGCTACACATAGAGACAAAAAAATCACACTCACATTCACAATAAAAGATGGGAGTGTGTTCAACCAGCCTACAGTACGCTTCAGTAAAATACTTCCACACACACATGTGCTTTAGAACGATTCTGCTTTGAACCACCTGTCAGCATCAGCATGTTTGCTGCACTAATGCTACTTTGCTGCTAATTTGGCTGGTGCTATGCTAACATTTGCACTTAACACAATTTACTGTATTGTAAATATTTGTAATGTGTTTTCCTGTCAGGACAAATTCGATTTTTTGCCTGATGAAGTCAAAAGACCACCAAATTTACTGGAAGACAATCACGTGGGAACCGTGAATGTTTGCACAAAGATTTTTGTCATTCCAGCAATGTTAAGATATTGGAGAAACAGTCAGGTCATCATCCTAGTCAAATCATTTAATCCTCTGGTGAGCATGAATGTCTGCAGAAACTTTCACAAGACACAATGCAGCAGGACAAATATTTCAGTCTGGATTAAAAAGGTGGAAAACTAATGTTGTCTCTAAAATTTATGAAAGGTAATGATGCGCTTTTATGTTTCTCAGCTGTGTAGGTGTAGCTGTTTTGTTTTATTTTTTAACCGAAAAATCCACTTCAAATTTGAGGGGAAGAAGGAGCTACATAACAGGAACGAGTCTCAAAATGCAGCAGACAGAAGTTTCCTCACAGTGCGGTCTGTCATCTCATCCCAGCAAGAGGAAATGTTCATTTGTTTGATTAAAGCATATGAAGTCAGGCCATTAAAAGTCTTCTGTCAAAGCTTTGGTGAAAACTGTGTAAACTGTGATGAATAATTCAAAGACAACTATCATTTTACCTGAGATTAGCTTGCTAGGTTGCCATGGTAGAAATGCATGTATTATTTACCGGCTGTGAGTCTGACTGTGAGGCAGCTTACAGGCTCTCAGTTGTTTTTAGATGTGCTCCAACAGCGAGGATTATACGTGGTAGTAATCCATGGGAAACAAAATAGTGTGTCTGAGCTGCATACTTACCTCTGAATGAGAAGCCAGGAGCTGGACTGCAGAGTTGTGGACCATGTAATGTGGCAGAGGGTCTGCAATGGAGGGGACAATGATGACGGCGGGGCAGGAGAAGCCACAGAAGCGGGTGAGGTTCCGCGTGGCTTCAGGGAACAGCGGTCGGGTGCTGAAGGAGATGTTCAAGGATGAGGGGCCTTCAGACTCCCTGGATTCAGACTGCACCAGCAGCTCCGACGCCGAACGAGCCAGCACCCCTTCTACAACCGGAGACGTGCAAGGAAACCTGTTTGGATACCTGGGCTCTGAGCTGGATGACAGTGAGAGTGAGCCTGACGACCTGCTCATGTATGCAGGAGCCACCAAGGACTGGATGTTCACCACCAAGAGGGTCAACATACTCAGTAAAAATGGGACTGTGAGAGGGGTCAAGCACAAAGTCAGCGCAGGTCAGGCGCTGTTTGAAAACCTTCCCAGTTCCAGCAGTGTAAGTACATCTGACTGGGGGTTTATCTAACGGTTTGAAATGACCTGTTGAATGAATTCACATTATTGCTTGGATGGTCTCAGCACTGGTTCCCATCAGTGTCAAGTCTAGTTACAGGTAGGAGCTACATGCAGGTGTTTGACTGGCTATGCAGGTATACAATAGAGGACAAGGTCACAGAGCAATTAAAGATTAATGATGCATTTCGTAAAGTGTTTCAGGAGAAACTAATCAGGTTAATGAATTCCCAGCACTTCGCTTTCTAGTATCCCCGCTCGAAGTACTACCTGAGGTAACTCTTGGCCACTTTGCTGATGTAGAGGTGATGCAGAAGGTCAGATCTAAGAAACTACTCTGAGTATGATGGTATTAGGTAAAGACGCAGCGTCACTAAACCAGATAAAGCTTCTCATCGCGATTAAGCATGATTGTCTTTCCTTTGGGGTGAAGTTTAAATGCTTGTCAGAGTGAAGCAGTCAGATCTGATCCCAAATGAAATCCTTATGTTTCTAGATGTTCAATAAATTGAATGGATCATGTGAAATTTAATTGTTTGACAAAGTAGGAGACAACTTTGTGCAATTTTGAATATCTTTACAAAAGTGCTTCATCGCAATGAACATGAAACATTATGTCTAGAAATGATATCTTTAATACTACAAGGTAAAACTGTGCAGAGACTACAACTCACTCTGTAGTTCCATCTGCAGTAAAATACAAAGATTTTAATGGAATACCTACATTATATTAAGTAATTTTATTGTGCCAGAGCACTAAATTGATTTCCAGACCCTCTTGAAATAATTGGAAGAGATTTTAATTGAATTGAAGTAATGGTTAAAATATGTCATACATGTTGCTGATAGGATAACAAGGATTCTAAATCTCATGAAGCACAGCTGCCCAATCAGGCCTGGGAATTTAGGCCTCATGTTGTTTGATCCTCTCCTCATCCTGCCAAAATGTGCATCATTTGACAGTAAAATGCTTAACCTAAGATGCCAAAATCACTGTGGCGATGGCTGTGTACTTTGTACCTGGACTGCATACGAAACAAAATAGTGAACCATTTGCACTCTGAAAATCTGCAATATGTTTCTACCTCTGTAAACCTCTGAACTTTGGCGACTTTTTAATAAACTGCTAAAAAAAAAAAAAAACTGCTAAAATAAAGGCTAGTTAAAATGCAGGTGAAGAATTGAATAAGTTAGCTTACAGTATGGATTAACAGTTGAAACAGCTGTAAATAATTAGCTAAAACAATTGAAATTGTCAGCTATATTTTAGTGTAACATTACAAAGTAGATAAACTGCTAACAAAAGCTAGCTATAAGTGTAGATGAACAACTGAAACAATTGCACGTTGAAATTAATAGATGTTAAAATATGGAGCCTAAACTAAAGAACAGGTCCAAGCCATCATAAACACTGACAGTTCAGCTGATTTCAAAAGATTTCAATATACACTTTAACATAATTCCGAGTTAAATAAGATTTGATTTAAAATGTGCATGAGAGCTAGCCTAGCCACGCTAGACCCATGCTCTGAAGACACAAGGGTCTAGGCACGCTTGACAGGGAGGGAGGCGGGCTAAAAGGTTGTCTATCAAATCACTCTGCGGCAATTGGGTAGGTATACAACCAATCAGTGCAACGAATCGGCTCCTAGAGCACCGGAAATCAGAGGATGCAGTAGTTCGAAGCCTTATTTATACAGTCAATGGGTGAAGCTCAAGTATATTACAGACATGTTAACAGAAAGATTATTCAGAGTCGGTGCTAATGGAGCTCAACGACTGTTGTCGTTTTTGTTGTCGACCCTGGCAGAGAATTAAATTCGTTGCCGTGGGTTGTCTAGCGCGGCTAGGCTAGTTGTTTCCGGTTGTTTCTGTCAGAATCGTCGCGCCTCTGTCGTCACTTAGTTATGCCCGCCTTCTGACTCCACACTTCATGGTGATTGGTCCGGCCAGTTTCAGGAGCATCCAACCTCGAGCCTTATGGAGGGTAACTAGACCCACCCTGGCAGAGAATTAAATTCGTGGGTTGTCTAGCACGGCTAGGCTACATGAGAGGTGTTGATGAAGAGGTTTCTTGAGTAAATTTGACAGGCCAGTGGTACGTTTATCACCGCGTGGTACCAATGGTAGAGCGCAAAGGCCCAGGGAACGTAACAGTTTATATGCATAGTTCATTTGAAAGTTCTGAATAAAAAATATGAGGCAACTATAATAATACCTAACTGTATAACTGCATTAAGTTTTCCTTCACTCTCACAGGTGGAGTTATCTCTTGAGTTTGGGCGGATTGTGATCTACACCACAAGTTTCCGTGTGGTGAGGACGACCTTTGAGCGCTGCGAGCTGGTCAGAAAGATTTTCCAGAACCACCGGGTGAAGTTTGTGGAGAAGAACATTGCCCTGGACAGCGAGTACGGGAAGGAGCTGGAGGAGCGGTGCAAACGTGTGGGAGAACCTCCTTCATTACCCGTCGTGTTCATTGATGGACACTACCTTGGGGTCAGTTCTCACCGCTCATTTTTAATCATACCTGGCATCTAAATGTCATGCAACTCCTCTGTGTTCATTTAAGACTGAGTTTTGACCTTAAACTTGTGTTGCAGGGTGCTGAGAAAATACTTGGCATGAATGAATCAGGAGAGCTGCAAGATCTTCTGACAAAAATCGAGGTTGGTTTTCACAGTTTTTGGGTTGAGAATGGGAATAATCGTCGTTTGTCAAATAGACGGTTTTCCTGTGAATTCACTGAAATGGACCACTTGGTTTGACTCTGACACTGATGTTAAATTATTCAGATGTTTCCTCTTGGATTTACCGGAAAATATCACACTGTAGATGCTTTATAGCATATATAATATTTAAGCATAAGGTGTAATCATGATACATTTATAGCTTGTATTTGTCCAAAGCCAATGTGATGAACACAGTGCAAATTGGAGCAGTCATTGCCCACACTATCATCAATAAAACATGAGCAAACTGCTACGTAAAAAATGCATGTACATCAATAAGCGGCCATCAATAATGGAGGGCTTATTATTGATTCTGCTGCTAACACCTTTGTTTGAACACAGTGACGCAGAGCACATCGCTCCACAGTATCAACTGAGACTTTATGAACTATTTCTGATTCTCACTGAGCTAAAGCAACATCAGTTACTGGCCTTTCCTCAGGTTCTGGCTGTAATATGGACTTCAGACCCCCCAAAAAAGTCTCCATAAACAAGCACAAAGCAGTATAATGACATTTAAGTCATGCATTCCAGTCACTGCAGGCTGTTAAAAAGGTTGCAGCTCTGAAAGGTCATGCATACACTAATCAGTCCACAACCGGCTACCGACATGACTTTTTTTTTCTGTTAATATCTGTAGAAATATGAGCCCAAAAAACTGGAATTTTAGTTGTGTTTAATTCAGTGTTTTGTCAAATACGATTTTCTTTCTAGCTGAGGGTAAGATGTCTGTCCATTAATTATAAAACTACAGCCAGGGGGGGAAATAGCTTATACTAGCATCAAAACTGTAAACAGAGAGAAAAAGGTCAGCCTGACCCCCTCCAAAGGTGACAAAATCTAAAAACTAACACCTCCAGAGCTCACTAATTACCATGTTACATCATTCAACATGTTTATTTAATCTGTGCATAAATCAAAGTATAAAAAAAATGCTGCTTTCATACAGAAACCATCCTGTTGGAGGTGTTTACATGAGGCTAACCCTACTGCCAGCCTAGTGCTCAAAAATTGGTTGAATTAAATAAGAGGTGTTTTTAGGATCTTGTCCAGCTCAGAAATCTTTAGATTTTAACCTGATAATGCAACCATTTCCAAGTTACTTCTGAGTAAAATTCACTTTAAATGTGAGACATGGTGTTCTCTGCTTTGCCACTCTAATATACAGAGTACACGCTTGCTTGGCCAGTGGTTTTCAGACTGTGTGCCTTGGAAGGGGTCTTATGATGATTTACAGAGCCATAATCATATGTAAAGGTGCCTCGTGACATAAATTTTTGTGAGCCACCGAGGCAGGACAGCATTGCCAGTTCTCGCTGCCAGCTGGAGTCAGATCAGTTTGTCTTATAGGTTATAAATACTCTGTAATCGGGGTGTCTGATCCCTTAAATAGTCCAGGATGAGAGATGCAGGTGCTGGTGAAGGATAAAGGTCCACCCATGAAGTCTGATAACACAATAAACTGAAATAAATAACTAATAATAATCACAATCAGAATCTTGTCCAAGTTAAACTTACTCAACTACAGCAACAAGAGATACCTGTTCCTTAACATCCTCCAGTCTCGTCTAGATCTTGTTGAATTCATCCTTTATCTTTATACAAAGCTTGTATCTGAGTTTTTTTTTTAACCTTTGTTAATTTGTTAACTGGTTACCACTAGTTACCAACAATGACAAAATGTAAGTGATTCAATTTCACTTCACTTCAATTTTATTTACACCACCGACAAAAGTTTGGGGTCATGAAAACTCACCTTTTTCATGTGCTAACATAATTGTACAAGGGTTTTCTAATCATCAGTTAGCCTTTCAACACCATTAGCTAACACAATGTAGCATTAGAGCACAGCAGTGATGGTTGCTGGAAATGTTTATCTGTACCCCTATGGAGATATTGCAGTACAAATGATGACTTTGGAATTATTCCAACGGTTTGTTGGTAAATCTGCGGAAATATTCTGCAAAAATGTGCAACTCAGATTCAGAACTTAACAATACAACATGAACTGATAGATAGATAGATAGATAGATAGATAGATAGATAGATAGATAGATAGATAGATAGATAGATAGATAGACAGATAGATGCTTTTATTTCAGCTTGAATTTGCCTATAAACGCAACTGCAGAATATGTTGAATAGAACTTGTCACTGCACTCTGCAAAAGAATAATACGTTACAAATTGCTCACTATAAAAGCACAAATAGTCTTTTTACAGCTCAGTTTTTGCACAGATTTAACCACTAAGATCTTAAGGTAATAATGATAAAGTGTCTAAGTACTAGTCGTAAGATTTTTTTAGACCTTTGGACAGCGATAAGCATACATCAGAGTCAGAAAACTTCATTTAAAAAAGGTCTATAGGAAAAAACTGCCATGTTCGGTGCAAGGAATGTACATACTTTGGGTGTTAATGTTTCATGTTGGGTATCTTATCTAGGACATTAAAAAAAACAACCTATGCATTTTTTCAGAGGGTACAGCATCCCCAGACGTGCCAGACCTGCGGGGGCTTCGCCTTCATCCCGTGCCCAACGTGCCATGGCAGCAAGATGTCTGTGTTTCGCAACTGCTTCACGGATTCCTTCAAAGCCCTCAAGTGCACTTCCTGCAATGAGAACGGCCTGCAGGCCTGCATGAGCTGCAGCCAGTGAGGACGTTAAGTGCCTGAAACAACATCCCTACTTCCCCTTTCAGGACCCAACACAGGAACCTGAACTGAACTGCAACTGGGGCGATGAAATCCAGCACAGCAGGACTCTTCCTCCATGGCCATTGTTGAATTTGTAATAAAATCTTTGAATTTGTGGATTTTCTGTTGTTGATATGGGTTTGTTGAAGCTCTGTGTAATTTACGGTGTGAATGCATTGGTGCAAATATGTTCATCACATCAGGTTTCTCACCTGAGATCACTCATCGATAAGTTTTTGACTGTAAGCAATCCTGCAAGTCTGTCTGCTGAGGAGTCGTGAACCAGTTTCCCCTTTAGCAAACCTTAGCTTGTTAGTTAATTAGTAAGGAGGCTCTTTCATTGACGATGCTCTCATTACTAATCCCATATCAGACGGGGTTAAGGTGAACACACACTCAGGACAGAGAGCGAAAGCCAAGGATTCAGCTTGCAGCCAGCAGAGAGCAGGAAACTGGAACGTTGTTTAGAGCAGAGCACAGAGCACCATTCAAACCTGAGATAATAAATTAGCGTACAATAGCATGCAAGTGTTTCAGGCACTTTAAATATTTAGATTCTTTTTCATTCAGTAACATCAGAGAAGCATCTGAGCGGCCTCAGATTTATTCTACTGCATGACCACAACTCCAAACTTACATCCAGAACTTCAGGAACGAACAAGGAGTCCTGCAGCAGAATGTTGTTGCCCCACAGAGTCCTGCACACAGGAGTCTGTAACTTGCCAAAGCATGGCAACATCCATTATTGATGTGTTTTCTGTTTGTTTCATTGTGCATGAAGCACGTAGGTAAAAAAAAAAAGATTACTTTTAGAGCCTGAAGCTTCTGCACTGTGCTGTTTATTATCAGAACAAATGAAAGTCACACACATAAAGTGAAGTAAATCAAAGGAATCAAACAAATGTTTTAATATTACTTTAGTAGCATGTATACATACAATCATATTACCAATACAATAGCCTATCACGTGTTATCATTACATTTGAATTACAAAGCTACACGTGTGATTATGCTAAACTAAATACTGAGCAAGTCGAGCAACACTTTTGACGGTATTTCTGGATGAAAGATATTCTATTGTCAATTATCTTTCTCTAAAACAAATAGACTATCAACACAGCATTTTGTATGACAATGTAAAATACTGGACAGAAACACCAGTCAGTACAAGCTGTAAGAAAAAAATTTACATGATGGTTTTGCATATGTTGTACAATTCAAGCAGGAATGACAGATACCTTCAGAAATTTGCTGACTGACAACATGGAATTTATTTTTCTTTTAATTCTGAGCTCTGTCAGTCCAGTATGATGATGCTCAGACTGGTTTTCACACAGAAGCAGCACAAATAAAATCCATGATTGGTTCAACAATGCATTTGGCTTCGCAGGGATTTAGGCTTGCCCTGAATAATTCAACCCAAGGAGAACTTCACGTGTTCCACTCGTCTATAACCCCATGAAAAGCAATGCATCTCACTTTCTGACTGCATCTGCATGAGCATTCAAAGACGAGTCACCCTGCAGCCAGCCAGTCGAGCCCAGATCTCACGCAATCCGCGCCGTTTAGCGTGTCTTTTTTCACGGATGATGTCATTTGTTGGCTGATTTCCACGGGGTCAGAGAAACGCAGCACAGCTCTCTATGCTGTCATAGCCCTGTACAATGCTGCTTGAACATGATTAGACAAGGCAGCACTGTAAAGAGGCTAAAAGCGTAGAGCAGGGTGATGGAGATGAGGCTCCTCTCCGCCATCACACACCACCTGGATGCTTCTAGACGCTGCTGCACCTGTGATCGAAACAGCAACCAGATCGATCATGTTGGAGAATGAAGAAAAAAAATCAGCAAACACAACAAAATGTAATACTGATGAGGCTCCTGCATTGACAATGACAGGCTGCTGCATAGAAACCCTCGTTGGTTTAATTCAATCCCGCACTGAGGAGTGATGGGGGTTTGGGGGTTTTGTAACCACAGGATGGTGGTGATGGAGGGGAGGTTTCAGGAAAATCTGACACCCCAACTGTGCAGGATTACTGCGCCCCCATCTGTGGGCTGCTGGAGAGACAGTGGAGAGGTGGGGGGAAGAAAATGCATCGATAAATGACAGAAACAGCTTCATTTTTAAAAAATAAAGCCAACTACAATTAATGATGGAGAAAGCGGCGGTGTGACGTGCTGGAAGACTGGAGATGTGAGAGGAGATCTCCAGACGCGCCTCGACGCATGTTTCTTTTCATCAAAACGAGCCAAATCTGCCCCGAGGATCTGATTGTTCTCCGTTTTCTTTTTTTGTTGTTGTTTTGCTTTTAATACGCGTGCACAAGCGAGCCTTTCTTTCTCTGAGGAAGGGGACACATGAAAAGGAAACAGGATGGGCAGTGGCACTGGCACAACTGACTTGGGAATGGTATGACGAGACATGACACTGATATGCGCGCAACACCCAAAAATGTTAAGACAACATTCAATGGTGTAAAAACCTGCAATGGAGATTTGTCCGCATTGTCTCCGCTCTCCGGGCTCGGCGAAAAAATTATTTCAGTCGAGTAGTCTAGCGTGGTCCGGCCGCGATGCTGTGCGTAATGTTTTGAACGGTCGGTCAATGCGCAGACTGGTTGGAAATGACTGTTTTTATTGACGTCAGCGTACAGCCTAGTGCCCCCCTCTCTCATCCCCACAACTGCACCATCTAATGGACTTGGGTTTACATTCCAGTCAGCCATCTGAGCTTTAAACAGGAAACAGGCCTCCAATTCAAAGAAAAATTACCTCTTTATCGCTCCATATGCGCAAAGATCTTCAGAGGAGCGTCTTTTTTCCCCCTTCCTCCAGCTGTCTTCACAGTCCAGAGAGAAAAGTGTGGAACCAACATCTTAAGAAGTTCAGAAAGCCAAACAAACAAACAAAAAAGCCTTAAATGTTAATAAAACCACACAGTATGCACGAGATGGTAGGGGGGAAAAAAAAGAGGAAAGCAGAATTATTTAATAAATTATTTCAATTTTATTCCAAGTCCTTCAGCAGTGGCAACGTAGTTATAACCAAAGGGGAAATATTTCACTATTAACACCTTCAAAAATATACATCCACCCTCCCAAGCAAAGATGAAATGGCTCTGGCCCACCTCCTGGAGCAGAACAAAGATGTTGGCAGGCAGGCAGGTGTGTTCCATGCTGCAGCTGTGACCATACGCAAAGCAAAAAACACAGTTGACGTATGTTTTTACGGAGATTATTCAGCAGAAACACTGCAGGAGACGGTTCACTTGATAAATTATGCACACGGACTGTACAGGGTGACATCCTGATGATTTGTTTTGATTTGAATGATGAGTCGATCAGTTTTCAGACCTACAAAATATGCAGCAGGTCCGTTTGTTTTGTCAATATCAAGACCACTTATTTACACATGGTGGGTGCAGACATCCCTTTCAGTACTTCATCTTTGGATCAATACAATCTGCTGATCGACTGAAAACCTCGCAAGAAGTTTGTGAATCTTAAACTTTGAGAACGTCCGAGTTTGTAGAGAAAAAGGAAGTGAAAGAAAAGAGATGCTTGTAATGTTATTTCTCGGCTTGGAAGATGTTCAGTCTTTTAATCTGTCCGATAAATCATTTAACTTGTTGTCATAACGTTCCAACACTGTTTTCTAGTAGTTTATTTGCATAAGCTGATGCTCATTAGACACTACTGTATTCGGCATCAGTTTACTCTTTAACTGCATCATACAAATCAATGAAAACCCTCAATGATACCATTTAATTTGCATATTTTTCTGTAGTAGCAATAAAATCTATTCATCACAAAATCCGTCTTCATTACAGAACCTGCTGCCCTGTGCCATCTTCAGTTTCTCTTTTTATTACATTAAAAGAAAAACATCTAGTATCATCTAGGCTTTAAATAAGTCTGTTTGAATATGTAGCTCTCTGGTTTCCTCTGCACTAATGAAGGAAACGCTATCACTGTGGTTCAAGCATAACATTAAAGTAAAGTACGAGTAAATGATACTGGTCCTTGTTTGGGGTTTTGCTTCTGAAACGGACATCATCTCAACCACATCCAAACACATTTATGGAGGAATGCGAGTTCACGCAAAACACCAGGAGACTAAAGTGTCAGGAGTCGTGTGTGAATTTCTTTTTTTGAAATTCGAGGAGGCTAATGACAGTCAGAAGTCTTTCTCCAGAAACACTCGAATGTGAAAGTGGATCTCCGGCAGGCTGAACTCGCAGCGTCGCTAACTGGAGATGAAGCCCTGCTCACACGCTGTCCGTGGTTCTCCTTCTGGACTATTCTACAGTAAGACTTGTGCGGGTTTGTGTGGTGGTGGTCAGAACGGGAGGCAGATTGCAGAGGCAGGCTTGGCCCTCCTTTCATCTTTTCTTCTTCTACTGCTCTTGTTGGTACATCAGGATGGCTCCTCAGCAGAGTATTATAGGATCTCCAAGTCTACATGACGGACCTCCGGGTTACGTTGCTACGGAGGCACAAAACAGAGTGAATCCAGCTTGCAGTTCTTACAGAATACTTCTATGTAAATCAGTCATGTTGTATCATGTGGAGAAACAAAGCAAACAGTTTTATGTTTTCGTACCTTGAGTTCTTTCTCCAAGCGGTCCACCTCGGCCCCCAGGGTGTCGATGATGTTCTCCCCGTGTTTCAGCATGAAGTTCTCCAGCTCCTCAGGGGTTTTTACTTGCTGAATGTCCTGCAGAGACAAACACACACTTAGTTTAGGAAGTAAGTCAGCAATATAGATACAAAGTGAACACAGCAAAAGCCAAAACACACACAGGCTTGCTTCCACTGTGAATAAATTGTTTCTGATGCTTAAGGTTAAGGAGGTCATCCATCCATCCTCTATACACCGCTTTATCCTCACTAGGGTCACGGGGGGGTGCTGGAGCCTATCCCAGCTGACTTGGGTGAAGGCAGGGGACACCCTGGACAGGTCGCCAGTCTGTCGCAGGGCTACATGTACAGACGAACAAGCACACACACATTCACATCTACGGGCAATTCAGAGTACTCGGTTAACCTCGGTTAAATCCACGATCATTTCTGTATTTGTTTCAGTGTTAAAGAAATGCAAAAATGAATGTTGCAGCGTCTCACAAAATAATCACGATTGTTCTGCATATCGTTCAGCTCTGTTCTGATGTGCCTCCTGTAAGTTGTAGATACCAGCATAGAATTTCTACGTATTTATAAAAGAAATCTGCTTAAAATGCTGCTTATGAGGATTTTAAAGAATTTTATACGTTAGAAATGCAACTACGAATGTTAGAATTGACTAAATGTTGATGCTGCGAATTAAAATGGTGCTTCTTCCAATGAATGCAGCCGGGAACCACCGATTAGCAAAGTAGACAATGAACCTGAGCATCATTACGGTAGATCAACTATTAAGCCCCTTTCAGACCTGCACACCTTTCTGTAAGTCTGATGGAAACTATCTTCATGTCTGCATGAGCAGTCAGAGAAATGTTCTGTAAAAGTGCAACGCCACATCACACTTAATAACTTTGAAAAACGGCACAACTCTGACCGACATGCAGTCACATAAACAGATAAAAGTGCAGATTTGATGAGTAATAAGGTCCTGGAGGAAAAAGAAGAAAGTCTCCACAGAGATCTCAATCCATTATCTTTTTGGTGGCATTACTGCCACCGTTAGCAACAACATGATACACTGCTTGCTGAATACTTCATTATATGGTTTGATAAGTTTGTTCTTACTTTAGTTTCATTCTTTTGTTTATGAGTAAATCCTTTATGTACAGTACAGTCTTGCAAATATTGCGTTCATACCGTGGCGCTCTGTTATTGTGGTTTATTCTGCATGAAGTCGTGAGGAATATTAATGTAAAAGTGACCTTTGCCTCAATGACAGAATGTCGACGCTTTAACAGACCGATGCAGTCAGCAAAGTTACGTATCCCATGTGTGACAAGGGCTGCCATAAAAGCCTGTGTCAGTGAGTGCATTAAAAGATGACATCCCAAGAGTTAGAATAAAACACGTTGAAGCAGCATTTTGTTATCAGGCAGCAGAGACCTGGAATAACCTCCTAGCTGGTGTCAGAAGCAATGATGGCAAAATAATTTGACTTCAGTTCTAGATTGTTTGATTTCATGTCTGCACTTCTGTGATTTTTTATTGTGAATTCTAAATTGCAAATCATAAAACTGATTTGAAATGTAACATCTGTGCCCTTTACTGTTTGCACTGTACAGCAGAATACAGGCACATCAATTTATAGTGTGATAATCCACAGAAATATTAATAACTGATGTGCAAATTGTGTGATTTTCCCAACTGTCGTTATTTACAACTGTCATACCAGCATAAACAATGAAAACTCAAACTGTAATAATCCCTTACTCAATGAAATGTCAGTGTTTTGTTTGTCTTTGGCAATAACTTACGAGCAACAAGTACAACAACAAAAGATGACAGAACAGTATGTCTTATTATTAAAGAAAAAATGACGAAGGATGATGTTGTTGTTTTTTTTTTACTAAATGTGTACAAATATTTAAGCCGAGCAGACTGATCAACTATACTTACATTTAGGATTTGGTCAATGTCTTGTTTTTCCAGATAGGACCTCGTCACGACTCGGCCATCAAAGTCAACTTCAGCCTTGAAGCGCACTTTACTCAGTCCCATATCAGTGGCCTTCACATCATGGATGGCCCTGCTCACAACAAAACAAAGCCGCTCCTTAAATCCACAGGACAGGAAGCGCTAATGAACTTAAGTCAGAGAGCAAAACATCACAAACGGACACTGCAGGGAATTTCTGCTACAGCACAAGTGCTCCATATGTGGCAGTGAGAAGAACCTGGGCACAAAATGAGAGTTTAAATTCTTCAAAAAAAGGCAGGTTTGCCATACACACCTGCATGTTTAAGTGACTGAGGTATCAAACTCTGCGCTGCTCTGTGTACAGCCGGCCATAAGGACATTTGCATGTCATGTCCAGTAAATACCATGTGATCTATTTCCAGCCTGAATGTTTTTCATTAACGTTAGCAAACCTTCAAAGCCTTTCTTTAACTCACTCAGACTGACTCTCACTAGGCGATGGGTGGATTTATTGCTGGTGCTGGTTCACGTTTGTGTCTTTGTGTATTTGCTGACCTCACAGCGGGGTCGTTCTCCAGAAACTCTGTGAGCTTCTGCACACGTTCGGCCTGTATGGAGCGTCCCAGCAGGGCCTCTGTGTTCGTGTAGATGAGGAAGGCTGAGACAGCGCCCAGCAACGTGCCTACGCCAAGAGAGCCCAAGCTGTCGTAGTACGGGTTACCTGGGACCATCAGCAGACTTTTTATCAAATTACAGTTCAAAGTCCAACAGAACAGCAGTGAGTGAGTAATTACATACATCAACAGAAGAATAATAAATCATAGTACAGACAGAGACGATGTTACAAAAATAAACTATTCATGGCACAGATCAGGACAAACATACCTGTGAGTGAGGTCAGTCCCATGCAGCCAGCAGCCAGCATGACTCCTAATACAGCAGCAGCGTCCTCAAGCAGCACCACGTTAGTACTGGGGTCCCGACTCTGCATTACTGCACACAGAAACAATGCAAGGCCACACTTACATCTGGCTCTTCAATTCTGCATGTCACCAGTTTGCTAAGTAACCACATTTACATTTACAGTGACTTGAAACACTTTGTCTAACTTTACTACAGAGGCGAGTTCGATCACAGCGTGACTTTTAATAATGCTGCTTATATGCAATGTCCTGCCCATATTTATTCTATTTTATTGGTTTTTATCATCCTCACTGTACTGTATATATCTGGCCTCTTCTGCATTACGGATTTCTTAATATAGTTTTGTTTTATATGTACATTCAATTTTCTTATTTATTGTTGTTAATTTAGCTTTATTCAATGCACCGTTCAGTGGCAGCTACTTATATTGTCATCATGCTCCCATGCATGATGACAATAAAGCTATTCTATTCTATTCTATTCTGAGTCAGACATATTGTAGCCATATTGTTTAAACTGTTTTTAGACCATAAACATAGTAATAAGTTTTCATTTTAAAAAGGCTTTTAAATGAAATGGATCTTTGTCCAGATGAGCATTTTAGCAGTGCTTCAGAAATGGTCTTCACACATAATAACATGTCTGAAAACACATAAAAGTGGATATTTACATTTGTATGATATGTGAGTGCCAGTGTAAACACAAAACAAAGGCCTGGTCACTTGGTTGTAGAAAATACTAAACTAGGTCCACAGATTTCCTTCATGCCACAACAGCTGTTAGAATAGATGAGTGGGTAAACAAAGCCTGAAGCCGAATTTGTTACCTATGTTCAATTAAGGACTATTAGTCAAAGCATATGTCTTTGTTTTCTTCCAGAAAATGGTTGTGTGAGTGTAGCATGATAAACCAGAGAATGACTGGAGTGACAGCTGAGGCCCCTTCAGAAAGCGAACATGAGTGTCTGCACTATGGCGTCAAATTTGGGTCAAAAGTCGCGCGCGCGAGAAACACGTACCCCGCGCAAGCGGAAAAAAGTCTCCACGGGTGCAAAAAACACTCTGCGCACGCGTGGCAATGTCTCCGCGCGCGAGGAGCCTCTTACGCGCGTGGAGACATTGCTACTCGTCCATGTATGGTGCCATAATTATCCGTGGAGCTCTGATTTACTCGCGCGGGGAGAAGACTTTTGACCCTTTGTGGGCGGATACCAGTGCTAGCCACAATCTCCCTATGATTGGCTATCTGCGACAGCAAGAACTCACCCCCCACGTGGGCACAGTCGGCTGGAGCCCCTTTGATGCTGCTGCCGCTGTTCTGCAGCTCCGCCGAACACACACAGAACCGAGCCCGGATCTCCAACTGCCGGTGGATGAATGTTTCCACGTATTTCTGGCTCTAAACGGGAGGTCTCAGTGCTTCATTGCGGGGCTGTCAGCCTTTAGTACAGCGATTAGACGTTAGTTAGCTCCATTGCTAACGGCAGTTACCCAGGTGGACTGACTGGAATCGGCCCAGAAGCCCAGCGTGTCTACTCCAGTGATTCTGACAGGGAGTTTAAGAGTGATTCTATAATTAGGGGTACATTTCAAGTCCACGGGTAACCCGTTCTTGCTGTCGCAGACAGCCAATCATAGGGAGGTTGTGGCGAGCACTGGTATCCACCCACAAAGTGTCAAAAGTCTTTTCCCCGCGCGCGTAGATCAGAGCTCCACGCACGCAGGAGGACAGTTTCGTGAGACACTGGACGCACAGAGCTTGGTCTGCACATGCGGAGACATTGCCACGCACGCGGAGAGTGTTTTTTGCGCCCGTGGAGACTTTTTTTTCCCGCTCGCGCGGGGTACGTGTTTCGCGCACGCGAGAGAGTGTTGCACGCGCGACTTTTGACCCAAATTTGACGCCATACTGCACTGCCATTTCCAAAGGTTTCAGGTTCAGGACGAAAACGCAATCCAGAAGTTGTCAAACTAAAATAAGGTCAGCAACATCACTATAAGTTTACATTTTCGGGGTTCTAAAACTCTGGAAACGTAGCAGAAGCTATGTGCTCTAAAATGAAAGCCTATAAGTGGAGTAGAGATCATTTAGCACAGGATGTGGCTACCATCACTCAGCTAAGTCAATAAAAAAACACTGTCTTTTGTTAGCATATATTGTTAGCATACAGTATATGAGCAAATCTCCTCTCCTGCACCTTCTGGACATTTTACTTGCAGTTTAAAGTAGATACGGGATAAGAAACTGCTGTCTGCCTGCTACCAAGTGACTTGCAGTAAATGCATTAATGGCAAAGACTTCTGCTGTACGCACCATATTCATAAAAAGACAGTCCATTCTGATGGGCGCTCTTCTTTATCTCATTGATGGCAACTAGTAGTGTGGCTGTAAAAGGAAAACACAAAGAGGCGTTGAGTACAAACCGCAGAATCACAGTTAAAACATCATTATTAGTTTATTATTATTATTTTACTATTATAACTCACCTCCTTCAGACACCAGAGAGCCTGCTAAAATGCAGTAAGCCTGTAACAGAGAAACATGACATGTAACGCTTTATTGCCTTTATATATTCTGAACTGCAGACAATAGTGGACATAGATACACACCCATAACAAAGATTCAATTGGCTGCGGGTGAAGCAATCCCATAATGCCATGGTACCAAGAGAGGCCCGCTCCCATCATAAAAATGCCCACCCCGCTGATCAGGGAGGCGATGTAGCGCATGTTGGAAAAGCCGTACCTGAAAAACACAAAAGCGTTCTATTACAGTCAACATTAAGGCCACGGATATTTAGTTAATGATATAAACTCGCTCACGTTGGATCTCACGAAGGATTAAAAGTTGCATGATAAAAATGATGTGGACATTTTTCAAAAATGATCTCCATTCCGTATGTATTTTGAGGCACAATATTGGATCTAAATCTGTCAAAAGTTGAGATTTTGTTAGTACTGTTGTTAATATTCTGTGAGAGGATTCAGTGCTTGCAAGCCTGGAAAAATACCGGGACATTTCCGATATCTGGTGCTGTTGTGACTCTTTCAAGGACAACTCCACTTCCTCTCACCGTCTTTTAAGAAGCATAGTAAGGTGTGGTGCTTACGGGTGCACGGCGTCGGGGTTGCGGACCGACTGGCTGATTCCCAGAGCGAGCAGAGCCTGGTTGCAGGTGTCAGCCAGAGAGTGGATGGCTTCAGAGAACATGCTGGCTGATCCAGTGTAGACCCAAGCCAGGAGCTTAAAGAAGAAATTCAACCCGTTGCTACGGAAAAGGGAACAGAAGTGAGTGAAACGTTCTCGTGAATAGTCAACAATAGTTCTGACTAGTGTGGTTTACAGATGTATCAGCTGCACAGGTACCTGACAATGGAACAAACGTGGAAATTCCTCTCATTTTCTGTTCTCATGCTTCTGAATCACAGATCTTACACCTGGACTGGACCTCTCGTGCAGTGAGTCCTCCACTTATTAAGTCCTTGTGCATCCTCTGTGCACTTCATGTGATTGCACATGGCCTCCTCTAACACAATCATCCTAATCTAATAGGCCACAGGACTGCATGTGACACAGTTACTGTGCAGTTCTCATTAAAAGTTGCATTTTTTTTCAGGAATCTAAGGGTCAAGCTCTACTGTACAGGGTATTTATTTAGAATCATCACAGTCTCGATGGAACCAGGTCTATTGGCGCATCTGTTTTGGACTTTGAAGTTTACCCACGCCAGACTGTTGTTCAGCTTCCCTACCAGGTTACGCTCTTATCCGGCATATTGTGTGTAGTAACCCTGCTGAGAACAGACCCGTAGCTCCTCTGTCTAATCTAATACCTCCCACTGTGTGTGCTGCAGCTCAGTAAAGTCACCGAGTCCAAAAAGACGTTACTGCAAAACAAAACAAGCATTCGGAAACAAAGGAGAGAGCACGAAGACTTACATGCAAATAGCAACCATGACCACCTTCCCCGGCCCTTGGAGAAATGTCGTCCTCTTGCCTGATCGTGGCTTTATGGAAAATAGAAAAGATGAGAATAATATGCTTTGATCAGCAGATGAAGAATAAAGAAGACATTTCTTTTCGGTCTGTCAGTTCAGTGGACCTCATACTGTTTGTGCTGCTGATAAAAAAACAGATTGAGAGGAAGTTCGGACATAATAAACAATAAACTTACTGTCTTGCTGTCAGTAATAAACTTATAGAATTAACGTTATTTAACAAGGCATGTGGGAGAGAGGGGGGCGGGGGGGCACTCTGTAAACACAAGCCAGCAGAGTATAGAATATACCATGACATACCAGACTAGTGCAGAGCAGTACAGTGGCTGAAATAACATCAGCATCATACAGTAAAGAGAGGGGACTGCATTGTCATATAGATGCACTGACCTCTGTAACACAAACACCACCTCGTGCTATGAGGGTAGCTTGGTAGGAATGTCACTTTTTTCCCATATTTGAAGCATGATGTGGAGAGTCAGTCACATTTTCCAAGTAAATGGCAGCAACAAAATCAAAGTGCTCACCTTAGTGTTTCCCCAAAAGTCTTTGTATTCCTTCAACAGCTGCTGATTCCGAAAAATATCTGGAGATCAGCAGACGAGAGGCACAATTAAAACATTATCTTATCCATTCAGAAACTAAAACAATGCCACAGACGTAAGTTACATAAATATGTCAAACAAATACTCACAAAACTGCTGTTAAAATATAGCTTTAGCTCAGTTATAGCATTAACACTCCTGTTGTTTTCACTTATGGGCATCCAAAAAAATACTGCTTCTTTGTCTGAAAAAAATCCAAAAATTTCGCAAAAAAAATCCCCAAATTTCTGAAAATCTTCAGAAAGAAAATTCCAATAATTTCTTAAAAGCTTACCTTAAAATTTTATTTAAAAAAACCAACAACCTAAATTTGGCAAGAAAACTCTTGTAAATATTTTCAAAAAATGGGTAAAAATTTTCCAAAAAATCCTAAAAATATTTAAAGTGATTACATATATTTCAGTAAAACTCACAAAAAAAAATCAACTAAAATCCAGCGAATTTCGTTGGATTTTGGTGATTTTTTTGTGAATATTCTTAAGAAACATTTTTAACATTTCTTTTTTTCTACCAAAAAATGTTCAAAGATTTCCCAAAAATGTTCAAAATATGGACATTAGAAGTTTCACTGTGAAAATATTAGTTTTTCCAAGATTTTCAAACGGGTCAATTTTGACCCGCAAGACAACACGAGGGTTAAAGAAAGAGTATATTATAGTTTTTGGCTTTCTGTATGAGAGTTAGAACACTTTATGTTCATTACACATGAAGCTACAGCTAGCACCTGGTTAGCTTACATGGTTTTTCCTGGCTCAAGCATGACTAGCCTGCATAAGATTAACAAAACGGTTATTCATCTCACAGAAAAAAATTAATATCTGCTGGAAAAACCCAGCTTGGCCGAGTATAAACATCAGGTCTGAGCAAAGACAACAAAATCGGCCTAGCAGCACCTCCAAAGTTCACTAATTACTATGCTGCATATTTCTTGTTAAATCAGTATAAAAACCAAAGAGTAAAAATTCCCTTTTATGGCAGGACGTGTGATTATGTGTAACTATTTCACGGTCACGACTAATTAAGTTTCTGTAATTTCTGCTGGTTGCCTGGCAACTGCTTTGAGCCAAGAAACAGGCCCACACGTAAGTCCATGTTGTTTTCATATGTTGGTTCTGTATGGGACAAGATATACGATGCTAATGAGTGCACTTTACGGGTTCCTATTTGGCGTTTCCAGTCTTTACGCGAAGGCAAGCAAACTGGTAGCTACCTGCAGCTTCACTTTTAGAATGGTATCAATCTTCTCATTAAACTATCAGATTATTAAAAAAGTTAAGTTAAGACTAAACCTTAAGTACTGTTTCTTGTTCACAAACATGCACAAGCAGCCAAAGAAAGATAAAAACCTACTCTCTTGGTATTCTCTCTCCACCTCTTTCCTGAGTTTTCTCTCTCGGGCTAGAGCTTCGTGGCTTCCCCATACATCTAGTGCTCTACGGATCAGAGAAAGAAACAGGAGGATCAACAAATGCTATGAGACGACATCGCTGAAAACTGGTTTGATTGGAGGACATATGTGGAGGACATTGTATCCTTCCGGTGTTTTAAGATGTGAAGCAGACGGGTTGAATACTAACTTGGCCTCCACGTCTGACCGCAAAAACACAGTGAAAGCCTCTGTGTCGTCGTGTGGGCTGCGCCTTCTGATCTTCCGGAGTTGTTCTAAATCACTGCGAACATACGAGAGGAGGGGGAGATTTAGATTAAACCTGTGTTGGTGGGCAGTCATGTTTTAGCTAATCACGAAAGCATGGCTACTTATTAACCCAAAGGAATTTGTGCCATGGTTGTAGTTTGCTAGCATCTCAGTGAACCGATGGATGACACTCGTTTAGCTTAGCAGTGATAATATGCACCTTTGTGTTGCTGTATATTAGATTGATTTAATACAAATCAGCTAAACTGGAGAACAGGAGTTACCTTGGTTTGAGGCAGAACTCATTCATGGCTCTGACTGCAGTGATAAAGTTGTTCTGAGTGTATTTGGCTCCATACTCCCTTTTCTTCAGGACAGCCCGAACTGACAACAGAGAGAAATTATTGTTCTTATTCAAGCCACCAAAACACATTGTGTGTTATTAAAAATAAAGAAGCTTGTCTTATTTAATATCTGTTTAACGTGGAGGAAAGACAAATATTACTCATTACCTTTCACTTGAATTGTCTCAGCTTTAGTCAGGCCCTGAGGTGTTGAACCTACGAAAGCAAAAATTTCCACTTGATCAAAGACGCTACCTAAAGTCAAATCCTTCCGTTTCCTAAAAATAAACTGACCTGAAACGTAAATGCAGCATGTCATATTTTCCTAAATAATGTGCATTCTTTTTATTATAGAGGAATAAGCACGAGCTGTTCCAGCGTGCAGCATCTCTACAGGAGGATGGAGATCATGAATCCACCAAGTATGCACTGTAAACCAGAAATCACAAGTCAGGAACAAGTGTGTCCACTATTTGTATCTTTGAGAGCCACATATGAGGTTGTCTATGCTTGTGGAATGTTGTCCTACTCCTCCTGAAGGCTTGTTTCTGGACATCCAGAGCATCATGTAGCATTCAGTCTGTTGTACCATGCAGTCTGAAACATGTTCTGAGACAAATGGTGACGTTGTGAACAGTCAAGTGAGTTGACTGCACCCTTAACTGACATGCCGGCATCCAGCATGCCAAATAGCCATCATTGTCCTGTAAAGCCACGCCTCACTAGGGTGTGGATTACCTCAATGAAAAGCTGTCACCAGTTGTACAATTTAGACATATTTTGCGCAAAATTGGCTGAATTGGACCGTTTCTAACAATAAAAAATGTGATTAATTTTGTCTGAGTCAGAAAAAGGACTGAACAATTAATTGCAATTTCTCAAAATTGTACTATGCTCAAGTGCAATACACAAATCGCAGGCGCTGCCATTTTCAGTGAAGGTGTGTCACAACACACCACTATAAATAAAACATGGTGGAGCTGCAGATATTCCTCAGTCTACAAATCCTATCCTCCACATATAAAGGAACTTGCTTGTTTCGTACAGACTGCACCAAAAGAAGCCACATTTTTTAAACTGATTCAGTGGAAAAGAGATAGCAACATATTGCTATATGTGTAATTTTGTTTTTGCAAATCGTTCAGTTTTAGTTAGAGAAGTCCATCTGTATGCTTTATTTACATTTTTGTTCAGCATACTGATTCAACAGAACTGTTTTCTGTGGCTTCTATTAACAAATGGGGAAATAGGAAATATTACTGCACACATGACAACTCCACAACATTAAAGTTTATTACCTGATGAAGCTGAGGTGGCTTTTGTAGCACCAGACATGTTTTTTTCTGCCGTGGGAGCATCATTTGATGGTGATTTTGGAGGACCATCATTGCTGCTGCCAGAGGTAGAGTAGTACTGGACTTTGCTCAGCCCCAGAGAAGCTACACGGCAGTCTGGAAGACTGAACCATAAGCTTTGTACACCTCCACTCTGCCAACCTGTGCAACACAATATGTAATATTAGTTTGTGTCGTTCCACGCTAACCAGGATGTGTAACAGCTGGAGATCAGGACTGCTCACCGTAGCAGAGTTGAGGGAACCTCGGGGACCGATGTGACAGTGACGCCCTGTGCTGCAAGGAGACCCTGCAGAAGACATGCCATGGTCTGTGGGCCAGGCTGGGGAACATCCTGGCTGAAGCAGGGCTCGGTACTGAAGTGAAGGAACTCGCTGTGCAGAGTCACAGACAGCCCAGTCACTGCTATGTTAGCAGTCCGCTTACCAACTTAACCCAGAGACAGATTAACGCCAAGACATCGCCTCTCAAGTTCGCACTGTCATCAAGCAGCGACTTTAGCTCGGCTACGGACAAACTCACATGTTTCACACAGATGACATTAGTGTCAACCTGAACTGTTTATCACCGGGCTGCAAAACTACCGTCTTCGCCGGCCGGCTAACTACCACTGAATGAACTACGGCTCCACTAAGCCCGTCGGCTGCGGAGCTACACACTGAGCTAACTAACCTAGCTAGCACCGTAAGCTAACGTCGTTTGCCTCCGTACGTAACAAGTGCTGTATAACATTTAAATTTACTCAAAAACAACAGCAACTGACAAGAACGTACGCGTATATAAGGGTATTCAGAAAAGCCAATACCTTTCTATGGTGAGGTTTGTTCTGCATAATCTGTATCCATTTTGAGAATCTATGGTCAGACTGATGCTAACGCCACTATGGACGTACAGCGCTACAAACATACACACGTGACCTGTGACAGAGGAGTGACGTTTTAAATTATCGCGAGAGCTTGTCTTGTTCAAATGGTTTCAAAATGTATCGCGATATTCTGTAAACCGCTGGTCGAACAAGGTCACTTTAAGTTCCTAGTTGTTGCCCCAGGCTTCTTAATGCTGCTAACATCTGGCTATAGCAAATATAGCAGAGAAACGTAATTCGGGTGTGAAGTATATAAATGAAATGAAAATATTGTAAAGTACTTTTTAAAAGATATTTTACTACCAGTTTTCAATATTACACTAACATTCGAGAGAAAACTTTTTTTTTAACTACAACAGCAAAAAGGCCCAAACATAAAGACAAACCGAAGGAAAGACTTTTATTCCTTAAATGAACCAATATATATATATATATATATATATGTAAATCAGCTGTCTTCCACAACTTTAACACAGCAGTGACATCTTGAGAGTGAAGATGAGCACAAATCATAGGCACAGTCTATGGCACAAACACACGGGTTAAACCTAATTCCTGATGCATTCGTGTTAGATGACAAATTTAAGTTCTTATGTGTGATGTGTGTGACTGAGCCAGGAGAGACCCCTATATTTTCTCAGACCTATTCTCTGAACTCTTTCCAAATATACAAAAAAATTGGCTATGAAATAGTTTAGAAAAAAAATTTGAAAAATGCAGTCTAAAAGATGCACTGTGCTGTGAAAAACCGATAAGATGAGCCAGTGATTATTCAGCTGAGCAGCATATCTTAAATTATTTAAAATGGAAATAATATTAACTCTAATGGATATAATAATATAACTGCACAGTACTGTAGGAGGTTGTTTACTTAAAGGACAAAACATAAAAAAGGTTAGTTTAATTTATAACTTTGAATCTGAATCATACTTTAGAAGCAGGTCATGATTTGTACATAAAATCATTAACTATAAAATATCAGGAAACTTTGGTTGTTTGAATGAAGACAGTTTACTAAAAAAGTACGGTCTTCCCTTTTGGATAAAGAATTGCAAAGTGGACAGTAAAGTACAAACTAATTGTATGTAGTTACATTTTACCATGACTGTATTCTGAGAGTATCTATGATTTCTGTGTGGATGTAAGGAAATAGATCCAACACTCTGGTGCATGTGGGCAGTATGCACGCAGCATATTTTACTTTACTGGTTAAACTGTGGACTGCACAGTAGAGTAGTGGTTAGCACTTTGGCCTTGCAGCAAGAAGATCCCCGGTTCAAATCCCGGTCTGGGCCTGGGATCTTTCTGCATGGAGTTTGCATGTTCTCTCTGTGCATGCATGGGTTTTCTCTGGGCACTCCGGCTTCTTCCCACAGTCCAAAAATATGCTGAGGTTAATTGATCATTCTAAATTGCCTGTAGGCCTGTAGGTGTGAATGTGAGTTTGTTTGTCTGTATATGTAGCCCTGTGGCGGGGTGGCGGGCTGGCGACCTGTCCGGGGTGTCCCCTGCCTGGGGTGTCCCCTGCCTTTGCCCGAGTCAGCTGGGATAGGCTCCAGCACCCCCCACGACCCTAGTGAGGATAAAGCGGTGTATAGAGAATGGATGGATGGATGGTTAAACTGCTTGTCAAGTAAATAAGTTTTAATTCTGCATTTATATCAATGACAAAATTCTGATCTACCAACAAAAACACTAATCACCGTAAACCAATATTGCCATTTGTTTAAAGTAATCTCAAATAGAACATTATCACATGTTGGCTTGACAGGTGTCTCTGTAATAATCTCTTTGTTCAAACAAGAGAAGTTATTACCCAACCCGAATCAATTGTAAAAGCACACAGGGCAGGGCACTTAAAAGGCGTTAGAACACAAAAAAACAAAGTGCTGAGTCACAGAATTATGAAAAAATAGCCAGAAGACTTAAGAAAAAGCTGCAGTTTTATTGGATCTTTTGAACAGTACAGTAGATATATGCCTATAAGAGCAGAAATGTTTGTATTTTTCATCTGACAAATGACTGACAAATCAAACACATACACTAGGAGAGAGGTCTTTTGACTTCCCGTGCAATCTCTTGACAACAAGACCTGCAGATCAATCACTTCCATTTCACTATCATTAAAATGGAATCCAGAGTTTTCAATCAATAATCATGACCCACAGTACAGTTTAAAGAAGGTCATACTTCAGTCTTGGTCCATTTAGGTAAAAATTAGAAAAAGTGAAAGACTGCGCACAAATAAGGTCACTTAAATGAGAGAAAATGGAAGCATGTAGGTAGTTTTATAAAGCAAGTCGTCAAGCTGATGCGAGAGTAGTACTGGGCAGCGACTCTGTCCTGGTATGCTTTTCTGGGCTGCTGGTCGTATAGGGAGGCAACGAGGCGGGGAGTCTGTGTTTGCATTAACGCATGGTGACAAACTCCTCGGATGAGGTGGGGTGAATGGCGACGGTCTTGTCAAAGTCTGCTTTGGTAGCACCCATTTTGATGGCAACAGCAAATCCCTGCAGCATCTCATCACAGCCCAGGCCCTGCATGTGCAGACCTACCACCTGGGGAAATGAGAAGATTCAGCGTTTGAAAATAGCTGCAGCAGTTTGTGCACAGAAAGAGTAAAACGTTGAGGCAGTAACAGCGCTGAAGAGACAGTCTGTGCTGCTTTCTGTGTTAGAATAAACAGATGAAAAGTTAATTTTTTAGTGTTTTCATAAACTTCAGCCTCAATTGTGGCTTGTATAGTTGCAAAACTAGGATACTAAGAATATAAGGAAGCAATTCTACATGAGTTAAGAGGGTTTAGAGAAGGTTCTGCTTTTAATATTTTAAAAGCACAAAGAATTTTCAAGTAGGTTCTCAGATCTTTGTTGTTTTAGTGGTTTAAGTGATGCGTACTTTAAGAAATAACGTCAGTAACACAATATGGTGGCATGGATTAATAGCACAGGATTAACTCAATCAATACATTTGTGATTTTCAGAGATTTTTTAGTAATCTCTTTGACCAAGTAGCTCCTACCTTCTCCTCCTTTCCCTCACACACCAGCTTCATGATGCACTGACTCTTCCTGCTTGTGATGGCATGATACATCGGGGTGAAAGAGGTCTTGTAGATCTTTATATTCTCCTTTCCTCGAGCTTTAATGGCCTCCTCTGTGACATGAACAAATGTAAGTAGGCATAGAAATTCTTGTAAAACTTGGGGCAGTGCAGCATTTCCACTGGATGAAGCTCTAATTCAGACTAAAATTACTGTAAGGGAATAAGAAATGGGAAAATGTCCTACTGATGTAGAGCTACACCCACTTGAAGACATGTTTATGTGAACTCACCCTCCGTGAGGCCCACAGTGCCAATGGGTGGGTGGCTGAACACCACTGTGGGGATGCTGGAATAATCCAACTTCGAGTCTTTCTTGCCCTCAAACAGTCTGTGTGCCAGCTTTCTGCCTGCAGCAATGGCAACTGCAGCGACATAACAAAACATCAGTGTGCTTTGAATAACAATAAGTTTCAGGTGCTGTCAGAAGTGAAATCCTTTATTCTAAAACCATAGAAGCAGGTACAAGCCAGCGCTACTGATGCAGTATTTCATAATGCAGATTTCTGGACAAATTCAGACGTTACTAAAATGCACGAAGACGGGAAAGAGTCAAAACTACAGCATTAAGAACAACTTTATTGTGACTCCAACATGTTCCGGAGAGACACGAGGACTAGTTTATTGTGTCTCACAATAAAGTTGTTGTTTATTTTACAGGTGTTGCTGGGGTTTTGAACTTTTTCAGTATTTTATGATATTAAAGATGACAGTATTTCTTTGCTATAAACTAGAGATGGATTTCTTATGTGACTATTGCATTGTAAGTACAGAGAAAAGAAGAATAGGTGGAAGCTAAACTGATAAGTCCACAAGCAGAGACTTGAATACATTTCAAAGGTGATATTTGGAACCAATGCTGAGCGTAATTGTTTTGATTTTTTCTTTTGGTTAATAAATATCAGAACTTCTTAGTAGAAGAAACCCAGACCTCATAAACACAACAGACCTGAGTCATTGTTACAAAGCGAGTTCAGCTTATCCAGGGTATCTTATCTGGCTTCAATGAACCCAACAATCGCAAGCGGTCTTACAAAGCTGGTTATCTCGGTAAGTCAACTCAGGGTTTGTGATTCTACCTCTGAGCAAATTTACATGAAAGAGGCAGGGTTGGGAACAGATGACCACCACAGATATGCACAGGTCAACTGGCACCAGAGTGGCATATTTCACAAACAAAGAGCAAATATTAGAGAAATACAAGATTTTATACTCATAATAGAGACCATAGCAGATGAAGCAGAAGGGAAAGGTGCAAACGGTTGCAGACAGTGTGAATTTTGACGGGTTTATCATTATAAATGAATGAATGAATGGTTTATCAATACCAAATTCTTAGGGCAAGAGTAGATATGGCTTTTATTAAAAATGCATATTCTTAAAAAAACATGGAGCTTAGATGTATTCTTCCATCGTGTAGGACTCATTCTCAGATGGTTTAACGTCTGAGAATGAGTAAAAAAACAGCATATAAAGATAATTCAAAGCGACAAGTTGGCTGATTCTCGTATCGTATTGGAGGCTACATATTAGTGTATTTCTCACAAGAAGAGCAAATTAACATCCCAAACAGATCTGAGGAGTTTAGAACACAATACAAGCGAATAAGAAAAACAGAGCAACCGCTGCATCCAAAGTCACAAAGGAAAGTTTCAAAAAGAAACGCAACATCTGTAATTATGGAATTACAGATGTTGTCCATTTAAGCTACTGACAAAAACACTTATTTAACTAATAAATAATCCAGTAATAAAAGTCTGTTTTCACGGCAATGTGAACGATGAATTCTTGGGCTGTAGCCCCCTTTTATTTCATTCTTTCAGCTGTTGAAACACGTTTGGGAGCAGAATAATTTATATCCATAACTAGTTTTATTGCTAACTGTTTGAGGTCAGCAATCAGGCTGTAAGGCTTTAGTGCTTTGATCAGTTTTTGTTTTTAAGGATTTCATCGCTCTACAAAGGTATACAAACCAATGAAATGACTTTGAAATCACTTGTAGCTCTATAAATTTAGATTTTCTTCTCTCACTATCTTTGCATGGAGCTCTGCTGGATCTTCTAACGTTGATGACATATTTCGAAGACAACTAGTAGACTAGTAGCTGCTTTTATACGTGCCGATGTCTTACCATGAAGAGAACCCCTGTGGTAGTACTAAAAACCAAGAGATAAACATGAATTACCTCAATAATCTCAAATTCTGCTTTGTAGTGCAAACGTCTGGACTCAAAAGCAGCTCATTTAATGGACAAACTCGTAGTGTACTGTGTAATGCTGACAAATGCGCATCCCCTATAATTGGCAAAAGTACGTTCTCACTCCAAACTACACCACCACATTTTTTTTTAACTTAAGCCTACCTTCATACAGGACTTATTGGTGCTAATTCCTACCGGGTGTGAGAAGAGCTTTGCCACAAACATCTCCAACAGCGTAGATCCCTGATCGACTGGTGTTCTGAAACTCATCCACGATGATATGGCCTTTTTCATCTGTATCCAGAGCCTGACAAACACAGAGAGGAACTGTTAGAGTTATGACCAATGAGAAAGAACTTTAAACTTGTATTAGCTTTGCTGTAATATCAGTAAAGTAAATGAAGCCAGCAAACAGCCTAATCTGAAACAAAGTAGTACAGAGATGCATTGCTGGGCTGAGTAATGGTTTTGAGGAAAGATACTGTATGTTTTGGCGGTTTCCATTCTCTCCTTTACTGTCCAGAGTTAAGACAGAAATTCTGTCTGTGCCAAGAAACAACAAATGACTCATCCCAACTGTGGAGGATTAAAAGTAAACCAGCAAACCCAGAGCCGAGGCCTCGCCCTCACTGAGCGTTCTCACAGTCATCCCAGAAAGGTCTGAGAAGGTTCAACATGGATTTGTGTTTTCTAAAAACAGGTTAATGGTTCCATCAGTGTTAAATCTGCTGCTTTAGTAAGTCATTCATATTCTCCTCCATGCAACAGATGAGCCAGAAACAAAGAATCAGACTAGGTGGTGTTCGTTAGGTACATAGTTATTTGGATTTCACTGTCGAGGATCCACTAACAGTCATTAAGTGAGCTAACCAGCACCTGACAGAATTTCATTCGTGACCTCTAACAAACAACAAAGTAAATGAACGTGACAGCCGTCTAGTCTGGTTCTCGGATTATATCAAATTACTGGCTAAAGATGACCTCATTCCAGGTTTACTTTGGATTCTTTTCCTCTCACAAAGCTTTAATTGTTCGTCTAATATCATGTTGATGGATGTAGTTCTTGTTAAAAACAGTTTTTATTCATGCATGTGTACTTAAGAAAGAAAAATTAAAATTATCTGCAATGTTGACATAATGTGGTAAGACAATTAAATGGTCAGGATGAAGGTGATACAAGGAGTACTGAGCAGAGCCAAACGCTCATTTCAGACAGACAGATAGCGGTGACAAGCTGTCGGCAGTGCATTATTATGGTTTAACTGATGAACAGATGTGATTTAAACGCTTTCCTGCCACAAAATGACAGTCTTCAATAAGGATAAATATTTGCTCTTTCTGGAGACAGCTGCATATTTTTCGCTGTCACCATCCAGTCTGCAGTAAACAATCATGAGCAGACTGTTACCATGCTGCCGATGTTCAGTCCAGATGTGTTGGGCTGCCTGCCGATGGCCCAGAGAAGACAGTCCACCTCCTGGATGACGCTGGTCTTCTCCTCGTCGTTCTTCTTCTCTGGATCTTTGGTAACGATTGTCACCTCCAGGCCTTTGTCTGTTTTACTCACAGACTTCACCTGAGAGTTCTTCCACAAATCTATACCGGTGTTCTGCAGTTCTTTGGTGCAGTTTGTGCTGATGAAGGCGTCAAAGTTCCTCAAAACCTACAGAGAGAATATGAGAGTAAGTGAATGTCACTGGAATAAGTGAGCGTATGGTTTGTGCTGTGGTTCTGCGTTTGCTTCTTACTCCCGTTTGTCGAATAATGAGGGATGTTTTGGACCCCAGGGTGGAGAGAATGCCTGCCATCTCCACAGCAATATACCCAGCACCCACAATCACACTGCGTCTGTCACGATAATACAACTTTTAGTTCCAGATACAAACATTCTTCCTGGTATCCAATAAAGACTAAAGAGATTGTATAAAAATCTTACTTTGGCAGGGTTTCAAGCTCAAAAAAGCCATCACTGGTAATGCCCAGACGTGCCCCTGAAAGAGTAGAACACAACAGTTGGCATATTTGTGTAATTTCAGAAATATAGTTTAGGTAACCCTCTGGACCACAAAAGTTTGAAAGGCTTTAAAAAAAAAATCCATCCAGGCTAACTGTGTATTGGCGTTCATGTCATAGCATCATAATTATCATCTATGACTTTCTATTTTGTCAGGAAAAACAATTAGTATTTGATCGAAATCAAAATCACTTAATTCTACATGCCTCATTTTAATATTTACCAAAAATAAACAGTCAGAACTAATGAGATTCTGTAAAAAAAAAAAAAAAAAAAAAGAGCTTCTCATCAAAACCAAGAAGAATGAAAAAAAAAACAGAAACTAACTGTTTGCACAGAACAGATGTTAATAAAATGATACATAGTAAAACATGTACATCCAGAAAAAAAAAAAATCAATGTGGGCACTTGAAAAAAGTTTCACTTGCTGATTCGAGGTTTTCAATCTTTGCAATGTAAATTATCAAAGAAATATATCTTTCATTTTTAAGATTTATGACATTTGAACTTTATCATACTGCACAAACATTTTAAATTCTCTCTACTTCTAGTCATGGTTGTGCTGTTTCCATGGAAGTGTAGGACTTTATATTGCACTGAATATGTGACGGCACTAAATACAAAACGCCCCAAACTGCTTGGGTTTGAGAGGGTTGATCAATTGATGAAAAAAAAAAAAAACAACTACATGGACACAGCAGAGCTCCACACAAAAACGATTAACCATTTCCCAAGTAAAACCTCACAACTGTATGTCTTACCAGGCACTTCATCCTCACTCAGAACAGAAGGCTGCCCTCCAGTGGCGATGAGGATGTGAGGAGCTGTGTACTTCCTTCCGTTGACCTCCACAGTCGGCTCGGGATCGTCTGTAAACCTGGCATAGCCTTGAATGGTTTGGATTTTAGCCTGAAACGGAGCAGATATCGTCACTGTTGCACAATTTCTCTCTCACTTCATTTGAAAATAGCACAAACAAACAGAGCGAAATCAAATCACTCTAATAAACCTGAGCTGCGCCAGACAGACATGATAAAAATAATGTGAATTTACCTTGTCGAGGTTGTTGCGATAAATGCGATTTAGGTGACTGACGTATGCGTCCCTTTTGGCCTTTAAAGTTCTGCAAATACACACACATTAAAATCATACAGGCAGCCAAACCATGTCCTCTACCTGCAAACTTAGTCACTGAAATAGAAAGATTTTCTAAAGGAGAAATACATATTCTCTAGGACTACTTCTCTATACTCATATTTAATGTTTAACTATAACACATTTCTCATATCAAACATGTGTGACGACAAAATATCACATCACAAAACATACTATTCTTGTTTGTAATATTTGCATTTTGTAAAAACTACATACATATTCAAATGGATGCAAACGCTACTGCTGCAACACATAGAGGTTGTACAAAATAACAAGAACACATCACAGTACAAAACAAGCAAGCAGAAACTAAAGTTTAGCCGACAGCAAAAAGTTAAAGCATTAGCAGCTTCACACAGGTCGCATTTGTTGCATTATTACAATGATTTTAGATCTTTATATTTTAATATGTACTTTCATTTATAAGCTTCTTTAATAATGTTTTGAAATATCACCAATAAGTGTATGTTGGACAAGTTCTTCCACCAGTTCATACAAGGACACATGAAACGGCTGCCTGGCCTCATCAAGTGTTGTGTGTCCCTGAGTTTCCTCATGTTTCACTCAGCCACTCCTTCCACAGACTTATCTCTAACAGTCTAGGTTGACTTAACAAAGACAGAGAAGTGGGCTGAAGTGAAGCAAAAAAAAAAAAAAAAAAGAAAGGGAAAAAAAAAGAAGCAACGGACCGAGGAGGTGTGGTGTGAAACGAATACCGCCTTGTTCCAGGAACAACTTTCAAAAGAGCTGATTGTTGTTGCACAAAAAAAAAAAAGACACCAGCAGACAGTGTAACTTACTCCCAACTGAAACGAACATTTCCAACGTCAAAGCCATAATCGCTGTGATCGTGGAGATACTCGGCGTGAACGGCTGCATTCCACATCACCTGTGAAGAAATGGAAAGGCAACACATTTAGACACTTGAGGATTCCAGGCATATCGAAACTTTATTCAGGCATGGAGGTAAAACCGGCCCGGTTACTACAAGATCAGAGATAAAAGCGTACCTTCTTGGGGACACAGCCAACGTTGACCTGAAAAACATCGAAGGAGAGCGAATTAGTTGTCTGAAAAGCATCTAAGCACAGATTAAATGGTAGCGAAATCATTTTAGAGCTTAACTACAGAGCTCTGAACATTATTAAACAGCAATATGAAATATGTGTTGAATGAAAAAGTTGATAAGTGGGTGTCATAAAAGAAACATTTGAAAGAAGTAGAAAAATGAATGACAATCAGTGTATTTTAGGTAAATGTGGAAGCAAAGTGAAGTGAAAAATAAATCACCTGCAAATTAAAAGGAGCAAACATTGGGTTTAGTTGGCGATTGTCTATCAATGTTTATATTATTTGAGGACAAAATTAGATTAGAGGAGTTAATCTCTTCACTTATTATCAAACATGAGGAATTAGCAAAACAAACTGCTGCCTTTATGCACTGTGTGGTTTAAGGTTTCTACATAAAATTAAGGTTAACATAATGAATGGAGACACAAACTAAACACAATGCATGGATCTCAGCAGTTCTGCATAAATACAAACTTCCTTAAAAAATTGTAGAACTTGTGCATAAAAATGTCAACACTTGCAATTTTGTTTTCACCCCCATTACATTTGTTTTCATTAAATGAAAGCATTTCAAGTGTTCAGACTCTGGATTTCAGCTCCAATAAACCCGCAATGTTTGCCACAGATACACACACAAACACAAAAAAACTTCCACAAAAGGAGTCCGGAGGCTTCGCAGTGAGCCTGGTAACTGTGTGAGGCAGCCGTCTGGATGGGTGACAGTGTTGCTTCTTATCGGTATTTTTACTCACGCAGGTACCTCCGAGTTTGTGGCTCTCGATCACGGCGGTGGCTGCTCCGAGCTCCGCCGCCCTCCGAGCCCCGGCCAGACCTCCGGAACCGCCGCCGATCACCAGAAAGTCAAAGCGGGTTGTCTCCGCTGCTGCTGCCGCCGGGTCCGAGGCCATGCTGCGGGTCACTGCGTGTCTGCGAAAAGACGAGAAAAGTCTCTTTCTGAGGACGAGCCAGCTGGCAGCTTGTGTCCGAGTTAGCTGCGTTAGTATTGCCATAACCAGGAAGCTCGCAGGGGAATGACGGAAAAAAAAAACCGGGGAATGGGAGGGTCAAGTGAAAGCCTCTGCTGTGTCATTATGAATTGCAACAATGGTGTGCAAATCCCAGAAACAGTTTTCACAATAGTCATGGTGATCCTCACATGAGCTACGGGGGCTACAATAACAGGTGTAGATCAGAGCAGATGCTGCAGCAAGGACCACATGTAAAGCTAAATTTAAGGCATTTTCACATCTCATGTGTGAGGATTGAAGCAAAGGAAAGCATCCTGAACTGTATTTCCGTGACTACTCACCTCGGTAACGCTAGAGACACTGTAGAAAGCAGCCTGCGGGTTCTCAACAGCATGTTTTTATTTATTTTAGGCCAGATGCATCCACGTTTCCTCCTCGCCCCTGCCTCTGTGACCTCCCTCAGGCCTGTGTTTGGACCTGATCTCGTTAAATACAAAAGCTTCAAAGCACTTCCCTGGTCACTGGATGAGCTCTCTCATCAAAATGACCCCCCTCTATACGAGCTGCTGCCATAGAACGACCCTCTCACTGTCTGTGAGTCAATACAAACGCAGCATCGTGTGGTTTATGAGAGCTGCAGCACAACTTTACGTTTCGGACCATGCCGGAGATGTTAGTGGTCGTGTTTGAAGGCAACGTAGACGTTCAAAACGTGGTTTGTGTAGAAGATTTCAGACCTAACGTGAGTAATCCCAGCAAAAACAGGAGATTTGCGTTGTTTGTCTTCAAGAATCGCACGTAAAGTGTGTTCGATTTGTCAGCTGTCGAGAACAACAACATATAAACGTGGATTTCCGTCAAAACTTTCAAAATAATAGTTTTGCCTAGCTGCAGAATGGTCTGCCTTCACTTTATCATATTGCTAAAAAAAATTGAATTGTTTGTGTTTCTTTTGAGACTACAATTGTTTTTTGCACTACTGTGTTTCTAGCAATTATTTTTCACTACAGTGTTTATATATTCCTTTCTAGCTTGCAAATATCTCTATATATTGTGTTATGTTTATTTTATTACTATTATTTTTCTTCCCTGTCCATTCTGTAGTTTATTTATATTATTCTCTTTCCATTATCCTAGGGTGACACCAGCAGCCGAAACCCTGTATGTTGTGTACGTACTTGGCAATTAAAGCTGATTCTTATTTTGTTTCTGATTCTGAAAATGAAGGATGCAGCGTGTTCTTGCAAAATAGTTATGATTTTGGTTGAACATTTGCATGCAGGGAAGCAAAAACTGTCATTAAAATGATAAATTTTCCTCCAAAAAACTAGCAGGGCAGCCTTAGTGATCCAATCCTCGCATAATGTTAAATTTTGTGTTGTTTAATGAGAGCTGCGGCACAAGTTTTCATTTCGTACCATGATGGAGGTGGAAGTGGTCGTGTTTGAAAGCAACGTATATGTTCAAAATGTTGTTTGTGTAGAAGATTTCAGATCTAATGAAAGTAATCTCAGCAAACACAGGAGAATTGCACATAAAGTTTTTTCAGTTTGTCAGTTGTCGAGAAAAACAATATATCATCATATCATCATCAAATAAAACAAACAAACGAACACTTAATTGTTTTTAATTCTTTAAATCAACCATAAATATTGATTTTACAGTACTGAGATCTATAAAAAATTAAGGATGCAGTGTGTTCCTGCAAAATAGTGACCGTTTTGGTGGAACATTTGCACGGAGTGAGGCGAAAACTGTCATTAAAATGCTAAACTCTCCTCCAGAAAAACTACAAAGCAGTGTTACTGATCTAACCTGACCAAAATCCTCAGCATAATGTCAAATTTTCAATGTAGTAGGCTGCTGTCTCAAAGTTGTTGTTACCATAATGAAGAAGATTTTGGAAAATAGTAACACATAGTCAGACTCAACTTCACAACATTGTTTTGTGACATAGAGTACACACTGATGCAGGCCACAGGTATTAGTCTGCCATTGGTTGTGCATTTCACCCATTTTTTCCCTCCCTTTTCATGTAAAATTCAAAATTTCACCATTAAAAACAGCAACAACAACCTCCAAGCAGCAAATTTTTTTAGAAAAAGTTCAGCCAAAGACTGGGTCGTGCAGTAAGGCAGTCTGTCTGGTATTATTTTCCTGGTGAATTAGACATTTTAACAACAGTGCCTGCCTCCCTGTGTGTAATTATTCCACCAAAACAATTTCCCCATCACTATTCTGAGGGGACACAGCTGCTGCATCCCTCACTTAGCTTTTCCTAATATGACTGACACTAGTTTAAAGAAACACAAACACGCCATGACATATTTTCCTCCTATAGCATAATGTGAATGAGGTGCTACCAGACCATTTTGTGCTGCACGTTTGTCTGCTTATGGGACTGCACAGTAGAGTAGTGGTTAGCACTTTCACCTTGCAGCAAGAAGATCCCCGGTTCAAATCCCGGTCTGGGCCTGGGATCTTTCTGCATGGAGTTTGCATGTTCTCTCTGTGCATGTGTGGGTTTTCTTCGGGTACTCCGGCTCCTTCCCACAGTGCAAAAATATGCTGAGGTTAATTGGTTACTCTAAATTGTCTGTAGGTGTGAATGTGAGTTTGATTGTTTGTCTGTATATGTGGCCCTGCGACAGACTGGCGACCTGTCAGGGTGTCCCCTGCCTTCACCCGAGTCAGCTGGGATAGGCTCCAGCACCCCCCGCGACCCTAGTGAGGATAAAGCGATGTATAGAGAATGGATGGATGGACATTTGTCTGGTTATGCCAGACTAGAAAATGCCTAAAAAAGGAATAAAGATTGAAATCACTATTGTCTTATCAGTAGAGTAAGAAAATTCAACTTGTTGGAATGGGCTTGCATAATAAAATGTGAGCAATGTATAGTGATGTACACCTCATCAATAAGAAATTTGTTTATAGTATATTTGGTAATTTTACTTGAATGCGTTAGATGCAAACCCTCAAGACAGCACATAAGAACACTAGGTTCAGTCACATGAACCAGCAACAAGCATAGACCATGAAGAGCCACTCGTATTCTTTGATAAGAATCTCTCTGTTGCTCTTCACGTGGTTTCCCCTTTGGCTTTCTGTATCTGCAGGCCTCAAAGTGAACATGAATCATTTATTCTTATCTTTATTTGTATATGTGTACATTTATTTGTGTGGTTTAATTCAAATATATTTTTTCCTACAGGTATTTATATATAAAATGATAATTAAAAATAGAATTACAACAGAAATTGATTAAAATAAGAAAATTTACTGTGATAAATGTAACAGCATTATCACCTGGCTATTATTTTTATTCCATACAATTCATTCTCCTGTCCGTCTGCTGTCCCTGCTTTATCCTGTAGGGAGTTGCAAAGAGGCTGGAGCCCATCCCAGTTGAAATAGGGCAGAGGGCAAGTTACACCCCTGAGAGGTTGGCGGTCCATCATGTGGGCAACACAGAGAGACAGAAAAATATTCACCACTTCCACCTACATACCAATGAACCTGTTATATATGTCAGGCACAGGGGAAAATTCCACAGAGAAGGCCAACCATTAGAGTTAAACCCAGGTATTCTTGATGGACAAACAAAGTAACAAAGATAGTGCAATTTAGAAAAATAGGGGGGGGGGAAATCGTTGAAAAGAAGGCTTCTCCCTGCTCTTATTTTGAAAGTCTCAATTCCGGAAGTGTTTCCGTTAGCCGCAGATGCTAACGAGCAGCTAACCGAGAGCGGCTCTGTTGGCTGCGTTGACAAGCGTCAGTATCACGTCTAAAAAAAGGATTTTCGTTGTAATTCATCCACTTGAAATTCCACATATTCAACCAGGACGCTGTTCTACGACACTACAGTCAGGTACGTGGCAGGAATTCACTCCGTTGCGAACATAAACAGTAGAAATGCGGGCCGTCGTCTTCGCGACCCCCCTGTTGTGGATTGATTGGGCCTTTTTGCTGCGTTCAAAAGGCAGCTTGAGGGGGCAGGGCGAACATGCAAATGTTCATAACTGGGTTCAGTTTTATTCAGCGTTTTGTGTCGTTTGTTGCGCTAACAATCCGTGAATTGGAGAACAAACAGATGCAGGCGTTAAAAATGATGTACGAGCTCCGTTCGAGGGGGAGGGGCCGGACGGGCCTCGTCTCTCTGTCAGTACTGTGCCCTGCAAGGTTCAGCCACTCATCTCACTGTTTTCTTCTCCCTTTCACAGGAGGGAAGACGCTTTAAACTCTCACCTCACGGCTGCATCAGTCAGTCTGCCTCCCTCCCTGTGGAATAAATCCTGGCTCTCAGCTGAAGATGGATGTTTACTTACCGGTATAACTACAGCCTTTGAATCAGTGAGATCTGCTGCCAGATGACCAGGAGACCTCACCATGAAGCCTGTCAGCTATCAAAGCATGCCGTCATCTGTGAACGGTGGGCATTCAAATGTGGCACTGGATCGTGTGTTAAGCACTTCAAACGTGATGTATTGTGAAAAATGTGGATTTGCATCCACAGATGGCGCATTGTTCAAGAAGCATATGTTGGAGCATATGCAGACAAAGTTTTACTGCTTTTATTGCAACAACGTCTCCTTCAGTGAGGCTGAATTAGCCGTGCACCTGAAGCAGCACACTTCAAAGTATCCATTCACGTGTCCTCACTGTGGACAGGGCTACATGAGGAGGCTCTGCCTTGTGAAGCACATTGACCGTTTGCATAGTAAAAGCATTAATCAAGGACCTGCTAAGCCTGGCATGACAAAAACTCCACAGATTCCTGTCTCCAGTGCCTTAAGAAGCGTGCCCACTGCTGATCCATCTTCTGTTCGACCAGTTGTTCGAGTGACAGTACCCACCCCGTCTGCACCTGCTGCCAGATTTGGAAAAGATGAACAGAGAGGGAAAACACTGGACACAAATGTATCAACTGCCACTAATGGTAATGCAGAACTTTTGTCCCCTTTGAATGGACTCATTCAGCACAACAGAGCACTAACAGTTTCTCTTCCTGAGGAGGTAACTATCCCTGCCGGCTGCTTGGTTGAACTTGTGGAGGTGAAAACTGTCAATGGGACAAAGGAGCTAAAGCTGAGGCTCATCTCTCAACAGGAAAACGAGTCTGTAATAAAGGACACAAGGACCGTGGCCTCTCAAAACACTGCACTGGGAAAGCCTTTGTCTCCCACATTTAGTCATCCAAACATGGTGTGGTCTACGAGTATGGGCATGTGCACAGTTAACAGGAAACAGAATGAAACAAGGACAGTCAATGTGGAGCGTCCTGCTGTTATCCCTGTCAGTACTCCCAGCAACCTTGTGAACCCAATGAGCAAAGAAAAGAGCGGATTGAAAAGAGCATCTCCAGAAATAATCAACCTGGAGTGCAACCCAGGCATCCCAAACAAGCTCCCCAAAAGCATCCTCAGTCCTGTCAGAGAAGGTAACAGTGTCATCAGCGTCACACAAACGGCACCTGTTAGCCACAATGCAGCTCCTAATGCTCTGCCCTCTAAGGTTGCTAACAGGTTGAGTACAGCACTGCATCCAGACAGCAGGGTGACAAGCATCTCCCAGAGAGTGGTGGATGAGAGAAAGAATGTGATTGTAGATCATTCAAAGAGTATCCCACCCAGGAGGGTGTGTGACACAAAAACCCTTCCTCAAAATGTGCCGTTGGCTGTGAAGCTGGAACCTCGGGCGATGCACCTCAAGAGCAACACTGTTTCAAAACCAATGAAAGAGACGGTGTCCTTGAACCAGCAAAGTTTGAAATCGACTTCTCCCTGTTTAAGTGTTCCAGCTGTCCAAGTGAGACCTCAAGCAATTTCTGTTGGCAAGAACAATGTTGCAAATCAGTCCCCGATCAAAACATCTGTCCTCTTTAATCGCACAAGTTCAAAGACCTCAACTTGGACTCAGGAAGTGAGACCAAAGGAGATGGCAAGAGAAGGACATGTGTCGGAACATGAGAGTTTCCCTGTCATCTCCTCTGTGTTTTCATTAAGTCAGCAGCCAGAGGAAGCCCAGGGTTCCATTCAGCCTTTGGTAATGGCTCTGCGCGGCATAGTGATGGATAAAAGGAGCAGTTCTGGCAGTAAAACTCAAGATCACGTTAAGATAACAAACAGCACCGAGCAAGTGAGCGCTGCTTCAACATTATGGCGTTCACATCAGGTCGCCCCAAAAAGTGGATCGTTTATTCGTGACCTGTTATTGACAAAGCAGAAGAGTGAGTCTGTAAAAGTAGAAGAGCATGATAAAGGTGTTCAGCAACCTATTGCACTGACCAACAACCATGTCCATGTCAAAGAAGAAAAGAATAGCACTGTACAGACAGACAGTGTTCAAAGCAGTCACATTAATGCTTCCAAATCTTCAACAGATGAGAAATCTACAGTTGTCTCACATGTAGAGGAATCAGAGGCTGCCAAAAGTGAGCCTGACATCCCCTCAAAGTTTCTGACTGTCTCTCTGAAAAGGGTCCAAGTAGGCGTGTGGAAAAAAGCAAGAAGGGACTGAAACTTAGAATATCCAAATATAAGACTGAGGTCCCTGTGGCCAGTCTGACTGACTGTACGGTGATTTACCCGATGCCGCTGAAGGTGGACCAACTGGTGAAACGTCCGGGTCCGTACCAGCCGGTGGTGGTTCTCAACCATCCAAAGCCCCGGGTTTCTGTCCAGGGAACGAGAGCGGACACTTTTGCAGACACAGGAGCCTCTCAAGTGGTTCCAAAGTGCCAAATCTTAAAAATGAGACTGAGCAAAGTGATGGGCCAAAAGTATGAGGTGATGGGGTGCACTGTTGGAGTTTTTCCATGAATGTATCGGACAATTCATCACTGGACAGAAGTGTACATTTATGATGAAAAAAGCTAGTATTACAGTGGAAAGAAAAATGTATCTAAAACTGATAAAATATTAAGGCAATTATTTTCTTTATGGGAGCATAGGATTAAAAAAATGAACATCTAAGGATCACTAGACATTGTCTTATATGTATTATACGAACTATTAAAGTGCAATGTTTGACTTTGACTCATGGAACATGCCGTTGTAAATTCCTGTTAGTAATGCACAGATGTTAGATACTGTTGCAGAAGTTTGAGAAACCAGTAGATCTGTCAAAGTCATTAATGCATGCTGTTTATTTAAAAAGAATCCCTTTTATTTGTTTGTTTTGTCTGCATCGCTAGTATTGCATTGTTAATCTGACTTATCGTACACCAGTAAATAATGGGTATTAATGAAGAATTTGCAATGACATTTCTGTATGATGTCATTCCTTGTGAGTCAAAACTCACGTGCAATATTTAGCACAAAAACAATACAGTGAAAATATGACTTTTCCAAGTAATAATCCAGATGAACAGTTCAATTTAGGGACAGCAAAAGAATATTTCCAGTTGTCATTTATGAGAAAATATTTTGTATCTTTGGCATTGTCCCCATTTCTTTGTGTCTTCTTAGATGGCTTGTTGTATAGGCTCCGCAAATTCAAAATTTCAGCTCTTAAACCCGTCCAAAAGGCCTGTCCAGTTTCAAAAGCTTCTCCAAATTTGGCCTGAGAAACATGATTTCATAAGGATTGCCACCTTTATCTGTTATTCTGCTGCCATTTTTGTTGAGATGCATTCACGCACTTTTTGTAAACTCTTATATTTGGGGAAAATGACATGTTAGTATACAATGTTAAGTTCATTAAATGAAATTGATCAATGAAAAAGTCACTTTAAGGTGTAAATAATGGAATTTAAACATACACTCCACTGTGTGCTCCCGTTATCAGTTTGGAATCTTTCTAAATCGCAGAATATTACAGTGAGAACAAAGTTTGCTAGTTGTACATACGTATACGTTAAACTTGGGTTTTGTTTGGTTTCCCACCTTGCTGGACTTTCTGGGTGTAAACTTGAATGTTTTGGACGTAACCAGCTGATCAAAGGGTCATTGAATGCACCATAAGTTGATTGAAGTGATTTCTGCAAGGTCAGCGCTAAAGGCTTAATGTTGTGCATTTTTCTTTTATCGTCTCTCGCCAATTACTTTATAATTTTTCGGGGGGGGGGGGGGGGAGATCATTGAACCATAATGTGTAAATAATTACTGATTTTCTTGGTCTAATTTATTTGACTTTAAACTTGGAAGTGAATTTTCCTGAAATGTCCTCTTGGATTTGCTTTATCTTGAGGTGTGAAGTTCCAGCCCCATCACCATGGAGTCAGCTAAAGCAACCCAAACTGGTTTATTACTGTAACAGAGAGAAATCCGTGTACTGTGTATTTTCTGCCATGAAGACACTTAATGCCTGTGCTTTTTCTTGTGCAGTTAAAACCCGTTGTACATTTTTAAAAGAATCAGACATACTTTGCAGATCTGTTTCTCTTCTTACGGCAGCATTATGACACCTGTGTGTTCTTGTTTATACTATAATCATGATGGTTGAGGTGCTAGACCTATGATTATACTTATAGGTTTTGGTTGCCCCTAGTTTTTAACATGTATATACATCTGTTTGTGGTCAGATTTTATTGTGTACATACTTGTAAATATAAAACGTGGTATTCATACTCAGTAGAAAACGTCCTCTTCTGCACCAACACTTATACTGTGCTTTACTTTCCTTCAGCTGCAGTGTCTAAAGCTGCTGTGCAGGCTTTGTTATATATTATTACTTTAAACGTCTTTGACAATTTGTTCTGGTTGTTTTACTTTGTTTTCAATTCAAGGCTCATCTGTGTGAGAATAAGTCATGTTCCAGTTTAAGGTGTTTTTGGTTTTATTACATCCTCAGTGTTCATATCATTGTGATTCATGCTTTTATAATGACAATTGTGTAACTCCTCTTTTTTCTATTAAAAATAAGGTAAATATGATCACACTTCCAATGGCTTTTCCCTTTTTTTTCAGTACAACTGCAACATTACATCATTTCCTTGACTATTACAAAACCTTTCTCATAGTAAAACAGAGCATTTTTAACATACTGACAGAATCTCAAACCTGATTAGAAAACTATATCTGTATAGTGGCCCGTTTTTTGTACTGGATGCCTTAATTTGAAACAGCTCAGTCATTACTAATAATTCTAGGATTTTTGCTACTGTGCACATTATCAATGGACTTTGCATTTTACATGGCAAAATATCTTCAAGAAACGAGGCCTACTGTTTGTTGCAGCAGACTGCAAAAAAATGATCTGCCTTCAGTGTTTATATGCAACCAGTTAATTAGATTGTTGGTTTAAAATTAACAAGAATAAATCATGCAATTCACTATTTCATTTAGAGAAACTAGCTGGCTGTTGTTGAAACCACACAAGCAGCGGTGGAGCATAACTTAGTGCCGTTTTAGGGTAATTAACTATTTCTATTTTACTGCTGTTTCAGACATACTTCATACAATGAGCTTTTTGACAGCTATATTTAGTAGCTACAGATGTTTGCATATGCTGCATTTGACGTTTGAAACATAAACAGTTGAAAGGTAAGTAACTGACTACACCATAGTCAACGTCCAGGCCACAAAGCCATCATAAAGGATAATTAATATACTAGTCATGCTCTGAAACTTCATGTTTTCTGTCTTTTACCTTTACTAGTAGTAATTTGTAATACCTCCTAATATTTCAAACCATGGAGTTGCTAATTTTGCCTCAGTAAATGATGAATACTCACCTCTGTGATGGTTGCTTGCTTGTTGGTCAACCCTATAACTGCCATAAGCCCTTTTTTGGTATCCATGGCAACAGTGCTAGCTACAGTTGCTACTCGCTAACGGTGAAGCTAACGGACATTTTGATGGGAATTTGCCAACTACTGCATTTCATTCAAAGGTAGTCTAACTTCAACTTTGGTTTACATTATATTTTGATAATTGTTAAGTAGTATATAGCTGTAAAGCAGGGTTATATTAAGTGTCATTTCATCATAAATCCGATTTCTGGTGAAGAAAACTGACAGCTGGCTAATGAGCTAGAAAGCCTTATCAAACAAATAAGGTAGGCAGGAAGGGTAAAACACATTTTTGGGTTTGGTTAGCCAAAATTGATTTAGTAGCTCAAAGTATTTAAGGGTAGATTTTCAACATGTATTACCTAATAGATATTGACAGTGACTTACAAGAGCTGTTGTGGTTAAATAAGGAAATAAGGCATTATGCATCTAAAATGGCCTCATTTGCAATCATTTTATTTATTTGAGAAAGCATCTTGTATTTATTTGTGTCATTTTATTGACATATCAGTCTTAGGCTTTTGCAGAAGAATTTTTGAAATTCTCTTGTGGTTACTCCATAAATAAAAAAAAAACTGTCAACAGTCAGAAATAAAATCAATTTGACCACATTTTAAGGAATTTAATGTTCTTAAATTCAGACTATGAATGATCTATGAACAAAGCCCTCTGTGAAAAAAAAAAAAACAAACTTCAGAATATAGACACAAATAAAACTAAAAGGTTTTGTGTATGTATTATGTATTATGTATCTGAAGATTTCTGGTGCAGGGTGTGATAACGTATTTTGAGAAAACAGCCTTTAAAAATCTATACATTATAAAAGTATTGTCAAAAATTAAAATGAATGAATCCTCACATTTTTCCTTGCGGTGTCTCAACTGAGTAATTTTAGCACTGAAATAACTTCTTAACTGCCACATGTTCATGTAATGACTCTATAGTTTATTTATTATTATGAGATATGCATTTGTATTTGATTTATTTATCAAGCAAAATGACAGTTATTCTCTATTTCCATTCTCATAGGAGTTCTCCATTTTTGTATCATTATAAGGATTGTCTTTGTGTTTTGGGTCAATAGTACAAAAAAAATCCAATACAAGACATCCATTTGGACTCGAGAAAACAATGACGGACATTTTAAGTTTTTTTTTTTTTTTTTTACGTTTTTTAGTCTAAACAATTAATTGAAAGTAGTATAGCTGCTGACAGTTGATAATATCGTAAAAATAATTGTTAGCTAATAATCAAGATCACTCTTGACCACACAGTTATTAGTAAAGTTATTTTTTTTACTCCTAGCTTGCTTAAAAATGATAATACACCTTTAATAGATGTTTCGGGTTACATAGCTAGACAATAGGATGTGAGCAATTTTGTGGACCTCAACAGATGATCTCTGAAAAGGCGTGGAAAGGTGCATTTGTTATTGTAGCAGCTGGTCAACATCCCCTTTCGTTACTGGATATGTCAGCACACAGTTGTCTGGGTATTTGTTTCCAGGCATATTTCTTCCACTGACGAGTATTATTGGAAAAATGGAGTGGAACTTGATGATGTCTGGCACAGAGTCGAACATCTGTGGAGAAACAACAGGTCAGTTTTAGTGAATAAAATGCTATGGATGGTGCTGGTTGAACTGTCTGTCGGTATTTGTCCACTTACATCATTTGAACGTTGTCCTGTTCCCAGTGCGTACTTGTCGTCGCTCGCGATGAACCGAATTTTTACATTATAAACCTTCTTGTGGTGATACACGACCAGTACCAAGGGTTCACTGTTGGTGTTGATAGAGCAGTCACGCACCAAAAATGCCCCATCCTAATGTCAGGAATTACAAAGAAAAAAAAAAGATTTAAAAGTAAAACTTAGTTAATACACTCTCCATCAATACTTTGTATTTCTATGTTACACAAATGAGCTTCAGCATGTTTACTGGTGTGCTTTAGAGGTGGTAGTAGGTGGACTTTGTGTCTTTTAAAAAGTGCCAGGCTAGCTGTTTGCCTCTGTTAATATTAATTACACAGACAGGTTAGTTTATCTTCTCATCCAACTTCTAGAACAAAAGTGAATATGTGTGTTTTCCAAAATGTCTACACAGCCTTTCCACTTTCTTATGTACATTTTATTTTAGTCATTTTATATTGTGATACCTTGTTCACCAGGTGTAAGGCGTGCTCAGCATCTGCTCGATTACAAGCCCCAACATACCAGTCTTCTTCACAGTAGGTCTGCCAGCAAAGTTCAGCAATGACTGATGTTACAATTATGGCTGCGCTTAATATCATGTTGTGACACGACAGACATCATCCTTCATTCTATGACTGATTTTGATTATGTGTGTCGCGGCACTTTTACCTGTTGAGGCTTTTCCATCGGAACAAAGTCGTGCTGGTCGAAGTCTTCTTTAGTTTGAGGCCACTCATGGTGATGGCGTTTGGATGGGACCCTTTCTTTAAATAGATGTCAATGCTGACTTATTTAATGAGTAGCTGTGTAATGATAATGATGACATCTAACATACTTACCTAGACTTTGATGCGATCTAAATAATAAAGGGAGAAAAACACATATAAATCAAATGTCATGTCACATGCTGTAAGTGTCCTGAAAAGCCTGAGAAATGAAAGGCAAACCTTTCTATGTTAAGACTCTCCAAATCCCAAGAATGTCTTTGAATGGTCTGGGGGGCTGAAACACTGTGGGGACTTTGTGGACCTAAAACACATCCAAAATGAACACAACAGTGAAGACGTTTTGCTCAAAAATGATGAATTAGATTTTTTTACTTTTTATTGTATTACTTTCATCTTACCTTTGGCATGTGACCTGAGTTCAGTCTGAATTCAGAAACACAAAAAATTAAATGTCAAGATCATTTCTAGTCAGGTTACAAGCTTATGTGTCAAATAGAATATAATTATTGAAATCATAATAAAAAAGTATCACTTCTAAAAGCACTCATTGGTTCCATGTTTGAAAGATTGCAACATGGTAGCAAGCATGTTTATTTCATGATTACAGCTTTACAGCAATATTATTATTAGATAAATATGCACATTTGACCACTTACTTGTGTAGCTGTCCACTGCTGTCTACTGAAATTTAAAAAAAAAAAAAAATTTTAATACATAAGGATGTGATTATTTTGCAACCAGCAGATGGCGTCACTGTCACACTGTACAAACTGTTGTGTACAGCTACAGCACACTAAAACAAAAGGCCCACTGTCAGTAGCATACGGTGACAATAGAGCAAGGATTGGCTTCTCTAGTTGCTTTCTTGGACACTAAGGACTGGATCGGTAAAACACTCACTCTCTTCTGCAGTGCTTATTCAGAGCCAGTGCAGACCAGTGATTGGCCAGCTCCAGGGTAAAGGATGGAGGTAATGGAGGGCACCTGGAGGAACACACTCAAACTGTAAGTCTATTCATAAAACATTTAAACCCAACTGAATAGTCGAACAACTTGAATAGTAACCGAGTAAATTACCTGTGTGAGTGCTGCGATGTTAGAAGAGTGGGAAAAATCATCACATGTTTAATTAATTTCAGCTGACACAACTTATAGTCACAACAAAAGGTATAGGATACACCATGTGGCATATGACATATTACCTCGTCTGGCAGTGTAGGTGGCAACTTCTTATCTGTAAAGTGAGAATGAGAATATGTGGGATGCCATTGTGACCACAGACAGACAAGGAGTTTTTGGTTATTCATTCATTTGTGTTACCGAATCTGGTCTTTCGTCTGCCTGGTTTCAGGTCTCTATTGACAGCAGGTCCTGAGAATACAAAAATGGAAAATAATTGTTTGCTGATGACAAAGTACAGTTTTAAATGATTGGTTCTTTGGGAAGACATTCTACTTTTATCCACTCTAAAGGCAATAATACACTTCATCTTAAAACGATCAATTCTAGTATTACGTACTCCCGAACCCTCTGATCTCTGAGCTGTGGCACTCATTATAAGGGTCCTGAGCTAGTTTTTTTTTTTTTTTGCCCCTATCTGATCCGAGTCATTCAATAGTTAGTAACTGCTGATATCTGATACCATTTTACAAACTTGAAATATTCTAGATCAGTTGGAGTACCTGGTTGCACCACCAGATGGAACCTCTTAGTGTCCAGAAATGACAAGACACTTTTGTTTTGGCAATAAAAAAGCCTTGTTAGCTCGTACATGAGCACCATGACAACGTCTTCTGTGAGGTTTAATGACCTCTGGCTGGTGCACATGTATGAGTTCACTTCAGGATCAATTAGGGCATCATTGTATTCCATATGCTGCAGTTGTTATCACAGTCTGTATCATGCATCTGCAATATGAGCACGGCCTACAAGAATTGGACTGAATCTATATTACCAATTAATTGATTCTACTCAGGGATTGGCCACCAGACATCCTTTCTCTTAGTATTTATCAGTGTGGTTTGATTTTTACTCAGGCTGCTTTAAACTGAGTGTAAAGATAAAACCAAGTTTAAAAACTATCAAAACTACCATAGTTGACAGATACACAGACATTGTTTGCTTGTAGCTGTTTAACATGGTAGCAAGAGTCGTCTATGCAAGGAAACATTATTCTGTAGTTCATTCTAAGTTTTGGTTAACGTAACAAATCCTAAATCCACAATCAAGACCTCTATTAGTTCTTCTTTGATCCTTAGCAATAACTTAATAAACAGCGTCTTTAGCCGGTAGTTGCTTGACTGTGTGCGCTAGTTACTTTGTTAATTAAATGTCTGCCCTCGCAATGCACATGGGGTTTATCATAAAGGGACTTTCCACTGCAGCATCTCAAGGCAGATGTAATGTGGCATGACTGTTCACAGGAATGAGTGAAACCAATCAGTATCATGCTCAATACAGCAAGTTTTTATTTGTCTAGGGTAAGCACTTCTTTCCCCTCCAACATTTGCCCTCAAAGTGGTTCTATAGGGGCTTTTCCTGTGGCCTGAACATGCAAAAGGGTTCAGCCAAAAAACAAAACAAAAATGAAATTGATGAAATTAAACCTTGCGGTAAAGGGCTAACCCTTTGCCATAAGACTAAAATTTGTGAAAAGATGGATGATAACTCATTGCTTTCAGTGCTACGAGCCATCCTTTTATGTTCCACACAGGCATTAATGTTAACTCTAGAATAATCCTGGTGACCTTATGTAGCTTTTGCTGAGCAGCAGCCTATAGCCATGTAGCGAAAAGTCATAAAGTCAATGAACTGGCTCATTAATATCTATCTCAAGTTTGCTACCAGCAGCTCCCAGCTGCCATCATATACCAGGCCAAGCAGCAATGCCTCTGAGTCTACTGGATGAAAAAAACAACAACTTATGGATTTAAAATATTTTATCAAAAGCAACACATTTCCTCTTGACTTGAATTTCCCCCAGTACCTTCACATGTCTTTACGACAACAATCAAACATCCAGTTTACCTGTGGCTTGTGGGATTTCTCTGGGTGGACGTCTAGGTAGGATGTCGCAATTAACCTGATTGATTGGAGAGCAGAGTGAAGAATAGAGTACAAGCAGCGCAGTAGTTCAGTTGAAATGGTACATTCATTAAAGAACAACAAAAAAGGAACCTTACGGTGGAGGGTGATGAAAGGCTCTGTGCAGATGATGACCTTGGAAGATCCCTGTCTTGAAAGCAAAAGAAATTGTGATCGCCACGCTTTCATCAGTGGCAGTAATGACAGTAGTTCCACTGTTAGTTGACAGTTTAAACACTCTTTGAGTTTGTATCATTCTTGTAACTCGGTCGATGCTGGTCTCAGTAGTGCACCGCAGCAGCAGACTGTATTGATTAGAAGGGAGAATACTCCAAGTGTGAACAAATTTAAAACCCACATTCAGTATAAAGTTGTAGACATGCAGCTGTGAGGCGCCTGGCTGTGGGCCACATTCATGCAGCAGAGTAAAGGGAGTCTGTTCACACTACATGCCTTCCTCTCTTCCCCTTCGGCTCCTGGATAATTGTAATCTCCCGCAGTCTGACTCAGCCAACAGATGGCCCTGGAGACCCACTGGCAGATCATGCTCAATCAGCATGAGCTCCCTCTCAGATCCACGCTGCTTTCATTCTCACCACAGTTTGTGGTGGAGCTGTTTTTTTGTTTTTTTTTTGCCTGCACTTCATTCAGTTTCATTCTAATTATATTCACTGGAGCTTTTCTGTGTAGGAAAGTGAAACATATTCAGCCTCATTGTGTCAGCTCAAGTGCAAACGCTACTTTAGGTTGAAGTTGGAACAAGTTTGGGACTTAAAAGTTCAGCCTTATGGTTTTGGATATAGGCAATTACAGTCTGCTTATGAACCTATTAATTTAATGCAATATATTTTAATTCATTTAAGAAAAATGAGAATTAGAAGAGGTGGGTTTATGTGCATCAGCGGTCAGAGTCACTCCTACTGTTGGACAAAATTACTCAGTCTCACAAGTCTCTGATCACTGAGGGATAAAACTAAACCTTTGTTGACTTGCAAAATCAAAATAATGTGCATTTTTAAAATATGTCCTATTTTTACAGTTTGACATGCATTTTTAACAAAGTTAAACATTAAATAAAACTACACTCAAATACTGAACGCCTAAATCTAAATTCTCCAAACAATAACAGTACTGAAAGAGTAAATGAGCGAATGAAAAATGTGTTATTGTCCTCTCTTCTACCTGCATACTCTCTCTCATCATGTATGGGCCTCGCAGGAAATATGTGCACATTGTGCACTTCCTCCTGGTCGTCCACCACGTCGTACTCGGGCTCCACTACGTTGTTGTAGTTACCACATCTTTGAATTCTGCTCCTGTCTGCCCTGCTGCGATCCTGTGGAGACAAAATTGCAGCTTTTCTGAACTAAATGTACAATAAACAAGGGAACCAGTAAACCCTTTACTTTGTATCTTCTTGCTTTTTTATCAGCCGGTACACAGTAATATATTCTGAGCGTACAGCTAGTGTTAGATTCTATATACGCGTGCAACGCTGAGAAGAACAGGAAGCTATTACGGGTGTTGAAACGTAACCTTTTGTATGTCTCCCAGGGATTTCCTTTTTAAAACTTCACACGTTAAATTCACAGACACTGCGACACGTATCTACAGTCAGCCTCAGTAAAAAGCAACAGTCTTTGGCACTGTGTTAAATAACAAGCATCTCTCACTGCATCGGTGGCATATGATGCTCAGTGTATTGTGACTGTGTTTGGAGTTTTTGTGCACCTGTGGCATAGCTGGAAAAATTGGGTGCTCTTAGTATGAATACCTTATCAGTGGGTGCCTTAATCACGTCCAATTAAACCGGTTCTCTCATTCAGTTTAAAAGCTGTGTGCTCCACAGCACAACTGGCTTGATTATAATGAGAAGGAACATCCAGATTGACGTTTGTGTCCAGCAGGTGCCATGGAGCTGTTTCGCCTATACGTAGCACCCAACCTGAATATTACACCTCGCGAGGTAAATGTCCCGCACCACGAGAGCTTATTGTAAATCAGAAGATTCATACAATAATCATACAATTGACTGCGCATGTGAGGAATTGCCCATTGTTTACATTTTTGTACCGAAAACACTATTATTCCGAGAAACCAGAGTTTTGGGATATTTTTTTTTTTGCAAAAGCGAATTAAGCAAAATTGTACAACAAACCCTCTGAAGCTGAATAAAGATTACAATGTCTCACTGAAATTATATTACATGAAAATGATTTACAAATCTGTTTTAATCAATCTTAACTAATTAAAAACATAATTGTGAAATCATCAATCTGACAAAAACAACATTTCTTTGTTTTGTTTGTTTAATTTAATTACATATTTTTATACTTTGCCTATTTGTTGAATTTCTACAGAAGAATTTGTTTGGGATTTTTGTACGTTTTTGACAGAGATCAATTAACTCTAACTCAAAATAGTAATGAATTCTGAACTGACTGGGTTGTGTTTTTGCCAGTGCTTAGAAAATATCTGTTTCATCTTTCCCTAGAACCGACAGCTGCCATTTAGCATGGCTGGATTTACGAAGAATTAAGTGGACATCAAACAAACAGACTTTGTGTGATTTTGGACAATAAATCTGACTGCTGTTTAAGCTAATATCAGAGAAAACACTGTCAATTATGTGTTATTTTCCTCAGCTGCATTTCAGAGAAGCATTATTAGCGTAAGATGTTTGAAAAGTACCTTGTGAAAAGTACCTGAAGGCAAACGCAGGTTTCAACAAAAATGAATAAATCAATACAAATAAAATAAATACATCTCTTCATCTATAGAGTTGCAGCTTATACAAATAAACTGATTTCTTGATTATAAAAAGGCATTAACATTTATTAGCATAATCACTTGGGATGAATTTGAGAGATGATTACCGTCGGCATTAGTAAGATGAAGTAAAATATTTCATAATTTCATTTCAAAATTAATATTAATGCAACCGAAAACAACAGTAAATTACAGTAAGAAACACAGAGAAGACATTTCGTCTGCTCTGTGCTGTTTTCGCTGTGCACTAACAATGACAGAGCAGAATCTCACTCTTGACTCATTTCTGTGCTAAAAGGTAATTACACAGGGGGCTGCAGACTCCCAAAGTTTCCCCCGGGAACATTCATGTGGAACCAGCGGGGAAACGCAGTGGATACGAGCGCCATAACTCACCATTATCACAGCAGACTCATGGCTGTTCCCTCTCTCTGCAGCTAACGAGGGGGCGAAACAAAAATGAAAAACATCATTAGTTTGGTGTTCTGTGAAAGAATGTGGCTTTCCAATACAGTTTGTCCTTGGACTTTTCTATCTCAGAGTAACACATGCAGGAGAACGAGATCTTTATATCCAACAAGACAGAGCTGCTTGTGTCCTGCTGCTGTATTCTCAGTGGGTCTCACTCCGCTTTTTGTGGTTTACATTATTTTATGAGCGATCAGTGAAAAAATATCTGAATCTATATTTAACATTTTTTTAAATATTGAAATTGTTATTGTATTTTTGGCATAAGCACCTTGCTTGTGAAAAAAAAACTCTGGTTCAAACAGAGAGATTGAAGTTACAGAAACATATTAATGACAAAAAATGTATTTAACCTTTACTACATCCCACTGAGCCTCCAGGATTAGTCAGTCATTCTAATGCGATTACATTTATGTCTCTATATTTAGAAGAACTGCTTCTTGGTAAAATCTGAATTTAGTTAAACCCTGTAACAACACCAACAACAATTGTGTTGTGATTCAGCTTTTGGTTTCACAGCTAATTCATATGCATGTATTAGACAACATTTAAAACAAATAATCAATTTAAATGTCATATCAGTTCTACTATACATCACCAAAATGATCAGAAATACTTTGTTTTTTGTTGTGATGATTTATTTTTTTATAAATAGGATTTTTTTTTTGTGCATGTTTGTTCATTATTCAGTCCTTAACGTGAGATTCAGTAACTTTTGAAGGAGGATATAACACATCCTGGTTTAGCTCAACATATTCTGTGGTTTTGCTATTTTTACAGCCTTACTTGGTCTGCTATAAACAGTTTCTTATGGTAGCTAAATGAACTGAAAGTCAGAAATATATATAGATGATATATATATAGATATATAACTGAAATTGCTGAGTCAGGTCACAAACTTTCTGACTCTCCTCTGCTTGTGCAGCTGTTACACTACGGTAAAGCTGCTGGTGGTCACAGGCTGCTGGTAGACTGCAGAATGTGTCTGCAGCGAGTCCAGTGTCATGAGTTCAACCCACATCAGACACTGGTCAAACCTGCATCATTGTCATTCACATTGCAGAGGGGTTCAGCCTGTGTGTACACCACTGTCAAGTCAGTCTATCTAACTTCGATAAAACAGACATTGGTCATAGTCTGAGGAATGAACATGGCAGGTAGTTGACAATGTGGAGCTGCTTCACTCAGTTATCGATTATTTTAGCAGCTATGTCTCCCAAAAAGTACGTTTATACAACTAAACATGCTCAGTTACATTTGGAAGAAAATGTATTTTCTACTGGATTATGTATGTTTGTGATAGTTGGCAAATATGTTTTAAATCAACATATCTTTACATTTATTTTGTTTCTTTACTTTTCAGTCAATTAATCATATATTAGACAGGACCAGAGTCATCACCCTAGTAACCAGGAAATTGGAGGAGAAGGTTTCCCCCAATTTAAATTTTTTCATTTAGTTTCCCTAAACTTAACTATGTAGTTTTGTTGCTGAAACTTAATCAATCTTCTAACATGTAGTTGTTAAAAGTGTCAAACAAATCACTTTGGCCTAAATTTAACTACGAAGTATTGATGCCTAGACCTAACCGAACAGTTGGTTCAAACTACATATAAAAACCAAATTCTGAGAATAATGGTTCCACACAGGACAAGATCTCTTTATTCCAGATGTCTAGAAGTCATCCTAAACAACATTTAGGTAATCTGTAATTCAGTTCTGACAAGTCAGGATAACAGTTCAGCCAAGTATTTGCAGCACTGTTAGCAGTAATAGCAGCTGCTGTGGTAGATAAGATTGTTGCTATGCAATACAAAATTTACGGAAAGCAAAAGTTTCGTTCATGCGAAACTTGTGGTCGAAATTCACCTGCATTCTGTGCCAATATGGTGTTAAATAGCTAGTATGGTTACAGTTGCAGTGCCAACATATATTTGAAAAGCAAGTTTTTACCTCAAACTTTCCATAGTTTCTGACGTAATCACAGACGGCTTAGTCAAAACTGTAATTCATGATATCTGTAAGTACATTTTGACTATCCAAAATTCTAGTTCAGCATATCTACAACATCTAATTACATTTCTATTTTTTTAGCCATCTTAAATTGAAATCAGAATCAATTTGTAGATACTTGAAACTTAAATTACAACTAATCATAATTCAATTGCTGTTCTTTCAAACTGGAAGCAATTCCTACCACATCACAGTCTTACACTGCGGTGGGATAATTTGTTTTACAAAACAAATTAGACTGCAGTTTAGTTGTATAGAAAAACATTTTTGTGGGAGACAGTGTTGTGGGATTTATTTTCATTGTCATAGTCATGCGCCTCACAACTTAATCAGATTCCTAAACATCCAGAAACGCGTAAAAACTGTTCTATCTTCCATCTTCTTGGATCAGTGCTTACGTGTAGATCTCAGTAGAGTAATATTTTCTCAAACATCAGCTAAATTGTGACACAGAGTGACCTTTTCATACGATTTCTTTTAATTTTCTGGTTGGTGTAGTTAGGTGTCATCAGCATATACTACGAAATAGTGATGTGCTGGTAAATTTTGCGACCAACAAGAAACGGAACACAGAATATTGACATGACAAAATCAGTACCCTAAAAGTTGGGTAATGTATGAACCCATTATCAATTCCAGCATTTATCTAAAATAATATCTCTAAGTGAAGGGAATAGTGCCAATTTCTACTCTTCCATTTACAATATTTATGTTAAAATCAGTCAGCTGACATTTCAGCGCATTAAAGAAAACACAAATTATCCAGAAATAATCTATGAAGATCTATACAGATCCATACAACATCAAATGGAGCTTGGAAATTAGAATTATTTATTATTTAAACACTGGATGACCCTAAAATGAACCAAGGTGAAAATTCTGCTGCAATATTTGAAATCAAATTTGTCTGCACACCGTTTATAGGCCAAAGCCTCACGATTCAGTGACATGAGCTATTTTAAATTCCAACTTTAAGGAACGACAGGTTTTTTTTGTAATAAGAATGTGGACTCAGCAAAATAGTTTTTTTTCAGACATTTTCTGTTATCTAAAGCGTTGCATACTTTTTGAAGCACCACATGCTGCACGCTTTTTTCACAGGAAAAAATGCAATACTCCCAAGTTTTTAGTTTTCTTCTTTTTTGAAGAATGATTTCGGTTGGACTGCAGATAAAATGACTAATATCACAGAGACAGCAGTGACAGTTGTTTGAGTTTTTTGGTCACATCTGGTAACTCAGTAAGCGCTGTCAGATCAAATGAACAGAAATCATGTGTGACAAATGAAGCGACCGAAGGGCAAAACGAGCACCACTTCACATTTGCTTTCTGCGGTGAGACGTGGGTCTTTGTCACATTTCTTCCATTTGCGTAACTTTTGAGCTTTTGAAAACATCGAGTAAATTTTACACTCATGTTTCCAGGTAAAAAGGCACAAAGAGGAAAAAAAATCTACAGTCAGGACTAATCCACCACTCTTTGACTGACAGGTTTTGATCCTTGAATCCATTTGGCTGTGAAGGGAAACAAAACAGGAAGCAGGAAGGAAACCTAACCAAAATAGAAGTTGGGACATTTAGCAAGTCACAGGGATTGAGAAAATGCCAGCAGGCATTACAGGCTACTGGCTCAAAGTCCCAAAGGGAAGAGATGAACACAGTATTGGATTTGGCACTGTGGTCCAACACTCAGTGGGGCTGTCTGACTACTTTGCAGAGCTTACTGGTTCATGAGAAGTGGGGAGGGATGAGACGTATGAAAAGGACGATTAGATACATGCATCTGGGGTTGAGCAGTTAGTCTGGAAAATAAACTTCTGCCCCATGGAAATTGGGTGCAGAGGATTTGTGGCAACTCAAACCCCCAGACCACTTAAAGATTTGTGACCTGGCTTTGCTACGGGCATCAAGAAAGTATCAGCTGCAGAGAGCGAGAAAAGGCTCAGTGTGAGGAGAGAAATGCTGCCAGCAGGACTCTTACCAGGATACACTGTAGATATTAGGATCGCTAAAAATATTCTTGTTGTTGTTGATGTGGACAGTTATGTGTCAATGTCCTCTGCTAGTTTGTTTAGTGGTAATAAATCTACCATCTATACAGATATTTTTCAAACCACACAGAATTCTTTAGACTTTGTTCATCTTTTAATAAATTAACTTGGAGTACATTTTTAAAAACTTCAACAGGATGTACACTCAGTGTGTTTTAATGTTGTGTTTATGGGTTTAATTAGGCTTCCGACGGTTAAAACATTTTGCCTTTAAGAGATTTAATTATTGCTGTGATTAAACTATTATTTAGAGCGAGTACATGGCAGCTTAGTGTATGTTTAATTAGCCCTACATGCAACTTCACTGACCTGCAGCAGTTCCATATAAAATGAATGACTGCGCATTTTAATTTACAGCAACTTGAGGCTGGATCTTGAATTTTCATCAAAATAAGATTCTTTCACAGAAAGTTCTACCTCCTTCATACTTCTACTTCACAAACTATTCATACAATTTCATCTATTTTTACTACAAATGCCTCTGCTTCTCTCGTCCATCATCGCTTTTACACACTGAGAAAATACAAAAGTTCAAAACAAAACAAAGGTTTCCTACCTTTTCTAAAGACGTGTACAGTCAGAACACCTGCACCAATGGGCGGCCAGCAGTTTCTGCTTCTTTGGTTTGTATTTGGTTACGTGAAAAAAGCGTTTGCACTTCTTCTTCCTACTCGTATACTTGGGTTGCCTCTACTCTGACTGTCAGAGTGAAGCAGCCCACTGCTGTAACCTGAAATAACTTCCTGTGTGGTGAATAACTGGCCTATAACCTGAGGTCTTCACTGTTTTAGACAACAAGAGGCTTGTTTGTTGAAGGCTTCACTTTGTGCATCTGTGCTCTGATTTCACAAATCTTCATGCAGAAAATTGTCAGTTTGTAGATACATCGTTCTTGATATTAGAATTTGCTATTGATAGTTTTTCTTAGAAACTTCTTGTTATATTAAAAGTCGGCAATATTTCCTGTTTTAAGCTTTCATCACGCAGCGTTGACACCGCATGTCTTTTATCATGTAACAGCAGCACAAAATTTAAACATGCCAGCTCCTTGACTGTATTCCAAATCCAACCTCGTACCATTGATTCAGTAAATCAAGCTCCACATGAATCTGCTACTGCGGCAGCTATTTCTGTTAATTTGAGCAGGAACATATTGACATTTCAACATCTGCTCTGCCAAGTGCAAAAGGAAACGGTGACATTTACTCTCTTCATCATCATCTGGCTCCATTTCTGCATCAAACAAGAAGGTGAACCTAAACTCTAATTTGTGACAGTGTTTAATTCAAGCTTAACCTTTCAGAGTAATTTTTCACTTCGGGTTAATATTTTTATTTCTTAGCATAAACTCTTAATAAACTAACTGCTAAAAAATTAGGTCATACTGTGAAAACACTGCTCTAAGAAACTTTCTGGTCACATCTCCAGGACTCTCACCTTGATGGTTACGTGCTCTGCAAGTTGACACCTAAACCAAAAATCAGGCTGTGAGACACACTTAAACTCAAGCTATTAAGAGTCATATAACAACTCAAAGGAGGTCGAAAAATCTGCTGAATCATGTCTGAGAGTATCTCAGTGTCGGTCGTGAAGACGGGTTTTATTGGCCTGTGAACAGAGCAAATTGACAATGGCATTCTTTTTTAATACTTGGAGCAGAACCAGGAGGCTCTATGTGTTATGTTCTGCTTTAGAGCTTCTTTCTCTTAACTGCAGAAAACTGTGACCTATAGGCGCTTATTTAACATTGCTTTTTAACCCTAAAGGTAACAGGAAAACTTCTGGGTCGTTCAGCCCAAAGATTACACGTTTAAAGAAATCTGTGGTTTATAGAATGTGGGCTTGTGTTGTGTCATGATAACACTGTGCTCACCAGAATAACTGACAGGATCTCTCTGGGGAGGCTCACCGTTTTTTCCAGATAAGCTACCACTTTTTTTGGCTCAAAACTAAGCAAGCAATCCTGCACTCAAGCACTCTGGATCAGTGTTGAACCAGAGAGTCGGACTGCAAACTGTGATGGATGCTTAAAACTAAGAGTTTCAGCAATAATTTCACTGTTTTCTCTGTCCTGTTCTTCCACTTTCACTAACCTGGAGGCTTGCTTTCAGCCTCTGTGGCTGGCAGGCTTCTCGTCTGCACAACCAACACAACTGAAACCACAAACAATAAATAGTTTTCCTTTAGCGACTGTTGTGGGAACAAAAATAGATTTTTAAATGAAAGCATAAATGAAACCCTAAAGGTGTGTTCAGACAGAAAACAAGCTGAGTTTTAGACAAGAACAATAATAAGTCAGCGGAAAGATGCAATTAGACACAAAACCGTTCATCAATGTGGTCTGAAGATATTTCAAATTCAGCAAATACTTTTTGGTTATCCCAGCACAGACAGAAAGGAAAACGAAATGAAAGGAAAGAACAGATAGAATTGAAGTTCCTGATGAGGTTTGACATCGATCAGTCAACACACACGCAGTAACACTCTGCCACACCAATTTGTGCAAAATAAGAAAATTTGCTTTGTGTTTTGTCTGAGCACAATGTTGTTGGGCCTTAATGATGTGCAACAGCTGAAAAATAAAAAGACTGATTCCAAATTTTGAGTTTTCATGCTCCTGTGGTGCCGTTATGCAAAATTACAGATCAGACAAAAGTTTCCGACATCAACTCTAGAGCTGGCCTACCTTTGTTTTTGAACAGACAGAGTATCTTCCTGTCTGCAGTGGGTTGGAGGCCTGGTCTCCTCCAGAAAGCGATGCAGCAGAGCACACAAGCGCACAAGGTCAGCCTCTCTCCTGTGGTTTCTTCTGCAATGGTATAGCCTGACTTCCTGTGAAAGATTACCATCTAGCCTCTCATATTCTCACTGATGCTTATCTTTTGAGCCGCAAACGCCAACTCCCTGAACATCTCTACACCTTGGCCCCCAGTGACAGCTCCATCGGCCTGTCAATCTGGCAGCCCATCCTGTGTCCTCAACCTCCCCCCTCCTCGTCCCAACAGCCAAAAAATGAGCCTCCTCCATCCTGGACCAGTCACCAAGAAATAGGATCCGGAGTCCCAGCCTGGGGGGTGGCGAGCACAGAGGTTGAATATGGGTGAAATTTGTGCATGCGAGGGTGTCTCAATTGCAAAAATTTGAGGATTTTGGTACATTAATGTAACCCGGGTCCTTCGTGCTTTCATAGGTGTCTCACTGCAGTTGAAGTAAAGATGTTAAATTCCCTTCTCCACAGGAAGGATGCATGTGATCACACTGATAAACCACATAAGACCATCGCTGAACAGCTGCAGACGTAGTCAGTCAGGAGGCCTCCTTTCACAGAATAACCACAACATGATGGTAACTGTGAGCTGACATTTGCTATCAAACAATTACCATACTCATACAAACTGACTTCTCATTGAATATTTACATGTTTTAATTTATATTCTTTTAGTTGACTTGCTAAGTTTAAGAAACAAATTCCAAAGTACTGTGTTGCTCAAACAACAGGGTATTTTAGAGTCTAGAGTCATTTTAGCACCTGTGTGTGGTTTTACTTCAGCAAAGCGGTGCTTCAACCTCAATGTTCATGTCAGCATGCCAACATACTGATATGTAGCAGGAACAGAGTTTCACCACTTCCAGCATGCTAGTATGTTGTTATAATATTTTAAGTACTGAACATAAACCCTAATCTTGACCTCATGGCAATCCATCCAAAAGCTGTCAAATCATTTTAACAACAAGAGATGAAATACAGGAAGTCCTGTTTGTCAAACAGAACCTTGGACTTAAGGAGCTCAGATATTACAGCCCGATCTCACGAGGATTCGTGAAACTGTCACGTAATTTTTTGTTTCGGTTTCGTGCGCACCAACACGATTTCGTCATGTTTTTCGTGCCACTCACCACGAAATGCACACCAATGTATTTTAAACGGCGGACTTTTCGTGCCACTCAGAACGTATTTCAAACGAATGGGTATATTATATTTTTAAAGTAAAACCGTGGCGAATCCAACGCTATATTTTGCATGACATCGTCACTAACCATAACCCTAACCATAACCTAATCATAATCTAACCATAACCTAACCATAACCCTAACCATAACTCGGTGGTACACTTACCAATTTGCATAGGAATTTAAAGAATGTCCGACGGCCGCAAACGCGAACACACAAGCAGTATACGCCGATGGACAGCTTAGATCGTCATGAATCCGCCGGTATAAACCACTTTCAGATGTCATTACCACAGCGGGTTTCGTTGTGAGCAACACGAAAAACATTTCGTGGTGAGCGGCACGAAAAACATGACGAAATCGTGTTGGTGCGCACGAAACCGAAACAAAAATTTACGTGACAGTTTCACGAATCCCCGTGAGACCATTCAAGTCAGACTCATTAAACCTCAGTTACAAGCAGCTAAATGGGAAAATGCTCATATCAGTTTCTGACGTACAAGAATCTGAGATGCTTAAAATTTCTGACTCAGGTGATATTTCACACTGAGTGAAATTATCTACAAACATGTCAGCAAACTGTTGACAAACTGTTGACGAGCTGCAAATGTACCAGTGCTGGCAGCTCCATCAAAATACAATCTGGTGTGAACACTACGCCAATTGATTTGCAGCAATATCAGCTGCAAAAAAGTCACAAAACATGTTATAGTAGTAACAACAGGAAAAGCACTCAGAGAGTTCAGTTCTCTGCCAAGGCTGCTCAGCGTTGTATCATTACCGACGGCTGAAATCTTGAAATGTGGTCATGTAATATCGATGTACCCACAAACAAAATGACCTTGCGTTGAGCACAGGCGTGTGTTATGCATGTGTACGTTATGTACGGATAGCGAATTGCGTGACCAATTTAATCAATTGTTCCTGGTATCATTTCAGGCAGATAAGTCCCGATAAGTCTGCAACGGTCGATGTGTAGTAGGATCGCAATCATGTGATCGTCAGCAGACAGCTGATGTAGCGTTCACTTGTCGTCATAGTTACAATCACGCCATGCCGCTATCTTGCAATGATACAAAAATCTTTACCAAATCTGTGAATCCAGACTATAAGCCGCATCACTGCCAAAATCTAATCAGTTGGTCCTTGTGTCATTTCTGACCTTCCCTGAAAATTTCATCCAAATATAGTTGTCCGTTTTTGAGTAATGCTGCCAACAGACAGACAGCCAAACCAACACTGATCATAACATAACTCTGTTGAGGCTCTGCCTCCTAGACAGAGTAATAAGTACACACGTGGACAAAATTGTTGGTACCCCTCAGTTAAAGAAGGAAAAACCCACAATTCTCACTGAAATCACTTGAAACTCACAAAAGTAACAATAAATAAAAATTTATTGAAAATTAAATAATCAAAATCAGCCATCACTTTTGAATTGTTGATTAACATAATTATTTAAAAAAACTAACTAATGAAATAGGGCTGGACAAAAACGATGGTACCCATAACTTAATATTTTGTTGCACAACCTTTTGAGGCAATCACTGCCATTAAACGATTTCTGTATTTGTCAATGAGCGTTCTGCAGCTGTCAACAGGTATTTTGGCCCACTCCTCATGAGCAAACAGCTCCAGTTGTCTCAGGTTTGATGGGTGTCTTCTCCAAATGGCATGTTTCAGCTCCTTCCACATATGTTCAATGGGATTCAGATCTGGGCTCATAGAAGGCCACTTTAGAATAGTCCAACGCTTTTCTCTCAGCCATTCTTGGGTGTTTTTGGCTGTGTGTTTTGGATCGTTGTCCTGTTGGAAGACCCAAGACCTGCGACTGAGACCAAGCTTTCTGACACTAGGCAGCACATTTCTCTCCAGAATGCCTTGATAGTCTTCAGATTTCATCGTACCTTGCACACTTTCAAGACACCCTGTGCCAGATGCAGCAAAGCAGCCCCAAAACATTACTGAGCCTCCTCCATGTTTCACCGTAGGGACAGTGTTCTTTTCTTCGTATGCTTGGTTTTTGAGTCTATGAACATAGAGTTGATGTGCCTTACCAAAAAGCTCCAGTTTGGTCTCATCTGTCCAAAGAACATTCTCCCAGAAGCTTTGTGGCTTGTCAACATGCATTTTTGCAAATTCCAGTCTCGCTTTTTTATGAGTTTTTTTCAGCAGTGGTGTCCTCCTTGGTCGTCTCCCATGAAGTCCACTTTGGCTCAAACAACGACGAATGGTGCAATCTGACACTGATGTACCTTGGCCTTGGAGTTCACCTTTAATTTCTTTGGAGGTTGCTCTGGGCTCTTTGGATACAATTCCAACGATCCGTCTCTTCAATTTGTCATCAATTTTCCTCTTGCGGCCACGTCCAGGGAGGTTGGCTACTGTCCCGTGGGTCTTGAACTTCTGAATAATATGAGCCACTGTTGTCACAGGAACTTCAAGCTGTTTAGAGATGGTCTTATAGCCTTTACCTTTAAGATGTTTGTCTATAATTTTTTTTCGGATGTCCTGGGACAATTCTCTCCTTCGCTTTCTGTTGTCCATGTTCAGTGTGGTACACACCTTTTCACCAAACAGCAGGGTGACTACTTGTCTCCCTTTAAATAGGCAGACTGACTGATTATGAGTTTGGAAACACCTGTGATGTCAATTAAATGACACACCTGAGTTAATCATGTCACTCTGGTCAAATAGTTTTCAATCTTTTATAGAGGTACCATCATTTTTGTCCAGGCCTGTTTCATTAGTTTGTTTTTTTAAATAATTATGTTAATCAACAATTCAAAAGTGATGGCTGTTTTTGATTATTTAATTTTCAATAAATTTTTATTTATTGTTACTTTTGTGAGTTTCAAGTGATTTCAGTGAGAATTGTGGGTTTTTCCTTCTTTCACTGAGGGGTACCAACAATTTTGTCCACGTGTGTAGGACTTATTTCATGATTATACACCTGAGGAGATACTATGTCACAATTCCAAATTGTTGTCATACTGACTCACTATTTTATGACAATAAGAAGGCTCCTCATAATTATGACTAGCTATCTCATATTAATGATTCAGAAGATTTTACCAATAGTACGACTTACTGTATCATAATGATGCAGTAGCCATAAATATGAGAATTGCTTTTATTGTTCTAAAAGACAGAGTTATTTTTATGACATAGTCAGTTACATTTAAGACTTAATTTTGAGATCGAAAATCATACTTATAAGAAGCTTCATCTTTGTTATGGGATTTGTAGTCTGGATTAAAATTTAAATTTAAAGTTATTTACACATTCAAATATGTCCGAGAATGAGAAGAGGCATTTTACAGTAACACAGATAAACTTAAATGTTTGAAGTACGTTGAGTAGACATGAGATCTGAGCTGACAGATGTGCAGTCAACCAGGAAGGTGTGCTTGCTTGTATTTGCAGGCAGAGGCCCGCTTGAAACAATGAGTTGGTATGATTAGTCATCTGACCACATCTAAAAGTGTGTACAGCTGTTCAGATGGCCACACCTGAGCTGAGGTAAAAAGTCTGGAGAGTTTTCCACAAAGGTGTTCATTGTTCTGCACTTACAGTGATCAAAGTGAGACAAAAGAAAAAAAAGAGGCCTTCAGATCCTGCCCACCTTCTCACCTCTGCACACCTACATCTTCACTGCATAAAGACGTGCTGGTAGGATCGTCAGTCTCGGAAAGTTACCAAAATAGTTTGACGCAGCCCCCGTAAATGAGACGTCAGAGGAAAGGGGGATTCAGATGCTGCTCTTAGCATCTCACAGACACTTTGCTTCCATCTTTAATAACTCCGAAATTTACACCACTTTTTTAAAAGTTCTTTGTTAGATTAAATAATCAAATTAGGAAACCCTGACACTCACTTTAATCAGTATGTCTTATGATGGTGATATTAAATGCAATAAATAAATGCAGTAAATTGCCTTGAACTCAACTTGAAACCAAATGTTGCTCACAGGTGAAACCATTGTCCATCTTGTCTTAATTACTGTATTCTCTACTTCCTGTGTTTTCTTAGGTAAAGCTGAGGCCGGCAATTTTCTTTTCTAATCTACAGTATATAAGAGAAGGATGAGATGGTGTCATACAGCCAGAGAGATAAGATCGCAGAGAGGGAGAGGGCACACAGTCTGGCCAGTCTGGCTATCTCTCTGATGAGCGTGTGATTCAGCAGCGTGAATAATTAAAGCTGGGAGCAGTGATAGGAATCTGTAGACGCCAGGCTCGGATAATACTGGACGGATATCAGGGGGCCTTTGGTGCGGGGAGGTGGCGGCTGAGACAACATTAGTCACTCTCTCCTGTGCCCCGGGCAGCCGTCAGGGTACAGTGCTGAAGGTCAGGAGATGATGGATGGACAGAGACCAGCGGTGGCTCACCGCTGAAGTTGACTAGAAAACGAATGTCCTGTACATGAAATATTATCCTGATGGAGGAAGATACCTGATCTGATACTGCAGCAATGTGTCATGGCTTTGTGAACTTTGTGAGGATCTGTGGTCCATCAGTTTGAAATGAAGTTTATGACAAAGCGAGGCCAGACAGATAAAGAATTCACTGATTTAGATATTTTACTCTCTGAAGAAGCATACAGATGATGTTTAGTCACATCAGTGCACTTTGAAGAGTCTCCAAAATGACTCATTTGTTATTTACCTACTGGTATTTACTATATTTAGGTATTGAATTATTTGTTACAGTTACATCTTAAATGGTGATTAGTATTGCCTGATATGTGTTTATGTGCTGCTTTTTCAAGGGTCACACTGACAGTTGTGTTTCTCTCCTCTCCTTTTTCACTGTTCTTTGTTTCTCTCATCTGGCTGCTTTCTCTGAACCACGTCTTTCATGTTAGCTGTGCAGAGACTAAGTCAGCCTTGAGTGGAAGTGTTTAAAGGAGGATGTTTTATTTTTTAAAACTAGTATTCTGCAAAAAGGCTCATCTCCGTGCTCGTTGTTTTATTCATGGCTTTATAAAACTCAAATTCTTATTGTTTGTCTTGCAAATGATGTTGCTCTAAATATAGACCGCGGGTAGATGTCACAACATGCAAAAGTTCTACTGAAACAAGCTTCTGTATGAACCCAACCACAGAAGGGCGTCCTTTTCCTCCTCCCCGAGCATTAGTATGATTGTACTGTAAGTGTCTTTCGCTCTCGGTCTTCTGCATACATTGCTCCGTTCATTATAATGGTAGCTGTGTGTTGGCGGAGCCTCCATGACGGCAAGGAATCTCATATTCAGGTCAACTCGCAGCCAGAAAAATTCCTTGATTATTCCTTATTTATCCCAGTCATTCTGCCTGCTGTGGTGTGGAGTCTCTGGAAGATGTGTGTCTGAGTGAGAGGAGCCAGGGCTAATGAGCTGAGAGGCCGCCTGCTGATTGTTAGTAGGCTCGGAGCTGCTTCACCCCACGCAGAAGGCACATTCAGATCATCAGCAGGCCGGCCTCGCATTCACAACGATGCAAAGCCAGCCATGCAAGCTAGGAATGCTAATGTGGAGGTGTTTACTGTCTTGTTTATGATGATAAAATCACTCGGTGTGCATGCAGCTCGAGGCTGTTCCACAGTGTGACAGGCAAAAAATATGTTTTGCTTTTGTCATGGTGCTCAGACAGAAACTTTCCTGCAGTGTAACAAAGGCGCTGCAGCTAGTGGCTAGGTGAGGCTGTACTCAGGCACGGTGGTGCTTTGAGTTAAACGTCTACATCAGCATGTTTACAGACCCAAAGTGAAAATGGTGACATGCTGAAGTTTTGGAGGCATCTTGCTTTAGCCTGTTAGCATGGTGACTTTTGCTAATGAGCACAAAATACAAAATTGAGGTGAAGCTAATGGGAGAGTCATTAGTAAACCAAAGTACTAGACAGATGGAACTATCGGCTGATGAAGGAGGGGATAAGAGGGCTTATTTGTGTATTTGGATCCCGTTACCTTTCATTATAGTAAAAATGCACAAGCAATAGTTAAAAATAATGCTAACATAAATATTGCCATTGCTGACCCAATAAACCAAGAATAAGGAGGAATCCAAAGTGGCAAGCCATTTTGACATTTAATAGCTAGATTGAATATATATTGCTGATATCCTTAATTCAAATCTTCAGTGTGTAAAAGAGCGTTTTATTCAGTTGCCAAGCGTGTATATTGGATTGATTTTAGTAACCTTAATGTTCTTGAAATGTGAAATATCAAGATAAATGCTACTGGAACTTGGATTGGATCGGGGGCAAATGAAACTTGATCAGGACATCCCTAGTCAAAATGTAATGACAGGTATCTTCATTTAGCGTTCTGACAAGACAAAATGATGTTCCAAATATCTGTAGCTAAGTCAGGACCTACGGCAAAAGGGAAGTCGAGGCAGAGGTGGACTGCTTTTCAGCCAACTATACTAATCGTAACTACTGTTTTACCAACTGTTCAGGGAAGTCTGAGGCCGAAGTACTAGTAAATTTCGACCACAAATCTCTAACAATGAAGTTCTCGCTCTCTACAAATTCCTTGCTGATAAGCATTTACTAACGATCTTTTTCACCATCTGGAACTATTATTCTGACAAGTCAGAACAGAACTACAGACATCTCTATTGTTTCCACGAATCGGGATGACGTTATAGACATCTGGAATTCAAGTCCTGTCTCATTAGTGTAATTATGTGAAGTCAAAATGATGTTGTAAATATTTAGGATTTAAATTCCAAATCATCAAACTCAGCATAATAATGTTGAAAAAGGGTTGGCAAAGTTGCAAGGTAGTAGTCCTTCTACCAAATGTCTGGGCAATCCATCCAAAAGCTGTCAAGATATTTAACTCAAAATCACAAATGTTAACCTGATGGGCCACTAAAGGAAGTGAATTACAGAAGTCAATAGGATTAATCCTATGTGGACCATGAATGTCATTTAATGACACTGTATCTACTAGGTGAGATATTTTACTCTGGATCAAGTGGTGAACCGAACAGACAAACAGTGCCATCGATAAATCTATGATACCTCATTGTGAGGGAGTTAGAGAGGTAGAACTGCTTTATAAATTTATAAAATAGTTATTTTTTTAAATCTATAAATTGTAAAAATGAAGCAATCTACAACATCAGGGCTTCAAAAAGTTTTCTTACCTTGAAGAGGTAATTCAAGAACCATTGTCAGATTTTCATTGCAACCTTAATAACTACTGATGCTAAAGATGACTGTCAGATTGTAAATACTGAGTTCTTTTAAGATCATTTGTTTATGGCTGGTTAGTAGACTAATCCTTCCAAGTCTCCCAGTTACATGACATTATACAGTGAATGAGAGATTTTTTTGTACTTATAATAGATTCAGTTTCAAGAGTGTTCAGCAGAATTACAATACTTATACTGTAAAATAAATGAATGTTTATGACATTTTATCAATAAGAGAACTGTAAGTGAAAAGTTGTCACATGGTGGCATTTTGAACAAGTCACATCCTAAATAGAAAAAAAGACAAAACTGCAAAGCCCGGGCAAAAAGTTCACAAATCCATCTTCGTATAATTTCCTGAACATTCTGTATTAAACCTGCATTTCTGCTACAGCAAATCAACCTGATAAAAGGTACTCATTTTTCCAAGAACCATACCTCATGCATTCATTTCCTTTTTGATGTGCTGCACCTGGCAAACAGCCATACACTTCTCATCAATGTTCATTCTGCCTGTGGTGAGAAACACTGATAACATCAGCATGTGTTTTCTCTGGAAATAAAACAAGTAAACACTGTGATCCTCACTTATACATTCACTGAAAATTAAAAAGCAGCAGTATTCTCAGTTGTGCACAGAAGCCACAAATTATCTGGTTCGTGCTTTGTTGCAGTTCTATTTCTGGTCTTGTTGCCTCTTTTCACAGATATACTTCAGTTTTTAATTTATATGTGCAAGGCTGCCAAGTTGTCCGCTTTCATTTCTGTTTAATTTTTATTTAGCAACACAGTCTGTTCTATATGTATTCTGTTAGATATCTGAAATGATATTTAAGACACTTACTACTTCCTGAACAGGACTGATAGTGATACTGAGGTCAACCAGGGGGTGGAGGTTGTACAGTTTTAACAAAACTACCCCACAGTGGATAAAATATGGACTGATTAAAATATTTTACACTCATTCTATTAATTTGATTACTTCAATAATGAATAAAAAGTATGGGCAAGAATATTAACTAATATTTAACTGAATAAAGTGAGTATTTAGAAGGCTTGCACTTTTATTGAATATCATCTATACACAATGTGTTTAAACCTCTTTCTGAAGATTATAAACCACCTACCAAGATCACCACTCTCGCCTGATTCTGCTCACGTGCTACAAGTATTAAAAACGACGAAACAGTCTTCCCTCACAACACTTACATGTATTTCAGACATGATGGTGCTGCTGTCCTTGATCTGGAATATGGAAAGTCTGACATCCTCGCATAACTAACATGCATATTAGGATCTGATCATTATGTGGGCAGAATCAAGATAACATGAACAGGTGCAAATGCTGTGGCATGTGGATTGAATGTCATTATCCAGATTATGTATCCAGATGATAGACTGTAGATAAAGATGGATGAAGTGTCTCCACCTTCTTCCACTGTACAAATATGCTGAAAATTAGTGCTATGTCATTCGCAACCAGAGTCAGCAGTGATTGGTGGATGCAGATGTGGTGTTGAGATCCTACTTCTTGCACAGCCCAAATGTGAGCACAGATCCCTTGGACTTCATGTACCCCAACTCCTTGGATTGAATGCTCATGACGGGATGAAGGAAATTGACACTTGCTGCACTTTTATCATTTTCTACTGTCAGTTGTCTTACCAAAGTCCATGTAGTCTTGCCACTTGGTAACGTTCATAATGAGGGTCAACAGGACCTATCTAAATGAATGAGGAAAGAGTCCAGCTGCAATCAATGGTAACTAGGACTGTACATGCTTGTGTCAGTGCATCTACATGACTGACATGATGTTTTCTGCTTTGCCTGTTACAAAGCAGACAATTGGCTTTTTGAGGGAAGGGGTGGATTATGTGTCAGCCAACCACCATCTCTGGTGGTTTCAGAGTTCTCTCATTGGCTTCTATTCAGGGTTCTTACATGGTGAGATTCTCCCAGTTATCATCTTTGGTCTACCCAAGTAGCTACATTTCTGATATAATGATGATAGACTGGTTGTGCTCTTAGCTTGGCTGCTATGACCTCTGCATTACCTTACAAGACTTACCCTCAAATTATCAGTTAGTACAGTTTACTGCAGAACAACTTATTTTGAGGTTTGAAACAATCAATAAATCACACAGATAGGGAACAAAACAGTCCCTTTCATGTTTTTATATATAATTCTTTAACAGAGATTCCAGTGTCCCTCTGGAACCACCTCATTCAGAGCTATTACCAATCATAATGACAATCATGACTCATGTTAGTGGATGTTCTGTACTACAGCTGGTGATATCAAGCACTACTTCCCCACGCTACTGAACAGATGCTGGTTGCAAATAACACCAGCAGCACAGGGATGGCAGCCATATTTCGATTCACTCCAGGACACATGTAATGTTGTCCATCATACAGAATAGGATCCAGATGCAGTTTGCATGTTAAGTCCAGGTACATTTGACTTGTCACCCTTGTCATTAATAATAGATGGTTTTCTACTAATAGAAGTGACAGTGGCATGTCTGTGTACATGACCAGCCCTTTAGTTAGTCTTGTGAACCTGTCTCTTTCCATTATGGTAAAGGATCAACCGCTTTGGCACCAACGTCAACTCTAAGTGTGCCAAAACAACGACAAATAATAGTCACTGGATGCAACTCTAGTTTTATGAGCATATAGGAAATAGACCAATGGATGGCTTGTTTGCCAACCTATTTGGTGAACGTTACATTAAAACAGGCAAAGTTGGAGAGGAGAATCCTGCTATTTGATGAGGAGATCAAGAAGGAGAAAAAAAATGCTGAGACCTGCACTCGAGAGGTTTTCATGCTGCTTAGAAGTACGTACACTGGAGTAGTTAGCTTTTATCCTACGAAAACAAAATGATTCGTCATGGTGCTTCTTGCATTCAGAAAATGCACAAAAGTTTTAGCTGCCCTAATATGACCAGGAAGTTCCTGCAATGTAAAATGGTCTATTGATTCTATTCCAGATCTATTGATTCCATTCCAGAAATTAGAATTACAATGTGACAGTTTACAGTGTTATTAGCTGCATCTGTATTTTACATCTGTGACAAAGGTCTGCTCACCTTTAGTTCATTCCATATTTTTGCCAAATTACCGAAATCAAGTCTATTGGTACTATATCCAACAACTGCATTACTTTGTGATGCTGTTAAAGTTCACTTAAAGTTGAAAACTTTGCAGAAACTGGAGCGGTCACATTGTCTTTACCCACTGGTCAAATTACATTAGTTTGCAAAAGGGCTAAAACTCTGTGGACTGTTAAAAATAGCATTTCAGATATTGTATGCACACACACACACACACACACGCACACACGCACGCACGCACGCACACACACACACACACACACACACACACACACACACACACACACACACACACACACACACACACACACACGTACACTAAACTACACTAAGTGGGAGCGAGGCATCGCTTTAGCCATTCCAGATGAGCAACAGAGGGACCAGGAATAATGGATGAGCAGCTGCATGGTCAAGTCTAATTACTGCAACCTCTCGACCACTGAATCCTGGTCCTCACTTTCCAGGCCACCTCTGGTCCGGTCACATGTGTAATAGCCTGTTAGAAGAGCAGGCATCAGTCTCCCTGTGCTGCTGCAGTTAAGCAGGCTAACAGTTCAGGTTCTCACCCCGGCTGCGGCCTCCAGTAAATGTGGCTCTACATCACCCAGGACACAATCCATCCACATTAACTTCAAGCAGGAGGAGCCTATTTCATCCTCATTGCCTACAGTGTCTGACTCCGACAGACACTCCATTCTTATAATCCGCCGATCTCAATGTGCTGTGCTGTGCTCACGAGGTTCAAGTGGTTTAAAGGACACGATGGGGCAGAGAATGGAAGTTAATTGACTGTGCGATGGCTGTAATGATTTGATCGCAACTCAAGTGTGAAAACCATCATGACTGTCTCTGCAGACTGTGACTGTCCACAGCTGCAATTACAGAACAATATTTATCACTGCAGCTCACAGGAAATGTGTTGTCCATAGGAATAATATCTGACAATATGATGAAGATGCTCACATTACAGTTGCTTGTAATACTGGCGATAATAGTACTAATAAAATCAAATATGATTAAGCTGCTGCACATAGGTTACTGTTTGGTTGGCTTTCCAGAATCTTAATCGATTACTTACCATTGATATCACATAATATTTACCCATAACATGCTATGCTTGAGTCAAACCAAGTGAGGTCAGTTTTACGAATGAACCTCTGAGGTCTATATGAATCTACACATTACATAAACCTACACCAATAATTCAGATAAAGGAAACCAAATGAAAAGACCCGTTAGAAGGGGAAAGGGAGAATTCTCAAGAGGTGCAATGGTGGAAGATTCCTTCTTTTTCCAGTATGGAGAATTTACATATGCATCAGGTGCACCGAAACATAAAGAATATGGTTCAAACTGTGGTTCAAACAAACTAAAAACTATACTGTTTCAGACCAATATAAGGAAATACTCAGATGCCATCTTGAAGCTGCTGCATAGCGAGGATCATTTCAAAAACATAGATTGAGACTTCAAGGGTTTCAAATGCAATAAACATAATGCACCCATCCTATCAAGTGGCAGAGTGGGGCTTTAAATATCATTGTTCTTGAATATTGTTTGGACACACCTTCTCATTTAATGTTTTTTCTTCTTTGGTTCTACCCGCCGTGTCTTTGTGTGACACAGATAAAGTGACCAGATGTGCTCTACATGCATGGTTCTCACTGTGAAGCATGGAGGAGGAGGTGTGATGGTGTGGAGGTGCTTTGCTGGTGAAACTGTTGGGGATTTATTCAAAATTGAAGGCACACTGAACCAGCATGGCTGCCAGAGCATCCTGCAGCAATAATATGTCATCCCATCCGGTTTGTGTTTAGTTGGACCTTCATTTATTTTTCAAAAGGACGATGACCTAAACCCAATCCAGATGTTTGGGATGAGATAGACCATAGAGTGAAGGCAAAAGGGCCAACAATAGCTCAGTATCTCTGGGAACTCCTTCAGGACTGTTGGAAAACTATTTCAGGGGACTACCTCATGAAGCTTATCGAGAGAATGCCAAGAGTGTGGAAAGCAGCAATCAAAGCAAAGAGTGGCTGTTTTGAAGAATCTAAAATATCTAAAATATAAAACGTGTTTTGACTTATTTCACACTTCTTTGTTTACTACATAGTTAATGTGTTCATTCACAGTTTTGATGCCTCCCGTGAGAATGTACAACGTAAATAGTCACGAAAATAAAGAAAAAACATTAAATGAGAAGGTGTGTCCAAACTTTTGACTGGTGTCAAAAGCTGGTGTGCTGGGGTGGGGGGGTGGGAGGGTGTAAATGGAGAGAGAGGAGGACACTCTGCACATTGCAGAGAAAACAATGATGTAAAGTTACATCTATGCCACACTTAGACTTATTTTCATGGGGAAAAACATGTATATATGGTACACATAGAGATGTGTTTCAGAATTTAAACCAGTGACAGAAGAGAGACTTTAAATTGTCCTTGTCTGTTAAATGCTTCTGTACTGAATGTAGTTTCCTGTTTCCTACACACATTAAATACATAAATAATGAGATAAGTAAAACTTTAAAATCAGACTATCTGTTTATTCATATAAAGCTGGTCCATTTCAATATTTGCTAATTCTCAATAACTTCCACAGAAAGCCGTGGTGCTTCTGACTTCCCCAGCCTTTGTTTCTACTAAAGATTAAAAACTCTTTAAAAATGAATCAGAGAGTCATACTTCAATTTTTAAATAAAGGCTGGAAAATAACAGGAGAATCAGTGAATATGTTGAAGATTATTACAAAATGTGATGCTCTACTGAATAATAGGCTATAGATTATTCCTGGTTTGGGGATTTTGTGACAAAAAGAAAAACACAAAGCCACCAGACTGATCCTGTAAATTAAGAAACAACAACAAACTAATAATATCTCCTCTCAAGATACATAAAAATGTTTTATTTTCAGCAGCGGCATGCTTTTTCCTGTAGCACCGGTTTGATCTTGTTCAGCGATGTTTACTTCAAATACATAATTAACTCATCGTACTGCAGCAGTATGAAGGCAGCTGTATATAATGTGGTTTCCTTTTGTAGCAAGGCGGTGGTTGAAGCCATTAGCAGCACAGAGATCAAATCCTCATCCTGCTTCGTTATCTACATTTCGTCATACCTATCTACGTGTATTTGGTATCTTCTTGGGGGGTTGTCACAGTTTAAAAAGGAAATCTCAGAGGAAATACCAAACCGCTTCATGTTTCAGTTTAATATGTCTCACAAATTCTGTCATGAAAACTGACTGTTAATATACGAGTGTCGAACTTATGGATCAGAATATATATGGATCCTGTACTTGTCTTTCTTTCCTGTGAAACCTTCTGATATTTAACCCACACTATCACCACCAGTATGAAGTTACAGGATTATGTCACCGTCTCTCCTCTTCTAGTACTTGAGATGTTTTCTTTTTGAAGTCACCACTTGGTGGTGCCAGTAATCACACATCTTTCATTTCCCTTGTTTATTCGGTAAATGTCTTCAGTAGCATTTTATTATTAGATATTAAAATGGAGTCTTGCAAGTTAAATGTCATAGAGAATGAAAGAAAGTGGCAAAAATATATTGTAATTAAATGGGTGTTTTCTGGAGAAACTTGTAGAATGCACAGAGCAAAATGAACCACGTCTGTAGCTGAAGTAAGACTTTTTCCATGTTTCTTTTGCAGTTTCAGAGTGATAAGAAAACAGCGATGGCCCCAGGTGATCCAGGGCTGGACAATAACGTGTTTTATGAAGAGTTTTATCATCAAACTTTGGACTAAATCATCTCTGAAACGGAGCAGCTGCGAGACTCCTTCACCTGCAAGGACGAGGCTTCCTTCCCCATAAGTAACACACACACACACACACACACACACACACAAAGATGAGAGAAAGGGAGCGATATTGTCAACTTTGCAGCAGGTTCGGTGTTTCAGGTCTAGTGCTTCTAAATTGGAAAGGGTGCAGTGTTACTCTTATTCTGTTCACTGAAACCTCTTGTGGGACAATTTAACGAGTCGCAGCAGAGGATGGAAAAAAGCTGTGACTGGCCTGTCTGATTTTATTATCAGGTCACTGACCACGACTCTTAATTCAAACAGTCTCCGGGAGCATTTTTACTACAAAAGAAGTCTGTGCATGTACGTTCTTTAATGCCATGCATGTCTGTACAGAGATGTGTTTTTCAGTGAGTCAAACAAAAGTTCCCTCTGAATGTGATTAGTGGAATTAGTGGTGCAGAAGGACAGTAAAGTGGCGTGTCTGGAGAGCCATGCTGAACAGTCATAGGAAAGGTTACGGCACCTGAAAAGACTTAAGTGAGTCTGGTAGTGAGTTATTTCAAACTTCTATGTCATGCGTAACCTGGTTTAACCACATAGAAGAAGGTTTTATTGTCAAGTAGGTTTTCACAAAAAAGGAATTTGATTTGGTGTTTGCGTGCTGCAAAACAGTGACATGTATTTAAATTTGATTTCTGTTATAGCTGCTTTTTCACCCCTCACATTTTCTGACTGTCTCCACTGCCATTGTCAATAAAGGCTTAAATGCTGTAAAGAAATCAGAACAAGTAGCTAAACTGACAACTTTTCAGGGTAGCAACTTCGGTACAAAATTTCAAATTAATGACTACTGAATAGCAGAAGAAAGAAAAGCAATGCTACAAACATTTTTTTTATCCTGATAAGAGTCTTTATTTCCCTTCATTTTTAATGTTTTTTTTTTTCAAAAAAAGATGACCGGTAACATGTAATCCAGATTTTAAAAAAAATAATTCCTATGTTTAATTTTATAAGAAAATGCATAATTACCAGTAGAAGGAGCAAAGCAAACAAAATCAAAAAAATTCTTTTTCTTTTTTTAAGGATGGGATGTTTTGGGAAATATGCTTGTTTTGTGAGACTTTTTGTGCTAAATGCCAACGTGAATGACAGACGGTTTCCAGCTGTACCTCACAACGAGGTAAAGTTGTTCCGGCAAACCAATGATGAAGCTCCCTGTTGGTTCACAAGTGAAAGTGTGAGTCAGCAGCAGGAAATCTATGGTGTACATTAGCACCAACTTAAGTCTGCTCTGATTCAGCTGAAAGAGGTCGATAATCAGTAAAACGATTCCGATATGTGAATGTACAAGCTGGGACTCACAAGTAAAACTAAACTCTAAACCACAGAGACGCAGGCAGAAACTACTAATGTCGTCTCCGGGAGGGCTGAAAAATTAATCGATTTCAAATTCAACTTGCAATTTGAAGTAATACATATTGCAGTATGATATCTGAGATGTGGTGAATAAACAAGGAAACTAATGCTATAATTCAATTTGTGCAGACTGAAACTTTAAGGGGTTGTTTATGCCCTCTGATCAATTTTTACTATGTGTTTCAGGCATGTATGCTGCGGTTTGACTGATGTTATCCCGTGTTTTAAATCTACTACACAGTGAATATTTAACCAAAGCTTCACTCATAATCACACTAAAAATCATAATTCCACATTTTCTCCAAATCAGCCCTCGTCTCTTGCACAGTTTAGACCCTGAGGACGAGGAAGGAGCACTTCAGGTTGCTCATCTGCTGTGAGGTTGTAGAACCAGTATGTCATCGTGGTTTGGCTTGGCACAGCACCGATAAAGGTGCCCAGCCAGGGCTTATGGAGAAACCCCATTAGATGAGATAGCTGATACCAAGCGCTAGGAATAAACATGATGCTGGCAGCAGCTGGCAAGCTTAGCGTAGCTTAAAGACTGTAAACAAGGAAGGTACAGCTAATCTGTCTGTGCTTAAATAAAAACTCACCTACCAGCATCTGCAAAGCCCCCGACCCCAGCCTTCAGGTACAATTTACGTCACACGCGATAAACATACTTCCCAAAGCATGGAAGTATATTGTTAATGTAAAAACGAACCTGATGTTTTCCTGAGGTGATAAAACGTTCAGATTATATGAGCAAAGCTGCAGCCTGCAGAAAGTGAAAACTTCAGCTTGATTAATGTGCGTCTCAAAGCTATTTTGGTCACATACAGCATAGAAAGAATGCAACTTTCTTTCACTGAGGATAGGTAACGCCTCGACGGCAGAAAACAATAAGATCGATCAGGATGTAGCTTCGAGCCGCCCCTCCCCGAGGGAAAAACGTTGGAAAACAGAAGAGGAGAAAAGTGGGAGTGGAAAAGTATGAAGCAACAAAGAAAAGGAGTTCAAAGAGATACTAAATGTGCACCTCAGTCTCCTAAAAAGAATCTTACACATCTGATTAAAGAATTACAACCAAGCATTGTAAAATTCTCAGATTAGTCTGATCTACCTGTTTTTGTTTTTTTCATTTCTGAATACAGTCACTGGGTCACACAATATGAGAGGCGTTTAGTTCATACATCTTACAGTACATCATTCTTGAATTAATACTTCATGAGTTTCCAAACTGTTCCTCTCGGGACTGAAAGAAAAGTGCAGCAACAGTGTAGCAATCATATAAAAAACATCGGCTGCACTACAATGGCCTCATCTGTACATGACAAGTTGAAGAAGACGTTTTGAAGCTGACTGCAGACTGAAGTTTTCCATGCAAAACCTTGTCCTACATATTCAAAACAGCTCTGAGCAAGGCGATGAAATTATTACATCAAACTGAGACATCAGTGGGCTCTTATTCTTATTTCTGCTTGGATATGTGGGAAAGAACTTTACCTAAAGGAAGAGTTCAGCATTTTGAGAAATATGCTTATTTGCTTTCTTGCAATAAGTTGAATAAGGAGATTGATACCATTAATATGTCTGTACAGTAAGTATGAAACTACAGCAAGCTATAAAAGTTTGCTTACCTCAGTTTAAACCCTGAAACAAGAGAGAAAGTTAATCTAGCTTTGTCCAAAGGTATAAATTATACAAATGGTAGTCTTTCCCAGGCTATGAGCTCGCATAAAAAAAACAAACAAGTTTCAGCGTGTTTGGTCTGGCTTGGTTAACTAAGCACTGCATTTACTTTAGCTGTAGATTAGCACATTAACTCTGTATAGGAGTGTGAAAGACAACAGAGTCGCATTTGGCTCTTTAAAAAGGACCAAATCCCAGAGACAGGTACAGGAATGTAAATTGCATTCAGCTTTACATAATGGATACTCTTCATTACATTAATCTATCTGATCGCTTCCCTCACTCGCACCGCTTCCTTACGTCGTAGCTTCCCTTGGCAAGGATTTAAAAGAGCTGCAAGGATGGATAAGGCAAAGCTCGACCCTCTTTGTCTTGTTGAAGTCACGCTTCTGATGTAAAGGCGAGAATCATCACACATCATTCCTGTAAATATGGGCCAGTGGGGATCTCCTTCATCTTCTAGTAGGGTCAGTGTGAGGGTACTGTTGCTCCTGGACACTGCGTCTGTCCACACAGTACAAGTCGCAGAAGCAGCCAAATGTGACTCTGAATTGTTGCTCCATGAACCTTAGTCACCCAACCTACAACATCTTACTTCTATTTGGTCCCCAAAATAAAATCCCACCTGTGTGATCACCATATTCAGACTGATAATGAAGTCATCCATGCTGGTGAGAAGAATCTGGAGTAAGGAGTATCTTGCGGTTTTGGCGCGAGCTATCGCGCGATTTCGGAACGAGATTTGCTTTCTAGCGTGGGGGCCAGCTGCCCCATACTTTTCGCTAGCCGAGCTGCTAGCTGAGCTGCTAAGCTGCCTGCCTGGCTAAATACTGGAGCTATGTCGAAAATTCATTTCTCCATCACTCACATGTATGAAATTACATATGCAAACAGACCCCAGGTTGAAAAAAAACGAAGTTCCCCTTTAAGCATTTCACACAACCACCACTTTAAGCAATATCTCAGTGACATATTGTTCAACAAATTGCAGGCTGTATGTGCCGTACATGCAAATAAAGGGCCAGGTGTAAAACCAAACACGTCTTGTCTGGGCTCTGGCTGTGAGACCTCACACATTCTCGGGGTCAAAGGTGGAATTTCCCTTCAAGCTATGCGAGCAAACAGGAATGTAGCAGACTGACAGCAGCTGCAGTTGTAATATTTTCCCTCCAAACAGCAGAAGGATGTTGCAGCGAGTGTAAGAAACTGCAGAGCACTGCTCAGAAAGAAAGAAACCACAAGACCAGCTCTGCCCTCCTAATCCCTCCACCCCGCTCTTTTCATCTCTCTCCATCACCAGAATTCCAAATGGGTATGAATGTTTTTCTGCCCGCTTTTCTCAAAGCTGCGTATTAACAATTGCACTGTACTGCAAATGGCATCTCCAAGGTAGGGGCTGACCTTCATTCCTCTGCAGAGGGCATGCCAGTAAATCCATTTCTCCAGAGATGCGGTTCACTGAATAACAAATCACGGGGGCAGACGTGGCTCCTTCTCCTGTTAAGAAGCCTATTGCTAGAAGCTTCCTTCGCAGTGCAAGTAACACCAGGAGTTTATTATGAAGAGAGGGGAGTGGACTAACACACAATCTGATGCCAGGGAACTACCTCCAAACACACCAAGGCTGGTCTGTTTTCCTTTACTCTTCTTCCTCCTCCATTCCTCTGCTGATTATAGTCTGGATGAATTGCACATATTTCCATGTGAAAAAGTAACGAGGCTCCGTATATAAATAAATGTGCATTTCTCGCTTCTCTGCAGTGTTCACACATCCACAAAACACAATGAGATCGACAATGCCCTCAGCATCATCTGGGAAAAATGCACAGTCCCATTTCTCACCGATATCTCGCAGCTCCTGCACATATTCCTGTATCTCATTTCCGATGTTTTCCCCCTTGAACCGAATCAACTCCACACAATATCAGCTACCTGTCAAAATCTGTTAAGGCTCACATTTCATGAAACACCTTATCTTACTTCATGACCAATGTAACGTTATTTACACCTCGCAAACAAAATGGCCTCAGCGCTGTCGCCACTGATAAGGGCGTTTAGTTGTGGAGTAAGGTGACAGCAGCCAGATTACAAGTTGGTGATTTACCTTATTCATTCCTGTGACCTAGAAAAGAAGACCAATTTCAGCAGACGCTGCTGTTTCATTGCAGACAGACTTGATTTACTGTCTGTGGTGTTTTATTGAATCCTCCCAAGAACTGCTCCAGCAACATTTCTGTGATTTGAGAAGAAATTAGCTTACAGATTGAAGGAGATAATATTCATAACATTCAAGGGAAACCAATTTTTGGAACATTATGCCATTGGGGTAATCTGGATTGCATCTAATCAATGTTTTGTCAAGATGTAGAAATGCAATGTTTACTTAAAGAGAATATCTGGACTTTTTCAACCTAGATGTTATTATCATAATTGGGACTATGGGTAATGCAAAGTTTGCACCTCCATTGTAAAGACTTGGTGAAAGCAACTCTGACAAAACTGTATCTGAGGAAGAGGTGGAAGGCATAAAATTAGCTATTGTAGCTAACTGAAACGACCAGCATCTTTAGCACACATAGTTTATTTGCCAGTTTTCTGTGGGTCAATGATAGTTTACAGTGTGGACACTGCAAAGAATATTTTTATGTGTTTGTCCTAGGAGCTTCAGAAGAAATCAATTAGACTTCTCTTTTAGGTTCTGGAACGTATAAGAGAAGTCTGATCGATTTCTTCTACAGCTCCTAGGATTACCATGACCTGGATGACTCACACATCTGTACACAGATATAATGATGTAATTGTTTTACAGAAGATAAAAACAACACCAACAACAAACCCAGAATTATGTTTGAGAATTGTACAGAAGAATATTGATTGTTACTTTCCTTGATGGTACTGTGCATTTCAAAACACAAACTGAGTTGTTCTGCCATCTTCGGAATCTTTGTATATTTTTTATGTTAAGCTCATGTTATGATATGTAGGACGCTAAAAGGACTACCAGTCTATGGGTGAAAAAATTTTGATATGCAGCTAGCTGATATCGAGAGTGCCCTGTGAAAGACTGGTAACCTGTCCAGGGTGTCCCCTGCGTTCACCCGAGTCAGATAGGCTGAGATAGGCTCCAGCACCCCCCGCGACCCTAGTGAGGATAAAGCGGTGTATAGAGAATGGATGGATGGATGATATCAAGAGTCAAGATTACAGAGGTTGGCCTACGTGAAGTTCAAGGGATGTATGCACCTATATCTGACCTTAGACTCATCTCATTTCACTAAATTCAGCCTCCTCGATCTCCTTGGATCTTTATTGTAAGGGAGTATGACATGAGGAGAGGAACTGAGGAAAGGAAGATGTAGAATTATTGAAATGAGATAAGGGGCTTGGTATCCAATTAGAGCTTTATACATTTAGCTACAATAGCTAATCTACTTTGCAGTTTCAACCACAGACGAGCCTTGTCAAGATTTGTCGTTTCGACAGCCTTAATCTGTGATTTTACCCCCTTGTAGATGCACCAATGGACAGCTGTGTACACCACCAATGTGTAGTTGTTTGATCGCATTGCCTTAATGGGTATCTACATATTCTGTGAATGTGTACTACTGCCCTTGTAGCATAGTCCATGCAGACACAATTTCTGAGCTTTGTATGAGCAGTTGCTAGAGTTTTTTTTCCCCAAAAAACTTTACAGTGGAGATGGTACAAAGTTAGAATTACCTAAGAAAAGGTCACAATTATAATTTCAAAGGAGTTGAAAAATATTGGATTTTCCCTTTAAATAATGATATGCACAATCCTCTGTTGAACCAATACCCCAACTATCCCGACCTTATTATTCTTAGAATATGACACTTTTTAAAGGGTAAAATTAATGTTTCCTCTGTCTTCTGTGCCCAGGTGGAGAAAACCTGTTCCTCTGGTGGCTTTGTGTGTGAAACCTAAGAAGTTTAGGAGCTTCAGGAATAAAGGGTAAAGCAGTATTGATTTGAGGGCTGAGCACACATGGGACACAAAGGTGCTAAGAGCCTTCAGAGTGCGAGCAGAATCGCTCTCCCTTCACTTCTCGTCTCACACAAAGATGTAGTGTGCACACAGTCTCGGGATGCCCACAGCTACAACCTGAAAAGTGCATCGTACGCTCACAGTCCCATGTAGGAGGCAAGTTACACATACGCACGGATGGGTGAGAATGGGCCTCGTACCAGCTTATTAAATAAGTGGAGGTCCTACATGGTGAAATGGAGCAGTGAGGAAGAGTTATATGCACTGCCTCCTCTGCAGTGTTGGTGGACCGCCAGCATCACCATAAGCAGTCAGTCAATAGGCTGACTCAACAGTGTGTGAAATTAAGAGGGAAATAGAAGTAGACAGACATTAAGCCTCTCTCCCACTTCCCTTCACCCTCTCAGACGCCAGACAGCAGCTAATGCACCCCCCAGAGCCCCCACACACTGCTATCACACACCAGCAGCACCACAGCTCCACTCCTTAAAAAAAAAACTCCACGAGACACAGAAAAGCTACTCTGACCTCCTTAGACAGCATTCATGTAAATACGACACTGAGACAAATCTCATGAACGTCTGTTTCTGCAGGTTACAGGTTTAATAAAACCTCCGGAGAAGCAGAGTAAACATCTTTACATGCGTCCGCATGGCAGGAAGCTCAAAGCTGCTTCTGCGAGATGTGGTTATAATGGGCAGGTGTTTTTCTTTATATATGGTAATTGTAAAGACAAACAATCCCAGTTTGTGCCGTGACAATAAAAAAAGCAGAATTTCTGACACCTGAAAGAGAGAACAAAGGCACAGAAGGCAGAGAAAAATCAAAGCAGCATGTAATATTATGTATAAAATTCACACGGCTGAGACAACTGTTAGCGTTCCAATAAAACCAGACATCTATTGTCAGATGTCCACTGGGAAGATATTTAGAATATCTCCCATTCCTTCTTCTTCTTCCTCCGGCTCCTTGATATGTTAATTTGGGTCTTGTTTTTGAGTCAGAAACAAAATCCTTTCTGCTGAGAGCCTCATTTTGTCAAAGCAGGGAGGAGTCACATTTCCATACGAAATGTCTGGGTAAGAATGAAACTACTATTAAGGAAATTTTGAACAGTGGCCTAATGATAAAACAGGCAGTTGCCGAGGTAATATGCAAAACAGTCTCATTGACTCTGAGTTGAACTATGAGAACCACCTCAAAAATGGAGGCTGGAGAGTTGAACTTAATCCTGCTGACTGGGAATAGACTCTGCAACTTGTTTAATAACATGAAAGATCTAATAGTTAGCATCAAATAGCTATAAACTCCTGCATATTTTCTGTGTTGCTCTTAACTAAATATTTTTCGTGAACTACTCTTCTTCTGCATTGGAGTATTTCACTCTTTTGCTACTTTATAGCTCTGCTCCACTGCTAATTCTAATTAAACCACATAACATTCAATAGAGTTGTTAAAATTAGCTTCTTACACATTTTCTTTTTGCCTTCGGAAGGGAAGATGATGCAGATCATTTTATTTATTATGACACTGATGTATCTCTTCATGTGGTAAACCTTTTAGCCCAGCTAAAACTGAGAAACAGTTTAATTCACCTGATCAGTTTTGTCTAATCCAGCAAAACATCGTACACATTCAATGTCACAGTATCACAGGAGGCAAATCTAGTCATGCAGTGAAGCAATTCTGCTAAACACTAGTATGTATATATCAACATATTTCCAAGACATTTGCATTCACAATAATACTTCTATCATGTAGCACACTGGAATAAAACACTCAGTTTTTTTAAACTTGCCTTTTTGTTATAATACTTATGTACGTTCACTGAATTCCCTACTTCTACTTTAATGGATTATTTTTTTAACACTGCTACTTTATTATGACTGACACATTTTCACCTGTAAGTCCAACAAGACTGGAGAATCCACTAGAGGGAGCAACAATAAACAAATGCAAAGTAGTGAGGATGTGGTTTTCAGGATTTATAACATCTCTGTCTTCATCTTACAGTCTCTGTCTTAGAATGAAATGGCTTCTTTATCCTTTTAGCATTTGAACTGATTGTGATGCTATCTAAGAACTAAGTGTCTGTAGATTAGATATTTCCTAACTCAGATAGATTGTAAACCAGAGGAGATGGAAGAAAAATACTACAGAAAACTACAGTCTGCTGTGTTTTTTCTCTGGAGTACATCGGGTTCATCAAGTGTTTTTTCCTTCAACCTTTCCTGTTGCAATCTGACTCTGTCCGCTCATTGAAAGCAGCCGGCTGAAGATGAATACAAGTGGCTGAGGGCTAGGAGAAGACAATGTCTGTAGACAGTCTTCAGATAGATATTGACCAAAGGGGAAAAAAGCTGATGGAATTTCATTGACCTATGGCAAACTGCAGCATGTTACACAACCAGATCAATGTCCTCTCTCCCTCTTTTCTCCATTCGCTTCTCTCTGGGGGACTTTAAATGCTCAAACCTGTTCTTGTTGGGAAATCGAGAGGCAGTGAAGCACCTGAAAACGTTGACAGATGTGTGAGAAAGTGTTCGGTGAGGCTCCTCAGGATTGTTGGTTAGCGTGTTTGATGTGTGAGATTGAAGGCCGGCGAGCCAAGGTTTCGGCTGCTGTTGTAGATTCCTCCTCTGACTTCAGAGGGAATGTGAGAAATAGAGACTCTGTGATGTGGAAGATCCTACACAGATGCTGCATGTGCTCCTCTCGCTCTGAGAGACATTTTGTATTCATGCTGTTGATGTGCCGCCTTTATGTTCTGTGACCAAGGTCAGCGGTTGAAAATATCTGATTAAATCCCTCTGGTTGATTTGCGATTCTGAGTTTTATAAGGACACGCGTGCCGGGTCGACAATGCTGACTTACAACAGGAACAACAAAGACGATGTCAGGGTTTCATGTCTGCAGTAGGGAGAAATCTATCGAGTCTCATGCTGAGACAAACAGGAGTTTAATGCATCAGACTTGTGTTTGATAGACGTATTCGAAGGATTATATTCCTAGAATTTAGAATATGTACGTAGTCTGAATATTCATTTATTTATCAGGTGTAGATACATCAGCATGAGTCGAAAACAGTGTGTCACACTGGAAAATGCAAATTATCAACAGGATACAAACACTATTTTTTAAATAAAACCTTAATAGACTTGTCCAGTCAAGTCAGTAAATAATTACTTTATAGCTATCAAGATCTTTTGCCTGAGAGACCCCTTTATTTGAGTTTGGCTGTGCTTCACAGTCTGTTCAATAAAAGATGAGGTCCTAAACAGTTATAGTGTTGTCAGTGAAAACTATCCAGAGGGTGGTGTCGTATTAATTGTCTTTGCATCCCATAATAAGGGTTTATGTTATGTTTATGTTGTGATCATGAATGTGTAACGAGACGTCTGCTGCAGTCGTAGCAGGGGCCTGTTTCACCAAATTAACTCCCTGTTGCATTGTCACAGCGGTCTGTAAGAGCAGATGCTGCTACTATTTATTATCTGCCTATATGGAGTGTCATGAACCACACTGGTACATTAGGACGATAACAGAGCAGAGGGTTGTGAAGGTCTGTTTGTGTTGTCCCGCGACCCTACAGAGGATTAGGTGGTGTATAGGTAGTGTGTTGTTAAAGGTGTTTACGTAGGACATGAACCTCAATTCAAGAAGTCTAGTTGAAGGCTGAAGGAGAGTCACTGATCTTCAGTCCACTTGTAGACGTATTGTACTATACAGAGAGTAGCCTACAACAAGACGTGCTGGACTCAAGGTCAACGGAATATAACTGAACCTGAATACAATTCTTTCTCCCGTCCAATGTGTGTCAGCAGCCTCACAAGGTGTACATATCACTGGATTCTCTTCTCATGTCATGAACTGCTTCACCCCATTTTCTGTTACTGGTCTTGCAGACTCCATGCAGTCTCTCTTTATCTAGTCATTAAAAAAAAACCTGAACGGGCAAAACAGCACACCTGGACTTTGACAATTCATGTATTGACCATCTGCTTCATGAGTCAAAAGATGCAGCTGTCCTGCAAAGACTTTTCTTATTTGCAAACATCATCAGTCCAATTTAGTAGTCTGATTTTCCTTCTAAAAAAACTACCATAACTACATTTTATATGATCACATATTTCAACAAATCTAATAAATACAGCTCAACACATACAGTTGTACTCATGAGTTGACTTACCCTGGCAAAATTTGTGCAATATTGTCCAATTATTTAAAAAAAATACATTTGATCATGGAAAAACTTCTTTTATTTAGGGTTAGTGATTAGACAAAGTTATTTATTGTCGTACAACTTTATTTCCTCTGATCATTCATGTTTTCATTGAAGAATGGTACACATTTTACAAATTCTGCCAGAGTATGTAAACTTATGAGCTCAACTGTAGTTAGCCTGCATGGACATACACTTAATTTTTCTTCACGATATCACAGCACTGTTTTATCTTCCATTGTGGTCACGGGGTTAAACCAAAGTAATCCAGAAAGAATGTGTGCTTGCATGCACTTGATTTCTCTGCCAAGACAGAGGAATGTTTTTAGTACTGTTTGTCTGTTGGCAAGATTGCGCAAAAACTACCAGGCTGAATTTCATGAAACTTGGTGGGGAGGTGAAGCATGGACAAAGAACCCAATAAATCTCGGTGGGGGTTTGTAAGAGAAAAACCATTGGCTCTGCACACTCCAAGTGCCCTGCTAGTTGGTCAGTGCAGCACTTTATCAGACGACACTGTGTTGTGTTGTGAAAAAAGTTGAGCCTGGTTCAACTTTTTAGCTGGACAACCCAGCATTATTTCCTGCCCTGGCAACCAACATTGGACAAACTGTAATTTTAGAACTGAGGGCAGATGAAAAGGAGGTCACCGAGATCATAATGACTGTGAACGGTCTGCATTCTGTAGTTTTTGAGATAATCTATCAAACAGGTGTAATGAAGTACCACTCTTTCAGTTTTAAAACATGCTTTGGAAGGCATTTTAGACTGTGCAATGGAGAAAGACGGGGACTTTGGGGAACTGCTTGTAGACACCACGGTCCTATTATCACACTTGAACTTGTTTTCTAGCTCTTATCCAGGTTGTCTTCTCCTGACTAGAGCCTTGCTTGTGTTGTATCTACTCTCAGATGTATGTCACTCTGGATAAAAGAATCTGCTAAATGAAATTGTAGAATTGTAGCATTGTAGGTAAGAGAGCAAAGGGAAGACATGCAGTGAGGGTTTGAGTCGGCAGGGATTGAACCACGGACTCACTGCTATTGCATATGAAAGGATATGGTAGGTGTCTTAACATTTTGGTTATAGGGTCGCGCCCCAAAAATAAATCTTGACTAAAAATGTTGTCCGGACATACAAAACTTCATTGCAAAACATCCGAGATCAGATCAGATAATTTAGTTTGGAGCAAAAAGGTGGAGTGACCGAGCTACAGTGTTTAAATGTTGTCTTCAATACATTTTACTTTCTAATCAGAAGCTGTAAACACACACGTGAACCGTTTCTGATTTAACTGTGCAGAAATCATGTTTAGATGTAATTTAAAGACAAAAACAGTGAATACTACACGTCAGAAAACAACAACATGAGTTCAAAGATGGTCACAACAAGAAGGAGAACAAAAACTTAGACTCTGCAACACAGAATGAGAATGGACTTTAAGTGGTCATGTTTCAATTTGTGAAAAGATTGCATTATCATTCGCCAGGTGAGAAGCAATATATCAGCCGTGCAGGTCATTGGATTTCAAGACTCGCGGGTGAAGGGATTTGGTCAATCATGAAACAGCCAATTGATTTTCCTCTCTTTATTTGCAGAACTTGGCATGAGGCAGAAGGAAATTTCTTTCCCTGGGCACACTGATTGAATGTAATTTTGTCTTTACACAACAAGCACTCTTACCACCTGTTTTCTATTTTCCTGGCCTGACATTTGGGGATATGAGCTGCCTTTGTGAAATGCTTGAAAAAAAAAACAACATAACAACTACAACAGCAGCAAATGGAAACAGTGAAGGAAAAAGTCTGGTTTAACTGGTGTGGTGCATTTCCTGTAAGAAGTGTGAATGGGGCGTTACGAGGAGATTAAAAGGAGAAACATTTGAAGTGTTCCAAATGTCAAACCAAATCAGCCTTTTATCTGCAAAACCACTTTTTAAAAATGCACTCAGCTGTCTTTCTGTAATCTTTGAAATATAGCGGTGGATTTACAACATTTTGGGTGGAGGGTGTAGGAGTCCTGGTTCTTGGCAATAACAAACTGTAGGGTTATGATTAATTACAACATGCACATTAGTGTAATAAATTAAAGTCAAATAAACAGCTCCGAATACTCTGACAGTAAAAGAAAAAGTTTTCAATTCAAATACATTTTGGTTGACGACCGAATCGATAAATAGACATACGTGAACTTAAACAACAAAAATGTTTGTTTCATTTACATTTATCTGCGTTTTTCATCTGTCCACCACATTGGCAGAGTACTCCAAATGCAACATGAAATTATACCTACTATATTCAACATTTTAAGACTTTTTGTGAATTCCAACACTTTCAATGTCTTGAAAACTGATCAATTGTAGGATGGCTGCACCTTTAGCCGGTACCAGGACTGTCGTAGCTAACATTAGCTCTGGTGCTAACAGCTACATGTTTTTTTTTTTTTTTTTTTATAGGTTATACCATTGGCTTAAAGTGCTGCAGTGACAAGTAAACTCTGCCATTGGGAAGTTTTGCAACACAGAAAACTTTCCGCCCAACAAGCCAAGCAAAGAGTCTTCCTTCACTGTTGACCAAACTTTCTGGTGTGCTGACATCACTCAGTGCGTCCTGTGTATCTTCTTCAGGGCTGGCAAACAGACTTTAGATGCATTAGCACCACCTACTGGGCTGGAGTGGTCATCAGTGTTACCAGTGTGCCAGAAATTAGGGAACTCAGAAAGGTACGATTAAATGCGTTATTCTTTTTATGCGTTTTTTTTTCTGTAATTAATTAATCAAAATTAATGTGTTAAAGTCCCAGCCCTAATTTAAACACACCTGCTATTTGGTTGGCAGTAAATCTAAGTATCCTATGTCCACGGGGAGATTATGAAGCAAACATGTGAAAGGCCCTAACCTCCTGCTACATTCTACCAACAGCAGCAGATATGCAGTACTTAGTCACTTTGTGGTTGTTCTGCATCATTTTTTGGTTGTTTTGTAGAACTCTGTGGACCCTTTTCATCGCTTTGTTGTCATTTTTGGCTCCTACTTGTTTTGGGTCATTTTGTAGTTGCTTTGCATTACTTTATAGTTGTTTTTCCATCTCTGTGGTGTTTTTGCGACTTGTTTTGCATTATATTGTGGTTGCTTTGTCTAACTTTGTGGCTGTTATGTGTCAGTTTGTACTTATTTTTGCATTACTCTATTTGTTTCTGTGTCTGTTTGTGGTGATTTCTTGTTGTTTTGTGTCATTTTGTAGCTGCTTTGTCTAACTTTTTGACTGTTATGTGTTGTCTATAGTTGTTTGGCATCACTCTGTGGTTGTTTTTGAATCTCTCTATGGTTACATTGCATTACTTGATGGTTGTTTTGCGTCATACTGCAATGACTATCTGAATGACAATGAACTCTTAGTGCTGATTTTGTGGCGCTTTCTTTCCTTCAGTGTCATAGAAAACACGTGACATCAATTTGAACACTAAATCCACAAAACACAATTATGAGTTCAGTTTGCTTGTATAAGAATGTAACGTTGTGTAGACAGGGTTGGAGCAGCCCACAGTTAGTCCGCCACCCCCACACCATTAACGCACATAAAAACACACCAGCACTTCAAGGCTTCACGGATGCAAACTGTGTCCAGATTCACATCCTTTCTGCTCACACAGTGTTCTTTGAGGCAGAGTGTAGCATGTATCTGATAAATCTGTCTGACTTGACAAAGATGCTGGTTGCTTTTTGGTCAATAAAGCGTCCACATCTGATTTTATTCATATTTACAACCTGCACAGAGCTTTTTTTTGCATCTCTCTCCATTACTCCTGTTTAAATTACTCATGAAATTCTCGTTGCATAAATGCAGGACGTATATCACAAGAAAAAGCGAAACTCAATTGTTTTAATGATGCGTGTCACACACTGAAGAAAGATCAAACTTCTGCCCATTTTCACACTCCCGCTTCTTAGTAGCACGGAAGAAAATATGATTATTTATGAAGGAATTTGTGAAATATTGATGTATGGCATACTTTGCAAGATTTTAATTATTCATAAATTTAAAAAAAAATTTGCCCATTGATCCCTTTCAGCACATTTTTTTTGCCATGCTGTATTAAGGCAATGTATGAACGACAGTAACTCGGGAACTATTAAAGATAAAAGCCTAAAAATTTCACTAATCGAGCAGGTATGACAAGTTGCATCATAAAAAAATGTATATTGCTAGATAGTCTAATCCCAGAGTTCTGGAGTTGCAAAATGATTTTAAGCAAACAAAACTTCAAAAAAGGCATATTTTTCATTTCATTTTTCAACACCAATGCCAAAGAACCTTTGAAATACATTTTTTACCACTTGTTTTCCAATATTGGCCTCATGAACTGGGTGGGCTGATGAACCCGAATTAAAAGCCATTTTATAACTACATATCACCTTACCTTTTTGTATCTGGAGGTCCCAACCCATCTCTTATCATCCTTCTGGATCAACCTCTTCCAATATGACTGAACAATGTGCATTGTTTTAATTAGAATATCATTAATATGTGTTTTGTTTTCCATTGACCTGGAACAGCAGTGTGTTTAGCGGCGTGACACCACTGCCAGGGGACAAGCCTACACCTGGTTTCAATATGCAGCAGCTCCACTTGTTTTAATCAAGGCGGCAGACAAACGAAATTGACTTATGTTGTAATGCGATACCCGGGAGATCTCGCATGACATCTAGCTTTGATTTGAACCATATGCAGCGCGTACACAGAGAACATTTGCTGCAGATCCGACGGCGTTATTATGTCTGCACAACAGAGACGATGTGTTCTTACAAGCAGAGCAACACTGTGGTACAATTTGAGCGTCAGGAGCGTCCAAATAAGCTCAGCGGTGACGTCAAGTGCAAATGACACTATTCCCGGTAGAACACATTTAGAGTTATGTGAGTTTCGCTCGATGGAGAGCATTTAGGGTCCAGACTTTGAAAATCCGCGGCTGAAAATCCACATGGTTGGCAGCTCCCTGTGGATGGACACACACACGTAATCCCAGATGTGTACGTGCTCGCAGGAACACCGGCAGATTTCCTCGACAAGCACGGAGATTGAAATGTACACAGAAAAACATGCAGTAAGCCATGAAGCCAGCATGCACAAACACCGAAGGAGTGACGGCTATCTGTGGGCCCAGTCATGCTTCACCCATGCAGAGGTGTCTGTTAGCAGTGGGAGTTATCATTGGCCATGGAGGCTTATTCCTCTGCCAGAAGACACCATGCCAGGAAATGACTGATAACGGTGCACAGCGATGACTGGCTCCCACAGCAGCAGCACATGTGGAACCTGACCAAGATGACGGAAAGATGAGAATATATGCAGATACATCATACCGTAGAGCACACTCCCTCTCTCCCGCCTCAATCCTTTTTTCTTCCCCTAATGACATGTATATTTACTTTCCATTAGCTCTGAAAGGGTAAACAGGATTGAGGAGGGAGCTCACTCAAGAGGTAAAACCACATTTTTCTGATCTAATATCAAAATGTTATTTGTTGCGATGTCAAGCAGCAAAATGAAAACGCTCATAGATATAATAAGCATGGAGGGAAATCGATGATTTGTGTGATCGCCTGAGAACGAATCATAACTTTGAGTCATATGCCGCGCTATTTAATTTAGGTGATTGAATTTATTCAGCGTAATGTGGTCATCTACTTCCAAAATCGCTTTCTGTTTGTGCAGGGAAAATGGGAATGGCTTCAAAATCCTTCATACTTCCCGGCAGCTGAAGGATAGGGGTTAAGAGTTTTCTTTTTCACCGGACATGCTCAAGAAGCCAAATAAGCCAGCGATTTCAGAATTTCCAAAGAGCAACAGGACGGAACAAGGACTATTTCCAGTTGGTAATTTAAAATCCACAACAACAGGCCACCCAGATTCTGGGTTCAGTCGGTGACAGAACTCAAGTGTGGAAAAATGTGAAACAGCTCAAAACTCTACAGCATGAAACAGCGGTCTTCTAGTTTTGAGGGTAGTGTCTTGTTCAGCCTTTCCAACTCCAGTAAATAAAACACTTTTTTATCTACTCTGAGAAGCTACAATGTTTATACTGTAAGGTATTCCTCACAGCGTGGAAGCAGGGCCTGAATGCTATCAGCAGCAGTTTCCTGTTCTTTATAATTTGTAATGTTGGAAATTTATGACAGTTTGTATGCACAAACAAGACTGTAAGCTTAAAGCCAAACAGGGCTATGTTAAGATAAAATAATTCTAGCTTCATCAAGGTATGTCTGTGGATTTTTTGGCAATGCTCTACATTGCAACAAAATTCAAAATGTTTCCTCAATTTTGCAAAAATGTTTATCAGCTTGAGGTTGTTTTTGGACTTTTTGTGCATTTTAGGAGAAAAAAACAACTTTTCTGAACAAGTTAGGATGTAACAAATGTTTAAAGTAGATGATCGATCATCTGTTTCCACTTTTTTTGTTGTCTTCGTCTCCAGACAGTGTCAAACGTGACCAGTTCTTTCGATTAGTCTCTCATATACTGCCACAATCTAGTATATTTCTCCTTCTTCTTTGAGGTTTTTTAAGTTGGCAAACACTTGTGTTTATTTAGCTTCTTCTTCTCTATTCACCCAGTCATTTATATGACAGCATATACTGCTACCTTGTGACAACACACACAGTCTAATTTATTCACTCCAAAGCAGTTTATGGACAGCAGCCTAATTTGCTTTTTCTTTTTTAAATTATTTGGATGTTTCAAAAGAATGGTTCAAATAAGCTTAATGGTTACATTGGACCATAGACTGTGGGACATATGACGAGTGTGTCATATAGCATTAACATCATGTCATGTATAGAAGCTTCATGTACATATTTAAGACTATGATTTAGGGTTGGTGGGAAATTGTTAAAACTGGTAAAAAGTTGTCATTTTAAACTTAATCACTGAGCTGACGTTAGCTTAATCAGTTAGCTAGCTATGGCTGAATTAGAAAAAAATCTATCAGTGGATAAAGGTAGGAAGTTTGCTTTTGTCTTCTTGATTGAAGTTTACAGATTTTCAAAAATTTAGTGCTAATCCTGCCGCTATTATCACTGTTAAAGGTGTATGTGACCTGCTGGACTATAAAGCACGCCTTGTCAAACTCGTCGTGTCTCTTACGATTAACGCAGAAGTGTTGACGTAATAGGATTTTTTTTTTCACTTTCTGTCAAGTGCAGAGGTATTCATTAAAGAGCTGGGCTTTTAGTCTCTTCTTAAAGACAGAGAGGGACCCGAACAGATCGAACAGAGTTTGATAACTCATTCCACCACTGGGGAACCACAGAGAAGAGTCTAGTGATCGACCGGCCTTATTGTGGTGGTTGTATCAGGCGCCTTTAGTTGACCTGAAATACAGAATTCAGGTAGAAGGGGGTGTCAGAGTTTTGAATTTTATGTGGGGTAGCAAATGGAAGCCAGTAAAGTGATTTGAAAAGCAGGGTGACGTGCTGTTTTTAGTTGGTTGAAAACCAGACGTGCTGCTGGATTCTGGATCATCTGCAGAGGATTGACTGTACATGTGAGGTGGCCTGTTAGTAAGGGCTAGCAGTAGTGGATGCTTGATATTACAAGAGTCTGTACCAGGACATGTGCTGCATATTCACACAGGAATGGTCTGATTCTCCTGATGTACAACGCAAATCGACACAACCGAGCAACAGAGGCCACATGAGCCTTGAGGGTTTGTAGGTCATCGATCATGACACCAAATCTCACCCATTTCAAGCTGCACTTTTCATTTAAATATAGTTGAATTCAAATACAGGCTGAACAAATGCACCTGTACACAGTTTATATGATCCTCAGTCAGATGGACTCAAACATGTGAAGAGAGACAGTGACCACACATTTAGCAGCCATGAACACAATAAAATTCTTCTTCAGAATCGAGCAGCTTTGCAGCCCAGTGAGCAACCACGTGAAGGGATTTTTTTCCTTGCCATTTTGTTTGCATGTCCCCTGCTGTTAAAGAACATCCTGTGACGAAGAACCCATTTGGCATAAAAGCCTGTGTGCATGCTTGTGGATTGCACTTTTACTCCATGCTTCATCTTATGGAGGGTTGCAAAGAAAAACAAAGTGATTCAAACCCAAAAAATACGGTTTAAAGGCATCTATTAGTTTAACTGAACATGACCTGTTTTTATTAATGTATAACCAATCTGGGTCCACAAATAATGAGCCCTTCATATCTACATAGGGACTATCCTCTTCCACAGAGCCCACTATGTTTCTACAATCTTTGGTTCAAGACATGTCATTTCTGGTTTTTACATTGAAGTGGTAGTCAAAGTAAGTTCTCTTACATGCTTAGAAATGGGGTATTCTGTTGGTTACAGTCCACAACGTTACCACAAGATCCCATTAAATCCTTCACACTGCTGCTTTAACAGTGCACAAGGCTCTTAGTCATTGTGCCTAGTTTTCTTGAACCTCTTTAAAAGGCAAAAACAAATCCTCTCCTATATTTTGTCTATGAACTTTGTCCGATGTAGGTATTGGGACTGTGTGTGTCTCTGCTGTCTGAAACATACAATCTATTGTTTCAAAACTTACCACCATTGTTATCTGTATGTATTTTAGGTGAATGGGAAGTTTGTCAGTCATAGTGGTGGTATCTAGGGAGGAAAAGGCTTCGCTTTGCCACACTTGGATAGGAAGTAAGTTTAGCTGCTATACAATGCAAACAGAGCATTAAATCAAACAATGATTGCAGACAATTACAAGAACGCTTTTTTCAGGGAGATGTTTAGATAAAGAAACAGGTACATGCTACATATGTTAAGTCAATTATAAATGTATGTTGTAGCATCCATCCATCCATCCATTCTCTATACACCACTCTATCCTCATGAGGGTCGCGGGGGGTGCTGGAGCCTATCTCAGCTGACTCGGGCGAAGGCAGGGGACACCCTGGACAGGTCGCCAATCTGTCGCAGGGCTTATATTGTAGCAGCCATGTTCAATTCAAACATTGTCGATTCGCTTTTTAATGATAACTTGAACGGACTGAAACCAGCATATAATTACTTTGACTAAATAATAGATTTCTTGATTCACTGCTGCCTGTGTTGGTGTTTAATCAAAGATGATTGTCAAGACTGCAGATAAGATGCAGCGCTTTTAAAGAATCTTTTCATTTACCTGGTATGTCCTTAATTCAAGGTTACCTGGTTCAAAAGGAGGAAACATTATCTCTGGCTAGAATGCAAGTTTACTGGATATAAGCTTCATGCAAATGCAGTGCATTTCACATACTCACCTGAAAAACTTTTTACAGTCTCATGGAATAATACTGTACTGTATAACCTAGAATTTAGTTTTTCTTTCTCTTACTGTTGACACTCAAACACTACGTAGCAGTTTAGCCTTTTGTGCGTCTCTTGCAGAAGTGTTACATTCGAGTCTCAGAGCTAAATATCAGATTTTGCTAAAAATAATTACCTTGTGATCTTAGTTGTGTGTGTGTGCATGCACTTCTGTTTCATTTTGTATGGAAAACACAGAAAGAGTGGGTGCATGTGTTATTTCTGCCGCGCTTCACACATTGAGTGGACAAACAATCTATTCCAATTAAAGCGAGCTGCAGCCCTGGAGACTCCAGAAGGGGCTGTGCTCCATCGGATCACATCATCCTTTGAAAAACCCCAGAATGGCTGATTGTGATTTGGAGGAAACAGGCCCCTTCAGGAACAACTAGTGTGGGCTGGCGGCGTGGGGGGAAGGGTTCGGGAGGGTGGGGGTGTGTTGGCAGGCTGGCTCCAAGTTAGTCTAGAAAGTTCCACAGAAAATATGGTGGAGGTATTGGAAGGGAAAGGGAGGGAGGGCTAGGCCATTAATTCTGGTCGTAGCCCCGCTTTAGCGCTCTTACTGCATGTGGGGCGAGGAGGCAAATTAATTATATGGCTGAGATTAATTAGGTGATGTTAAGGGAAATCTGTGACTGTAAAACTTTAGGGGGCTGCACAGCTGACTAGACTAATGGGGCGTTCATGAACTCTTAATAGATGCTACTCTGATGCTGACTGGTGTAGAAGCAGAGCGGAGAGAGACAGGCAGAAAACTAGAGACAGAAACAGTGAGTGGAGGAGAGGATGTCTCACTGTTCAAACTATTTTCACCAGAGAAGATCCAGAAAGCTTGAGAAAGCTCAACATTATCGTTACATTCTCATCCTTGTTCTGAAAGCTGCATTCACCAGCATTTTATAGCAGCAGAGATAAAATGACTGTAACATAAAAGAGGTTGATTATAGTGACAAAACTCAGGGAATATTATTAGCAAAACTGCAGTTACCCTCATTTATGAAGCTTTTGAAGCTTTTTTGATTAGGCCCTCACTTTTATTGACACTGTTCTCAGAGCAAACACCTGTCCAGCACTAAATGATAAGTCTCACAAGGTACCTGTGCAAACTTTGAGCTCAAAATCCTACAGAGGTGTTACCTGCAAGATGTACTTATAATATCAAAAGTAAATGTGACTGACATTATTGTGTATTACATTATCAGACTGTCACAGTGCTCCAATAATGCATGAGCAGTATTTTACTGTTGGTTTTAACTTGCTAATTTTAGTCCAGTGGTTCTCAACTCAGGATTTGGGCAAACAATCACAGCATAAATCTGAAGAATCATGAAATGATTAATAAACATAGGAAAAAAGAAACAAAGAACTGTGTTCCGATACATTAGTCGAGATTAATTTTTTAGACTTTGGACTGAATCTGTGTTTTTTGGTGAAATATAAGACAATTCCCCCCTTTTCAGGCCTGAAACAATTATTTTAATTAAATCATCTGACAAGCTGAGAGGCAAAAAGTCTCTGCTAACAATGACTAATAGATGCTCATTGTGCTTTCCATGAAAGGCTACACGCCAAAAACAAGTCAATGTGGTGCATTTTATGAGCTTATCATCTGATTTGTCTGATTATCTGATTACCTAATAGAGAAGTGGAATTGTAAACCAGCGGAAGGTTCACCAAAGTTCTTGAGTGTGTGTGGTCGGAAGTTTGCATTATTTGCAGGAATGCTGTTTTTCACCTCTTCTTAACTGAGCATTTTTGCAGGGTGTGGTGTGGAGGGCAAAACAGATTAATCTGAAAATTGCGTCAGCCCTGCTTCGACCCAGAGAAAGGTGACACTGACATTGCTGCTGCTTTATTGTTGATTTCAAGTGAAGCAAGTGCTGCATCCCTGCAAGTTCTTCCAGATGTGGCTACTCCAAAGGACCATCTGGAGACTTGAAGCCTTCAAAACAACTCGAAATGCAGAACATGCTGCTCCTAGTGTTATTGCTGCACATGACAGATGACGCAAGCCGCTACAGCAGAGACCGGCCTCTCCCTCGCACCTCCACACACTGTTTACTCTTTCTCCTCCTTTCACCCTCCGAGTGCAGCCAAACCTGTTCTGTGCGAGAGCCGTTGATAGCCTTACTCACCACTATCACTACAAACACAAGCTAACTGCAAGCACATCAGGGCGAAACTGTTCACCATCTCTGAGGGCAAAAAGAATAAGAGAGAAATAAATATTGCTGCGGTCGGCGTTTAAAGGGGCAGTTAGGTTAACATCCTGTCTGCAGAGTCCCAGTAAGCCCCTGAGTAAATCTAGGCCACATTCAAATATGAAACAGCTACTGTGGGTTTTTGCAGCTTAATGTCTTTGAGACTGTGCTGCTGATGTTTTCAAAGTAGCAATACGATTTGAATAAATAATGCCTTGCCTCTCTTTAAAACTGAGTAAGAAGATCGCACCCTTGGGCATAAACAACTTCTCTTTTGATTTCTCATGCTTCAGATTGTGCACAAATCTGACTTTACCTATCTGCCCACTCTCTTATACTAATCCCAATTTATGATAGTAAAATTTATTCTCAGTGTGTAAATAAAGCCAGCCCTGAGAAGGGATACAACTATACACAGTTTGGAGCATGAGAAATATCAGACATTTTGTTTCTTTTAGATGCACTATTACCTAGTGTGGTGCACATTTGCTTGTGCAGACAAAGGGTGGCCAAACAGGAAATTCAACACTGTCGAGATCATAAATGATACAGTTGCGCCATTGCTTTGTGTGCATGTGACAGACAGCATGAGTAAAATGTTCAAAACGTCCTGTCCATGACAATTCATTCAGAAAACAGTGTGATCTGGTAAACAGACACATGCCAGTTAGTGGAAATCCTGACTTGAACCATCATTTTTTGCTCATTATGATACAAGAAAAACTACATAGCAGACAGATACGTAAAAATAAATAAACCATGAAGGGAAAAAAAGCATCAGACATGCTAAAAATAAAATACATCTTTATTATGGTATTAATTCTTCACTTAAAAAAACAAAATATTTACAGTACACTGTAATGATCAGCAATATATGATGTGCACACAGCGTTTATATAACGGACTCTTACATGAGGAAAAAACTCGAGTAACAACAAAAAAAAACCAAATACATATTCAGCATGGCGTCTGCCTGAAAGTGACTGAGAAAAATCATAGCAGCAGGTAAAGGTCCTTCAGAGCTCTAAATGCAGTTAGACGTTAATAATGCCATATTATATGAAGTGAGACGAGTAGGTATGACAATATTAAACCGCTCAGCACTTATCTTTATGTAACACATTAACTGGCACAGTCTCAATTCTGAATGTCATCATCAATGTCATAATAAGTCGTCTGCTTTGATCAGACGAGCCGAACAGCAGTGAGCATTTCTAACAGCACAGAAAGACGGTAAAATGTGTGTCATGAACTGCAGTCTGCCCTGATATTTGGCTCGGTCGTCCTCCTGTAACAAACATACGAGTACAAAAATAGATTAAATTTACATTAGCTTTGTCTCTTCATCTACACTGTTAGTGAGGAAAACAGGACAGCTGATGGAGGTCATCCCCAAGCAGCTCTACACCAAAACACCGCGACTCGAAGGCTCAATTCCAGTTGAATGTTCGACCCACCAGCTCAAAGAACTTCTTGTTGGGTTCGTGAAAGAACTGGTAGAGTTTCTGCAGGATGGCAGGAGCCACGTGAGGGTGAGCTCTGCCTTTAGAGTCGTGTAAACACCTCTCTCGCCCGTGGTCTCTCAAACAGTAGAATCCTTTAGTTTTATTGAAGTAAAAATTTGAAGCGTTTATCTGGGGTTCCAGCTTTAAGAACCTTTCCACCTTTTTCATCTCGGGGAAGGGGTCCCTGATCAACTCATCCCCGTCCACGACGTGAATGCTCTCCAGCGGGAAGTAATGCAGCCAGTTCTGCATGTGAACATAGTACAGGCTGCGATTGAGAGCCTTGTATCCCAGGTTGATCTCGCCATCCTTCACCAGCACAGACTCGATGGGCTGGTAGCGCTTGTGCTTCTGGAGACGGTTGTAAAAGACCTGGGTGTAGTCCGAGAGCACCCGCTCCGTGGGGTCTCTGAGGATGAGCAGCAGCTTGATGTCAGGGTTCATCTGGTGGATGCGTTTAGGGACTTTGCTGGAGGTGAAGTAGGCCGGCGTCTTCTCCACCGTCAGCTGGTCGGGGAAAGCGTACGGCATCTGGCTGAGATACCACGGCAAGCCCTTCTGAAAGTGACTCTCCCAGTCAAAGAAGTGCACCTCGTTCTGAGCGGCGGCCACGGCGCTGTGCAGGCTGAGCATCTCAATCAGTGCCCGCGTCCCCCCCTTCCTTACGCCGATGATGAGGATCTGAGGAAGCTGCTGGAGGGTCCCGTTGGGGTGGCTGGTGGTCCCGTTGTCAGTGGGCGATGCGGTGGGAGGTGAAGGTGGCCCCCCGTCAGCCATCGGCCTGGAGGGGATGGGGGGGGACTGCATTGCAAAAAGCAGCAGCCCGAGGAGTAAGGCTGCCATGAGGGAGGTCCTGACCCTGGAGGATTTCAGCCTGGCGAAAGCACCAAAACTGTATCCCACATTGAAATACCAGCTGCCTGAGGACAACGGTCCGACCGAAAAGCAAAAAAGCAGCTCCTCTCCGCCAGCAGCAGTCACTGCGAGGGAAGAAAACAGCTGTGATTAGACGATAGCTGGTGAACACTTGGCAGAGAGGCAAAAACATGACTGGATTCATCACAGCTTCATAACTCAAAGTCTGCAAGTTGAAGGAAGCCACATTTGCATCATTTATGACCAGTGAAGTGATTAAACTTTCAAGTCCACCCTGATGGAAGTACAAATAATAAACATGTTCAGGAGGAATATATGGCATCAGTTACTGGGTGCAGCCTTACTCTTTACTCCAACAATTTAGTTAATCTAACTATAACAACACAACATGCGCACAATGCACTGTGGCAGATTAGCTCGATGATAAAATGTAGATAAAATGAGTTTCATCTGGTGGATAATTGTAGTGGTTGACAATGGACAAAGATCTAATAAAATAAAGCCATGCTGTAAATATTTGCCTGCCGGTGTCAAATAATAAATCTGATTTTAGATGCTAATTGTCTGCAGGAGCTTAAACACTGCAAATAAACCCCTGGAATGTAAATCATAAATTGAAATCATCGTTTTGTGCACGTACAGTCCGACACCTCGCTTTCTCATCGACCACGAACCCCACCAAGTGCCGTGGATCTCTTACCTTTCTCACTATAATCGTCCACTCGACAAAGATCTCATGTCGTGCAGCTTGCTTCTCAGTGCTGAGCAGATATACGATCCACCTTTTAAAAAAAAATGTCTTCTCCGTGCGCGTAAAAACTTGCCTCCGACCGGAGCCACAACTTCACCGGAGCGCGTCCTGCGTGCGGTGAATCAGACCCACACCGTTCTCCCGGTTTTGAGTGCCAGCTGTTGGTGTGGAAGTGTACGCCTACATTACGCCTGCAGGACCACTCCCCCTTTTCTGACTCACGTTGATGAAATGCTGTGGTATTTGACGGAGATAACGCCGCTGGTATGCGCGACATGAGAGGAGAGGGAATAAAAAGGGGGACTGGAGCAGGTGTGGAACTTCGTGGCTAGAAATGTATCCAAAAAAAAGAAGCAAAACAAGACAAGATGTGCAGAATAAAACAACACCGTGTTGCAATTATGGCTCAAACTGCTCCGCTCCTGCTGGGACTTGGATTAGAGGAGTATTTACCAAAAAGCTCAACTTATTCAAATGGAGCAGTGTGAGATGTTCTGCTCGGTAAATTTGTTGCCCATAGAGAGTTTGCGCCTTTCTCAGGATTTGGATTGAAAAAAATCAAAAGAGGGCCATTCAGCTGAGCCTCCAGGAGTTCTCTCTTCACTGTTCGCTTTCAGGGGAAATCAATGAAAGAGACAGACCAGTTATTCATCCCTGGCATTCTCCTCCTCCTTTGTCCACGAGTGCAACTGCATCTGTGGGTAGTCACTGAGTCCAAGTTGCACAATCTCACCACCTGTTGAGCGCCATTTCTTTTTTATTTCTTCCTCCAACGGTTCAGCAATAGCAAGTCTAAAAAAAAAAAAAAAAAAAAACCCGCTCCAATCCAAAGTGCAGATTTACTGATGTGGAATCCAATCACTGTATTATTTTGCAACTTCCTTTGAGTCACCTTTGAGGGCGTGAGCAAGTTTGAGTGACTTCAGAGTGTTGATGAGTAAGTGGCACATCACTAATGTGAGACACGTTAATTTGTGCCACTTCGCCCTGCAGCAATGAGAGATCTGAGAGTGAGAAACAGCATCAATGAATTTTAAGGGGAAAAAAAACTCCATATGCAAACAGAGCATCTAATAATTAAATAAAAAAAAAATCTAATCTATGTCAGCTTTAATTGGAAGGCACACTGTAAAAAATGTTTTTATGGTAAAATTCTGGCAGCTGTGGTTGCCAGAATGCTACCGTAAAATTACAGTAAAACATTTTCTACATTTACAGTAAATAAATGTATTGATATTGTTGATTTTAGGGTTAAAAATGCTTCATTCCATATTTTACTGTAAAAAAAAACTTTAAAATTTGAAAATTTACATGAAAAGTCTGTAAAAAAATAGTTTGTGTAACTTATTATGAATATTACAGCATTTTACCATCACCAGCACAACAGTTAGTGTATTTAGCATTGAATATATGCATTTTAGCAAAAATTGTGGTTAAAGCTGTCATAAATATTAAAGCATATGTCTGTTATTAACACAGAAGTACATCAATTTCACTGGTAACAAACAATTTTTTATATGTAATAAATGCATACTTGTTATAAATATTGCAGCATGTTTCTATTACCAGTACAACAATATGTACATTTCACTGGATTCTTTTCTAAAATCAAATGCAAAAATTCCAGTATTGTTATACATATTCTGATATTTTTACATTAAAAATTGTGCAGGAGTCGGGAAATGTATTTTTTTTTCCAAGAGAAAAAAATCTAAAAAACACAGTTTTCTCCTGATTAAACTGCATCAAAATGTTTTGGAGTTTTCAGATTTTTACCATCATGATATGACACTTTTTCCAACATAAAATGTACAAACATTTTTTACAGTGTAAAATGCAGCCTGTGTGTAAAGCATGAAAGGCAGCTGAATATGGATGATCTGATTTAACATGTTTGCGAAAATTTCTGCTGTGTAGGACATTTAATATAAGCGAAGGCCATCACATGCATTAAAACCTCCGTGTAGACTGGGGGGCTACCAGCAGAAGGTTAGGAGCCACAACAAAAGGTCAACCGCACTTCTTAAATACATCTTTTCTATGTAAAAGAACGCAAACGCAAGGGTTTTCCTACTTGTAAAGTCTAAATGCTGATGTAGCTGAGAGTCCATCCCCTCCCATATTGATTTTTTTGATAGATAGAGTTCGGTAATCCGCAGATTCTGCCCTCGTCTCTCCTGGAGAAGTGTGAATTCAGCGGAGTCGTACAATACAATCCCACTTTGAGGATCATCGGAAGCGTTCGACCACATTAACATGACAATAGTAGATATTCATGGAGCGTAAATACCCTCCATGCAACTTCACTGACTTTCCTCAGGCCTCAGCTCATGTAGTAAAGCAGGATGAAATAACAACTAGTGGTAGAAGAAGTATTGTGATCTTTAGAAAAAAGAAACAGCAATACCACACTTTAAAAATACAAGTACAGATGCTGCACTGCACTCTTAATTTTAGTTGAGTAAATGAAGCTGAAAAATGCACTTAAAGTAAAGCATTTAGAGGTGATACATGTATTATTTTATCTTAAGCATGATATATATTCACCTAATTATAGATTATTGTATTTAATGCATCTAAAGTTTTATGTGGAGGAGACAATGTTAACTCTCTGACCTTGTTTTATCGCTTTGTTTGTAAAAACATATAACTGCAGCTGTCAGAAAAATGTACTGAAGTTTTAGAATAGAGTAACTTAAAATTGACCTCAAGATTGAACTTAGATTAAAAATACTTCCACCTCAGAATAACAATAACTTGTCACACCAAGCGCATATTTTATCTCCAAAGACCCAAGTCTTATTTAATTTGTCTCCTTAATAGGTTTGAAGAAAGTCACAGACAAAGTAAGTGTTGCATTCCATCCAAACAAGTCACTTTCACTCCTGATGTAAGTCAGACTAATCTTGCAGTGTTGCTACATGATCAGAATGCTTGAAAACATTTCTTTCAGTGCTCATGCCAGCTGTGTATGGCATTAAAAACAGCTTCCATGTTGCTTTGGGTAAATATATGAAATGCCAGCTCTGAATGTCTGAAGACTGTGATCACAATTTATGCAAAGAAAAGAAAGTGAAAGCTGAAAAAGTGCATTTTACATAGAAAACCAACCAAACCTAAAGCAGCTCAGCTAGCTGTTAACCTTGTATGTGCTCGTTTGAGAAGTAAACCTCGAAGAAGAACCTGAAACAGTTTAATTAATGCAGAGCTGTTATCACATTTAGGCTAAATGTATTGCTGTAAAACGCACCATTATACTGAAACAAAGACACACGTGCATAAGTTGTGCATGAAATATTTCTGTGTGGAAAGCTGATTATGTGTTTTCATTGACACGGAGGTAGAGCCTCAGTTCTCCTGCAGGCTCTGTAACACCACACTGTTTTACACTTCATATTATTTTCATCTAATAAACCATTTTCTCATCATTAGTTTTCAATACAGCACATATAGCTCTGCCCTCAGGCTACAAACTGTAATGTTGTTTGGCTTTGATTCTCCAAATGATTATTCTTATTTAGGTGAGGGAAATTAGAATTTTTTTGTAATGCTCACTCAGTTATTTTTCTTAGTTTATCTGTGAAGCAGAAATGCATTGAATATATTGTGGTTCTCTATCATTCCAAACACCTGAGGAGGAACAATAGTTATTTCTCCACACAGTGGCTGTTATTTTCTATCGCCTAATTCCACAGTTTAATTACAGTATATATGCTGTGAATCATCACCCGTCACACACCCACCCGGAGCACGCTGCAGGTCATCAGCTTGTTCTATAGCTTCATCTATTTAATGAAATGCTGTTCCTTCTTCAAGTGAGTTCATTACTACAATTATTTGTGGTGGTAATACAAGATGATGGCAAACGACACACATCACAGTAATAGAAATGATCACATCACGAACGGCGTGATCTGAACAGAGAGGTATGTTTATGAAAGCCAGTTCAAGGAAAACTCAGAGACAGATTGGCAAATTAAATGAGTCTCTTTGTTGCAGAATGTTTTTCTCAAATGGCTGCAGCCACCTTTATTTCAATGACGACGAGAGGAGTTGGCGCGTTGAAGCCAATTTCAGCGCCCAGGTGCAGCTTCTACGTTTGGCTCATTTCACAAATACTGTAGACGTGCCCACAAGGAAAGCATAATGAAGTCGAATACTGTCAAAAGAATTAGTGTCTGCAAAATCTGAAGGATTATTCTGGGTGAAGAAAAAAAAAATTCAGACCTAATTTGTAACCCCATAGAGGACAAATCCCAGAAAACACAAGTGGTAAAATCACAACCACATCTTAGAATCCATCAAAAGTCTGACTGGTTGGTTCATATTTACACTGAAAGTCTCTTGAACTCTAAACCACTGAGGTTACAAATATAAAATCTGATTATCTTTGAATTAACTGGGCGATGAACAGTTCTCTTCTTATATTTGACTGAAACTGCACTGAACCATCAGTTACCTTTAATTCAAACTGAAACGTGCTGCTCTGGACACTGAAGTGAAGCCATTTTCTCTTGCTTAAGTAACAATTGATCCAGAACTGAGCTTGGTGTGTGCTGACCAGGGCCAGAAGGAAAGAACACATTACACTGAGGTGCACGGGCTGCTGTCTGACATCCTTCCAGTTCATGAGTGACATCGGTCTCTTGGGTCCTTTTGTAGGACTGTTTTAGTTGTTCCAAACTGCAGAGAGAGTTAGCTTTTAGTTTTTTATGCACCAAGCTGGCTGAGCTGTCTCTCTGAGGATCCATGAACAACAGAGAAAATCCTGTGGCCATGACTTGTTTTCTCATTTTAATCATTTACTTCTTGTTCTCAGTCCTAACTCAGCACATATTACTCATTGGTGTCATTAGAGCACTAATGTCATTTTTCTGCACTCAGTGTAGTCTAATAGACCTAATGTCAGAAATAGCCAGCATGAATCCACAGCCAAATGTTCTCTGCCGGTGTCTTCACAAAAATAAGCTTCATTTGGGTGCATTTTATTCCAAACCACAATCTCCTCACAACCTTTCACAAGTAGTAGACTCAAAATAGTGAGGATGAACGAGACTGAGGTCACAAAATATGCTAAAATTAGTTGAGAAAATCATGGATCTACACAGGACACAAGCCAAATCTAAAAGTCTTGTAACTTCCTTCTCCTCCACCCCACCAGGAAACTGGATAAACTGGAAAACTGTTTTATGTCTATCAGTGTTAAATATTAACGTGGGTGACACCAGCACCAAAGCACACCTTGCATTTATCTCTCAGAAGCAGACAGCTTTGACAAAAAGCAGTATTTGATCACCTGGAAATGAGAACTGGTTGATCGTTCTATGCTCTTTTAATAATATCAACTTTTATCTTATCTATATTTATCTTTAAAATGTATTATTTAACCTCTTTTTTATTCCTTTGAGCATGTTTGTCTCAAATTGTTTAATTTTTCCATATATATGACATTTTTAAGCTTGCCAACCACCTATAAAATGCTTTCAATAGCTTAGCACATCATGTTTTTGTCTCCAGACTTAAATCTTGTCGCAACATATGACACATCTGTGGCTGTGAGAGCTGCTAACTGTCACTGCTTCTTTCTTTCTTAACCTTTGTAGGTATAACAAAGCAGCCTCCAAGCAGCTGCTAGGACTCAGTTACTTGCTCAAGGACACTTCAGTATGGCAGATATTTGTATGTGGCTGAGTGGAAATATCTACATTCACTGGTAATGTTTAGGCCACTTGTCTGACTCTCATAAACTTCATGTACAAATACATATGTGCCAGCAAATTAGTTCAACATTGTATAAACATGTTTATGTTATACTGTGCACTGTAGTTATGTTTACAAAAGACATAGTGGTGATTTGTGTAGCTTTATAGTAGCTACAGGAATGGACTGCAGAGAAAGAAGCAGAATTATTTCCAAAACTGAATTAAAAACAGTCTAAGTTTGGCTGGGAGGAGATAATGGGAATGGGAATTAAGCTACAGTTGGATCAAGCAGGCTTCAGTAATTAAGATCACATTATCTGTTTCCAGAAAGCTGCCAAAGCTGCTGCATACAAACTAAAAAACAAACATGGATGCTGTAAGAGTCATCTGACAAACATATTTGCACATTCATCAAGTCAAATCCCTGTTGACAGAAGCAACAAACCAAAAAAAAAAAAAGAGTGAAGAACTTTGTTCCCACGTGACGTCTGGAATGTGCGTCGTACTGCTGTCATTGTGCATCAGTCCCTACATCACATGGTGTAAAAGCCAAGCTTTTGTAAGATGGGGCAAGCGGAGGGGAAGAGGGGAGAGGCTGGGATTCAATCATCATGCCCGGGCGTGCTCAGTGACGTTAAGTCATGGGAAAGCAGCAGCAGTGCTACATGGGAATCATTTGTTTCACAATGACTCATTTGGGCTTCCATACAAACACATGCAGGCGACTGCAGGGTGCAGCTAAGATGAGGTCATCTCTGCCAGCTTCCTTGTATGTCTTTTCCAGAAAACTGAGGCTCTGAAGTAGAAAGGGCAGACTTACTTGACATCATCAACATGAGATATTATCTATTAAACTCTAGATTTAGTCTGTCATATTTGACGAGCATTTTTAAAAACGTCATCGTAGCTTTTTCCCGTTACTCCACCTTTCACTGTGCTGGCTTTTAAATTAAGTATCGGATGACATTAAAGTTTTCTTTAAAGAACAGAAAAGGCAAGAACATCCTGTGTTTGCCGCTGCTGAGGTTTACTTCATTTACTAGATAGCACGGCATCTCCATTATTATTTTATCTCCCGGGGCAAATCATTACCAATTAAAGAAATAGATTGTGAAATGAGTTGAGACAAATAAGCCTTTTTGTTTGTCGACACTTGTGCACAGACGCGCAGAGGAAGGCGTTGCTCTGTAACAGTAAACATCATTATCAGTCAGAAAGTGAAGTGCAGTTGGTGCTGCATTTTCTGCAGGTTTACAGTTGTGCAGAACGATGAGGGATTACTATTTATAGCCCACAGTAAACGCTAAAGGTAAGAGGAATCTCTCTGTATCGGTAATTACTGCAGAATTTGGTGCCTGTGCCAGGTGTAAATCCTTGGAAATGGCCTTCATTATGGCGACGCTCGCAGACTGTGGCTAAGAAGTGAGGATAATGACAGTGTGGGATTAACCCTGCTTCCAACTTTGTTTACTTCTCTTCCTCCAAGCCCTCCCTCCACAGCCGCCACCAGCCAAACCCCTTTTTCTCTCTCCGTTCTCAAAGGAGGCCCTTTGCTCAGACAATGCAAAAGCTTGCCGAAGGGGGGTTTTGATCATCCTGTGATGCGGCGCTGTGTGACAGGCCTCAGACACAGATATTTAGTTTCCCGCTCAAAGAACCTTAACTCCGGAGATTAGTGGAAAAACTTCTGACACAGCTGCAGTTGAAATATTTTACTACACTGCAACCAGCCGTTACCTCTATCTCCACCTCAAAAGGAGAGCGAGATGCTTGAATGTGTTTGTATGCGAATGTGAGTGTGTGTGTGTGTGTGTGTGTGTGTGTGTGTGTGTGTGTGTGTGTGTGTGCGCGCACGCGCCTTTTTAAAAAATTGTTTTCATCTTCTCTCATTTTTCGCTGGTACTTATGCCCCCCCTCCTCCCTCCCCTCAAAGTCAGGCCAAGGTTTACTGTGGCTTCTGAATCAGCCAGCCTTTTTCTATTTAAAAGTAAGTTTTCAAGCATATGAAAGGAAGGATTAGTGGCTATTTGGTGTGAAAAATGTTTTGGAAAATCCTCTTGAGTGCATTTTAAAACTCTCCCCAATCACAAAAAAAAGGAAATTCAAATAGAGGGTCTTGGGCATTTGATGATCCTTAAACCATTGACAGTATTTTCTATTCCATATCCAGCTCTACTGGGCGAGTTATGTGTTCATTAAAATAAAAAATCTCTTACCTGTAAGAATGTGCTATCACAGAGTCATAATGAAGTTTTTGTATTGTACCTTCTGCAGGAACAGAAAACTGCAAAAAAAAAAAAAAAAAAGATTAACACCATGTTTTATAGCGAGACAGTTAATAAAGATGTGTCTTAAAATAGTCAAATCCAGTTTACAGTGTGAACGCCTGAAGACATGAACTGACCTGTGAGGTTGAGCTCCGAGCAGATGTTTAACTCCAAAGACAGATGTTCAGGTAAAAGGCGCCTGTAAAACGCGTCTCTGGGGAAAAACTGGGGAAACACTTCAAGCTGCTTTATTTTACATATTTATATACATATTTGTTTTAATGTTTCTATTTTACTTATTCAACATGAAGAGAAAACTTTTAGATTCCAGGTGCATGAGGTTTAACTCCAATCGAACCCATGCCAACACACCCAGTCTGCCCTAATAATCGACATTAACGATCACGGCTGCAGCCTTTTCTTCTTTGTTTCTTGTGTATCTGTTCACTGCGGTGTGTGTTGAAACCTAAAAGAGCAGCTGTCTGGAATAAAAGAGCAGTTTGGTGTATTCTGTCAATATAAAACAAACGTGAGCAAGTACGTTCCTTCTTGACCTTGAAGCAAAATGTGTCAAAATAATATTAACTCAAAGGTCCATTTAGTAGCTGTGTTTTGTATGGATGTGTCATCTGGCTTTAAGCTTAACTCTGCATGGCTTTTCTTTGCCTCTCCTGGTATACCAAGTTGATGCTGCAGTGGTAAAAATCTTGCGGAAACATTAAATATGAAAGAAACCCCAGAAAGCACAGCTGTTCAAACCTGAGAACACCATTTTGATTAAATAAAACAATAAATTTCACACAGCAACACAAACAAGATGTATGACACTGCAGCAGATGCAGAAGTTAACATATATATTTTTTTTCCAAAGGTAACATCTGCTGGCTATAATTACTGCTACCAAATATGAAGGACTCATCTGCTCTAAACACAAGTGTCTCTATGGAGGTATGTGACGGTGGGGGAGGAAAAAAACAAAACAGCTATGCTCTGAACACAGCAGCAGTGAAAAGATGGAGAAGGGACCAAATTAAAAATAATTAGCTCAGCTGAACCTCATGAACCTCATCACTGTTTAACAGAATTGTAGTGACATGTATCAGTCACACATATGCAAATAAATGCTCCTGAAGTCATTTAAAAGAATGAATGATTTTAAGAAAGTGTGAGAAGTTGTGATTGTTTATTATATTTCTACATAATCAAAGTGAGCAGTTTTCAATACTGGATTATAAAGTGGCAGAGGTGGACCCCACATCTACAGATCCATTGTGCGGTTTGTGGTTCTGTGAGTCCTTGTAGTGAGTATAATGAGCACGACTGTTTTCAAGAAGGGACCTGTGTCAAAATCCAGCTGTTAGACTTTTACAATGTGTCTGGGAGTGGTGTTGTCAGTGTAAATAATATTAGTATCAGTATTGTACTTGTCCTTAATCAGGTTAATGCACTGCAAACACGGAGTCATGTAGTATTCCAGCACAGGAATATTGTGCATAATAGAGGCTGTGGTTGCACTTTATAGTGGTCGGCCTACAGACCACCTGAAAAAAATGAATAAATAAGGTAAAGACTTACCTACTTAGGGGCGGCATGGCTCAGTGGGTAGAGTGGCCGTCTTGCAACCGAAGGGTTGCCGGTTCGATCCTCGCCCCGTCGTGTTCAAGGTGTCCCTGAGCAAGACACCTAACCCCGAATTGCTCCTGATGGGGTTGTGGTTAGCGCCTTGCATGGCAGTTTCCGCCATGAATGGGTGAATGTGATGTATCATGTAAAGTGCTTTGGGTACCTTGCAGGTATAGTAAAAGCACTATATAAATACAGACCATTTACCATTTTTACTTTTTCTTTACTTATAATACATTGTGCACTTAGCTTAACAAATTGAACCTTAAATGTAATGTGAAGCTTTTATCCACATTCTTCTTTAAGTTTTCCTCCCTTGTAGCTTATATTGCATTAGTTTGCATAAGACTTTTCCCTAACCTGTGACAGTATAAGAAAGGCATAACACACAGCTGACAAATGTATGCATTCAACATCCATAACTCAATGCCACTCTTTATTTGTACGGCATTCTTTGGTGTGTTATGCCTTCTTTATTCTTCACACTATGTCTGTGTTGGCTTAAACATAATGAAAATGTACATCATGTTCTGAGTTAAAGGATGTGTAAATGTAGACTGTAAGCTGTCACGAACACTGTTCTGCTCAGTTGACACAGATCATAACATGCAGCAGTAGGCTATAACTAAACAATGGATGCTTGATGTAGCTGTACTGCATGTCACATTTAATTGACGGTGCTTTGAAACGACAGCTTTGGAACAAGAATGTGTAATTTTGTCAGATGCCTCTTCTTCACGTCTTCCGCCTCCATCTCTGGTGGGAGGGTCTGAGACGGGAGGAGAGGAGTTGAGGAAAGGAATTGAGGATGTACAAACTGAGACTGGGACGTAGTGCTTCGTCATGTCTTTGGCCGTCATACTCATTTATCTGTGGCAGTCTGTTTTGTGAAATGAGCTGTAATCTGTTGGCTCGCTCCCGACGGCTCAAGCTTGGGCTCATTCCAATACCCATATGACCATACCATATAATATGCCAGAAAAAAGATTTAGTATGACCCAATACATAGTATGCCAAAAAACTCCAGGATTTCCCATTATATTCTGTCAAATTTTGAATTATGAAAGTGTTGGAAATCATAATCAAGTGCATGTCCATGTAGACCATTTCCAAAAAGTGTTTAATTTTATTTATTGGATGTACTGAAATATATGATCACAGAGGCTAAAATGTAGTGAAGGTAATTAACTGTAATGGTGATATATACATACAAGAAAAGTCCTTATGTGTCAGCTACATCTTGTCATCTCTACTTATGAAAGAGATGCTCAGGAGACAGTATGTGAGGCCACAATGTTCGTTGCCCCAGACTGTGCAAGGCCACAGTTTTTATATCGCAAGACACACTAAACAGATTGCGTGAAGTCTACAAGGCCAGTGGCACAGAATGGAGTGATGCAGCTCATGATATGAGAAAAAGAATTAGGTGAGATGCATACGTTAGTGGGTTGATGATGCACGTTGGACATGGCAAAGAACTGTACTCAGGTTAAGATGATATTCAGTCGCCAAGAGACTAGGTTGTTTTGTTTTGTTGTCAACTGCTCTTTATGTAAAATAAATCTACAGTCGCAGACTCCTCTTCTTTGACTTTTCTCAAATATATTACTGTTCACTGAAGGCATTAAAACTATCAATGACCATATATGGAATTATGTAGTAAACAAAAAAGTGTAAAACACTCAAAACATGTTTTATATTTTAGATTCTACAAAATAGCCACCCTTTGCTTTGATTACTGCTTTTGTAGTCCATAATTCCACATGTGTTTATTATTTTTGATGCCTTCAGTGAGAATCTACACTGTAAATAGTTATGAAAATAAAGAAAAAACATTATATGAGAAGGTGTGTCCAAACTTTTGACTGGTAGTGTATGTCACAATTACTCGTGCCAGTGTTTACAAGCTTGAACAAAATTCTCTGCCTGAGTCCACAGTCAGATGAGAGCTCATATCACACTACTGCCCACAATTGTCAAAGTCTAAGTACTGCTATGGTGATATTATATGTCCACACTGTATGCTTACTGAATGACAGAGTATGTACTTTATAAGGGTAGATGTAGTGTGGACTGTAAGTAAAAATACAAAGTATGTGATTTGGAATGGGGCCGCTATTGATACAAACAGATAAGCATGCTTGCATGGTGAAAAAAATGGGCATACTATGCATTGGGCCATTCTAAATCAAAAATGTTCGACAGAGTCTGAAGCTGTCAGGCTTCAATCGTGTGGAACCAGCTACCAGTTTGTGTTCAAGAGGCAAACACCCTTTCTAACGTTCAAGGTTGGGCTTAAAACTTTAATTTTTGATAAAGCTCATGGTTAAGACTGGCACAGGTAACTCTAAACTTTCCATTTATTTAGCTGCAATAAGGCCAGACCACTGAATGATTTCAAATGATGCACTGAGCAGCCTCACTCTACACTCCATACAGTTACATGCCACCATTGCATGTCACAAACTTTACAACTTCTCTCTTCTATAATTTGTTTTTTGCCCTCTGTCAGGTGTATTTGACTGTGGAGCTGCACATTTCTGTCATACAGATGCTGGCCTCGCTAACCCTCCAAATGTTTATAGGTCTTTTATGTGTTGCTTGTCTGATTTTTCTCTGCAGTCCCATTCTCTCTCCCCTTTATCCTAACCCCAACCACATACGGCAGATGGCTGCTCTCTCTGAGCCTGGATTTGTCAGATGTGTGATAAAGAACATTTTTTTCTTCCCATTGTTGCTGAGGACTTGCTCAAAGGGAATTTGGGGGAATTTTTGAATTTGTTATATTTCTGCCTGTAAGATCACCTTATAACTGTTTTTCTGGAGTACTATATAGTCTGGTAGTATGAGTATTGGAATGCACCATCTTGTACTAATTACTTGGGCAGCAGTGGCTCAGGTGGTAGACTGGGTGGTGTAGTAATTACAAAATTAGCAGTTTCATCCTGGCTGCTCTGCAGCTGTCAATGGTGTGTGAACGAACCAGCATTGTAAAGTGCTTTAAGAACCACTAAGGTAGAGGAACGCAATGCAAGTAAAGACCATTTATCTTTGTACTTTGAAAGCTTCAAGGCAAGCTGCGACTTTCATGACTTCGAAAATCATCTTTTGAAAATGGCAGACCTTATACAAATAATTCATGGCACAATCAAAGAGCATTAGAAAATATTCATAGCTGTTCTACTGTCCAGCTGTACGACTACCTATATATTTTCCTTTGATTAGGCCTGAAGGGACACACTGAAAAGGGCAGGACTTACAAGTAAACATTATGGCAGCAGCTTCGATGGAACCCCATCATTATTGGCAGCATATCTGTAAATCATCATCAGCAACCAGTCACACAGCAGGCCACATTTAATGCAATTGGAACCATGGACTGTACATAAATACCTCTATTTTTTAACAGTTTTGTAGAGTGAATTCACTGAGTCATCGCAATTGGCTGTTACCTTTAAGAAGGTTTATCTAAGTCACCAAAGCCCCGTCCACTTGTTTGATCTACAGTTACTACTTCTGTTAGCATATTCTGATCAATAAAATAAACACACCCACACAAAAAACAAGATACAGCAAGAGACTATGAAAAAAACTTAGTGTGGTGAGTAAACTTATAGAGTGGGTCCAGTAATATTAAATGTCAGCGGTAGATATATGTTCATAAAAGCTGTGCTAATCTGAAAAAAATAATACGAAAAACTTCTAGAGGTGCTTGTTTCGTGTTTACTATACAAGCTCACCTGTTTTTAATCCTCTTGTGCCGATTCTAGACGACTTTCAGGAGGAAATAACCTTTGTTTATCTTAATTCTTTTTTACTTTAATTCTGTTTCATTACCAAATGCCATTGAGATTGTGTTCCACAACGTTCTGTTAAAGAATTTATCAATAAAGAGAAAAAAACAAAAAACAAAAAACCTTTGTTTATCTTCCTGGTAGCTCTTCTTCGCGGCTTCCGGGATTTAGCGACTCCTCCTGGCAGCCGTTAGCCATTAGCCTCGAACCACGCATCTGGCACTAAAAAGAAGGACGTTTTCCTGACCGGTGGAGGGAGGTGGAGACCGGACTAACACCTTACTACCATCCGGGACACATTTCAGATGACCACAGCTTTACCCCACGCCGGTAAGAACCAGCTGTTCGTGTTAAGATTAATATTAAAATGTTCTGTGTGCCAGTTTGGGTGCTCAAAGCTGTCAATATGGCTGCCATGCTAGCACCGCTAATTGGTTTACTGCTAACGTGGTCCAGGTGGTTTTGGCTGTTTGCCCCTAATTCCTGCTCTGTTGCTGCCAGTGAACAAAGTTTTTGTTTGCCTTTGTTTTAATTATAATCTTACTTTTTCATTGTTGTTGTGTCTGCTCATTTTTCTTGTTTGCTCTCTGGCAGGTGCATAATGATGCTTTGTATGTTTGGATAATGGTGAAATATGAGTGCTTCAGTACACTGTATGTTTCAGTGTATTATGTGTGTTTTGCATGTTTTCCCCTGAATCTGACATTGTTCTCGGGTGACTTTATTTGATTGTATTTAAATCCAGTTCTATAGAGGATGTAAAAATTTTTTTGTAGTTCTCATGACTTTTTCGGATAATAATGTGCCTCTTGAAGTGGCATAATAGCATGATTGGATGGAATTTAAAAAAAAAGTATGTCTATTTACTGCACAGAATTCATGTAATTGTCAGTCATCAGATATTCAGAATTGTTTTGGTTAATCAGGCATTTACCATGCTAGACAGACACAAAGCAGACCCATTGATCTGTTTTATTGCATTAAATTGACCAGTTTGTTATGGCCACCCAGATATATCCAATGTGATCTTACACCAAAGTCTTAAATATTCAGTATGCTACATACTGATAGTATGCAATAGGTGAAAAATAAATCATCTTGACACCTGCCCATAGTGCAAAGCAGAATTTGGAGATAGCGAGCTAATTTCAAGTTTAAGTCTGGGTTTTCAGGACTAACAAGGTGGTTATCAGGATACATCACCATGGTAACGTGTGCTGCATACCTTACTTGTCCTGGAGCAGATTAGGTTTTATCTTTTCCTGATGAACATATACTTTATTAGCAATATAGATTGTCAGTGGAAAGAATTCTAGTATTCTTGCTTTAGTTGTTTCCTGCCATCTACAAGAAATTTTACAGTTTTATAATTCATTGTATAAGGATAATCTCAAAACAGAGACTGATAAATGACTAGAGGATTGTACTTGTTGACCGTATAAGATTTGAAGTACTTACTGGTTTGAAAGATGTTTTTATAGTTGTTCTTGACCTGCTTCCAATACCGTTTAAATTACCACAAAGTCGCAGCTGAAAGAATTGACCTTTTAAAGGTCTTACACACCTGAGCAATACAGGCATATCTAATAGTAGCCTAAGAGTAGCCTGGTTGTAGTTAGACTGTGCTTTAATGGTGGGGCATGACATTGATAAGCCTAATAACTTGCATGTTCGCTCAGTTAGGTTTTTTTGCCGGCTTTCTTTCCTAGCTTAGGCTGCAGCAGCTATGTTTCTTCTAGTCACTGGTACATTTTTTTAAAATTTTATTTCTACTACTGGTTTAGGTTCATAGTTGTTTACATATGTGCTAATGTCTTCGAATGGTCAACACTACCCCTTTCATGTGAACATGCTCCATACTGCTGTTTTAAAAGGTCAGGTTTGGAAATGTTGACTTATGAGTCACTACCCGGCTTCCTGGAACTGCTTAGCCTTATTATTGTTGCTGGGTTTAGTTAAGCCAGATAATGGAAACACATCATGTTCATGTTGAACTTGCTTTGTAGTAAAAAGCCCAGGTGTAAATGAGGCCTTCATGCCAGGTTTTTGATGCTATATCAGTTCAACTTCATGATCTATTTTGGAGTATGTCATTTTGCATTATACTCACAGACAAGTATTTTGTGCATCTCTTTTATATCACTGAGGGTATGCTGGAAAACAGAAACACCTCTGTAAATGAGGTGATACACCTCAAGGGCACCACAAACTACTCCTTCCAAAGTGACCACACGGTTGAATCAATTCCTCTCTCACATTAGCATTAATTATCGTTATCATAACATAATAAGGGATGATTTAGGGCATTAGATTTATATTAGACTGCATTAGTTTTACCTACATGTACATAATTTACTTTCAGGTGATTGATTCGTGGCATAAAATTGCCTATCCAGTGACTAAGGGATTTTATCTGGATTGTACACTTGCATAAAGTGTGTAGTAGAGCTCACACCATCAGCTTCAAGGGCAAGACAATAACTCACTGGTATTATATGTCAACATCCTGTAGACTAGTATCATGTCGGAACAATAATGTAATTATGTAAGAAATATTAACTTGTCTAAATCATTTTTTTGACGACTTCATCTAAATGCTAGTAGAATATATTTTTAAGTCCTAGAGACTGGTACACAGATTTAAAGGTGCTATTTTTCTCACATACTTTATCATAATATTAATACATGAACTGTTTTCATAGTCATTTTTTATTTTCAACTCCAAATAATATCAAGACTGAATTCAGCTTCATCATGCCAGCTCTGTTTATTTGAAACTTAATATGCCCTTTGTCACCTGTGATACATACAGTATGCTGGATAAGGAAGCATGTTTATGTGACAGCTTACTTTACCATTCTCTGTATTATAACTACATCGGAACTGCTCTTGGCTTTTTGTGGTTTATGCCGATACTGATGTTGGTCGCACTCATTGCCAACGTCAAACAATGATACTCATTGAAACAGCTTATCAACATTTCTCAGGGAAAGATTGTTGGCCTGAGTTCTTATGAACTGATTGTCATCTACCGCACTTCTGACTTGCCTTTGCTTGCTCCTGTATATCAGGTGAATTGCTTGGACATTTTGGAACAATCATGTGATTGTTGAATTTATGTCATCCACTCAGCTGTCCAATCATCTATCCCTCTTACGTTTTTTTTAAACATAATTTATGCTAATGTAGTCTTTCTTGGTGCCATTTGTTAGCTATCATAGCTGACAAGATATGTGCTGGCAATACTTACAAAGAACACACCTGTGTTTATGATGAGAACTAGTAAAACATTCCTGCATTGGAAGAAGCAGTGTTCAGGCTTGCTTGCTTTGCTGCAATTTCCCCACCTTATAGTAATCAAGTCGTTTCACACTACTCCCTACTAATGGCTTGAGTCTCAGTCTGTTAATTGCACGCTGTTTTCTTGGTTATTGTTATGGAATTCGGAGTGGCTCGCTCTGTGGTAACTGCCAAGATGGGAGGTTTAGTTCAATGTTTTCCATTTTTTGCTAAAAGTACATTATTACACTCAGTATTTGTTGGGTGAAGTGTGTAAAGTGATGTAGACTTGCTAGGAGAGCAACACAGAAGGAGAAGTGGCAGAGGGGATTTAAAAAGGTCATCCTGCTTCCTGCTTGCATAATGTTCGACAAAGCTTTTGGCTACCAACTTCAACACAAACAATATGTGCGTATGGTGTGTTTTGACTGAGGCTCCTCTTCCTCGGGAGTTTGCTGTCAGCTTCACAAGACACTGCCTGAATGAAACAATAAGCTGTTTCTGTGCATGAAAGCTGCGTTGCAAACCGCTAAAAAGATGAATTATAGCCTTGGATTGTCAAACATATCTGTCAGTTTGACATTTTGATTGAAAACTGAAAAGGATCCTGTGAACAACTGAAGGTGAAGCTGCACTGAATAATGTATTTTTTGACACGTGTTGTCATTTAATGTGATAGGAAGTAGGTGGGTTGAAATTTGGGGGATAAGTGAAAATGTCAGCTCGGAGAATATCTTCAAAATTAGCAAGCTTATCATAAAATAGAAAAAGAGGTTCTTGTGCGACGTGGTTGGAAAAACTCACCCAAGACTAGCAATTATTTTTCAAAAGAGCCTTATTGTACACCTCGAGGGGACAGCGCAGGAATGCCATGTTAAATTGGCCAAATCTTGGAGCAAATAGTATAGCCACGGAGGGCAGTACTTAGGAGTCCAGTGAGGCCACTTACAAAGGCCAGCTGTCATACAGAGGTGTGCTGAGAAGAGGAGAAAATCAATGGCCATAATTGCTCAATAACAGCCTGACGATGGAGGTGTGGGGAGAGGGGACATGGGTCACAGCAGGCTCACAGATGTGGATTTGCTCACAGTGTATCAGTGCAGTTTGCATTTTTTTCTGCTTTGCAAGTTAAATGCAACAAAACTGCCACCTCTGCAAAGGATGGGTTTTGCTCTTTTTCAAGCTTTCTGTAAACATTAGTCAGGTGCCTGTCTGATCATAGTTGCTTGCTGTAATTATTTCCTGTTCATACTGGCCATTCAGCAGTCTTTTCATAATGCACTCTAAAGTGGAGTAGATAATAGGGGACAATATACAGTCCTTTAGTGCAGCGTTCCCTCTGTTTCCTTTTTGATGTGCATTGGAGGGACAGTATGAGAAAGAGGTAAATTAACACTAAACATTTGCAACTTATGAGAAATCCATTTTATTAGTATAAATACAGATGCAAGTATCTTAATATAAACATCCATTCATTCATCCATTCATTTTCTTAGCTTATTGAGAGTTGGATCACGGTGGCAGCAGGCTCAGCAGGGCGTTCTAGGCCTCCCTCTCCTCGGCAGGGTTTTCCAATTTCTCATGGGGGATCCTGAGACATTCTCAGACCAGAAGAGATATTTAATCCTTCCAGTGAATTCTTGGTCTCCTCCGAGTTGGATATGCTCAGACACCCTCCAAAGGAAGGCATCCTAATCATTAGGAGAACCACCTCAGCTGACTCCTGTCAGTGTGAAGAAGCAACAGTTCTACTGATGCTGTCAATAAGGCTTAGCTCTACTAATTTCAGCCACTTGTATCCGCGATAAACACAGGAATACTTTTTATTACGGAGCTAGGACTGTGAGGAAGAGGTGTTCAAAAATCTGGCACAAATGGGTTTAAAGCTTACATCAAGTAGAACCTGTTTGAATGTTGTAGTTGTTGCTTCAGAATTTTCCGAAATGTCATGAAGGAAGTTGCAATTATACGGCTCTGCAGCAAGATTTTTTAGTTCAAAACACAGATGAGGAAAAGTGGAGACATGACACCTTGCTGAAACCAAATGGAGAGGGTCAAAGATGACAATAGAAGAGTAGAAAGATAGAGCCTGGCAGCACATTATGCTCAATATGAAAGTTGCATAAGATCCCACAAATTATACAAGGGCCCAACATCATCATGGTGTTAAAACGGTGTCAGTGTTTAGAACTTCAATGAGAGGATGAAGCCTAACTGTCCCTCTGATGATGACAAGCGAAAAAAACACCATGAAACTAAATTACAAGTACATCAGTTAGGTAAGCTTTTGTTGTCTCCTCTGTAGATCTTTGTGCTAGCGTGCATTGCATCTCCCACTGGTCTGTTTGTCTCACTAACCTAGTTGGTCACATCTCTTGGTCTGTGTTTTGTTTGCTGGCAGAAGCTTCCAGGGTTCTCCTCTGTGACATTCTGCTGAACAGAAATGAAGAATAAAATTAGTTAACACAACAGTGAAAAACACTCATAATGAAATTAATACGAAAATAAATGAATGGTGATAAAGGAATTACCTCACCTTGATATACAGTAACTAAAGAAAGTAAGGTAAACCTGGAAGCACATGGATGGTGACCAGGATGAAGCTGCCACACTGTGCTGAGGTTAATGATCCAAATGGCTAGCTTGGACCACAACCTCATACCAGTGTCTGTAGACACTCTGACGGGGAGTGCGTCCTTTAGCTGATGGAGGACGCAGGGTTGTGAAGCCCAGGCAGACCTGCAAAAAGACAATGGAAGACGAAGGGGCTCCATTATTATGGAATATGATTGGCTGTTCGGGTTCAGCGGGGCTCCAGATTAACTTGTTCACCAGTAGCACCGGTGCGGTCAACTTTCTCAGCTAGTTGCATCAGCACATGATTTGGTCAGCTGTAGACTCCTTCATCTCGGAACACCATTATGGTAAAATGGATTGTTTCGTAGGCAGAGAGGCAGAGAGAGACTGATTGAGCTTGGGAAGAAGAAAAAGTACAATTTTCCAATAGAATGACCAGCACACATTAGGCCAGAGGGGCTGCAAATCAGTCGTCATGCACTTGTACAAATGTGAATGTGGGAAACGGTAACTCGTGCTCTCTGAAAAAATGGTTGAATATGTGGGGTGGCATGGCTCAGTGGGTAGAGTGGCCGTCTTGCAAATGAAGGGTTGCCGGTTCGATCCTTGGCCCGTCGTGCTCATGTCGAGGTGTCCCTGAGCAAGACACCAAACCCCTAATTGCTCCTGATGGGTCGTGGTTAGCGCCTTGCATGGCAGCTTCCGCCATCAGTGTGTGAATGGGTGAATGTGATGTATCATGTAAAGCGCTCTAGGTACCTTGCCGGTATAGTGAAGCGCTATATAAATACAGACCATTTACCATTTGAACTTTTTGGTCACAGTTTGGAGTCCTGTCCATGGAGGATTTCTTAATGTAACCGAAGTGTTTTCACTGTGTGCTTTTATAGTGGCATGTATCCACTGCATTTAAGTGATACTGCACAAAAAGAAATGGGTGCTTCCAACAGAAACCTGAGAACTAGTCCAGGTAATATATGGATGTAATGGCAGTCTGCGAAGGTGCACATATTTAAAAAAAAAACAAAAAAAACAATGATTTTCTCATCTTGCAAAGTTTAGCCACATTGTGTTCTGTAAATTTTCTTACTCTTAGACTGATAGATGGACAGACTGTTTTAACGGTGGAGGGTTGTGTTAGAGCATTGGGTCACATGTGACTGAGTGGCAATTAGCATTACACTATTCCATGCAGTTCAGTGTATTACTTGTCTTAGTGCTTTTCTGTCAAAAAACAAGAAAAATGAAGTGCTCTCAGGCAGGTGCAAAATTTGCAGGCTAATATACATGTAGTGCTCTCTGTGAATAGTGTATCAATTAGACATTATGTGTAAATAAATAGATGCCAATATAAAGTTAGTTTTTTGGTCAAATGTAGTTTCATTTAAAGTTTTAGAATTTCTAGTGATATTCCTTCCAGCTGCTGGCATGCTTTGCACACACACCACGCACATACAACAAAGCCCATTCCTCACACCGCTTAGGAAAATCCTAGGACAGACATGGCAATGAATGTGTTTTCCTTAAATATTAAGTTGAAAGTTACTTTTACTTTGTTACCACAGCTTGTGCTAATTTTTCACAGCTGTCTGTGCCACCAGTCACCCTGATTTACTTAGGAGCCAGAAGAACTGGTATCCTAGCAACAGAAGCAGATATCCCTACTTTGTTTGTTCTGTCACACAATGCGCGTGTGTATGTGTGCTTACGTATACGGTGTGTGTTAGTGTGAGTGCGTGTGCTTTTGTACAATGGGCATGTGCGTGCGTGTGTATGCAAACACAACAGCTTTTGTATGTGCGTGAGCTTCCCTATAGAAAGTTGATGTTAAAATGCAAACCGACACCTCACTCCTGCCTTTAATGGCTCCGGATTTATTGGCGTCTGGGAGAAAACTGTTTACATAGTGCCCTCCACTGTTTCCAATGCCCACGATAATGCTGTCAGACAAGGCTTAGTGAGCCCCTTCCTCTGTTTCACCTCACTTGATAATGTTTACGTACTAAATTTACAATGTTCTCTGTGGCACTCGCGGGCCAGTTCTGGTCCAATTCCACAACAAACATGCCCTCAATGAGGTCATTGTTGGAAAGGTGCCTTCTGAACCTTAACAGAAAATATCAACATTCCCAGTGTGGACAGTTGAAATCCCTTGAGCAAGTATTTCATAATCAAATATACAACAGCTGGATCTAATAAAGTGTAGAAGAATAGATGGAAAGCTTCCAACAGTCCCTGTGAGGGATGCAGTGTGCTTTTCGTTGGGTCTAATTGAATTACTTCTCTACCCCTTGGAACCTTTTCATGTCTTACAGCCCTCATGTTTTCCATAAGCTTCCTCAAACATGGTTTCAATCAATTGTGCAAGTGTTCAACTTCTATTTTACATAAGATAGGGAAGTTGATTTAACTCCTTGAAAACATCTGACCAGAGACAGAATTCCTTTCATGTAAGATGAAGTGCATCAAAACTGTCATTATTGCCAAGTTTGTTTCACTTCAGCCTCATCACTTTATGATTTGCAAATTTTTGACCTGGCCGATTATTGCATCCACTACTCTATTTTATTGGATTGTTTTTTGTTGTTGTTTTATGAATGGTTACTTTAGAAAAATAATTTGCCACTAATTCAGCTGCTTCCTTCTCTAGTGGCAGAACAGACGTGAGTGGGGAGAGAGTAGCAGAGGAGAGCAATAGAGACTCTCACACTCAGCTGGAAATGATATAAAAAAAGCCTTTATATTATTGGGGGAAATGGAATGAATGGTGGACTGCACATGAGCTTTTTCTAGTGCGTTCAGGGAAGTCACTCTTGGTCTGTTTTTAACAGCCTTTGCCAGCTGCAGTGCACTTGACTTGCAAACGTAAAGCACATAGCTAGAGTTTAGGGTGATTTGTAACGCAAATTTAATGACAGAAACCTGCTGTAATCACTGCAGACACAAAAGACATTTTGAACGACAACTGTACAGTCATTTTTCTAGCACAGTTCGCTGTAGCTGCGTGACATTGTCTTTGATGTGGGATCAGCAGCACAACACTGAAAACGTGCAGTTGCCCAATTTTTATCCCCCGCCGGCCGTAGGCACGGAGGGGGGTATTGGCGTGGGCACGTCCGTCCGTCCGTCCGTCCGTCCGTCCGTCCGTCCGTCCGTCCGTCCGTCCGTCCACATTTCGTTTCCGGAGCATATCTCAGAAACTACTTGAGGGATTTCATTCATATTGCACCCAGGCCATCTCTATATCGTATAGATGTGCCTTTTGGGGTGCATGACCTTGACCAGATTTTCAAGGTCATAGTGAGGCACTTCCAATATTTTTTGCTTTCCGGATCATATCTCAGAAACTAGTTGAGGAATGTCACTCATATTGCGCACACTTAGCCTGTTGGTAATGTAGATGTGCTTTTCCGGGTGCATGACCTTGACCTTATTTTCAAGGTCATTGTGAGGCACTTCAAATGTTTTTTGATTCTGTTTCTGGATCATATGTCAGAAACTACCTGAAGGATTTCATGGATATTGCACCAACGCAACCTGTGCATAATGTAGATCTGCCTTTTTTGGTGTATGACCTTGACCTGATTGTTTTTATTGTAGTGAAGATGTATCATTTTGTAGGTGTGTCGTCCAGTATATATTATTATTTCTTGCACTTAGAGGTACTATATATAAGACAGGGGATGTTTTAAGCGGAGCGTGTTTATTAAACAGAGCCGTGCGCCCCTTCACACGTGATTTTCAGATAAGGATGTTAAAACAGCTGGAAAACAGCCAGCAGGCATCTCCATTCAATGAGACCAATCATCTGTTTCCGTCCTCAGTGCTGCCCCACTCCCAACTCTGTCCCTAACACCGAGTTTGTCCCTATAATTGAAACTGTGTGAAGAAATGTGATTTCTGATAAGGTTAATCTTCACAGTGATTAAGCTCCTCTAATCTCACAGATAGAGGGGATCACATGCTTGATGGCTGAGATAACAGGCTGGGTACTGAAGAACCCTACGCTTTTTTTTTTTTTTTTTGCTGTCCTCAAACAGCCACATGTGTACACACACACACACACACACACACACACACACACACACACACACACACACACACACACACACACACACACACACACACACACACACACACACACACACACACGCAGACATTCTTGGTTATCTCACTTAAAATGTAGGAGGGTATACCTAGTGGGACTGCTAACATCTGTTCTTGTTAAATTGCAAAGAAGCTTTATTGATCTGATGCTGGGCCCACATTCCTTTGCAATTTGCTGCTGTGGGAGGAAAACACAGAGGGTGTGGGCTTTTAAAGAGGATCACTAGTTCAGGTAGTTAATGCCAGTGGTTTATTTTTTTCTCCCTTAAATCTACCAGGATGGGTATGCAGAGGGAATTCAAATGAAAATGGACTCCTCTGCCTTCTCTGCAGTCCAGTCAGCAAGGTCTGAGCTTGGTGTGATTTAAAGAGGATTGTGCAAGAGCCAAATTGGCTGCAGATGGGTAGGGGGTCTGCAGCTTCATAACCTCACAGCTTATATGTATGGATTATCTGAGGTAAGAGTGCCATAAATTACGCATGGGAGCTTTCTTATACTCTGACCTGGCAACCCCAACCTGGCTGCTGTAATGGGATAGCTTGGGGAGCTGGTGGTTTCAATTAAGGAATGCTGGCTTGGTGATATCATTCTTCTAGCACAGGCCTCATACCAGACTCTTAAACAGGACTGATGCATTTGAAATAGCTGCTTCGTCTGAGTTAAGCCTTCAGTTGATGAGGATTGGCTTCCCATTCCTGTATTGATTATGTGTTCTTAGCATCCTTTCGGGGATTATAGTGTCTCAAGCATCATTGCATCTACTAGATCTTCCTTTAGGCATGTATTCTTTTGCATGCAACCAACACATTTTTGAAGTCAAATTTAAATTGGGTTTTTAACTTTTTGTAGACATGTGTTTTTTTACGATAATGCAGCTATTGGGCATAATTTTGCATCTTTGCAAAGAAGATAAAACCAATTTTTGACTAATGTTTTGGAGCAGTTGGAAACTTTCAGGCATTTTGTGGGTGTCTGTGCAAATCACCACTGCTACATAACCAACAAATGCTGATATGACGTTTTTAACCCAATTTCGAAGGATTTTGGTGTCGGAAATCCTTTGAACAGTGCCTGTGTTCTTAAATTATTACTGTAAAAATAACTCCTGTATTTTATGTATCTAATTGCTTGTATTTAATATTTTAATGTTTGTTGTTGTTGTTATCTGTCTGTTTTTGTTTACTTTGATGTTTGCTGCTGCCTCTCTTGGCCAGGTCACCCTTGTGAAAGAGGTCTTGATCTCAATGGGTCTTTTATCTGGTTAAATAAGAAAATAAAAATTAAATACTTTCAGGAATTGGTTGTTAGTGATATAATCTGTCTGCTGCTCCACATTCAGGCCACAGTCTGGTGCTGTCGCTTAGACTCATCGTGCTGTTAAGTTTGTATTCCACCTGGACAATAGAGGCTAACAACTTGCTAACGGCACGCATCCTCAGGATCTGTCATTCTACACTTGCCATTCATTTGAGCGGCCATACAATGTATTCTCTGGTACATTTCAAAAGCTGGGCCATCTTGTTGACCGCTAATCATTTGTGTTAAGTTGTGGTCTGCTACTTTATGCATCTCAGGGGCATTCACCTTTCAACTTCTCTGAATGCTACAGAAAAATAATATTAGACAAACTGATGACAACATAAAATAGATTCAGTGGCTTATTATTTGAACAGTTGATCTCGTAATATGAGTGAAAGTTTCCATGCCACATTGGTCTCATTTGAAATCCAAGAGCAGAAAGCCCATGAGGGAAGCATTCGTCCAGTCCTGGTGCAGCCTATAACATAAGTAGTGATCCCTACCAGACATAACTCAGTGGTAATGTCATTTCAGCCCATGCTGAGTCATGTTTGTTACACATTATAGATCCAGAGTCAGACCAGAATTTCAGCACTCTGTTCCTTATGACTAAGAAAGCCTCATTTAAAACAGCTTTGTATCCATACCCCATGGTTAAACATCACATCTCTACGACACAGGAAAGTCCGTGGACAAGTTTAGGGGTTGCAGTAAGTTCAGACGTGAATAGAAGAATGAACTGTATGTGTTGTCAGACAGCAGAATTTACATCTGAAGAGTTGGAGAAATGTCCTCAGAAGAGTTTTTATTTCTGATGTGCGATGACGATGATGCAAGTACACTGCTGCTTGGTCACAAAACAGTTGATGTTTAACTTGGCTAAAACCACAGAGGTTTTACCCTCTGAAAGCTAGAGTTTTCAGTGGATGCTAATTTGTCCTAGATTCTCAAAAGTAAACCTCAGAAGCAGTTTTTGTTTTTTCAGAAAGCCAGATGAAACAAAGACTGAATGAGAGATTGCACAGAGTTACAGAAGTTAAGAGTCGAGCCTGGATGTGCCATCAGGTCTTCAGCTGTCTGTAGCAGGACTTTCATCAGGCTTGATGTGGTGACAAATGACAACACTGTTTAAACTTCTCACAACATGTGGTCCTGTAACTTCAGTACTCCATAGGTTACTCTCTAATTCCAGTCAAAATATGCAGCAACATTTGGAAAGCTCAAATCGTGATTGGACAAAGCAAATGCTGAAAATATCCTTCTGGCATCTACTGAAAAGCAAGATTACTGTTATGTTGTTTTACTGCGAGTACTATAAAATTGTTATATGATTGCTAGTATTAATGAATTAATAATAATCTTTATTTATAGAACGCTTTTCAAAACCCAGGTTACAAAGAGCTTCACAAAGCAGTAAAATAAAATAGACAAGCCATAAAACCATCCGAATTTAAAAGACACAACCCGGTGTATAAAACCAACACATGTTAAAAAAGACAATTAAAGGGGAATAAAAACACAAACACTGTCAGGAAACACTCCCCAAGGACAGCATGTCTTAAGTAGAGATGAAAAAAAAAAAAAGATCACTGTCTCAGTTAACCCAGTTTCCGGGGGCAGATGATTCTAAACACTTGGGGCACTTTGTCCCTGTTAATTTTCACCCAAACCCCAAGAAAAGACAACAGACCTCTGCTGGAGGAGCTTAAAGTGTGTCCCGGTGCACAAAGAAGAGAGTCTATGAAGGGCTTTAAAAGTGATCAGAAAAATCCTAAAATCTATTCTCAAACATACTGGATGCAAGTGTCGTGAGGTAACTGAAGTTGTTTGACTTTTTATTGGTGTCCAGGCAGGGAAAAAAAGTCTGAAATAAATACATGTAAAATGATCTGTGTCCATATTTTGAAACAGTTCTAAGATGGTAAAAGCATGACGGCAAAAGCGTAATGGTGTGCTGCTCAAAGTTCAGGTTATTATCGAAGCAGACATGAGAAGTCTGTACAACAGGAATACAATGCTGTGAAAAAGAACCATTTGATGTGGGAATATGTTTAGCAATCCAGTAATAATCAGAATTGTACCATTGTAATGACACTGGTAACACTGTTGCTTTTTGTGTGGCAGTTCCCTACACATTTCAGACATTAGAATGGAAGTGTTTTATATTTGTGCCATATTTGAGCCTCTTTATTAGTGACAACAGGATGATTTGTTCAAATGTCAGATTTGCCTGCCTTTGCTTTTGTATTATAAAAATCTGCTTTATTTTTCTTTTCTGGTTAAATTGCAGGACCCAGAGTTAATTTTTTGACTGCCTACTGCAAAGTTAAAATCATCCACTCCCACAAGATTTGCAGTCCTCTAGTGGGAACCAATGATGAAAGCCAATATGTTCATAAAGGGGGTGCTAAAATATAGATTTATTTTCTTGATCATTACATTTTTGACCAAATACGAACACAACTCAAGAATGCTCTCCAAGGATACATCTATTGATTTTAAAAATAAATATTTTCAGTTCTCTTGTAAAAACAAAATACCTCACTTGGGCCTTGGATATCAGTGAATCTCATTTGTTTCTTTTTCATCACACCCAAGATAGAGATGATTGTGAAGCAATGTGAGTCTCATCTTGTCAAACACTTTTATCAGGGAGTTTGGGAGGTGTGCCAGACAGCCCGTGGTCCTCCCCTTTGGGTTCAAGCAGACCAGGAAACAGTTGCTTCCTTAGTCTAACACAAGCAGAACACATTCTCTTGTCTGCCAAAAGCTACAGAACACGGCAACAGTTTATCGCAAAGATTATGTTGAAAAGAAAATATTTGCAGGAAAGTGATGAAAAGGTTGCTGTGAAAGGTTGACACGCAGGTGAGAGAAGCACAATAAATTTGAAAGCTCAGAGCAAACTTTTCCTAGGTTTGTGCAATTTTTATTTTGCAGTGTTGGATGTATTGAATTTTCTCAAGGTTAATTCAAAACAGCTTGTTTACTTCTGCCTGCCGTATTTCTTTCCAAATAATTGACAACTTGTACTGAAAGGCATGTTATGAATTGGTGGAAATACCTCGCATATTCACTTAAAGTATGTGAACACTGCTCGAGTGAAAAGACACAATTTCAGTTCATTATGGCGTTATGAAACGCACTCTAATCAAAATACAGTACAGCGAAGCAGAGCATACTTTTGAACAAAAATGTTTTCTCTAAGATCACGGTGACGGGTTAAAACTGGATCATTTACAGAAATTGCTCCCTCAGTCAAGATGTGATAGCTTTGAGCTAGCATGGCACATCAAACACCCTTGGTCAGGGATGTGAGTCTAAAGGAGGCAGAATAACAGTTGAGGGTGTCATCACCTCTTTGCTCAGCTGAGATCAGCTGTCTCATAATGTGAGAGATGTCTGTGCAGAACTGTTGAAGACGAAATGCATTTATTCCAGCATTTTAGAAAATGTGCTTATTTTTGTCTCACACTGATCCATAGTTTCTGCTCAACTCTGCGCTGTGTTTAGGGTGTATTCCAGCAGCTCCAAGCCTGTAGTGTTTTTGTGCTGTTTGTCTGTTATCTTGTTGACTGTCGTAATCTGACTTTTAAATTTGCTTTGGACCAGGGTGGGTGTTTATAGATGCAACACTATATCACAGTATGCATTATTTATGGTATTTTATCAGCAGTATTTTGTGATGCAATACCATTTTAAGGAGAGCAGCAGCTGGATGACAACAATACCATGTTATTCATGATAATTACTTGATCCAAAAGTAGTGAAATACATGGCACCCCAGTTTCCTAAAGCCTAAGATGATGTCTGCAGATTGTTCTTGTTTTCTCCTGCCAACAGTCCAAAATGCCAAGCAAGTCAGTGAGTATTAAGAATACCTGCATTTTTAGTTAACCTCACAATAGAGAAGATGAAACCATTATGTTTGTCGTATTTGCTGAAAAAAGGAACTAATTTCCCGGGTGACTGAATAGAAATTTAAATTTAGACTACTCAACTAGTCTAAGAGCAAGAAAACAATGACTGTGCTCCAGTCTGGATGTGATCAATTTGCACCTCACCATTGTGTATTCTTTCTCAGAACGTCCATTAATGTTCAGAAGTCTGTGCCTTCAACAAAGCAGAGTGGAGGCAGATTTTTGGTCGCTGCTGTAAAGAGCTGCGTTAAGTGTCTCTGGACAAACAGTGCCTGATTGCTGCTATCGCTAGCACCAGCAGCCTTCTTTTGTGGCAGGTTAATGTCCATATTCCTCTGTTCAGTGCTGTTTTGCATTGCTCCAGTCAAGTGGTTTGATGCCAGTTTATTCTGACGCTTTTATTACCGCCCGGCAAAACTGCGTTTTCCGGAAGGTATTGTTTTCAGCTGCATGGTCTTGCTTGCTTGCTTGCTTGTTTGTCTGTAACAATTTGGTTTCCGCACGATAACTTGATAAAATATTGATGTAGCCTCACCATATTTGCTAAACAGGTGTACCATAATAAGACACAGGTCAAGTTCACATTTGGTGACCGTGACCTCATTTTCAAGGTCACAGGGGTCATCTTTGTCGCCGGGCGGTCCAAGTTTGGTAAAACATCTTGTTTGAGCTTTTTTTTCATTTTCCACATCAAAATAATGCCAAACTGTGAGCTGTCCTCTGTTCCGCTTTCCACGTTGCTGATTTACAACATCCACAAGCAGCTGTTTTTTGTCAGGGTAGTGTCAGGTGGTTGTGCAACATTTATAATTACTTTATCCAACTAATATTACCGTTGTCGACTAGCAAGGGAAGCATCGTCTGTTTGATCGAGTAATTTCGCATGTCTCTAGTTTGAGTCTATAAATGAACAAAAATGTAAGATTGCTATCCTTGATCAACAGATTTTTTAGCCCATCGTGTGTGTCTGCTTTTTTGTACTTGTTTGTATGTGTAAATATTAAATCCAGGTTTTAGAAACTGGATAATCTCCCTTGACCAAATTTTTGATTGCACAGTATGTCCTCATGGTAAAAGTAAATACACACAGCACCAGAAAGATCAGGTGAAACTGAAGTGTAGCAGATGTCAAATATAAAGGCTCAGGTGTGCAGTAAGTCCTGTTTCAATACAGGAATGACTTTATGTAGTGTTCTTCATCACAGTGGAGCTGAAAATGTCCCCAGCACTAAGCCAGGCTTCCTGATTAGTTCAGTTTGTTAGTGTCACTGTTTCTGATTCTTCTATTACAGCAGATAACAGCCAGTAATATTGCAGTGGGCACAATGGACAGGTTAAAAAAAACAAAACGGCACAATAAAGGACTTAACCTTCTCAGAGAGGTAGTCTGCTCTGTATGTCCCTGGTGATCAGATGTATTGTAGACACTAAACCCTGCAAAGCGGTCAATGCCCCAGTGTGCAGGCAGCCAGAAGCCTTTCATTCTCAACTGTTGAGGTAACTTAGTACAAAAAGAGTGAGAGCGGCTGAGAGAGGCACACCAGACACATAATCATATATGAGGCTTAAAACAGGAGTACCAGCGAAACATGTAAGCATTGTCAAGTATTAGTAAAGAAAAAGTGACTTATGTATGAAGCGTTTAAGTGGTGAGACAACAGGCTCTTACAGTATGCCTCAGTAATGACAAACAGTGGAGTTATGTAACTTTAAGTTGGGGTATGTCATAGTCCTTTCTCTTTAAATTCAGAGCTGTGAGCTGCAGAGTTCTTGATTACTACACTACAGAGGAATGCACTGGCATGCCCTCAACCTCACCTTGTCCACCACCGGTAAATTTAAAGAAAACAAGGTGGCGGTAATGATTAGATGTTTGTTTGGCTGATGTATAAAAAGCTTAAATCACAGCTGACTTCCCCCACCGCTAAGTACTGTGTACATGACATGTTGCTGGAGGAATTGCAATCCTGGAACACACAGTTGAAATCAGAACATTACATGCACCTCAGCCAAATACACTTCAGTTTTTCACATTTCCTGACATTTGATCTTCGTAAACGTTCCCTCTGTGGTCAGTTAGGATCACAGCTTTATTCTCAAGAATTTGAAATGTCAGAATAATAGTAGAGAGAATTTCTTTCATCATATTTTGAGTGGGTCAGAAATTCTCATACACTCTGTTGGTATTTGGCAGCATTGCCTGTAATTTGTTTGACTTGGGTCAAACATTCATTTGCCATTTCCAAGGTTTTCACAAGAAGTTGCTGGAATTCAGGCCCTTTCCTCCTGTCAGAACTTGTGTAACAGAGTTAGGTTTATGGGCCTCCCTGCTTCCAAAGTTTTTTAGTTCTGCTTCCACATATTTTATTGAATTTAGGTCAGGTTTTGTGAGGCTTTTGCAAAAACTCTGGATGTATTCTGAGGTTGAGGGTCGTGTTCATTTTGGAAGAAACTGAGCTTTATCTTCCTGGCTGAGATCTTGAGGTCTTAGTGGAATGTGCCAGTCCCTCCTGTGAAGCAGCCTCACAACGTGATGCTGCCACCACCATGCTTCAGTTAAGATGATGTTTGGACTGTAAGGCAGACCCTTTTTCCTCCAAACGTATTGGTGGGCATCTTGACCAAACTGTTTCATTTGTATTTCATCAGACCAGACAACGTATTTCCAGATACTAAGATTGTCTCCATGTGGTTGCAGCCTGTTCTCTGGCCTTCTTATGCTGTTTTTAGAGCAGTGGCTTCTTCCTTACCATAAAGTGTTTTAGGTTATGTTCATATAGGACTAATTTTGATGTGAATGTAGATACTAAATTGTGTCAGTCTCTCCAGCTTTGTCACTAAGTCCTTTGCTGCCATTCTGGGATTGATTTGCATTGAAGTATGCAGTACCTTCAGACATTTGACAGTTTTTTATTGTCGTGTTATATAAAGCAAAGAATCACTGAGTGAGAAGTCAGGCATTAAAGTAAATCGTCGTACACCTCCAGTTGCATTTAATGAAGTTGGATAGCCTATCTGAAGCATATGCTGTGTAGTGTTGGCTGCAAAGAAGACCCCCAAAGAGGTCAATGGCTGTCAGCTGTTGCTACATTTCTGACTCTGCCTGGACGTTATGCTGCTACAGATTTGTGTCAGATATTTGGAATTATTTTTGTCACAGAAACATACACTAGAATGTCTTCATAATAAAGGCCGTTGGCACTACAATGTTGCTATTTTTGAATTGTATTATAATTGACCCAAAAATGAAATAATGCTTTAGAAGATAAAGTTGTGTTGCATCCACCTTCATGAGCAAGATGAGGACTTTGTTGGTACTTTTGCTTTTACAAATATTAATATTCAATGTATTATTGTCAATTAATGTTACCAATACACGGCAGTCAAATACATTTGAAAACATTAAATAAAAAGTGTTACTGCTCGAATGAGCTATTAATATGTCATTAACATATTTACAGTTTAGACTTAGCTGTTTTCTGACTCTTATTATTCACTGCATTCGTGATATAATGAATTAAAAGAATAAATTAAATGAGAAAATAGTTGCCACGTATAAAGCAGATATCCAGCTTTACCTGTAAATATAGATAAATGTAATAAGATTTAGAATCTCAGAACAAACAGCTGACAACAAAGCCTTCACTAATCATGTTCATTTTCACAAACAAGTAGTTTGTTGTGGGTCGAGATGTTGCATGCGATTAGTTTCGGTAGAAGTGATTGATCTTTTGGAAATTAAAGGTCAGTCTCTGTTGAGTGACCATTTAAATCTATGGAAACCAAACACACTTTACAAAACCAAGTGACACACTAGCCATTTGCAATCAATGTTGAGAAAGTAATCAGTGTTTGATTAGATGTAATGCCCCCTCGTATTGATCCCTCTTTGCACCGGGAGGCCGCTTCAAGTGCTGTGAATGAGAAGCGTTCGATCGCCCGCTGAGGTTAAACACAAGCTGTTACCGCCGAGTGAACTGCCTTGGACAGCAGGAATGACAGGCAGGAATGAGATAACTGCCTGTGATCCTTGGCTAAATCAACGTTTACCCACTTCTGCCAACGTGTCGCAGATTTATCCGTTGGAAGTGCTGTCAGGTTTTTGTTACTTTGTGCTGTCGGTGTCAAAATGGATTTTTTTTCCTCAAGTGCTTTGCAGACACCTTTTTGACACAGAAGTCTCACCATTGCTATGATTTGACAAGACACCACAGAATAAAGTCCGACCATGAAAAAAAAAAGTGTTGCTGTAATGGCTCTGGTTAGAAGGATTTACAGAGAGTTTTTCCCTTTTATTAAAATTTTTTCAGACAACTTGTTGTCATGCTGGCAGGTGTGAGAAAAGCCAAGTTTAAATACAACAGCGCAAACATTACAGCTCCTTATGTGACAAGATTCATCACATCACTGATCCCGTGTTTCATAAGCAAATTTATCAACAACTTGCTAATTTTATCGTTAAAGCCACTTTGGTGAGAAACTCGTTTTTACAAGTTTCTTTCCAATTCCGCGGTTTTCCTAAGGTGAAAAAATATCATCTGACAACAGAGACAATCATGCTGTGCCTTGATATTTTAGAATATTGTCATTTGCACTGTGAAATCAAATGACAGTAAATCTCACTCCGCTGACAATTTAGTTTCACTTGATTTCACAAATACTTGCTCAGGGATGTAAATATTTAGTGGCAGAAAATCAAGTCTCTGGTATTGCTCAGTTACTGCAGTAGCAATAAAGCAAGCAGCTTCAATGTTAAGATGATGCTGACGACCAGAATATGTTGACACTGCATGCAGCAATGACCCGTTTCTGATTTGTTGTTTTCCTGCAGTATTGCAGATTTAATGGTTTAGAGTGGTGCAGAAAACCTCATCTTGTCTGATTCCGGCAACTTGTCGTGCTAATGAACTCTTGTGGATCAGATAATGTAATGTGATAAAAACCACAGCGGTTCATGTTGGATAGAGGGTGTTTGTTTATAGTGTTGTTCATTAGATTAGAATTGAGCATAAGTAGTGAATCATTAAGCATTATCAATTTCTGTGTTTATTTTGAGTGTGATGGCGGTAGGCAGTAACTTTTAAAGGTTTCGCCTTACAGTTTAAACTAGTTAACCATTTAATAACTGGTTGTATGACTTCATTATAGGAAATGCAGTAGGAGTACAGCAAAAACAGCTAGCCATTTAAGCGCTTGGTCAATTAACATAATATTTATTAGCTAATATTTTGATGATGGACTGCTGTTTTAAAGCGGTTTTCTTGAAAAAATCCCAAATATTCCTAAGTTCCAGTTTGTCTGTTTTTTTTTGTTTGTTTGTTTTTTGCTGCTGGATAGAAAAATAAAACTTGCATAGTTCTTATTTTCCGTGAGTGATGTAAAAGAGAAGTCTGTTTCATACAACATAAGTTATTCTGATTTGATTTTAAAAAGATACACTGACTTTTTTCCCCCTTCCACAAGACACAGGGTTTGTTGACATGGAGGCTCCACATGTGCACAACAGAATAAGCAAGGAACAGGAGAGAAACACTGGAAAGCCCGATTTGGTTGGAAAAACAAATGCAATGCCAGTTTTATGGAAATATTTTGGCGACAGAAAGCATGACGTTGACCAGAAACAGATGCTCTGTCGGCAGTGTGTTGCAGACGTTGCCACTACAGAAAACAATACAACTAATTAGTTGGACCAATTAAATCAGCACCACAAAGCTTTGTATGACGAGGGCAAAACCAGATCTGAATACCATCCAAAAAAGAAAGTAAATACAAAAATGTGCATTTTGCAAGTATTAGGATCCCAATTATTCTAGAAGGATTGTTTGTTTGCAAATAGTTTTTCAAGTCTTGGTAATAATATCGCAATATCTATCACCGAAAAATGAAACATTCTCATATTAGTTTTTGTTTCCCAACATAATGCAGCCCTGTGTATGACATCAGTTGTATCTTTAGGAAATTTCTGATGGGCATTTTTCAAGCAGTAACCACTGGGGCAGAAAAATAAACTCAACATGCAAGTGGCAATACATACTTCATTTTTAACAGTGCTGAAAAAGGTTTGTGGAGTGGAGCATCCTCTATGAAACCTTCAAAATAAAGGTCCAATCACGATGATTTCAGACTTATTGCATATTTTCGGAGACAAAATTACACCAAAAAAACAAACAAAAAAACAAACAAAACACCCAGACAGAATAAAATCAAGATTTGAATTTAGAAGCCAATTTCATGTTTTTATCAATCTGCTGTAAGGGAGTACAGAAGGGTTTTCTTTCTTAGTTTGAGGTTATATCTAGGATATTATGTTTTAAAGTCTATTACACAGTACAGACATGAGAGATAACAGGTAAACCTGACAGCAACGTGACACTGCTAAGCCGATTCTGTAAAAACTCCTCATGTTGCAATCCTCAGGACCTCGTTCAGGCCTCATCAGCCCCGACACACACAGAGCATGACCGCCGCTCTTCCTCAAACGGCCCATATGTGCCCCTATACGGTGAGGCCAGTCACCCTGTTTGAGAGATAAGAGCAGGCTGCAGAAGTTGAATTGATCTGAGGCACTGCAGTTTGTGGAAAAATGAAACCCTGTGATTGCGACTTTGAGGACTGTCCACTAGCAGATCACAGCATCCAGTGGGGTGCCGTTTGGTTTGTTCCTATCTTTGCCCTGCATAGGTGGGTGGCGGTGCAGATCTCTCTTTCTCTCTCCTTCTCTTCTTTTTCCTCCAGGGGGATCTTTAGCTGGCCGGGCTTTGATATGGCAGAGGCCCAGCTAAATAATCACAGCTCAGACAGAGGGATGTGTGCAAGCCTTCACCCCAGCATCCAGGGATTTCAGAAAAGTTGTCTCAAGGGAGAGTCATGGTGATGGCGGTGGGGGTTTGTGCGCCTGGCGAGTATCATTTCATAGACAGATGATATACGTGGAAAAGGATCAAAAGGGAGGATTTTGGCCGAGCAGTGGTTTTCACAGTGGTATACGGCTGAGTGGCTCAGTTTCTTAGCCGGTCTGTGTTTTTGTCACCATTTTTTATCTCTTCTTCAAACTCTTAGTCTTTGTGATCTCTTTCTCAATCCATTTTTTTTCATCCCAGTTATTGTTCCTTTATTCTTGCTCCTGTTTTTTTTTTTTTTTTTTTTGTGAGAGGCGGCAGCACTGGGGCTTTCTGTTTGGATCCGCCTGCTGAGGGCTCGTCCACGGACATCAAATCAGCTTTTCTCAATTTTGTTGACAGCTCACTCTGAACTGTCAACAGTTGCTTTTCTTCTCCTCCGCCACCACAGTCAGTAATTACTCTCATCATCACCTTCGCTATTATTATTATCATCATCATCATCATTGCCATCGCCATCATCTCCAATCATCATCCCTGTTTTGAACAGTCTTTTCTTTCTTTCTTGCCCGGCAAATCAGAGAGCACAGTTATTTCCACAGCATTACAGACTGATTCTGCACACAGAAAAATAGGATGAAGTAATGTGTTTCCACATTTCTAAGCACCACTCCGGACCAAAAAAACAACATAATGGCAGGTTGTGTGCAAATTGCAGTTTTAGTAGTTCCCAGGCAAACACTTTAACTACCCCACATTCAACATGTGGTACACCTGCGGAATTTGTTTGCAGCTTCCAAATAAGCAGCCGCAATAACGAGGTGAAATCATTTGGCACAGGGGATGAAATGGCATGTGGCATTGCTTAGAGCTGCTCTCTGTGAGCAGAGGGCAAGAAATGACAAATTGGCTTTCTATTGTTGCCTCAGGTATTTTCCTGCTCATTTACAACCAAACTTTGTCAGTCATTATAGCCGGGGCTGCAAGACATCAGTTGCTAATTTAAGACAGAGCCTCATCCAAAGCTGAAATGATGCATAATTGCACAGTGGGGAGTGTTGTATGCCAGAGAGCTGAGCAGAGGGCTGATCTGAGACGGGCTTCTGTCAGAGCTCCACAGCACAAATCCACACAGCGATTCTCTGCTCTTCAGAGAGCTACGATATTCATTTTGTACGGTGGAAATGTATGTTAGAGCTGCAACTAATGACTACTGTGTTAAGCTGACCAGTGCTTCAGAGTGATCTAAATAACAGAAATGCCTCTCAGTAATGTAATACACTTCAATAGCATCACCGACCGCATACTCCAAAATTAGCTGAAAAGAGTCGGTGTCTCTTTAATGCAATCAAAAAATGTAACATTGTCATTTAGACTGAGCAACGTAGCTATACAATGCATCACAATAAAATGTTTAATTTAAGCCGATATTGATGACTACTGATAATTTTTAATGATTTACTCGTTTATTTTTTTAAAAAAAGACGAGTAGTAAAAATGCTTCATTTGAATTTATCCATCTTACTTTGATTTTAACTATTTAACCACATTATCCTTTTTATAAAAGTACACAGGTCATGATTTTAATTTTCAAACAATCAAAACACACACAATAAATTAAAAAGTAAAAGTAAAGATATACACTACCATTCAAATGTTTGGGATCACTCAGAAATGTACTTCTTTTTGAAAGAAAATTATTTTTTTGTCAATGAAGATTACATTAATTGAATCAGAAATCCAGGCTAGACATTGTTAATGTGGTAAATTACTAATCGAGCTGGAAACAGCTGATTTTTAATGGAATATCTACATGGGGTACAGAGGAAGATTTCCAGCAACCATCACTCCTGTGTTCTAATGCTACATTGAACATTTGATGACCCTGCTGAAATTGTCGGAGTGACCCCAAACTTTTAACGGTAGTGTATTAGGATAAGGAAATCATCTCTCCTTGCTTGCATGTAGGGTGATCAGATTGAAGCTGCCGCACCGCTCTGAGCTCAAAGTTCCAAGTAGCTGGGAAGATGGGAACTTCCTTGTGCACCCCAACATCTAACTCCACCAGGCCTTAAAGCAGAATGTGTCACTTAAGCAGAAGTGGTGATGAGACCCATCTCGCAAGGAGGTCTGCTGGCAGGGATGGGGATGAGAGACCCAGGAGGCAGCAGGGTTTTTGTTTTACCAGGCTGAATGTAACTGATGAATGTAAGAAACAGTAAATTGCACTGAATGTGAATTTTGGCACGAAGAACGTTCATTAATAACCATTGTTCTAGGGGCTGTCAACCACATCACACAGTCTTCATCAGCACAGACTTTTCCCACCGTTGTTCTGGAACATTGGTTCAGCAGTTCATCCAAAGCTCTTTCAGGCCTTTTTGTTAGAGGTTGAAAAAGAAAAGTTTTTTTTTCAGGGCTGATGAAGTATTTTTTTTAATCAAGGAGACCAATAATGGGTGGATAAACACACACACACACACACACACACACACACTCATGTATGTATTGCATGTAATAACAATCCATCAGTAAACTGTACTTTCATGAAGGTTATGCCCCAGCACTCCAGATAGGGGGAAAAAAAAAGAGACCTGTAATAGCTTTACAAGAAAATCTTAAAAATGGATACCTGGAAAAGAAGCCTGACAAACTGCATTAATTCCCCACAGACGGTAATCACTATAATAGCAGTCAGGAAGAAAAAATCAGACTGATTTTATACGAAGAGCGTATAAAAATATGTCCAGGTTCTTACAAAAATGGTCATCATTTGTGTATGTGAATGACCAAGATGAGAAGTATAAGTACTCTGCCTCTGTGCTAAACAAATTATCTGTTGTTCAGCACAACACATCAAACATATATGAAAAAACACCCAGCAAGAGGGGCAAAGCTCCTGAACGATTCAGTGTTCTCTGCAGAGGTAACCATTTCATCACTTGGAAGATAAAGGGATGATAGATCATTTGATATGGCAGTGTTTTAGATAGATGTGGTTATGTAGCTGCACAAACAGGAGGGGGTCATTTTCTCCGCAGCAGGAGGCTCTCTGTGCACAGAGACCAGCAGTAGCCATGTGAATAACAGCCCCGTACCCTCGTGTCATCTTTAGCTTATTTATGCTTTGTGTCGGATAGTCGTTTGCGTTTACTTCTGAGCACGTCGCAGTTTGATGGTGAAGGCTTTAAATCATCCCATTGATTAAATATTGTGAAGGTGTGATGATACGTTTGTTTGCTGTGGGTGTTGATATAAAACGGCTCCTTTTATACACAGGAGGGCACGCTATGTTTTTACGAGGCGCACTGCTCGTCTCTCTGATTAAAGACACGTTAGACTATAAAGTTTTACAGCACAGGAATAATTGCCGTCTGTTTCTAGGAACATGACATCTCTTCAAATGGATAAACTGGACCAAAGAATAAACCTACAATGGACAGCATCATGGCTCAAAGCCTTGTGATTGTTTGCTACAAATCACACATAAATCACACAGGGCATAAAAAATGTCTTATGTGAGCTGTAAATAATGTATGACATGCTGTGAATTTCACAATGATTATCAGTAACTGGTAAACTGCTGTCATCCAACCAGATGTGAAAAGACAGTTTCACCCTTTTAATCCCCTGCGTTTGACTGTTCACTAGTGAAGAAAAGTCCCTGGAAGGATTGTTCAGAAATGTCACAGACACATGCAATCCATTTAGTCTTGTCAGCAAAACACGAGTATACATTCTGGTAAAGGCTTGGCCGTTTGTCATCACTGTAATGGAGAACATTCTTTGTGTTAAAGATGCATCAGCTGCTCTGATCATCAAGATGAAAGTGAAATATTACAATTGCATGTAATCCTCAAAATCCCCAGCACTTGTTTCACATGGAGACCATAACATGTTTTCTCATTATTCAGTTTCAAACTGCTGGCATAATTTCCCTCATTCTGGTCTGTGTTTGGACAGTGTTTCCCTGCGTATCCAACAAACACAGAAACCATTGTCAAATTCAAGCCCAAATATTTGGGCTTTGAATCTTTGGAATCTTTGAAGCCTTTTCAACAACACATTTCCTCAGAAATCTGAAAATATTATCCCAACAGCTAGAGCTTTTGTCTAGGAAAGAAACACTTTTATCACTGGGTATTTAATTTACTTGGAACATGAATTCAAGCTGCTTCACTATGTGCACATTTTCTTCAGGGTCATAACATTAGCAGACAATTCATATTGTCTTGAAGGAATGTTTACAGCGTACAGAAATAATGGAATTCACTGAACAGACAGCCACTGTTTTGTTTCCAGAATGCACCAAGAATTTATGTTCGCTCCTAAAAAACAAATCACCTGAAAGATCTGATCCGGTAACTGCATGCCAACCTCTTTTCACACAGTTACACTATACAGACCTGACATGCTGCACCAATTAAACCGTAGGGGAACATAATTAACAGGTTATTTTAACTTATTCAAGTCACACTGAATGTCAGCCAAGCAGTCGGAGACTATAAACAGTAGTTCTGGTTGACAAGTACAACGTTGACAAGTTGATTACAGCAGTTCAAAGCACCATGTGAAAACAGGGAAGTAAACATTTCAAAGCTGCTGTTTGTAGAACGGTGGCGTCTATGGTTGGCACTGAAGTTTGTCTTTAAAGTAACTTTTTGAATTTTGATCTTTCAGGGTTTATTTGTGTTTTAGTTTTCTCTAAAGCTGTAGAAAGCACACAGTGTTAGGGAGTGAACAACAAGAAATACAGAATGAAGGGAAACGATGACACTTAAAAGGTTAAACACAAGCATCGTTGAGTTTGTTCTGCTGTACAAATATGACAATTGCAGTAAAGGCATTGTTTTCTTATTAACAGCAGTGTTTTACAGTGGGGATCTTTTTATGTAGATTGTTCAAGATATGGATAAATTATCATTGTGCTTGGTGGTTTGTTTCTTTGTGCGTCCCTGTGATAGACTGGCGACCTGTCCAGGATGTACCCTTCCTTCACCCTAAGCCACCTGGGATATACTCCAGCCCCTCATGACCCTACAGAGGCTTCCTTAATAATGGATGGATGGAAGATACAGACAGGTGAAATGAAAGGGAAATACAACAAATGTGGATGCTTCCACACAGATATACCGCAATTAAACAGTTAACCCCTTGACGCCCATTGTTGCAAATTTGCAACATACCACTTTAATTCATACTGCATCCAAGATAACGTATCCATTCCCCCAATGGCGGTTTGTGCATATTCAATACGTACCTCTGAACCTTCTGCAAGCACTGGTTTCTTGTGAGACCAGTCGGTGTGGGATGTAATTATTATATATATATATTTCTATGTATCTATGTTCTATGTGTAATAAATAAACAATCTCCACTTATTTTAGCATCAGCTGGAAAGCAAAAACACACAATTTTTTTTTAAATTTAATTGTGAATAAATTCAGGCGTCAAGGGGTTAAAATTAAATCCTGCTCTATTTGTATACAAATGTTGAGTGTGGCCCAGTGGATTGTGATTGTTCTTCTGCTTTACGTGTGTTTGACTGTTCATTACTGAGGCACAGATGGCAGGAGCTTCAGTTTCAAAGACTGCTCAACTGGCTCGGGTTTCAATAGGATCAGTGACTACAGTGACATCTGCCTTTAGATCTATGAGGAAGGAAATAAATAGGGTAAGAAATTGGGCTCAAGCTCACATTTGATGACCCTGCTGCTTGCGCATTAGTGCTGTATGTGAGGAACAATTGACAAGGAACTTTTTCTCTTTTGACTAAGAACACCAAAAACAGTCAGCTGACAATGAACAGGAGAGGGATACTATAGTAGGCAGGGTTCTCGCCAGCGCATTTCAGCGTAACGGGCCATTACGCTGTCAGTTACCCCAATTTTCACATAACACGAAAGCGTCGCACAGCGCTCCTGAATCGTACTGCGCAGCACTTAGAACCCATTCGCTTCTATCAGACAATTTCCACTGCAGGTGCTGCGGAGCGCCGCCGGCGCCTGCCACGGCACTGGAGATTCGCTTCAGGTCTATTTTCTGCGCTGCCGCTTCAAAACCTCGGAAATTCACTGTCGTTGAGAAAGCACCAGACAGGAAGTTAAACCTGAACTTTCAAAATAAAACAAAATGCACGACCTCTCGGACGTAAATTTTTTCCTATATGTTGTTATTACGACACCTCCGGAGGCACGAGCATCAGGTCAACAGGGTCCCAGACACAACATGACGCCATGGACGAAGAGAAGCTGATCTCTGAAGTGGAAAAATACAATATCGTTTATGATCCAAAATATCCTTTTTACAAGGATACTGGCAGAAAGGACAAGGCGTGGACTGAAATTTCAACAGTTGTGGGAGTGGACGATGAGTTAACTACTCTATATTGATTCTTTTTTATGAGTTTAACCTTTAAGTACTCGGTAATAGCAAACGGTATTCATGTCATTCACACGAGAGCCTCTCCGAGGAGCAGCCATCCCCCTCCGGACGGCGCACCGCTGCGCTGCGCTTCCAGTGTGCTTTGACTTTCGGAGCAAGACGACTGCGGCGCTTTGCTCCACTGCGCAGCACGGCGCTTTCGCGTTATGTGGAAATTGGGGGCAAAAGATTACGCTGTGATTAGGGCTGCTACGCTGTTATTTTGACAGATAATGCCATGTGTGTTTGTTTTTATCGACTGGGTGCCTATCTAGGTTAATTTATGTCTCCCCACCTGTCAATTGACCCGTTCCCGTCTAAAATTAAGAATCACTTCCGATCTCGGGGTTACAATTGGCATGTCTCGGTTGTTTCCGTGATGCCATGTATGGTGAATAGTGACCTAAATCACGAGCATTTGGAGCATCTGCGTGACGCTCATTGGCTGACATCTGGGCCGGCCGCTTGCGAAATTTAATGAAGGCTATTGCGCGTGCGGGAGGACCTGCCGTTATGCTGTAAAAAATCCTGGTGAGAACCCTGGTAGGATTACGTTGCATAAACCCTCGTTACTATAGAGAATGCATATTTAAGAGCTCAGAGCATGTGTGTTGTCTTATTGTCCTATGTTTTACTGTTTATGATATGTGGTATTTTTTTATGTACCCCACAGTGCCTGTGACAATGAATGTCCCCTTGGGGACAATAAAGGTCTATCTGGTGTGAAGACCACAGGGTCGACAGAGACTTTGAAAAGGTGATATAGTTGGATGTAAGAATGCAAATCTTCAACATTAAGTGAACCCAGTGACCATCACAGAACATTTCTTGTGGTTGCACTTTCTAAGTTAAACTCCTGCATTGCTCTCTGCTTGCCATCATAGAATTATCAATAGAATGATTGACTGCCTCCTCAGGTTGCTATAGCGTTAAACATATGTTGGTGTAACCAGATATTACCGTACAGTATGTTCTCAGCAGGTCCTTTGTCCTCCGTCTCATCAATTAATACATTTTAAATTGATAAATTATTAACTAATAACCGATGCACAATTAATAATTAACACAGCTATTCAGATGAGTCATCCTTCACCATATTCTGAGCAAGTGGGTGAATGTCACATGTAGGAGTACCGAACTTCGGTTCTTTAATGGCACCGACCGAAATGTTTCGGTAGTAATGAGTATCGAAATAAGCCTCGTCTTTCGATTCCATGTTCCGGTACTTATCACGTGATTATGATAAAGCAAACCTGTGATTGGCTGTAACATTACACGTGATTGCGGCAAGCCGGAAAAAAGCATGCTGTGGCGCGCCCCGCCCATTCACAGACAGGTTTCACGTTAGGTACATTGACTTTACTGCAGTTGTGTAGCGTGTTGTCGAAGTGGGAAAAGATGCCTCTGAGGTCTAAAACGTGGCTCTACTTTTGTAAAATGGACGCCAATAGTGCGCGGTGCAGTATATGCCAAAGCGGGTGGTAAACTCCATCTGAGGCTAAATACCGGCACGAGACCGATAGTCGACAAGTACCTTAAGGAAAAGTTGAAAAAAAACTTTGAAGAGAGAGTTCAAGAGGGCGTGAAACCGTTAAGAGGTAAATGGGTGGGGTCCGTGCAGTCCACCTGGGGGATTCAACTCGGTGGGCCAGGGGCGGCCGCTCGGTGCGGGAGGATCTCTCCCTGGGTGCGGGCCTTCCCCCGCCGGGCGTATTTCCTCCGCGGCGGTGCGCCACGACCGGCTCCGGGTCGGCCAGGAAGGGTCCGGGGGCGAAGGTGGCTCAGTATGTACTGAACTGTACATTGCTTGCAAATGTTCTTTTGCACTGGAAAATTAAACTCAAGATGTGAAAAGTAATGTGTAATGCAATTTTCATTCTGTTAGAGTATATATTGTAAAACTGGTATCGAATAAAGGATCGTTTAGGAACCGGTATTGAAGTGAAGGTATCAGTATTGGTACTGGTATTGAAACTTTTAGATTGATACCCAGCACTAGTCACATGTGGCCCACACCAAGAGAACTGTACAAACCTAAACACTTAACGTCTAAAATCAAATCAGTACAAAGCTGTTTTGAATGGTCTCCTTTGTGTCTGCAGAACAGGTGAATATGTCTACCTTGAGTTGAGAATGCTTTGTCTACAGCTTCTTTTCACTCCTTTAATTGTGTGCATAGTTTTGCTCTTATTGGCATAGCTGTCACCATTCTTTTCCAGCTTGTGTATGTGTCTGTTCCCATCACATATTTTTGAAGGACATACAAATAACTGAATGTGGCAAATCTCCTAAGTTGTTCCTCACATCTCCCCTCTGTTTTCTCCTTTTCCATCTACTTACATTATTTAAATGTGAAACAGATCCTCAGGACTGACATGTAGAATATTCCCAGTGAGAAATGCTTAGTGCACACATATTCTCATGTTCATGTTGTGGGTCGATAAGGCAACACTGCAACGCAAGTTTCAGAGTAGAACAATATAGCTGCTATAATAAATCCATTCAAATTGCATTGGTGCACTGTGTTGTATTTAAAACTTTAACTAGATGAGTTGTGTTACAGAGGAAATGCAATAATCGTGTCACACTCCACATGAAGAATATTACATGACACATGCTCATTTGTCTCCCTGTAGAGACACCACTAAACAGGTTGCAGACAAGCTGCAGTACTTCTGCAGTGTATCGCCTGGGATGCTGCCATCTGTTTGTGCATACAAGCTTGTATCTCTTTGTTAGACAAACTACTTTTGGAGCTACTTTATGCTGTAATCAGTGCCTATATATACTCAAGCAACTTAAAGCAAGAAAGTAGCATTAAGCAGAAACTTCATTTTACTGAGGTGGCATAAATCCAGCAACTGTCAGCTTCATTGTCATACTCTGCAGAAATGACTCACCAGGTGTGTTTTCTTAAGATTAAATTGTGCAGCCCCAACAGTGCTTCAGTGCACCAGAATATGGATTTAATATGCTTTGATGCTGTGAAGCTGACCTCATTACATAAACCTGGGAGACCAGGTTTTATTTAACTTCTCTTATTTTTCTGCCTGTGCTCAAGGTGCATGACCAAAGAGTCACTGGTGTATAAACCTATAATTAAACAAATAGTATGTCAGAGAGTGAGCGTGCTGCTCATGGCACAAACTTTAACTTCAACCCTGAATCCTAAATCCCACCAGCGGGTTTGAAAGGCTTATTTTCTTCCAGTAGTCACTAAAATTAAACCATTTGTCATAGCATGAAACTATGAAATTGTTTTCCAAGAAATTTGAAATTTTCCATCTTTGGATCGTCTTTGAATGTCTCATGTTAGTGTGCGGTTCTGTCAGAAAAATTAGCCAAATATAAACCACCCGATTCTGTACAAAATTAAAAACTCAGTACGACTGAGAGCCTTTATACATTTGAGCAAGTTGTGGAACATATGTTCATGTGAGAAAAGCAAGTTTGAGGTTGTAAAAATGTATTGCTCTCATTAAAAAGTCAGTCCATTGCATTTAGAGATCCCATTTTTTCCCAATAGTGGTATCACCTGTGAGCACTTGAATGAAAGTTCTGCAAATGAAATCAAATTTGTTTCAATTTTATCTTTAAAAAATATTGGTTTGACAACTTAGCTATGTCATGCTGCACAAAAACATTTTTGAGCTCTCCCTCCTTCTAGCCGTAGTTGTGCTGTTTCCATAGAGTTGCAAGACTTAATATTGCCATAAAAAGTGGCAGAAGCAAAAAACACCCAGAAACCGCTTAAAATTCGGAAGGTTAAAGTCAGTTTATGGTACATCTGTAAGTTCTTTACAGCTTTGAACTGATACATCTCCAGTAATTTACAACCTGTGCTAATTTATAAGAAACATAACCACGGAAATCTTGAATTTTTCTTAATTAATTGGGGAAAACAAGTCTTCCACTGCTCAGTATTGGGTGATTTCTGTTATTTTACAATGTGTGCCCCTGTACCTTGACTATTAAACCTCTGCCCCAGTGTGCTGACATACTGAAAATAGGCAATTACAATAATTACCTTTACCTTTCCTCTACTTTTTCTTCAAAAAGCCAATTTTAATAATGATAAAAACCACCTATAATTTTCCATCTGCTGTTACAAAGTCAGAGAAGCGAAAGCTCTTTTATTCATCACTGATGTCGACCTTTTCTATTTAAATGCCGTCTTTAATAAATCTTTCTTAGATCATACTCAACCCCAGACATAAATTTCAAATCTATGAATGTCTGCCAGTTAATTTCTGCTGTCTATCTAATACATTAATTTTGTCACCAGAGTTCCAATATATGTTTTATTTATTTACAGACCTTTCTTTAATGATCGCGCAAGTGTTTGTCTTTTGTTTGGTGGGTAGTTTGAAGCTCAGTTTACAGCGTCACCCTCCACAGTTTTTTGAAGTGTGGTATCATTTTGTTTTGTTGTGATTTTACGTCCTCCTCATGTCAGACAAACTAAACTGAAGCTTCGCTGCGTATTTGTTGTTGGTGTACCATGTTCAGCAAAGCATAAAGATTTGATCGTGATCTGCCCTAATCGGGTGAGAACGATGCGGTGGCACGTCTTCCGCTAAAACAGACCTCACAGTATCTTCACATCACCTCCTCTGTGATCTTTTTATAGTAAACAGGTCGACAACACAACACCTGCTTTAATTATCGCGCTTGTAACAAACAGACGAGTGTGGTACACGACGACCTCTCATTATTGAATGGCTGCTGGGATGAGAGGAGGTGGACATGAAGGGTTGAAAAGAAGGAATTAGTTGTACAGCAAAGGAAACATTTCTCATCAGCACTGCAGTACACCCACTACTGGTTCGAAGAAAGAGCACACGGGCTAAAAAAGACTCTTTTTATCAGCTATTTCAAAGATTCTTAAGATTCTTTTGGTCGAAGGCACAGACAGATTGGTGTGATAATTCATTGTAACTCAAAGGTCTTTATTTGATCTTTAGGAAAATGCCCGAATGCAACACCTTCTCTTTAAGAGGCACCCTCATTTTCAAGTCAGTATGCCATTAACTTGCTTTCAGTGTGGGGAAAAAAGACGATTAAAGCTGCACTAGATACTGTACATTTTGTCTCGTGCGTCCCACAGTATTGATGAGATGAAAATAATGAAGTCAGTCTTTTGATCATACAACATCAACTTCTTCCACATGGAATAGATTTCCGTTTCCGTCTGATCTAGTTAACTGGGGGATAGTTCTTACCATTTCTGGCCATCTTAGTTGGATACTTCATGCACAATACTGATGTAAGATCACAAACTGGTAAATATTTCAGCCACCAGCGGCAACACTTAGCATAATGCAGCGACTGCAGTATAGAGAAGCTGTAACTTGTGAAACTGAGACATTCGGAAAGGGGACATGAGAATTTCCCTAAAACTACGAATAAACAACTCGGACAATATTTTGGCAAAATTCTAATTTAAAGTCTGCCCCAACTAACCCCACACATTGTAACAGTGATAGCCTTAGCAAGAATGATAGCAATGAATTTACAACACCATACATCAAGCGAATCAGTCACTAATTTGATCAAAATAGCTTAAATAGACACCACCAGAAAACTTCAATACTGTAAAGAAAACTTCCATCATCTTTTGCTTCTGCACAGACAACTGCTATGTAATGAAATAATTGAGACTAAACTGAATGACAAGACTGAACTTATGTAAACCACTTTTGCAACTATCATAGACAATAACTTTCTACATTCAGAGTCTCTAATTCGATGAATTTCCTTCTTTTTATGAAAGATAAACCTTCAATATGTGTGGTGCACCCACTAAGAGAGTCCTAACTGTGTCACAGCCAATCATGATTTTGCCTATGTCAGGTGGAGCATGAACATTTGTGAAATGTATGAATAGGCACGATCGATACAATTCTGCTGAAAAGCAGATCACATGCCAAGTGAAGTAGAAAAGTAAGTCGGGTGAAGATTTCAGTCATCAGTTGCTGTCTTTTGTAGTTGACCTGCTTTCATTTAGTTAGTAAGAAATCACTTCTGATGCTAAATTCAAACTGAACTACACTATAAGGATGTCTCAATATCACAAATTTGGTAGTTGTTGAATGGCCTCAAAATACACAGTTCTGAATACCAAATTCCAAACCAGTTCTTGCAGACTGAACCGGACTAAGGATGGTAGCCCACTTTGGGATGTGGTTTGTCATAGCAAGTTGTACAGTATGTGAAGCTTTGCTTAATATAAAGATAACTGAAACTTGCCCACATTAGCTTTGTGTACAGATTGGCCTGCTTGTTCAAAATAATCCATAACACCATTTACATACCAGCGTTTGGTTGTCTGGGTTTTCCCCGATCATGTGATTGCATCTTCAAACACGACTCTCACTGTGTATTTGTGTGTGTGTGAGAGTGTGTTTTTTGTTCCCATACGCTGCAGTGGATCTGCACTTGCCACAGCTCTTCCATATCTTGCCATTATTCTACACTCTTAGGTTCCTACTGGACCGTACATAAACAAGCGTTATTTTCAGAGCATCGACATCAACTTGATACCACGGTACTGGTTCTTGTGACATCATTACTCCACTACCGACCATCCTGCAGTGATTAATTAGTGAGTACAGTTCCAAGGTTACACATTTAACAGCAAGAAGAAACAAAAAGCAGTTGTCCACTAGCAGTACTTTTATTTATATTTGAGAATGAGCAAGCAGTTTGCTATCAGCACCCTTAAAGCTGCTGTCCGGAGTTTCCGTTTGTTTTCAATTTATGTATCATTTTTTAACAAAGCTTAAATGTGTTAGTCTAGTTCGATACTATAATATAAAGTTAGTATAACGCGATATGAAAATTTATTCCTGAGCTCCGCCTTCCTCTCATAGACCCCCATGTTATTCCAAAAAGTGCCGGTTGCTGCCGACCAATCAAGTTCGAGCTTCAGCTTTGTCATGCTGTCAATCAACGGTTACGCACACAGCAAGCAAGCCCATGCAGAGGTGGGCGAGCTACGCACTACGCAACCGCGCGCACATTTGTTTTGCTTGTGGAGGAGAGAGCATCAGGGATCAGCAACTTCCAGAAAAGTTACCAATCCCACGGCTTGTCAGGCCAAGAGACTGCAGGACGTTTTTTGGCTCGGGGTGCTCGCGTCGCTCCCCGACCACGGCCTCCATAGCCCGCCTGACGGCTTCGTTTAGATGCCCGACCTCTGGAGGAAGATGTTGGGGCGTCTGGGACATACTCTTCATCAGAGGAGTCATGCAATTCTGAACTCTAGATAGAAATAAATAAACAATCTAACACATATACACGCGTAAATGCACTAAGTTTGATAAACAACGTCATCGAGAGGGATACACGAGTGTAATCACATATTGAAACTTTACTAGTTCGTCCTAGCAGATTCATGTTATTTTGGTATTAGGACAAGTTAGACTCAATACAGAATTCTAACGTAATTCCTTTATTATTTACTAAATGTACTAAATGCAGAAGAGGGGAAAACAGCAAAACAGGCGAGATGCTGCAGCACTCCGGGCACTTCTCTCACGTACTGCGCGCGTGCACAAATAAAGGGGCGAAATCAGAGGGAGGGACGGTGGGACCACCAGTGTTTTGGGAGACGCTGCGATTCAAACTCCGGACAGCAGCTTTAAAGGCCTTCTAAAATCATGTTTTAATTGGTTTGTAGCATTATATGGAACTCTTATGCTGAAAAATATTTTATTTATTCCCATTCATTTCCAGAGTTCAAGGTCTTTTAAAAGTGCCTTCTTGTATGTTTTTTTTAAGTGTTTCTTTGCTGTGAATATGCCACAATTCACCGTCCTAACTATGTGATTCAGCTCCTCACTGCTTAGACATTTTTCTTTTGTTGTTTGTTTTGCAAAATGGGATATTTAATTCCAAAACCCATGTTGTCTTGAAATCACATCTCCATGCTGTTTCTAGTCATGTCTTTCTCAGTTAGTTTAAAACATTTCTCATGCTTTCTGTATTTAAATCAGGCATTGCTCCACTTCGTTTCTTCTTATCTCAGCCTCTTTGTGACTATGTGTCAGTAGTTCCAGTTGGCAGTATATCTTGTGATTGTTCCTTAATAGTGTTTTTTTTCCTCCCGCTGGCTGGAATCCACCAGAGGATGTTATAGAAGTGAACACCTATCCTGTGCATAGCTTGACTTCCTCTCGTTTACTACACGATACATTTTCTAAACACAGATTTTTGTTCCTTTTCTCCCCCTCAGAAGTAAAACGCAACCTCCAACCTCTCACGGGGCACAATTAGGATTCAGCTACGTACCGATTGAGGTTGTTGTTGCTGCCGTGACTTTGAAATGTTTCTTTAAAAGTGGTTGTTTGTGCTGCTCAAGGCACATTCATCCACAGAGCCTCTGTAAATGAAAAGAGAAAGTGAATTATTGCACTCAGGCGGAGCTTTAGAAATCTGCGGACTGCGAGAGTGATGGCTCTCTCTTTTGTTTCAGATCTATTTGAGTGATTACATTATATCTCACTCTGTGTCCTTTGACGCAGGGTCAAGGTACAGCGCAGATCAGCCCGTCTTTCCTCTCCGAGCAAAGTGGGCTCACGGTGTCAAGCTTTCCACCACAGATGCATCTTGACTAATGGAAACACCTCCAGCACATTATTGTATCTCATATCACCATGGTGGCGGATTGTAAACCATTAAATAACACACTCGCAGTGTTATTTATACCCTGAGCACTAAGAGCAAAAGCAGGGGCAGGAAAGAGTGTTTTCAAGGTGTCCTTAATGGCCTCAACTTTGAAGCCTGTGGAGGTATGTTTTTTCTGCTAATTGAATTAGTTTACACCTACAGCTAGAAAAACAAATCAATCAGTACACTGTTAGTGCTGCGGGTGAGAAAGAGAGAAAGACAAAAAGATATTTCTCTGCAACCTTTTAAAGCCAATACCCACTGATAAGGTCGTGCCAGAGGTCACGCTTTTCCGTTGCGAAGACACTAAAGTAGACAAGATGGTATTGCTTTTCTTCTTTTCTTTTTGCCCATATGGATGTTTTCCTGTAAGATTTCAACAGGCTTTAGTCATGGTTTGTTATTCATTACAAGGATGGCACACAGGAGGAAATTATTCCTCACAGAGAAAGAGGCATAATGACCAAGCTTTCGATCAGCGCTGGTGGATTGTCAATTTTTTCCTCTCTGTTTAACGGCTTCCCATAGTGTTGTTTCAGCACTCCTTCTTTTGTCTTATCTATGCAGCTTACTATTGACCAGCCGAGAAGTCAAATAGTGTGTCAAACAGGAAAGGGTGGAAACAAAAGAAAATGCAGAACATGTTTTTGATAAATCATGTTCTTTATCTCCAGCTACAACTTTACTCTAGAGCTTTGGACAGCATGCTTCATTTTAAGACACTGATCATATTTGGCATAGATAATTTATTTTTATGTTTACATATTGTAGCTTGACTGAATAGTTTTGGAGATACTGAAGTGATAAGGTTCTACATAATATAAACACCTTAAATCTTTAGTAAAGTTAATTATTTAAGTCATTTAGTGATTGTGGTCAATTGACAGAAAGTGAATCCTGCAACAATTTTGATAATCAGTACAATACACTAAGATGTAAAACATTAGCTGGTTATAGACTTTTAAAGGTATCAAGTCCGTTTTAGTTCATAAAATCACAATCTGGCTTTGCAGTCTGTACAGCTAGTATCACTCTTTGTCCTGTGATCACTGCGAAGTCCTTTTCTGGGAACGAGCACACCTGAACAAATGCTGTGAACGGATTAGATAAAAGACCAACAGTAAGACGATAAAATGCTGAGACATCTAACCGTATGAGGGGGATAACATAGTTTTATTTGTAGATGGACATTTTCACTATTTTCTGACATTTCATAGCCTAAATATGATAACTTAATCATGAAATAATTCACAGCACTAATTGCGAGCAAAATGTTAGAATTGCTGTCTTACACTCAGGAAGATCAGCTGAAATGTGCGACTACTAGAGAAGCCACACATTAACACTGCTTCTACCAGTTTGAGTAGATCCTCAGTATTCGTCTGTCAGAAAGCAGCGCATTAGACTAAACACCAAATGTGTCGTCAGTAATAGCTCAAAGTTCTGACAGTAGAACATGGATGGCTGCCAGCAGCTCGTGCTTCACATGTGAAGGGAGATTTGCCCTTGAAGTATAGATGAAGACACATGTGTGACTGTGGAGAGAAGTGTTGAGTGACCTCTGTAAGACGAAGCAAACTTCAGCCACAGCAGCTTTTTTATTGACTGACACACAAGTGAGGCTGCCCATCACTACTGTCGGTCTCAAAAATCAAACACGTCTACAAAATAGTCTTTGACTTATTGTCTTGCAGTTTCTTCTTTGAGGAGGATATGTAATTGTAATTTTTCTGATAGATATTGCATTTTGATTTAGAGTCAAGCTTCAGTTTCACAATTACTGTGTCATCAATTTGAAGCGTTACTGCACGAGATACAGTTCAAGCCGTGAGTGTCAGGCAAGGAGATTTGCAAGACCATGTGCATGATCATTTTAACCCTCAGTCAAACATGCTGCAAAATGCATGAAGTGTAGCTATTAAGTAATGAGACTGCTTATGTCAGTTGAACCACAGAGAGCATGAATGAACCATGTAGTATATATTGATCAGTGGCATAAACAACCTCTGGAAGTATCAGTCTGCTTGAATGAAATTCAACCAAATTACAGCACTGGACTCTATTTTAATGCCACACTTTGCGTCTCCTTAATTGCAGTCTCGGTGATCTGCTAATTGCATTGTTTCAAATTGTGATTTCAATTTAAAATAATTGTCAAGCCCTACTGTCTTCACCAGCTGGGAATACAGGAACAGACTCCGTCCAGTTTGAAGTTCATTAGCGGCCAGTTGTTAGGTGCATCCTGCTTTTAAACTCTGTGACCATGTTTTGCAAGCACCGCTCTGTCTGATGTGCAGCGTCACACAGTAAATTTATTATTCATACCCAGCGGACCTGTGAAGAGCTCTCAGCGTGAAGAGATGAGTGAATTTTGATTCCTAATATTTGAAATTGCCAATTCATGCTCGTGCTGACTGGTTGTCTGATCAGACAACAAAATGCTCAGAATTTCACCCGAGGCAGATACCGGATGCGATGGCAACAAATTCTATTTAATGATCATTATTGCATCACAAACAAGCTCAACCTGTTTGTTTCATGTGTAGCCTCGTAGGTGCAAAATAAACAACGATGCTTTTCGGAAATGCTCCCGCTAAGTGACGATGATTTAACTTGTCTCTGAGGAGAAACGGAAGCTTTGAGAACTGAGATCCTGTTATGCACTAATCCTACCCCTGGGGACGAAGGAAGGAATCGAGGCACCTGTGCCAAAAATTCAGCTCAACTGGATCATCTGAGGAAGTATAAATCATAGCCCTACTTTTCACCGAGGATAGATCTAACACATTTTCATATTTCAGCACATAAGCTTCGGGAACACTGTCAAAGTAGTTCTGGCCTAGGATTGAATTTCTGTGTGTTTTTGATGATGTGTAGCACGTCACACAGGGCACTTACAAAGTTTCTGTGAAAGACCGTTCAAGGACCGCTTCAAGGGCTCATTCTCTTGGAGTGTCACTTTTTAATGTGCCGTTGAGAGCGTTGAGGGTGAATATATTTCCTCTGAATCCAAGAATGCACATTTCTGAACAATCTTGACTTATCTAGGGTGGTTTATGCCTGTATTTGCTCTCGGTGTATTTTCAAATCTGCATGCCGTGTGATTTATTTATTTTTTTATAGCTGCCTGCTAGTGAGGTTTGACATCTCATTTGCTATTCTCACTAAGCACTGCATGATTTTGGTTGGTGATATGTTTCATCATAGGATAAAGTGTAAATGGACTGTGAAGTCTCACTTTACTGTGAACCTCTTCACCTTTTTCATTCCATATTTAAATGTTCAGCGAGGGCGAAGGATGTCAGTTGGAGGAGTGTAAGAGTACATGGGTGTGCACGTCTGTATGCCTGTGCTAGTAGATTTTTCATGTGTGTTTGAGTCTGTCAGCCTGGTGGGAGTGAAAGGCTGGGACCTTTCAGCACGACCCTTATCAGAGACGCACACGTGTACAACGGGTCCGATGAGACTTGGAAAGCTGTGTGCTCTTCGATTACCAACCTCTGCTCCTGTCACATTCTGTTTCTTAATACCTCTTTACAGTTTTTCAAGCCGCAATAAAATCTGAACCCCAAACTAAATCAGAACATTGGATTTACATTTTACAAGCAAAGTTGTCTCAAATCAGCCACTTAAAACTAAATAAACAATGATTCATGCGACACTGGAGTTCTTTAGGATGGAATTATCTGGAAGGATGAGATTTGAATAATTTGAGGCATGAACTCCTGAACTCCACTGAATTATTCTTATATCAACGAATTTATAATTACTTAGTGCCTCAGCAGGCAAAATTTAGCATCAGCTGCTTCTCTCTCAACATCTCTATATATATCTGTGTTTTTCATCTTTTCATTACATATGAAAAAATTAGGGGCTCGATTAAAATAGCTCTAAAATAATTTCATCTTGTTTGCTGTCCTTTGTATTCATAGCAGCAGTTTTCGTGCACAGTGAGCTGCCTCGGAAAAGTTCACGTAATGGTCAAAATGAGCACAGTCTCATCTTCAAGGCCATATTCAGCATTGTGGGGAAGGTTTTTTTTTTTCAAGAAACCTGGCTAAATTGAGCTATTTCAGTGTAATTAATCGGGTTTATTAGAGTGGTACAGGTTCTTATTAACAAGGAAGCTGCTTGTATAAATAATAACCTTGAGGGGGTATCTATTATCAGCAAGGTAAGTGTTTGCAGAGCAAACAGGGTTCACGGTCAGCTGTGGCCAATTAAAAATGTAACAACTTTTTTGCTTGTCTTAATGTTTGGTAACATACTGTCAGGAGAAAAAGTGGATTTACACTTGTAAACTGCAACTGTCGATTTCAAGACAGTTCCCCGTAGGGATGTTATGAGACCCGATATTTTACTGCTGGATGCCAAAGTTCTCAAAATGTTACCATTTTTCTTTGATATTGAAAGGAACAAAGATATCGTAGTGACTGGAGGTAACATGCAGCAAGTACAGATGCAGCAACAGGCTGGCTGACAGTAGTGGAAAAACATCCTATGCTGTGCATTTAGATATTTAGTCATACCTTCCCAAAACCCAGATTGCAAACAGTGTCACAGAGCATTTTGAGGACAAAGCACGTCAAACTAAAGAGTAGCTCAGACAGACTTCTCGATCTGTACACAGAATTTAAGGTCAGCAAGTTTAACTGTAACATGGTGTTGAAATTATTTGTGTTTTTCATTGTTACGTTAGCCTCGAAATTACCACCTTTGCGCCTTGATTTAAAAAAAAGTGGCTGCATAGAAGTTAAAGTGCTTAAATTCAAACTACATCTTTTTCCTGCTGGTCTTTATTAAATCAGTATTTCCTTTTATACCTATCATCAACTATTTCAGGAAATTCCCACAGCAAAAGTTGCTCACATTTTAGCAATAGGCCTCCGACAATCATGCTAAATGTGGCCCTTGTATGTTGGAAGCAAATGTGGAAGCCATGCGATATTGTTGTAGTTCAACAAAGTTGGCACAGGGAGGAGGCCAGGGTTGAAGGCTGGGTCAACAAAACATCTGACTGTAATATGTCACAGTTGTTTGCTAAGCTCAGCTATTTTAATCTTAACTGTGTTTATTATTGTGTTTCATCATCATTATTGACACAATGTTTCCCTAATTTTATTCAAGTATTTACTTTCATCAAAACTGGATCTTTCTTTAAACGTATCCAAGTTTGAACTTAAGCAATTCTTCGTCAAACTGCTGTAACTTTTTATTTTTTTAAGGGTTATTTCTTGGTGTGTGTGTGTGTGTGTGTGTGTGTTTTTAAGAATCTCTTAGGAAATTCCCCTGAGCTAGGAGTGAAAAGTTGACAGTAATTTTGCAGAAAAAAAAAAAAACCTGCAAGGCTATCTGCAGGTCTCCAAACCCCTTTTGTCCAGGTTCATGAGAAGGGCTGACGTCACAAATCATCTCGTCTGGATCACTCTATCATTCCTCATGTTGGGGGTTTCACAGAAGATACATTTGTGGAAATGAAAGATTGGTGATAAGGTTTGTATTTCATTCTGAACCGCCAGCAGACTGGAATCTTGTCTGTTCCAGTCCCTTTCTTCGCTGCTCCTAAACATACTTGCTGGACTGATTAGCTATAGGGAAGCTGAACACTCAGCGTGGACTATAGACTGATCCAAGCCTCTGACTGCTTTTCACTTGATCTGTATCTGCCAGCGCTTTGATCTGAGCATCCTGGGATCACGTAATCCGCTCATGTCGGGCAATAATAGATGCTGTCAACTTTTAAGTCCCTTTCAGCGGGGTATTTGCAAATTTTTCTCTGCAGATGAACTTTATCATGATGTGCAGTCTGAGTTTTAGACAACAGTCCTACTTGGCACCTTTTAAAGGCTCAGGGGTTTATGTCTTTGATCGAAAACACTTGCTGCAGGAGTGATGAATAACATGATGTTAGTGTTTTGGATGAAATTGCTTCCGTTTACAGTTGAACCAAAATATAAATAGAAAAATAGCCAATGACTGACAGCAAGAAAAAAATTATTGTGGAAATCTCTTGCACATCATCAAAGGGACGTCTCTGTGACACTGATTCAATGTTTCCTGGCATCTTGTCAGCTGGAAAGTTGGAGCTAAATTTGTCCTGATGGTTGCTGTTGGCTACATGACCAAATGTGATCAGACACTCTTTGAGACCAGATAGTTCTATGCTTGATACATTCACCATTTCATACTCCACTGAAGATCTGACGATTGAAATTATGGCAAAAAAGAAAAGAAAACAGCTTAGGAGAGCCATCTAAATGAAAACCTTCTGTGTGCTTGCTCTCGGGGACAGGCAGCAGCGCCTGGTGCAGTGAGAACTTTATGCTCGGTTCAGCAGAGGTTGCGTTCTTTCACTGACACGTGTTACGTACTCTCATCTTGTTAATCAATTCTGTCTTGTTCAGTTGGAATGACGCTGTCGATATGTGGTGGCAGAACAGTAAATTTATATTATTGATTCACTCAGAATAATTTAGACCAGTAACTGAAAAACCATTGACAGAAGCCTCTTCTGCAAATTATGAATTTACAAAATAGATACATAATATACTGTATCATTATAATTTGGAACATTTTAATGACTTATTGATAAGGTTTTGCATTCCAGCAAACCTACATAAATCGACTTGGCATGAGACGAAGTGATTAGACTTCAGGTGGCTGATCGATACCACATTACATCCATGACATCATTTGAATGAGTCAAGAATTAGAAAAGTTTTCAGTTGTAGCTGCAGACTTTATTCCATCAAATGACTGTATTGTAAATTACTTTATGTTGTTGTCAGTGTTGTTTTAGCCGACTCTGACTCTGCTGTAAGATGAATATCCACAGATCTGTTATTTTCAAGTAAATGCATTTCTTGGAAAAGAGTTCCTTTTTTGTTCCAGTGTATGACATTCAAATATTACATGAAGGAGACACAACAAAGAAGCAGGCAGGAACTAAATTGCCCTTAATTCCTGCAGTCTGGGCTCCTTTCCCTGGTGAAAATGCATTTTTATTATCAGCTCATGCAGTATCAGCCGTAATCACAAACATACTCAAACTAGAGTCCTTTCACTTTTTCCGAGCTTTGAACTTCATGTTAGTTTTTGATGGGGGCTGCTACTTGAAGTGTGTTTTAGCTTTGTTTGTTTGCTAAACCTATTCATGAAGATTAGGAAATCAGCTACAGAGTTTTTAGTTTTACAGAGGCCTTCCTTTATTTAGATCCTTGCACTGTGATCTATAACATGTACCTGTATCTGTATGTATAACAGGCCAGTCACCAGCTCTGACAGCACAAATACATATACAGTTCACACATATCCATATACAGTTGTATTCATAGTTTATGGCACAGCCTGTGTTAGTTCTATGAACAACATACTGTAGTGGAAAAGGACATTTTGTTGCTTACAAAGTTGCTCTTGGCCTGAATCTGTGGACCCAGCTGGACGTGAACAGATGCACATGTGGGATGCTGGGACTTTGGACCTGAGTGGCATGCACTATTTTCAGTCGGTCTGTAGCAACTCTTAGTTAAAATGCAGTTAGGCTTGTCTGTTTAGAAGTGTGTTTACAGTGCATGACCTCAGGCAAAAGTAAGAACAAAACAAAACCCCGAAAAGAAAATCCCTCAGTTGTGACTCTTTACCTGCAAACACAAAACTATAAAAGATTTAATGGAGAATAGAAATAGAAACCAAAAGCATTTCTAATCCACCTGAGGTACACAAAGCTCAAAGGTTGGTTTCAAGCACCTGGTGAATTCCCAGTGAATGTGTTGAAGACCGTCACATGGTTCTGTGACCTTTCTCTTGACTTTTACTCTAGCTCAACCTGAACAAAAAAACCTGAATGTTTATAACACAGAAATAGTTATTTTTCTCCAGGGAAAGAGAAGACGAGAATATGGATAATTTTCATCCTGTGTCCTGGGATTATTGTATACATAGTATTCTGTGGGGATTACAAGCATGGGAAATTGGTTTTAACTCTGGGAAGAGAATTAGTGGCAAATTCAATATCAAATAAGGATTTGGCAACAGCAAAGAGTGGAAGAAGTTTAAAGTAATTTATGAAACAGGCTGCCTTATGTATGAATTCATGGTGCTGTAGACATGCAGATAGAAATTTTTATTTACATTCATGTCAAAAGCTAATTGCTATAAACGTGTCCTACCCTGGGGAGATGTTGAAATGCCCACACTCCATTTTTGTTGGCAAAAGAACAGCAGCTTCGAAGCTTCCTCAGTACAGTGCATTTGATGTTTTGCCCCTGAAACATGTCACTAATTCCCAGGCGCCAATCTCTCTCACAGTTGTTGTCTGTCATTTGCCATAACACATAACACGCTCTGACAAGACATCAAGGAGGATGGCCTGTATAGAGCAGACATGGGGTCATGTTATGTATCACTGCAGACAGTGAAGACTTCATTTTGAGTTAGAATTCCACTCCTCATGGTCTCAGACTTATTTTATTGAGAGGTTATTGGAATGAAGGTCAATCTGAGACCAGAGAACATCGCAGAATAAAAACAGTTGTTTCTCACAACTGTTTGCTTCATCCTCTTCAGCTCCAAGGGACAAAACAAGTTAAAGCCTGTGTCAGTATAGAGTTCACCTCAAATTCAGCTGCCACAAAGCCACTTAGATTCTGTCCTGCACTCTGAGGAGGAAGATAATCTTCTGCTCCATCAACCAATCAGCAATACAGAGGAACCTCTTCTTATCACCAGCAGCAGTGGTGGGTTGATAAAATGTGTCTGGTTGAAGCAGCAATTGCACAGAATGCGTCCACAAACAGCTCAGTGGATCGATACGGCAGCAGCATTAGAGCAGGCGGAGTGGGTCAGATTCCTGTCTGCATAGCTACACTCAAGAGCAATTATCTGCTGCATCAGCATGCCACTTAACTCGGTATGATGATGAAATTGGAGGCTACTCTCATCACTACAAGTAAGATTGGGTCATATGATGATACAGTATATTGCATTTGTATAGTGAGTTATCTACACTGTGGTAATTATCTCTCTGATTACTTTGGGTGTAGCAGGCCATCGTAGCTGCTAAAACAAATCAGTGAGGAGGATTGATGCCAATGTTGGATTGTCGCGGATTTATTTATTTTTTGTCATGAAGTATGTTGTTTCATGGGATTATCCCAAACAGACATTTAATTAATTTGTCTGGAAAATGTTCTCTAACACTATCTACACCAATCGGCCACAACATTAAAACCACCTGCCCTGTACTGTGGAGATTCCTTTTGTGCTGCTAAAACAGCTCTGAGTCTTTGGGCCAATGGCATCTGGGCATGTGCTGTGGCATCTGGCACCAGGATGTTGGCAGAAGATTCTTTGGGGTCTTGTTGGTTGCAGAGTGGGGCCTCTGGATTAGTCTTGTGACCCATCACGTGGATGTCCTAAGACCGGGTTAATGGTGATGCTCTTGGTCATGTTCCATGAGCTGTTTGTGTGATGTGGAAGCCACTGCTGTCTGACAGAGCTGTTTCCACTTGAGGAGGTGTGCTTGGTCTGCAATAATGTTGAGGTAGATGGTATGTGTCAAAGCAACATCCACATGAAAGCTAGAATCCAAGTAGAGCATTACATTGTAAGAAGATAATCAGTGTCATACAATTAGCCTATCAGTGATTATATGTTGTGACTGATGGATGTTTGTAGTACCAATATGACAGTGTACAATTACACAAATCTACATGCATAGAAAATACATTTGTTTTGAGGTAAACTCTGAATTATCAACAAATCTGAGATATCAGGGGTGTTGAAGCACGACTGAAACACGCAAACATTGCAATATTTAGTTTTTATGTAAAATATATTGTGATATGAAAAATCCAGGAATATTCACCAGATGACTTAAACTATTTGGAAGTAGTTGATCATTTTGTAAACAGGTGCATCTTTATAGAAAATGAAAATAGCTTTTAAAAAAGCTATGTGTAACCTTTCTCATGTAGTGCAACAATGGCAAAGCCATCTGAAATGGGGTGCTATTCAGATCTGACATTGCACACGTGATGCAGAGCTTGGGTAAACAAATTGGTTGTGTTGCTTTGTGTAGTGGTGACAATTGCAAGACTCTGCTGACAGAGTACCCGGTTGGGTCGACGCCATCCTTTCTGTAGCAAATATATTCCAAAATAGTGCAAGTTACATTTCTTTTTGCAACTTTATCTTCCTTTTCATTGTGTCTATCCTGTTGCTGTGTAGATGAACATCTTGCAATACAGTAAGTGTGTCTTGAAATAAAGTAAAAAGAAAAGTCGTGTGTATCCAAGAACCCCTAAGTCAGACTAAATTTAGACCCTCCAGAAAAACGTGATTATGCAATTGCATGAATTCCCGCATTAATCACCAAAATGCCGGTGATTATGCGGGGGTCAATTATTTCCCAAAAGGCTGCATAATCCCCGCAAAGCAGCGCATAATCCCCACAAAACAGCGCATAATTCCGGCAAGAATCTCACATTTCCACGAAAAAAAGAGAAATATGCGGGTCCCGCTTGATTTCACAATTTCCGTAGCCTAGCCGCGCTAGACAACCCATGGCAACGAATTTAATTCTCTGCCAGGGAGGGTCTAGTTACCCTCCATAAGGCTCGAGGCTGGATTCTCCTAAAACTGGCTGGACCAATCGCCATGAAGTGTAGAGTCAGAAGGCGGGCGTAACGAAGTGACGACAGAGGCGCGACGATTCTGACAGAAACAACCAGCGCACAATAAACAGTTATCTTTCGACTCGGCTTTGGCCACAGCCCTTAAAGATTTGAAGCTAAAATTCAACTTGAAAGATAAACAAAGGACGGCACTGAAGTGTTTCATTGAGAAGAAAGACATATTTGGACTTATGCCGACGGGATATGGCAAATCCTTAATATACCAGTTAGCTCCGGGGCTCCGCTGGTTGGGAAGCTAATGGGACTTAGCCACAATCCGCCGGTGCTCTCAGAACTACGTCAGCCTATTCATTGCGTTGATTGGTTGTATACCTACCCAATTGCTGCAGAGGGATTTGATAGACAACCTTTTAGCCCGCCTACCTCCCTGTCGAGCTTCCCTAGACCCTTGTGCCGTCAGAAACATGGGTGTAGCATGGCCAGGCTACAATTTCCGCATAAAATGAGAAAACTATAACCAATATAAATAGAGTTGTGAGTTTTTATGTGACGCCCGGCCTGACGTCATCAGTTCGCGCATTCACACACACACTATAGGCACGAGCTGATGCGGAGCGCGGCGCCAGTGTTGCCAACTTAGCGACTTTCTCCCTAAATCTAGCGACTTTCCAAAGCGTCCTAGCGACTTTTTTTGTCAAAAGCGACTAGCCACAAATCTAGCAACTTTTTCTGCCGTTTTGGAGACTGACAGGGTAACTCGGATCATTCTGTAGTTACTGTCCTCAGCAAGCAGCAGGTGCTGCTGTGAGCTTCTCCCCCTCCCAGAGCACAGGCTGTCAGTCCAGTAACCCCGCAGCAGTCCCAGTGTCTGATTAGAGGACACATCCCTCCGCAGCCAGACGGCAGGTGAATCGCGCATATTTTTGCATATTTCACAACTATTCGCATACTTTGCAACTTTCTGCAATTTTCCCACATAAAATGGCATAAAAACCCCGCATATTTTTTCGCATAATAAAGGATTTTTGGCCAAGTTTTTTTGGAGGGTCTATAAATTGTGTTCTATAAACCAGACTTCTGTTGTGGATTAGAAATAGGAAATTTGAACCATGTGAGTGTTCTTTTTGTATCAAACAGAAAAGTAAGTTGCATTATTTGCCTTATTTCGCTTCACACTTTCTGCATTTTTACTACTGCACATGCACGTATCACCATGTTGATGCTGAAACTATATGTTTTGCAGTCCTGTTCTCTGCCGACTCTGACCCTGACTGTCCATCCAGAAACACAGCAATGCTGGGGTGAAGACTAAGGCCTGATATACTGTCACAACTATTGATCTGTTCTGTACAGGTCAGACCAAATGAGAAATAAATAGGATGTGTTTTTATTTGAGTGAGCTCAATAAAGCTCTATATGCCCATGGTGTAAGCTAATGGTGACACTGGAGGCCTTGACAGATCATTAATAGGTTCACAATATGCAGTCCTGTGCAAACCTTTCACACACTAGGTGTAAAGCAAGAATGACTTCTAAAATGATGCCACGAATAGTCACATTAATCGTTTACTTCGTTTAATGTGTCGTGAATACAAAAAATCTGGCATTTTCATTTGGTGTGACCACTGTCGGCCTTTAAAACTGCACCGGTTCTGTTAGGCACGCTTAAACAAATTTTCAGAGTAAATGGCAGAAAGGTTCATCTTGGAAAACTTGCCACAGTTGTTGCTATTTCGTTGCCTTTTGTCTCCTCATGTAAATCCAGACCGACTAAAAGATGTTGCACATTGCTATGAGGGCTATTCTATTTGTTGCAGGTGTTCTTGCTGCTAAAGATATTTATGGCTCCAATAATATGTTTGGTCTGGTCGGGGTCATTGTCATGCTGCAAAATGAATTTGGTACCAATTAGAGTAATTAGAACGGGCAAAATATACATTATTGCCTAATCTTATACAGAATGACAAATCAAGAACCAGCAGATTATTTGATGAAATGAATTAAAATAGTTGTCAGCTGCTGCTCTGCATTCAGCAGGGTTCCACTGCAGTAAACAGTAAACAATATGGACATTATAACACCGCGTCCAACTAGAAAACAACATCAAAAGCATCCATATGTGAAACATTTGATGCTTCACCAAGCATACCTAAGAAAAAATAAATCAGTGTTGTGTGGATTTATAAAAATGGAGGCGTGCAGCCACAGGCACAGACAAATGAAGGATGTTTAAAACATGACTACAAAAGAACGCAGTGTGAAGGGGCCTGTATGTAGTTTGAGCTCTAAAGTGATCTGTTTTAGTGAAGTATGTCCACATTTTTACTGAAAACATTCCTATTCCTGTTGTTTTTTTCTGTTAAATTCAGCCTTCATATTGTCACACAATTATTACAGAAGTATGACTTTAGCTAGCATTGCCCAACTTTGCAGCTGTTCTCTTAGTTCTCTTTTCATTCCACTTTTTATCCCTGGCTTCATTCCTTCATACTTGTTTTACATTCTTCCTATCAAAACCAGCATAGTTGCCGTTCTTGATACATTTAGAGTGGGAAATAGAGGTATACTGACAAAACGATGCTGTTGTTTACCAAAACAGTTCACTCCTTCCTGTGGAAAAGAAAACCCTGGATCACTCTGCTTTCTTCCATAGATGCTGTTCTGCAGGTGACCTCTGACCTCTGCGTGTAGCTGGTGAAGGAAAAAATAGATTCTGTGTCTCAAGGATTCCGAGAGTATCCCTGACAAAAGCTGTAAAACATTTGTATGAATGGTTGCAGCTGAGTGATTGTTCAGCTTGGTGCTGCTGACACACATGCTCAACAGATTCCTGCTGTCAAAAGAGTTAAATAGCACTATAATTTTATTCTGTGACTCCACTAGAGAAGCTTTACATTTGTCACAATTCAGGAAAGTCTTATTTTTCTTATTCTGACCCTTCAAACAGCCCTTCCGTTTAAAATAAAAATTCTCTCTGGTTTGCTTTAACAGAGTCTCAGTCGTCGTGGGTGGGCTAAGAGAAGAATGTAGCTTTGGTTTTTCTTCAAAATAATGATGGAAGGAATTGTTGTCGTGGAAAATTTGCATGCAGGGAAATAATCACTGTGATTAAAATGGAAATCCATGGAAAAAAAAACAACAACAAACTGACAGAGCTGCCTGACTGTATGATCCAAAGCCTCGGCATAACTTTCAGTTTCAGTGTTGTAGGTTTCAACCGGAAACTTCCTGTTGTTTCTGAGGTAAACTGTATCATGCAGATAGTGGAAGGCTGGGAGAATGACGACTGAGATTATTGGCCAATGGCAGGCTTATGCCCGCAGCCTGCATCTTTAAAGTTCATGTTCTACAGGGCTTATTTAGACACACACATGACCGTTACAGAGAGGCAATACGTGTCACATACATAAAACTATCCATAAGTAACCTGCTGAAATCCTGTGCATACCTGACTCATAATGCAGTTTAGGCTGTAAATGGTTGAAGGTGTGACCTAGTGAAGTTGGTATCGTGACTCATACAGAGAAACAACCACGGTGCTCATTCAGACATGAAGCCGACACATTCAGATGCCATCAGATAAAAGCAAAGAACTCTGTCTGAAAGGAGCTTAAGACACAAAACAATGAAAAGCTGGATAGGTTCCTTGTAGAATAAAATAAGTTGGCTATTTTAACACACATCCCCAGAGACATGCCTGGCAAAGATCTTTCAATAATTCCTGAAGAGTCTTGTATTGTCTTTTTTGTGACCCAGTCAGGCAGGTCAGACACGTAGGCTGAGTCCCTAATGACTGCTGAAACACTAAGTGCTTTTAAATATTTAAGAGCTGAGCGAGAAATACGTGGCAGCGCCATAGCTTGAACAAGGTGAATCAGAGTCCTATTGTAGACTTGATCCACATAGAAGATGCTCCTCTTCTCATGTTACCGCCTGATGGTTTTATACAAATCCAATCTGACAGGGATCTCCAGGGTTTTGCATGGAGTAGCAGCTGTGGTTTATCACCTCAGGTTTACCAAGGCCAGATCATCTTCACATCACGATGCACTTGTTATGCAGGAAATGTTATGTGCTATACAGTCTTAGCAGCACAAGAAATAGAAGACCGTCTTAACATCTAGAGTGCATTAGAATATAAAACAGCTTGACAGCTAAAAGTCGAATTGAATTGATGATTTAGAATAACAATTACCAGATGCTTGTAGCACAGGATGCTATCGTGACTTTGCAGCAGCAGCTTCAAAACTTTGGAACAGCCGCCCTCCCTCAATCACATGGTCCTCCTGCCTGAGTCTTTGTGTCTTGCTTTTTGCACATATTTTTGTTGCTGCATGACTGATAACCTGCACAGCACTTTAAAAATGGGTTATATAATCAACTTGATTTGATCATCACTATGTGCACAACCCCGCGCTGTAAGTGGCACATGTTATGTAAAGTTCCCATGATATGCAGATAAAACAGTGAACCATTAGCATGTGATAGCCTGTGATGTGACCATTAAGAATTGAGAAAAATTAGGGCTCATGATTGTTTTTGTCCAAAGCTTCAAAATGCACAACCTAAATAAATAAAATGGCTTGATGTGACAAAGGATATTTTCTCAGACATTTTTCAGTCTCTGATTATGTGTAGAATCAGTTGAAGTCGTTCTCTGGTTGTAGATTTAACTTCTAAAAACTCATCTTTGTTCATCAGAGTTGCATATTTGAGTTTTTTCCTTGACTATAATCCCTTCCTGCCTTTAGATGTATCTCTACACCAGTGCTACCATTACCTCTCATCAGCTCAGCTACAGACACTGTCACTGTAAACTACTCTGCGTTATGCCAGGGCAAACTGGACTAATTCAGCCATACATATTAGAACCTGAAGCTGATATAGAAAGCCCAGCTCACAACTAGACACAATTGAGTTTGTTACATATGAAACCCCCTGAAGTCTAAGTCCATATTTTTGAGACCATGGTGGAAATGCTCAGCCATAATATTGGCTGCTTATTTTGTCTTTCACCATTTAAGAAACAGAATTTGGACTTGAAAACGAGGAAACAAATGCGTTTGTTACCAGAGGGGATCTACAGTATTAAGTGGTGAACAAATATCTTGTGTTTGGGCTAACGTTGTATAAAATGAGATTGTTGAAATGTTTTCTTGAGGATCCCCTCTAGACATGCTCTAAGACATGTAGAAACATTTAGCTCGGGAGGGAAAAAAGAAAAAAATTCTAGCACACAATTGAAATTCTTAAAATTGCATACAGATTCTGTGGAATTTTGTATGACCAACTGTTTTAGATTCAAAGCTTCGCTGCTTGATGCAGGATGTGATTAATGATGATTAAAAAGCCCACAGTGAATGTGCTGTGGTGTTTCAGGTTTTCACACATGTACCCCATTTGGCTGCCAAACTAACTGCGATGTCAGATCATGTTTGCATGAACACTTGCACAGAGGAGGCTTCTCCCTACAGCAATCTGACAACAGCCTTCCAGTGTCAATCTGCACATATGTCAATCTGCACAGCGAGGATCAAACGTCAGCAAATGAAACAAGCAAAATGCTTTTCTGAGTGAAGGAAAGCTACTAAGAGAGAAACTTAGTGGGCTGTTGAGGAGGAAGCCCTGCAGCTGGAAACTTAAATAAAGGATGTCTGTTGATAGAGATGGTGAACGATGCTATCTCCTTTGTGCCAGTTGACACCAATGCAGCACATTTGTTCACCCTCTGAGTCTGAGCAGCGGCTGATGCAGATGCCCAGCTGTGAGCGTGTCACACCTGGGCTTCACATTCATGCCACAGCTCTCTCAATACATCAGGAACAAATGGTAGACCTCAGTTTACATCAGCTCAACAGTGCAGGACCACAGGAGGAAAAGTTCTGCTTAGTAGAATGATTATTCAAATTTAAAGGTCCAAAATGGTACAAAATTTGTCTTTGAGATGTAACATAAAAGTTCTGAAAATATGAGGACACCTAAGTCTGCCCCCCACAACTAGATAGCCTCCAGTTTTAGAAGCTAAGTCTAGGAATCACACTGGGTACAACAGAAATTATATAATCTTATCACCTCACTGCCTCCTTCCTCCAAGGTTAGCCATTCACAATGAGCAGCTGCATGTAGGGCTGCAACTAATGACGCGTCGACTAATCGTCTGAGCACGATACGTCATCAAAAGCGAAAGTGAGCGCACAATGCAACAGAAATCGGCGTCCAACAGGAGTGCGGAACACAGACGGATCCGCGCTGCATCGTGCATACATAATATATGCACGATGCAGCGCCGACGTCCGTCTGTGTTCCGTGCTCTGGTCGGACGCTGATTTCTGTTGCATTGTGCGCTCACTTTCGCTTTTTCAATTCAATTCAATTCAATTCAATTCAATTTTATTTATATAGCGTCAATTACAGTCAACTCGTCTCAAGACGCTTTACAGAACCCAAATGCCTGACCCCCAGAGCAAGCCCAAAGGCGACAGTGGCAAGGAAAAACACCCTTTTAACAGGGAAGAAACCTCGAGCAGAACCCGGCTCTATATAGGGGGGACCCATCTGCCTGCTGGCCGGGCGGGTTGAGAAGGACAGAAGAGGGCAAAGGGGAGGGATGGGAGAAGAGGGAGGGGTGGGAAAGCAAGGAAAACACAACACACATTTGGATACATGCATGACAGGATATGTGACACAGACAAAGTATAAGCTAACATTGAAAACTGACTCATAATTTACTCTTATGATGTACGGCTCTGACATTAAACATACTCCATATATAGCTAGCAGTAAAATTCAAACAGTATGTAAGTTAGCATAACAGTATAGTGAAGGCAATGCAGAGTTGACTGGTGGAAAAAGGGAGTTGGAAGCAGAGGGCTGGAGGAAGGTCAGCAACAGCATCCCACAGTGGACATGGTGGAGACTGGACCAGCTGGTGGAACATCAACCGCAGATCTGAAGCATCTTTTGATGACGTATCGTGCTCAGACGATTAGTCGACGCGTCGTTAGTTGCAGCCGTAGTTGCATGACGGTCTGCTAGCTTTATTTATCAGCTAGAGCTGCTTCTACTAACTGTAAAATATCTCAGCCATGATCAAAAACACACCAGATGTCCTACTGTTGGCTGTAGTGGTGCAACAGATCACTAAACTCACGGATCGGATCGGTCCTCGGATCAAGAGTCACGGATCGGATAATTTTTCGGATCAACATGTCTATGACATATACACATATGTTAAATATTCGGAGCCCGTCTCTTTCCTTCGCCTTCGGCCCACTTCGGCTCATCCCGTCGTGTTCGGCTCATCTCGGCTCCTCCATTCGTGTTTGTAAACACCACCCGAATGGCCAGGTTGCTGCCGACTCTGACGTCACGCTTCACTTCGTTGCATAAACACAAGACAAGATGCTGAAGACCTCCGCTGTTTTGGGAATTCTTCAGTTTAACTGAAGACAAAACGAAGGCAAAATTTGGACCCGAGACCAGACCAACGGATCCGAATATTCGGGCCGTCTCCGCCACAAGCAGCAGCCCTCGCTGCCGACGCGGCCCCCCCGGGCCATCTCCGCCACAAGCCCCGCCCCCCTCCCCCCGTCGGACGTTATGGGACGGAACGAATATTTGGATATTCGTCTTTAATAGTGCCCGAATATTCAGAGGCCAGAAACCACTATTCGGGCCAGCCCTACTCGCCATGTCTGCTCTCTTCCTTTCTCTGCTCGCCACAAGCTGCATGCAGACGGAGCACAACTTTTTTTTTTTCTTTTTCAGAAATCGATCCGTGGGTCATGTGTGTGCCAAACCGATGACGTCGATCCGAACGGATCATGGATCAATGATGATCCGTTGCACCACTAGTTGGCTGCAAAAGTGAACACAAGGGTCTTCATGCACTCCCAGCATCTGACAAACTAAGTCTCCAGTGGATTACTTTCATTTATTTATTCACTTTCATATACTGCATTTTAACACGGTCAAATTCCCCCAAAAAGCTGTCCTCGTTTTTGTATTTTTTTTGTTTTCTTGTCAGATAGTTGAACGAGTATGAAATAGTCATTTAACTGATTTTATAATCCCGACATCTTCTCACAAACCATGTACAACTAAAAACACGGGTTAAAAACAACGAAATTCTACAATATTTCCCTGTCAAATGATCATTCACATAAAAAGGTCGAAGGGACAGAAAGTGCAGGTCTCACAGATCACCAATGCAGAGAGAGTCTTCTTCCTGAAGGGGGCATGAACAGCCTCAGCTCAGCTATAGTTTAAGCTACAGAAACTGAAACAGCCCATCTAGAACAGGGATAAAAACAGAATGTATACAGTCATGGTAAATTGGACCATCTTTTCAGAATTTTGAGCTGAAAAAATTGAAAGACACATTCTGTAGACAGGAGACTTTTATGAATTAGCAAAAAGGGGGCTCAAAGTGGGACTTTTAAAGTTAAGGAAAAGTAGTGGTATTTTAAATCAGTGGTTGGCAGCCTTTTTTAAACTGACCTATAAACAAAAGAATTTGTACTTGTGGTGTACTTTAACAGGTTAAAGACATTAGTTTTTAACATTTTTAATGGAAGAGTGTTTTTTCCACTCATAGGGTTTTTATGCTTGTAAGAAAAAAAAACAGATTTTTTTGTTGCGGTTGTTCTTTAGATTCCTTTTACCATCTTGCAAACCTTATCTTGGGACCCTGTTGGGTGTTCTGACTGTCAGGTTGGGAGGGTATATTAGTATGGTAATACACATAGATTTTGATGTAATAGAATAGAACAGAATCACTTTAATCATCCCCGAAGGGAAATTCAGTAATACAAGTTGAATTCAGCCTGCATGCATTTTCAAAACTTTCACTTTTTGAACGGTTGAGCTACATTTGATTTAACTATCGTTAACATTAACATTTTCTCTTTTGCTTTGCTTTGTGAAGAAAATAGACACACAGACAGCCATTAGGGCAATTCTTGTGTAAGTACTATAATAAAGGTTGTCTACTTGTCTACATTTTTACATTACACACCCATAAAATTGCATTCTCATTAGCTACTAACACTCTAGTCGTAATTATTTTGTTTCCAGTGATTACTTGAAGCTGCTCAGCCTTTAAAAATGTTTCTCTGCGATGTTAAACTGCAAGTCAGGGTGTTTTTAAAGTAGCTCAGGTATGACAAGAAAAATGGATTTTGAAAAGACAAATCAGCAGAACAAAGTGGGGAGAGTCAATTAACATGATGAATGGCTGAACAAAGATGAGCTATAAACAAAAGCCTAAACATTTAGGGTGCCATTTCTATTTCATACATCAAGACGTGAGCCATAATGAGCATCCAGGTACAAAGAAACCATCTTGAGCCTGCGGTGAACAAGCCAGAGTGTGATTAATTGAGTTTGCCACTCTGCGTTGTTCTCATCCTGCTCTGAATAGTTGCTCTGAAAGGATGACAGTCTATCCATTAAAACTAGTTTTCTAAATGGCAATAATTTTCTCAGAGAAGCAACTGCTTTGGTGTCACATAATGGCAACAATAATGAGATTTTCTTTCATGACAAACTTCTGTTGCTGAGGAGAAGCAGACAGAACAGCTTTTTAATAGCTTAAGCTGAATGTTGGCGCCTGTGATGTGACTTCAACAGCACTTTGTGTCACAAAGCTTTAAAGATCTTACATTCCCGATGTGTATAGCTGTATTATTAATGTCTCATCGTTTATGTTCATGTTAAAACCTCTGATTTTCAGTTTTCTCAAGTGATTCTATTTCCTCAGGAAAAAAGTTTAATAGTTTTGTGACAATGATTCGATGTTTTCTTAGTTTTCACTCAAAATATCACTGTTTTCCAAAGACTACACACATCCAGGGGCAGCTCAGCCTACTTGACTCGACTGTCACTGAACCACGACTACTTCCTAAGTTTAACCATTATAGAGTTAAATAACAACTCACTGCTGTTACTTTATAAACTAACTAGATGTGCGCTCAGAGTGCAAAGTCCTCTGTCAGTGCCATATCTTATAATAATTTTTTAAAAAGTGGTCTTAAACGGAGCATTCCTGCTTCCAGACAAACAGCAGTGTTAAGTTGCAGTGACACAATACTATGCATTTATGTGTCTACATCAAAGTGAGGTGTTAAATGTAGTTAACGGTGACAGTCATGGCAGTATCAAATCCACAATTTCATCCAAATGGTGAGTTCTGTGATCCGTTGCACCCCTAATTGCTTAAACAGGGAAGTTACAAATATGCATTTTCCTTATTCTTTAAAATCTCATAAATTTTCGCCGCCAAAACCAGCATCCAGTTATTTAAAGTAAATACAAGCAAATATTTCCGACTGAATTTTGGGAATATATGTAAAATATGATACTGAAAAATAAATCTATACAATGGTGACAAACTGTGTCCCTCTCAAAAGAGAAGTTATTAGTCACAAGTTAGTATATGTTTTTTGGGGGGTTCATTCAGGTTTATATTTTGTCACTTGCACAGATGCAGTAGACATGACAGGGGCTCAGTGAGGACTGCTGTGCTTTGAACCAAGTCCTAACTTCAGCATGTTAACATGATTGCTGTACAGAAAGTGTAAAGGTGTGTTCAGTGTTGCACCTTGTGATCATTCACCTCAAAAAGCCGATGCACTAACTGTGAAAATGCTATAGTGACAGTTCTTGCAGCTCTAGTTGATCTTTGCCAGAGTGACAGTCACATGGCTGTGTCACATTGGTTCCTCTCATCTGACTCCTGTTTTTTTTTCCTGTTTTGTGATACCTGCCTACTGACCAACCCTCTCCCTGCTCCTCTGTCCTTGTACAATTCATAACTAAACTGGAACTCTGTTTCCTTCTAATGTTCATGAAGAAAAAGCTGTCATAAAAATTCATTTTATGGCTCTGTTATTTATTTATTTATTTATTTTTTGCATTTTAGGCTTCATTATATAGGACAGTGGAGAAAGACAGGAGTTGGGTAGAAGAATGAGGAGGAAACCTGCAGCAAAGGGCCATGGGGTGGATTCAAACACATGACTGCTAATCTTAAAATAATTAGAGCTCAACTGGTGGAGTGGGTGACCAAAAACAGGGGCTACAGTCCATAATGCAAGCAGTATGCATGCCTTAATATATAAAGTTTTTGGTCTCTCCTTTTAATTTTTATGAAGCCAAAATGTGCTTACAGTGGTGCTGTGGTGTTTGGCTGTGCAACTACAGCCATGATGCAGATGTCAATAGGTGCCCACTGAAATGCAGTCCTGTTGAAAATTAGTGATTAAGCACTTTGCAACAATTGATTGATGCCAGTAAACCATAGCAGAACAATAAGGCACAACTTGTGGAAAACAATGACTGAAATATTTGATTTCTGTTGGTTTCATTCACCTGTTTTTTAGACTGGTGAATAGGATAGGATTGATTCCAGCAATTAAGCAAAATGATCACAATCACCTCAAATAATTGTGATGGCAATTATGTAATCATTGACAAGCCTACAAAGGAAAATAATAATTCAGGATGAAGGTGAATTTTGCTTTCATTTCCTCAGTTTTCTATTTGTATCTCTTTGTATACTTGCATACAGTTGCCTCTAAAATGTGTTCCATATTTAGCTAAACACACAATAAGGTTTTCCATGTTGCTCTTGTAGCTTAGCTTGCTAGCGTGCTAACATTTGCCTTTGGTCATAGCCTGCTCTAGTGGCTTGGACGGTCACCTACTAGCCCATTGTGAGACTATCATAATGCATTTCAGCCCACAAACAAGGCCAAAGCTTTGACAGGTAGGCAGTAAGTGTCATAGGAGGCTTTCTTATGTTGGCACTTTACTAGATAAACTCCCACAATGCTCTCTGCTTGCTATCAGAGAGTTCTAGTAGTCTGACTGACTCCCTCCTTGAGTCACTGCAGTGCTCAGCAGTAAGAAGCTTGTTTGTCTTCCGCCTGCTTGGTTAATTTATCGTTTGAATTATTAACGGCAGCTAATCAATTTACAATTAAAAACTGTTAATTTAACAATTAACGTGAATGACATACAGTCAGATGGTGTCCCTGGAGTTGATCAGAATGTACACCACAAACTAAAATAACAGTGCCTCCAAACAAGTGATTACCACACATTCGAGTGTGAGTGTGAAAGAGTTTTCATGAGAAGTGTTATTTCTTTTTTATGCTATTGATCTGAAATTGCTCCTGAAAAGATGTAGGTCGATGCTCCGTGTCTGAGGTATCACATTTGACAGACAGATGGGTCCACACAGCTTGACCCAGCAATCCCCAGTGTAGCTGCTACAACTGCCCCAGACACGTGGAGAGCAAACCAGAAAGGATTTAAGATGAGGACTGCTTTGCTGCAACACTCGGTGGCACCGGTGCCTTCTCACGGGAGAGGATCGAATTGGCTGAGGATATCAGCCATCATTTAATCAGCCTGCCCGAGCATCTGCTCTCTGGTTTTTAAATAGATCATGTAATGAGGTGAGGAGTACTCCTCCCTTTGTAGCATCCATTCACAGCAGGCCATACTATATGTATGGACTACAGGTGCACACAGAATTCAGTGGGGATTCTGAGATGAAGGTCGTGATCAGTACAGTGGCCAAATAGTAGTGACGAAATGGTGATTTACCAGATGGCAGCTTGAATAAATAAGAATTTGAATGAACTCATGCATAAACTAGCTGGTGGGAAAAAGATTCATTCCTCCTTGAGTTACTGTGACCATAATGTTTGGGAGCCATGATGACATGAATGAGCGGGAGAAGAAGGTGTTTGTTGGCACAGCACAAACCTCCTCTCCAGACAAATAATGTCCATCTCTGGTAGAACAGGTGCTGTAAGTCAGTCAGGATGGAGTTTTGCCTCCAGGGTTCGTCACATCTGTTGGTGCAGACAGTGTTCAGTCTGCAGGAGACAGTAGATTGATAAATACTGTCAGAAATCTCAGAGCACAACACTTTATATGCCCTCCTGCCCGGAACTAATTTGTGTTTTTATTGCAGATAATTCGATTGGAATGAAACAGGCTATTTCCTGAGGTCCTGTTTAATAAACTTACTGCTCATAAAAATGGGTGATTTGATAAAATAGAATAAAAGGCAGTTAAATTTAGGTTTAAAGCCAGCAATTCAACGCCACCACATTATGTCAAACCTTTTCTTTAATACTCACTTTAAGAGTGCGTAATCACCAGCTCATGTTCTTCTCTCTTTGTTTCTATTACGAGAAGATCATTGAAGAGGACTTAATTTACTAAAAAAGTACTGTGATCAGCAGATCTCGCCGCAGAAAACACATTGGGACATAAAATGCAGATAAAACAACTTAAACTAATCAGGATGCGTTTGTTTCGGGGAAATAATTATTACACAAACATTAACTGTCTGCAAACACACGGGTACCAAAAATCAGTTTGGTATCACTTAGAAGTAACAGCAAACTTAAGTGTGTGGTCACCTCAAACTGTACAGTGAGGAAATGAGGCACAGTGGTCTGTTTGGACAGAGATGAAGGGGCAGAACAAATGCTGGCTGTGCATGCTGCTCAGATGTTTGGCCCTTCTGGCCATAATTAACTTTGACTGCAGGAAGTTAACTGCATAACGAGGAAACCTCTGGCTAAAATGGACGTCCATGAAGGAGTTCATACTGATATCCAACATGCATTTTTTGACTAAAAATCATCACTCAGTGTGGGGAAATGTAAATTAGACCCACTTGAAGATATCTTTAAGAATTATAGTGGCAGCAATATTCTTACAAATACTGGGACCATTGAGTTTCAACAAACTTGTTCATAACAGAAAAAGTTTGGAAGTGTTGGTCATAAACCTCCTAAGGAATGGACATCTTTGCAGTGAAACGTGGGCCAGAGGGACGATGTGTTGTCAGCCTCAGAGGCCTCCAACTTCATGTGTCTTTGGGAAATATTGGGCGTGATTTATTAGGTCCTTCTCAAGACTGTCCCATCAGAGACTATCATAGATCAGGTGTCAAGGATGGAACACATTATGAGAAAGGATGCATCACCACTGAGACAATTCTATCCAGTATCTCATGAGGGCCTTGAGTTGGTACCTGTAAACGATAATGATGAACTTATGACCTGAAACTTTCATGACAGCTATATTAGTGACACATTTACTTTCAAGTTATTTTAAAAGGCAAAGAAAAACACTGCGTATGAAGATGTACTTCATTTAATACCTCAGTGCCTCGTTTTCACGAAAGCGTGGGGTTTTTTTTGGCGGTGATGGGCGTCCTTAAATGGCTCACACTCATCCTATTTGATGTAATCATGTAGTTTTGATTCACTTTCTCCATATTTGGAGTAATAACATGCTGTACATTCCTGCACAGAGCTGAGACGAGCAGGTGTGTGTGTGTTAATGGTCCAGGGTGCTTGTGTGAGAGCACTTGTGTTCATGCATGTGTGCACGGCACCTGCTGAATTCTCTGAAATGAGAGGTGGAGAGCGAGAGGGAATCTATCAAAACCATTTAACCGCACATAATAGTCTCTTCTGACTGCAGGCTGGATCTCACATCGAGATCATCTTAACATGGTTGTTACTCTGCCTCATTTGCTTTTTCGAGGGATATTAGCTCACTGCCTCAGAACATTTTCAAATATACCGAACAAGACATTTCTGCTTGAACTTAAACTCTGTTTTAAAGGTTAAATCTGAGCTTCTATAATGCAGCTTACTGGCATTTTATCATCAGCACTCCAGTCTTTAGGAGATGCTGCATGCCAGTTCACAAATAAACATGCAAAAAAATTCACAAATGTTATCAAAAATAAAGTGTTGTCCTCTCTCATGGAAAAATAATGAACAGGCTGCTATACACACAATAAACTCTTCTATTTATCTCCTCTGTAAGTCATTTCAGCTTCTGTTTTTCTCTTTCAGGATAACCTGAGCTATTTGGAGACTAGTCATCACTGTCAAGAGCTATAAGGAATTCAGATTCTGAAGTTGTCAAACAAGGAGGCAGATTACAAAAAATAGTAAGTAGTGCAGTTTTGGACAGCAACATTGTTACAACTTCATCATAAATATCAAAGACAATTTCAGCAGCGACAGTCGATTCTCTCAGATTTTCCTGCACTTGAGAGTGAAAGACACAAGACTTGATTCATGTGTTGGATCATCATAACAGCCAGCGAGGATGTTTGCAGCCTTGATTCATTGGTGTTTTTCTCTGTAGGGGTGGGACTGTTATACTATTCCTATGTATTTGAATGTGGAATTCTGTGAAGATAAGCTAGCATAGGTGCACAAATGTTTTGCGAGCTAAACACACTTGTTCTAGGAGTCACTGCTCCCTTTGCATGTGCTGGTCATTTCAGTCAGCGGTGAGCAGTAAATTGAGATCACAGACGCTGATCATCATCATTATTTTGTTTCACTATAGTGGAAATAATGATGATGGTTGTTGAGTTGTGCAATCATTTTTGACTTCTGTAAAATGTGGCACTACATTATGGCATTGATAAAGGGCACAGTATAGGTTTTTGGTTCCATAGTGAATTTTTGCTGGCGCTCTGCATTGGATAAATCATAGTTGGTCTGACATTTTCACTGGATGCATTTCTGAAGCCGTATTAGATAAAACTCAACAAATGTGATGACAGTGATAACAAATCAGACACAGATAGCACAATCAGTAATAATCTAACCTTACATTAACAATAATAAAGACAATCTAACCTTGTACTCATTCCTAACAATAAATAAGAATGACTTTCATTGACAAAACTGTCAATTTTGTTAGATTAGCTCTCATGCCATAAGGAACAATATGACACCACTGACTAAAAACTAAAACTTTGCATTCCTGTAGAAAGTACCACACAGAAATTCATCTAGTAATCATACATAGTAGAGAAAGTAACTATAGACTGTTTTCTATTGCAGAAAGTTGTGGGCTGTCTTTGTGCTTTCTGAGCCTTTGTAAATGTTCTGACCGCAAAGTAGAACCTGTTTGAGGACTGTTTTTCAGAGAGAAGAATAGAATTTTATAAGCGTCTGCTATTTTTTTTACCCTCTCAATGTCTTTCTTGAGTGACAGTCTTTTACTGTTGAACATCGCCACAAACAACACACAATTCCCCATATAGACTAACATTACAAACCTCCATTGTTCAGTTTCCTACATGCTCATAGAGCTGGAGTTTTGCACAGTAACTACTGTTTGTTATCTTTTTGGTGCACTTGAAGTCAAAACTGTGGAAACCGAGAGGCTGAAAGGACTGTTTACAGGCCTTTTCTTGTAAATATTTCGGCCTACAAGCAGCCTAATCATGACAGTTAGTCCAGTAACTAACACTCACCTGGAATATTGTTTTAGATACACACTAGCTTCAGGTTGTTGCTGAGCTGATCTTATTAAAGATAATTTAGCATCTAAAATTACCTCAGCAGTCAGAAAAAAAGCCAGCAAAACATTCAAGGTAATATCTACAGTAACTAGAGTAACTACTTAATATGCTTAGCAATATTTGCTTGCATACATCAAACAAACAAACTGATCAGTCAGTTAAACTGCCTTGGAGCCAAATTGGTGCAACTTGTTGCTATAGCAACAGAATGTTAAACTGAAACCAGCTGCCAGTAGCAGAACATAATCTGTAAACAAATAAACAAACAAAAATATAGGATTCATGGGTAATTTCTATATAAATACAAAGGTATACGTGATTTGAGGAATTTCTGCAATGTAATTGAAAATTTTCTGACAGATTATTTTTATTAAAATGTCAAGCTTCTGTTTAATATTCATCATGTAATCGATTTAAAACGTGGAGTGGTACACATAAGACAACATCATAAACATAATTATCACACAATTAGGACGGCATAAAATGGCTAAACAACATTGTATAATTTCGTCATCTGGCGTTAGCACCCAGAAAGTTTTAACCTGCCAGAATTAATCGCAAATAAACAGCATTAATCTTTTTTTTTTTTTACTCGTCATGATCTTAATGTCCTCAGTTGCAGCCTTTGTGATTTGTTGATTGCATTGTTTCAAATGAGGGAAGGATTACACAGATACAACCGTTCATAAATAAATGTCTGAAGGACAAAGGTCTAGTCACTGTTGGTCTCCTCTTCCTCTGAAAATTTTTTTGGAAAAATAAGAGCTTTATGGATGCTTGTATATCAGATTAGAGTCTGAAATTCCGTTTAAAACCAGGGATTAATAATCTGTAACAAGCTGTATAGGGATTATTGGGACAACAAAAGCAAAGATGTGGTTTTGGTGGGGGAAAATTGCTTCAGAGGAGCAATAGTTTTTCATTTCCAGCAGTCTGAGGACAGAATGAGTTGAATCCTGTGAAGGTGAAAAGATTTGTGATGTTGTGTTTATAAAGCAATGGATCTCACTTCACTTCTATTTTTAAATCGAGGCTGAGAATTGTCAGCTCGTTGTGGGGAGCTTCTGTTGGACACAGGGGTTCAGTACTGCTACTCTTTTTCCAGTCTATTACTCCTGCAGTCATGCCTCTGTTAACTTCTCTCCTGACTGATTCAAGCCAACAGTCCTTTCAACCATCAAATCCCAAATCGCAGGTTAGTTTACTTCAGTCAAACAACCCCCACTCACAGAGTCCATCTGTCTCGCCTGCTGACATCAGAGCGTGTGCACTGTCGGGGTCAGAGATAAATTGATATTGTGGAGCACAAACAAGAGTTGAGGCCCGCCTTCGTAACTGCGGTTGGAGCTTTATGGTATTATAGTGATTACGATCGTTAACAAGTATTTTTCAGTTCAGAGGTCACTTTTTCCTCATTGGCTTTACCCTGTTAGTACAGATGTCCTCTGTGTCCACTAAGCCGTGAGTGATTGACGATCTGATTTTGTTTCTTAACAGTCATAAATATTATTTTGAGATGCTGACTATCTGTGGACAGAACAATCTCAGTTGGAGACCTGCCCAGCTGTTGAACTTTTACTTTCATGCCCTTTATGCTGGTTAGATGCTGCAGAGCCTCCATAAAGCTTGATTTTAGCCATGAACTCGGTTGTCTAAATTTTGGGTTCGGCTTAATTTTCTTGGCTGCTATGTGCAATAAACTGCAGTGAGCTTGTTTAGTTATTACTGTAGTAGCATTGTAGATATTGTGGCTGTGACATGAAGCCCTTTGAGCCAAATTTGTGATGGTGGGCTATGTGGATAAAATTGACTTGATGTGAAACAGTGTGAGCGTGAAAGCTGCAGCTTCAGGCCATGCAGACGGACAATTAAAATGACTAGCGTGAGTGAACACGGCGTGCAAAGTTGGTAAAATTACCGAGTTTATGCATAGCTGACGAGAGGATGCACTTGGAGTGACTTTGGTCAGGATGGACCAAACGTTGTTTGATGTTGGGAGAAGAATCTCCAGGGTGCTGAGGATTTCCAGCTCAGATGTAAACGTGCAGTGAAATTATGCAGGAGCACATAACGCTGCATGAATTGCGTGGTTTGTGCTTTATCCACCCACAATCCCACTGGTTAAAAATGCCATTGAGGAATCCAAGATATTTTGAGGAGACTGGGATGGAGTGGGCTAAAACCAGCATGACGTGCAGCATTTCAGAGTCTTCAGAAGATAGCAGATGCATCATTTGAGATCCGTTGTTAAGGATGAAAATAATTAATCTCAAAAATCACTTGACTGATTAATTGCAGAAATTTTTCCACTTATCAAAACATTTCAGCAGTTAATATCCTGGAAAACAAGTCTCTATATTAGTGTTTAACAATCGAATAATTGTGTATATATTTATTATTCATTGTGTCTGACCCATGGTTTGACATGTCGTGTCCACTGTTTCACACATTCATGGTGCCCTCCTTGTGTCACCGTCACTCTTTTGATGGCATCTCCTGTGGCAACGCTCGTCACATTTTAAATTCATCACACAGTGAATATTGAACTAAAGCTTCACTTTAAAGAAATATATATATATATATATATATATATATATATATATATATATATATCAGATCCAATTGCAACCTAACTACCTGTCAGAAAAATTGTTCTTTAATATTTTTTCCATATTTTTAGGCTTTCACTTTACATGTGAAAGTACAGTATGCAAAACCTACTAATAAGAGAGATAAAAACAAAACAGTGATTCACAAAGCAGAACAATTAATGAAGCTGTGCTAGTCACACAGCAGCCTTAATTTTTGCTGTAATAATACCCTGTGGTAAACTAGAATCATGCTGAGATGTCTGCTGCAGTGCTGTTTTTGTTCATTGTGGACATCAAGTGAACAGCCTAGGCTAAAAAGACAAGCAAGAAATGCCAAGCAGCTGTTATATAGACTCTATGACAACTGAAATTGTATATCTATAGATGTTATTTTTAGAGAGTTAATCGTTTTGCTTGTGCTGAATGACGGTAGTAATGGCCAGAACAAAGCATAATTCAAGGTCTAGATAAATGACAAGCTCTCACTGTGACCAGTCCTTGAGACAGGACAGGCCACCTTCGGCCTTCGGGAAGACACTCCCCATTAACTCGCTCAGCATTTTCACAAGACAAAGGCCACGAGACCCCTCATATCTACAGAGACAATGCAGAGGTGGCAGTTTGCCTTGCCTTGCCTCGCCTCTTTTCTCCTTCAAAGCAGATTACATGAAAGAAAAATCACCCAGCGGACACGGCTCATCTGCAGGTTGTGGGGGAAATGTTAAACTGTGCTGAAAGCGTTTCCTTTACAGAAAGAGCTCAAAAAAGAACTTCCAAGTTTCTGTCTTTTACTAGATGTCATTAACATTTTAAAATATACAACAAACAAAGGGCCATTAATTCATTTGCACTGAACTGTTTGCTCATTTAGCTGCTGAAACTCAAAGCACTGCTGTTTCTGGCAGACTGTCAGTCGGATTAATTAGCATTTAAACTGGCATAACTTTAAAGGCTGTCAGTGTTTGCATGAGCAAATGGTGGCTTTGTAACCAACTTGTTGACTGTTGTCATACTTTACAGCCAGTTATGTGCATCACGTCTTGTATGTGGTGGCTGTCATGTCACAGGCTGTGTTGTACATGTGTTGGGCTGCCTGTTTTCTGACTGCATCTCCTCCTGTGCCTCAGGCTCCTGTATTTTGGCATGGAGATAAATGCTAAATGAACCAGGCTCGAGACACTGACTATGCTCTCAAATGCTTGCAGCGCAGTTATATGACAGTAGTTTGACAACCTTGGAAAGGATGCCAAATTCAATTATCTTTGGAGTATACTGCCAGCCTGAAGCAACAAAATCCTCAGCTGATCACAAATCAAATCTAACTTCTCTTCCACAGGGCGATGACCCAAGTTTGAAGTCTGACTGCATACTGAAAGATAAACCCATGTCTTACTCTGTTTGGTCCAATAAACATTCAGGATAGACTCTTTAAATCCTTTATCAAAGCAGGCAGGTCTACCACTGCACCACTCTGTGCTATCAAAGTTGTGAGGCATCCTGCTGGTGTTCATTAAGCACACAATGTGACCATTTCTCTCCTGGCCTCTGTCTGTCCCTGCAGGCACAGGAGGCTATCATGCAATTACCTACCTCAGGCCTGCAGTGGTCTCAGAACAATCAATAACTACAGTTCACTGGCTGGGGCTTCCAGCAGTTTTATAGTTCTGACACTAACTAGTGCAGCAGGTTGCAGAGTTGGATTGGAATCAGATGAGGTGAAGTCCTTGTCAGGAAAGCAGACCCTTTTAGATGTCAGAGGAAGAGCTGAAACTTAAGTTTCTATTGATTTCAGAAAGAGCAGTGAATTTAGGTTCATGATGAATCTGCCTAACATTTCCAAGAAAATTTGGTGTTTTTTTGTTTTTTTTTATACCCAGCATCCCTTTCACAACATGTAACTTTGCAAAGTCACGAACATACCAAAGAGTATCCAACAAAGTAAATAGCAGCTGCAACTGGAGTTATGCTCACCACCATTTATCTGGTTAAATCAGTGTACAGACACATGAAGTTGGCAGCGTCCCATGCTCTGTTGATGAATAAGAGGATTTTGAAGTGATTAAAAAAAAATAAAAAAATGTGAACAGGTAGCATCTGTTCCTGTGTCTCATATCGTCTTATTGACTGAATAAGAAGATTTCAGTTCATCACCTGCTCAGAACTTTGTCTGTTAAAAAGCCGGATATTTTAGTTTTATCTTACAAATGAGAGCTGATGACTTTACTCTAGATACAGGCCCTAACACAAACTTGTGACAATCCCAGCTAGAATGTGTGACTTGTCAGCATTGTAGCTCGTCTCATACTTTTGCCCTCACAGCTTGCATTTCTCAACGTGTGAAATTCTCCTGTAAATGCATATAAATAGTTCAGTTTCACTTGCTACTGATAGTTCATTAACAGGCACACAGTAAGACAAGTTCTTCTCTGTACTTTTCTTTGTAATCTTCAGAATTAGTGCGATTGCATACACCAATAAGCCACATTATTAAAACAACAGATAGGTGAAGTGAATAGCATGGATCATCTCACCCTGGATCCTGACATTCACATGGATGTTAGTTTGACATGTGCCACAAACCCTAATATTGCCAATGGCAGCGATGCTCCCTGTCACGCTACAAAAAAGTGCTCAAGAACAACAAGAAGAACCAAACAAAGAGGCTAAAGCGTAGATCTACCCTTCAAATTCCTGAGATCACAATCCAGAACAAGCCCAATCCACAGGGGCTCCACCCTACAACCCACAGGACTCAAGGGATCCGTTGCTCACATCCCTCTGACAGACAACACATCACAACCTCAGAGGGCTTGTGTCCATAACCATACAGATCAGAACGATTTGGACAGGAAAAGAGGAGCCTACACATTCTAGACAAGGGGTTTTAATGTTGTAGTTCATGTGTGTATACTGTGTTTTAATGCAACAGAATCCAACACAGTAATACTAAACTTCTGTTGTTAAAATCTACTACATGTATCTACACTACATCATCTGGCAAAATAACAACAATACAGGTCAGCAGCAGTTGTGTGAGATCCGCGGTTCTGACTTTTAAAACGACAGCAGAGATTAGAGGCAACTTAAGGAGCTGTGTACCTGTATCAAAAATGTAGAACAGATGCTCTGTTTCCTGGAATAATTTCCAATGGACAATTTGAAACGACAAGTTAGGGCTGGGCGACGTTTGAGAGAACTGGCATTACGATATTTAGTTTTTCTATGACATACTGAATAATTGTGGTATAAGAAATACAGGTACTTTACCAGATGACTTCAGTAACTATTCGAAAAGAATGACTGGGGTCTTTTGGAGAGAAGCGCATCTGCATAGAACATAAAAAATTATTTAAGCTGAAAAATGACTTTTTAACTTTACGGACTTGTTTTGAGTGCAAACCATTATAGCCTGTAAGAACCCTGCTGATACGGTTTTAAAGACAGACGGCCTGTTTTGGTCTATACCATCCTTTCTGCTGCTGAAATATTTACGTACAACTGACCTTGCATTTATTTTTGGCAAACAAATTTTCCTTTTCAGTGTTTTTTTTTATTTATTTCATTTTGCTGTGCACAAGCAGGGCCTGCATGTCAACAAAAACAGAGTAAAAACAAATCTGTGTATGCAAGAACCCTTAAATTGGAGTAAACTGTATCAAACACACACCATGGTGTCGATGGTGACATGATTTATGCACCGGCATAGCTGGAGTGCATAACAGCTGGATGTTGTGGGCTTGAAGTGGAGTTTAATCCTGATCTCCTTCAGACAATCTCACAGCAAAAATCATATGTGCATCCTCCTGAAACAGATGTTACTAGAGTCTTGGTGAAGTTTGCCATATGGACAGAGTGGTTGGTAGCCTTATGTAGCAGCTAACATGCTGTCTACCTGGTAACATACCAGTCGGATAAAATATCTCCCTGAGCTTCTCTTAACTATTAACTGTCTGCCAACTGTTTTATAAAACAGTGTGTGGTGTGACGTTGCTAACAGGCTACAATAGTGTCCTCCATGTTTGTTGAAATTTGTGCCAATTTACTTCCACAAGTCACAGTGATTTGTGTCACCAGTTCTTCCGAGCTAAATTTTTAAAATCCACTGAATTCCACATTGATTTGTTGCTGCATTGAGTTACTTCTATTCCCAACTGTTCTTGTGCTCCTTTTTGAGTCTGTACACATGATTTGGCATCCACTGAAACGACTATCGTCTCATACACTTTATATTACAAACGTGCATTCTTACATCCAAAAACAGTAAAAACGCTTCTTCCTTTGAAGGGTCATATCATTATATGGTACACAATAAGTCAGCCCAGTGGTGGGAAGTCAAAGTGCAAGGCCAAAATACAGCAAATACAGTCACAGGAAAACAGAAGCAGACATAGAGTGTCTGAGGCCATTATCTTCTTTATTAAAAACACATCCACACACAGTGTTTCATCCCCAAGTTTAAAGCGGGATGGCAACTACTGCAAATCGGAAACGAGGCTGTGGTCATTATTTCCACAGGGTCACTTACAGGTGGTGAGCGTCTCCTCCCTAAACTGAGCCAACACGCCCTGAATGCCAAAACACCGTCTGTGTTACAGATGATACAGACTGAACTGTTCCGGTCATGTGTAACAAATCACACTCCCAGGTGGGGTTTCACAAGTCACAGCGCAGATGTGGCTCCTGATTGTTGTCCCCTTCATAATGCTAACAGATGAATAGAGCTTAATTCAAACTGATGGGGAAAAAGATAATGGTCAAATGATTGCAGTAGATTTTAACCTGCCTTGTACATGTAATATACGTATTGCTGTTGGCTGTGGCAGTAATAATAACAGACATACTTTTAGAGAAAGATTTGAACAGGTTTCCTGGCCTCATCGTACAAAAACTTTCCAGTCTTCATATGATGTTGTCCACATTGACGTCAGCAGAATGCTATCACCTGTAAACACTACATGGCACTAAATATTACAGTCCCTCCAGGATTTTGCGGGTGTTTTTCAAGAGTGTTGCAGCCTAAAATACCTGAATTCGCAGCAGCTTTTCTAAAGAATTGCAATGTGAGTTGTGATGTTTTAAGCACATTTCTTGCGATAAAATCCCGGGAGACGGTGACAGTTGCTAAAAAGTTGCATTTTTTCAGCTTTTAGATCATGTTTCAACATTTTAATTGATGATATTTAATTCCGAAACTAATTCTTCAACACTACCAAGACTAATTATTTCATTACTCCATCATTCCATGGATTAATCTAACTTACTTTCATTCTTTCAGTGCTTGCAACAGATCTGGATGCAACAGCTTCCATCACAGTGATATGTCTGGTCGGTGGTCCGCTTGTTTCAGCCATTCTACTAATGTTTCGCGGTAAAAGAGTGTTTGTCAAACGAGGATTTTTGTTTGTATTCCACCATAATATTGCACGGGTGCAAAACGGTTTACTTCCGCTTTTGGGAAGAACATCAGGGAATTGTTCTGCACGGTCTTCAGCAGTTTTTTTTGTTGGTAAATGAGAGACATTAGAGTCGCACATGTCTGGATCTTCAAACCATAAACAAGGAAGTGAATTCAGTGATGTACATACATTGCGTTTGTGCTGGGGACTGCTGTGATTTGTGGAACTCTGGCCAAAATTGCAGAAAAATTGCAATGATTGGACAAAATTGCAAGGTCACACGGAATTCGTGGAAATTGGTTAAATTTGTGTGAATTGTTGCCATCACAACAGTGCGAACTTATGGAGGGACTGATATTAGGGCACAGATTTCTAATGTTCAATTACACTCAAGACAATTTAACGTGTAGTTCCTGACTGTTGGTAAATTAGTGGTGTGCAAGATTAGTCGATTAAGTAATTAATTGTTTCTGCCCTCACTAGTCAGTACTAGAAATACCAGTAATTGTTAGTATTTTGTAAATGTACAGTGTTGGTTAACTGCCGTACAATATTAGCCCAGCAGACAGCAACACCCTCTATGTACAAATGTTTTTTTTTTTTTCAGTTATTAATCTAGAAAATGGAAATAAAGTTGCTTGTCGGCTTGTTTGCTGTGTTGTCAGAATGAACTGGCACATGACCACTCAACCGCATTAATGCATGCCCACATTTAACACAGGCAGGTGCATGTAAAGCTGCAAGGAAGCCGTGTTATTCCTGCTATTGTTAGCCACACTCTGCAAAAACAAATACGATCAAGCCTCATCGTCTAGATTGAAGCACAACCAGGATTATGTTACTAAATTTTATTTTAATCAGCAAAGGAATTAGTCGTTAAAACATCCTTAATCTAAATATATACTGTCTAAAGTTGAGTAGAGAAACATTTTCAGGGGTGCAGGGTTGAAGATAAAACTTTAGCACTCAAAGTGAAAATAAGTGCCATATTTTCTTGGTTGTTGTTTCACCAAAGTGCACAAAAAAATCCTACAGCAATAATGTATTTTTTTTGTTGTTGTAATCCAGCGACGTATTACTAACCTCTTCGTGCAGTCTTGTGCAGCCTGAGCCTTTTATATGTCCGTCCTCTCTGCTATCGACCTCCTTTGTTGTCCAAAAACTATTAAGACACATCAGTGTGGCACCTTGTTGCACTGGGTAACATCGTTACAAGAAACAGTGTGGCTACTTTAGAACCAGTCCCATTGTACTGTCCTGCCACTGTTACTCATGAGTGCTCCAAATGTATATTGATCCATAGCTGAAAGCTCTTTTAAATAAATACAATATTTATTTATTAGATTAAAAGTACAGTTCTGTACAAACTACTTGCCTGCAGTTGAGTGTTTCCAAAAGGGCTTGTGGGGTTTTGTTAGCAATACAGAAAACAAACAAACACAAGCATTTAATGAAGCACAATAATTTATAATTATATTAGTATTAGTGTTGTTGTTGACTAAATTCATATTTAATGTGACACTCTATATGTCACTCAAGTAGTAGTTGTTTTTATAGCAGCTGAGGAGGAGAAATAATTTCCATTTTTCTTTTTTCTTCTGGTAGTCAGTAGTTTTATGCAACTGTAACTGAGTAAATCATTTATACATCTGCCATATGACAATGTGAAATAATTCAATTTCCTGAGTGGTAAATATGTGACAGCTGTGAATGAGAAAGGTTTGATTTTACTCCCCAGATGCAGTTTTCACAGATAAAATGGAATTTTGCCAAGTTAAACTTCATCAGCAACACCAAATGAACACGCAAATGTTTTTTTCTCCGTCTCATTTCGGTCTCCTCCTACACTCCGCCACACTTAATATCTATTCTTATCTCTTCCAGCAGATGTTTTTATAATGAAAGACATCTTCAATTCTTAATATTTCCCCAAGACCTCTTCTAGACTCTGAGGAGAGATAAAACAGTTTTATTCCTTAACCACCTTTCACCCGTTATTATCGCGAGAATTACATGCACTTTAATTAGCATGAAAGCCGCCGCTGCACCACGGGCAGGACACGGAAAACCTCATCTCTTTATCCTGCAGGTTACAAACTCCTCCGTCTTCTTATTCAAACATCCGTCTCAAATCCAAATAGCCAGATTCTTGCTTCACATTTTCTTTTCTTTTTTTATGGTGTGCCGTGGTGTGTGGTGAGGCTCCCATGATAATCCAGGTGAGGCAGGATTTAAAAGGCCCCATGCTGTGCCCTAGTTAGAGCACATGTAGGCATAGAGGACACGTTATACTGATTCCTTAAAAAGGTACAAGCAAGTCTAAAAGGGTTAAGGTGCTTTTTAAGTAGAGAGACATATTTCAAGCCCCGGTAATAAACATTTGTAGTCGAAGGGGCTTCCTTTGGGATGTTTGCTCCACCGCAAAACTAGGCTGGAGAAGTATGCTCATATAGTGAACCCATTTTTCCTCATCTGAGGTAGCGTAAACATTTTATTGACATGCACTTATTAAGTTGATGTGGTACAACTGTTGGCAGACAGTTGGTTATTTACATGTCTGTGACGGTGGACTAACATGTTTGTTTATCTTGTGTGTGGCTGAGAAGTCCAGCATTTACTGTTTGAGCGCTACCAAAGCCAAAGGAGCAGTTTTTTTTTTGTTGCTAAATGCTTTATCATGATCACTGACTAGTGGATGGATGGATTGATGGATAGATCGATAGATAGATAGATACTCTATTAATCCAGAGGGAAAGTGGAATATTCAGTAACTTGCAGCAAAAAAACAACACAAGACAAAACAGGCAGGTTAGTAACCAGATCAGCATTAATATTAAGGTTAATATATACTGTAGAAAATACTGTAAACAAAACAAAACTCCATAATTCCATACCTAGGAGTGTTTGTGTTCTCATGACCGTTTGATATGTTGCTAAATATTCGAAGTACAATCCAAAAGTTCCCTGCCATATTAATCTCCTTGTGCAGCGATGCAGCTAGTCCAGCTGTCCTGCGGTGTTTGAAATGACCTTTCAACTTGAATTTAATTTTGGTTAAAAGTCAGAAGTCTTGTGAATGTGGCAGGTGGGAGCACCAATTGTGTAGTTGTGGCTGAAAAACTTAACGTAATCAATGTGGAATGTGATGCTTTCTTCTCTGCTCCAGTTAGGAGAAATCCTAAATGTTCACCGACCAGCAGTCACCAAATGTAAAGCTCCTGCTGTTGATCCCGTGGTGCCACAGTCTCCTGAGCCATGACTGTTACTGTTTACACATATTGCATGCACAAGACCGTGACACCGCTCCGCACATGCTTCTCAACAATCCTACGACTTTTTAATCGCATCACATATTCTTAAGTGTCAATTATAGCTGCTGTAAAGATGCAAAGCAATTAAGGATTGCAGAATTTTACATAAAACAATGAATGATCTACAGTATCTCAACACACTGTCTAACTAAAGATGAAGCAGTTTTTTCTTTTTTGAATGTAGCAGTTGAAGTAAGCGAGGTGAATGAGCTCATTTCAGCCATTGCAGCAGATAAACGCCGGGTCAAACCAGCATTCACAACATTAACCTCTAAAATCAGTTTCAGTGGCATCACCTAGATGTGGATTAGCTTGTGCAGACAAAGCAGGTGTTCTCTGTATTGGTGAACGTTGACACACAAATTTTTATGCCTTTGACAGCGCTGACTTTCAAGAGAATAGAGAGAATGTGAGAGTCTGAAATAGAAGCTATTAAATTTGCTGTGTCACATCATCCAATTATATCACCCTGCTCTGCCAGACTATTGTCAGGAGTCAATGCTGCACCGCTGTTGTCTGCAGGGACAGGAGAGGAAGGTACAAACACATCCCCCTGAATGAACTCTGATAACTTTTACTGTCTGCTAAGTTTACACAGCAGCTGACAGTGCAGGTAGGCAGAATATTTACAAGCTTCTAGCACCACCAGCTTTGTAAATGAACTTCATGATGCAAATCTGTGGTGACACACATACGGCACATACAAACACTGCAGCAAAACAAACAAAAACAGACTGAAGAAGAACTGTGAAAGCTTGGCTATGTTACTGACTCAGTAGTAATACCTCCTTTTTTGATTTAGGAGTCTTCATCCATACTCAGACTTTTTTTTGGCTTTAATGCGAGCACAGGTTTTAAAAAATCTCGCCACAGATGTTTAATGATGTTGAACACGCTTCAGCTGGAGTCTCTTGAAGTAGCTAATGACGGGTTTGGAAGACCGCTTTGAATCATTGTCCTGTTGTAGAAGCTAATCTCTCCGCAATTTTACTTTTTCGACTGACTACCTGGCATTTGCATGAATAATTTATATATTTTGATATGTAGTCTAATTCCTTCTTTCCTGTATCTGTGAAATGCTACCTTTTCCACACAGCCTCGAAGCAGAGTATTTCCATCCTCATACCTCACTATTAACAAGGTGTTCTTTACATTGAATGCTTCTCTTACTCGCCAAACATGTTTTTCGCTTGATTTAAAGGTTCCATATTGTTTACAGTGACTGTATAAACCCTGATTTTAGCTCTGTTGTAAACAGTTATACTATAATATCAGTAGCTCTGTAAGCTACTGACATGCTGCCGTCCATGCCTGCTTCAGGAAGAAAACCTTCTCTGTGTCTGTGATTGTATCTGTAGTAGTGCAGACCCACAGAGTCGTGGGCTGTAGTTTGCTCATAATTTCAGATTTTTTCCATTTCTGATAACAGGCACAGAAAACTACGTAAATAAGAACGGCTTTATGGGAAATTTGTCTCTCCTGCAGGATGTCAAAACATGTCATCTTTGACAGAGTTGCATTTTAAATATAGAACGGTCACAAATAGTCCGACATCGTTTCTCCGTAACAACACACACGGTGAATTACTGTTCCAGCCTGTGTCACGTCATAGTATTCTCTGACAAAGTGAAATTAAGAGTGACATGACATCGTGACAGTTGCTGAAGACAGACAGTAATGTCATTTCACTGAGTAAACCCCTTCCCCTCTGTGTTCACATCGTTCCTCCTTAAATGTGCCTCAACATGCTACTGACATAGTGATGAATGGTCGTTCTGTAGTCTCAAATATTAACTGTTAGCTAAAGCTATGCTAGATTAGCGTAACTACAGCGATGTTATTGTTAACATATACAGACAGGGAGTACCTTAAGCTAGGTTAGCACAACCGAAAATGACCGATGCAATGAAGCACGCGTCACTCGTCATAACACATGACAAAGAGAATTAAACTGAAACGGGAAACATGTTGAGTTATTGTTAATTTCACAACGTTATTATGAACTTACCTGCTGGCCTTTTCAATGATAGAATGGAGTCAGAGCTCCATGTATTGGACAAACGGCTCAAGGACATCCGTCTGTGCGAGTCCAACATGGAACAGCATTTACTGTTTGCTGAGAAATTAAGAATATATCGGTGTTTAGTAGACAGAACTCCAACTGATGGTGATTATTTTAATAAGGGCTATTATGGACCAAATTAATCGGTTGGCCGGTAAATCAGTTGGTCCCTACTCTGTTGTAAACTAAACCTTCCTGCAGCTCCTGCTCGCTCGTATGGGGGTTTATGCCTTGGCTTACGTCTCCAGCAGAAATTAAGCTTCATCTGGAAATTTTCTTGGTCTTCCAGATCTTGTCTTTGCTTCCACGGTTCTTTGGACAACAGCGGAAATTCCTCTTTTTTTGTATAGCTTTCTTCTGCTTTGTAATCATCATTTCGCTTCATTTGCAGTTTCACAACCAACTGCTTTGAGGAGCATCAGGTAGCGTGTTGCTACAAGGTTTAAAAGTCAGAGAATTAATCATTGAAGCACTAAAGCCATCATCAGCTGATGGTTCATAATTCCAATTTTCTAAGCGCCTCATAAGTTATAAAATGAGGCATAATGAAGTTTTACAGACAGCTCAACACATGCTAGAGTAGTGTTCAAGAAATTAAAAGTAACAGTGGATTAATATGAAAAAACATATATACATATATCCTTTCTGTTTGCTGTAGGGGGTGGTCATTGATTTCACCTCTGAAACCTGACCTCTGACTGTCAGTTATATATATTTAAAAGTGGTTTCTCCAAATGGGATTGATTCTTTAGATTTATTATGTATGAGACCCCATAAGTTTAAAATGGTCATTGGCACACTGCAGTTTCAAGGTAGAAATGCAGTGACTTCTTTTTCTCTTTATACGTCTTCTAGCATATAAAACACACCATATGGACATGTTACCAAGGTAACAAACTTGATCCTTGAAAATATACACTTTTCTTTGGGGTGCACAAATCATTGAATACAGATATATGTACACAACAATACCTTTACATGCAGAAGCTCAGCCAGTGAAGAGTACAAACCTGATTGTGCACACACACATGCATACACAGCAGAACAACCGAGCCAACAATGAGCTCAGGAAGCAATTGTCTTTTAGCCTGTGAAAATAAATTAGCTCATTCAGTGGTGGAAACTTTCACAGTCTGAAGAGAAAAGCACTTTAGGGACGGAGCGTGTGCATCCTTCTTCCATCAAGTCGCACAGACATGGCTTAGAAGCAAAATGAGAAGGATCTCTTGTTCACTAAGGTTTCATACTCGACTTGGTTGCACAATACGGCATTAACAAGTCATCACTCCTGAAAGGTCAGCCAGCGAGAGTCATAGCTAGCTATTTGTTCATGCCTGATTACACAGCTGATGAATTGCGTGCACCTTCTGTACGATCACTGAGCTGCTCTTTTGTGTATTGTTGTGTGTTTTTGCCTCTGAGCATACCAACTGAAAAGTGGTCGCTGATAAATTGCATCTAAATTAAAGCTGCACAGTCACGTGCAGGTAAGAATAACTAACTTTATCTACTGTTATGAGACAATGAAAGACAGCAAATCTTCACGTTTTGGAAGCTGAAAATCTCTTTATTGAAGTGAGAATTTAAAAAACAAGTATTCAGAATTATTTATTTATTGCTCCCGAATTAGTGAATCCTTGTTTTAATTCAGAACCTCTTTAAAACTTTCTACCTTTATGCTCTTATGCAGGTATTTCTTAAAGCAGGAGCTAGCAACATTTATCTCTGTTTTTACTTCGGCAAAGTTAACCCTCCTGTTGTCCTCATTTTTGGGCACCGAAGAATATTGTTTCCTTGTCTAAAAAAAATCCAAAAATTCAGCAAAAAAAATTTCCACAAATTTCTTAAAATTTGCAAAATCTTTAGGATAAAAATTCCAATAATTCTTTAAAAAATTTCCCTTAAAAGTTTTATTTAAAAAAAAATCCCCCAAATGTGGCAAGAAAATTGTAAAAATCATCCATAAAAATCTTAATCTAAAATCATTACATGATTACATCAATAAAACTTTTAATATTTAAGAACATTCACAAAAAAATCAACCAAAATCCAGCACAATTCGCTGGATTTTGGTTGATTTTTTTTTGGTGAATTTTCTGAACAAACATTTTTAACATTTCTTTTAATTCACCGAAATTGTTGACATCAGAAGTTTATCTGTGAAAATGTACGGTTTTTCCACATTTAAAACTTTAAAGCGGGTCAGTTTTGACCCGCAGGACAACACAAGGGTTAAATGATCGATACTTATCTAATAGCAGTGCAGTTGATACAGTTTTGTGTCTGTTTTTGGTCCATAGTCTGCAGTTTTCCCAATAACAAGTGAATAAATCTGTTTACTTTCTTATGTAAATGCATTTGTGCAAGCTAGATTTCATTCTAGTCTAAACTCAGCCAGTGAGATTATCTCTGCCTTCATGTAATATTGATTTCAAAAGATATACAACTATTTTAAAGAGGTAAATAAACAGAAACGGCAGTCTGCCCATGCTTTCATAATAATCTGGCGAGATATGTTTTGGAGGGAATCTGTGATTAGTTTGGAGTAAGATTAAATTTCCTCAAACCCCTTCCCCTACTCCCCCAAAAAGTGCATATTTGTGCCATAGCCAATTTCACAGCTGCTGTATCTCCGTTCAGTTTATTATTATTTTTTGTTTCGACGTTATTGTCTGCGATGCTAACAGCTGTTCCTTCTGAAGCCCACAAAGCATTAAATTTACTGCATTTTGTGGACACACAAATTTCAACCGCAAAACACAATGACCAGCATAAATATTAGTTTATGCAGAGGAAGGCAAATTTAAAAGCAAGCAAACAAACAAACAAACAAAAAAACTTTAAGCTTTTTTCTTTTACATTTTTTTACAGACAGATGTGGAGTGCAGTACAGTAACACTTTGTACTGTTTGTCTGCTTTTCACTCAACCACCCAACAGTGGACATTATGCAGATAATACAAGGAAACTGAAAGGTGAGAAATGTAGTTTAGATGTATGCTGATAGGTCAAAACATCGTGTTCACCTGGAACCAAGAGTTTAGCAACAGATCCAGTCCAGTGATAATCAAGTTTGTACTGTATTAACAAGTCCTTATTGCATTTTATATATACTCTGAGAAACATCATCAACATCATAGCTGAGCATTTCTGCTTTGAAGGTTCAGTGTAGTGATGACGGTCTGATAAACACAGGTTCACACTTCCTGGGTTTCACACGTAACAAATCTAAGGAACCGATCCTGTCTGTTTGCAGGGTTGGGCTTTTTCTGTCATGGTCCTTACCAGAATTGGCTTTGGTCCAATCATGTATGGCTAAATTATTCTAATATCACAACTTTTTTTTTGTAGTTTGGAGTAGTTTGAGCAGTTTATGTTTGACTTCACAGAACTGCATAGCAACAGAGAGCTGCATCCAAGTATGGCTGCTCAATATCGGAAAAGACAAAGTAAAGGAAGTGACGGTGCCGTTTTTAGTTTTTCTCTGATACATGTGTGACTAAAGCTGTTTGTCACACATGGCTTTACAGAATGGTAAATGGTTGTATTTATATAGCGCTTTTATCCAAAGCGCTTTACATGATCCGTCACATTCACCCATTCACACACTGATGGCGGAAGCTGCCATGCAAGGCGCTAACCACCCATCAGGAGCAATTAGGGGTTAGTGTCTTGCTCAGGGACACCTTGACATGAGCTTGATGGGCTGAGGATCGAACCGGCAACCTTCCAGTTACAAGACGGCCACTCTACCCACTGAGCCATGCCACCTTTACAGTTGGCATGCAGAGCTTTGAGGTGCTGATTTAAACGGTCAAATAAATGAGCCTCAGACAACTTTTTTTTTTTTTGTCACTGTCCATTCTGTATCTGAAATACTTTCATCCAACTTACACTGCATGTCTTTTGGCAACCAAGTCCTCCTTTTCAGGGCTTCTCTCTGGTTTCTCTCTGATTTTTCTGTGCATATGCAGAGTCTGCATGCCACCAAGCTGTGTGTCTGTTAAATAAACTTAGAGTCTTTTAAATAAACTTGAACAGCTCAGTGTTTATGTGAAGTCTGATAGATTATCTTCTGTCAAACAGACTGCTCTTGTACATAGAAATAAGCCATGTGAGTTTTCTTTTTGTGTAAATCTGTGTAAACGGTTGTAGCATGATGTGTTGGAGTTAATTCATCTTCCTTCCTCCTACGATTTCAAGTATTCATAAGCACACTGATGTCGAAACCATGTATCCGCAGCCCTACATCTAAGCCATTTTAATGCAGGAAGGATGTTGCATTTGCATTGAAAAGCATCTAAATATGTAACTTTAACACAGAGGTGAGCCCTCAGGGATTTAACGAATGGTCAGAGAGGGATTTGCAAGTTGTGAGGTGAAGCTACCACAGATCAGTCTCATTCCAGCACATCCTCCAACTCCCTGTCGGCGGTTCACGCTTGTCCTTCCTCTGATTACTGCCAGTAGAAGCTCACCATTGTTGATGGAAGCCCCCTACAAGGTCTGTAGTTTCAGAGATGCTCTGAGCCGCTTGTCTGGCCAAAACCATTTGGCACTTGTCAAAGCCACTCAGGTCTGTACACCTGCCCATTTCTCCTTCATCCAACAAGACTACATGTATGAGAACCGACAGTTCACTTTCTGTCTAATGGAACCCTCACCATAAAATGTACAATCGCTACGACACAATCGACATTATTCATTTTTTCTGTTCGGGGTCATGATGGTTCGGCTCTTCTGTGTTTTGCGTGTATTGATTAGAACCGACTGTATACAGCAGCATTTTACTGTCTAGTTGGCACATCTCATTTTCTTTTCCTCGGTTCTCTGACTGACAAGCTGTTCAGTCTCCCCCGAGGAGACCCGCCATGCTCCATGTCACCATCAGGGCAGATGAATTATTTGTCTCCTCCTTCCATTAGTGGGATGGGGATAATGAGACATGGCAACCGAGGGTTCAACACGGTGGCAAAGACATCGCCTTGAATCAGGAGGACTGTTAATCATCACAAAGCACATTTCCGGTGCTACTGCCATTCCTCCGGCACTCCTTGTGTGTATGGAGGGAAGACTGGAAATTCATTTTAAATGCTTCTTTAAGTCCATAATCAGTAACTGTAGCTAACTGCAGCATATGGATCTTTATTCAGATCCATCCACTTCTTATTTTAAATCGCTGGAATTGCTCTTTATGTGATGAAAGATAAACCAAAGGGAACGTATACTTCACAACGGCAAGGCTGATGAATGAAATACTGTATCACCTGATGACAAATATCTATTATAGTTACTAATGCAAATCTGATCAGATGACTTTGAGTAACTGCTTCACAACTATTACATGTTTGCTTACACAGTTTACTTGATTGTTAAACATGAAAACTCAGGATAGAATGATGTCTGTGTTAGTTATCCAAGCTGTCTTACAATCCATGTAAATATTCTGTGTCTATAATATTTAGATTTTGTTGCTTTTATTCACAAGAACTTACTCATCTTTAAAAAGTTCCGTCACTTTCTTGACATAACTAACCGTATTTATTCCACATTTGTAGCTCCTTTCATTACAAAGCACATTTCCGGTGCTGCTGCCATTCCTCCGGTGCTCCTGGTATGTATGGAGTGAAGGCTGCAAATTCATTTGAAATGCTTCTTTAGGTTCATATTCAGCAACTGTAGCCAACTGCAGCAGACAGATCTTTATTCATATCCATTCACTTTGTATTTTAAATAGAACTACACTTCATTTGATGAAAGATCATCTAAAAAGGAATGTATACTTCACAACAGCCAGACTGATGAGTGAAATGCTGTATCAATACAAGGTAAACACTTCGCACATCTATCAAAAAAACAGGTGCGTAGAGGAAAAACAGACCATAAAGTTGCAAAAAGAGGCCCCCGCACACTGTCCAACTTGCAATATATCCTTTATTGTGACGTTTCGGTACTAGACCTTCATCAGACAAACATTTTTTAGTTCATGAGAAGCCATCTTAAATAGGGAGTGGCTGTTCCTCCACAGCCAATCCCATTCACACATGCAATCAAATATCATTAGCCCTATTTAATACAAAAAACACAGAACAATTAATTACAAACAAGCATACAAGTCTGTTCTGGCTAAGCCCAACTCCCAAAGGAACATGAAATAATTTGAAAGAATTCTATAATAACCATCAGGGGCTCAAAAAACAATGAAAATGTATACATATGCAAAGATGAACACAATCAGCAGGTCATATGATTAGATAAACCTCATGATATATGTGCATATTTCATATGTATCCAGAGGTGGTTAAAACTAGACAGGATCTTCCTCTCAAAACAAATAGGACGTTAGAATTCATGCTTCAGCACAACATCAAACACAAGATCACAGAAACATATTTAACAACAGTTCATCATTTAAGCCCTTTGGGGTCAATGTTTGGAGGGTATAGATCCAGTAAGCCTCACGCTGTTTTAGTAGCTTGTCGTGGAATGCTGTATCACCTGATGACAAATATCTGGTGCAGTTACTAATGCAAATCTGATTGGATGCATTTGTGTAACTGCTTCTCAACCATCACGTTTGCTTACACATTTTCCGTGTTTGTTACATGTGAAAGCACAGGATAGAATATCAGTGTTAATTATCCATCACACTAGCTATCTTACAATCTGCGTTAATATGCTGTATCTATAAGATTTAGATTTTGAAGAACTTACTCGTCTTTAAAAAGTTCTGTCACTTTCTTGACATAACTAACTTGATTTTTGCCTCTTTTGTAGCTTCTTATTTTTTTGAAAGCAAAAATATCGCAGCTCAATTTTGTCCTTTCACCTTGTATATACTTTCTGCCAGTTTGCCTTAAATGTTTTACATCAAGCCACTGGCAAACTTTCACATACGCGCTCTTGTCCAATAAATCTTTTAGCACTGTCCTTCTGTGGTGTGCTCAGCTAGGTGTGGGCACTGGGAATTGAATCAGCTTACTTCACATGCCATTAAGTGGAGAAGGTGAGAAACAAATCCACCTGCCTAGTTGTTGCTAACACAATATGCACTCCATCAAACGGGTCCAGTCGGGGCACAATTTAGAAAGGTAGAGGACGCTTCTTGTGCAAATCAAGATTGATATTGCAGGGGTGTTTCCACTGTTAGGCGCTGATTGCCAATGTATCTTGCAAGAATTGAATGTAGTGGCTGTAAAGTGTTCAATTTTCATGCACTAAACCTGCTTTGCATACAGTGTGCATCCTCTTTTCTCTTGCACAGCTATCGTCCCCCCATCTTGTTTGCAGAGTTAAGGATTCTAGACATTTGCACCACATTAGTCTGGCATTTGTCTCGTCTTTTCGCTTGTCTCTAATTTTTTGTTTCCATCCAGTGAATGCCAGGGCGCTGCATAATGTATAGAACGTCTTTCCTCCTGACATCAAGCATGCACACATATTGTTTCTCGAATTTTACCGTAGCCGTTACTAATTTGATAAAGGTTTCCCACAACATGATATGAAAAGACTAGAATGTGAAAACTGGTCCTACCTACGGAATATAACTGTCCTTTGCATCCATGTAGACATCATTTGGGACTCTATACAAGGTTCCTGCAGTCGAGTTGAATCTGTCAGTCGGCCTTGCATAATGCATTCAACAATAGATCCTCATCAGTGGCTTTGACACTAGATGACAGCTATTTGTTGATCTATTCATTCAGTGCGTTGTGCTAATTCAGAATTCTACTCGTAGCAGAGCTCACCATCTATTTTGATGCTCACCTGACTGCACCAAATTCATGGTTCTGGAAAGTTTTATGGCCAACTTCCACTCTGTCACTTAAACCATTCATAAAAAAAAACATGATATTTTAGCACCAAGATGTTTTTTTTTTTCTTCTTCTTCTGGCTTTTATTAGACTGAAGGGACTTTAACCTCAGACTGAGAGTTTATTCTGTACTCAACCCTGTTGTCGGGTAAGAATGTTGGTATCAGATAATTCTGCTAAACCCCAGATCATGTTAAAAGTCTGAGTTGCCAGCAGATGACGCAAGTATAATGTGGTTCAGGGATAGGCAAGTTAACCAGTTTAGAGTTAAGAAAAGCTTGCATTAAATGTAGTTGTCGTACTATTTCTGTCCATATTGATGTTTCTCTAACCCTAACTCAGTCATCCCACAAAGGATCTTTTGGGAAATACACTTTTAGATGGATGCTACTCCTTGATTGGAAAGTAAATACACAGATCAGCTACAACATTAAAACCTGCCTAGTATTGCATCGATCTCTCATGTCCCACCAACAATGTTCTGGTATGTAGTACATGTCAAGTTAACATCACGAGTCAGGAGCTGAGGTTTCCCAGCAGAACATTACATTATACTGAGAACGTCACTTTATGTTACCTGTTAGTGGTTTTAATATGACTGATGTGTCAGGTAAATAATTTTTAAAAAGTTACAAATTCCCTGTTTTGATAACTTGCAGATTATATATATATATATATATATATATATATATATATATATGTGGATTCACACATTGACTGTAAAAAAAAAAGGCCAAAACTGTACATAATGTTCACATGTATTTTTTTTTTTTTACAAATTAGTTCTTTTAGAATGTGAGGCTGTAAAATAACACTGTTTAAATGTAATTTATTTATTTATTCTGACCATTTTTGCAGTTTTTAAACATTTAAATATGCAACCACTGGCAATTGCTGCCAAATTTTTACAGTTTTTTTCTTCTTTATAATATTGTTTTACAGCATACATAGCCAAATGAGAGAAACCTTCAATGCTGCCAGAACACAGTGCCAACCAGGATATCTGCTGATGGGATTTTGTGTTCTTCCTGCCAAAAAGTGCCTGTATTTGTGCAGATATTAAGTACAATAAATTTGCTCACTTCCCTGCATTTGACAGTTCCCCCTTTTTTTTCCCTTTGTATTATCACTGGCCCGTTTTGGAATCCTTTTTCAGTTGTTTTTCATGGACGAAGCAACGGTCTTCCTATCTTCCTGTCACTGGGTATAAAACTTGAGCTTCCCAGGAGTCTAATATAAACATAATATCGAGGTACACTTGGCTCCTATAATGTACAGTATATTATAAAACTATACCAAGTGGAAGAAGGAGACTGTAATTGTCAAACTTTTAAAACTAACTTTTTTTTTTTCTCCACTGAGTTTAGTGCTGACAGTGTTCCTTACTGAGCCCACTTCTCCTGCTGTATTAGTTAAATGGACCAGTGCAGAATCTTATGGAGCAGCAGTATGTCAGTTCTCTGAGGTCTCTTAGTTTTGGTACAATGTGCTCCATTAATACTTTGTAAACAGTGTCACCGCCTCATAAATACACTCGCGCTTAAAATAAAATTCCAGCTTAGAGATATTCTGTGCCAAGCTACCGGCCCCATTACAGCCGGTCCTTCCTCACCACTCACTGATAGTCATCCCCCCGCTTGAGGAGGACTGACGAGTGTGACAAGAACACTTCCTTGACAGTTATTTTTTTCCTTTCCACCATATCATATAAAGACATAATGAGAATAAGACGGCTTACAATAAGCAATTCCCCACAATCACTTTCCTTCCGTTTCTTGCAAATGAGCAATTTCATTTGAAAACAATTTCTCCTCCTTCTCATTTTCTTCAATTAGGGGGATGAGAAGGCGAGTTTTTCACAGAGCGGGACTGAGTTCTGCAATGCTGCCGGGGAGCCTACAGTCAGAATAATGTTTTTATCTTTGTCCAACACATTCAGCTTGGGTTTCTGTGCAAACCAGCATCACTGAGCCATGTCTAACATTAAATTTGATCATTTCGAGCATTTAACCGAAATGTCAGGTGAGTTTTTTTTTTTATGGGTTACAACCTTACAGCAGGGCACTGAAAGTTTGTATTTATTTATTTTACTCTAACACTGTTTCTTTTCCTCCATTTTTTTTGTTGAAATCCTTCATAAAACACCCAACAACAAGAACATATACTAGTAACAGCTCACTGATGTTATAATCTTCTCAGTCATTCATTCAAGAGCAGCAAACATTATTTAAGCAGCTACTCTGTTAGGTTTACAACACAGAGGCCTCTGGTGTGTCTGTTTTCAGTGCAGGCAAACAAAATCACATAGTTTTAATTAAAAAAAAAGCCTGTTCATTATTGCAGGTCATGTACGATGAGTTAGTTTCTTGGCTTCAGAGGTAGAAGTGTGCATTCTGTCACTGTTTTAAATGGATGCACTTTTGGAAAAACGCTGAAAATGAACATGTCTTGTTTTGCAGATGCATTGTTTTGCCTCTTAGATAAATGACTGCTGTCAGGGCTAACATCTGTGAAATATACATTGTCTGTGACTGCCTCTCAATTAAACCCGGCCCATATTTTGCTCTCAGGAGCAGCAGCAGTAACAATTGCTGTCTACATTTGGAGTAAAACCCTGTCACCATATAAAGCAATTTGCTCATTGCCCATTGGGTCGCTAGTGGACATTCCAGGCTTTGGTTGCCTTGGTAACCCTGTTGTGTATGAGGATTTGCTTCACAGTGGTTACATGGACTGAACTAAACTGAGACATGCACAGTATTTAATCAGTTTGAATGGTAATTCAGTCAAACTTGAAATTAAATATTGTAATAATTCAAGATTTGAATTTGAGAAAACAACAAAGGTCTTATTTATCCCCTTTGATTTTCACTTTATGAAATAACCGATTAAAAATTTGGTATTTAACTTTTTCCTAAAAGAAATTCTAAATCATTAATGATGATAAGTAATCTGTGGACATCTCATCTTATCTCTTAAGTGTAACCTTTAAGGAAGGCACAAAGCTGTTGAGATGACTGACAGTCAACGTGAGCTCTTCTTTTCATTCCGTTCTGTGTGTGACAAAGGTGAACTTTCGTGTCACGCACATAAATACCTGCAGCAGCCTAATAGCTTAGCATCTATTCAACTCCAGAAATGGAGGATTCTGCCCCTTTGGAGACACATTCAATAGCTGCAACAGCGCAATAAATGGCTAAAATAAAGAGGAAGCAATTTCACATACACCCACCAGAAAATGGCATTTGGACCTTGGCAAATGACATTTACCCAAAAAAAAAAAGAAAAAAAATGTCAGCATACAATTACAAAGCACACTTTAGATACTCTGATCATTCAACCTGAGATAATTAAATGCCTCATTTTGTTATTATGGCAAGAGGTGGACAATGACAGATTGACAGTTGGAGAGTCTGGGAGATGAAAAAGAGAAAAACGGGGCGATGATGTGAAATTTTGGTTGCATTGTTACTCTCCAGGTCTGCATTAGCGGTGGCTGGAATAATAGCCACAGTGTAGCAGGGCCTTGTCGAGCTCTCTGGGCCACGGGAATCAAAAAGCTTTATAAAAAAAAAAAAAAAAGCCTCAAGGGAAACTAATTTACTGCTAACCAAGGACAATAATCTTAGAAAATGAAAAGCCTTTGGGTTTTCAAAATTAGCATTCCTTTAGCTTGTCTTTCTTAGAAACCTGAGGATGCTTGAATAATAAATAATACTTACTTTGGAAATGGTCGAACAGCTCTTGTAGCTCTTCTACTAAACTTTCCTCCCATTGACTTCTTTGGGTGCTTCAGGGACATCTCTGCATTTATTAGACTATAAAGTAAAGCAAGACAGATGGGACTGTTAGAAAATACATGTATTCTTGATTGGGATTCAAAATCAGGACATGCAGCTAATGTATCTCAGTCAGTGTTTGAGGCAGATATGTAATTCAGACAACATTGCGTAGCTTTAAAAGAAAAAAAAAGACAACAAATGCAATTAGATGAAAATACACCAAAATATACCAAATGCAATAAAATACACCAAATGCAATTAGATGAAAATACACCACGATAATAAAGGATCCCTTACTCACTATACATGAAATCATGAAAATGTGGATAAAAGTAAAAGAACATAATGTGTATACTGAATACAGTATACTTAAATTGCAGCTGAAGCTCCTCAACACCAGAGATATTAAGTCAATAAAACACCAAACTTCCTCAATCTAAGCAACAAACATAAATGCCATTTATCTATCTGTAGATTCTGTACGGACTTTTCTTGTTTTTACCATTTGAGGTCTCACTTGCTCTCATTTAATTACAACGTCCGGTTGCATCAGCGTCTGGCATCCAACTGGAGAATCACAGCCACCAGCTGTTTATCTCAGTGAACAAACTCCTCGTCTTTTTCATAGCTGTGGTTACTGAAATCATGCAATAGTTCACAATTTATCTTATAGTTTTTTCCTGAAATTTATTCACACCTCGGGACTGTTTCCTCTGTACTAAGTGGCTCATGATAAGTTGGTCCTCAGCTGATTCAATACATATAGACAAGAAGACTGTCTGTATGAACAGTCTGCTGTGTTTGTTTGTTTTCTTTTTTACATTGGATCACTCAAGCTACCACTACTACGTTCTGAACATAAGGTCAGTGGGCTGCATCCCACTGGAGCTGACCTCCACCTCCTTGTAGCGACATCGCATCCTCCTGGAGCTCAGCTTTGCCTCTTCCAGTATCGCAGCATCACCGTCTCACATCCAGACACTGAAATCTTCTGTCAGACTCTCTCGTGCTGAACGTGAAATGTCGCCTTCTTTGCTTTCTCTTCACCAAACAGCTGCACCTCACAGCAGCTTTCTCAAAACTGAGAGTGGTGTGTAATTCACCATCCATTTTCAGACATGTCATTGTGATTGGACTTAATATAATCATCATCATTATTATTATTAACGCCAAATATTTTATGGTTGAACTGTTTCTCCAGTGAATTCATTGCACTAAAACCATCATGCCTCGGGTGAATCTGGAATATATGATTTTTTTTCAGCAAAAGTCCACATGTAGTTTCCTCTTTGTTGCTTAAATTCAATGATATGTGCAGTCGTGGTAATACTATAAAAACATGAACCCATGTAATCCCTTAAATTAATTAACTCGCTTCAGTAGGATCAGGTCAAAGGTGTGAGCATTTTTACAATCTATGCTATGTGTTTCCTGAACCATGAGTTAAGTACAAGTAGTAATAGTATCTATTAAAAGCAGTAGAAATTAAATATCATAGTCCAACACTGCTATGTACTTGGGTCACAGTGCTTGAATGAAAAAGCTGCTTCACTCAAATTACTAAAAGGTACAAAATGAAAATCCTAATGGCATCCCGCTATTTAAATAGATTTAATTTGAGACATCTGAATTTGAAAATTTCACTCATTTAACGGAGTGAATAGAATTTAGTTTGGTATTTGCTATTAGAAAATTCCATCTTTTTCCAGAAACCGAGCCATTGTTAGTCTGGACAATCCACATCCACATAACACAATGCACAGTTTTCCTGGTACTACTTTCTACTGATGAATTTGTTCCTATTTCTGCCATCTGCAGTGTCCTCTCTGAGCCTAGACCCCACTGGACAAGAGCTCCCACTCCTCACAAATCCCGGTTTAACCTCTGCATGAGGCTAAATTTTAGTGTCGATGCAGGAGTCACAATAACATTCACAGTGTGAGTCATAAAGTGGTCACGGTGGAGGGTGTTTGCTTTGAGGTCACATCCCATCTCCTGCTGGTCAGTGTTGTCATATTTCTAACAATGAAAACAGCACTTCCCAAACTTTAGCCAGATAGTTTTAGTTGCATGAACCAAACATAATTTACATTTAACTGCCTCGGCCAGATAGTACTGGATTGAGAAATGTTGGAAGTGAACATTTTTAAAATGCATACAGTGTGAACGTTCTGTGTGAAAGCCAAGAAGCCATTTCTCCCCAACGGCAAACAAAGCATTGTTGTAAAGGAAAGTCATTTATAGAAGATAGACACGGACCACCAACACATGTATGCATATTTGAGCTTTACAGTGTACCTTCAGAAATTTATTGTGACGCTTTCTGCCGTTAAATGTGTAAGCGTACCAAACAAAAAATTGTGCAGTGTTTGGAACGAACGCCAAACATCAACTAACCAGGCTGCCTAGAATGATTTTTATATATTTTTTAAATGGCTTCTCCACCATAGTTAACATTGTGTGTTGCCATTTAACTGGAACATGCAACCTACACCAGAGATACCATGGGATACCACCGTCACGACCGAATATTGGGATACTGGAATATTCGGGTCCAGCCCTAACAGATTCACAGGCAGTCGATCGTCACATAACTCCGCCGTTCCTTGGCGGAGTAGCAAGACATATTAAAGGGGAACTTCAGTTTTTTTCAACCTGGGGTCTGTTTCCATATGTAATTTCATACATGTGAGTGATGGAGAAATGAATTTTCGACATAGCTCCAGTATTTAGCCAGGCAGGCAGCTTAGCAGCTCAGCTAGCAGCTCGGCTAGGTAATGTAGAGGTTTTCGTTCACTTCTCATCTCTAGTATGTTGTGGGACACTCATTGAGACTATCTGAGCCGGTCAGTGTGGGGCAAAAAGCACGTTAGGGCAGACTTTGACGTGGGGGAGCCAGCTGCCCCATACTTTTCACTAGCTGAGCTGCTAGCTGAGCTGCTAGCTGAGCTGCTAGCTGAGCTGCTAAGCTGCCTGCCTGGCTAAATACTGGAGCTATGTCGAAAATTCATTTCTCCATCACTCACATGTATGAAATTACATATGGAAACAGACCTCAGGTTGGAAAAAACTGAAGTTCCCCTTTAATCCATGCCTAATAAAAGCTATGATAATGAGCCAGAAAAATAAATTGGTCAATTCCTTCCTCACTATGCATGAAATCATTTAATTTCCTCCCTGCCTGCTATCTACCTTCCTGCCACACTGCCCAATGCGCTCAAAGGCATCACTTGAATCTTCCACAAGGCTAAATGGACACATTGCTAGACCTAGCAAAGAGCTAGCATCAGACTGGCAGACCATGCCCAGTCATATGTTGCAGTTATACGTAAATGTAAACATCTTGTACTGTAAATCATGGCAGATTATCATGTCCATTTGTATAACTGTGTATCTTTCACTGTTCTTTGTGGTCTCCATCTTCTGCCAGTTTTAATCCTGGTATGTTTATGTTTGTCATCTGTCTGCATTATAACCTAAGCTAGAGTTTGTTTAGTGGCTTTGAATGACAGTTGTGGTGATGTAGCCTATTAGTATGTTTTTTAGAATGAGGTCGTTTTAATGTGCTGCACTCCTCTCCCCACCAATGCTCTCTCTTTTTTACAAGTGAAGGAACTAGGGGGAACACATTTAACCACGTTATCACCATGGTGAGAAATGGGAAGCTGGAGACATTTTACCAGCCAGGACAATGTCTCCTTTCTTGGATGTGGAGGAATAAAATGAGATCTTTTCCTCCCACACAGACCGCCACAGACGCCCAGCATGTGGGCACCAACCTGTGAACCTTCAGCTCTTTTCAATGAGCAACTGTTCTTTTTTCCAGCTTGGAAGAAATACTAGAGGGGAATGTGACTACTAAACTCTTAAGCTGCGTTATGCTGCACTGGTTTGATTTCCAGTTTGTGGAAATAAACCAAGCAGACAGTTACCGTAACATCAGAAAGACATAATCACAGACAGAAGAGAAATCTGCTGCGAGATGTCAAACTGGAATGACTGAGGAGAGTCTTTTCTTGTAAGGCTAGGAGTGGAACGCATTCACAGTTGTCGAGTCTCCCCTGCTTCACAGAGGCAAAAGTGACTTTGAAAAGCACATATTAAAATTTAATTGTGAATTTTTGATTTGTGACAGTCTGTAGATAGGAGATTTGTCTTTTCAGAACTGTTGTAAGCAGCTTAACAAAGGGAATGTCAGGGGAGCATTAAACATTAAAAGACTTTTCTTGTGACCTTCCCATTTTGTTTTGTTGCCACTGTGCCACTGTGAGATTTATGCCTTTATCTAAAACAAGTCTACATGAATGATAAGCTAAACTGAGGCAAACACAACCTCAGAGAGAAAATGCTCGTCTGAGTGCTTTAGCTGAAAAATTGAATTCTATTTTGCCCTCTATCACAGCAAGGTTTGTGCTCTCATCATCACCGAGAGAGCAAAGAGAAACGGAAACACATCCACAGAGACAAAAAAAAATCCCTTTTTGACCTTTCGGAAATAGCACCTGAGAGTAAATACTTGAATAAATGCCTGACCAAGTGCTTTTTGATGAATGCTACAATCTGAGATGTTGGGTAATTTTATTTTTTACAGATCTCATGGGAGAGGGCCAAATGGAGGTGTGCATAATGCACTTTGTCATCATTTCAAACCACTGACCTTGACATCTGTAATATAACCTCACACATCCCTCTCAAACCCAGGGAAAGAACACGGTGATGTCGACTTTGGTGCTCTTTAACCATTGAATCATAAATGCCTCGGCAAAAGGCACCTATGAGCAACACTATCCTGAGGTGTGGCCTGAATCTGAGGCTCTACAGGAAATGAAATGAGGACAAATCCCTTCAATAGGGTGTAATTTAGAAGAAAACAGATGCTTGAAGACACACAAGGGCTGACAGTGTCATCTGTTGGGCATTTTACTGCAGAGCCTCAACAAGTCAGACCCTCTGTTCAGATTTATCTCAGTAGAAACCGATATAACTGTGTCTCTAAGCCTCACATGGGGAGCCAACTTAAAGAAATGGAAATGTATACAGTTTGAATGCGAGGAATGCATTGCAGCAGTACTGTGTAGTCGACCATGATGCATGGCACTCTGGTGATTTGTCTTCAGTCTAACAGGTAATTAATTTTCTGGTGTGGGTCAAGAGATTACCGAAAAGGACACAAACCCTCTACACGTACTTTTTCCGTTGGATTTAGTCTTTTCTGGCTTTATGCTGTAGAAAGACATGATAATTATAATGCAATAAAAATGAAAAACTGGCTCTCAAGTTTTTAAAATCTGGTTATTAACGAGGCAGCGCTCCTCTTGACAGTTTGCATTGTTGTTCTCTGTATCTATATTGATTATTTTCACGCCACATGCCAGCACATTGAAATGCACATTGATCAAATGTTGCAAACATTAGCACAACTGTATGTACATAAGTGAGTAACTTGGCTGTGTTTCTGCATTGAAGAAAAGGATTTTTGGCTTTTCATGTGGCATCCACTCATCTGTTGACAGGAGTCTTACTGTCTGTTTCTGTTAGTTCTGATTTTGAAAGGACGTCAGCTTGGTGTGTCTTTCATGAGACACTCTGACTGTTTGCTATCCTCAGCTTTGCCTGTGTATCTTTGCAGAAGATCTGGAACTGCAGTTGTTTATCATTATAACTAGATTTTGATATCACTGTTTGTACTACAACTACACACTTCCAGTATATACCTACAAATGTATTTTCTTTGGAAATACATCTGGAAAATGATCTGTTAACAACATACTAGTACAGGGTTACTATCAGATACGTTGTTAGGCCTTGAACTTGCACATCATGTACTGGTTCACCAATGCTCCACCCAGTCCACCGTTATGGTCGCGTATTTTTTAATTAAATTTTTTGGAGAAATTTTTGCCTTGATTGAGGATACAGTCTGAGGGGGCAATAAACAGCAAATCCTGTACTGCCTCAGGGACTTGTAGCTCTTATACATCTGAGACGTGATCATCCAGAAGAGCTACAGGAGCGCCCCAGCCATGTCTTTTTGATGGAACAGCTGGCACAGGCCAATGGGAGACTGTGGCTTCATTGTCTCCTATAGCATTTGTCTTAATACATCGTGAGTACAGCATTACTCTCAGTTTATCTACTCAACCATCGCTGAGCTGCCTGATGAGCAGGTGAACAGTGCATATAGCATGATTGTCTCATAACAGCTTAATTTCACAGACAGGAGTTGATTTAGCTGTCATTACTATAAAGTTGCTGAAGCAAAGCTGAAACGTGACCACCGTAAAGTCATGCAAATATTCTCTAAAATGGTATGTCATTAGGTTGATATTACTCATGAAGTAAAAGCAGGATTTTACTGTTGCAGTTGCCTGATTATCAGCATAATTGATGTAAGCAAACCTTAAAAGTATGAAAAATATTAAAATCGCACATTTAGTCGCTCTCTATTGATCCCTTTATTAAAAGACCAATTACGTACTTTGGAAGTGATTGCGAGTTCCACACCCGTGTTTCAAATTCTAGTCCTGAGGTGGCCTTTGTGTTTGCGTTTGGACCACAGATTGTGTCTTTAAAGTGGCTTTCAGTAAGACCGCTGCGTTTTCATTTTGGCAGCATGACTGACGCTCAACAGTCAGCGCTTTGGTGCCTTTGAGATCAGTGAGCCAAGGATTTTTTTCCTGATGTGTCTTGCCAAAGATGCACCACATCCTGTCCATCCAATAGTCTTCCTCAGAAAATCCAACCAGTCACTTGGCATCTTCCATAAACTGGCTGCAAGTTGTGAGAACATGTCTTGAGAACGTTTTCTGTGCCTCCTACTGCACTCACATTTATTTTCCTGTTTGGCCTCCATCTTCTAAGACGGCATCATGTCACTCTTCGTCTTTCTCACTGAAATTGAAATAGCTGTGAACAGGTAAATTTAGTTTTATCAATAAGAAGCCAACAGGATGTGCAGTGTCTCCAGAAATACTTTACACACAGTGAAATTCACAATCACAGATAAAGCTGCCAGGTCGCTATGTGTTTGTATATATATGTATGTATGTACATATATGCTTACGTGTGTGTGTGTGTGTGTGTGTGTGTGTGTGTGTGTGTGTGTTTGTGTTCTGGTATTTTCAGCTGTGAAGCAGCTGCTGCACATTAATCTTAAGATAATCGAGTGTTACCTTTGTATGTACACTTCACTCTCCTGAAGAGCTTTGCCTGCGCTCCCCACTCGTCTTTTTAAACTGAGGAAATGAATAGCTGTGGGAGTTTAATGCATTCATGTTCCCTGTAAATTGACTTTTAATATATAAAAGATTAAAATCCAGAAGAACCATCAATAATTGAAAGAAGCATTAGGCAAACAACACGCACAAACGCTGAGATCAAGAGAAAGACGGATCGGCAAGACACAAAGGACACAATTAAGACGAGAAGGGAGCAGCTGCTTTGAAGGAGGGCAGGAAAGGCAACAAACTGCAGAAATGTTTGAGTGCTAAAGAAAAACAATTGCGTAAATCCGCTGCTGCTGCTGCTGCTGCTATTTTAATTGAATTTTGTCTTGTTAATTTATAACGTGCCTTATTTATACAGAGCCTATTTCATTTACTATATACATGAAAAGTCTGCCTCCTGACTTTTAATAAGAGCCGCTCCCCTCATTTTATCAGGATCAAGTGTTAATCATTCATTTCAGCACCAAAATTACAAAAGATAGTGGGAGTTGCAGACTGCCTCTTTGTTTTGTGAGAGTCGAAACAAGTGTGTATCCTCTAATTAGTGGCAAATATGAAAAGGATGCATCAAGCTGTTGTGCAGCAGTTTTATTAAAGCTGTGTACATACTGTAGCTGTGATCCTCTTAATACTGACTGAGGTTTTCCCTTTATGGAACATGACCTTGTAACCTGTGTGTGACGCCAGTCCAGTGTTGTGGAAAGTGAGTGACTCTAGTGTGTAAATAGTAATGTTTCCAGCATATAGCCACAGCCGGTGTGAAGTCAACGCAGACAGGAATGCCACAGTTAGTGAAATCAGCCATTACTGATACTTTCTGCTAAATAATCATTTATGCGTCTACTCAGTTCTTCTGTCCAGCCTCACTGCTAGTTGGTATTTGACAAGAAGCCTCTGTGTCCATTTACAGTAAATAAATCCAGTCTAGACATTGTTAATGAGGTAAATGACCATTCTATCTGGGAAAGGCTGATTTTAATGGAATATCTCCATAGGAGTACAGAGGAACATTTCCAGCAACCATCACTCCTATGTTCTAATGCTACATTGTGTTAACTGATGGTGCTGAAATGTTAACTGATGATTAGAAAACCTTTGTGCAATTATGTTCGCACATGAATAAACGTCTGGGTTTTCATGGAAAAAATGAAATTGTCTGGTTAACCTCAAGCTTTTGTTTATACTGTGTATATATGTATTCTTGTAAGTCCAGCTACCTGTTTCCAGCTTCTGCCAATCTTTACACTAATTTTTCTTAAATATTTTAAGGTTTTAATTTATGCACATTATGTAGTGATGTCAATTATTTTTTTCTAATACAGTGAAACAACGCAAATAATGCCATTTAAAAAAAAAAATGGATTCTGGTCAAACAGTGCGAGCTATATTTATCAGTTCATTGTCTAAATGCACATTGGACCTATTGCATGCTCGTGTACGTGACGTCTGGGTTACTGTTCACTGGACTTGAAGGCTTTCTGCAGTTTGTTCTCTGCTGGCTAAGAAAAAATATTTCATCTCTAGCTTGTGAAACTTTTAAAGCTTCACTGAGGAAACTTAGAAGTGATTTTACTTGATGCTGCTTTCACAGCGTATTTGCTCCACAATACTTTGTGTCTTACTACTTTTGTATTGGACTGGAGCTGACAGGCAGTAAAATGCTATTGATGTGTCAAGCTACTGTCAGTCCTCATCAGCTGCATCTCACTAGTCAAGTCAGTTATCCAAGAGGACATTACTGTTTGCCAATGGACTATTGATGGGCATGCTGGTGTGTTAATATGGATGGCCTCTGGAGTGACACATTTATGTTTTTGTTTTATTTTCTGCATGCACATCCAAACTAATTTAAGAAGACAGATGGCTCTGCTTATTAAGTAGCATCTAGAGAGACAATTAGAGAGGCTACATGCAGGGGCCAGTGCAGTGAGACCTGCACCTATTGGGAATCAATGACCCCCACACAATGAATTCAACTTGTTGTAACAAATTGTATTGATTCTTGCCATCCAGCAGGCTTCATTGTTTTGTTATTTAGAGGAGTCATAAATCTGAGCTAGAAACGTCCTGTCATGGGCGTGAAATATCTTTCAAACAGGACTTTTTTAGTGCAGCTAGCTTTTTTGATGGGGATCAAGTAAACATAATGAAAGCTCGGAAAAGTAACTCAGCACTTTGTCACCTCAAGGCTGCCACGCCTCGGACTGTACGAGCAGCTTCAGCAGAAAGAACTGCTGCGACAATGAGTGATATGTTGAAACACAATACATCAGCTCACAGAAGGCTCTTTATGCTGTGGTGCCATTCAGTTACAATTACTGCTGCATGCTACAGATTTGATTTAGTGCATGCTGGAGAAGAAGCGCTGTGGTAAAGCTCTGCCACATATGTTAACCAGAGCCATTAGAAATACTTATTTGTTTACATTTACCACAGCTCTGACAGAGTAATTAAGAAAAGCTCGGTGATTTGCCGAGAGGCTCATTTCTTGATCACTTTCCGTCTATCACAGAGCACCGAGATCATTACTAGCAGGCGGGCATGAAGACAACAGTATTAGTACCAAGCCCGAGTCTCTCAGGTGCATTTCAGATCCGCTTAGAGCCTCTCACTCGTCTCCTGAATTTATTCTCTTGTGAAAAGACAGTACAAAGCAGGTAGGAGACGCGCTGCAATCACGGTCACCTATATCTTCCTATATATTCAGTGAGGCATCCTGCTGAAAAAAGTACTGTTTATTAATAAATTGTAATTGTCGCAATCAATTCCATTATTTTCTTAGCTCTGCGTAGCTAACATGCACATATTCTAGTGACAAACAGCAGCTAATAGCAGAGATGCTGCAAACCCGGATTACATGAAATCATCTCCTGCAGGTAGCGAGAAATGACCTCTTTATTCCAATTATTTCACTCCACCTGATGAGACAATCTGAAAGCCCCATTGGACAAAATCAAAAATAATCTTTCTTAATTTCAGGTCATTTCCAGCGGCCGTGTTTCCCGTTAACATGGCTGCTGTGGCTCTATGGGTCATGATAGCTTTGCACTTTCCCTCTTTGTTGTTGTGATTTGGGGAAAACAACATAAATAATTTATAATAAGAATGTATATCACAGCAATTAGCCTGAGCTACCTGCAGCTTTCTGAGACAGACCTCTCCTCTCAAAGTGTTTTCCTTTTTAACCAAACAGCATTTTAACAGAAATGCATTTTCTGAGAGAGAAGTTTCACAAATATTCTTCAAATTGACATTTCTCTTTTGTTCATATTATTGCCTCACTGCTGTTTGTTTAGTTGACCCTGGTTACCTATAAAAGGCAGGAGAAACTTAAAAAAAGGTTGTTAAAGGGTTATATTTTAACACAAACGGTGCTATTTTTCTGAAGTTTCTAACATAATTCTTGATCCTTAAAAAAAATCAAAACAATTATGTAGTTGTTGTTGTGTCAACCAAAGCATGATATTTTCCTAAAGCTAACCAGCAACTGATTTTGTTGTGAAGCCTGGAAGGAAGCATCATGACTTACGGCACCATCTTTCTCTCCAACCTCCTTCCATAGACTTGATGGTTTTGTCAAACAGGAAGCCTTTACTACTGTGTCACAGTCCTTCCTGTCAGGGAGAAAATAAGTTTCTTTCAGAACACACACAGGTATTATTAGCATTTAAAAAACTCGTTAGCATGTACAAGATTAAAGTTATCACTGTAGACACCCTGCTGTTTAACATTATGTAGACCAGACATGAGATATATGTCAGATATTTAATTAGTAGTAATTAGTGCAGAAACTCAACTGACAAAATTTTCTAATAAGAAAAAAGACATATTATTAGCACAATGTAGTACATTTTCTAGATGGAGCCTTCAGATCTGCTCAGCTGTAAACAAATCTACATTTACACCCTAAACGAACCACAAACTGTAGTATATAAGTTGTCTCATATTAAAAGTTTGTTTCAGTACGTTTAAGATGCTAATAGCTAATCGTGCTCTCTGAACTAACGGGTAGCTTTCCTTTTGAGGATATTTAACAGTTTCAATGGTTTTTGTGCATCCTCCCCCCCGAAACAGCCTCTCATTGTGTTGCTTGAGTTTTCAAGTGACATCATTACTCACGTGGATAGCTCGGCGAGACAATATGCCCCTTTACATATGCATCACACTCATTAAACCTCAGATGGATTTAGTCTCATAGGAGGGGAATAATTGAGTTGAAATCAATAGTAGAATTGCAGAGGTGAAACTGGAGCCCACAGTACATTAGCTATAAAGTATTCCCACTGCAAAAATCCTTATCTCTGTTCTCTGATCACCCTGTAGGGAAATTGACTTCATCCTCCGAGAGGCATAATTTCAAATATAGCTCTACACTTTAAATGTGGCAATTACAGCCATTTACAGGCATGAGCTGATGTCTACAATAAGCGCTGTGGAGATAATCGACCCAAGACAGAGATATAATGAGGCTGCAGAAATAACAAGACGTTAAGGCTTAAAATAAAGACAGAAACGTGCACATTTTGGAACATTTCGAGAATTGAACTTAAATTTAAAGCAGAAGAAACAGCATTTAATCAGCATATACTTATTTCACCAGCTGTTAAAGAAAGAGAAGAAGTTCATGTAAATTATACATCTAGGGAAACAAAGAAGTCAGTTTTTGGCATTTGACAGACAGAGAAGAAAGAGACTGGAGAAGTGGAGGAAAAAGACAAAGGTCTGCTGCTGATTTGATCCCTGGAGACTGAAGGATGAGCTTCAGCCAACTGAACCAAAAAGACACTTCCGTTATGCAGCTCAATATTACCTTAAACACAACAGTTACCGTAGTGTGATTTTTGTTGTATAACGGTGGTAAAATTAGCAGCTCTGGCCACAACTTTTCAGATAATTACACCATCTGGCGCTCGCATGTTTCTCCTGTGTACCAGATGGATAATTTGTTACTCCAAGGTTTTAAGACTTGGAACACAGATCTGAGCTGCATTAGATACATATGTTTGGGTTTTTTTTGTTGTTTTTGTTTTTTGGTGTATCTAAATTATTATATAACAGTGGTTTACATCAAACAGATTAAAGTAGCAGTTGGGTAGTTGGAGTAGTAGGAGCTTCTTTGGACCCCTAATGTAAGTAATTGCAAAGTTATTAGACTATCTACCCAATATTCAATCCACTCCACTCTTTTTACTATTATGAGTTGGTTACTGCAGTGGTCCATCTGTTTTTCCTGCTTGCCTCATTTTATACCTCCCTGTACATTGACTCTACCTATTAATTGTTGTTTACGTCCCCCTTATGCAACCAAACCAGCTCTGACTTGCACAGGACCTCTGCACTGGGACATTGGCAGAGGATCCTCTGGGTCCTGTGGGTTGCAGGGTGGATCCTCTGTGGTTCGGACTTGTTCCAGCGCATCCTGTTGATGCTTAATCAAATTGAGATTGGGGGAGTTCGGAGACCAGATCGATGCTTTGAGCTTTTTGAGGTATTCCTTAGAGCCGTTTCTGAGGAGTTTTGTCAGGAGTGGGATGCATTGCCCTGCTTGGGGACGCAGCTGCCGTTGTGACATGTTGTTGCCATGGGGGGAGCGAATTGTGCTGGGTCTGGAACAATGTTAAGGTGGTTGGTACATGCCAAAGGGGCGTCCATATCAATGCCAGAACTCAAGTTTTCCAAACAGAACTTTGCAATGTATCAAGATGATCAATGTGATTCACTTTACCTGCAGCCCAGTCGCATCAAAAATGGTCTTTTCCTAAACCTAACCAAGTCGGTTTGATGTCTCAACTGAACCCATTGTTTCTGTAGTGTAGATAAAAGGAGACAATGACAGAAAACAGCAAGAGAATGAAAGTAAACAGACAAAATACTTCAAAACAATGGGTCCATGTAGACCTTCAGTTCCCTCAATGAAAGTCCTGTGAGTTCAGTCTCCTCCAGCCTCATATGTGGACTTTATTGCTATACTTTCGTGGGTCACATGACATAACAAAGATGAGTCACATGATGGATGGCGGAAAAAAAAAAAAACATTGTGAAACTAATGCTTTGTGCACTATGGCCCAGCATAACTAGACATTGTGTTGTGACCTGTCAGTGGTTCTGATGTTGTGGCTGGTTGGTGTATGTGCATACTTATGACATATCTCTTCTGTAATGCGCTGGGTTACTGCCGTATTACTTTCGACACATGATTGACATATAAAGGTTGTTATTTGGAAGCGGCAGCATTGACTGAAGTGGGAGGCAAAGAGGAACTGTTTAAGAGGTTGTGGATAACAACACAGGCAAAAATGTTTTTGCAAAGATGCCAGGAAATTCCTCCTTTACATGAATAACGAGGTAACCTCACAGCATAGCAGGACTGTAGTCAAGCATTAGGGATTATACATATAGCCTGCACATACAGCCTGGCTCTTGTTATAATAATTTCAACACGTCTGAATAAACTGTGAGATTGAGCCTGAAAAGTCATCTATGTCTGAATGACACGAAGCAGTACTTGAACAGCTCGACGAGGCCAACAGCGTCTGAAAAGCCATACAGTATGTGTAATTTTGTTTATGCTTGCTCTTGGCAATGGGTCTAACCACACAGTAAGTCGGATTCCTTTTACTGTGTGCAAAGTTGATTTATTAGCCAATTTTGATTCTGATCCTCATCGCTCAAAACTTGGCATGATTTAGCTTGTACTCTGTGGAAGCCCCCAGACATTTGGAGCTATAGTGGAGGATTTAGTTCCTCCACCCACACTTACAAAATTAAAAGAGTGAAGTCGCTGATAAACGGATACTTATGAAATGCTTTGTTGACAACCGGGGCAGACGTAGAAGCTTGTGAATGAGGAAAGCAGTTTTAAAGAGGGAAAATGTGCCAAGACTCCAATGTGAGCCTTGATTCTTGGCAATGATATGCTGTATATATAAATAAAATTGAATTGAATTGTATATTATTTATAGTCGCACTGATTTATTCAGTGTAATACAAACATAGAGCAGGTTTAAATAGTCTAATCTAAACGTGTATTAACCCTCCTGTTGTCCTCATTTACAGGCACCATAAATATTGTTTCCTTGTCTGAAAATAATTCAAAAGTTCAGCAAAAAATTCCCCAAATTTCTGCAAATTTGCAAAACTTTCGGGAAGAAAGTTCCAATAATTCCTTAAAAGTTTATTTTTTAAAATATCCCCCAAATTTGGCAAAAAAATTCTTGAAAATATTTTCAAAAAATCAGTGAATATCTTCCAAAAAAAATCCTTAAAATATCTAAAATGATTACATATACATCAGCAAAACTTCTAATATTTTCTTTAAGAATATTCACCAAAAAAATCAACCAAAATCCAGCAACATTCACTGGATTTTGGTAGTTTTTTTTGTGTGAATGTTCTTAAGAAACATTTTTAACATTTCTTTGTTTCCACTGAAAAATGTTCAAAGATTTCCCAAAAATGTTGAAAATGTGGACATCAGAAGTTTCACTGTGAAAATATATTTTTTTCCACATTTTCAAACTTTACACACTGTTAATTTTGACTCACAGGACAACATGAGGGTTAATGAGTGTTGGTGTTATTCCAGCAACAAGTACATTTGTGGAGGCATTCAGCACTATTTGAAGACCAGTATGATGGGATTAAATCATTGTTTCCAACAGTTGTATGTGGCGACCTGTCACAGTATGAATAGTGACCGCCACATGTAGATTTTTGGTTTTCACTTTTTTGAATAGGTAAAATCTTATATAATTTATGAGCTCTATTCTCCTCTTGCTTTTTCTTTGTTTGAATTATGATGACATGAGCATGGACCTGGATCACAACATGCACAGGTGGAATGATTGTGTTTTTTTCCCCTCAGAAGTCGATTTTGGAGACCCAACTTTTACATTAAGGTGCCTTTTTTCCTGATCTGCAGCTCCAAACTGTAACCAGGTGAGCTCTGGTTTTAGGTTTGCTTTTAGTCTGGCTTGTAGCTGCTAACTAGCCATAACTGCCTCAGCCTACTCTGTTGTAATGAGAAGAGAGACACTGTGGTAACGCTGCATGAACCAGGCCTTTATTTCCTTTTCTGGCTGCAGCAAACACAGTACACATGATTAGGATAACTGTTTGGGTGTATTTACACACTTTATGGCTGATTACAGTAACTTTATCGCCTCTGCTGGCATGCATGTCATGGTGGCTGCAGCTATGTGTTGGTACCTTATTCCTTCCAAACACGCAGCTCCGACTGCCAGCTCCTATTAGCGCATGCTTTGAATTGTGCTTCACAGGCTAATTGTTTGCCGAGTTGAATTCTCAAGGAGGCAGACCATTAAATTAGTGAGATGAAATAACAAAAACAACTGGCCTTCTACTCACTAGTCATTGATAGCCGGTATACCCAATGAAAATCGTCTGATTGTAAATCCAAATAACCTACGACACTGAGCTCCTGGACGTAAACATGTCAAAGGCCTCAGCCAATTCTACATAGAAGCAAGATACCCAGACTGATAGGCACACAAAGGCAGCTGCTTAGTTTGTGTCTTTCTTCTTTGTGTGTTTGTTTCTTCTTTCTGTTTGTGGCCACTTGTCATCTCAGTTCATCTGATTGACCTTCCAGCAGCAAATGTTAATGGACATTTCATGCAGATGTTTGTATGGGTTGGAGGAAAGCTCAACTCATTCTCTCCCCCATCACAGCTGGTGTGAAAAGGTGTCTGAGCTCCTGCCTGTCATGTTCGACTCTAACACACTGAGGCTATCAGAACTGATGGACCATGCAGACGAGCAGATTCTGTCCCTATCAGCAATTTATGAAAGCAGATGCATCCTGTCATCAAAGTGTAGAACATTAGAACAAAACAAACATTAAAGCTGCTTCAGTCGCTAGCTCTGTCAGCCCGCTGCCAACATTAAGTGTTAATCAGCCAACAATTGTTACACTTGGAGGCCAAATAAGTAAAAAAAAGAAATACAAGCACCACAAGAGGAAAATACATAAACTCACATTTCTCACTGCAGCTGGCATCCATGACGTTTGTGCTTCTGTGCATAAGCAGCACAAAGTTAAATCCGAGCGTGCCGTCCTTGGCAAGTAAAGGCGATACTGATTATGATTCAGCCGTAGCAAACACCCAAATCCCTTTAGAGCCCCGGCAAGTGGATTCACTGTCAAGGTCCGGTGGTGACAACAAGACTAATTACTCCATAATGGGAATCATCCCTCTCTTTCAACCCAAGACAGCATTCCTGGATTGCTGAGAACTGGCTGGGTGATTACAATGTGGCCTCCAAAGCATCGGCCGTACATACAGATTAACTGGGGTCCAATCCATCAAAACAGAGAGCTGGTTGTTACCACGATGAGTTAGCGTGCAGTTCCATCAAAATGCCCCCTCGGACAATTTTGTCTGGTCTGACTTTGTTTTCTTGAGGGTCTGTGAAATGGGCCCTTACATATGGTAATACATATTCAAAAGCCTTTACATCGTCCTCGGCCTGAAAGTGAGATGAGAAAGTTTTGGAGGGAACTTTTGCTCTTTGATGTATTCATTTACATGTACAGTAGATTTGTCTGCATCTCTTGTTCATCCAAAGAAGCCCGCCTTTCCGTTCAGCTCCATTACAATCTTGAATGACATGCAAAATGGAAATAAAATCAGTTTTGGTAGGGTTTTTTTTTGTGTTGTTTCCTTTCATATGACTTTGACAAAGACATTCCCTGTGTGGAATACTGCTACTGTAATTGGTTTTTGAATGAGATAAATGAAAGCGTCAAAAAATATCAAAATTTTTCAAGTATAATCAAGCAGATAGTGGACTGGAACATTTACGTGAACAACTGTCAAACCATCACAACAGCTGGATAATATGCAGGTAAGAAATGTGGATCAATAAAAGCAAGTGGAAATTGGATTTCCATTCCGTATAATCAATGAATCCCAGGCTGCATTTCCCAAGATAAAAGAAACAACACCAAGCAATCTGAATAAATTTAACTTTCAAGATTCTTTGAATTTCAGCAGAAAGGGCTGTCAAAAAATAATTGAATTACTTCATGTATTTAACAAAGAGAGGCTTGGCTTCTCATTTTTCCTGCGCTGGCTCCACAGCCTTACACCAAACACTTAAATCTTCCTCCAAAATCAATTTCTCCCTTCAATAGATTTCTCCTCCAGAGTTGTTCTCGTCACATTTTAAAGCTGTTTATGTATTACTCTGTCAGCTGACAGCTGGCATGAAGTGCAGACTGACATTTGAGAGTGGATGGACAGCCTCCGTCCGCCAGCGTGAGACAAATGTGACGAGCAGTGAGGCAGAGAAGGAAGCCGGCCGGTGATTGATATAGGTGCCACTGCGAGAGGTCAGAGCCATGCCTCAAAAAACGGGGCCATCGATTCTCCTGCCCTTTAAACAAACAAAGGGACATCTCGGCTCAGAGCCTTCGCCGTGCTGCAGCGGGTTTCTATCGGGCGGCCACTCTGAAATAACTCCTCGCATCAACATACAGCTCAACTGTGATCAAACAGCTACATTTTCATCCGTGTATATGTCAGTGTTTTTGCATTGTCACCATGCACCGTGCAGGGCTGGAACCCAATTCCGCCTCACTTGGGGAGAAAAGCGCTGCACTATTTTTAGTTTTAATGCCTTTCCTCTGTCTCCATTTGCCTCATGTCTTTTTCCTGATAGGACGCCGTCGAGAGCTGCTGGGGCATTGCCGAAATCTATTCCCCTCCCGCTAAGGCAGCTGTTTAGAGGCTCTCATTAAGCAGAGAGGACTGTAAGAAAATCAGCATGAAGAGGAGGGCGACCACATCCCCCGGTAACACCCAGCACCCGATCTGAGGTGAGAGAAACCACAGCAAACACACGAATAGAGAAAACAAGTCTTCAAGTGCCCCCCGCCAGATCTCTTGGTGGGCTAATAAAGTGAAATGAGGCCTATCATTTATCACATGTGTGCCACCGGTGGGATCCGAAGGGGAAAGTGTGTGGAAGGCCGGACGCATGTTTGCGAGGTGATTATCTCTATAAACGCAGAGGGAACTGGTTGCGCTCGGAGCAGTTGGTGGGCTTCAGTAAAGGTCAGGCTGTAAGAGTGAGTGCGAGAGGTCTCCACCACTTCAAACATCCAGCTTCACAGTATGCACATGGTTCTGGTTTACATCCACATCTCCCCGCGGTTCAGCTGGCATATGTTAGTGCCAGATAACCTCAAATATAAAGACCGCAATCATCGTTTTTCTTCCATACTGCTGACCACCCCACATGATCTCATATCAGAAATATGCCTTTGTTGAAGCCATGTTGTTGCCATATGAAACCGTATTTGAAGAAGTTTTTCTTTTTTAAAATGCCAAGGCAGTGTTCCTAAGATCCAGTTTAGATTCCAACTTGTTTCTTTTTCTGCGGTTTGTTGGTGCTAACAGCAAAAATGCTGCATACTTTTGCTGCTCAGCTGCGTTTTTAGATTTCATTTTGTTGCTCCCAGTCAATTATTAAGGCAACAGAACTCCACATGAAAAGTTACACTGTTTGAATGATTACCCAAAACATCAGGCCGATAATAAAGGCCAGATGTATCAGTATTAATATATAGCTACGGTATGTCCTTTGATCTGCACTTTCTGTAGTTTACACTCCAAAATTTTACTCAGATTGTCTTAAATGGGCTTATTTGATAGTTAAATGGGCTCTGTTGTGTTGTTTGCAAGGTGTGTACATATAAAGGACACTGTGTTTAATATTATACTATTGCTTCCTCATAAAACTTTTAGAAGGCCGATTGTTGATACATTTAACTTGTGTGTTGTTTACGCCAATGTTATGAGTCTTCTTCTTCCTCATTTTTGTTGGTATATGTACATTTATTTTAGTATAACTGCTGCCAACTGTTGTTCATCTAGATAGTATAAAATCATGTGTCCATGCTTGTTCTTTTGTACGGAACCAGGTGTAAAAACAACTTAACTGCAGTGGGTGGCGAGAGCAAAAACACCACTACAAATATCAGTAAATGCATTTTTTTTCCAAATCATAAACGTTACAAGTGTTCTGTGGTTAGAAACAGTTTTGGCAGCAAATGGAAAAAAACTGCACACTCATTCATTTAAGTAATCCATCCATCCTCTATACACCGCTTTATCCTCATTAGGGTCGCGGGGGGTGCTGGAGCCTATCCCAGCTGACTCGGGCGAAGGCAGGGGACACCCAGGACAGGTCGCCAGTCTGTCACAGGGCTACATACACAGACGAACAATCACACTCACATTCACACCTACGGACAATTTAGAGTACTCAATCAACCTCAGCATGTTTTTGGACTGTGGGAGGAAGCCGGAGTACCCGGAGAAAACCCACGCATGCTCAGGGAGAACATGCAAACTCCATGCAGAAAGATCCCAGGCCCACCCCAGGATTCGAACCAGGGATCTTCTTGCTGCAAGGCGAAAGTGCTAACCACTACGCCACTGAGCAGCCCTCATTTAAGTAATGTTTCTTTGAATGTTGTTAACATGGCCGAATGACAGTTCAGGAAGTTGTTGAAAGTTTTACGTCTCTGCTGCATCTTTGTGACTTTCTACCAGCTGTCAAATGCATTTGTTCTCATCACACATCTTTTATGAGTGGCTAGTTTGAGACAGCTTTACAGATATTTTATTGCAAGTGTCAAAAATGTATGTTTTTGTCAACATACACGACTGTTCAAAAGCCTGGCGTCACTTAGAAATGTCCTTAATTTTGAAAGAAAAGCTTTTTTTCAATGAAGATAACAGGAAATGAATCAGAAGTATAGTCTAGACATTGTTAATGTGGTAAATGACTAGTCTAGCTTGAAATGGCTGATTTTAATGCAATATCTACATAGAGGAGCATTTCCAGCAACCATCACTCCTGTGTTCTAATGCTACATTGTGTTAGCTAATGGTGTTGAAAGGCTGATTGATGATTAGAAAACCCTTTTGCAATTATGTTAGCACATGAATGAAAGCATCGGTCTTCATGGAAAACTTGAAATTGCCCCCAAAGTTTTGAACGGTAGTGTATGTTGTTTGCTTTAACTCAAATGTTGTTACCGTAGTCGGCCTCAGAACTCTCATATCAGTTAGGCTCTGTCACTGACGCAAACGGAAATAAAATCCATCAACATTCACTCCGTATTAGACGTGCTGTAAACGTCCATTAATGATTTGAACAGAGAGCATTTGATGGCATTTAATGAAGCAGATTGCAGCATTTCATTGTGATTATCCAGCTGGCAGCGGTATTTCCCCTCCGGGCAGCAAACATTAATTCCCTGTGATTAATTTTATAGGACTGGACTGGTGCAATTTACTGAAGAAATCTAATAAGACCTTTGAGGAGATAAATGTACCTTACTTACCGTCATTGAAATAGCTGTGCAGTCCATGATTCAGCGCTCTCTTTGTTCACAGTAATGTGCTGTGAATACAAGAGCGGGCAAGGAATTATGCTGCAGCATTTTTGTACAAAGATTCTCAGCATTTCTTCTTTCTTTGCGTTGTTGTCACAACAGCACATCAGTTTTTGTTGTTTAATGACTAAATGCTTGGTATTTCATGAAAACTTTCAGTATTTCACATTACAACATACAGTAAGTTTTGTTCTGAGGAATTCTTTTTAAGAACAATAGTTTATTTATTATTGTGAGGAGAAAATATGTTATAAAAACACCAAAAGTCAGCTTATATAAACAAGAAAATAGTTTCTCTGTCATTGTGGCAGCATTGCACTGCAGTAGAATATACTCTGTACAGGCTTGTTAAAGGTAATAGCAATACTTTTTTATGAGACCTCATGTAGAATGTTGTTCTCCAAAGAGTTTTCATGAGATTTTTGTTTGCCACAGCTCCACAAAACCTCTGTAGCTGCCTTAAGAGCATCACGGGACAGGAAAACTCTCCACAGAAGTTCCTATAAGTGGATTAGCAGCTCCTCTAGGAAAGGTTATTGACGTTTCATTGCACGTTTTACAGAACCGTAAATCCATTTAACCCCACTTAACATGCGGAAAACTGAATTCCTTCTTTGTTGCTTAATAAATAAAGGCCTAAATTTGTATATCTCCCACTTTACACGTCCCAAAACAACTGAGAAACAAGCCAGGCAGGAAGTAATTGAGACGAGCTCTCAGCAGGGTGTCGGCCTGAGTGATGTAAGACATGGATGTACTGTACTGCACAGCGAGTGGAAAGGTCATCAGTGAGGGTCCCATAAATTGTTCTGACACACAAACGCTCAGGCACATGTTTCTAATCAGCTCGGCTTCAAATAATATTATGGTTGAAGGACTCGCCGCTGCAGTCATTAGCTGTTATCAAAGACTAACTTTAGTGTGGCGGGGGGCTTACGGCTTTAAAACCACTGGGAACTGGAGGCATGGAGAATAATTATGTACGTTCACGGTGAGTGGTTCAGGCAGGTGGAATGCTCAAACTTGCTTGTATTTTGTACAGGCTGATCAAATATTTTTTACTTTAAACGCCGTGCTCCCAGCCTCCCTCCTCGCGCACACCTCGCTCTGCAGCTCCTCCAGCTGGAGCGAAACTTTGCAAACAGTTGAGCCAATCACACAGCTGCGAGTCCAAAGCCTAAAAAAGTTAGTTTATTTGTATCCCTTCCTGCCCACAACGTGACAAGCAATTATTCCACTCCATATATCTCACTGAAGACTGTTCCGATGCCCATTCTGCACTGGGGGATGAGCTTGGCAGCCGTGTGTTGACAGTCATTTTCACAATGGACTCCCTCTTTTCAAATAACTCCAGCCAGTAATTTGCTCATACATCTTTGGGAACAGCTCACCCAGCCATAAAAAAGCCTTAAATCCTGGAGCTAAAACAAGGATTCAGCACTAAAAGAGATCCTTTTTTTTGTTGTTGTTGTTGCTTTTTTTTCCCCCTGGATGGAGCTATTGTGGGAGAAGGGGAAGTGGGGATGTTTCTGAGGGAATCTATACTTCCTGTACATGTTGGTCTCTCAGGTTAATTATTACAGTAGAGACAGTAATTTGCTCTTTGTATTGGTACTTATCTCCCCTCACAGCTGGTGTGTTTTGCCGAGTGGACGGCCATTAATCAAACCTTTCTCCTACAGGAAGTTGGACGATCCATCACCTCCCTCTCTCTCCTTCCCTCTCCGTGATGCTCTCTCTCTCTCGCTGCCCTCCCTCCGCTGCCTCTGCTCTCCCAACAGGCTCTAAACCTTTTCATTTTACATGCCCAAGTGCAACCTTGAATATCATTCTTGCTTTTTCCTGCACTGATGGGCCGAGTGAATCATATGTGCAAATTGGAGCGCTTCGCAGGAAGTGTGCGGCACTCGTTGAAGTGGGCTGTTTGTCTGTCGCTCTGGAAGAATGGGTGAGAGAACGCAATCATTTTACGTCCACTCGGCTGACACTGAAATACCTATTCATGGGCTGCGCTATTAATCATTGAGCTGTAAAAAATTGCTTTATTCTGCCTGTCAGCCTCCTCAAAGCCCGAGAATTAAAACAGGAACAGAATGCCAAGGTTTCATGTAGAGCCATGTTATTATTAATTACCATTCTACCCTGGAATACCGTGTTTTGGTAAACATTCCTTGAAGGGAAGGTAAAGTGCAGTTTGAGCTACATCTGCAGGCTGGCAAGTCGCAGCGTCCCAGTTCCATGCTAAATGCTAACTGTAAAGGGTTTCACAATGCATAAAGGAGATGAGTAGCAGCCCCCGGAGAGCTTGAAAAGTGGATATTCAACTTTCATAGAGACTGTTTCCATTATTTGGTGACACTTTGATGCTGCACATTTATTTTTCCTGCGAGTATAAAATCATAAAGCATGCATACCACAGCATGATCAGGCCACTGTGTGTTAGGGCTGCAAATTAGGGCTGGTCCCGAATATCTGGATATTCGTTCGCTACGGCACTATCCGGATATTAATTTGGTATACGAATATTCGCCCCCCCACCCCCCATCGGACGTTACCGGGCAGAAAGAATATGCAGCGTTACTGTCTTCCCTCCGCCTTCGGCCCACATCGGCACTTATCGGCTCATCTCATCATGTGATCACATAAACATATACACATATGTCTATGTGATCACCCCCTCCTCCCCCCAAACGAAAATATTCGGAGCTCGTCTCTTCCCTGCGCCTTCGGCCCACTTCGACTCATCCCGCCGTGTTCTTCGGCTCATTTCGGCTCCTCCATTCGTGTTTGTAAACACCACCCGAATGGCCGGGTGGCTGCCGACTCTGACGTCGCGCTTCACTTCGTTGCATAAACACAAAACAAGATGCCGAAGACCTCTGCTGAAGACAAAACGAAGGCAACGAAGGTCGGTTTACACTGGGTTCAATCTGTCATCAGGAAATGTTGGCCAGAACTTTCTAAAAATGAAAAAGGATCCGAATTTTCGGGCGTCTGTGTCACAAGCCGCCACTGCCGCACCTCCGCCTCCGTGCTGTAAATCACTCAAACCAATTAGGTGATCATTAATTTAAGAGTTGAAAACTGACGGATTACTCACTGCAGCTCTATTGTGTATATTTATCTTGCAGTATAAATTGGGAGTATTAGATGTGAAGAGGTTTTGAATATGAACTGTATTCACTTTAGAAATTAAAACTGTGCAACGCTATGGATATCCCAAATGTTCTGAATGTGTCCCTGCTGCACAATAATTTCCCACTATGTGTGCCACAAAAGAAAATGGGGCTATTAGCACTTGTGTGATGGAACATTTAAGGAAACAAAACTAAGTATCTATGCACTTTAAAACTGATTTCTAATCTGCTAACTGAAAAAAAAAAACAGTATGAAAGAAAGAATGGTCAACTCACTAAGAAAAGCAAGTATTCAAGTAATGATCCGGTCTTAAATAACAGCCAGTCAGTCAGTAATTAAAGCCCTCTGAAAGCTTGAATGGGTGCAGATCTTACAAAAATATTACTTAATATACATTAGGGAATGTTAGAAATAAAACCCATCTCTTACAATCATTAAAGTTTGAAACAAAGGCTCTCTCAACTCTCTGCTTTCGTGTGTCATGGAATTTGGATACAGCTTTTGTTTTGCACTAAGACAGAGAAGGACACTAAGATTTGCCCATCTGCTAAGCAATCATCCTTTTCTCACGTATCAGATGGCATTTAACTGTTTAAACACAAAGTCCTGCTTCCATCTACTTGTTATAATACATCACTCCCCTGTCGTCACTATCAGCTCTGCTTCGTTCCTCTTTGCTCCATCACTCTACCGCAGATCTGTAAAACAGTGGGTGATCTGCCGGCTTGTACCTCTAAAGACCCTTCCAAGTCTTTTGTCTTGGATTCGGCACACAGGCAGACACACACACACACACTATGGTACATCTCACACACAGTAGCAAAGGCTCCTCATGAGGTTTATGAGCTGTAACCCTGCTGCATCATAAATAATCCAATCTCCTCAAAACAATGCAAAAAGGGCCCTCCTAGGTGTAATGGCTCCACGTTTGAGGGTGCAGCAAGATAAAGAAAGCCTCGTTAAAAGAAAAAAAGAAGAAAGAAATGCAGGAGAGAAAATCGAAGCGCATTTTGTAGACACGGTATGGAGAGGATTTCAGTAACAGGGGTGGTAAACTGAGAGCCACTCTGCTGTTCTGCTGCCTGGCTCTGCTCTTGCCTCAAACCAAAATGCACTTATTCTATTTTTTGCGTGAGCAGAAGCATAAGGGCTCAAGCTGAGTAAAACAATGATTCAAGGTTGCGGTGATAAATGAGCGTGTCTGATCTGATAGCAGAAGGTCATGTGCATCGGCCCCCAGTGTGCGTCTGCCATCTAGCACGCAGCAAGGGTGCACTGCTGGCATGCCACGACACGACAGCGCCTTTTTTTTCTCAGCTTCAGCCATCGCCACGGGCCAATTTCATTGTTTTGTGCATTGAGCTCGAGGCACGCTCAGGATGGGCTTGAGACACAGGCAATTTAGCTTAACTCGCCCCGCAGATGTTGGATTATTATATTTTTTCGGATTAGAGGCAGAAAACAGGAGTGAGTGTTTTGCTTTAGGTGGAAAGACTGCTGGTGGAAACTCTCCGGCTGCTGGAAGGAGAGGCAGACTGATCAGAAACTATTATGTATAATTAAATATGATGTTCAGGCGGCATTGAAAAGCCACAGACAACCACATTAACATATTAAACAACTGCGGGGTGCTAGTCGCACTTTCTCACATTTTCACTCTGGATTGTAGGCGTCATTTCTCACTGCTGAAGATTGAGTTTTTCGGGGATTCAAGTTAATTTCTGCACACAAAATGAAGTATAGACTGAGAGATGTATTGATAAACAAGCCTGCGCGTCCTTGCAAACTTTGCAGTTGCTGATTAAAATACGTTGTTTACCAGAGCAAAGCCACAAAAGTTGGTGGGATAATCTGTTCGCTGATAAACAGATTGTTTATGTAGTGAAAATACCAAATATTCTTTGGCTTCTTAGATGTAAAGATTTGCTGCTTTCATTGTGGTTGATAGTAAACTGAATAGCTTTTAGGTTTAGCACTGTTTAAATATGACAGTGTGGGCCATTTAAAAGTATAACAAGCATTTTCTTTTTTCAATTTTTGACATAAACAAATAAAGACAATTGATGGTTGGAGCCCTATACCTGCAAATGTCAATCAGCTACTTATTTATTTGTGTTTACAATGATAAAATGAACTTATAATTAAAGCTATCTGAAGTTTTTAGAAACTTGAAAGAAATGATTTGATAGAAATACAACTGTTTGCCTGCTCTCCTTTCCTTTTTGTGTTGTCTTTTCATTTTCATATGTACTTTAGCTTTCTTTCCGCCTCTTTCCTCCTGGGTACAACTCTGTTTGACAAGTGCTTCAGCCCTTCCAGCTTTTCTTCCACAAACAGGTCAGAGGAAGATCAATAATGTGTGTGGATAGGCTCTTATCTCTGTCCAAAGGAGGCCCTTATCAGCCCCGCTTAAATGGTGTTTCATGAAAATTCCTTGGAACGTAATCCTCCTGGCAGAAGGAAGACAAAAGAAAAATGGCCCCCCTATCAAAATATCAAGTGTTTGGATGCAAATAAGTTTTACTTATCTTCTCACTGCATATCACAACAATAGAGGCTCAAAGGAGGGGGGGGGGGGGGACAATGCTTTCGCTCGGGTAGCCTACTGAGCCGCTTTTTGGGCTGATGAATATCCTGAAACTGTACACAAGAATCTTACAGAGCGTACTTGACTGGAAGGCAGCTGAAGGAACACGCTGATAAGGTTTGTGTTTTGCTTTGGAGTCCGGCCACTGCAGGTAGTACAGAGAGGTGATAGTGGAGCTGGCACTGACGTAGCTGTGTGCACGGACACCGGATTATAGCCCAGAAGTTTTATTACACTGCTTTGTAGGCTATGTACATTACACTACAATACACTGAAGTACACAAATCAGACTAAGAGCAAAGAATATATGGACACTAATTAGTTTACATCATGCCAGTGTCAGTATGTGTGCAATTCATAGTAGTATTTTATTCATATTCAAGATATTTTCACAAAAACCACCCAGAGAATCCCTCAAAATATAGAAAAAAAATACACATGTGAAAACATATTCCTGAAAAAAGTGAAGAACATCATTAGGAAGCAAGTTATTAAAAGATTCAATGTGTAAAAGTCTTAGTTCGTTTAAAAGAAAATGCTCATTTTTAGACAATTTTAAATATTTTAGAGACAAACATGTTTTGTAAAATTAATTCCTTGCCTTTTCTAAAGCACATTTGTCTTCATATGAATTATTTTTCCCCCCTCTGCTTTGAGTCAGGGTCTGGATAATTTGTCTGTTTTAACAAACTAAAACTTTGCTCGGAGCTATAATCTATTATAGACGCGTTCTGTAGTCTGTGGGAAAGCAGAGAATCACTGCAGCCAGCAGTTAAAATCAATCAAGCATTTACTGCTCCCAAAAAAAACTGCGAAAGGTACTTGTGCTGAGCTTTCTGGACCAACTGCAGCAATTACATTGGCTACATTAACACCTTGTCTAAACACTGTGTGGCTGTGTTGCATAACTGAGCGAATGCCTGCAGAAAAGAAGACGAAGCTGTTAAATTTCAGTAATCAAACGGTGCTTTTACATGCAGGTTACAAGCAGTTTTTTGGCATCCTCGCCACTATTGAGGTCAGAAAATGATTGTGCTCCCAACATTTGCAGTGAATGAAAACAGTGTGCCCGTGTTGTTAAGTATCAGCAGCCCCATACAGTAAATACAGTCTTTTCATTTCAAAGGACATAAACTAGGCTGTAACACATCAGGAAGCACTCAGTGTGTTTCTTTTTCCTGCAGTTTCTGTTTAGTCCGAAAGCAGCTGCAAGCGGGGATTCATTTCAGAATAACAGTCAGATATTATTACCGTCATTTTAGCTGAGTTAAGAGGGTTTTCAAGGTTTCCAAAGGACCCGATTTTAATATCAAAGGCACTTCGGTCCAGTGTACATCTCCATGTCTAATATCTCTTTACACTAATACACTGAGGTGAGTCACTTCTGAGCCGTTCAGACCACAGCGACTGGAGGAAATCTCGTGCTATTTGCTGGGTGACAGGTTTTTTTTTGGCTCTTATTTTACATCTATTTGCAGTGTATAAACTATTGTTAAAAGATTACATTGAAAAAAGATAATTGATGGACCAACTTAAAGGAATTTTTCCAATTTATAAAAAATACACAAAATTGAATTAAGTTTATCCACATTAAATTATCATATATATTTATTGCAGTTATTTATTTATTTAGTTATTTATTTTCCACATTTAATAACATGTAAGCATACAAAACATTGTGCAACAAACAAACAAACAAAAACAGACAACAGGGGTACATAATTGAAACATACAATGGGTTGTGAGTATTGTGTGTGTGCGGGAGTGTAGGGATGAGCGTGTACATGTGCTAGTTTGTGGTACTTTCTTGGTGGTTGTTTAGCTGGTTATAACAATAAAAGTAACATCAGAGATAATGAGGAGGGCTTAAGCAGAGGCAGTGTTTTAAACAGTAATTTCATAATAATAAATCACTAAAAAAAAAAAAAAAAGGTAAAAAGAATAGGAAAAAGAAACATGGCAAACAGACAACAAAGGGAAGTAGACACACATTATAGTATGATAATGTTAAATTGAGGGGGAGATGAGGGAGCAAACGAAAGGAGAAGAAAAAAAAACAAGGATCGAGGAAATGTAACAAAATATATTTGAAGGAAAAATTAATTAAATTTAGTCAGAGTAGCAGTAATGGCAATAATAGTTGAAAAGAACTGTAGGAAGGAACTGTCCAAAGAAAATTAAACTTCAAGCAACACATTGATTCCTCGTTAATGATTGTTTTGTATGCCTATTTAGGTGTGATGCATTAAAAAAGTGAAGCTTACTGCCGGCTCACTTGGTGGTAGTATGTATTTGTTGATTTTGTGATGCATTAAAAAAAGACAAAACAAAAAAAAAAACTGAGGGATAATGTGTCACAAGATTTCTTCTCCTTCCCCCTTATTCTTCTTTATAAATATATATGTATTTTATTTTATTTGTTTTTATCCTTTTCTTTTCACTTTTTATTTCCCCTTCCCCCTTCACTCCTCCCCCATCCTCTCTCCTCTCATCCCCCCATCCCTTTTTAAACTATATACAATAGCAAACAAAAAATAGTACAAGTAAATCAATACAGAAAACAATAACGATAATAATAATAATAATAATAATAATAAATAGTAAACCAAGGCAGCAAAAAATAAATAAAATTAAAATAAAAAAAAAAAAAACAGGCAAGAACGTAGGCTTTTCTGGAGTGGAAAATAAAAAGTTGCAAATGGCTGAAACATTAGAGGAGCTGGTCAACAAATTAGTTTTGTAGGAAATTTATGAGTGTGGTTTGAAATTGGGGGGGATCCATTGTCATAAAATCAGGTATTGTTGATTGGTACACTGTAAGAATATGGTCAGGTCAGAATTTTTTCCATTGGGGTATGCTTATTGACATTTTTGATTTCCAGTTAGTGAGTATGGTTTTCTTGGCGATGGTTAGGACTGTCAGCAGGAGTTGAGTGTATGAAGGGTTAAGTGTGGTGGATGATATGTCTCCCAGTAGGCAGAGTGAGGGGGATAATGGGATGTGGCAGTCCAGGAGGGCAGAGTGTGATTCTGTCACCTGTCTCCAGAACAGGAAAACAGGTGAACAGAACCAAATTGTGTGAATGTAGCTATCTGTATTGCATTTATTTTAAGTTAAATCTGCTTAAATATGTTGATTCCAGTCATATAAACATCTTAAGCTTTCCAGTTATTCTAGTTTAATTATTTTCTTCACTCAGTTGTTCAAATGTTAAACATGAATTTGTCATTAGACTTACTGTTCTTTCTTTTTCTTTACTCCTACTAGAAAACAAAGATTGAGTTACAGCTGAAAATTCTTTAGAATGCAGAAGTTAGATTCCTAGAGCTAAAGGGGTATTATCCCTCATTTTACACTTTTTAATTACAATTAGAATCCCAGTTTAAAGAGGCAAAATCTGATTTCACATTGATAGAATCCAGGAACTGACATCACCAGAGCAACGAGAATAATTCAAAAAATGTGCTTTAACTACAGCTTAAGTATACTTTTGCAGTATATTAATACTAAATTACCCAATTCAGTCCACTTGTATACTGACAGTCAATAGAAACTTTGAGGTAGAAATGTACGCAGAATTCTACTTGTAGGGGGGTTGTAATTATTCATGGTGGATTTACTGATGATCTAGTGCCCTGGTAGTTGAGATAATGATGAGTTGTCATTTTGTCATGATTCATTGCACATGGGTTGGTCACTTTGCAAAAGTGAACCAAATACACACCAAGCAATACTCAGTGAGTATCTGCACAATTTGAAAATGGGTTTTGAAGGCCTATATAAAGGCCCAAAAAAGGCCACCATTGTTAGTCCAGTGAACAGCATAATGCTGTGTCTATCACATGAACAACGTCTCCGGGCACTGGGTATGGTGGAGGCCGGTTTGAGCTACAGTGATGTAGCCAGGCGTATGGGCTGTTCCCAACCCACAATCAGAAGCCTGGTCCAAAGCATGCGCCGACGGATTGCTGCCTGCATCGAAGCAAATGGAGGCCATACTCGGTATTGACTGTTGTGACTTTGTGTTTGGCAGGTGCCGTTTTCTTTTGTGAAATTCTTTATTTTGAAATCATTCTTGAAACTTTAGATTTTTGTTTCTGTATGCCAATATGCTAAACAAATGATTCATATGAAGAAAATCCAGTTTCGGGTTTCAAAATAAAAATTATGTTGAAAAATATGGTCTCAAACTTTTTAGTGACTGTCAGTGTATATTAATCACATGAATAATTTGCAGATTGTTTTCTCAATTAATAGATTGTTAATCTACAAAATGTTTTTTTTAAATACCCAGAAAAGTTGCATTTTTCACATCAAGGTGACATCTTCAAATATGTTTTATCCAGCTGGCAGTCCAAATTCAAAGATATTCCATTTGAAATCAGAGGAAACAACAAATTTTCACCTCATAAATGACTATAAATGACAACTGTAGATCAAAACAGTTGAAAGTGGCTTTTCTGTCAGCAAAATGATTGCCATTAGCTGAGATTAAGATATTTGTATATATTTGACAAAATTGTCATTAACTTTTAACTATAACACAGCTGAGCCTCAAATAAAGTGAGAAAACTCTTTTCTCTGAGTTAGTTGAAAGCGCCAAAATAATTAAAGAAGTGGACGGTAAATTATGTATTTGTGTGTTGTCAGAGCTGCACTGAGTCTTAAGTATATACAGTGGGTACGGAAAGTATTCAGACCCCTTGAAATTTTTCACTCTGTGTCATTGCAGCCATTTGCTAAAATCAAAAAAGTTCATTTTATTTCCCATTAATGTACACTCAGCACCCCATCTTAACAGAAAAAAAAACAGAAATGTAGAATTTTTTTGCAAATTTATTAAAAAAGAAAAACTGAAATATCACATGGTCAGAAGTATTCAGACCCTGTGCTCAGTATTGAGTAGAAGCACCCTTTTCAGCTGGTACAGCCATAAGTCTTCTTGGGAATGACGCAACAAGTTTTTCACACCTGGATTTGGGGATCCTCTGCCATTCTTCCTTGCAGATCCTCTCCAGTTCTGTCAGGTTGGATGGTGAACGTTGGTGGACAGACATTTTGAGGTCTCTCCAGAGATGCTCAATTGGGTTTAGGTCAGGGCTCTGGCTGGGCCAGTCAAGAACGGTCACAGAGTTGTTCTGAAGCCACTCCTTTGTTATTTTAGCTGTGTGCTTAGGGTCATTGTCCTGTTGAAAGGTGAACTTTCGGCCCAGTCTGAGGTCCTGACCACTCTGGAAGAGGTTTTCCTCCAGGATATCTCTGTACTTGGCCGCATTCATCCTTCCTTCAATTGCAACCAGTCGTCCTGTCCCTGCAGCTGAAAAACACCCCCACAACATGATGCTCCCACCACCATGTTTCACTGTAGGGATTGTATTGGGCAGGTGATGAGCAGTGCCTGGTTTTCTCCACACATACCGCTTAGAATTAACACCAAAAAGTTCAATCTTGGTCTCATCAGACCAGAGAATCTTATTTCTCATAGTCTGGTTGTCCTTCATGTGTTTTTTGGCAAACTCTATGCGGGCTTTCATGCATCTTGCACTGAGGAGAGGCTTCCGTTGGGCCACTCTGCCATAAAGCCCAGACTGGTGCAGTGCTGCAGTGATAGTTGACTTTGTGGAACTTTCTCCTATCTTCTAACTGCATCTCTGGAGCTCAGCCACAGTGATCTTTGGGTTCTTCTTTACCTCTCTCACCAAGGCTCTTCTCCCACCATTGCTCAGTTTGGCTGGACGGCCAGGTCTAGGAAGAGTTGTGGTCGTCCCAAACTTCTTCCATTTGAGGATTATGGAGGCCACTGTGCTCTTAGGAACCTTGAGTGCTGCAGAAATTCTTTTGTAACCTTGGCCAGATCTGTGCCTTGCCACAATTCTGTCTCTGAGCTCCTTGGGCAGTTCCTTCCACCTCCTTCGACCTGACATGCACTGTGAGCTGTAAGGACTTATATAGACAGGTGTGTGCCTTTCCTAATCAAGTCCAATCAGTTTAATTAAACACAGCTGGACTCCAATAAAGAAGCAGAACCATCTCGAGGAGGATCAGAAGAAATGGACAGCATGTGAGTTAAATATGAATGTCGCTGCAAAGGGTCTGAATACTTCTGACCATGTGATATTTCAGTTTTTCTTTTTTAATAAATTTGCAAAAATTTCTACATTTCTGTTTTTTTCTGTCAAGATGGAGTGCTGAGTGTATATTAATGAGAAATAAAATGAACTTTTTTGATTTTGGCAAATGGCTGCAATGACACGGAGAGTGAAACATTTCAAGGGGTCTGAATACTTTCCGTACCCACTGTGTTTACTGCTTATACATCCTGAAAAGGAGATGTTAAATGGGTAGTAGTCATAGTATGCATGCAAAGATAAAGATGTACAACAGTGTTTCATGTACAGATCCAGTGATTGCAACAGATGATGATTTGAAGGCACCAAATGCCTCATCGGATTCGTTAGGACGTTGAAGTAATCTGTTAAATTTTTGTTGCACTTTCCTCTGCGTCTCTCCCCGCCTCAGACAACTCTTTGCCCGAGGCGTCCTGTGATGAGGAAGCTTTGAAACCGTCTCATTTGGGGTTAGTTCTTAAGCTCTTTGTCTTAATCTGCAGATCACTGCTTTATCTGATCACTCGTGTCTGGATCAGATCTATTTGTATTCAGAACGGGGCCTGTTTTCTATTCTGTCTCTGTATACCATTGGAAAGTTAGTACTTCTGTGCACTTTGATATCACTCCTCACTGCAAATGTATTTTTTTAGATTACTGCATGTTGAGACAGTGTGATGGTACAGTGCAGAGTGACAGGGACACGTTTCATGAGTCAGATTTAAACGACTATTAAAATAATCTGCCTCTCTTATCTGGTTTTCCTTCTCTGCTTGATTTGGCCGCTGCAGCTTTTTCTGATCTAAAAAAAGAACATTGTATTATTTAAATTGCTGTTACGTCTAGGGATGGGTATCGTTCGGATTTTTATGAATCCGATTCCGATTCCGGTTCTGCTTATCGATTCCGGTGCCAAACGATTCCTTAATACGATTCCAAAATAGTAAAAAAAAATAGAAGGTCAATACTTTATTTAACTAAAGTAACTTTATTCCTTTACCTTTAGGAAAACTGTAAACAAAAATAAAATGTGCTAGAATACTAAACTAGATTCTAGCAATAGTAGTGTTAGCTGTATTGATAATGACAATCATAGTTTGCATGGCGAAGGCGATAGTGAAGGGTTAATGAAAGCAGCAGCATAGTAGTTGTTCTAGTGGTGGTAGCACACTAAAAAGAAACCCATTAAAGTCCAGTATTAATGGTCATGATGCACTATAGTGGATTTGCTGCAGAAAGAGTTTTGGAAAGCTTAATAGAACTAGTTAATTTCTGGAAGAGAAGCATCTACGCAAGAGTTCACATACAGCACACAGCAGGGGTCAGCGATTAAGGTTCAACTAAGGGCCAGTTTTTTCCTGTGAGTGTCAAAAGTAATGTTGCCGACAGAAGCAGTGGAGCTGCAGGTATCTTCTGTGTTTCATTCAAGTTTGTTTTTGGATTCAGGCCAAATGATAGCCAAGTGTTTCTGGCACAAACCTTGAAGCAGTGAGTTTGATTCAGGAGCAGCCCAGACCTTTATTACATCTCATTCCCCTGATCTATGTACCATTACTGTGTGCTGTATCTAATTAAGGCAACAATCCCAAGATATATAATAATAAAATAGTCTTAGAATCATATTGATAAGTACAGAGTACAAATAAAAAAGTGCTTTAAAAAAATGTTTTCCCAGTGTTCTATTTGTGTTAGACTGCCACCTGTTTGTCCTTGAAAAAATGGACTATTATTAGAAAAAGCTTGGTTATAATTCTAGGACTTTACACCTGCCTTATGCCTTATTTTATTGTTTACCTGAAGTAGGTTTCTGAGAAATTATGGAAATATTTTAGATGCAACCTAATGAAATAAAGTTAAATCCAGATATTTCTGTGTGAAGGTTATATATGACCCACAGGCCGCTATTTCAGCTCGGACACACATCGACAATCGATTTCCAGCCTCTTCTTAAAACCAGTTACAGGCAGAAGTCAATGATTATAATGTGTTTAATTATTTAAAGTGATTCATATTTTAAATTTTAAAAATAAACTTTGATTTTGTGGAAGGAGTTTTAATGTTTCTCAGTTTTGGAGGGAGTGAATCAGCAGCTGTCGCCCTCTACTGTCTAAAAAAGATCTTCCTCCTACCACATGTATGTTGATAGTTAAACTACAACAGTCATTCTCTTTCTGTTTTTTTCCATATCAGCACTTTGCAGAAAACTAATCACAGATATGATTAAAATATTGTATGAAACAATCAGGTGAACCTTAAAAGTTAATATTTGAGCTGTGTCCTACTACACATGGGAATTTTTTATGTAGATTGCAGACAGATTTAACACATCTGACTTAAACATTGGTGGTAGAAGCTGCTTTTCTGTGTCTCAAAGGGAGCTAATCTGAGTGCTGTGGCCCCCTCGTGTGGCCACGTCTCATACTGTGGATTCACTCCTCACCAGATTAAAACATAAAGCAGCTCCCTGTGGCTCTAGATGTATCATTCGGCTGTATGTGCTTTGAACTTTAGAGAGCGTCATGTTGCAGCATGTCTTCTTAAATTAATCCGGGGCAGCGAATGCTCCTCTCGCTCAGCTTTACATAACTCCGGAGTTTATCTCTTTGAATCCAGACAGCCGAATTACAAGGCAATTAAACGTTAAAAGCACCGGTGATGGGATTTTGTTTTAGATGAGAACAGCAGGGTTGCCATGTTAATAGACTTGTTTTACTTCGTACAATTTGCAAATCCGATGGGGGAGTATACCGTTGAGGAAATACCGAGTTGTGCAATTATCTTAATTTACCTTTCGTGTAATAAAAATCGCAGGCCAGTGCTAATTTTGTCCAGTTAATGTTGCTGCTATTATGGGAGGGAAAGTAAGTCCTACAAAGAGGCCCACACATGAAAATACATCAAGACACTTGGAGGCTTTTGGAAGTTGGAGGCTCGATATAATTCCCTAAATTAAACGTCTACGTACTTTGGCTGTTTCTGTGTCTCATATAATGCACCTTCTTGTGTGCTGCAGAACCTTGATCATAAAAGATAATTTAATGACCACTTCTAGCTCTATTTAGTGGAATGGTCTGTGTAATACATACTATTTAATATAATATAATATAATATAATATAATATAATTGCAGCTGAAGCAGAAGGCTGACTCTGTAGAAAGATTAAATTCACACTTATGTACGGATGATAGAAACACTATTGCAAATGCTCTACTTTGGGATTTTCCTGCATAAACGTGGCGCTCTGATGTAGCTTAAACTGTTGTAAAGAAGTGGTGTACCGGTGTGTTTATAATGTGTCGGCTGATGGCAGGTTTACTGTTAATCGTAGGGTTTGGGCTTCACTCCACAGCGTCTCCCAGCAACATGAGCAAAACGATGCAGGTGTGAGGTAAAAAATGTAAGTCATCTTAGGTGAAAGCATCTGTGAAGTGCGACAGTAAGATCCACCATCAGTAGAAGAGAACTGGAGATCAATAAAAGACATTAGACAAGTCTGTTACTCACTTCACTTATTTGAAGTAAGTGATTGCTTATGTTGTTTTTTGAGCGAAGTTTTACTGCTTTTCTTTGTTTTGTGATCAAGAAAACAGAATTCATTTTAAGTTTTGGCTTGGCTTTTTGAGTTTGCTCCATTCATTTTTTTTGACACTTCAGCAACAAGACTAAGACTTTTAATGCAGCTAATTTAAATGATTTTCTGTATAAAATAAGAAAATCATTTAAAAAGGCTTCGTATTTCCTTTTAATATTAATACTGCTTTCCAGGTGTTAATTGTGTTCTTGCTGTCAGCTGGAGAATATTTTTAAATACCTGTCTGGGGTTGTATTGGTGTAATTTCACAGCGGGGAAAGATAATGTGTAATCACTGTGAAGACAATGAAGACCACATGGAGATGATTCAAGCTGATTTCTTTTCTCAGTCAGTCTTATTATTCACCATCTTTTGACATCTGCAAAAATGTTCTGTTTGGCCACGACAGTTTTGTCAACATGAAATCTTTCAGCGCTCGCCTCCACCGCCTCCGTTAGCAAAGAGTTTTGTAAAGAAAACAGTGCGAGCCGGACAGCCTCTCCTCCTGCACTGTAAGCATTCCACTTTGCAAAGATAACATTTGTTCCTCGCAACAGTGAGGTCATTTGTATCAGCGGAGTCGATCTGCAACCGATCACAGCGAGCTTTAGCAGCATTCATCGCCGTGTTCATTTTTCATGGCTCTCGCTAAAGTGATCCATCAACACACAGATCTGTTTGACCCTCCGCTGTTGTTTCAGTTGATTGCTAAATCAAGACCTCCTTCGGTTGGCAGATCTGATTCTCTGCGGTGCCGATGACTGACTCTTAAACATCGCTTGAACATTGGCAGGTTCATCTACGGCCTTATTGCTGCCATGAATTATAGCAGCGTTGGTAAAAAGCAGATACACTCTGTCACATGATACCCCCTGGGGAAGGTTTTGGTGTGTTATTCATCAACCCGCTGCAATAAAAGCTCAGAGGTAACTTTTAGTTTTTGAAGAAGCACTTTTGGACATTTGGGGGAATTCATGTATTTGCTCAATTGCAGAGAGCCAGATGATAAACGTTCATATGACATACATGTTTTTATAGATAATATGCAGTTATAGCCAGCAATCTGTTAGCTTAGCATAGCTCAAAGACTGGAAACAAGGAGAAGAACAAGTCTGACCTTAAAAGCTCACTAATTTACATATAATGTCTCAATTGTTCCAGTTTTACAAATGTTAAGAGGTTGGCTTTAAGCAGACTCTTCTTCTGTGCTAATCACCTGCTGAGGGAAGCTTTATACTTGGCAGCCACACTTGAAATGATACTGATTTTGCAATCTAATTTCTGACAAATAATAATAAATAATTGTATGCTTTCCAAAATGTCAGCACTGTGAGAAAGTTCTTTGTACTAAATGTAACACACCTCAGTCACGGAGGCTTCAAGTTGTGGTCGACATCGTGTGCGTTTATTTTCAGCCATAAAACAGCAATATAGCTTCCTTGCTCAGTTTCTACTTCTGCTACCTCACTTCTTCGCGCACCTGTGTGATATCCAATAAGCTCCCCCTTGTGGCGAGAAGTATTAACAACAATGGTTATCTCATCTGCCCAGATTGCCCACAACTTATGCAGACACAGAAGAGCTTCAAATACAAACACTACACTGACCCAACCACTTTTGCTACAAATGTCAAGATGAACAACAAATAAACAATAAACAAATAAACAATACATAAAGGGGTGCCTATGTTTCCACACTTCTCTACATAAAGAAAGCATAAATGTGAGAAATGCTGCCAAAAAATAGTTTTTGTCCTCCTTTTGGTATTCACACAAAGTGAGTAGCTAAAAAACTAAAATTCTAAATCAATGTTTGCTTTGTGTTCTAAATTTAAAGTTCTAAATGGGGGCACTGGGGACCACAGGGAATGAGGATTGCAATCTACTATTCATTTATTTATGCAAAAAAAAAATGCCATGAATGTTAATTGTCCTGCTGATTACTGTCGTGCTTCTAAACAAAAGGAGACACACTACAGTATTTTCTTGAAACAGATCCTTCCATTAGCCTTTAAATCATTTCATTTCTATTTGCAAATTAAAAGTACCATCAATAATTCTCATTACAATTAGCCAAACACATCCCCCATCAAAATATTATTCAACAAATGAAATCTGCAGCGCTGTCACTTATATGGACCGTAAATGGGAAAAAAAAACCTGTAATCAGTCAATCAGTTAAGGTGAAAATATCTTGTTATAAAAGGCCTTTATTTATAAAAGGGGAGGAACAACCACAAGTGTACTGAGCCACCACTTGTTGCCCCCTTGTGGAGATGAGGGCATATAAACTTGCAGTTTGACTACCTTTAGTCTCCAAAACAGGACCAGTTTTAGGGATAAGAGTTCTTTATGAGTTCGACTGTAGATTTGGGGATACTGTCTTGTCGTAGAATAAATTTAGGAACAATCTGATATCTGTAATCAAAAATTTGAGAGCTCACCTGACAAATTAAAGAAAAAAACAACAACTCTACTGAAGGGATGGAACACCAAGATATTTCCTCGTTTGGTGTTTTGATGATGATGGTGGAGAATGCAATCTACCACGTTGATGACTACGGAGGTTCTAGCATAAGAGTCGCATCATTTTCATACTAATTGACCATTCAGTGACCTTCCACATCCTGTGAATGAGCAGATTTATTCTAGGATGTTTCACAGAGAAACTTTGTATTAATTTACAGTGATCTTTCCCTCTAAAGGGACAAAACCATGCAAGTAAAGAGTCCAGTTTGTTCCTGTAATGTACCACCCATCTGGATAGTAGAAGCAAATAGCGGTGGGCAGTAAATTGTTATCAAGAGTCAAAGTCGCAGGCTTCATGTGCTGGTAATGATTTGTAAATGTGTTCTAAAACCATCTGGTCCATGATATATTTATCATTTAAGAGGGTATTTGACCTCTTAGCATCTACCGTCTTCTTCTCTTTGAAAGGTTAAAAAAGTTCAACACCAACACAAAACACCTCTGGATTAGAAGCTCCCGCATCTCCATCTGTTATCGCTCTGCTGGTGAAGGCATGTTGGTGCGTCAGCCTCCAGCAGCAGCAGCAGCACAGCTGTGTGTGTGGTATTCAGTGGGTGGTATTCACTATTCAGCTCTTAAATTCATGGATCAAGTGCTCTGACTCCTGTCCACTGCGGTATGCTACAATATAGTCACCCCTCCAACCCTTAACAGCTCCGCAGCATTCAGCGCCCAGCTGCTGAGGCTGTGAACATCTGCTCTCGCTGTTTCAGGGTTACTTCGAATGAGACCTACTCTTAATGCTAAATTAACTCGACTGTTCTCTGCTCCACCGCCTTCTCAAGGAATCCACAGAGGAATCTGAGCCACTTGTGCAGTTTCTGTTTGTGTTATTGTCACTGTGCTGCTTTTACAAGTCTGAGGCTCAGCATGAGTCACCAGCATACCTGCAGGCTGTGTGTTTTCTTTTTATGGCTTTCTTGCAGCTGGGGTTGCCCTCACAGAAAAGCATAGTAAATAGCATTTTCTCAGTAAAATGCATGTGTCTTGACTTTCATTACCTTACAGGTCATGATTTGGCACTTCTGAAAATGAGATGTTAAATCTACCTCATTATATATGTTTATTTATATCCTTAGCAGCTCTGTTATAACTGTATCTACTCCTACTGGGGTCCACATGTTTGGTAATGTGACACACACACTGTTCAGCAGCCATTATCAGTACGAGGAAATGCAAATGTATTTGTCAAGAACCCTTTTAACAACAGGGCAATTCCAGGCATCTTACATAAGCTACACAGTTTATTAAATCAAGATATAAATGAAATACAAGACGATGTAAACATAAAAAGCATTAAAAGAGTACAAGAAAGTGAAATGAGCTCTACTAGATAAATAGAAGAATAAAATGTTATAGTGAAGTGCAAGATATTAAAGGGAAAACCTCATTTGAATTTTGAAATATTTTGTGCCAAGTTTTAAAGAGCTAAGAATATGAATGCAAATTAGTTTGTCATATTCTTCTTATGTTTCCTAAAGCAATAACTCCAACTCAAATCAATGAAGTGTTAGGACAAGCAAAAAGAGCATTAAAGTAGAAATGTTCTTGAATGTTTTACTGTTTTGTTCAGTCACTATAATTTGCAATTGACCAAATGGTAGTGAACAACATTTCCACGTTGTTTTGGTTTTAAAAAATGAAATAAATCAAATTTCAGGCAGTGTTATACTTTTAAAGTGCGTGTGCCAATGCAAATTAATAATGTAACTTTGAAGAGACAGGAGAGACCACGAGACAAAAGGAGACAACCTGAACAATTTAAGTGCTAGATTTACCGGGGGGTATTTTAAGGCCAGTCTTGTATTTTCCAGAAAACTTTATAACTTTTTTCTAAGGAAGAAGAAAGAACAAGTTTTTCTCGCAATCACGAATGCAAAATTGACTGAAGTTAATGTTCTGTAGCAGGAAAGCTGAAGGTCTTTGTTCCACTTAAATTGCACAGCTGCACAGAAATTGAAAGTAAAAATAAGGGTCAAGATTAGGTTACGTCTGAGGCCAAACTGTGACCCAGAACGGTCTACATCATCCGACCAAAGCAGCCACTTTGCAGGATTCATGACCTTGTTTCTAGTTGTGCAGCTCTACAAAAAAAAATAGAAAATACTGCCTGGACAAGCATCAAAACTCCTCCAAATGCTCAAGTGACTTTGAGGTGAAACCCTTCCATTGACGCCGCTCGGGGGGTTTATGTAACTTTTGGAGGATCACATGCAGTCACCGACCACATTCTTCGCGTCTCCCTTTTATCTGTATGAGCCGAGCTGCAGTGTAGGTCCAGTAAATCACAGCTCGGTCTTTGTCTGTGTGTAGACAGAGCCGTCCTCTGAGCCCACAGCCGCCATAGCTGCCTACTTAAAGACCTTATTTATGCTCTCTGCCTCGCTGCACACTTTTCCCAACACGGCCCATTAATCTGAAGAAGAACTGGAAAGGAGCTAGCTCATAGGGGCGCATTATATGTCACAACACCTTAACATTGCTGGAATATGTAAAGGAAAGTTCATAATCCTTTTAAAATAGTCCTTTTTACACTCACTGGGACCTATGTTCAGTTACTAGCTCCATTTCAGACTCGGTTCCAGTAACAAAACATGACGAACAAGCTTAGACATTTGAAAAAATAAGCGTGCAGTGAAAAATGCAGACAGTGGCCAGGTTTAAAGATTTTATTGGTGAGAGGCGAAGTGCTCGCCCACTTTGTTTCACGCTCTGTTTTATTTATTTCCAGCCACGATTGTCTTTCGGCACCATCTTTTACAGCTCTCCCAGCTTGTATCTTTATGGAATCATAGGAAAATACACTACGTCTCGCTTAATCATCAGTCGGCTGGTGGAGAGGAGCCATTTCATCTGTGTGGTCCTTCGCTGCAGCGTCTAAAAACCTCCACCGACGGCGCTGGAAAACAGTCATCTCTCTGGCCGTCACACTTGAGCGGCGCTCTCCTCGTCACAGTCCCACGGCACATCACATGTCTGGCTCGGAGCTTGGAAGTGCCGGACTCGAGATGTGGAGGCATCCTGAGGGTTTGTGTGTCAGGAGGGGAAGGGGGTGCAGGGTCAGCTACGGGGTCACCCACATCTTCATCACAAAGCTTCAATCAAGACACCTGACTGAAACATTCGGCCTTTGTGAAGTCAAAAACATGTCTTTGTGTCTTGTAGATTTTTGCAGATTTATTGGCCATAACGCATGCAGGTGTGTTTTAGCTGCCTTTACACCCCAACTGAAGGAGCTGCAGCACAAATACCTCGCATGCTAAGCGCACATTTATAACATTCACTTTTTCCCCATGCCAAAAGGTCAACATTTATCAAACCGGCTACAATCTGAGAAGTCTGAAGGCAGCATTGTTTGACTATCTGTAAATACAACGGTCTTTTACCTGCACGTACACCGCCAACGAATCGGGTAGTTTTTTGGGTGTGTTAATACGGGTCCCGTATCCCAAATGCCTCCATCCTCTGATAGATTTGTGTTTCTTACCAGATGTGAAATGTGTGTAAAGATTGAGAGCGTGCCAGTTTCTTAATGGAATGCCTTACAATATGATACCCGCTGTGGTGACAGAAGCACTTGGTCTATTTATGGTTTTTAACAACTGACCATTGTCACTGGTTAACTTTCATTTTTCTTTGCAAGTAAAACAGGATGGCCTACCTTAAAAGTTTCTATTAGTTTTTGGGAAGCCAGGCGACTTAATTAGTTTGTTCACATCCTGTAGAACGGCAAATGAATGAGGTGTTTCTGGTCTGAAGCCCGTATTAGCAGGATGACATTGTTGTGTCTTTGCTTTCCAAAACCATTACTAATGAATGCTGGAGAGTAGTTCTGTTTCATGATACCATGACAGTGATATGGAAAAAGTTGGTTAAGTTTATGCAAAGATCACGGTTTGGCTTACAGTTACTGCTTTGTTATAGTGAGAGGATCTTTGCCACTGTAGCTAAGTAAATAATGAAGACATGGTTAAGGTTGGTCAGCTATGTTTGTCATGCTTTTAGAAAAAACAACAACAACACTGACTCTGACATTGGCGAAATGTAGCCTGCAGTGTTTAATTCCAGTTCTGGTTGGTCCAACCATCCACCCCGACCTCCTCTATACGTGAAGTTGTGCTACAAGAACATCACCTGACTTACTCCTTAGCTAGTCGCTACAGGCCTTTGTCTTCTTGGGAGCAGGCGTGAACTAACCGTGACGTCACCCGTTGGTTTCAACGCTGAGAAAATGAAGCCCAGATTTTGCTACTTCCTGGTCGCCATTTTGGATTTTTTGGAGCCAGTGACGTAAAAAGCGTCATCAAACAGGCTGGACAGGAGAGCAACTCGGGGCAGGACCAGTCAATGGGACTGTCAATGAAGTATAGCCACGCCCCTTGGCTCCGCCAAATTTAACGATTTATTTAAAATTCAGTATTGATTTATTTTAAGATCGGCCACTTGATCTCTCATTTCGACCATGAAAACTAACGGGAAAAAAATCCTGAGCTGTAGAACATCAGTCTATCAAATTTTTTTTTTTCCAAAAATGAATTGGGGTCTATGGAGAAAAAGCTTTTTGGAGCCAACCCTAGCAGACGGCGTGATATTGCAAGTTTTTGACACTTCTGGGTGGGCTGTTCTTCGTAGGAGAACATTCTTGTTTGGTACGTTGAGAAAAATTGATTAATAAAAAGTCCAAGTTGATTTATTGAGATTACTTGTTTGTCATTCAAATAGTCCAGAATTCAAAGATAATTAGACTGAGGTAATATTTACTTTCATAATGCTAGAACCTGTAAATATTTGGGATTTTTGCATAAATATGACTTGAACAAATGTCTAATGGCAAAGCAGTGATTTATCCAGTTGCTTTAGATCATTTCATATTTCAAAATCTTGTTAACAAATTAAAAAATTAAGTTTACTTACTAGTATGTGCTCTGAATTCTTTCTAGTTTGTGTAGTTTTTCTTGATGAGGTAAAATGTTCAACAACGTATTTTTCTGTTCTGCTTTTTTCATTTCTTTATCACTTTCTCAAAGTCTGAAAACTGTAGAATTCTTTCAATAACAATAAATCACAAATAACTCATAAAATGCTACACAGGGTCTAGTAATAATACAAAAAAAAAAAAACGATGCAGAGAACACAAGTCAGAAGACAACTGGAGAGAGATAGAAAAGCAGGAAACTGTGTGTAATTGGGATCCACTGAAACTGTGCAGCAGCCAGAGAGCAGCTGAACACATAAAATCCCTCCTGAAGATCTCCAAAACAATGACAATCCCCTCGGCGAGTGTTTAGTCTCTCTCTGCACCAGCCCAAACTTATCTGTTCACTCACATCACTTGACCCAGAGGCAGGGGAGCTGCTCTGGGTGTCGGTGAGGAGGGTGGAGGTGCAGGACGACGAAACAGAGACACCCGAAACCAAGCAGGCCAAGAATTAATGCATCTATGAAATATTATACGTACAGTAAAAGCGCTCATCAGGGTTTTTTCATGTTTTCACTCATTTACTAGAAGTCATATAAACTGTATTTTTTCTGACCCTTTTCCAAGCGTTCCAGTCTTTCAGATGTTTCTTTTACTTTCCAGGCAGTCATCAACTTCTATGCGTTTCTGTACTTTGAAATATAAATTTGCAAACTTGCTTAAAAGGCAGAATCCTTCATCTGCAACAGTCATGTCCAAAAACACCTCCTGGACAGCAAGTCAACCAAAAAGACTTTTTCTCCACCACTGTTTCATTTGAGGAATTCTTGGAGTCCTAAAGAGATGAAAATGACAAGTATTTCACATGTGGGAAAAAAGGGGAAAATTATAGAAAAAAATAGATTATTATTTTTTTTTATTAGTCAGAGGTTGAGGTTGTTTTTGTTCCTACGTTGCTCTGATTATTTGCTTGTGGGTTTGATTATGTTGCTTGTAGGGCTGCAACTTATGATTGTTTTCGCTGTTGATGGATCAGTTGATCATTTTCTCGAGTGAAAAATCAGTTGTTGGGTCTATAAAATGCCAGAAAATGGTGAACAGTGTTGATCAGTGTTTCCCGAAGCCCGAGATGACATCTTTAAATATCTTGTTTTGTCCACAACTCAACAATATTTAGTTTTTTGTCATATACTCAGAAAGAAACCAGTAAATATTGCATTTTTACATTCAAAATGTAAACTTTGTTTCCTTAAAAAAGTGTTAAAGCTGATTAAGCAGTTATCCAAACAGTTGACAATTAACTGAATCTGAGGCGCTGAATGGTTGGTGGTGATTTTTATTCCCTTATTTATCAGAAATTGATTTGATGTTAAGATAATGCTGTCCAGTTGGGTATCAGAACAACCATTTAAAAGTAAATAAATATGAAAAAAGATACTCCAAACAATCCAGTATTGCACCTCTTTTATTTTATAATTGGATGTAAAAAAAAAAAAAATTAAATGTCTGTTTTTACAGGCTCCTTTCAACACTACGTTTCTCACCTGAGGCTTAAAGGAGGATTTAAAAAAAATAACTCTGACTAGATAGACACACACTTCTTACTTTGTATTTGCTGGAAATCCTTAGATGTTAGTGATCCCTACATTTAAATCACTTCTAAACAAATAAATACAGCTCCGAATACTCCCATAAATCCGTCAAAATCTGATCAGTATCAAATACTTTATTGAACTCTCTAGATCAGCTTCAACTGACTGTTTAGCTTTCCTATAAAAGAGACTTGGGTGTAATGTTGAAAACCTGAATTGTGTTGCCAGGTTGGACGTCAGATTCAGGCCCTGACTCGAGTTTGAAACTTCACAGCTCTGAGAACCCAAACATCCGAGAGCCCGACTGCACAGAGCCACCTCCGTCCAGTGCAACATGATGCTTGTTTACACCGACTCACATTGTTTATATGGCCTGCCACTTTGACAGGAGCCCTATGGTGGCTTGTAAGTGTTTGTGTATGGAGCAGGGGCCATGTTTACGTGTGCGTATTAATGTACAGTGTGCGTGTTTATACAAGTACACTGCAGTGTACATATGTCCACTCGGGTCAAGTGTGTGCTTCCTTGAGTACTCATACATAAAATGTGTCTGTATGTATATCTGGGTTTATGTGTTTGTGCATGTAATTTTACATAATGAATCCCCTGTTATGCTTACACGGGTTTTGTTCAACCAAAGCAGTTAAAAGTGAAGTGCGGCATCATTTTCCGTCTCTCTTCACTATTTCCCTGTCATCTTACAAATGACAGTGTAAAAACAACATGAAAGTGGCACATAATACCCATAGACTTACAAAGAATTGTCAGAAAGCATCTGCAGCTCAGTTTTACTCTCACTATTGAGCTGTCCATCCTGCAACTTTATTTACTGAATGCAGTCTGACAGCTCAATTCCCAATAGGACACAAACATGACTGAAAATGAATGATAATGTCGCTCTGTAACGGCTGAATGTGTAAACAAGGAACTGTTTATTTAGACATCGCATTGTTTCCATGTCATTTTAAAAGTAGGATGTTGGCTTTTTTTGCTTCCTCAAGTGGCCACAAAAGAGAGAAGCAAATCAGTTATGATAAGTTTATATACTACAAAAGAGTTTACCAACAAAACTCTCCTTCTTGTCTTCATTTGCAGGGTTCAAAATGTGGTCAGCTGAGTTCTAAATTCAATAAAGTGGATCAAAATAAACAAAAAAAAGCATGAAAAAATGTCAGCAAATGGAGACATTAATCTTTTTTACTTTCCCAGTAACAATAGTAATAATATCACAATAGTCTTTATTTATAGAGCTCTTTTCAAAATAAAGGTACAGAACAAAACAAAATCATAAAACAATACATTTTAAACTGAATTTAGTGTATAAGATTTAGTTTTTTTTTTTTACAGTTTTAATAGGACTGAAAGACACATTAACGACAGCTGGACTGATGTCATCCTTTCTGAAAAAAATAGAAGTCTAAGATTATAGTTGTTACGTAACGTTGACAGTGACAACAGCGACTGAATGAAACCAGACAGACTCTCACATGCACAGAGCTGCAGCTTTTAAGCATCATCTTGGAGCTCGTGATGGAGATTCTGACCTCATCGGCTAAACTCCGTCGAAAAATGTCAAAAACTGTGTCAGTCTGTGATGTTGGATGCTCGAGATCTTGCTAATAATTCCAGAAAATCTTCCTAATTAACTAAATCTCCCTCAAATGTTTTCATCCAAAGTTATTAAGTCTGAATGTAAGAAACTTGAATCCTCTGGCTTTCGTCCAGGCCCCTCCGTCTCCATCCCTTGTCTCTGCAGTCTCTCTCTGTAGTTTGGAGGCATTGTGCTGATGTGAAAAGGCAGTTGTTGTTTCTTGCCGGCCAGCCTGGCGTCCCCCTGCCTCTCCCATACATCCCGGAGCTTTTCCAGGAGGCTGTTTATGTGTTGAGTGCAGCACTCCGTGGAGCTTAGGGCCTAATGGAGTGTGAGAGAGGGGCCTGGGCTTCTTCAGCTTGTGTTCAGCTGTACAAACATGCTGCCACACCGTGGCCCTCGCTCTCTCCTTCTCTGCCCAAATCACTGTTTCACCTTTACTTCTGTCTGTCTGTCACTTTGTCTACTCCATTCATAGTCTGTCACATCGCCGTCACTTCTTTCTGTTCTTTCTTTCTTGTTGTTTATTTCTGGCTCTCACTCAAACAGCATGAAGTCAAGGCAGGTAAAACTAACAAAGTTTCACTTTTTTTCTTGTCGTCGTCAACTGTGAATATGGAGATGTTTACTAAAGTAACAGAGCAGAGACTGTAGTGGTGCTGCTGTTTGTTTGGCGCTGCATTTGTCTTTTTTCACTACAGTTAGCCTTTAACCCTCGTGTTGTCCTGTGTGTCAAAATTGACTCATTTTACAGTTTGAAAATGTGGAGAAAAAACAATTTTCACACTGAAACTTCTGATAACATTTTGAACATTTTTGGGAGAACTTTGAACATAGTTTTAGTGGAAAAGAAGAAATGTGAAAAATGTTTCTTAAGAACATTCAGAAAAAATATTTACAAGAATTTTCTTGCCAAATTTGTGAGATTTTTTTAAATAAGATTTTTCAGGGAACTTTTAAGGAATTATTGTAAATTTTCAGAAATTTGGGGAATTTTTTTTGCAGAATTTTTGTTGTTTTTTTTCAGACAAGGAAACAATATTTTTTGGCACCTGTAAATGAAAACAACAGGAGGGTTAAATGACTTCTTTTTTTTTTTTTTAAATCAAGTAATTCCTTTAACCGCCTTTGAGCATGATAGATTTCTGCAGCCACACCGTGAACCTGCCTTAAAGCTAACCACTTCTGGCTCCACCTACACAGTGGGCGCCTTGCTTAAGGGCACTGCGATGGTAATATCAAAGAAAGGTCAAACACTATAGCTGGGGATTCCAGCGGCTTCCTATTCATCACCGCCTGCTTTTGTGAACTTCTAGCTATAGACTATGATGATTTTTTTTAACTGAATATCAAGAACTGATGCCCCACAAGTGTTCCCGGAGGCCAAGGAATTTTGTTGTAACTATTAAAAAATCCCACCAAAGAAAAACAAGTGTGTTAAATTGTAGTTGTAATTGTAGATTCCGTAGTAAAATAAAATTACCGTCTCATGGTTTTATGGCTCCGGAAACCAGCCAAGTTAACATTCATCTCTGTCCAGACTCATATTATTCACATGGTGAAGACGAAAGGAATTTATTAAGTGGGCACTGGGGATGTCCCGATCAAATGTTGTTTTAATTTGAGTTTTTGTTTCTCTCCTGGTCTGATCCAAGTCATTTAATCTTTACATAATACTATTTTCTTTGAAAACACACCCTCAGTAGTCGATTACCTGTAGTATCCGGTTGGGTCTTACTGTTTATTCCTTTAGTGCTCCCTGTTGGCAGGCAGAGAGGATTGTGGGCATTTAGTTTATAAAGGAGCACCGTGATAAAGACTTCTTTAAGGCTCAGGCTGGTAAACAAGTATGAAATGTGTCTGTGATGAACATGGACAGATATCTCACATCCCAGTGGAACATCTAACATCTGCATTTATGATTTTTTTTTTCATGTTTTCAAGTAGCAACAGATGTAAAAAATGAATCGGGCATAGATAGTGTTGATACTGAGGCTCTCATGGGGACCCAAAATTACCCATCTTTCAAAAATTATTTTTCCAAAGGTAAGACTGTGACAGGAAGGGAAAGGCCTCCAGTTTGATGGAGTCCATTTCAGGATGAAAAAGAGAAAGATGGCAGCATGAGACAGCAATAAAGTCCTCACAGGGTTCGCAACACATGTGGTACCAAAATGCATAGACTGTATTTGCTTTTGGTTTTCATTCATTGCTTGATTACGTTTAGGTTCCAAAAGTACTTGGTTAGATTTTGAAAAATCACACATTTTGTGTTAAAATAAGATCCTTTCACATTGATTCTGATCAATAAAATACAAAAGTAGAGGAATCTGTATAGGAATGTAATTTTGGGAGTCACGGCTGATCAAAAATGGTCACAACCGCCCTTTCTGTTCCTGATTTCTGTGTTGAATAATGGCCAGAAACTTGTTTCTGTGTAGAACATTGTGATGTGACAGTGAAGTTGACTCTTGACCCTGAGGATATTAAATGCCATCATTTTATCTAATTACACATTTTTGTTAAACTTTGTCATAATTATCGTATGAATACTGAAGTTATGGCCAAAATCATGCTTTGTGAGATCATAGTGACCTTTGATTTTTAATCAGCTCATCACTGAGTGTCTCCAGGCGTTTCTAATATGTCATTCATGAGAACCTGAAAGCATTTCACCTCCTTCCACAATTGTTGTTTGAGTGAGACAATATTTAAAACAGACGGTTAAAGCAAAAAAATGTATGAGTAATGCATCAAAATTAATGAATGAATCTAGGAGTGAATGACAGGGAGCCTACAACAACAGGAAATGGATCCACAGCATGACTAACTCCTGGCGTTATGAGCTCATAGGTGTTAATGAACCGCTGTAAATTAGGACCCTCTGTGTGTCCGTGTTTATATGAAAGCTGCCATCTTCCGTGTCCTGCACTCGCTGCTGCCCTGCAGCATTAACCGACCATGTCATGATTAATTGTTGCATCATTATCCACCATCCATCGCCAAAAGCCAGCTGACACACACTGCCTTCCCAGAAGTCCCTGCTCTGCAGTGAGCGTGGCTCTGTGGAGTGGAAATCTCCAAGGTTGTGGCTCACCGTTCTCCAAAGTACAGGCACCTGAAAAAATAAGCTAGCCTCCGCCGGCTTGTCCAAACGGAGGCACCGCTGAGTTAAATATAGATGTAATATCCCTCCCTTTCAGCTGTATCCAAACAAATTAAAGATGTCTTTCTTATGGGATGGTTAACACAGAGAGTGATCGTAAAGAAATGGGGAAATATGCAGAGTGTGGCGTGACATGACATCTGAAACAAAGCCCTTCATGGTGCTTTTATGACAGATTAATCCTCTCATTAATTAGCTGGGGCACGTTGAGGGCTGCAGCAGTGATTGGCAGTCTGAAAGCAGCTGGACAAGCAGAGCAGGTTTCTGTAAAGTACTTAGTGGGTAACGGAGGGAGCCGGGCTCAGATGTGGCCAACATGGGCAGAGTGGAGAGCTGGTGAGTTCAGGAAAGTCCCACAGTGGCTTAATACATGAACAGAAACGCATCGACTGATTTCTGAATAATCTGACCGTTGTTAAATAGAGACATTTTAGCAAACACTGCGGTCGTGCCAAAACGCTGGAGCTGTATTTTCCTGTCAGCCAGAAATCAAAAGAAACTCCTTCATCCTCAACAAACTTCTGTAATTATTCCTTCAACTTACTGGGAAGTTTGGCACTTTGAGGAATAAACTCATTGACCTTGCTGACAACGGTTAGATGACAAAATCTGTCTTACTGCTCCTACATCTGTACAAGTATGAAGCTGCAGTTGGACACAAATCAATCTCACTTATAACATTCATCTGCTTTGTTTTGTGAAAAATCTACCAAATATTGGTTGTTTACTTCAGTTTTAAAGTGGATCAGCTTCAAAACTATCAAGTTTTTCCGACAACAACAACAAATTAGCGACAGGGCTAGAAATATTACATTGGATTACATAAACAACGTCTTAGCTTCATCGACTTCATAAACTGAAATTGAACTTGTTGACCCCTAAAGTTGAGTGAACTCCAAAAGCATTTTCATCATCTGCTTCCCTATTTCTTCTATTTCCAGCCTGCTTGTTTCCTTTTTCCCCATCTTCATACTATACTAAACTTACCATTATTATTTTCTCATCTACCTCTCAGAAATAAAGCAATTAAATGAATTTTCCAAAATGTTATACTGTGCCTTAAATAGTATTATTATTTCAAATATGTCTATAAGAAATTACAGTTTGGTATAAAACAGTAAGTCAAAATAAATCTATAAAATAGTTATTTTTGACACTTTAACCCAGATTTTCTGCAAAAATTCACCATAAAACATTCCAAGAGTCCCTGTAAAAGCGGTCAAAAAGCTGCAGCACAGCACCTGTTGTGTGAGTTTTATTTGGTCAATCTTTTCTCCATATGTCCCTCCATCCTCAGTAAAAGGACTCACAGTGCTTCTGTAATAATTGCAGGGCCAACTCGGTGACCAAAGTGCACAGATTCCTCCCGCTGACAGATTCACTGCTTCATAATGATGCATTACAAAGGAAAACACTTTTGAAGTTCCATTAATCCTCCGACTGCGCGTGTGTGTGCGTCATTTAGAGCAGCCCCATCCAGAAATGTATTTCACTCCCAATATAGCTCACAATGGAGCATTTTCATGGTGCTTGTTACATATTTTCCATTTTACATGTCCCGTCCATTTCTCAAACTTCATCGACGTGTTTTTGCTCGGGCAGAAAATGAAACAGCGGGAGCCGAAAGTAATGATTTGTGAAATGAAATTTGATTCAGCATATCACTGCTTTAACAGTTTTATGAACTAATATAACCACTAAGATGAGTCAGTGCTGCAGCTATAAAAACAGAATTAAATAAAAATACATGGCATTTATTAATGCAGCTAACAGTATGTGCATTTAAGTTACATAAAGTAATGTTGCTGTGTCTCTAAATAGGAGTTTTTCAGATATTTCTGGCGGATCTTTTAAAGTTTAATTGGCACGAAGCTGTTTAGGTCTACTTTTCCATAAAATGATTAAAAATGCATTCTATATTAGAAGAATTTTTAAATAAAAGTACAAAATTAAACCATATAAAGTTCAAAACTGCCACCACCCCTGTAAAACATTGTCTGCCCTCCTCTGTTTGTGTTCACCGTCATCCCTCCAACAATGCTTTGGTACATGTGTGAGACAGAAACCCAAGTAGGTGAAACTGGATCCCAGAAGTTAAAGAATGTGTAAAACGCATAACACATGGCCCGTTAATGCCAGCTCGCTGTGCAGGATGTAAGGGTCATCAGTGTTTCCAGGACAACAGGACCTCTGTCAGGGTGTAGCAGCATTGTTTCAGACTGTCATCACACACCAGGATTTTAATATGAGGATGCACCTGAACAAAGACCCAGTAGTTTATGTAAATGATCTATAAATGCTGCAAAAATCAAAATCAAATGCATAGAAAGAAATCCGTCTAAAACTATACTTCAAGTTCCCCGTTTTTAAGCACTCTTTAAAAATTAATAAATTGTTTATAACACACTTTAATGTAGTTGAAAGCAGAAATAAGTACATTTTAAAGTTTTTTTTATCAGTTGTTAATCCAATAACTTTATCTTTGAATGCATGTCTTAAATGATTACTATGTGTTTTACTGAACTGACAGTTACTTTCTGTTTCCATTCATTGGTGCCCACCATATTAATAAATGCATCTATCTGCTCCCAACTACATGATCATGTGTTACAAACCTTTAGTAGTTATTATGATGAATGTTGAATACTTCACAGTAAATGTGTACCAGCAATGGGTGATATATTAACGTAACCATAACTTATGGCTTATTTTATCCAAAATATTAAGGCTGATCCGTGAACATATTTTATTGTAAGAATTACACAAGTGAAACAATTTGTCAATTAATAATCATTATTTTTGCCAAATAGTCATTTTTTTAGGTATTTTTGACTTCTCAAATAAAATATTTTTTGTGTTTGTCCTCGTATGTTATGTCACCTTGGTATCTGGGAAGGTGTAATCGGCATTTCTTGCTATATTTCTAAACTTTTTAATTAAGGAATAATTGGAAGTTACATTTATGTATTTCTAATTTAAAATCATACCAAAACTACCACATGGCAAAGTTTAGTAAATTAAAGTTAGTTAAATAGAGGAGTGTTGCTGAATAAGCAGGATTGTAGCATAATCTTTAGAGTTATAAACAATAACCGTTTTAATTTCTATCACACTGCATGAAGCCCTAATATTTGTTTTAACTAATTTGCTTTAAGACAGTTATTGATGTGTGTTTTGTCCCCTTGTGTAACCCTGATGTGTCTGTGTAGCATTCACACTCCAGGACATTCTCAAACTGTCACACATTAAAATCCCGACCGACTGCCAGCTGTGGAGTACATCGTCCACAGTGTAAAATGTAAAAGCCTCCAGAAGAGGGCACTCCATCTCTGTTTATACTCCCGTGGCTGTAACAGAGCTCTAATTCTCTCCTTCACTGCCCCACAAGAGCCCCTCAGTGTGACAAGTTTACATAGACCATCTGCAGACCTCCCTACTGCCATAAAAACACTAATCACAAGGTCATAAAATGTGACTCCATAACGACACCCAGAATGCAGCGACTGGCCCTGAGCGTAGTCGACGCCAGCAAGAGAGTGTAGCTCTACATGAATGTGGTTATTGATTTAGGTTTTAATATCAATTTGTGGGTCAGTTTTAAATCTGTTTCAGGTAATTCTGCAAGGTGGGAGTGAGACGTAACTGAAGCAAGTCAGGACTGATTCATGACTTATCCTGTGTGTAATTTCTTACTGGGTTTTTAGTAACTATTAACTAGTTTGAAGCCAGTTTAAAAAAGAAACGCCTTAACCGGTGGAGATTTTAGTTAAAGTATAAATAGCAAAGAAACCTCTGTAACATAGTCTGAGCAAAAGCTATTAATTATGTAAATGTTTGATGACATCTCACAGCTCCAAAGTTAACAGTTTGAGGAATTATAATTGCACTCTGGAAAAAAAATCAACTAAGCAACAAAAAACTGTAAATTATTAGAAATCAATTATCTCATTTGTAATTTTAAAAAGTCTTTTTTATTGTACAACATTGAACTGGCTTACTTTATACATAATTTCAGAGTTATGTAAAAAGACGGAATGAGAAACACCAATACTGATGGATTTTATACCTGATAAATATAGATTATTTAAGTTTTTGTTGTAGAATTACTGGAAATAATAAACTTTTATTGTTGATTGTCTTATATTGTATGCAATGTTTGAAGTATATTTACACTATTAAACTAGATTGAATTCTATTTGAACTGGTTTGAACTGATTGTATTAATTTTAAATTATTTAAATTGAACAGTTTCATCTTTTTTTAAAAAAAGGAAATATTTATATTAGAAATGATAGTTTGTTATTCACTGTTACATTTTTTTTGATATTACATTACATTAGACATGTAAATTCACAGGCTAATTTTCAGATTTTATTGATATTAAATATGACCAAAAAATCTGTAAAATTACATTTTTTATGCACATGTTTTAATACATGTATTGAACTACTAATTTTTGGTAAATGTAGACATACCTAAAAACAAGAAAAAAGCAAAAATGTATATATAATCTATATCTTTTAGTTATCAGAAATCTGATGTTAGCATGCTAGTAGTTTGCTAATTTATTATAAACATTAGCTTTGCCAATTTGTACAGTTAGCTACACTTGACAGGTCATTATTTACATATCTACTGAGAGCTCCGTGCATACTTAGTTTATGTGGTACTTTATAATTTAGTAATATAGAAATTTTATGTTATAGTGCAGCAAATTTTAAACTTTTTACAGCTCCTCCAACCAGCTCCAGGTGTAATGTGATTTGTTCTGAAAAGTGGTTGTTGCTTTACCTGCTGTTGTTAAAGATAAGGGTTGTTTAATAGCCTCTTTTGGTGTATAAATACTCTATTATTAGACACCAGAATGCAATATGAATAAAATATTTGAGCCAGGAGGTACACGGTTTCTTCTTTTGCAGTATGAGATGAATCTAGTTGATACAAGTATAGTAAAGTATCTTACTATCTGCTGCGACTGCAGTTATATCTAATTATGTCACCACTTTTTAGGTAAAATTGGGAACGTGGGAACTTCTTGGAATGTTAGTGATTATTCGTTAAGGGAAATTATTAACTAATAAGGCAAAAGATGAAGGACATGCAGTTTAACTATCAAAAAAAGTATTTTAGTTTTCTATAATACATTGTTGTGCTACTGTGTGGAGCGTTTTATTCTTTAATGAGATGGAGTTACAGGTGTGTTTGCTGACACCCCCTGTAAAGGTCCATAAAACAAGCACACCTTCCTGCTGTCTGCTAACTGTTGCAGTCGTGTTGATAAACTCTGAAGCATCATTTTGTGAAAAAGGTGTCAGATTGCTTCCGGTTTTAGCAAGTTACCTGAGACCCATGCTAACGCTAAACCAGGATTTTCAAATGCTAACGCAGGCCGTCAGCAGAGAGCAGCTCAGTGCTAATGCTCAGGAGCAGCGGGACTCTGATCACATGCTTCCAACAAAATTCAAGCTAAAGTTATGAAAGTGTATCAGCGACTCTCTGCTCTGAGTATAAATACATTTTGGAGGTGGCAGTAAAAACTGACGGGTTTCCTCGGCTTGTAAAGTTTCTGCAACAGTATTTGTGGACATCTGTTCCAGCTGAGCAGCTGTTTCCAGCAGCTGGACTAGTGCTAGCTACAGTAAAAAAGTCACTCAATCATGTACATCTGGTGGATTATTTTAATGTCACACTGCTGTACAGATATTAGTAACATCACAGTTACTTACTGTGACAGACTGCAGTTTGTTTGCTGTGCTTCATACTTTGGATTTTGAATCCGTCAGACACACAGCAAAATCCACAGTTTCTAAAGTTTGCTAGCATTAGCTACTTACAGTTATATAATAGTAATATAGTCAGTAGTAGTAAAGCTGCAGACCATGTTTTACTGAACAAGGTTAACTTTAATGCTAATGAATTTAGCTTTCTATTTGTAAAGTTGTAGTTCTTCTAGAATAAGTTCTATAGTCTCCGTTAAAGTTGAATATACAGCGCTGCTGAAGTCAGGAAAATATTCCATAGAAATGTATATAAGCGTGACCTCCTCATCTGCCTGTACGGCCGACCTCCTTCTCCACCTCTCAGAAGAGAAAGCCACGGGAGAGCGATTGACAGACAACCACTGTGGAGCCAAAATTTATTTCAATAACAAGCTGACACATTATGGGAAATCAAACTTGGTGGGATATTATGGCGGTGAAATCACTGTATACCACCCACCTTGTTCCCATGCACAGCGGGAGAAAGTCAGTGAGGGAGGAGAGGCTTTCTGATGGATTGTTTGGAGGCGAGGGTGCTCGGCTCATCGGCAGACCCCGGGCTCAGCGGGCCAGTGAACGGGCACTTGTCATCTGGAGTGTGAGGCAGCTGGGGTTATCCTCAGAGACACAGTGAGGTGAAGTGGGTGACCATGTTTGAGGTCCGCCCAGCTGTTATTGCCCCTAATATTCAACAGATGTCTGGGATCTCAGCCCGCTAAGTCCTCGCACATGCCGAGGCAGGGAAATCAAAGCAAGGACCCAGCAGCCGGCTGAGCAAGGCGACTTACTCGCAGCTGTGAGAGCGAGCACACACTCAAACGTCTCTGTGTGTATTAAATCACTGTCATTAACCATTTAGCGAAATGATAGAGGCAATTAAGATCATTCTTGATTTTTGGATGGAGGATCAGTAAGCAGCAGCTCTCTGACTTTTACAAAACACAGCTGTTGTCGTCGTCTCTGCAGATTGTTGAAAGAAAACAGCATTCACTTAAACTGTAGCAGCGTGTGTTTAATATTCAATAATGTAAATGTATTTTCCACACTCATGTGAACTAATTCTGTGTTTATCTTTAGCTCACATCAGACTCTTCACCCTCCTGTTGTCCTCATATACAGGCACCAAAATATTGCTTCCTTGTCTGAAAAAAATCCTAAAATTCAGCAAAAAATTCACCAAATTTCTGAAAGTTTGCAAAACCTTCAGGAAGAAAATTCCAGTAATTCTTTAAAAGTTTCCCTTAAAAGGTTTATTTTAAAAAATAATAAAATCCCCCAAATTTAGCAAAAAAAATGGTTGTAAATATTTTCAAAAAATGAGTAAAAATCATCCAAAAAATTCTAAAAAATGTCTAAATTACATATATATCAGTAAAACTTCTAGTATTTTCTTTAAGAACATTCACAAAAAAATCAACCAAGATCCAGCTCATTTCATTTTAGTAGTTATTTTTGTGAATGTTCTTCAAAAACATTTTTTTAAAAATTTTTTCCATCCAAAAATGTTCAAAGATTTCCCAGAAATGTTGAAAATGTGGACATCAGACCTTCCAGTGCGAATTTTTTTTTTTTTTTTTTTCACATTTTCAAACTTTAAACCGGCTCAATTTTGACCCACAGGACGACACGAAGCTTAAACCAAAAATCTTATCTGATCGTCTCCAAAACATTCACCTTAAATATGTTTGTGATGGCAGCGTCCCATGCGAAAAATATCTGTGACACTTTGCTTGCTTATCGTCCCTAGAAATACTGCCCCCGTTCTGATCGTGTCAAGCCCTCATCTCAGTGAGAGAAACCCCACGCTTTCAAACATGCGAGCAAAGATCGAGTGAAATAAAAAGCACCACTGTGTTCAAACACATAATCCATGCAGGGGCTTTCGTTTGAGGGCGAAAATAAGAAAGTGGAGAGTTGCTTTGCTCCAAGTGGTCACAAGGGGGTTGAGCATTTCGAGCTCCGGCTCACGCAGCTCGCTTACTTTGGAGAGCGCTTCAGGGAAGGCAACATTAGATATAATGAAACATTCACTGACCGGCCCTCTTTCCAGCCTCCTCGCTCCTTCGCTTCCATGGAGGATATTCTGACTGAAACCTTTCTACAAGCTGCTATAATGTCCAGTTTAGACCATGCCAGAGCAACATGGCAAGATATGAGGAGAAAAACACCGGACTCGATCGCTCCTCTTTTGGGTTTCACGCATTTTTGTAACTGAAAATGGGAGTTTTTTAAGCAGTTTAGAAAACTTCTTGGCTTTCGTTTCCTTGCAGCATGGAGACACTAACCATGTACGCTACAGTTGTGAGAAAACTGTTCTTTCCCCATAAATCATCTTCACTGCTCTCAGTGTAATGGATTACAGCAATTCTTCAGGTGCTGAGACTTTAAGTGCCTCGTGTTCTCCAAAATGGTACAAAAAAAATAGACGGCTAAATAAACCACATTTTTTTACAGTTGAGTTTGTAGACTATAAAAGATAAAGTGCATTAAAGTGGATTTAAAAAGCGGCAGAATGAAGATTTCATTTTCTGTTTAGTCCGTTTGCACTTGCTTCGACATATTTCTGCAGGAAAGAGGGGAAGTATAGAATTTCATGATGCTGAATTACTGCAGGAGAAGAAGTTCACATGTAATGTTTTTCCCTTTTTTTTTTTTTTAACCCCCTCCTCCTCAATTAATGCCGTTTCCCTGGTTTCCGTTGTGGTGCTGCATGTGTCCCACACTTGGCCACAGCGCCGGCCGTGGAGACACTCCCAAGTATATAAATTCACTTACTCTCTCTGAGACACATTGATTCGTACCCAAATATCCAGTCGACTGTGAAAAAGATAGACTCCACAAATCAAGCCCCGGCTCATAACGAGCATTTCTTGCCATCTAAAGAATATATTCATGATTTGGGGACCTTTTATGAGGAAGGTGATGGCAGATTGACACCAGATGTGTCATAAATTATCAGCAGAGAGATGCCAAGCTAAACAGTCCAGCATAAATATACAGTGACTCCAAATATACTGGTCGCTTCAAATTCAAATACTGCTCTTCTGTGTGAGTCTATTTCAAATTACTGTGACGTCTTTGAATACTCTCAGAAGGACAAATATAATTCTTTTTTTTGCAGATACAAATATTTATTATCACTAAAGAATTGTTCTAAATTATAAACATTTTGCAGCTCCATAGTAATACATTCTACTTATGGCTGCTGCCCATGCTGAGCTTTCATGTTTGCACACCTTAATTTTAAAAACTCATGGCAGATAAAATTAATAATTAGTTGCTGGACATTAGAGCAACTATTTTGATAACATTTGTTCATGTTTCAAGCAAGAATTCCAGACTTTAACCTGTTCCAGCTTTTGAAGAGCAGTGATTCGCCAATTCTGTGGGTCTTAAATGATAATACAGGATGTCCCTAAAGTCTGGACACATAGGAAATCTCATTAACTATAAGTTTTTTGAATGTACAGATTAAATGTGGCTATTATATTAAATGTATATGTGACTTTTTATCTGTCAGATAAACCAAAGGTATTTTTTTGTACATAAAACAGAGAAAAAATGAATCAGTTAATTAGATGATAATGTCAGTAATTACAAAGTACTGACATTATCATTACTTTTGCGACCATAAAATAAAAATAAATGTTTAAACAACTTATAGAATGTGACTGAATATGTATTAAACAAATTATAGTAATATATATGGGAAAAAGTATTATTAAAATCAAAACATTTACTATTTCAGCAGAATCATCCACTTTCAAGCCTTCTTACTGTAATTTTTGGATAAAGAAACGCATTTACTCACCTTGAATGTCTTTCTCAAAGCTAAATAGGTGTAACTACCTCTAATTTGTTGTGTGTACAGACAAATTTAGGATGCTGGCAATAAAATTTGCCTTGACTTGTTTTCATTTATTTTTCCACTTTAATGTTCAACTGAAAATATTTATGCAATTTAATACTTTAAGTAGCTGGTGGCCAAGGCTAAATGTGAAGTGACAAACTGATCATGTTTCTGATTCCAAGCTTCTTGCTTGTTCATTTAAAGTAGGTAAACAGTGTAGCAGTGAGCTTGTTAATGTTGTGCTGACCATATCTGACCTGTTATACTGCAGTTTCACAAGACCTGCCACTATATTTGAATAATCCCTGTGACAGACCCCACGACTCATGAACACAGTTTCTATGTGCAGCAGCTCCAATGACGTCTCTCAGCAAGAACGTGTCCCCCTCGTCAGAGTACCAGACACTGGCCAGTGTAAGTGAGTGTGAACGTAAATAAACCCCATTATGCCAGCCATCTCCCCGGCTCCTGTCGCACACTCGAGGTAAACACAGAGCTTCCTGCAAAATACCTCTGGTGCTCTTGCAATTAGATCGGCCACAACAACACTAAATCTTACTGTCTGTTAGAAATGACACTGAAAACAAAGATGTCCGATCGCTGAGGTGAGTAGCCTACAGCGAAAAGGTCAATTAATAAAGTGTGTCTGCTGTATTTGTCTAAACAAGCTGAGCCATGTGGGGAGTAGCTGTAAGCACCATGCAAAGTGGTCTGCATGAGCTAATGAAATGTGACAAACTGTTTCCACACAAACACCAAAGTGTTCTCACCAACACGCACATGCGTGTTACTGACATGACCTTTAGGTCACCCAGCACACTTAAGATATTACAAGTTAGAGCTGAGTAGATTTATGCGAGGGAAAAAAAAACAGTCTTCACATGCAGAATTCCAAAAATATCCCAAACATTTGTTGCCATGTCTCTAAAATAATCTAAGTGCATTTGACTAATTTTAAAGAGAGACTACACTTTGAACAAAACTCTGATCAATTTTACATTAATAATTAGAAAACATGAATAAAAAATCTGACAGATTGCAAAATGCTGATACTAAATTATCATTAAAATGTTCACCGACAACATAATTCACTTGTTTCCTACGTTTGTTCCTTCAATAACTTGCATTGCCTCTAATCTAAAGTTTAATAAAACTTTTATAATCTTTATGTCCTTAAGGTGCTCGATGTTTTGACAAATAAAAAGAATGTTTACAGAACTATTTAAATTTAACTGCTTTTGGTACCCAAACTAAACCATCTGCAGGACTGTGCCTTAAATGCCCCCAACCACTGCAACCTCTGTGAGCTACAAGAACATAGACTCTATTCCCACCAAACATAATCCAGGCATGAGTTGTGTTTTCCTCCTAACCAGAACTGTGTTAACAACTGGGCAGCTGCCCCAGACTCTGTGGAGCCCCAAAGTCCTGTAGTTTGCTGTGTAGAAACTAATTTGTTTAATTGATTGGTCTTGTGGCACTTGCAGCGTTTGCATCTAATATTAAGACACATACTTTAAAATTTGCACTTAATCATAAACTTTCTGAACAAAATGACTCAATAGGTGCTCACAACTCAACTTTTGCCCCAAAGCCCCCTTGGAGGATAATATGGCTGTACTTGTAACATAACTGGCAAAACAAATTTATATTTACGGCTGAAACGATTCCTCAAGCAACTTGGTAACTCAAGGCAAAATTATCTGCCTTGAGGCTTTGTTTAATCCAATATATTCTATACTATACATGCACCATACAGTGCCGATGTCTGCCCATTTTCCACCCGGACGGTTATTTCTGTTGCACAACGCGCTCACCTCTGATTTTGATGCTGTATCGCGCATGCCAAGTGCAGAATACAAAATGATTACTCGATTATTTGCCAGAATAATCAACAAAATACTCAATTATTAAAATATTTGATAGCTGCAACCCTGCTTATATTACCGTATAATTTTCTAGAGAACTGACTGATGTTTGTTGATATACTAAGCAGGTAATTATAGTGTTTTTGTGAGAACTAAATCCAGTTAGTCATCGTTTGATCTGTGACATTTGTGGTCAACAGTCAGACGAGATTTTGATAATCGTGGACACACTAACGTGCAGGATGTTCATGGAGAGCAGAGGAACAGATTCTTGTGGTAGCTGGTTATTCTATAAAGACAGCGGCTCTGACAGGACCACCTAGGCCCTCTGTTTATTGTTTGAGAAAGTGTTTTGGTGGACACAAGTCGGGCACTGCTCTTAAAGACGTCCAACGTAACCGACTGAGGCAGATCTGGACGGAGGGAGGAAAAGAAAGTGGACGAGGTGGAAGAGTGCTCGTGAGGAGAGAAGAACGGCTTTAAAAGTCGGGGGGTTGATGGCTTTTTCGGGCCAAGAGGGCACCTGGGAGCCGCGGCCTGAGGATGGATCCCAGCCGACCCCCTCCGAGGTGTCAATGTTATGACATGTGTACCGCTCCGCTGTTTTCTCTCACAACAAGAGCACTTCATCTTCCAGGGTGGCCCGGCCTCATAAAAAAAGCTTGATTTACATGCTGGGGATCAGACCGTCCACCTTCTCCTCTTCCTGTTGCACTTACGCTCCACTTCCTGTGGGCCCGGGCTCGACCGTCAGGGGTGATAAATAACCGCAGAATGGAGTGGGGAAAAGCTGAATTCCCTCTCCGATGTACACCCAAAAGAGGAGCGCCTTTTATTCTCTCTTTCTTTTCTTTAGCATGCTCAAAGTAATAAAGGTTTCAGTGTTACACGGAGAGTTAATGTAGGAGATAATCGGCCCTTTTGGAGAACAGTTGGAATGTTTTGTCAGTTCTGCCTTGTTGTATCTCCCATGACTGCTCTTCAGATGTAAATCAAGATGAGTACGTTGTTACTGTAATGACGAATCACACTAAAAAAAACAGGTTCCCTTGATGTGGAATCACAGCAACATGCCCAGAACAAATACAACCTGAAAGAGATTTTGGATGTCCAATTTTTCCTCGCACGGAGAAGGATACTGCATGTGGAAAACATGATGCTGGTTAATAAATATCACATGCTGCCTTCAGACTGAAGACGTCTGCGGTTGTCAGTGAGGTTTAGGGACATGAAGCTCATTGTCATGTGTAATGAGACATCAGGATTCATTCAGATTCATCCTGATGTCTCAGTATTTGAATATTCAAACTGTGTCCTACATTTGTCTTGATTAAAATCACGACCGCTGGACATACAGTATATGAATGTGGCATTTTTCAAGCATTGCCCTCCATTATTTCACCAAATCTATGAAACTTGGGAACAAAATGAGCTCCTTCTGAAATCATTTTTAGATCTGCCATCCCTGTGGTTAAGGTTTGGTTAAACTTAGGCAATTAAAGCTACTCAGTTAAGGTCAGGAGAAAGATCACCCTCATGGTTAAAAGAAACCAATGTTGACTTCTGGCAGAACCACGGTCTCCAGTGCCGTAGTCAGAAGCTTTGAACGCCCAACAGTCCACCCCAGCCTCGTCTCTCAGGACTTCAACCAGCGGCACAATAACGTCACACTGCTTCCATCCTTGCTACCGTGAAATGACAGTCACTAATTACGTGCAGTCACTTTTCAGGAGGAGTCAAAATACAAACAGAACTGAGCACCAAGCCACCATAGTCCAAGTCTCTAAAGATCTTAAAAAACAATTAAAATGTGAACATCTGCAGTTCTTTATGTGCTGATCAAATCATGACGTGTGATGCAGAGTAGCTGGTAGCTGGTCCCGAACCAGTCTCAGAAGCAATAATAAGGCATTTTCTAAGCTGCTTTTTACAGATTAACAGTGTAAACAATTTCAAGGGATTCACCTCAGTGGAAAAGTATACTTACACCTGCAGTAACTGTTCTTTTTTTGGTCACTTGAGGATATTAGAAACAAGGCAGAGACAACACTTCCACACTTTAACGTCGATATTGACATTTGGGTTGGCAAGCCCTTTGGCACGTTCAGCAAATATGGAACAATGTTAACACTGATTTAAAGTTTATGGCGTCCTAACAAAATGTCAGGTGTCTGGTTGTCAAGTCCTGTATTCACCATCAGTTTAGCTCCAGTTTGGTCTCCACCAATTCCTAAGAGAAATGTCAGGCTTTTTAGCTGTTAAATGACTCACTATGTTCACCAGCTAGCTGCTAGCTTTGTCTGTCTACAGGCATGTAGTGTAGAGTTGATTATTTGAGCTTTGCTGATGTCAGCTAGCTATGACCATAAACAGCAATGTGCTGATAAGGGTGGTGGAATAGAGATTGATCCTTCAAAGCTGCAGATTCTGAATCTGAATCTAAAACAAAAGCAATGAGGTAAAAGATAGCAAAGAACTGAGTAAAGCTAAAAGGAACTCCAACACTGGTGTTAACTTTAATGATGGCCAACATCTGTCACATTGATTATTTGACCCATTTTTCATACAAAAAAATGTTCATTAACACAGTTTTAAAATTTCATTACTGACTTTGGTTGGTGCTGTTCAGTTGGCGACGCTGTCCTCACTCTGCTGCTTTTCTTATTAGAACTAACTGGTGGTCATTGTGTTTGAGTCTATCCCGAGTTCAGAATAAATCCACATCCTGTTGCGATTTCATTAATTAGGTTTCAGCAATGAATTGCAGTTTAAATTATGGGCATTGTCTCCTTTGCACATCTGGTTTTCATTTTTACCTCCGCCAGGAGGTTATGTAATCGTCGGAGTTTGTTTGTCTGTTTGTCTGTTAACAGCATAACTCAAAACGTTATGGATGAATTTTCACCAAATTTTTACAAGATGTCCGGAAGAGCAAAAGTAAGAATCGATTAGATTCTGGAGGTGATCCAGATCACCGTCTGGATCCAGGATTTTTTTGAAGGACTCTGTACAATTGAGAGAGATGGCTGCCTCTCGTATATGTTCCCTATATGTGTCTGTTCTATGTCATGTACATTTGAACAGAAGGAAAAGTCTGATTCTTAAGAAAATGTACAATTACACCACTGGAAGTATAATTTCTGCAAAAAAAAAGCCCTGAAAAAGCCATTAAAGATGTCTTAAGTAAAATTATGCAAGTATTAGCTGAACAATGCAGTTAAAATATTAAAATAAATGTACTGATTTATTCCCTTTGACTTATTATTATATATGACACATTATTAGCTTATTAGTACTAAACCATCAGCGTGTCTACTGCTTTTACTGCTGTAGATGCTGCAGGTGGCGCTCGTTGACGCTATTTTATATTCCGATTTAAATGCAGGGACAGCGGATAAATCCAAGGGCTTGTCTGATGATTAATGGGAGAAAGAAGAAGAAAAAAGAAAGTTCTGTTTTTACTTTTTTGACTTTATTCTCTAATGTTTGAGTTTGGGTTTAGGCATTTATTGAAATGAAGCCACGTGAGAATAAATGGGGCAATCATCACTAAGTTGTGGAGCTGTTGACAACTCAGAGACATCTGAAATGTGACCCAATTACACAGCATTTTTTGTGAGACATGAGAAGTCACTCTTTAATTTTTTTAGGGTTACACTATGTTGTAGTTTTAAGGCTTGTTATGTTATGATTATGTACAATTTTCATCTTTAAAGTAACTAAAGCTGTTAAATACATGCAGTGAAGTAGAAATGACCATATTTTCCTCTTAAATGTCATAGAGTGGAAGCATACTTTCCACCAGTGCATATGGAGACCATTTTATTCACCTTGTATGTTTCATTTTCTCCTCTCATCTCTTTATGTTGAAGTGTTCCACAGCTGAAGTTTCACTCGCCTCCACTGAACTGGCAAAAATCATAGAAGCACAGGCAAAAGAAAGCCAAAGCTTTTTTTTACAGCGAGAAACCACCAGAAAAAAGAGAGAAATGTTTCCTTGCAACCAGGGTTAAGTGACCCTTTAATGATTCCTTAGTGCAGGAGGATTACATGCTAGGAGGAGTTTTTGGAGCGGCTCTTTTCAGGTACACAAGGAAATCTGCCAAATTTGTAAAGAACAAGAACTGACAAATGTCCACTTTCTCCGCACGCCCCCCAAAAACCAAGCGTGTCATCCTTTCCTCTCACTGAATCCAGCCACCGATCATTGTCTCGGACACTGAGAGCATTATTCCAGTGCAGCCACTGTCAGCACGAACATGAGGTCGCCCTTTTAATCAGCTCACGGTTCACAGGGCCTCTGGCGCCAGCGAAAGAAACACCCTCTCATCTTGTGGCACAAATAGGGAAGCCCTTATGCCCCGTTGCCATTGCCAATATATTCAAACCGTGATGATGTTCCCACACAAATATTTCATGTTGTACGCAGCATCCAAGACTCACAGTGTATGAATGGGAGAGGAAACCTGCGTTTTATCACTCTAAAAGGCAGCCAGCTAAAAGTAAACCAGAAAAAGTCTCTTGACGCACCCCACCACGAAGGGTAATGCTCTTAACACCCTTTCATGTTGCAGTATTTCTTCACCAGGCTGTCCCTGTCTTTTTTCTCTACTTATAAGGTTGAATTTTACCCACATGAGGCGGGCCCTGATTCCAACGATAATTGAAGTGTTAATTTTAATAGCCATTTACATTTCATTAATTAAAGCAAACATTGCCTCAAGGACCTCTTGAAGCAGTCCCACAACATCCACGAGTGTTTCTTAAATATGTGTAATATGTGCACTGAAGCCTGTTATAAATGAGGTTTTCTTTGCTAAGTGTCCCCGTCTATTTTTGTATGTCAAAGCACATGATTGACTGCACAGAAAAAGAAAACATCTTAATGCGTGTGATGGTCAAGAGTTAAGGTATTTATTCCAATTTGCCAATAAAAAAGCCCTTTGAATGTGTCTTTTATCTTGCCCGCTGAACCTTTCGTGCAAATATGTAAATGCATAAGTGCATAATTAGAGTGTAAGAGAAGTATAAACATCTTCAATTATTTTAACCATTTAAGCTGCTGCAGCTACATTCATCAAAGTTTATTACTACAGTAACAGAACACTTGTATCCCTTTGATTCAAAGTCTCAAATACAAACACGAGCACAGCCAAGAAACAGGATGCTCACTCGGCCTAGAATTTGCATGACATTTTCAACACGACAGATATAAAGCACATATAATTAAATGAAATATTTGACTGCGGCTCTGCAGGTGCAGATCACTTGATAAAGCAGAGGCCTGTTAGCAATCCAGTTCAACACCTACATCAAGCCCAAAATAATTTAATACCCATCACTTCTTATTATCATTAAGCTTGATATCGCAACATCAACAAGGAAATTCTAATCTGACATAAAATCTCCCATTTAGGCAGTGGTTTGTTGAAAACCTGGCATGAGATACAAGTTTATTTATACATCATATGTGTGGCGTCCAGCTCACAGTAGGGTGCATTTCTTTCTATCAAAAGCTCCCTTTTTAGCCCTTTTTTTGCTCCTTTTAAATTCATTTTCATGTCTACGGTGTGTACACTCAGCAATGCACATTGGAAGAAAACATTACTGTAAATGACTATCACATGGTGTTTTCATTTTACCCTAAAACAGAAACACTCAGTGAGGTTCACATTTGTCCTGTCAAAATATAAAAAAAAGATTGGCCGATATTTCAAAACATCAACTTCAAATGTCAATATGTACTGTAACACAAACCGTGAAGTGACTACATGTAGCTGCTGGACAACAGCCCACTTTGAGAAAGTGGTCAAGTGGGTGAAAGAGGTATTTCCAAGTTTTCATTTTTAAGTTCAACATCAAATTCTTGCAAAACCAAGTTGCCCCGTGGTGATAATGAGATAACTTTCTTCCCAGGATGTAGCACCTGCAGCTCACGTAAACTGTAAACTCAACATACCTGATCAGATGCTCGCAATATCACGTCCCGAACAATCTTTGCAAAGTTATTCAAAAAATCAAAAAGTGCAGTCACGTTTAGCAAGTGAACGCAAAAAAAATGACCTCATGTCTGCCGGGTTATTAGAGCTGAGCAGCGTGGGACTCTATGGTGAAGAATCATGGTTTCCTTCTCTGTTTTGACAGGGAGAGTTATACCTCACAGGCACCAGATTCACCACCAAGCCTCATAAGCTTGTGGAGAGCATTTAGGGCGCCACAGGGGCCTCTTGACCCAAGAGGAAGTCCAGAGTATAAAAGGTGACAAATTGGCTCGTAACCAAACAAAGACATATGCAGACATCTTCGTGCTGAAACATAACTGATTGCAGAAATATTAGTTGGCAAAGGCGAGAAACTGTCAGGAAATAATTCATTTTTGCTACTTTCTTTTAATATCAGTGCCAACCTTTGGACCTCTGCCACTCCAATTACAGGAAATGTAAGAGCAGTAGGTCTCCCTATGATGAATGGAGCACTATGTGGGGGGAAACCAGCATGCTCGTTTTAGAGATGCAAAAACTGACCAAAAGTCTTTTTATAAGGCAATAAATGAGACGGGGGGTGTATTCAGATTTGTCTTATTTGGTGCGAGGTGGTGAGAAGGACCCGATTATGTGAAGGGTCGCGGACCGCGGCAGGACCAATTGCATGCGGTAAAAAAGTCGAGGGGGTTTGTACACTGTGGTTGGCAAAGGTGCCACTTCTGGTCCATCCCAAAACCCCTCACCACACTATTCAATTCATGAGGCTGAGGTTCTCAGAGCCCCCTTGGGATGAACGAGCATGTGCCTCCCTTCTCGTAATTAGAAGTTTCCCCCCCAGCCTAGATACTTATTTCTCTATCATCCATCATGGAGGTTGTTTCCCTACTTCTCCAGTCTCTTGACTGCGCTGCAGTTTTCTTCAGCTTGTACTTAACAAGTATGCCTTTATAGAATATTTACTGCTCCAACGGCAACCTCTCTTTAGCTCGTTTCAGTACAGTGGGCGTATTGAATGTAAATGGCAGAGCGCATGAAGATATCTTCACACACTTTCACACAGTCAAACAGGACAAACTCCAAAATAAAGTAAAACATGCCATTGATATCCTCCCTCACGCAGCACCTTGTCTGTTTCTCTGCCCTCGGGGACTGAGGATAAGAATGCAGCCTGTCATTTCATCTACCGATCACCTTGGTGGTCTTTGGCAAAGCTGCTGTCAGGGAATCCCCTGGTGAGCGGCTGACCTCTTCTCCGAGCCTCCCCACTCATCTGCTGGAAGTGAAACAGTCGGTGCTGCCGCGGCTGCTCCTCCCGGCCGATGAAACCTGAGCAGGTTGCTCACTTTGATGCGAGAGCAGGCAGGAAGAAGTGCCTCGTGGTAAATTCATTACTGTGGAAAGCAGCTTTGTCACTGCTGCTGCTGCAGGAGGATTTGCTGATTCAAATGTAGCAAATTGCAGTAAGTTACATCTAAATTAGACTTTGATGGAGACTTTAGTGAGGTTCAGTACAACTTAGATGTTATTCTAATAGATTTTACTGCCAACGCGATCTGTGCGACATAACACAAGGAACTACAACTATTTTGTATCTATTGTTTTCTGTTGTAAATGTGTGCGCACATTTGGTCCAAAAGCTAAAGATAATGAATTTACTAGAACAGAATGCTTTATTAAAAAATAAAAATGCATATTCACCTTTGAGAAACTAAAGCCACTGATTTTTTTTATTTATTTGTATTTCTGCTTAAAAATCACTTAAGGTATCAGCTAAACACCACAGTTGCTGGCGCTTAAAGGTTTTGTCGTAACTAGCTACAACACATTTCATGCTTTGTTGTGGTCTAAATGCATTTCTGTCCAACCTAAAATACCAAACCAATTTTTGGCATTTTTGGAATTGTTTTCTTAGTTGTCTTTGGTTGCACATTACTACACCATTACTGCCTTCAACTGGGCTGCACAGTGACTTGGTGGTTAGCACGTTCGCCTTGCAGCTTGAAGATCCATGGCTCAAGGCCTTCCCGAAGTCTTTCTGCATGAAGTTTGCATGTTCTCAGTGTGTATGTGTGCGTTTTCTCTGGGTCCTCCAGCTTCCTCCCACAGTCCAAAAACATGCTGAGGTTAATTGGTGATTCTAAATTGTCTATAGGTGTGAATGTGATTGTTTGTCTCTTTATGTAGCCCTATGATAGACTGGTGTATAGATAATGGATTGATGGATGCCTTCAGCTGTTGATCAACAGAATATAAGCTCCAAGTTTTTTTTGTTTTTTTTGTTTTTTTAGCAGGTAAAAGAAGCATTTAGGCTATTAAACAGGCTTTAAAGAAATTTCATTTAAAGACAAAGTAATGGCTGTTGAATGCTTGTTGCTACATTGGCGGATCTCAGTAGTTGCTTCGGGGAGCAAATTGTCATCATGACCAATGTCAAGTCCAAAAATAAGACCCAGATTATAGCTTTTATTATTTACTGCTACAATGAACCGATGTAACCAGCTTGGAGTGCAGAAACTCATATATATATATTTGATCGTTTTATAATACTGGAGCACCCCAGGATGTTAATTGTTCATTTTTGTTTTATTAGTCAATTTTAAATTGAATCTGGACTGGGATTCTATTTTCTTGGACATCCACTGCAGAGGGAAACTTGAGTGCAGTTTGTATTAGATTAGCATAATATGGAATGAGGGCTGATGGTCTGAATCTCGGTATTTATTATTTGCCATCAACTGTCTCCACAGAAAATTTGGGACAAAACTCTTTAACACTGCAGAAATACTCTATAAATAAGTCTTTGCAGATTTATCTGTGCTGGGTTTGCTCACAGGTCAAACGTTACTTGGTGTTCTTACTGCAAAAGAAGTTTATTTCTTTTCTTTAAAAGGCTGCACAGAGCCCCTCATATTTCAAGGAAGCATACCTGGAAAAATAAAAGGTCCAGGTAGCTGTAGCACTTTAAACTTTAATCCCATTTAGTGTTTATGTACTTTCTCATTGGGCTAGAAACTATCCGTGTGTGTGTGTGTGTGTGTGTGTGTGTGTGTGTGTGTGTGTGTGTGTGTGTGTGTGTGTGTGTGTGTGTGTGTGTGTGTGTGTGTGTGTGTGTGTGTGTGTGTGTGTGTGTGTGTGTGTGTGTGTGCGTGTGTGTGTGCGCGTGTGTGTGCTCAGGTGCTGGCTGTACTTGTGGGGACATTTGGTCCCCACAACTGTAGGAAAACTGAAAACAATGTCACTTGTGGGGACCTCATTTGGGTCCCCACAAGTTTAAACAGTGTTTTCTTGACCATGTTGTTGTTACTGAAAAAAGTAAAAGTGCAAAAACGTTTCTTTAGGGTTAGGCATTGTTTTGGTTTGGATTAGGGTTAGGGTAAGGGTTAGTGGTTAAATATGAACGGGAGGCAATGGTATGTCCCCACAATGATAGAAAAACACTGTGTGTGTGTGTGTGTGTGTGTGTGTTGGAGAGAGCAGGGAGAGTAGCCAAGGATCTGGCAGGTCACAAAGGCGGCTTTGTAAAGGAAGTTAATGAGTGTTTTGTGAATGTCTCTTGATGCTCTGCAGCTCTGCAACACCTCCGGAGCGCATCAGCCTGAAGTATGTGTACGCGTGTGTGTGTGTACAGTATGTGTGAGTGGTGTTTGTACGTGTTTCTAACTATTTATATCTTCTTTTAAGCAGTGATTTATAATGTTTGTTCACTGTTTAAGTTCTTGTGGTTTTTGGGGGGGGTGTGAAGGTTGGTGGGTGGTTGATTTTTTTCTTTTTTTTTTTTCAATATGTATGCCGAAGGTAAAATACTATGGAAACAACGCAGATTCAACCAAAGTGCACACAGTTCTTTTCATGCTGCACATCTCCTCTACTCCTGTGGTCAAGTACCTTGCAGTTATTATAGCTTATTTGTTCAAGTGGTGAGGAAATATTAAATATCACAAGTTCTCTGCTGAGACTGGGCAATAATTATCAACAGATGTCTGCCAGTTGGGTAAATTGCATTTAAGTGTGTGTACATGCACGTGTTTGTGTGTGTTTGTGTGTGTGGTGGTACACTGGACAGAGACTGGTGTGTGTGAAAATGGAGAGGTTGTGTCACGATGAAGCTGATTGAAGGTTCCCAATGCGTCTGTGCTTATAAGAAGAGGAAGATGAGGAATAAATGAGACGGAAAGTTTGGAGGAAAGAGGCTGAGTGGCAGCCATCGGACGCCCCAGGTGACCAATAGTTGGCCGACCTTTGTTGGATCAGTGTGAAGTTAACAGCTCAATTTTTTCCACTTTGGACATTATCTTAACCTTTTCTATGTACCTCAGATGACTAATGTGAACCGTCTGTCAGGGCAATGTGGATTCTTCACCTTTAGAAGGGAGACACAAACATGGGGAAGAAGAAAAGCATCTCATGTCAAGCTGAACCAGTAATGTGGTATCTCAATTTTTTAGTGTTAACAAATTCTTTCTGCTTGACAACCATTTTCAGATCTTGGCTGATTTGAGTCTGTCTGTGATGTAAAGCTGGGATTGTACTCCTTTGTAGAGCAGATGCAGACACCAAGTTGCTCTAACTGGTAGTACTTTCTAGTCTGCATGGAGGATGTATGTCCATACATGTCCACTTCTATTGTTAAGGGATTGCACACTCTTGTCAAGCTACTGCTAAGCAGACCTTTGCATTCTCGTGAAAGTGGGACGTCTACAGTTACAGATTCAGCACTGTGTTAATGTGATTATTCAGTGAGAAGACCAAGCATGTGATTACTAGAGGAATGAGGACTCCTTACTGTATTTGAGCCTCACCGATGGGACGCATGTACAAACCAAACACTTTCACTTTAATTACAACTCTTTGCAAAGATGAATTCCAAAGGTGTGAATGAAGGAGAATCTCCTCATACAGTTTCTCCAGTTTCCTGGTACACATGCACTAGGCAAGCTGGTCACCAGCTTAGGGGGCTTCATGGACCCTCACGGATTTGGAGGAATGGCAAAATTTGGGTCATGTACTCTTGCAGATGCAATTGTCTAGAGCATCAACAGGCTTTAGACAGACATAAGAGCAATGTAGTAGATTCTGTGGTTGTCTTTCCTAACTGATGGTTCTGTGTTAAACTATGAAACACCAATCACTAATCTGTAGCTCGACCAAAGACAACCTGTAACAAGTCTTAGTGTGATTGCTGCTATGGCATACATCCACGACTCGCCAATCCAGAATACCCAGAGTAAAGAATTGCAAGATGAAGCATCATGATTCACCAAACTTTTTTCAGATAATCTGACATTTCTTTCACCGTACACATGTTGTTGTCACACAATCTAAAGGCATTACAGCCCTTCATAGGGAAAGTGATCATATTTGGTAATTTTCACACACATTAAATATGGCGTTGCTCCTGCTTCTCAGTGAGCTCAAGAAGCTGGTTTTCACCCAGCCAATCAGTGAAGATCACGCTTCATTACAGCACACTACATCGTGGTATTTGACCAATCAGCAGAGGGCTGGAAGGTGTCAAACTTTCTCTTTTCTCCAGTGTTGGAAAAGGCGGACTTGAGGCTTCCATATTCTTCCATATTTGCGGTCAAATTGTCAAGACTAACCATGATTAGTTGATGAAACTCACACATTTTATGGTTGAGTAGTTGTGTTAAGCGATGATATATACATTTCTTGGAATGTTCTTTATTATTACTAACAATAAAGGAACCTTATATGGTAACTTTGTTGACCTTGAATTTCAACATGGAAATTCAATTTTTTTTTAAAAAATGTCATAAAAGTGAAAAAGTGTTATGTCCCCTAATAACATTCTAGGGTGGAAATTTTGAATTTTAAAGGTAATATGGTATTTGTTGTGTAGATTAAAATTCCTTCTTGTGTTTTCATAACACACTGTACACAACATTAGCAAATGTTAAACTGCAGAAGTAATAATTTAACGTCATCAACTATTCACTACAAATCATCAGTAAAATAAGAGAATCGACAAGATAAATCTCATTCTTCCGCCTCTCGATCAAAGTTACAACAAATGTATCTTACGTTTTATTTTTAAAATGATGAAGGCGGCTGTGGCTCAGGTCGTAGGGCGGGTCATCCTCTAATTGCAAGGTTGGCAGCTGTTTCGCCATTGGTGTGTGAATGGATGAATGTTAAACACTTTGAGTAACACTACAGTAGAAAACAGCAACATAAATGCAGACTATTTGCCATAACTAGATCACTTTCTACCTTTTTTTCATGCCCCCCCCCTTTACTTTCCTGCAAGCTCCAATGAGGTGCTAAAGATGAGCTTTTTCTTCCACGGTGAGTGGGTGAGGTGGAGACTGGTTTGTTTGTCTGCGGGGGGGTTAGAGGTCACCAGGGTTTAAAGAAAAGAGCGGTGAATGACAGGAAGATCCCCCACACTTTCTCCACACGTTTCACCCAAAACACTGACCTCTGTTGTCCCTCATGGGTGCTCACCCACCACAGGCATTAGCCACTTTAAAGAAACTCTACACCAGAAGAAGCACATAGGACCATGTGCCAAATTACATTAAGAGGTGACACCGGCCTCAACAATCGCTGATCCAACGCTCTCCTTCCTTCACTCTTAGCCTCTTCTTTAATCTTCTTGGGACTCATATAAGGACTGTTATGCATGTTGATCCTGACTAACTCAATTAAAAGTTCAAAGATGGACAAATTGGCACCAGACACTTTGCCCTTTGGTAAAACAGATACGTCATCAGAGTGAGTGCAGAGCTGAGCTGCATGAAATGAGCCAATACAAGGGCTTTTTATTAAGGAACACTTCATAAATGGTTTATAAGTGGTAATTAATGGTTTTATATTAAGAAGCAGATATTTCTAATGCCTTATAAATCATTAATGTGCAATCCATTGTGCACTTTTAAATATTTGATTGCAGCTCTTTAATCAGTATTTGTGTATTAACAGTAGATAAAGTGGCTATATAAGGTTCATTTGCTTTGTAATGACAAACCCACAGAGTTCTCAAGCAGCTCTGCTGCTCCCCTCAGTTTCACAGAGAGTTTTAAGCATCTTTCAGAGCACTGGGTTGGTTTTATGGCAAGCAGCTAAACGGAAAAACTAGCTGGTGAACACTGTAAAGCCTTTAGCTGATAAGACATATGTTTTCCTCTACTAACTGGTAAAAACTACAACAGGAAAATCAACATTAGAATCGTATATTCATCAGATGGAACAGATACACAGCTCCAAAGGAATGCTACAGTAGTTCAACACTTTTATTCATCAATGTGTTAGATATGTGGTTATAAATATTGTTCTCCAGAAAATCACTAAATAGAGGTTTTAGACTTTTTGATCCTTGTAGTTTAACAATTTTGAATTGTTAAAAAAGGAAGAACTTGTTAACAAACCAATTAAATCAAGATATTGTAGCTTGTCCCATTGTCTAGTAAAGCTTTGACCTTACTGTGACCCAGCAGGATCAAAACATTTCAGCCCAATAAATCTTTTTCTTTACTGACAATGATATCCTGCATTTGGCTTAAACATATTCACACAGCTGCTTTTCTGCATCTTACAGAATGGAGTTACAGATCCCCACTTATTGTCTTCACTGTGAGTTTCCAGCTCATCTCTGAGCTCCTCCAGCTTCGCCTGTATAGATACAACACAAAGCATGCTGTGTTGAACTGCCGCCTGTCCTCTGAGAGCCTGCCTTGCTTTCTTAGCTGGAGAACATAAGTGCTGACCCCAAGACAGAACCCTTTCTCCCCTACTGTGAGTGACAGCCCTGCTTGAAATGTGGACACAGGACCTTGTTGCCCCCAATGGGAGGTAAGGGGCATGCTCCCTCACAACACTGCAGTCTGGGTGGGCTCAGTCACAGAGGACATCTTCCGCTGGTGGTACAGTACATGCAAACATCTCAAATGTGAATCGATAGATTATGTTACGGTGAAAGCGCCTACCATTCGTCATACAGGTTTTGCTTGTGAAAAAAAAGGTCTAACCTACTCTAGCTCTTTAAAATTAGCCGTGCCGATTGAATTTCTTGTTTCTTTGCTCTGCAGATTAAGCCCAGTTTGTAAAACAAGAACATTAAATAATCAAGTGCCGATTTTGGCCGTTGAAGAAGAGCTCTACACACAACTCCACCAATCCATAACATCGTATGAAACTCAAACTGACTCGCCCAATGTCTGCCTTTTTAAAACAAGCTCGCTCTCGGGCCAAAATCATTAGTAAAGTAATCCATCACCCTAACCCTGACTCCCTGACCCAAACCACAATGTCAGCCAATACAGACGGAGCTATTCACTGTTCAGAAGCCACCACGGGCCTTATCTGTCAAGATCAGGAGAGGATGAACTTGCAGATAGCGGAAAATGAGTGACAACAGACAGAATCTCAAGCAACCAAAGTGTAATATCTCTATATTTTCTCTGACATGAAGAATAATTACACAAGATTAAAATTCTATAGTGGTATGACAGCATCTTGCAAAACTTCTCGAACCCTTTCTCCTGCTTCGACTTCGGGCCGCTCGAGGAAACGGCGGTTACACTAAACCGGGTTTTCTTTGGCCAGAACAGAGGAGGCTCACTGCACACCAACCACTTATTGCACCAGATGCCAGTCATGGTCCGCTGATGTTTTTGTAGAGAAGTTTGGTGAAATGTCAGTCTTCTTCGTTCCCCCCTCGGTGTATATATATATGCTCAGAAATTAGCCACTTTGTTAGCCCTTGAACCTCACACGTCTACTGAATGTATGTGATTCATTGGTGAGTAAAGTCAGCCAGTGTGCTGCACCCACAGTCCAGGTCGACTTTGCCAAAGCACGGCAAAGAAAATCTTTTATAAAGCGAGTTTGATTGAGTCTTTGATGAAACCATTGTTGGATAAAATAACGGAAAAGCATAATGTATAGGGTTTAATGATGGAAATAAGTTGTTTTCTAACCCAGGTCGCTGCATACTGCAGGTATTTAAAGTGGGAGGAAAAACTGGCCTGGATCTCGCCAAGTATGAAGCTGTGTGGTGTACAAACAAATAAGCCCAAACAAGTCCAAATAAAGCAAAGTACTTTGGCTCCATTTATATAACTGGGCCTCTTACAGTTGGACTGGCCTGCGCTCTTTGACTTCCTTTGATGCGTCCAGCCCTGTGGTGCAGTCAGATCCCATCAGATGAGCAGACAGAACGGAGATACAGTGCACCTGAGCTGCCCGAGCCACCACAGAGAGCAAGTGGGGAGATGTACTGGTATGCAGGAAAAACCAGCTCTATTTCAAGCCCTTCGAAATCGCTGAGAGGGTTTCCTTGTAATCCCATCCGTCATATTTGCTCCCCCCCAAAACATTCATGAGTCCCTGACCCGACCCCCTCTTCAAACAAGCCGTCTGGATCCGAATCAAGCATCTCAATAAGAAGAGGCAAAAAAGGGGCTTCACCATGCCGATCAGCGCTCGCAGATCAATGGAGGGCAAGTACTCCTTCAGTGACCACGTGATGCTGCTCCTCAGATTTTGGTGAATCACTTTGTTCAGAGCAGGAGGCCTGCCTCTGCGTCCTCTGGGTCCAGCCAGCTCAGCAGCCTGTCAGCCAGTCAGACTCTTAAAGAGGTATTTAAATGTGTGCCTGCAGCAATGCACTCACTCAATGACCTCTTTATTTGTTAAAATAGATTATTTTAAATAAATTACAGAGCACTTTCACTGAATAAACAGAGACTTTGGGGCTGCGGCCTGCGTTACATACTTACCACAGCCACAGAGATCCTAAATGACTAGTGAGCTGTGTAATCGCCTTTGATTTCACTGATAGGACTCTGATTCTTTGGGTAAAAGAGATGGAGCCATTGAGGAATCTGAAAGGCAACACCGCTAAATGGGGGGAAAAGGCGAAGAAAAAAAAAGGTCTCATGTGGGGAATATGAACTTATGATGTTTCTAACCCCGCCATGTCGACGGAGGAGTCCATTAGAGGAACAGAGGGGAGCTTGAGGGAGTCCTGTCATTTCTTCCCCCGCCGTCTGAGAGGTTTAACACTCCTTCAGCCTGGGTCTGCGCCATGCAAGAGACGCCACCCTGAGTGAAGGGGAGGAAAAAAAAGTGAGAGGAAAAGGCTGAGACCTCACTTCTTCTCCCTCTCTTAACCTTTCCCTTCTTTTGTTCTGACCAGTCACTTAATCACATCAGAGGCTGGAGCCGCTCCGGATGAAGTGCTGGTTCTCAGCCACCACGCCGACCACAGAACTCCTGCATAAGAAGAAAAGTATTTTATGTAACTTGAGGCCGTCCAAATCTGCCGCCCCTCCGCTTTCTAATTAGTTAATTTCCCCACGTGTTGCTGGTATGCAGCCTTTTTCTAAAGTGTTATGCAGGAGGTGAGAAATGCACACTCTCACTCTGTTCTACGTCTGTTTGCAGCTAATTTAGTGTGGCAGGGCCTAGTTCTGTCTGGATTACTGTTGCCCAGAAAGAAATCTAGAATAATAAAATGACGGACAAAATGCTGGCAGACCAAAGAAGAGAAACCATGAAGAAATTAGGTTTGATTAACCTTATGAGTGCTTGTTTCAATTCTCACAGGTCTATTTATTTTTGAACATGTGGTCGACATTCCTCCAGCTGCACGTTTCCCGGCATGTCTATTACATCTAATCTGTAAGTGGCTCCAAAAAAATGAGAGAAGCTGCATGGATGTGCATATACGTCATGCGTGCAATTTTCAGAATGGACATTTGAAAAGGTAATATGGCCCTGACTGTTATTCCACAGAGGAACACCGGTTGTAAAAAAAAAAAGTAAACTTAGCAGAGAAATTGCCCAACTTCTCCCACATGCACAGCAATATGTCTTTATGTTACAGTCTGTATTATTTATTTGTAATTTGTCACAAATAACTTCTGATTGTCATTACTAATAAGGCTGCTGGTGATATTGTTTTGTCTTCAAATCATTGTTTCTCAGAGACCAATGTGACATTTTGAAAATGAGAGAAATCGCATTTCTGACAGAGAAAAGCATCTGATGCCAACATCTCAGAACGCCTACATGTTTTTTGTGATTTTTGTGAGCTGTGGACAAAATGAGATGTTTGAGGACAGCTTTTGGGCTTCAAGAAGTACTGATCAACTTTTTTTTTTTTTACCATTTTCTGACATTCTGTAGATCAACCAGTCACCCTCTGAACCCCAAAACCCACTGGCAGGCTTGAAAGGTTGATTATCTTTAAAACAAAATTGCCAAAATAACACTATTAGAGTCAGAAGGTGTTCAACCAGAGATTCATCACATTTTCAACTTTCCAACAGTTTTTGAAAGTATCAAATTTGGCTTTCTGTTTGGTCTTGAAAATGAACCAAATCCAAGCTTAAAATTATGATGTTTTTTTTTATTTTCAATCAGTATTTCATCAAAAATTATTTTATTATATCTGTGTCATATAAAAAAAAATGTTAAAAATGAACCATTTCCTTTAACCAAATTGTATTTAAAACAAATATTTCCACGAAGACTTCAGTGACTTCGCTGAGACTAGCTTTCATGTGTCAAAAATTCAGGGACTTTTTGGCTGAACTGCAGGCTGTTTTTACAGAAAACAGAGACGAGTAGTAGAATGGAAGTAGTAAAATGTCTGTAGTTTGTAGAACGGGCAATTTTTTTCCAGTGTTGGCAACACCTGTGAACACTTGGGAAAATGTTTTACATGTTGTAAAGGTTTTTTTCAGTTTTTGTAAAATATTTTTTTTTCTTTTGATATTTTGGCATCAAAACTTTGCTATACATCAGAAATTTTGAGTTCTCTCTACTTCTAGCCATGGTTATATTGTTTGAGTCGAGGTGCAGGACTTTATATTGCAGTGAAAATGAGCCCATGCTGAGTAAGATATCACAGGAGCGACCAGAAAAAGCTTGGCGTTAGGAGGTTGAATCCATTGATTAGGACAATATTCAACAGATGGATCAACAATGCAGCTCAGTTTTTAGTAACTCAGCCAGTAGAGACAGACTGAGTAAAGCAGAATCCACCAGGCTGAAGCTTCATCATCCACACAAACAGTTTGTGTTTGTCATGATACAGCTATTGAAATTATCCACAACAAAGTGAAGTCACAACAGTCCTTTAAACCACAGCGGGTGAACTGACTGTGTGACTCTTCACATCTGTGCACAGCTGTCATGGCTTCAGACATGATCAGACATCTAATTCAGTGTCTTCATGCTTAGGTAATCAGGTAATTTCAGCACATCTTGTAGCCCAATTCACTGTTTGTTTCTTGTCTGCTCTGGGGGTACAATCCTCAGGTCGGACACCCGTGTTCTCATCAGTAATCAACATTTTATTTGAGCTCTAATGATAAATATTTCACCATATGGGCTGGAATATTTTTTTTTAAATCAAAGTCGCCCGACAAGAAAATCTGATAATTCCACCGCATTTGCTCCTGAGGTCTCCGAAGCCAAGCATGTTATTACCTCTTTTTCTTTTTTTTTTTTTTGTCGAGTGTGCATGTGTGATTATTAATAATTAGAAGGAAAACTTAATTCATAAGCCATTAAGTGTTATGAATAGCAATTTCTGTGACCCTCTCAGTGGCTCTTTAAGGCCACTCTGAATGTGGCGCACAGAGCCGGCTCAGTTCTCGCTCTTTCTGGCAGCTATAATTGAGCCTAATAGCTGCAGCACGGACATAGGGAACCTCTTTGACACCTAGACCCAAATTTTCTAATGAAACGATCAAATAAGCATCATCCAGCACCGGCGTATCAAAGCGGCCGGCAGCTGGCAGCATGTCATAGTCTGACATTTGTGCTTTTTAAGCGCTGCCAGGCCTGTTTCCCTCCATGTCCTCTGGCCTTGTATTAACACTAATAATAGGGAGATGCAGTGATGAATGGAGGAGACTTGAGCCAGCTGCTGAGGAGACGTGGGCTGATTGCACACGTAATGGAGGATGACAAGTCGCAGGGGTGTGTGTGTGTGTGTGTGTGTGTGTGTGTGTGTGTGTGTGTGTGTGTGTGTGTGTGTGTGTGTGTGTGTGTGTGTGTGTGTGTTTGGACAAAGGGATAGAAAGTGGAAAAATCACCATATTTCCTGAAGCTGGTTAAGCTTGTCAGAGACATATAGTGTATTTAGTGCTGAAACAATTATCTAGATGTCAGAAAACGAATCAGCAAACCGTTTTGATTCTCAGGTTTTAGTTTGTATGTGAAAACACAGATAATTTGCTGAATTTTCTGGTTTGTATGATATAGGACTGGGCGATAAATCGAATTAATACGATTAATTCGCGTTTTTAAAACCTGACGATTTGAAAATTTGCCAAATCGTAAAATCGAGGCGAGCTTAAATATATAACAATACAGATTCTTCTTCTGCCTTTCACGACTTGTGCACTGGCGTTTGCTTCCGACTCTCATCTCCTTCCGCCAAAACACTCACACCCCCGTCATGGAGGACACAACAGCAGACGAAGAGTTGGTCGCGAGAAAAGGACCTCATGTTACATCGATTATATGGAAGTGGTTCGGCTTTGACAAGACTGACAGAGCAAACTACAGTCATGTGCAAGGTTTGCAAAAGTACTGTGAAAACGAAGAGTAGCAGCACAACTAACCTCTTTCAGCACCTCCGGCAGAGGCATCCTAAAGAATGGGAAAAGTGCCCGCAGCTACGGGAGTGCGGCATGGCTAGCACTAGCCATAGCAAAGAGACCGCAAAGAAACAACAAAAATCGATTAAAATCGTAATCGTCCAAGATGACTAAAAAATCGAGATTTTATTTTTTGGCCATATCGCCCAGCCCTAGTATAAAACTGTCTTTAGCTTTTTGAGTAACTGTAACTTTGTAATATTGCTTTTTTTGTGGACATTTCTCTCCACTTTTTACTTAAACTGACCCATGAATAATTAATTGATAAAATGAGATGTAGTAATATTGTGCATTACAACTGCTTTCTTTTGCTTTGTTTTTTTTTTTTCCTGGTGCCATTTGAAAGGTCAAGACTCATTTCTGTCTTTCTTGTAGAAAGATGATTAAGATTCTGACTATATAGAGGAAGGGTCATGGAACACTTTAAATACAATTTTAAAATGATTTGAAATATCATATTTTGCATATAACTGTTATGAAAGACTGATTTAAAGAAAGGAAAAACTGTGAGTGCAGTACATGGAGATGTATTCTGGTCCTGGTCCATAATATCATGGTTGTGGTTTTTATTTGGTTTTGTGACTACGTCTGTGCTTGGACAGGCCTATTAGTGTGTATTTGTATGTTTGGAGCAGCTTTGGTTATAATGGTGGTCGTGAGTCTCTGCTACATTGGAAACTCCTGATATTAAGGACAATTTGTGTTATTTTGTCATTTGGTTTGCTCAGGTGTTTGTCAGTTTTTCAGTTTTGCATTCACTTCCATGACTGTCACTTGATCTATTTATAAGATATATTATAAGATTTATGGCATCATAACTGTCACACAGACTGCACAGAAGACACTTCTGAGTCCTCTCTCTTTCATCATGGTTGGTGCTGTTTCCGTAGAGGTACAGAACTTTATATCGCAGTGAAAAATGAGCCCAGAGTGAATAAAAACATCAATGGAAGAAAAAACATCCAGCGGTCTAGAGTGTTAAAAAGGCTCAACAATCTGACCAAACAACTGGGTGCTTGCAGTTTTCAGCAAACGCCACTTAAACAGGAGTAAATGCTGTATTTGTCAGTGTCACAGTTCCGCTCCTCTGTCCTGTCTCTGTCTGTCTGGTTGTTTCCCATCCTCTCCTCTGTCCTGTCTCTGTCTGTCTGGTTGTTTCCCATCCTCTCCTCTGTCCTGTCTCTGGTTGTCTCCCATCCGCTCCTCTGCCCTGTCTCTCCCTCTACAGCTCAGTGCCTGAGTGGAGTCAAGCTTCTCAGCTGACTCCACTCAGGTAATCAACTACCTGCACGGCTCCCGGACAGCTGACAACCATTCCACTAATCACCTACCTCTGCAATAAAGACCGGCTCAACCTTCCACTCCCTGCCAGAGTATTGAACCTGAAATCATGCAGTTCGGTTTGCTCTCTAGCCCTTCGACATTTTCTGTTTGAGTTTCTGCCTTATTTTAACTTTGCTTTCTCCTGCCTTCACGCAGCCAGCTGTCCGGGAACCCTCACTCCTGCCTGGAACCCTCACCCCTGCCTGGAACCCCTACTCCTGCCTGGATTCTCCACTCCTGCCTGGATTCCCCACTCCTGCCTGGATTCCCCACTCCTGCCTGCATTCCCCACTCCTGCCTGGACCCCCACTCCTGCCTGGACCCCCCACTCCTGCCTGGACCCCCCACTCCTGCCTGGACCCCCCACTCCTGCCCGGAACCCCCTCTCCTACACCCTGTCTTTCTCCATCCGCCAGCATTCATCTCCTCCAATAAATCATTCTCCATCCCCTCCAGTCTTGGATGAGTGGTTCTCTGCTCGGGTCCACCAACTCTGATTCGTGACAGAATACTCTGGCCAAAGACATGGACCCGGAGAACTCACCGCCAAGACCGCACCCGCCCACGCCATTCGACATCAGGCAACTTCACCAAACCTTCCGTCTGATCTCAACTAATTACCAGAAGCTGTGCTCCCAACTCGCCATCTTAGCTAGTCAAATCTCCCAGGAAGCCCCCGACCCGACCCGGATTCTTCAATACAGCCAAGCTCTACAGGATGTTGCCGCCGCAAAAGCACAATTAAACCAATTTGTCACCCTGCTCAACCAAGTTTGCGCGTCCCCAGCCCAGCCCGAACCATTTTCCCTTCCACCTGTGCCACCAGCCCCGGACCCTGCCGACACCCAGCCCCAAACCCAAGACACGCCCATAGACTTCTTCTCCTCCTGCGATGAGCACAGCATTTTCTTCAACGTGATATATGAGTTGTGGGAAAAGTGGAGGGAAGACCCCCAAGACGCAAGCATAACCCTGGGCCGCAAGCTAGCAGGCCAGCGACCCGGATTAGTTAGCTACTTACCTGCTTACCTCCGTGACTTCGTGAGTGCTCCTCTGAGTGACCCGCCTGCTGGCTCCCCTGGCAGCCAGCCGGGCCCTGTCTCCCTGCCGCCCATAGAACCACCTGCCAAGCGGCCTGGCCGTCGAAGACGCAAGGCCAGGAGGCACCATGACCCCCCGGCTTCCGCTCCAGTCCCCGCGGAGGTCGACGACGCTCCGCCTCCAGTCCCCGCGGAGGTCGACGACGCTCCGCCTCCAGTCCCCGCGGAGGTCGACGACGCTCCGCCTCCAGTCCCCGCGGAGGTCGACGACGCTCCGCCTCCAGTCCCCGCGGAGGTCGACGACGCTCCGCCTCCAGTCCCCGCGGAGGTCGACGACGCTCCGCCTCCAGTCCCCGCGGTGGTCGACGACGCTCCGCCTCCAGTCCCCGCGGTGGTCGACGACGCTCCGCCTCCAGTCCCCGCGGTGGTCGACGACGCTCCGCCTCCAGTCCCCGCGGTGGTCGACGACGCTCCGCCTCCAGTCCCCGCGGTGGTCGACGACGCTCCGCCTCCAGTCCCCGCGGTGGTCGACGACGCTCCGCCTCCAGTCCCCGCGGTGGTCGACGACGCTCCGCCTCCAGTCCCCGCGGTGGTCGACGACGCCCCGCCTCCAGTCCCCGCGGAGGTCGACGACGCCCCGCCTTCAGTCCCCGCGGAGGTCGACGACGCCCCGCCTTCAGTCCCCGCGGAGGTCGACGACGCCCCGCCTTCAGTCCCCGCGGAGGTCGACGACGCCCCGCCTTCAGTCCCCGCGGAGGTCGACGACGCCCCGCCTTCAGTCCCCGCGACCTCAGCGGCCTTAGAAGGCCATAAAGCCTTCCCTGAGCCCCTTAGGAGGCTCTGCGCCTTCCCTCCTGCGCCGCCCCCGGAGGGGCCCCTGGATCCTGCGCCGCCCCCGGAGGGGCCCCTGGATCCTGCGCCGCCCCCGGAGGGGCCCCTGGATCCTGCGCCGCCCCCGGAGGGGCCCCTGGATCCTGCGCCGCCCCCGGAGGGGCCCCTGGATCCTGCGCCGCCCCCGGAGGGGCCCCTGGATCCTGCGCCGCCCCCGGAGGGGCCCCTGGATCCTGCGCCGCCCCCGGAGGGGCCCCTGGATCCTGCGCCGCCCCCGGAGGGGCCCCTGGATCCTGCGCCGCCCCCGCTCCCTGAGGAGGCCGTCGACGCCCCGCCTCCGCTCCCTGAGGAGGCCGTCGACGCCCCGCCTCCGCTCCCTGAGGAGGCCGTCGACGCCCCGCCTCCGCTCCCTGAGGAGGCCGTCGACGCCCCGCCTCCGCTCCCTGAGGAGGCCGTCGACGCCTCGCCTCCGCTTCCTGGAGCCTCGGCGGTTTTGGAGGGGCCTGGGGTCTTCCCCAAGTCCAGGAAGAGGCCTTGCGCTTCCCATCCTGCTCCGCCCCCGGAGGACCCACCGGACCCGGCTCCGCCCCCGGAGGACCCACCGGACCCGGCTCCGCCCCCGGAGGACCCACCGGACCCGGCTCCGCCCCCGGAGGACCCACCGGACCCGGCTCCGCCCCCGGAGGACCCACCGGACCCGGCTCCGCCCCCGGAGGACCCACCGGACCCGGCTCCGCCCCCGGAGACCCACCGGACCCGGCTCCGCCCCCGGAGGACCCACCGGACCCGGCTCCGCCCCCGGAGGACCCACCGGACCCGGCTCCGCCCCCAGTCCAGCCTCCAGCCCGGCCCCTCTGCCCTGTCCGGCCCCCGGGCCGTCCCCCTGGGCGGTCCCGCCTGTCTGTCCGGCCCCCGGGCCGTCCGCCGGAGCGGCCCCTCTGCCCTGTCCGGCCTCGGAGCCGTCCGCCGGAGCGGCCCCTCTGCCCTGTCCGGCCTCGGAGCCGTCCGCCGGAGCGGCCCCTCTGCCCTGTCCGGCCTCGGAGCCGTCCGCCGGAGCGGCCCCTCTGCCCTGTCCGGCCTCGGAGCCGTCCGCCGGAGCGGCCCCTCTGCCCTGTCCGGCCTCGGAGCCGTCCGCCGGAGCGGCCCCTCTGCCCTGTCCGGCCTCGGAGCCGTCCGCCGGAGCGGCCCCTCTGCCCTGTCCGGCCCCCGGGCCGTCCCCCTGGGCGGTCCCGCCTGTCTGTCCGGCCCCGGGCCGTCCGCCGGAGCGGCCCCTCTGCCCTGTCCGGCCTCGGAGCCGTCCGCCGGAGCGGCCCCTCTGCCCTGTCCGGCCTCGGAGCCGTCCGCCGGAGCGGCCCCTCTGCCCTGTCCGGCCTCGGAGCCGTCCGCCGGAGCGGCCCCTCTGCCCTGTCCGGCCTCGGAGCCGTCCGCCGGAGCGGCCCCTCTGCCCTGTCCGGCCCCCGGGCCGTCCCCCTGGGCGGTCCCGCCTGTCTGTCCGGCCCCCGGGCCGTCCGCCGGAGCGGCCCCTCTGCCCTGTCCGGTCTCGGAGCCGTCCGCCGGAGCGGCCCCTCTGCCCTGTCCGGCCTCGGAGCCGTCCGCCGGAGCGGCCCCTCTGCCCTGTCCGGCCCCCGGGCCGTCCCCCTGAACGATCCACCCTGTCTGTCAAGTCCTGGCCCGTCCAGCCGCCAGGCCACCCTCTGAAGCGGGTCCTCCGCCCGATCCGGTCTCGGCCTGTCCCGCCTTCGGGCCGTCCCCCGAAACGGACCCTCCGGCTTGCCCAGCCTCGACCGGGCCGCCCACCGGAACGGACTCTCTGCCCTGCTCATCCACGTCCAGTCCGACCCCCAGGCCGCCCACCGGAACGGACTCTCCGTCCTGCCCATCCCTGGCCAGTCCGGCCCACGGTCCGTCCGCCGGAACGGATCCTCCGCCCACCGGAACGGACCCTCCGGCCCACTCATCCCCAGTTAGTCCGACCTACGGTCCGCCCTCCGGAGCGGACCCTCCGCCCTGTCCATCCCCGGACAGTTCTGCCTTCGGGCCGACCCCCGGAGCTAATGTCTGGCCAGCCTAGTCCCCGTCCTGCCCAGTTCTCAGTTCAGTCCGATCCAGTCCCCGTCCTGCTCAGTTCTCAGTTCAGTCCGATCCAGTCCCCGTCCTGCCCTGCTCTCAGTTCAGTTCAGTCCTGTCCAGTCCTGCTCTCAGTTCAGTCCTGTCCAGTCCAGTCCTGCCCAGCTCTCAGTTCAGTCCTGTCCAGTCCAGTCCAGTCCTGCTCTCAGTTCAGTTCTGTCCCGTCCTGCCCTCAGTTCAGTTCTGTCCCGTCCTGCCCTCAGTTCAGTTCTGTCCCGTCCTGCCCTCAGTTCAGTGCTGTCCAGTCCTGTCCCTAGCTCCGCCCAGTCCAGCCCGGCCCAGTCCTGTCCCTAGCTCCGCCCAGTCCAGCCCGGCCCAGTCCTGTCCCTAGCTCCGCCCAGTCCAGCCCGGCCCAGTCCTGTCCCTAGCTCCGCTCAGTCCAGCCCAGTCCTTTCCTTCAGTCCAGCCCAGTCCTTTCCTTCAGTCCAGCCCAGTCCTTTCCTTCAGTCCAGCCCAGTCCTTTCCTTCAGTCCAGCCCAGTCCTTTCCTTCAGTCCAGCCCAGTCCTTTCCTTCACTCCAGCCCTGTCCTTTCCTTCACTCCAGCCCTGTCCTTTCCTTCACTCCAGTCCTGTCCTTTCCTTCACTCCAGTCCTGTCCTTTCCTTCGCTCCAGTCCAGTCTAGTCCTGTCCTTTTGGTTCCTTCCGCTCTGTCTGGTCCCTGTGTTTGTCTGTGTGTCTGTCTGCTCCCTGGTTGCCCCAGTGGGCCCCTCGTTGGTTCGGTCCATGGGGCGCCGGGAGGCGCCCGTTGAGGGGGGGGTACTGTCACAGTTCCGCTCCTCTGTCCTGTCTCTGTCTGTCTGGTTGTTTCCCATCCTCTCCTCTGTCCTGTCTCTGTCTGTCTGGTTGTTTCCCATCCTCTCCTCTGTCCTGTCTCTGGTTGTCTCCCATCCGCTCCTCTGCCCTGTCTCTCCCTCTACAGCTCAGTGCCTGAGTGGAGTCAAGCTTCTCAGCTGACTCCACTCAGGTAATCAACTACCTGCACGGCTCCCGGACAGCTGACAACCATTCCACTAATCACCTACCTCTGCAATAAAGACCGGCTCAACCTTCCACTCCCTGCCAGAGTATTGAACCTGAAATCATGCAGTTCGGTTTGCTCTCTAGCCCTTCGACATTTTCTGTTTGAGTTTCTGCCTTATTTTAACTTTGCTTTCTCCTGCCTTCACGCAGCCAGCTGTCCGGGAACCCTCACTCCTGCCTGGAACCCTCACCCCTGCCTGGAACCCCTACTCCTGCCTGGATTCTCCACTCCTGCCTGGATTCCCCACTCCTGCCTGGATTCCCCACTCCTGCCTGCATTCCCCACTCCTGCCTGGACCCCCACTCCTGCCTGGACCCCCCACTCCTGCCTGGACCCCCCACTCCTGCCTGGACCCCCCACTCCTGCCCGGAACCCCCTCTCCTACACCCTGTCTTTCTCCATCCGCCAGCATTCATCTCCTCCAATAAATCATTCTCCATCCCCTCCAGTCTTGGATGAGTGGTTCTCTGCTCGGGTCCACCAACTCTGATTCGTGACAGTCAGGAATTATTGTCAGCTTTTGGCACGAGTATGTATGTACAACCATGTGGATTTTCAATGTGAAATTTCTGACAGTGAGAAAAATGTAGAATATTACAAGATTTATCTGTTTAAAACAAAGCAAACAACAAGCAAAATGTTCACCTCAATACATTTAAAGTGTGGAAAATGAGCTACAGTGACACTGTTGCTCTCCAAAAAGAAAAAAAATGGATCTGTATACTTGCACTTTGCCAGTTTCTAAGTTAAAGGAAGTAAAATGATTCGCAGCACCTCTTCCTAAGTTTGACACGGCGGCCCTGGCAGGAGTGGTTAGACCTTTTCAGGAATCCCTAGAGGGGCTGCGGATGTCGTCAGTCCGCCGCCTGCTTATTTTTCATGCTTCTATTGGGACCGAACACGTGCAGACCGGTGCCCACTTTTTTCCCTGCACTTGTTTGGTTACATTTGACGTTGGGCGAGATAAGAACCAGATTGAACTCTGAGCAGCATCTGAGTGAGAGGACGCTGGCAGAGAGAGGCTGAGAAACCAGCGGCTGTGTAGTCTGCTCTATCTCCGCCGACTCGCCCCTATTATGTTACCTTTCAAGTGCTTTGTCACAGGAGAGAGGCCGAGCTATTCTGGTTTGCTTCTCCTGAGGGTCGACTCCTAACAGCCTCGGCGTCTGAAGAGTCTTATTTTAACGAGCGTGTGTGCAGAGTGTTTCCAGTTAGCCCCACACTGTTTATTTATGGAATTTTTTCTGACACCTACTTACATCATTATCATCCCCTTTCTTGTAAAGTCCCAAAGTGCTGCCTCTGAAGGTGCCTTTTAGAGCAGACAAGTCAAGTATAGAATGGAGAATTGGCCTCCTAAAGCTGAAGGAGTTTCCACCATGGCTGCTTTTTTTCCTTAAATGCGGGCAACTCTCTAACATAAGTCATAAAATAGTGTCCAACACTATTAGATGACTACATTTTCCTGTTCTGAATTATCCTTTCATGCTATATTTTGTTATTGAGCATCTAAACTCCAAGTAGTTTTAGCCCATTTTGTGTCGCTGTTACATTTTTACTCACTGTGAGCTCATTTCTTACTGCTATAGAAAACCCTGCGCTTCTATGGAAACAGCTAAACAATAGCTAGAAGGAGGAAGAACTCTAAAATGTCTCTTATGCAGTATCCGTCAAGGATCAAATGAAGGACTAGTTTTGCTAAAATTTTAAAAACCTAAACATCTTTTTTGAAGTGACACAGGTGGCACCAATACTGGAGAACAATGGAGGCTCTGCATGTCACAGATATTTAACTGTGAAGACGAGGGTGACTCTCTACATTTCTTTGTTCAGCACAAAGATGCCGTGTGTGAAAGTGGAGCTGAATGAAAACATATCTGGATGTGAGTTGGGGATGAATGCTGCCATGCTGGCCCAATTTAACCCCTGCTGTTAACGTTCACTGTGCACGGGGCCATCCAGGATTAAATCACGTTGTCGTGACGCAAAGACTGGCGTGTGTTATTAAGATATTCAAGGATGTCAGTGTAAGTCTCGCCAAGTTCTTAATATGCAACTAATAGAAATCTAAAGTCATCGTGACAAATACAGGGAGCACATAAAGTTTCTTTACAATTTTAAGACTTTATTACAAAGGCAGTCGATAAGATATCTTAACTGTAATAAATTCTTCAAATTGTAAAGAGACTTTATGGACACCCTGTAATTCATGAAGCTGTCGGCTTGTACAAATACAGACATGTAGCAGGACAGTAATCAGATTACACATACAGTGTTATAATTGGTAGAACAGGTGTGTCAAACATATGGGCCGCGGGCCAAAAGCGGGCAGCCAGAGGGTCCAATCCAGCCTGTGGGACGACTTTGAAGTGTAAAAAATAAGAACACATTAACTGCAAATTGTAAATTTATACAACTGTAAATTTAAAATATTTTCTAGCTCTATGATATCATTCAGTTCCAGATACCCGAGGCTAAATGTTTTGTGCCTTTGTAGATACTCTTGTAGATCATCTGTTATGTGTAAGTGGTAAATTGAGACATAATACTGTTGAAACTGCATTTACTTTTCTTCAGAATTTTCAGGGTGTTCATAATGTTTTCTACAAAGGTAGTTCTTTGAACGTGAGCATTATCAGAATGTACTTTCTTGCACTAAAACAAAGGGAAATATTTGGAGTTGTCGTTATTTATAGGTTAGTATGTTATCATTTTTCGGGTCCGGCCCCCTTAAGATCAAATTTGGCTGAATGTGGCCCCTGAACTGAAATGAGTTTGTCGCCTCTTTGCTAGAAGACGATATTTAAGTAAAACCAGCAACACCACATTGTTGCCAAAATATGTCCTGGAAATTTAATAGCACAGAAAACTGACATCTTTTAACGTTTAATTAATGTTTTATTAATCTTTAAGTAGCATTAAACATTATAAATGGTCTTGGTCATGCTTATTAAGTGTTAATAAGTCATTTTATTAATGATAATGCATGGTGTTTTCACATAAATCACATAGTTTGCGCTTAAATACTCAGTTTACTAAGTAACAAGAGCAGCTGTGTTGGTTAAATGTTGCAGAAAAAGGTACAATATTTTCCTCAATCACACTCAAGTAACTCAACTCTGCTTAGTTGCTGTATTTGTGTGAATTTAGTGCTACTGAAACACCATGTAGAGACGTGATCATGACAGACTGACCGCCTAATGGCTGCTCTCCAACATCAAACAGTCGCAGCAGTCTGTGAAATCTGTCACACAAAGGAATTAGTGTCGAAATGTAGTTTATATTAGAAAGCCTGCGGATGAGTGACAACTTATTTTGCAAATGCGGCTGTTCGCACCAAAGCTTCTCACTTATTTAAAAGTGTTTTCTGAACGCGGGACGTACATGTAAGCATGCGAGCGGCACGTATTCTAGTCCGCCTAAACCTCAGATTTAGTGTCAGCGAAGGACAAACTAAAACTGCCTGTTTCTAAAGACGACAAACAACCCCGTGTCCATCTTTCATCCGTCTCTTTATCGCCGGTATTTGTCTTTACTCCTGTTCTTCCAGAGTAGCTGAGGATAGTTGTTTTACTCCTCTCTGTTTGGACAAGGTCTCCCCTCTAACACCCCCTGATTTGCCAAAGGCTCTGCACAATTAGAGGTTCAAACACTTTTCTGAGCAGGTAGGTATTTCTGCAGCCCTTCACTCAGCCGCTGTTGCTGAGTTTTATTACCTGAGGGCATCAGCTTGTCATTTTGAGGCAGTGGAGACTAAAGCCACGTCAAAAAGCAGGGAAATAACTTTAATTCTCTGTTTGACATTGACAGAAGTCGTCTCTCTTCTCTTTTCTTTGTTTTCCCCTCCACGCTTTCTCTTTTCCCTCCTCACCATCTGGTGCAGCTGCCAGCGGAGGGGCTCGGCTCTGACCCCGTCGTCAAGGACACAGATGGGAATTAGGAAAAGTGGACTTGTTTCAAACAATTATAGAAATTACTTTAATATCTTAAAACAAAAAGACGGAGGAATATATTTATTTGAGATGTTGACTGTCAGCTTAAATTTCCACTCCGGTGCGGTTGTGCGTGTTTTTGTGCGACAGACAAACTCCAGTAAAGGATGATGTGGACACCGTGTCCACCAGGTGTGTTTTGTATTGGACCTAATCTTTCTGTTTGGCCGTACTTTTTTCAAAAACCCAGTCAAACATAAGCACCTGCCTGAGGAGCAGGTCGTGACCTCGAGTCTCCAACCCTGAAATGAACACCATCTAATAGAGACCCATCTGTTAAATTGTAATTGAATGTTACATGGCACTCTGAACTCAGAATGGTCTTCTTTTTTTTCCCTGTAAGCGTGCAGGATTTAGGCAGACGCTCCAATGACAACTTAATTTCATCACTGAGGAGCAGCGGCGAGTGTTTTTGTTCGAGACTCTCCCTCGAAATGCGGCTCTTATTAATGATAATTGGTAAAAAGGTGACACATGTCTGACTCTTGTTTATCTTCCATTTTAGATAATTTGAGGCACACTTTTACACAAGGACAAATTAAAATTGGGAAAGCTTCAGCACAATGTCTTTTTTCATGCAAAAGGTAGCCAGAGCTTTGTCATGTTCACGCCACTGCCGGTTTTATGTCGCTCTTAAGGCAGTTAATGTCTCAGGGTTTTTTCGCAACAATCAGTAAAGTTGTTGTGTTTTGCTAATTTTACTTAATTTGGATTTTTTGGGGCTTCTTGGTGCAGAATGATTTTACATTACTGTGAACCTTAAGACTGAATTTAATATTTGAACAACCGAGCATCATCTTAGAGCCAGCTGTGGTCTAAACTATAAACAGAGTGCAGGGGACATCTTGGTTCCAGCAGTTACACTTTAGAAGAGAGATTCTGGTCTTTAGTGAGAATTTGATATGTCCTAAATGATGTCTATGCCTCTAGAGGCTCAGTAATGCAGAGTTGACAGGAAATGTAAAGACAGAGAGGGAGAGAAAATCAGAATCAGAAAAGTCTTTATTGCCAAGTGAGTACACACAAGGATTTTGACTTGGTGTAAAGACAGCAGCGCCTAGCAACAACAACAGACAGTAAAAGACTAAACAAATCTAAATCTGAGAATTCTAAAGAAATGCTACCTGTCTAAGTATAAGACGTACTGTGTAAAAGTAATTGTAAACCCTGGGTTGAACTTATTGAATTTCCCTTTGAGAATTAATAAAGTTATTATATTGGGTAATGAATTACAATTTTATTTCAATTACAATTTTGCACATAAGGTAGTAGAGTAGTGGTTAGCACTTTCGCCTTGCAGCAAGAAGATCCCGGTTCAAATCCTGGCATGGGCCTGGGATCTTTCTGCATGGAGTTTGCATGTTCTCCCTGTGCATGCGTGGGTTTTCTCCAGGTACTCCGGCTTCCTCCCACAGTCCAAAAATATGCTGAGGTTAACTGGTTACTCTAAATTGCCCGTAGGTGTGAATTTGAGTGTGATTGTTTGTCTGTATATGTAGCCCTGTGACAGACTGGTGACCTGTCCAGGGTGTCCCCTGCCTTCGCCCGAGTCAGCTGGGATAAGCTCCAGCGACCCTAGTGAGGATAAAGAGGTGTATAGAGGATGGATGGATGGATGGTGTTGCACATGAGGTTGAATACTGTCTATGTTTTGAATATTGCTCTGAAAGAAGTCTTTAATGATTTTCTGGTGAGAGAAGGTGAATATAACAACCAGCTAAGCTGAAAAGGGAATAATGCAAAAATGATCAACAGGTGAACCAATATAAGCTACAAAAGCAAAGTACAACCTTTACCACTTGCACGTTTTGAGTTATTTTGACAATATGCAGTAGTGATATGCAAAAAGAAAAACTTCCCCAAGTCGATATTTGATCAGTTAATTGGAAAGTTTTTGCTTAAATCTTTGTTAAACAACATATAGAGAAGTTTTTGTTGCATTTCTTGATTTTTAATTGAATTTACAATGCGCCACATGCTCTTAGTGTCACTTGTGATGTAAGTTATCAGTATTAATTTCCACTTTTGGAGGTGGGGTACAGTTTGATTTAAAGACAGAAGATCTGAATCTAACTGTCATGAAAATGAGAATGAAGTGAGCGACTAAAAGAACTGTGGCAGTGGTTTGATTTAACAATGTGTTCAGTCTCCTGTATGTACAACAAGGTGGAAACAGCCAGGGGGAGCTGTGTTTACAGAGGAGAAGCACCGTGTGTGTGTGTGTGTGTGTGTGTGTGTGTGTGTGTGTGTGTGTGTGTGTGTGTGTGTGTGTGTGTGTGTGTGTGTGTGTGTGTGTGTGTGTGTGTGTGTGAGCTGTAACTGTGCAGTTCTGCAGTTTCCTACATTTGGACCTTGATTCATCATTTATGTAATTTCTGCTGTTGACTGCTCACAAAAAAAAAAAACTTCCAATACTAAAGACGGCGCGACTGTTTTACCTGATTTCAAAGCCAAACTAAAATGCACAAAAGCAGTGAAGGGCAAACCCGCAATTGAACTTGTCTTATGTTTCCAAAACGGCGAACTGTGAAAGGCCCCATAATTGATACGCAGGACCCTGGAGGGCACGACTCCTGTCAGATCAGCCACTGACATGAGCTGCCAGAGCTGCACACTGCAGGGAATACCGGCTAATTAGCCCCGTTTAAACATTTCCTGGTTTGAAGAACTTAAAGACCGGGGGCCACAATCACACGAACAATAGCTGCTCACTTAGTTAAAGTCCCCAGAGTGTGGATCAGACGGTTGGTAACATTTAAGGAAACAGGACTGAGATCAAACCTGAACCAGATGATGTTAAGACGCACCTATGGACGGTTGCAAACAGAGACATTTCTAATCAGCCAAATGAGAAAACAACTAGTTATGTTGCTTATTAGAACTGCAACAGAAAGTCTATTAATCAAATCCAAATCTTGTGATAATTCATCAAAAAAATCCCAAATATTTCCTCATTCTAGCTTCTTGACATCTTATCTGAACTAAATACCTTTAGATTTAAAGTGCTGCTCTGGAAAAGTAACCAAAAATACCCTACAAATCAATCAAATATATGAGATGTACACACAGTAAATGGAAGTGCAGCATTAAGAATTAAAGACCAAAAACTGAATAAGACTCACAAATCATTCTCATTTTAATTGGCCGCTTTGATCAGCTGTATATCTTTTTTTTGTGTGTGTAGTTTATCTAATATACAGTAAATAAATTGTTAATTTTCTTCAGAAGTTATTATTATTTGTGCATTTATTTTGGATCTTGTACAAAAGCAGCCAGAGTGCATGACTGTGCATGTCAATAAACTGCACATATCATGCATTTAGATTATTTTTATCAAAACCTTTCTTGTTTGTGTTCTTATTTTGAGACAGAGCAGGGGTTTCAGACACAACCCCACCTACTCCCATGGTGCCTGGTCGTGTTTAGGAAGGCCAGAGAAGCGTCGATTCAGCTTCACGGTTGTTTCTGAGCCTGTATTTTGTGGTACTGTTTTACTGTGCTACAGAATATAATGTGAGGCTGACTTATTATTTTAGCCTCAAAGCGTGAAAAATGCACAAAAAAATATATAAAGCAACGATTATGTTGAAATCAGACAGAAGTGTCCACAAAGTGCAACCTGGAACAGTGTAACAGATGAAATCCACTTATAGATCCTTGAATGTCAGCTTGGCATCGACACATTACTGTGATAATGAAACAGAATAAGCAAGTCAAATCAGTAAGATCATTAAGTAACCACAAATAAATGCTCACTTTGACATAAATGATTTTTATTATGGAGTTATGTTATAATGTGCTGCTTGTTGTTTATGAAACTGTTCATTCATTGTGTTTGGATCCTATAAAGTGGGGCCACATACAGCCCAATTTGATCTCAAGTGGGCCAGAGCAGTAAAATCAGACCATAATAACCTCTAAATAACGACAACTCCAAGTATTTCCCTTTGTTTCAGTGCAAAAATGTTCATTCTGAAAATGTTCACATTTAAGGAACTATCTTTGTACAAAACATTATGAACAAACTGAAATTTCTTAAGAAAAATAAATGTAACTTCAACAACATTATGCCTTAGTTATCATTCACACATTAGAACGTACAGATCTTGATTTATCTACAAAGGCACAAAACTTTTAGTCGCAGGTATCTGGAACTGAACATTGCAGCCTTTATGATCAACTTTATGATCGAACCAACTTGTCAAGATCTAGAAATTATTTAAAATTTACATTTATTTCCACATTTGTGTTGTAATCCTGACCACCTGAACTGACACACCACTCTCACATGTAACAATCCAGCCAACAATATAATGTAAAATGTTCAATATGCATCACTGTCTCTGCTGCTGCTGTGGCTCCATACGGCCTCGGTATTCACTCTTCTTTGTGACATTTATATTGTACATTTGTAAACAGAGACTGTTTGCACTACCTTTAAGATTTTTAAGACTTTTATCTTGCACCTTCTGCTATGTTGTACACTGTATAATGATAATAAAGCACATTCTATTCTATTCTATTCACCATGCGAACTACATGGCAGCTCTTAAGGTTGAAGGTTAATTTATCCCCGTACATTGTGAATGTGTAAAATTTATACTTAAAAAATACTTTAAAGTTGTGACAGGATTCCACCAAATCAAACTCCTTTGTACTGAAGCGCATCTGTCAGCGTCTTTAAATGTATTCACACTAAGTATCGATTTTCACCCATTCATCAGTCGTATGTTTGACACTCCTGCTATAAAGGAACCATACAAAAGTCTTTATGTACAATTCAAGACCTGAAAAACACTAAAGTTGACGATCTGACCGTGAAATGCAGCATCACAGCCCTTCATTGGACTATCTGCAGGTGCATGCATGAAACCTAAAGACTTAATTGGTGATAATAAAAGGCATGAAGCTGTTTGCACATATTATCTTATTATGTGACCCAGCTGTAGTTATGTTTTAATAAGTGGAGACTCAACCAACTGGTTTGTTGAGTTGATTTGTTGCATTGTGTAAACATTGATGCTCTCCTGGATTCATTCAATATGCTCACATCTTGATTTCAAAGTGCCTTTTTTTTTTTTTTTTTTTTTTTTTGAGCTCAAGTTTAGGAGGCCGGTTTTCTTTGTGGTTAATCTCCTTGTAGGTGTGTACACACCGGCAGCACCACACTCAAGTGTTACCTTCTCACTTCAACAGTGTGCGTTTCCATGCTGAGCCCGCAGCACAATAGGCATCATGAATAGACATCAATAAATAATAGATGGCTGAATGCCAGCACCACACAATGCTCACCTCAGTGGAGAGGACGCTCCTCACCCCTCCCTCAGCCTCCCTTACCCCTCAGCCGTCTGTCACAGATCATCATTAACGTTGTCTCGCCTTGTCCTCCGGCTTAGAGAGACACACACAGCACTAAAGCAAATAAGCCTTTTCATCATCCGCAGTCAGGCTCTCAGTTATCAATAAGGGATGCTGTATGAGCAGCATCGCGCCGTGTTAATCTGCATTCTAATTAAATTGGCCGCACACTGTTTGCTCAGATGATCGCGTGTCAGTGACGCCGCAGACTAGTGCAATGATGCCTCGTTTAACCTTTAAATGCGACGCCTGTGTGATTTAAGCTCAAGCTGTTGGGAGCACATTGTGTGTGGAGAAACCGGAGTGCTGCTTTTATCTGATAACATTTTTACAAAGTATCTCTGAGACTGTTTTCTGAAGTTCTCTTTGAGTTTAGAGATGGACAGAACCAAGGATGCAAAACAGACACAACACACACCTAAACCGTCCTAAACCTCCACACCACCATCACTGCACTTTTACTTCTTCACGCATTGTGAACTTTATGAGCATCACAAACTTTAAAATCACTTTTCAAACGGTTTTCAGCCCCCGACGGTTCTTTTTATCAACAGCAGTAAAGCAGAAGAATCAACCAAAGCCCTGATGAATCAAATTTAGAACATGAATTCTCTGCATTAACTTATTGCATTCAGTGTTTGTTTTTTGGTTTTTTTACTACAGTTGCAGTTGAGCTGCAACAACTAATCAGTTAATTGCTTCATTTTCAAGTCTTAAATTAATCCCCAACTTACTTTGAAAATCAGTTCATCGGTTTGAGTGATTTATTTAAAGACAAAAAGTCTAAAATCTCTGATTGCAGCTTCTTAAACATAAATATTCTCTGCGTTCATCCTCTACGTCAGTAAACTAATACGTTTGGGCTTTGGACAAACTAAACTTTTTCTAACTATGTTCTGATCAAACATATAATCGATTGATTGAGAAAACAGACGATTGACTGATCATTTCAGCACCAGCTCCATTTATTCATAACACCTTTCATCACATCGGCTATGTCTCCTCTGATCTCGTCCTGTTTGGGTAATCCTGCTCTAAACCTGGGTGCTTTGTGTTCCCACCTGGCTGCCAGGTTAGCAGGTCGCCAGGTAAGCATTTAACAAGCTCTCCATTGGCTTGTCTGCTCCACTTAACACCTGACATACCCCCTCCATGCCGACCTCTGATCCCTGACCCCCGGCTGACAGCCCAGGAGACGTCTTTGGATACTTTCCTTTCTCCGCTGCGCTGCTCTTTTCTTCTCGGCTCCTCACTGAGTGCCGCAGAGTGAGACAAGGTGAAAGGTATCCTGAAAGGGGGGCTGCGCAGGTGTTCATGCCTCCACACCTCTCAAGTTCAAAAGCCATTGAGTCCTTAGCAACCAGGTAACATTCAAACAATGTTGTCGCCCTCCCCCACCCTGAGGCGACAGCGTCTTCTGTTTTACTGTCAGAGCTCTGGGCTGAAAGGAGCCGGATTCACCGTCACCCGCCGACAATGAAATATACATATTACCCCAACTGCCAACACCCGTGTACATATGACATCATCTGATATTATTCAGTCACACCAAAGTGACAAAACGCAGCCAGACACAAACATTTGTGAGGCCTGAAAATAAAAACACTGGACGGACAGGCGTGTGCTTATCTAACAAACACCCCCTGTATCATGTCTGAATCTTTCCCCTTTTTTTCTCTCCAATATTTCCCACCTCCTGCAGGTTTATAGGTTCAAAAATGGGAGCCGGTCCAAGCATTACTAGTAACATTAGTGTCAGTAATTTAATGCGCAGGTGTGAATGGATTCTCAAACAAGCCGGGGAGGCCCCTGGCGAGGCCTGCCCAGGGCCGCCAGGGCCAGCGGCAGGTTTAAATAAATACGCCGCTGAGCAGACATGTCGGCAGCTGGGGCCCGATATGGCCGCCGCTGTTTGTGTTGTGGCTTTGCGAGGTCGCTGAGGAGAAAGCAGCGGGACTCTGGTGAGTTTCCTGGGAGCAGAGAAGTGAAAAAATCCTCACGAGGAAAATAAGTGGCACCTGAAGACGTGCTGTGAGCTGCAGTGTGTGTGGCAGAATATGGAAACTGATGGATGTAGCCGTTGCACACTCACCTCCATCACTTCCTGGTGTTGACTGTCGCCGTTTGTCTTGTTGTTGTTAAAGATTAGGTTACAGATCACCAAAAACCCGTACTGACTCAGCACAAAATATTGACTCGAAAGGCAAATTGCCGAGTAAACTCTTGATCACTCGTTCTGTCTTTATTAACGCTTGTGTCCTTAGACGCTGATCAAATTAAATTCATGGGATTGCTCTGTGTCAGCGTTTCATATTCAGAATGTTATCAGAGGAACTCACCTACATCTGGTTTGATCATGTTGTTGAAGCTTGAGTAAGATTTTTGATAAAATACAAAAGATGACTGTGGATTATATGAATTCACACGTGGTCATCAGTACTACATCTTAATGTCATTTTAGTCCAGAGCAGCAAAAACTACCAAGCCTGACTGTCACGTTCATAATTTGAGTTTCTGACTCTTTGATTAGAAAATTTCTGATTTCAAAGTGAATTTTTCGAAAAAAATCTTTTATTGCTGATTGTATTTAGTCAGCAGTGACAAACTTTGACTTCTTTTGTTAAAAGGCAGCATTTTGGTGTCAATAATTTAGATGTAAGGACCTTAAAAACCATCTAAAGATTAATTTCTCTCTGTTTTTTACATGAATACACAACTGAAACATTTTTGATTCATAGATTTAGTTATGACACAACTCGAAATATGTCTTCATTTGCATTTTACTGGTGAAAATTCATCACAGTGTTTCCTGATGAACATATTTCTTGTTCCTTACTGGCCACCCACCATATATATTCATTTAGGTACGTCTGTCCAGGGGATATATCAGTGGAGCTCCGACAGAATAAAACCTTGCACACATTTAGTCGTCTTCCTGCTCACCACCTGAGGCATACTTGCATCTTTTCAGGGTGTTGCTGCTGCACAGGGCGTGACCCTGCTGAAAGTTTTAGTTTTTACTTAAACTTTAACCGATAGCTAGCAATTAATGTCTTTATTAATTGTGTAGTCTATGAAATAGTTCACAAGCCTTTGTTTGCTGTCAAATATGACAAAGAAAATCAATAAGTGAATGGTTTAGTTAACAAGGAATTTTCTATAAACTGATTGATTCTTGCAGCTTCAGTTGAGTGGTAATTGAAGTTATCGTGACTTGTAGATAAACTCCTGATTTAGACAGTGTGCTTGAATAACAAGAGATGAGAAAACTCTTAAGAGATGGACATGAAAAGTGAAATCACAGACGCACGGAGAGAAAGAGGCGCTGCCGTCTGTGGCAGCAGCGAGGAGGCGACCAGATGCCAGATGGGCCTGTTCAGGGATGGTTTATGGATTAAGAGCTGAGCAGAAAAGGGCAAAAGGAGCGGGATCGGTTTCAGTGTTTCTTTCCAGGCTGACAGAATTCCCTCATGGATGTCCTGACAGTCATTAGAAAAGCTGGAGCTGCTGATTCCTTCAGGCTCGCTGCCAGAGGTGGTATGAAGAGAGTGCACCTCTAAGTCCTGCAGTAAATCCCACGGATCCACACTGAGCCACAGAGAGACACCTGCAGGACATACGATACTGTACATTTCATCTCAGCCTTTGAGTTCAGGTACATCACCGTCACGATGCATTAGCTCGGCTTCAACTCGCAGAACGGCCTTATCGTCACTTTCTTCTATGATGTTAAACAGCTCTAAAGGATACATGTAAGAACTTGTAAATTAAGCATTTAGGGAAATTATTATTTTTGTTGCTTTTCAAATCACATTTTTATATGAAAAATAAAGAAAAACAAAATAATATGTAATTTTTTGAACGTTTGACATCTCCCAAGACACTTAGTTCTATGGATTCTGCATAAAGCAAACTGCTATTCGAGAATGACGAGATAGATATATAGATAGATACTTTATTATTCCAAACAGAAATTCAACTTAACCAACTTAAAAAATAAAATAGCTGGAATTTCCTCAGATGTATCTTCAGGCTTGGATGGTAAATTTATTGCATTACTGCAACTAATCCTAACAACTTCTTTTTCTGTTTTACCAGTTTTCATGTAAACTTCCCTCATTTTCTTTCATTTAAGTTTTTTTTTTTTTGCCTTTCAGCAGCCTTTAAAGCAGAGCGTAAACTTGTTGCATTGAGCTGATAGTTATACGTGCAGAGGCAGAGAGAGTGGAGGGGATATTGTTAAGGCTGTGTCGGAGGTCAGGGGTCCCCGAGGTGGGTGGTGGTTCAGAGGGGAGCTGAGAAAACACCTTAAAGCTGCTGTAACAAATCCACAAGTCCCTGAGTTCCTCCTCTTCATTACCCAACTGAGATCTACAGTATTTTGATGATGTGATGTTATTCTGTTGAGTGGTCAGAATGTGTGAACATGTGTGACTTTAAGTGAAAGAAGAGAATGGACACTTATCAATCTGTAAACTCCTCCACAAACCTGCACATTTTGCTATCATAGTTTTTTTTTTTTTTAATTCAAATTTGGACTCCTGAAATGCAAACCTAGTGCACAAAATTGCCAAATAGAAAGATAACTTAAAAAAACAACTAATACAACACGATATTCTTTTTACTGTTGATGCTATTTTAAAAATTGACATATCTTGTTCATTTTCTCAGTATATGTACATCTGCATGTACGACTTTGCTGGTTGAAATTTAACATAAATCATCATCAATATTCTGTTTTGACATCATGTCAACTGTTTAACCAAATATTCACAGAAATTAAAATATATCACTGTTAATCAAAAAAATGGAGCTAAAGTCCTTTAATATTTGAGAGATTTTTAAGAACAGAATTGATTTAGGATAGATTTTCTGCTTAAGAGTAATAACTGGTTAAAATAAACCAACTATTCTGTACATTGAACTTTAGTTTTTACTAAAATTGTGCCACATGCAGCTCTTTTGTCTGCACTGACACACAGCGGTGTTTTGATTCTCAGTGCACAGAGATCAAATGTTACTTCAAGACAAAAAAAAGTCTTTTAAAATTGCTTTTAAAGATCCTTCTATGGGTGTAGAAATATAAGTTGTCGGCACATTATTGTAATTTCCACCTGTAAGAGAGGTTTAATATGTGCAGAAAACTTAGCCGAGTCGTTGAAACTGTCCGTCACTCCTGATGGAGGAGCTCACATGGTATTGATGAGAAGGGCACCGCAACCTTTGTTGTTCTGACTGCATTGTGTTTCTGTGTTTGGTGAAATTCTCAGAGTGGCAGTGCAGAACCTTATCCTCGGCTCTATGAATAGCAGGCAGCGCAGCGGGGATAACAATAGCGGAGGGTTTGGGTGTTCCCTGCATCATACACTCTGAGAGCCCAGCCTTTGGTTCATCCCAAGTCCCTCATCAAATATTAAAGCGGCTGTCAGTGAGCAGCAGCACAGCCGGACCTGGACGAGTAACACTTTTCACGGCTGTTGGGTTCCTGCTGCTGCTGGATCGGCTGATGGCGAAGGCAGCAAACTCTGCTGTGGTTGGTGGCGTCACCAGATGAGGCTGCGATTGTAGGTAGTACACTGTGTGGCAACAAGTGTGGAGCGAGTTTCACAAAAGACATCAAGCTACAGGCAGAAAAGAAGTAGCCGAATTAAGATTTCATGCTGCATGATAATAGTCATGAATCCAACCAGAAATGGAGTCAGAAGCAGAAATACAACAGAAAGCAAATCATAACGAATAAGGGAACTTTAATTATGTTATTTAATTTCCCATGTAGCTAATTTAGCTTGTTTTTCATTGTTCATTTCTCACTTCTTATATTAGCGTTGTCTGCACTATCAGGCCACTTCAAATCAGCGAAACACGAACAGAGAAAACATAAAGGAGAATGGGTTGACCAAAGGACTTCAGATGCTTTCACACAATCGCAAGATCTTTAGTTTGATTCTAGCTGAAGAACATTTCCTTTTCATTTTCATAACAGTAGGGTCTTGCATGTTCAAAAAAGTGCTTTATAAGATAATTGTACATCTTCCAACATGTATGGTTTGCTATTATGTTATTTCATTTTTATTCTGGGTTGGTATTTACCTGTACTTATTCTACATTTTTCCTGCACAAAAAGTCAACTTTCACCGATTGGTTGGCAAACAGCTGGATCTGGATCAACTTTCTAACGATATGAGAAACTGTTACGTCACATCTGGACGAGTCTCTGTTCTTCCAGCTTCTCTAACTTGAGCTTTTCTTTCATCGTTGTGTAAGAAGAAATGAAGTGTGTTCATGGAGTTAATTTTTTATAACACATCTGCATCCACGACAGCACTTGCATTACCAAAAACAAAGTTGAACCACATGTACGTTGCGTATATAATCTTGTATCGGTTTCATCTACAGCCATAAACGTCACTGACGTTCTCATGGGCTCCAGTCGAAGCAGATGACTAAACTGAGCCTGGATCTGCTGGATGCCTCTACCTGTAAAAAACAATGGCTATTCCTCTGCACTGTCGTTGTGTTCCGGCCCAGAGGGAGTTAGAATAGAACTGAAAAGCTTTATTGGTCCTAATGGGAAATTTTGTTGTTACAGGAGCAAGCAGAAAGAGTAAAGTGACCACCACCACCATAATAGAAAAGTATACAATATAATAGAAATATGATTTTAAAAAATACTAAATACAACATGCAGAGTGAAGTGTTAAAGATACTGTGAATATGAAATGTACTAAATTGAAAAATGCACCATAAAGTATGTCATTTTTGGGGGCTTTTGTAAGTTTTTTTTTAACATTTAAATTGCTCCGGTAAAATTTTATTATAAGTATTACTCACTTAGGCTCTTTGTAAATAATGGATACTTGTAAACATCTGAACATCAAGGATTTGTGGCTATGTTTGTTAAAGACCACAAAAAACATAAATATTAAATAAACAACAAAACCGGTCGTTCAAAAAAACTATCGTCCTCATCTGGATATGTGAAGTGAAGCAGAGAACACATAGATGATGCTCTCACTTTTACTTTTTAAATTTTGCTCACAATTTTAGGTTTCTTACACTCATGAAGCATTTTATGGCACAAAACAAGTTACTACAGTAGATGTCATGGATGGGTGGTGCAGGTTGCAGGAGGTCTGACAAAAAAACAGGCGGAAATTAATTTCCAACTCAGAGTTCTGGCAAATATTTAGTGCTTTTCTGCCTCAGCAAACCACTGAAAAGGCATTTTGTTGTTGTTGTTTTATGTATTTTTAAGCCTTTGAAATTCTAATTTGTTGCAGACAATAGTGAACTTGTTTTACTGGATTCCTCCCAGCAGAGATTAATTTCCTTCAGAGGGGTCTCCTGTGAGTTTTCTCAGGTGACGAGGTGGAAGGAAGGCACATGAGCTGGATAACTTCACCTCCAGCTCCCCTCCACCCTCCATCTTTGTGCCAGTTTTGGGATTAGTCACAGGATACCGCAGATATTAATGACTCCTGTTAAAATGAATATTACGTGTCATCAAATCCCCTGTCGCATGATTTAATTTCCACACCCCGGACATAATGGTGGAAAACAGAACTCCTGGAGCTGTCAGAAAGCCCGTAAGTGGTGTTAAGTCCTGTCAAACGAACAAAAAGGAAGAAAATATTTTTCACATGGGTCCATCGCGGCGATAGTGTTTCAGCTGACATTCTCCCTCGATACACCTGAGACAGGTGACTTTTGCGGTGAGAGGATTATCTGTTATGGAGTTTGAAGAGGTCCCTATTGTCAGAGGCCAGGAATATGAATAACCAAAGAGCTGGCGTCGCTGAAGGTTGGACTTGTTGGCAGTGAGCTGACACGAAGACAAGCTTAGCTCATCAAATTATATGAATTAGTAACACAGTGAAGACACTTTGGACAGTACTCTGCAGCTTCTTCATCAGAGCCACCTCTGGCTATGAAATCTCGCTATCGGCCCGTTTATGAATAAGTGACCGAGTTCGAAATTTGACTCAATAATTCAGAAGATAATCGGCCCAGCTTAATTGGCGGTGGAGCATAAAAGATTCAAGGTGCCTCTTAAGTGCAGCACATCGGGTGCCACTTATAATGATGACAGATGGTTTGTTGATGGTTGGTTGGCTTGGGTTTCAGGTGGGAAGGCTTTGTCATATTCACACTTCCCCTGGTAGGAGACAGATCAGGTTTTTCCTCCCAGTGCGCCGCACAGTTTCTCTTTTTCATACTGTAATTGTGGTGAATTACTGAGACACGGCAAACTGATGAAGTGCCAGCTAACAATCTTTTGTCTCGGTACACGTCAGATGTTTTGTTCGTGTTTCTTTGACCTAAATTGGCATAATGACGTACTTCATGGAAAATGTCTTATGTTACTGGCTGAACGCTTTTTCAGCCATCAAAATTTCGGGTTACATAGTGTTGAATTTCAGGTATTAGTGTTTAAAGTAATACTTAACACATTCTGACAACTGTTATTTCAACAAACTACGACATTGTAGAATAATTCACACAGGGTTTGGTGAAGGTCATTTTTATTTTATTCTAGCATTATTTCACAATATCCCTTTTCACCACAAAGATACATTTGTTGTCATTGTTTGGAGCTACAGCTAAAATCTAACATCAGCTTTCTAGCATCCTGATGTTTAGCAAGTTTGCCTCATTCAACGTCTTCATTTTGCCTGTTAACATCTGGCTGTTTTCCTCTACAGGAACCTTTGTGGGTATTTCAACCTCAATCTACCCTACAAACCTTTTTCAGGGCTGTTTTTTGTTGAGAAATAAGGACCTACTCCAGCTGCCTCAGCAATTTACGAGTCCATATAGGCTAACATTGCAAACATTCATTGTTCTTTTTCCTTTGTGATCGTAGTACAGGAGTTGTGTCCAGTAGCTGCTATTTGTTGTGCTTTTGAAATGTTCAGAGTTGACATCAGTCAAAGGTGTCGAATCCTACACCACAATGGAAACATACTCAGTTCCTGTAAGCATCACCTCGTGCTTGTAATGTCAGTTTTGTAGGTGTCTGATTATAAATACAAGTATCGGATGGATTTAAATTTTGACCTGATAATGACTGATTTACTGATTGTATTTTAGTATTTAACTATTTACGGTAATAGATACATTTAAAACTGGCGCTACTTTGGCTCTGAACCTTTATCTACCTGTGGTCGCTCTGTCTTCTGGAGTGATTTGATTGGTTATACGTCACGAATAAAACTCCTTTAACTTAACATCTGTAAACAAAACAAAAACATATCAACAAAGTTTTCTGTTAAAGATTGTGTTCTTCTAAGTTTAGCTTCAAGATTTTAAAGACTTTCATTCACTGCAAATGAATATCTCCTCCAAATGTCTCACAATTAAATATTTATCAACCTTAAAAACCCACAAAACACCCCTTTATACTGGACCACACTTAGTACAGTCCGGTTCCCCTTCTATAAATCTGCTTGGAATCTTTCACTTCCTGTTTGTCAAAGTGGCTTTCTACCTGGACAGGTTGTGTTGGAGCTCATCAACAAACATTTTAGGTAACTGCACTTTAATATTAGCCTAGCCGCGCTAGACAACCCACGGCAACGAATTTACTTCTCTGCCAGGGTTAGGCTATGAGCCAAGTGAGGTGGTCAGTACCATTCAGATGGAGTAAGCCTCACTGTGATTTTTAGCAAGATATATATCCCTATAGATGAAAAGGTTGTGATAGCCTTGTATAACTCTCGGCCATCACTGAGTTATCACCCTAAATGTATATGCGGGGTGCTCCGATTTATATCAAAATTCGAAATTCACAAGAATTTTTTCAAATTTGGTTTTTGGTCACAATATGGGCTCAGTATGTTAAAATTAGAATAAAAACATATAAAGAGGAAAAAATATATCACATTTATGCAATACTTTTGCCATATAAAATAAAGAATATGCCAAATTTGTAGAAAAACGGTTGCTGAAGGTTGACTGAAGGACTGAACAAGCATATTTACTCTCCTAGATGGACTTTTGTGTTCTGGATTGCCAGTTAGTAGACCAACCAGAAATCGTTGAAGATGCTCTGGTACTGTGAAGGTGCCCTTCTCTACATCAGATGGGTGGTATGGCCCGGTCATTGGTTTTTGGTCATCTTTTATTGTTGTTCTCAGATGTGACGCGCACTGGTCAATGATCTTCAAAATATTTATGGACTTTTTTTCCATATTTGAAGCTCCCTTTCCATGTCGCAATACGATCTCATCATGTCTTGCATGGACAAACAATCTAGAACAACAATGAGTTTTCCTGTCATGTCAGGAAAAATATGGATACTGGATCCAAATTCCTACTCCAGTTTTCGACTGAAGTGTTTCCTCATAGATTCTGTCATGCCAGGGATGCCTCTAGAAGACATGATGGCTTGCAGTTTGTCAGAATCAGAATCACTTTATTCATCCCCGAAGGTAAATTCAGTTAGTCTGCAAGTGTTATAACCCAACAACTTGCTTGTTGGGGATAATATCATTTCTTATATAATGAAACAGTTCTGCATAAGATTCTTCTGTCTTTTGCCAAATTTCATCATGTTCAGAAATACCAGTCTCTCCAAATGAATCAGACACCAGTGTTGGCCTTGTATAGTCTCTGTAGCAGGAAGCATGGTGATGGGCTTCAGCGGCAACTATATCTCTGGTTGTCATTGCCAAAATCTTAGTGTCACACTTTTTGATTGCACACGATCAAAGTTTTTCGTCTTAGTTGATGCTGTGCATGCCCTGGTCTGTACAATTTTTAGCAAAATATTCAGTTGCTTTTCGGAACTCGAAGCGTTTCCGCAACCATTTTTCACCAAATTTAGCATATTTTTTATGTTATATAGCAAAAGTATTGCATAAATGTGATATTTTTTTCCTCTTTATATGTTTTTATTTTAATTTTAACATACTTAGCCCATATTGTGACCAAAAACCGAATTTTAAGAAATTCTAGTGAATTTCGAATTTTCAAATCGGAGCGCCCCTCGTATACATTAAGGGTGATAACACAGTGATGGCCGAGAGTTATACAAGGCTATCATAATTTTTTCATCTCTAGGGATATATATCTTGCTAAAAATCACAGTGAGGCTTACTCCATCTGAATGGTACCGATATGTGAAATTTGGGGTTCTGGCTCATAGCCTACCTGGAGTCCTTGATTTTAAATTTCATACCTTGTTAAGACATATACGGTCTGGTCACAGATTTGCTCCATGGTGCTGATTCATAATCTGTCCTTCATTATTTGTAGTGCTGTTAATAAAGTAAAAAATAAAAATAAAAAAATACAGAAACCATGTATTTAAATGTTTTTGTGCTTTCATTCAGTTTGACTATCCACTTTGCGCAAGACAGCAAAGTTATAAAAGTTATATATTTTATATTTGTGCATATTAATTTGTCTATGTGTACAAATGTTATAAACAAGTACTGATATCTTTAAATGAGAGGTTGAGAAAATTCTTCTAATTATTATTATTATATTTATACTTCAGTAGTCCAAAATTATGTGAAATGCATGTACACGGTTTAAGTGAAATAAATAACCTTTGCCTCATTACCTCTAGAAACACAGGAAACACACTGCAACTCACTGACAGTAAAATAATACATCTCTCTAATGCACTTGCCCATGACAAAAGAAACATAACTGATGAGAGGTGTGTGCAGAGTCACACACACAGAATGCTCACTTCACGTCTCCAGTCGTCTTGCAAAAATACATCGTGCTCAAACAAATCCCGCTGCTGTTTGTTAATGCACTTGTTTTTTTGTTTTTTTTTAGAAACATTAGTTTATTTACATTCACACTAATCATCTACATTGTTTAAATTGACTACCTGGAATTGTGTAGGTTCCTCTTGGCCCACTAAAACAGGCCCTCTGTGGGTTCTAGTATTAGCAGTGTATCCTTTGGGTCCTGTGGGCTGGCAGGTGTGGATTGATCTTGTTCTGGTGCATCTCAGATCAGGTTGGGATCAGGTTAGTTTGCAGTCCTGGTCACTGCCTTGGGATTTTCGTCATGTTTCTCGAGTCGAGTGTGGCAGGCTACATTGATCTGCAGGGGGAGGCTGCAGTTGCAGCATAAATGCCAGACTTAAGGTTTCCCAGCAGAACATTGGACTGTAACAAGTTTTTATGTTGTGGCTGATCTGTGCATATCTCCATAGCAACCAACTCAAATTAGGTAAACACCTAACCTTGTATCTAATAATATTATTAAAATATTATACATCATCAGTTACACTTGACGCACCAGCCTGTCTCAAACAAGTTTTAAACCATTGCAACTCTACAGCTCCAGGCTCCAGTGAGTTTACCTAAAGAAAAAACGAGTCAAGTTTCCCCACAAACGTGTTTATTGTTCATTAACTTTTGCCCTGCAAATTACCAAAACTCTAAATGAGAGCACCCACCAGCTTATTTTTGTATTCATTAGCGCTACATTGGAAGAGGTTCATTAACACGAATGAAGCTGCGGTCGATTCGTAGGCGGACAAACATCATTTTCAACTTTGCCATTTTTCATAATCACTAATGATACATTTTGCTTAGAAAATACACACACAAAAAGCAGATTTTTTTTCCCTCTTCAAATCGTACAAGAAAACTCCACATTGTACGAGTTAGCAGTGCATGTACACACACCTAATGTCTTCCTGTGTTCAGCGTTCTCTACATTTCCCGTCCCTAATTGCCTAATAATTTAAACACACTTAAGTTGGCTCATTAGCGGTGTATGAAGACTTAAGGGGGGAAACACCTGTTCATTTACTTAATGAAGTCCAAAAACCACTGCTCTGTGTTCAGGGGCAAGAAAATAAACCGAGACATAGCAGAGTGGTCTCAAGACATACAAACCTTTAATGGAATTGCAATAGTAAAAAGTAAATATCAGCACGTATGCCTTTGTTAATCTACCTGCAGAGACAGACTGGAGCAGTTTTCTGGGACTGTAAATCAAGTGTTTCCTCCCGTTGGCCTTCAACTGGGAAAATAATGAAGGGATTCATGAGGCCTGGGGCAAAAATAAGGAATTAAGTAAATATCCAAAAGAAACCATTTGGACTGTATTAATGATATTTCCGTGTGCGCACGCAAGTGAGTGAGCGGGTGAGGAAAATGACAATTTGTGCTACTGGTGCAAAAACTGAGAAATTGAAAGGGAACGAGTGCTGCCACGGCTCCTTAGTGCAGAAGCCGCAGGTGCTCCGTATGTAGGCTTCATCCACAGAAGTACATTTTTATTTTATAATGCATAGCTTCTGCTACATTTATGACTAGCAGACACACTACTCTGGCATTTTAGGGCCCCTATAAACTGAGATTTTTGGAAATACTGCTGGCCTCGTTTCACTGTGAAAACTCCAGGCTTGCATTTTATTCTTGACAGGCAGAGATGAGTACTTTACATGCTTTCTAATTGAGTTTTAATTGTCACTATTTGTCTTTTCCTAATTTGTTACGCTCGTCTTTTGTGACCATTTTTCAGAAGAAAACGAGAATAGCAGCCTCATGCACCAATCAGCAGTTCATTCAGCTTGATGATAAATTACAGGCATTGCTGACCCTGTTGTTAAGGAACTCTGGGATCTTACTTTTAACCATCGCTGTTCTTCCACTGTAATATTTCCTACATTAAAGCAACCAAATCCACTGCTTCGTCTTTACACCAGTACCTGCATGGTTAGTGTACATGAATGGGCATTTGACATTCATTTTCAGGCCTGTTAGAATACACTGAGATTATTTCTGAAACCGAGTTAAATCACTCATTTAGATGAGGATTGTTTCATTTTAAAACAGAGTGATCATAGCCTTAGAATACATTAATGAATAGGAAGTGTCTGTAAATATCTGCTACAACTTACATACAACTTCCATTCATGTCTTGTAGCCAAAACTCGACTAGATCTACTCCAAGGATACAACACATTAATAGAACCGTCACTGTAATGTAGTCATCCAAAATTAAAGCTGCTTCAGTCAATGTTTTTATAACTATGGTGGATTGCAGTACTGCTTACATGTGAAATCGTAATATCTCTCAACTGTGCAGCTGCCATCGGCTCTACATAACTTTATTGGGAGTTTCAGCTCAATTATTTGGTTTTACTGCTACAACTTCATTGTTTGTGTTGACACTCTCTGCTCTCATAGCATTGCTTAAAAAAGCAAAAGAAAGTTACGATGATGAACATTGTACTCTGATTTTAAATGATAAACTACAGATGTACTGATTTAAATTATGTAAAATGTTTATCTTGAATTAGGTTCACCTGCCTTTCAGGTGACCTTCAAGGTCTCTGTATAGAGGTTGGCATGGACTTACAGCTATACAGGAAAGTTTACATTTTATATCCAGCACCAGTCCTCTCACAGCATTCATTACATGAACATACGTAGTCCTGTAAACAACAAATTACCATCATTAAATTTTGTGGATATGACACATTTGAAAATAGACCATGTAGCGTCTATCACATGTCTCTCTACTGTAACAGATCATGTGGACACCAGTAAAAGGTCCTCAACTGTCTGTTTGCACTGCAGAATATCTCCAGACATCTGAATTACTTCTCCGGTGATTCATTTAAGAGTTTGAAAAGCAAATTGTCCCAGTCACTCAAAAATGCTGCTCGAATTTTGATAACTGGATGGAACCGACTTCCAAGATATTTTACTTATGGAAATAACTCTTCAACCAGCTGCGTTTCTCCAGTTGATTTGACAAACATTTCAGGTCAACAGCTGCTGCAGCAAAAGTCTCAGTTGAAAATGACTGATGAGACTCCACTAACTCGAAGCACCATTCTTAAGCAGAAATGAAAATTCAGTTTGATTCCTGGGGTACATGAAGTGTCCCTCATCCTCTTGGTTCTTGCATGCATGTTGTAACCGTTTGGCTGATGAGAGTCTCTCAGCTGCTGCCATCGATGATCGATGTGGCGACTTCAGGACAGACTTGGCCCATGCAGCGTCACCCCTTGGCATCTTCAGCAGCACCCTTTGCTCACACCTCTCTGTGCTGGAAACCCAAGACCGCAGGCCACAAAGGCTATGTAAAGCATCTCACCCTTCCCTCTCAGTATAGTAATTAACCTGCCTCTCACCTCCCTGTCCAGCAGCGTCCTCAGAACAGCCTGGCAATCACCAGACACTTCACACAACAGCCTGCACACGGGAACTTGACCCTCATGGGTCCCTTTCTTCTTTTGTGACACTTTTCTCTGCGGCACTTCTCTTTCCAAATTATGGCAAGCCGCCATACCTCGCACACACGCAATGTCATCGCAGTCAGTAATGACTCCATGTCTCGAATAAAACGGTTTGACAGATCACTGTGAATTAGTAGCTACTTGTAAGTGATTTCATATGTTATAATAGAAGACAAAAAAACTTCTTGATGTGCAGGTTGAAGTCAGTAAATCACAGGCTCCACTCTGTCCATAAGCAATTTTCAAAGTAAGAAAACATTAAAGACTTATTAAGGTTTAATGGGCGTTCAATGCAGGTCAAGAAATGGAAATAGACTGAGCGGCCAATAAAAGCATGAGCCCTTCTTTGGCGCAACTCATGACAAAAGCAGCCCTTAAATCAGATGTGAACAACTCCGCCTTGTTCATAACGCAGCCTGTCTACAAACTCCACATCTAGCATGTTTGTGAGAGTGAACCTTTGGGGCAGTCCAGCACCTCTATTTCCATCAATAATTTCCTCTCCTTGGCTGATGACCTTCGAGCCCCCAGAACGTTCTGGTTTTGATTAACAGTGCTGTGTACTAGAAGTGAGACCTGCAGGGTTTGTGATGCTGTGATGGATATTCTGAAAAAAATCACACCGTCCAGGTTTTCCACACTGCCCACATTGTGTTGGACAGAGAAAGGAATTCTAACGTCACCTCACATTATATCAGTGCTTTCGTGCTTCTCAATACGAGCCAGCTACTTTTTCCAACATACAGGGTTTTTTTTTTTTAACTGGCAATCCAGCGAGAGAACATTGTCTGTTAACCACCACGAAATGACCCAAAGCACTGTCGCAGCACATTTCTTTCAAACATTTCAAGAAATACCAATTGATTTAAACATTTCGGTGCTGCTCTGTATCGTGCCAGTCCCTCATTTGACTATATATTGTTGTTGGCTGGTCCAGCGGGGTGGTGTTGTGATTGGTGTCACGGTGCTTCAGCCAAAGGGTCTGGGCTCAATTCCCCTTGACAGCCAAAATCCACCCTGCTGAGGTGCCCTTCAGCAAGATATGGAATTCCTTCCAGCTGCAGGGATGCAGCTCTGAGGTCGACTTCGACTCCGTTCTTATCCATTTGGGTGGAAACATTCTGGTTAGTGAGGCAGAAAACTACAGGGTCATGTGGCAAAAACGTAAAACCTTGGTCTGTTGGTAAATAACACTTTTCAATATAAAGCAAACCTTGTGGATAACTTTGTAAATACAGACTGTATATAGAAAATGGATGTAACCTCTGGGTCGGAAAGGTGAAGCCAATTTAAGGTGTCTTAAACCTGCATTCTTCCTTATAGCCAGCAGGAGGCGACTCCTCTGGTGAATAGAAAGGGCCAGTTGTTTTTAAATCAGTCAGAAAATGACGCTAATATTCACTTGATTTGTTACGTCAGCAGACATTTTCCTAATTAGTTTATGGAATCAGCTCCTAGTTTCAGGTCTCCATCAATACAGCATGAGGCTGGTTTTGTAAATTCTCTTGTAAATTCCCTTTTACAGTAAAATAGACGATAAAGCATTGCAGAATGTGTAGCGTAATTAAGTTCTCAGTCAGATCCACTCTTTACTCAACAACTGGTTTCAAAACAGGAAGATGGCGACAGCCAAATACCGAACTTCAGACTTCAGAACAGTAGGATAACATCACAGCCATATGTCCATAATTCATATACAGTATGTTGTTTCTGGATTCAGTTTCCTTCATAAAGATGCAGTTATATGTGTAAATGTTTGTCAGTCGATGACATCTTAACGGTCTCCCTTGGAAAGTCAAGAAAGTCGGCATTAATTGGATTCCACTGTGTCATCCATGGATGTGTCTTCGTGAAGTTATAACCTTCTTTTGCATGAATAATGATACGTTTTGGTTTGTTTTTTTTATCCTAAATATTTTTGATTCATTTATCAAACATTGCACCAAATCTCATCACCCACAAGTTTTGCATGTTTCATTTAGATAAATGTAGCGTTTTATTTATTGTTCTTCTTTTGGGCTCAGAATAATGTCTAACCATACAAAACCCTGTCAAATCGCTTTGGTTAACATGAGAAATGCAGTGCCGTCAAGCTAAAAATAAAAGTCATTTTTCTTGATTCCTGAAAAGTTGACATTGTGGAGGTTCACTGATGATATGCGCCCTCTGTACACATCATGAAGCACAGCATATCCAAAGACACCTGGTGGAAAATTCATATTCCTGTGCCCTTTGTTCTTTGGAAAAAAGCAGAATAGAGAGACTGCATATTTTCAACACAGCAGAACAGATTTTTCCCAGTTTGAGCGGCCGTCCCTGTAGAGAAATGAACACCTGAAGCAGTCACTCATGGATGTCAATAAACACGGACTTGTACTGTGCTACATGCCATCTTCACACACTATTGTTTCTCCACTGAGGCCTGAACAAGAGACTCATTTTGAGGCTTCACGCCGAATGAATTTTCCAGTCAAATATGGAGTGAAAGTTCCACTCTGTCGCACGCTTAATGGGACATAATTTGTGGCAGAGATCAACATGGAATTAGCATACTTCCACAAATCCAGAAGGGATATGCCCTCTGTAATTAGCAATAATGCTCAATTCATTTTGGCTACCTCCGTTTTTACTCCACAAAAGCACACATTTAATCCCAGAGCCATACTTTCCCACCTCAAAAAATGCCACAGTGGAACATTTACACGTATATTCACACTTTTTAGCATCTCAAAGCTCTGCAGCATCTCCTAAGTAGTCTTTTGAAAAGCCTCAAAGTGTCATCTTTGGATAAATGCAATTTTCAGCGGGATGTAATGAATAGCACCTAAAGTATCTGAATGGCTCTCGTATCAGGTTCAGTATCCAAAGTATTTTGGGGAACAATGAGGGGGGAATCACAAAGCAAGAGAGACAGAGAAACAGAGCTGAGTAATGACCTTGTAACCTGCTTCCCTCCATATATTTTCACTGAGCCTATTAACTCTTTTATGCATATTTATCTTCTAACAGATGCGGCAAGTAGTGACACCCAACTCTGGTCCCACCCAGTAACCGTCTCTTTGTTGAGGATGGCACAGGCTGGATTCAGGTACCGAGAAGAAGGTAAGTGCTCAGGTGTTGGATCATTACTGTCATTTTTGCATGACGATATCATTGTGTTTCCTTCTAACCAGGCGGATCCTTTATCAAACACATGATCTGTACGAGTCTGCAAGTCAGGGGAGGCCTCAGTTTTCAGCTCTGTAAAGGCCACGTTCATTCATCATCTTGTTTTCCGGAAAGAGACAGCTGCTGACGTTTGTTATGATGTGCACACATGTAGCATGTCTGCAGCTCTCACAGTATCTGAGTGAGGCTGGTGTTGTCCTCGAGGGTCCGCAAGGGTTCGATTGAGCGGATTACCCTTCAGTTTGTTCTAGCTATGTGGGTATCCGTGTGGCCACTGCGTAACAAGGACGCCAGCTGTGAATGTGCTGGAACGCACAGACGACGATACACTGCACATCTATGGAACACATCCTCCAATAAGACCAGAAAGTAGAACAAGAAAACAACAATACATCTGTGGTATCCTCTATTGTCTTCATGTAAGGGAGGATAACTGCATAAATGTGTTGTAGAATGTGGTTCAAACAGTGACAATCAGACAGCAAGGCTGCTAAAATCAAAAACCTTTTAAAACTGGCAGTAAATAATGTAGCTGTACAAAACTAAAAATGTGAAACATAACAGTAAGTATCTGTGGAATCATATTTTTAACTGATTCAAATGCAGTAAAAATGTGTCATTTTATGGACACCCCTTGTAAAAAGAAAAAGAAGTTAATGTTTTCAAAAATAATACAAATACTTAGTTCCATATTTTATAGTTGCTTTTTTGTTTTCTCTTTACAGTCAACATGTATGTCGAAACTTTCTACCTTTGACTTGATCAGGTATCTGTAATTTAACAAAAAAGGAGAAATCTGGAAAATAACTGTTAAAAATTACTTGTAATTTCTCAGTCCTTAATATAGATATCTTAAAATAAAAATACTTATATGTTCTACTGATTTACGTGCAGTAGTGTAATGTATTTTTTTTACAGTTATTATATAAAGGAATACGTTTTTCTTTAATTTGACTAGTTACTATCTGCACTTAACAAGATGTATAAAGTTTTTTAAAATACTTAAGACTGTCTTTAATATCTCCACACAGTAGACACAACCACTTACAAGTATCTGCTGCAAACAAATAACATTTAGAACATGTTTTAACATGTTTACCGAGAAAAGGCTAGTAACTCCTAGATTTAATAATCAGTATGAGATCATCCAAATAGAGGAGTGTTTACTTTGAGGTCATGATAGAATCCAGTGTGCATGACTCACAAACTTTTCAAAGCCACCTAAAGGCAGGTAATTTTTGATACTTAAAAGATTTAGACCTCTGTTAAGTAGAGGCTCACTGCTATTAAGCTGATGCATTTCTGTGAAAAGGTTGTGGTTTCCTTGTCAAAGACCCAACATCAGCACCTAATTTTTGTGTTAGATTGAAAGAATATCGCATGTCCTGTAATAAGCTCCTGCTTTGTTATTGCTCTCATTGCACCCCTCCTCTGTGCATCTAAAATCTGATACAACAGCTATTCAGTTTTAAGTGCTATTCATTACACCCCACTGAAAATAGCATTCATCCGTGCCCTCTAAAGAGAGAAAGACTTTCAGTTTTCTGTCCCCCGTGCCTCTTTTTCAGATTCTCTGCTTTTACTGGCAGGTCTTCCCACCAGACCAGTGGACTATAAATATGACCCCTCTGAATGCCCACATCCTTGCCCCTAAAATAAATCATGCGCCTTTCAGCTGGAGCAGACGCACGGCACCTACCAGGACAGTCCCGTCTGTCTGCACAAGCTGCAAATGAGACAAGCAGAGTTCTCAGATCACAATCTAGCAGCACACACACACACACACTTAGGGACACCCACAGACAACAGAGCGGAGCAATCCTCTGGAGCACCCTGGGAACTGCTGGTTCACTCCAGGGTTTGGACACATGGATGCCAGCTCTGGCCCTGCCTTGCTTTGCCTGTCACTGCTGGCTGCTGGCTGCCGGCCGGCCCAGCGCACTGTTACAGAGAATAGCAGGCAGTGTGGGGACGAGGGGGACTGGAGCTCATCAGAGGGGTTGACTCAGTCCTGCCTACTCCCTCAATGATGTGGGTCTGGCACTCTGCACAGGTGGAAAACGGAAGAGGGTGAGTGGGTAATCATGAGGGTGTTGGCCCCGTTCTGCCCACACACACAAAAAAAAGAGCACAGCCCACAACTATGGCCCTCTTACCAGCTTGTCGTGTGTGGTTTTTTGAGACTGTCATCACAGAGTTTCAGCGATGAGAAACACAGACGGGGAGGAAGAGGAAAGAGAAATGCAAAAAAGTAGGACTTGTGCCCATTGGATTCAAGGAAAAAGACCTCCAGAAGGAGGTGTTTTGGTTCCGTGGAGGACCGAAGCTTAGTCTGAGACGACAAAGTACTGAGCAAATTTAATGTGTCAGAGTGGTTGACTAAATGCTAACAAACACATCGTACAGTTCGTCTGTTTACCTCTGCATCTTCGCTGGTGTGTGTGCCCAAATGGAGAGCGAGCAAACACCAAAACCAACCAGCACACAAAATGATTCACAGAGCTGTTGAGGAAACAAGCAGACAAATTCACTTTGACGCAAATCGCCCCTGACTTTTGCCAGTCTGTCAAAAGCCTCACCCTTCTCAGGCATTATCCACGCGGTGATATTCTTTCCTTCCGTCTTCGGGGGGGAATGCCGCTGTTGCGAAGCTGGAAACAGACTGCGGTTGTTTTCTTTGCAAAAACACCTGTCTAAACAGCAGCAAAGCCAAGGGCAAGGCTCGCCTGTCAGCGTCGGTGACAGCTCTCGACAAAAATTCAGCAGAGACAATTCCTAAGACGTCCACTCAAGCGAAACAATGCACGTGTGCTGGAATGACCCCAGCTGGGCCGCCTGACTCTCCATTAAGACTCGCTGTTTGCAGTAGCTCTGCAACACACGGTCTCTATTAGCAACACCTGGGAGAAGATAGTAAGAAGAAGATATCCTTGTAAAGATACACTCTTTGTTGTGTTTGTCTCAGTGGTTGCACTTAATCCTTCTAAATACATCAGTGGTTTCAGTGACATTGACTCAGCAAAAAAAAAAAAAAGAGGTTGAACGCAAAACCAGAACCCTCTTACTGTTGTGCGACGGCAACAAAAGCGTGGACTAGTTAAGTGATTAATTAATACAGCTTACAACCATTTATAAAGCCGTTTGTATCATCTGTCCGGAATGGATTTAGGGTCTTTTTCAATGAAGATTTACTGAACAAAGACCAGGTGCCTCATTAGCTACAGAGTCTGTATAGAGGGGGATCTCTGGGGTGGTCAAGTTTCGCTCCTTATGCTTGAATTTCAACACATGGATCCTTAATCTGTAATGTCCTCATCAGCTACAGCCTAGTTCCCATCATCTGCCGCTCATATGAGCACCTCCAGGGCCTGATCCCGCTGGTTTGTGTGAGCAGCACGGAGTGAAAAATTGCAGGCCCGAATGTGGTAACAAGCTCACAAAGGTTGAGTAATGGGAAAGTCTGCACACATTCACAGGGCTCGCATTGTGGTAAAGCTACACTCCTCAGACTAACATCATTTGCTAATTCTGGTTTCTGCAGAGTTGACCAAATTAAATTTTCATACTGTACAGAATGCAATTTAATACAGTAATTTACCAGTAATACAAGCCAGTGTATGAATGGAGGACGGAAAACCAGCAGGGATAGTATGACCTGGAATTGTTTATTATTTTTATCATGTGTGGCAGACAATTGAAAAGTATTTGATTTTGGTTTATTTAAAGGTGGGGTTTGTCTTTCTAATCCAATCCACTTTTTTTTTGTCAAATATCTCCTCATCAAGAAAGATCAAGAAATCTTTAACGTCCCCGTTCTTTAATCTTTAATGTCATTGTTCACTATCTGTCCATTCTGTGCGTGCTGAAAAAAAAAATCTGGTTTTAGTTCACCTCCTTGGCTCGGTAAGTGGTTCAGACTGAGACAAACTAGTGACTGTCTGCACAAACGCTGAGGCTTGTTTGTATTTAATCCAGTCTTGGGCATTTCTAAGCCCAAGATGCAGTGATGGTGTCCCTGCAAAATCGAGACAAGGAAATTTGTTTGGTGGAACATTTGCATGTAGGGAAGCATCAATAAATCAGCTTGTTCACTGAAAGAACCAAGCAAGTGTTTAATTTTTGCTGTTTAGAGGCTGTTGTTTTTTTCCTGTAACTAAAGAGATTTGAAAATGGTTATCTATAGTTAGTAGAAGGAGATGAGAAAGCAGCAAGCGGTTTATTCTTGTATATATTTTAATTTTTTTCTTTCTATATTATATTTTGTTCTATTTTATTTTAATCTATTTTAGTTCATTTTATATTAGTTTACTTTCACTTTATACCTGGCCTAATAGTCTGTGTTGTCTTGTTGTTAAACACCCAGCTGCTGTAACAATAGAATTTCCCTCTGAGGATTAGTAAAGTCTGTCTAAGTCTAAATCTAAGCATGAAATGTGGAGTGAATGTTGAAGGATTATACCCAAAAAGCATCCTAGCTACTGTAGCAGTAGTAATCGTGTTTATTGTAGTACTTGGTTCGAACGTAAATTCCGGACTTGTAACAAAAATTCAGGTTTATAACTAAAATTACCACATATGGCAGAAAAAATGGGACTTTTAAAACTTCCCAAGTTTTGAGGAACCTGCTTTTAGTGCTTGTTAAGACTTAAGAGTATTGATTTTTTTTTTTTACCATATTGCAAAATGAACGTTTGTCTATGCAAGACTTCCCAACATACAATGTCACAGATTTTGTATTCACAGATGGAATGCACAGTTGTTGTTTTTTTCCACGTAGCATCTTTATTTAGAAACACAAATCCTTGTGGCTGTATTACATCAACTAAACAGTCACTTTCAATAGTACATTCGTAATTCTTTTAAAAGTGTACATTTCATCGACATGAGCAGAATTTACAAGATGCAGCTGCATGATTGTTAATCAATGAAAGGAGCTTTGAAATGGAGCAGAAGTAGCTTTTATTGTACACATACATACTTGATACATATAGTGGCTAATTTGTTAAATGGACTCCACTTTAAATGCCATCACACCAACATGTACTATCACGTAAAAGCTATTTTGACAAAACTGCTTGATATCTTAGTTGTTTCTAACAACACAGAAGCTGAAGGACAGGTTATTAAAATGCGGTCAAAGTGAAGATCTATGAAGCATTTTATGCATCATAGCCACTCTTCAATGCAAACCTCTGTTCTATAACGGACAGTTGAATAAGGCTATGTAGAGTAATCTAATAAAATGTTAAACATTTCAGCTTAGCTCGACGCTCAAGTACTTCCTGAGTCATATTCATCTATCTACGTCAACACTTTATCAACACAGCATCTGAATGTTCCTCTGACAGGATGAACCTGGGAATGTTATATTGTGTGAAAACATGAAGCTAAATCATCACAATGGATTGTAGACTCTGATGTAAAATGTTTTTCGATTTGTAACCTGACGGAAAAAGAACAGAAAATGTAAATTTTGGTTAAAAATTGAAAAATTTCTATGTGAAACAACAGTTCACATCACGTCACTGCTACAGCAAGCCCCTAATTGGCAAATAGAAAGTTTCGATTCATCTCCATCCACTACAGCATTTTAACTTCTACTTCCCTTCTGTTCAACTCATGAGCACCACAGATAATTAAGGAATATCTCCAAAAATCCTATGAGTGCGCTTTTGGTTTGTCTTCCCTGTTTTCGTCCCATTAACTGCTCTGAATCTACTCTGTGGTCGTACTGTAGGTACAGACTCAGATCAAACAGGTGTTAATGGTGTTCTTTATAAATATACTGACTCACTGAAACTAATGTCATTATGGTAGAAGAAAATACACTTATATACAAAAATATTTTCAATTACCAGAGTGACTGATTTTAGCCATCTTCCTGCTTCAAACAATCAGCTTCATACTAACGCATAAATCAAGTAAAGAGTCTTTTCTAAAATATATATTCAAGATGATTCTTAGAAATAAAATGATAGCTGCGTGTAAACTTGAAAAACGCTGAGGTTTCCTTTTTGGCGAACCACCCAAGAAATGATTTCTGCTAAATATCCAAACTACAGGCCAAGGCCTCGAAACCGCACAGTCTGGTCTTTATCTCACTCACACACACAGGAACACACTCTGAATACTTTTCATCTGCTCATCCCAAAAATCCTGAAAGAGGAATACTGGCTGAAGACAATTATACATCTTTGTGTGTGTGAATGTGCATTGTGTGTATATTGCGTGTGAGTGCACTAGAGGGGATCACTGCACCACACACATGGAGCTGCGAGGAGGGTTGACCGTCCGGGCCACAGTGTCCTGACTGTAGTTCACAATATCTGCCTTGACCACACGCTGAGAAACAGAGACACAGATGAACACATGGAATTCAAAAGCTGCACTCAAAAGAAAGCCAGTAACCTCCACAGAGGCCATCAATCAATTCAGGCCCCTGTATTTTACAGATTTACAAACACTTCTGGAGAATGAGAATATATCTGAATGAGAGGTTCAAGTCTTTGCTTTCTCACTGACGGTCTGATGAGAAAACTGATTCCACTCTCATGCCTGTACTATAAATATGAAGCTGCAGTCAGTTAGCTGGTTAGTTTAGCTTAGCACAAAGGCTGCAAACAGAAGGAAAAGGCTAGCTTGGCTCTGACCAAAGGTAATGACTGCCAAGGCTAGTGGGTCGGAGAGACCAAACATTTGCAGTAGCAGCTCCAAAACTTCACAACAGCCTTCCCCTTTCCATCACTGACATTTTTAACGGTCTCAAGATGTACATACACTCCCGCTCAATAGTTTGGAGTCACCCAGACAATTTCATGTTTCCCATGAAAACTCACACTTTCATTAATGTGCTCACATAATTGCTCAAGGGTTTTCTAATCACCAATTAACCTTTCAACATCCTTAGCTAACACAATGTAACATTAGAACACAGGAGTGATGGTTGCTGGAAATGTTCCTCTGTACCACTATGTAGATATTCCATTACAAATTATCTGTTTCCAGCTAGAATAGTCATTTACCACATTAACAATATCTAGACTGTATTTTTGGTTAATTTAACGTTATCTTCATTGAAAAAAAAATACTTTTCTTTTAAAAATAAGGATATTTCTAAGTGACCCCAAACTTTTAAATGGTCGTGTACATTCAATGGCTTTTGGTCACTCTTAGTTGTCCTAATATTTTAAATATTTATTGTAAAAGTTACTAAAGATAACTCCTGTTTCCTGAACTGTTTCTTTAACATTTCTTGGTGTGCAGCTTAAAATCCGTGCTTTGATTTAAGACACTGAGATTGAAGTTAATCTAGAGTCGTATTTGTTCTCATCACATCACACTGATGAAATCACACAGTTTAGATGGCCTGATTTTTATGTAGCACCTTTTAAGCTTAACAGTTCCACAATACCTTTTACAGTGTTTCTCATTCACCTTTTTAAATGTACATCAATCATGCAAGTTGCTGGCTTTGTCATTCGGAGTAACTTGGGGTTAAATGTGGAGGGTCTAGGGATCTAACTCTACAACTAGTGGTCTACTTGTTCTTTCAGTTTAGAAAAATATTTTAAACTCTGTGATAACACTATAACAATAGAGGTGTAACACATTATCCCATTCTGATTGCTCTACTTTTTCTAAAGCCCAAATCTGAACTACCAGCAACAACTAACCACAGGTTTCTACTGAGGTGTATCTATGTGACAGTAAAGACGTACTTCCAGCTATTGAATCAAACATATTTTGCTTTGCTGGTGGTTTTCATGTCTAATTGGACCTTCATCCTGTGGGTAATCCACCAGCTCAGCCTTCACGATCCTCTGAGCAGGTTCAATGCATCAAAACGGTGGACGAATGGAGGACAGGAAAGAGATAAAAAATGAAAAGGAAGAAAAAGGACAATGACAGAAACATGAGAGGACATGATAAGTGTAAGAAGAATGGAGACCACAGTCAAATAAATTAAAGGCAGTTGAAGAGGGAGAATGAATCATGGAGTGTTAGAAAGGAAAGATGTTGAAAACACACAAAACAACGTGAGGCATGGCATCAGTGGATGCAAAGCTGAGGCTGAAATTAGTCTGAAAGCCAAATTCTTTAACTTTCTTCAATTTTCTTAGTGAAACAAGCAAAGACATAAAAACACACTAATGGAACAAACTTCAAACACTGTAAATCAACGCTGCAACTATTCATCATCTGTTTGTTACTAGATAAAATCTCTATATTTTAATGAAATGTCTCTATCGGCTTTACAGAATGTATTTTTCTTACTAAAATCCATGAATAAATCATTATTGATAGTGCTGCTCAGCAAAGACAAAAATACATCTCTGGGGAACACAATCTAAATCATTTTGAAGTTGGATTTTTTAAGTTGGGACTTGGCGGGCATAAAAATTTTACAGTTAATAATGTTCTGAAGTCAAGTTCAAATCAGCCTGTATTTGATCAAAACAGTGCAACAGGCAGTCGGACCCTCTGCTGTATATCTGGTGAACAGCAGCCCACATGGCTGAATACGAGGCCCTGGTTGGCTGTCTGATTAACGAGCTGCCGAAGCCCGGTGTCGGAGTCAGTGAATGATCCGTGGCCCCGCTATCTGATCCAGCAGACAGAGGACCATGACGGAGAGGGCTGCCAGGCAGATATAATATTGTCGGAGGTTGTGACCCTCATGTTCGGCTCTCTAAGCCTGACAGCTGATAATGAGGCCTTGCTCACCCTGCAGCTACACCCTGAGCCATGACCTGCTCAAAGCCTCATCCCAGATCTCTGGCACAAATTCAGTGTAACATTCCTTCATGTTTCCAACACTCTAAACTTTATTGTCTTATCTATCTACAGCTTCTTTTTCTAGATGGAAAAAAATGACCAATAAAAGACATTCCTGCAGATCAAACGGTTTACATTTAGTCTGCATCTGCTTTTTTGAAAGACAAACATTATTGAGTTCCAGCTTGATGAATATGAGGATCTGCTGCTTTTCTTTTGATTTAGGGCCATTGCTAGGAAAAATCTAAACATCTGGAAATGCCACTTAGGGGCCTGAGAGATTGTACCTTTTCTTTTTTTCTTTTTATTTTTGATACCGTACAATCATTTGGTAATAATAAATAATTTTCAAATTAACTGATCATGCAAAATACTTTGTTGACTTCCCTTATTCTTTCTGGAAACATCCTCCACCTTCATTTTTTTTGTTGTAGAGCTACTGTTGACAGAAACATATTGATAAGGATATTAAGGTACTTAAGTCTATCAACCAAGCATGCAATACTGCCAGCAAATAACCCTTATAAATGTTTAATATCATAAACTTACTATTGATTTGATCTATTTTCTTTTCCATTACTCACTGTGGCAGATAGATTTTTTTATTATTTCCTTACACTGCTTTGCTGTGCTTTAACTACACATAGCCATTTTCCATGAGGGCAAACTGGATCCAGCCACTCACCCAGCTTGATTAGCCTGGATTAAAGCACTTTACTTTACTGACAGAACTATCAAGGGAGGAGTGGAAGAAGAAAGTAGATGGACACTTCCATTAGTCTGTGGTCATTTTCAGTTTGCCAGCAGCTTGAGAATTTGCCCAGTCCTTCCCCTACATGCTCTCCCTTCTCTGGGGGTCCTGACCTCCCTGTAGCCCCCAGGCTCATCAACCACTACCCAGCCAGTGTGGCTCCAGCCGCTCATATCAGACCCAGGATTAATGCTTCTGGGGGAGGTGGCCTTGTAAATCCCACAGCTGCCACCACTGGGCACCTTGGTCTGGCTGGCAAGTTGAGATCCTGTTTTTTCCCAAAGCGGTGGGAGATAAACCAAATAAATGAGACAGCCAATCCTAACCTCCTCACCCCTACAACTGCCTACCTTTAACCTCTGACTTCACGCATTAATGTGGTCAGTGTGGGTATATTTACAGATGGGCAGCGTCAGTGGCAGGTAGACCATCAGAGGAATCACAAGTAACAAACTCATGTTTACTCAACAGAAAGTTCTTTACAGTGTGTAGTGACCTCCATCGACCTATCACATTCCCTGTGACCTCCCATAAGTTCAGCCGTAACATTGCACATAAACCTGGGTGAGAGGAACCTGAAAGGTTCTTTAAACTCCTTCATCAATCAATTACAATTTATGTTAACAGTGGCTGGTTATATGCAGAGATATACCGTATATTTTTTTTCATTTGAGTTTGGAGCAAATAATCATTTAAGATGCAGTTTAAAAGCCAGATGTACATGGACAGTTTTGTAAAATTTGCAGTAAACCTCGATGCTATTATGGCTCACCTGGGACTGCTCTATTTCTGCTTTGTTTAGTTTCACACCAAGAATCTCTGCAGCCACTCTCTGGAAACAAAGGTAAACCTGGAGAGTGATTAAAAAAACAGGACGAGGTTAAAATGAACTCCATGTTTTTACAGTCATATTGAATCTGCTGGGACTAACCGAATCTCCCGTCTTTGCCGATACAAACTGACTGACGAGGCCGTTCTCTTGGCAGAAGCGCTGGTGTTTGTCAGCCTTCACTGTCCTCATGTGCTCAAGGTCGACTGTGGAGAAAACACAGCGTGACATTAGAAAAGTTACAGAAGATAGATAGATAGATTTATGCGTTTTGTACACAGCACTCTCGCGGGGTTAACTGTTACATATCAGAACATAAACACAAAAGATAACTATTTACACTTGAGTTAAGATGGAAGGGGTCTGCCTAGTGTACGATGATGGGGCACATAAAGGCACATGACAACAAAACGTAATTCAGTTGTTATGTTGCTTTCAAACCCAGCTGCAGAATCCACTGGGTGTTGCTATTTTTTTAAACTTATGGACGGAGTAATTTCAGTTTTGAAAGTGGAAATGATCAATTCAGTAGCCCCGAGCTCCCACTGTCAGCTAGTATTAAAGCTGGATGTGACACATTCCTCAGTGTAAGCCTAGTACAGTTGCACCCTGAAGCCATAAACCTCTGTTTGACCCGAAACAGACAAACCAGCCCAGCTGTGGAGAAATGCTTAAGAAACAATGCATGAATGACCGAAGACTTGAGGCTACACTCGCAGTGAGAGTGCAGATGGAGAAAACAGTTTGACTTATGAGCGTGCTGGGCTTTTAAGGTGGGCGCAAGGGCCCAAGATCTGGTTCTGTCACCTACAGCCTGATTTACTGAGAGCACACAATGACAGCACCTTCCTTTTCAGCTATTGTGGGGATGTCCCTGTGCATTCGACTCCTGTGCAGTGATACCAAGGGCTTTGCTTCTCCCCATCCTCACTATGGGGTCATGCTGGGGTCGATGAGGAAGGTCACCCGGGGGTCTTGTTGCTGAAAGCAATAGCTTCGTTCTTTATTTCTGGCTTTGTGCAGAAAGGTGGCCACGCCCGGTATCTGGTGCATACATGTCTATGTTAGCTGGAGGAGGTCAGGCTACTGTACGGTGTTGCGTTTCTCTCGTCCCCCCGAGTTTTAGTCTTTGTGTGAGGTTTCATTGAAGTTGTCAAGGATTTACCCCGTTCTCATGCCCCTAGTGTCTGTGTGTGTGTTATTGTGTGTGTCTGTGTGTGTGTATAAATGAATATGAGTGAGAGAGAAGGAAGGAGATGGAGCCAGAAGCAGAGAAAGAGAGAGACAGATACATAGCGAGGAAGAAATGTAAACACTGCACTAATCCTGTTTTATTAATATCTCAGTCATATGACATATGACCCAAGAATGCTAAAGGTCAAAAAAATACATTTAGAAAGAATCACTTTTAACTAAAATGAATATTACCATCATCATAAGTGACATATAAACACAAACCTTTCTGGGCAAGGGCAGACACTTTTACAACTACTCAATGTGCAGGGCAGACTGTCATGTCCCTGCCTGTACATAAACATAGCTGTCTCATAGGCGTCAGCAGGTTATTAATTCCAGTCATTAACGGCGGAGGTACCCAGCATGCTACTAGAAGTAAACACTGCTAATCCTTTGGATCCTGCACACTTGGGAAAGGTTATCAATCATGTGTCAGAGTCAGATTAACCAACATTAACATAGTGGCTCAGGAGCTGAGGAAGGCACGTTACTGTTAGGCATAAAAAAAACAGAACAAATGAGTGAGATTTCTGGATCCAGCCTGTGCCTGAGGGAAATATGCAAGTAGGCTGCAAAGAAACTAAAAGACGTACAATCAATCCCTGAAGAAAATTAAGTTGTGCTCACTTTCACTAGAAATGTCAGGAGCAAACTGTAAACAAATGAATAGTCTTAATGTTAACTGTTTGTATCTAATTTCTTTCAAGTTTAATCTTACATTTTAAAATTGAGCAGTTGGTTGATGTGTAAGAAATACTGTAGGAAATTATAGCTGAAGCCCCACAAATCTGCTAAATGAACTGTCAAGTGTCAGTTGATGTGTGATGGCAGCAGATTTAGTTACTCGCTGCGTTCACCTGCAGTCTCTGAGCACATAGGCTCAAGCATCACACTTTGTCCTGTTGTTGTAGAGGTTCAAATTTTTATTTTTGATCAGAAAAAAATGTAGTTCTTTGACAGTTGGGAAGGCTTTAAGATTGAACATGAGATTACTTTGTCAACATACTGTATATTTTCATGAATAAGAAAACATGACAGCTCTCATTTTTGTGCGTGTCTTGTTATAGTGTGTGAAGAACTACGTAGTTCCTTTTGGTCACAAAATAATACTGTAGGTGGGCCCACTTTCTCACACAAAAGCCTTTTTCAGCATGTGGCATTTCTCTGTGTAAACTGAATACAAGACTAATCCCACAGTTTTAGTGTTTTGCTCCATTTTTCTCCCTAATGTACCCATTTCTACTTATCAGGTTAAAACAATCTTCCTCCAATGATCTGGTTTCCCTCCGTTTCTGTCAAACTGTACATCAGCTTAACAACCCCTAGGAAGTGACTGCAAACACGAAATAAACTGTTTAGGCCTCTGAGCGCATAGAGATAGTGGAGGGGATCATCACTCGTCAAGAGCGATGGCCCTCCCTCGCTCTGGTCACCATCAGTGTTTATTTAAAAGGTCTGCCTGTCATTGCGGGGAATTACAAGACAACAGTTAGAGATTTATATCTGGTGGATAAATTAGGCTTTTACCGTAAATAATTGGTTTGTTATTGCGGTGACCTATTAAATGGGAACACAACCAAATGAGAAGAAAATATGGATGTTGCTCTCCACAAGTTGGTGTCTATGGGGATGTCAGCGTAGTGGCTTTATGGAAAGAATCCTCTAACTGGCAGACCTGATTATCCTGAAGCCAGACAGACTTGGAGAGGTTTTTTTTATGTGACTTAAAAACTTCAATTTAGTAAGGAGGTTGGATTTTGTTGGGATGAATCTGCCTGGAGCATGTTTTTTTAAACTGATGTCCCTGCTATTTTGCCTTCCCAGAAAAACTGTTAAGCGTCAACTACCAGACACTGAAATTAAAAAACTGAAAAGCCGTTTTTGATAAATCAGAATTATTTTGACTGTATTTAGTGACTTTAAGTGACATTATGAGTGTTTACGTGCACCAGGTATCCTGTTTCTGATCAGGTTTTTTGGAATAACCTTATATTCTGATTTCAGAAAAAACATTTTTTGACAATCCTGGACATGCTAGTTTGACTGCTCCGATGGAAACCAGGATACTGTGACATGTAAACATCTTACCCAGGTTTCCAAACATTCTCAGTTTGTGGAGAACTGAGTAGCTGAGATGTTGAAGAATCAAGACACACCTGCACACATGCTAAAGTTACAACCCAAAAAAGGTCAAAACCCAGGATACTAATATGCATGTAAGCGTGCTCTGTAACTTTTGAAGGAAAGAATAACATATACCTACAAATGGAAACACTCTTGCGTTAAGTTAGACAGGGGCGATTGGTGCTCCAGCCAATCTGACGGCAACTGAAGATGTTTGCTTCATGTCTGAATGAGCTACTGGTCACTTTTCTGTAAAAGTTGCTGCAGCTATCCTACTCAGCTGGACCTTGTCATTTTTCCATATCGCTTTCCACACAGCACACGTCTGAACTTATATCGACACATCAACACAAAGGCACATACAGGTGATGTACTACAGGTTGTGTGAAGTAATTTGGAAAAGTATGTTTTCACATTTCAGCAGCAATAGTAGTCCAAAAACATCACAGAGCCCAGCAAAGACACAGTGTGCAGCCAAAATCATTAAACACCTTTCTCAGTTACTTTGCTCTGGGATTTCACACCTATTACGAACTGAAATGTCCATAAAAACAAAACTTAACTGCGTGAACAGGTCAGACTCACCATTAAAGAAATGTAATCAGGGCTTTGACAAAACATTAGCAGAAGCTCAATTTCAGTTACTTTTTCCAGCTGTTTGCAGGACTCGTTCCTCTGAGTTTACAAAATATCTGCAGCATCAAAACAGCAGCAGGACCCAAAGAGAGAAGAATGAATGCGTTTCCACATGGAACAACAGTTGTAACTTCATGAGTGACTTTTAAATCTAAATTATCCCTGACATGGAGACAGGATCAATCATGATCTTACAGGCACGGTAATAACTATAAATGATTTTGTGTACTTTTCTTCACACCAGACGGGTTAACTGTCACACACAGTCACAGCTTGTAACCTACAGTTAAATCATTTGTTACAAAGCCACCATCCTCAGGTAGAACACTGAGTTCTATCATAGATGTTACTTTTTTTTTTAAGTTTATTATCATCACACATTGACAGAATGTTCAATCATAAGTAAACAAGGCTATTAGTGAAATAAACTTTTTGACAAGGTTGCTGATCTTTTTCTGTTTGGATTTAGTCAAATAGGCATCATACATTATTTGATGTTTCACCAGCCCATTTGGCAGAACAGAATAGTCTGACTGCACCAAACCATTTTTCTGCAATAGAGAACAAAAAAACACTCACTACAGATGACAGTAATTTTTACAATGATCTCTTCTTCACTCTTTCTACTCTTCAAGGTTCCCATATAATTGGGGGAGACTTCAACTGTGCAATAAACCCAAAATTGGACGGATCAAGTGGAGTTGATCAATCACATGTTGGCTGTAGAGCTATAATTCATAGATCTATGAAAGACTTAAAATTAATGGATATATGGAGAGAAAGGAATCAGAACATTAAAACTTATTCTTGTCATTCAGGCACTCACCAAAGTTACTCTAGAACAGATTTCTTTCTTGTCTCCATCATCTTGCAATCCAAAGTTTACGACTGCTCTTATGATGACATTGTTATTTCGGATCATACTCCATGCTGTTTAGTCTACAGAGATTCTAAGCTTAAAAGAGACCCCTCAAGATGGCAATTTCAGCACAAATGGCTGCAAGATGAAGATTTGGTGAAATATTTAAGTAAACAAATTGATGATTTCTTTGAAATTAATACTACACAAACAACGGCATGCACAAAATGGGAAGCATTTAAGGCGTTTCTTAGAGGACATATAATTAGCTATAGAAGTTTTAAATCTAAAAAGAATCAAGAGCTTAGGTCACAGTTAGAATGTAAAATAAAAGCACTTCAGGAGAAAATTAACAGAAGCTAGAATTCTCAATTAGAAAAAGAATTATTAATTCTGAGAGCAGAATATGATAAATACTCTGCTTTTAGAGCTGTGTTGAGTCTTTTGCGCCTTAAACAGTCATTCTATGAGCAGGGAGATGAGGCTGGCAAGTTGTTGGCATGGCAAATACACACGTGGACAAAATTGTTGGTACCCCTCAGTTAAAGAAGGAAAAACCCACAATTCTCACTGAAATCACTTGAAACTCACAAAAGTAACAATAAATAAAAATTTATTGAAAATTAAATAATCAAAAACAGCCATTACTTTTGAATTGTTGATTAACATAATTATTTAAAAAAACAAACTAATGAAACAGGCCTGGACAAAAATGATGGTACCTCTATAAAAGATTGAAAACTATTTGACCAGAGTGACATGATTAACTCAGGTGTGTCATTTAATTGACATCACAGGTGTTTCCAAACTCATAATCAGTCAGTCTGCCTATTTAAAGGGAGACAAGTAGTCACCCTGCTGTTTGGTGAAAAGGTGTGTACCACACTGAACATGGACAACAGAAAGCGAAGGAGAGAATTGTCCCAGGACATCCGAAAAAAAATTATAGACAAACATCTTAAAGGTAAAGGCTATAAGACCATCTCTAAACAGCTTGAAGTTCCTGTGACAACAGTGGCTCATATTATTCAGAAGTTCAAGACCCACGGGACAGTAGCCAACCTCCCTGGACGTGGCCGCAAGAGGAAAATTGATGACAAATTGAAGAGACGGATCGTTCGAATTGTATCCAAAGAGCCCAGAGCAACCTCCAAAGAAATTAAAGGTGAACTCCAAGGCCAAGGTACATCAGTGTCAGATCGCACCATTCGTCGTTGTTTGAGCCAAAGTGGACTTCATGGGAGATGACCAAGGAGGACACCACTGCTGTAAAAAACTCATAAAAAAGCGAGACTGGAATTTGCAAAAATGCATGTTGACAAGCCACAAAGCTTCTGGGAGAATGTCCTTTGGACAGATGAGACCAAACTGGAGCTTTTTGGTAAGGCACATCAACTCTATGTTCATAGACTCAAAAACCAAGCATACGAAGAAAAGAACACTGTCCCCACGTTGAAACATGGAGGAGGCTCAGTAATGTTTTGGGGCTGCTTTGCTGCATCTGGCACAGGGTGTCTTGAAAGTGTGCAAGGTACGATGAAATCTGAAGACTATCAAGGCATTCTGGAGAGAAATGTGCTGCCTCGTGTCAGAAAGCTTGGTCTCAGTCGCAGGTCATGGGTCTTCCAACAGGACAACGATCCAAAACACACAGCCAAAAACACCCAAGAATGGCTGAGAGAAAAGCGTTGGACTATTCTAAAGTGGCCTTCTATGAGCCCAGATCTGAATCCCATTGAACATATGTGGAAGGAGCTGAAACATGCCATTTGGAGAAGACACCCATCAAACCTGAGACAACTGGAGCTGTTTGCTCATGAGGAGTGGGCCAAAATACCTGTTGACAGCTGCAGAACGCTCATTGACAAATACAGAAATCGTTTAATTGCAGTGATTGCCTCAAAAGGTTGTGCAACAAAATATTAAGTTATGGGTACCATCATTTTTGTCCAGCCCTATTTCATTAGTTTGTTTTTTTTAAAATAATTATGTTAATCAACAATTCAAAAGTGATGGCTGATTTTGATTATTTAATTTTCAATAAATTTTTATTTATTGTTACTTTTGTGAGTTTCAAGTGATTTCAGTGAGAATTGTGGGTTTTTCCTTCTTTAACTGAGGGGTACCAACAATTTTGTCCATGTGTGTAAAACAATTGGAAGATAAAATACCTATCACATCTATTAAAGCAAATGGTCAAATCTTACTGGACCCAGAGGAAATAAATACAGCTTTTAAAAGTTATTATGAAGAGCTGTATAAAGCACAAACTATACGATCAGAGAATATAAATATATTTTTAAATAAATTAGATATACCTAAGATTTCAAAGGAAAACGAAAATGCTCTAAATGTTGAAATCACAAAAGAAGAAATAGGACAAGCAATTGACAAAGCAATTGACAGTATGAAATCTGGGAAAAGGGCAGGGCCAGATGGTCTTCCAATCGATTTATACAAGAAATTCAAAGACAAATTAATTACCCCTTTGTTGGAAATGATTAAAGAAGTTTTCCAATCAAATTGTCTCCCTTCTACAATGAACACAGCAATGATTACTGTTTTGCCAAAATTAGGTAAACCCCCCAATAAATGCGAAAATTTTAGACCTATTAGTTTGCTAAATTCTGATTTAAAAATTATTACTAAAGTCTTAGCTCGGCGATTGCAAAACATTGTACCAGATATAATTGATCAAGATCAAAATGGGTTCATAATGGGTAGACAGGGCTTTCATAATGTAAGAAGAGTATTAAATATAATTTATTATAATAATAATGCACCAGACACTGCTCTTCTGTCAATAGACGCCGAGAAGGCATCTGATAGAGTAGAGTGGTTATACCTTTATCAGGTTCTTGAAAAATTTGGATGTGGAATGCATTTTTTAAAATGGATTAAGATATTGTATAAAAATCCAACGGCCGAAGGTAAGACTAATAGAAATATTTCAAAACCATTCAATGTTTGTAGGGGTTGTAGACAAGGTTGCTCACTTTCCCCTCTACTATTCACATTAGCAATAGAACCATTTGCAATTGCAATACGTTCTCACCCTCAGCTGAATGGGATTGTGATTGGACCAACGAGTCATAAAATTTCCCTTTTTGCTGATGACATAATTTTATTTTTGTCTAATTTAAACAAGTCAATACCAACTATTCTGGGAATAATAAACTCTTTTAGTAGTATTTCTGGTTATAAAATAAATAAAACTAAATCTTCAATCTTGTTACTAAATGCAAAGGAGAGAGCCATTCCAATTGAAGATGTATTACAATTTAATGTTGTTTCACAGTTTGAGTAATTGAGAATCCAAATTTTACCAGATCTAAAACAGATAGTAGAAACAAACTATAGTCTTATAAACACAGACCTAAATAATTCGGTTGAAAGATGGATGTCATTACCAATAAATATGATTGGGAGAATTAATATAATAAAATTGAACACATTACCAAAGATACTCTATATGTTTCAAAATATTCCCCTACCACCTCCACCTGGCATCTTTTCTCAAATAAAAAAGATGCTTTTACGATTTATATGGAATAATAGAAGGCCAAGACGACGTCTGTCTCTGTTTATCTTCCATATGATCGTGGAGGCCTGAAATGCCTGAACTTTCAATTATATTATTGGGCTGCACAGTTAAGATCTATGATGTTTTATTATACAAATCATTTACCTCACTGGGTAGAAATGGAAAGCCAAGGGTTGCATTTAAAACTCCCTCAATACTTGTACTCAAATACAATTACAAAATTATTGAAACAGGCAAAAAACCCAATACTTAAAAATATGATTAGAGTCTGGAGGGATGTCAAAAAATATTTAAAAGAACCAAATGGTTTGTCTCAGTTCAGTCCCTTGTGGGGCATTCAGTTATTTGTACCTGGGAGAGATGAAACAGTATTTCATCAATGGAGAACCAAAGGATTAAAAATGATTCAAGATCTTTACCTATCTGAATCTGACACACTAATGTGTTTTCAGGAGTCGCAGGATAGATTTGATATAGAGAAAAAATATTCCTTTAAATATCTTCAAATCAGAAGCTTCATACAGAAATATCAGAATAATGTTCTAACAAAACCTACTCAATCGACTTTAGAAGAGATGATGACAAAAGATAGTCGGAAAAAAGACATAATATCACGCATTTATAATGTCATGATATCTAAAATGTCAGAAGATTCATACAGCAGATTTAAAGCTTGGAAGGAGGATTTGTCATTAGTGTTGTCAGAGGAAGATTGGAGAGATGCATGCAACTTGACACATTCCACATCTATTAATACACGTCTCAGATTAATACAGTTCAAATGGTTAATGAGAATTTATGTAACGCCAGTAGATCTTAATAGGTATGATCGGAATTGTCCTGATGTGTGTCCAAAATGTAATGAATTCAGAGGAACACTGGTTCATTGTATGTGGTATTGTAAAAACATTGTGCTGTTCTGGGAAGGAATAAGAAGTGAAATTGAGAAAGTAATTGCTAAAAACATTGTGTTGGACCCTAGACTGTTCTTATTTGGTTTATACCCAGAAAAACATATATATACAAAAGGTGAAAGAGTATTTATAGATATAAGCCTGTTAAATGCGAAGAGATGCATTTCGTTATGTTGGAAGATGATCCATGGGCCTGCGTTGCGTCAGTGGAGACAACAGATGTTGTCTACCCTCCCACTAGAAAGGATTACCTATGTGCTGAAGGGCAGACAAAAAATTTTTGAGAGTGTCTGGGTACCTTTTATGTTATATGTTAAGGATATTGAAGTGTGAGAGATGACGTAGTAGGTTGCTTTGTACTCGTTTCTGTAAAAGGGCATGTTGTTGTGTTTACGAACCTGTTCATTGTTATATTTGTTTCTTAAAATTTAAAATTAAATAAAAAAGATTTTTTTGGGGAAAAAAACACTGACATTTCTTGTATTTACTTAAACCAATCACAGTCATCATGGGCAGGGCCAAGTAACAGATCCAGCTTTAGTGTTCCCTCAAGATAGTGATGGAAGGAATTGCTGTGGAACATTTGCATGCAGGGAGAGGAGCTCTGAATAAAATTGATAATCCTCAGGACAAAAAACTTATGGTACAATCCAAATCCTCTGCAAAACTTTAAATTTTTAATGCAATAGGTTGCTAGCCTAAAGTTGGTTGTTGTTGTTGTTTCCATAACAAAGAAAACAGCAACACGCAGAAGGACATCCAGTGAGTGGACTAATAGTACAGTAATAGCAATATTTCCCAACCTCTGCCAGACAGGTTTGCTAACATTAGCCACTATGAATGCCATGGAGACCTCTGCTTTTTCTCCTTTTAAAACACTCCGACTTTAAGCGGAAAATCCACACCAGAACCAAAAAGTTACTGGCAAAGTCCCTTCCCAACATACCATATTGTTATTCTCACTGATAGAGCAACTGGCCAAAAGTGGACAATGTGATAATTCAAGGATGGATTCTAGGAGTTCACCTTCACATGTTGCCAAGGCAAAACAATAAGCTAATAGGTCTACGTTGGCTAACCAGCCCGAAATCCTACACTGCACTGTGTAATCCTCAGTGGGCTTTTTAAAACCATGCTGTGATAACAGAGACACCTACTTACTGTTCTACTCAGTCGGCTGCTGGGGACCAATTGGAACAGTTTATCCAGCGAGCAACAGCCAGAGAATAGGCTTGACATAACACAGTTAATTGCCGGCAGCCTCGTTTTAAACTAAACAGCAGTTGGTGCGTCAGGGAGTGTGAGGGTTGAGGGTGGAATGTGTGAACTGTGTGTGTGTCTATGTGTCTGTGTGTGTGGTAGTAATGGTCGGGCGTGTGTGTTGTCAGAGACTTGGGGCTCTGAGGGGTCATATCCCATTAAGTGAAAGTTACAGGGTTGAGCCTAATCAACCCCAGGGGAGAACCTATCACTTCCAACATTACCTCACACTATGCCTTTAAGACCCTGTTAAGAGGTTTTGCTTAGTTTCCCCTCAATGACGGCCATGAATCGATTCAGACTGTATAGCGAGGGCAAGGATTATCGAACCAAGTCCAGCTCCTAATGAAATGACTTACAACCGTCTGGGCAAATTGTTCACTATGCACCACTGAATTTAAAAACATCCCAGGACTATTCTGTAGCTCTAACTTTTAATAGGGTTTTGTGAGTCTCAGCTGTTGCTTTAACATTGAACTGCCAAAAGAACAACGTGGTTCATATGTTCTGAGCATCTTTTGAGAACCCACAGCAACTTTTTACTTGAACCCATCTGCACGTTTACACGTGTTGGTCTTTGTATAATATAGCATATTAAGTGTAACAGGTGAAGTGAATGACACTGATAATCTCATTATAATGCAATTTTCTGCTGGGAAACTTTGGCTCCCGGGATTAGTGTGGATGCTATTTTGAGATGTACCACCCACCTCAGCATTGTTGCATATCAAGCACACTCCTTAAGAGCAACAGCTCTCTCCCAACAGGACTATGCCTCCAGCCACATCACAAAAACTGCTCAGGAATGGCTCAAGGAACACAACCATGAGTCCGAGGAGCTGACCCAGCCTCCAGACTCCCCAGATACCAATCCAATTGAGCATTTTCACGATGTACTGGAAGAGGCTTGACCCATCCAGGACACAAGAATCTGGTGCCAGTGTGTCAGTGCCAGACATCACAGGACAACTCCAGAGGTTGACAGGCAGGAGACATATGCACTATGTGGCAGGCGGTCTTTAATGTTGTGGCTGATTGGTGTAGAATTCTGCTTTGAATACCAGAGTTGGCTGGTCATCTTGTCCAAAAGTCGATTGGCCATGAGCGTGTGACACTAATATCACAAACATCTCACCACCAACTTCTGGAAAAAAGTCACATAAATAAACAATTACAAATAAAGAAACCAACCCTTATACACTTAAAAATGTCAGTGAATACTAAAACGGCAGGAGTCTGCAAAAGCAGCATAATATTTTTTTCCTTAAAGCCCGATAGTGAACAAGTAACATTAATTGCAAGTGGCATTTTATTTACCTATAAATTTTGTGGTACAAGATATAGGGAAAGTGTAAAAAGTCTGTAAAAGTATAATAAATCATTCTGCATGATGTCTGATTGAATTAGACACCGATTTAACTTTCACAGCACAAGTGGCTAATAAAACAGAATGACTAGTGGAATTTATGTGAAGCATTTAAAAGATTGGGTCCAACTGGTTTACATGACTCAAACTCAACTAATAAAAACGGAGGGTTTTAAAATATGATGGCCGTGATAATTCGGTACCTGCACAACATGTGTGGAACGTAATTATTAAGTGCAAACAATAACTAGTTTTCCCCTTTAAAAGAGTACTGGCTTGTCCCTAGTTGTTTTTTTTTCTCTCTCTCATTAATGCAGTAGAATACTGAAGTGTCACAGAAGAAGCTGTGTTCTTTACTCTTTGGACACTGCGCAGTCATTCAGAAGTAACAGCACTCTTGCACATTTCATTTGACTTTAACAGTGAAGATACTGTTTATAGTTGGCAATGGTTATTTTCTAAAGACCGGAAGATCTAAATTTAGCTTAGAAGTATGTAAAGCTAAAATGTCTTGCAGTATTACTTTGGGCCTAACAGTCCCATATGTATAGATGAGGAAAACATAATTCCATCGTCAGTGTGGTTGCACAATATTTCGGCAATGTAATACTGATTGTGAATATTGTATAACTCAATCCAAAACTGTGATAGAATAATTAGTAATAATTATCAGTATAATGAAGTTTGAAGGTAAGTTATTAATATGACTTTTCTGAGTGAGTACAGACAGTTGAAGTGCTGTTAGTAGCCGGGTGTTGTCGAGGTGAGCGGGGCCCGTGCAGGAGTCCTCGGGGGAATCCTGACAGAGACAGAGCGCTCTTTGTGCAGCGGCGCCCCTGCCCCGGTGGCCTGAAACGGGCCAAGACCGTCAGGGGACTCGCTTTCCACTAGGTCAGAAGTGTTCTGTCGACAGCTCATTGATCACAGCTCATCTTGTCATTTGATCGTTCTCCATGAAACGCTGTGTGGACACACACACACATGCAAACAGACACACTCGTATACACACGCATGCATTCGCACTTCAAAACATAATCAGATACTCCACAGCGGCTGGTAAAACAATGTGGTCTTCCTCTCCAGTCGGGGAATGTAAAACAGAGAGTGTCCAGCAGTAGCTCTGCAGGCTGGAGTGCCATGCTGTCACTGCTACAGTAAAACATGGGGCCGAGTGCCGTGCAGGCTGGGTTAATGGGCTCCCAGGACTCGTGAAAAGCGAACAAAAGGCCCAGTTCTGAGCCGACCGCACAAGGCGCTGTCCGGGGTTTCACTGGCCATGTCCTCCGAGTTCTCCTGTCGCTGTTAAACTAAGTGGACTTTTATGGGAGGGCAGTAATACATGCCTCTGTGAGCCGGCAGCATAACTTTGAGCTATAATAATTATACAGAGCACAGGGGAGCCTTAGTAATTGTATGTGTCGCATCACTGTAACTCTATTCATAATTATAAAGTCTTCCTATGGGCAATGATGCGTTAGACCGGCCTACAACTGCAACTTCAAGCTATAGCCGTGAACCGTATCATGGAAAGAGAGTTCTGCTCATGACTGCCTGAATAAACATCGTTCAAGTTAGGACCTGAAACTGGAGCAGGGTGCAAAGGCTGTGATGTAATATTTCACGCCACAAAAAAGTAGATTTTGTAAAAAAGGAAGGGAAAGATATGTTGATATTTCACCTACATTTACAATATATCCCTGTGGATCGACATCAATTGGTTATTTACCAAATCCTGTGTCAGCAAGGCCTCTTCCAGGAATTCCTCCATATCAATGTTGTGGAGCAGCGAAGAAATAAAGTATAGGCTGAGTGTGATGAGGGTTCCAGGCTGCACTCCGGTCAGGTGGCTAAGCTGTGCTGTGCAACTCAAATGGCCCATGACTTACCACACAAGAAGGTATTCGAAGACTGATCATCTAGTGCATGTGCAACAATATTTGCTTTATGGATGGCTAAAATGAATGAGGACTTTCCATGTTTCAACAGGCATGAGAGTCAAGAGAGATGAGTGCAGGGACCAGAGCTGGGTCAAAAGCTGTTACAATTAAGTCTTATTTACTTCATTTCGGAAGGAGCGCAAGATTAACACTTGTTGCGTAGCTCCGTGTGGGAGAGGCCACTAGACTAAACCTAAACAAATTCTCAAAAGAGTTTCTTAATCACTGGTGGACACACATCTCAGCATCTGCAGTTGTAATTTTATACTGACGTATAGGTTACAGTGTCATAAGGCTGTAATTCTTCATTACAGCTTCAACTCTCTGCATCTGTGCCTTATAACCTGAATCTCTATTTCCCATCTTTTCCAGACTTAAACAGACAGCAAACTAGCCAGTGCGGTTACTGAGACAATTTGATACACACATGTAGTCTGACCCTTTCCTTTAAATAAAATGTGAAGAGAAACAGGAAACACTAGATTTGCTGTAAACTGTAAACATTCCAGATCTCTATCCAACCATACACCATGCCTTACTAGAACTATATACTGTACTGTATATATAATGTTGTACAGCGTCGAACCTGTGGCCGTGCTACCCACAGTGCAAAACAGACACTGCTGACGTGTTCATCCCTCCTATCTGGGGAGGGGTGAGGGTGCTGGGGTAAGAGCACTGGGCTTTTGTCCCACCACATGTCTATTGTGGCTAAACCTTTCCCCTGGGGGCAATTAAGACCTTTTAGTTTGTTGTAAGAGGACCTAAGTACGAGTGGGTTGAGCCAGGAAAAACATTTTTGAGCTAAACCAAAAACAGAAGCGCATTGAGCTCCTCTGCACTCCTGGACTTCTGAGCATCTCTCTATTAAGAAATGTGCAGGCCTACACTGAACAGACAGGAACTGTGGCAGCTTTACAGGGGCAGGGAGGTGACAGGGGTGAGAGAGCTGGGGAGGGGAAGGTTTCAACTCCACCCGAGGCCTAGCCAAGAGGGCAAACAACTCAAGACCAACAATGTTGGTGGCAAGGACATGCTTCAGGAGAATCAAGAGTTAGAGGAGATCCACGTTTCGCTTTAACTTTCACATGGCTGGATGGAAAACTGGGGAGAGAGAAGTGCAACGGGTAACGGTATGCGGTGAGATCTGCCGTAGCGTGCAGAAAGCAAACACATGCATGTTGTTTAACACAACAGAGATACTGAGCCAATGAAAAGACATTACTGTAAGTAAAGGCAGCTACAGCAGAGGTGTTAGTCTACACATGTGAGAGATAAGCATTAAGAGGAGGTGTAAGTGTGTGATTGAAAGAGTCAGTGTTTGCACAGAGATGAAAATGAATGCACAAGTATGTTTGAGAGATGGGCCAAGATAGGGGCTTGGAGAAGAAATAAAAGAGGAAAAAGAAACAGAGCAGAAGAGACAGGCAGGTAAGACATAAATGAGTGTATGAATTCTCTTCATGCGGGGACCTTATCTCCCTGCAGAAGGGGACATTTCCCATGGCAGGCTTGAGTGGAACGGCAGTGAACAGTGTTAGAACCTCTGAGCAAAAACCCATGAGTGATGAGGAGAGGTTAAGAGAACTGAACCCATTTAAGTCACCCAAATAAGGGCTGTACAAGCCCATGATGGATGTTTGGGAGTTCCTGAGGGAAAGAGCACTGGCAATGGGAAGGGTGATGGGTGGAGAGCGAGCAGGGGTCCTGCGATCCCCACTTAATAAAAACAAATTGGTTTGATAAACGACACAAGCTTAATGTCTACAAAGAAATATGTGCACTAATTTTAAATAGCAACATGAGCCATTCTATGACAATGGCTGTCCCTTTCAATGATATGTGTATATAACTGCACATAAAAAGATGCAACATATGGATTCCGGCTGCTGACAATGAGCTCCAGATTTTATATCAGTGACTTCAGACAACCCCGATCTAAAACCCAAATAGTCACTAACAGGCCAAATGCAGCTGAAGCAAAGAGCAACAGAATTTATCATTTGGAGTCCTTTCAAAACACACAGCACTTATTACTCTACTAAAAAATGAAACACTCAAGTGGTGGCGGGGATGACTGCGCAACAAGCCAACATCTGTCCTGAGAGGGTCCTGTGTACCATACGGTATTACATGAGGCTGCGCTGTAATAAACAGTTATAGTATGTTTAGACAGACCAAGGGCTTTGCATTCTTCCATTACCTATGTGTTCCCAGAAACTCCACAAGTGTGTCGCTTTGCCCAAGTGCATGTCTGTGTGTGCATGTGCCTGCAAATGTATAAATAATTGTGTGCATGTATGTGTGCCCTCAATAAAATATTTCATTGGCTTCCTCTCTGAATTGTTACAAGTGGTGCCATTATTTAACACAAGGCTCTGGGCAGCATGTAAAGGGCATGGGGGTGCAACATACTGGTACCTAACAAGCACACTTAACCCCAGCCGGCCACGGCTAAGCCAAAGAAAGGAAAGGCTGTTCCCCAGCAGTGACATGGCACAGGAGGGCAGTCAGGCCAGAGTAAGGAGAGGAGGGGACAGCATCATTAATGAACCCGTCTGGTCCAGTGGCTCAATTACCGTACACTGGGTAAAGAAGACAGTGTTCAAATTAAACTAGAAGGTAGGCACAGGGTAATTCTAGAAATGTAAGCTCAATGTATACGGTAGAACACGGACTGTTCATAATCCAAACAGAGTTCAATTTGATTGGACCCTCCATGCAATGTGAATACTGTAACAGGTCTTTTACACACAGAAAAAAAACTTTCAGCTGTGCACATATAATTGTTTCTCCTGTAACAACTTAAGTACCATACTAGTATGGACATGACATCCACATCCAGTGTTCACCTTAAGTTTATCTAAGTGGAAACACTAAAAATGTTTGAGTGGTGAAACACCACAATCTCCCCTAAGACAAGCCCTCACAGAGACATAAATCTGTAGTGTTTTTATAAGCTCCTTGTTATGTCTGTACTTCTATTTCGGTTGTCACAAACATGCTGCCTCACTCAGTTCAACATCATGGGAACCATTTAAAAGAAATCTAAACTCCGCTCCCAAAAGAATGCTGCGGATTCAGATGCTCAGCTTATTGTCTGTGTGTGCCAAAGATTTTAAGTTAAAGAAAAATATTGTAATACTTGAACATGTTAGAAGCAAAGTGGATAGACAAAGAGTAAAACAGAATGTATGTGTGGACATTTCCAGCCAGATATCTAGACTAGCTCGCTTCAAGCACCCTGAAAAGAAAAAAAGAGTCCATGGCAGGGTTCAGGGATTCATAAAGTCTTGGAAGGTAATTGATTGCTCCTAGTGGGGCAATCTGTGTGGGATTTTGTTTTTCTTTTTTCAGCCTGTAGGAACAGAAAAAACACACATGGACCATTCTCAGCAATAGAGCCATTAGACCAGAGAGTGACTTCGCGAGTGGGGGTGGGGTGAGGAAGCTGACAGCGGGATGTACCTACTTAAATATTACAGTACACACACTAACCGACACATCCAAAACCTAGCCTAAATACAGCGGCGCCCACTGTTAAAGCCGAGGCATTAGAAGATGCAACGGATGCAAAGACGAGAGAATCTGTTCTAGACAGGCGAATTAAACCGTGACCTATGGTCCCCGTTGACTAACATTAGCAAGCTTTCTGTGTGCAGGCACCACTCTGTTGACCGTTCATCATCGCCGGGGAAGGTGGACAGTCACCATTACACACACACACACTGACGCCTCACTTTACAATAACACAGCGGCAGCCATGACTCCACATCTGTCAAGGGGATGTTTAAAAAGAGTCATCATTATTGGTCTTTATTTTAGAGATGGGGGGATGGGTGCAGGCTGATAGGAGAATAGCCGTCTGGTTAACGTCCAGTTCCTCACCTTAACCAGCTCCTCGGGACAGGAGAGCATGCTCAGACTGGGGTGGGGGCAGATGGGTATACTGACTGAGAGGGAGAGGCAGATAAGCGGTAACCTGGGTCCATTGCTCCAGAGATATTAAATCATTGTCAGTCACTCCCAAGAGTTCACAAACATCAGCATTCCCATCGCTCTAAACCCTCACTCTCTTATCAGCTCTCTTATCACACCAATCAGTTATCTGGGGCTCTAACAAACACGTCTGCTACCATCAAACACTCACTCCTCCATGCACAAACACAGACACGCAAAGTGAAAAATGCATCGGGGTGAAATTAATAGATAAATACTCAGTCCAGCAAATACGAAATAACCCAGCTTCTACCTTCACACAACTGATTTTTTAAAACCACTGAAATGATTCTTACATGCAAGGAACTCATGTCTGTTTGTGCAGTTCTATATATGTGTAATACTCACTTTTGTTGCCTACCAAGGACACAACAGGCTGAATATCAGCCTCCTCATTGGCCTTCTTGACCATGTTGAACCAATCCTCCAGATTTTCGAAGCTCTGGTAGTTGGTGATATCGTACACTAGAAGAACGCCCTGCAGTGGAAAAAGACAAGACAAACAGTGTTAATGTTTTTACACTCTTATTTGAGTTTACACTCATCCACAGGGAGATCATGGATATGAACGCATCATATTCACTCATATTAATGATTAAGATTGAATGAGAAAGGGAACAGTAGGTGGCACTGCTCCTCTTAGAATAGGGGACAGACTCACAGAGAATGGGACATGTTTTCTCACTCAGACTTAACCTTAGGTAAGTTCAGTACTGTTATGATTTCAGACTGCCGATTCATCTGGATCTGTTCCAAAACGAAGACAATGTTTTGCACATAAATCATTTTTAAGCACACTATAAATTCACTGCAGAACAGAGGTCAGGTTTGGTTATATACTGTCTAAGCGGATGAATGAAAGCTGTCTGCTTAGAAACATTTTTCTCCTCCCTTTACCACCGTATGCACGACAGAAACAGTCATGCAATAATACCAGAGCCTTGTTTGAGCAAACACTTAGGTCAGAAGGAGTTGTTTGCATGAACACATAAATTAATGAAAAAGTAAACAGATACAAGAGCTGTTGGCATAATTCAAGACAAATAATGACATAGCTCAAATATCTGCTGTCACTACCTCAGCTTTTGCCGTTTCTAAAGGACTGGAAATGAACATGAGCCAAAGTAAATGTCTCTACGTTTACTGCATGATGCAACACGACCGAACGGGTGTCTGTTGCTTTTTGTTCGACAGACACACACTGTCACAACACGCAAGGTCGGTGACGACAGCTTACGCCTCTGACAATTACTGCGAGCCTCTCTGAACAGCCATGATTGATTACAGGACGCACAGTGCTGAACAATGGGTGTGAAAGCTCCATACAGCGCTAACGACAAACTTTCTAAGCAAAGTGTTGTAATGTGGCAATGATGTATGACATTTTGATTGTCAAGGACAAAGATGGTAAAGGAAAGGCTGCAGACATGATGATAAATACACTGTTGGTGCTCAGCTTATAGCAGGCCTCAGAAAATGCCACAAAAAAAAAGCAACATTCACCAAATCAAGTAGCTTCATGGCCTGAAAAAATATCAAAATAATGTTTGTCTAGCTTCTAGAGATAATTATGACTGCAGTGTGTTTTCCTGTTGCTAATATATTGTGACAAACTTTCCTGCCTGTGCCTAAATGTTCGCTCTTGTGGTGCAGCATCGATCTCAAGTTAGCTTTTAAGTAGGCTTTCTCCGAGAGGCATTTTGGACGTGACAGATAGCACTCATCTATAGCAACACGACTACCTGTGGACAGTTACGTTGCTGCCGTAAGTGCAGACGAGTACAAATTGCAGTATTTGTATAGAGCTCAGCTGTATTTTTAATCAACACAATGTTATTTTTTTCACTAGAAGAGCTTTAAATGAAAGGTGAACGTAAATAGATCATTTGGTAACTTTTTTTTTCTTTCAGTTCTGTCATGCATGCCCTAAATACTAACAAATTTTCAATGTTTTGCATTTACAATGCAATTACAAATTAGCTGTTTTTCAATGTACATGTTTAGGAACATCATTTTAAAAATATTTGTATTACTCATAGTGCTGACCTACATTATTATCAACATTTTGTTTAGTTTGAGACAAACCATCCAACTCTGTAAAAAGTAGAGATACGCTGATTTTTAAGCTCCATTGACCCGCTACACTCACTGTGAATCCGCATGACAGTTTATTATGATTTGACTCCACAGGGAGGGAGTGGCAGACTCTGAATAAAGCTGCTGAAGCTGTAACAACAAGCATGAACAGAGTCACCAATGCATGGCTATTAGGGAACTGAAAACTAATTCTTCCTTTGCTTCCTCTGACTTCTTCACCACTGTCTATATATTTGATCTGTACATTTTCAAATCTATAAATCCTCCCTGAGGCTGATAGCCAAAGTCACAGTAGTCAGGTTCATGTTGGTGGACTGAAGTTCAACTAGACATGCTTATATGTTTGTAAGGCAGAATGAAAAGTAGCCATAAATGATTTAGTATGAATGTGTGTGTACTTACATGAGCTCCGTATACATATTTATCCAGCATTTTCCCTCCTAATGTTTGGCCTCCAATGTCCCACACCTGCAGGGTCACATTCAAATTGCCTGCAGTAGAGAGAAGAGACAGAAATACCTCTAGTATCAAAAAAGATTGACATTTAAAAGACAAAAACGCTTACATCTCTGAAAAGGGAAAATAGAGGTTTCAGACTTTAGAGTCTGTTTCTTTTCTTTAAAACGCTTTTTTCAGAATATCGGTTAAATGAGAAGAAAACTAAATGAGCAACAAAGTGATAACGCAGCAATTTATGAATTTCCATTATGGATATTTTTGTCTTTTTTATTCATTAACTTGTTTGTTTTGACAAAGTTCAAAATCATGTGGAAATAACGGGTCAGCTGTAACTAGAGCCTGTGTTTTCGGTGAACGATTTCTATAATAAAAGTCAACCTTGTTGATATACATAATGGAAACAATAAATCAGCGATTAATCTTTCATGCTAAGCACTCTTGAACTGGCAGGTCACCTACACCCCACATCCAAGAATATCCAGCCCAGAGATTGAGGGGAATGAATAGGTACGCTTACCCTCTAATTTAAACATTCTCAATACCCTGGCAGTAAAAAAAAATGACTTCTTATTAGCCTGGGAAGAGCTGTTTGCATTGTGCCATATCCTGCCAAGTAAGGAAAGTGAAGAGAATTATGTGCTGTTAAGGAAAATAGCAATAATTAAACACAAAATAAGAGGAAAAGAAGACTGTTGTCTTTATGCCTGTGGAAAGAGAACGAAGGAGAGAGAGAGAGAAAGAAGGGTACAAAAACCAAATCCAAATAAATATTTTCTTCCTCTGGAAAATGAAAGGGGTGGTTAAAAAAAAAAGCTCCAAAAAGTGGAGGAGGGAGGACCAGACAGCGAGGAGTTTATGTTGGTGTGATGAAGGCCTGTGCTGGGCTCGAGCAGCCACGGGGAGCAGAGCATACACTGTGGACACGGCTGGACGACTCAACCCCTTCATAAGTCCCCTTTTTAAAGCGAAGGAAGGAAACGCTGAGGTTCACAGTCACTACATCCAGACTATACAGTGTCAATGTAAAGCTACATTGAGGAGTGCAATGAATAACGACTCCTTGGTGTCATAAAGAGCCATCCCCACCCATCCACCAATGCTCAGACACCAGCTTTGTTTGTGTTTCAGAGATTCATGCCGACTCAGCAGTGCTAACATTTTTCTGCCTACGTTTTGTAAAAAGTAGAAACTGCAACTAAACCAACGAAAGTGATAACAAGGTCAGTAAAAAAAGGGGCATATTAATAATATCACTGTCTTCCTAGCGTGACATGAAGTTGATGCAGTCCAACTGCTTCTGAAAGTTACAGTTTGACAGAATTTATCAAGTAAATTTCACCTCGAGTCAATCCCCTTCACCGCCTGTACCTCATTGGTTTGGCAGGGACATCTGGAAGAGGTATTGTTATAAAAAGCACACACAGAGGAGGCTGTTGTGTGCCAGTCGGCCTCGCCTCACCTCTCCCTGCGTTGGAAAATGTACATTAAGTTTGACAAGCTGGGCCTTCATGGTGAGAGGGGCCAGCGCTGGCTATAGGCTACTCTCCCTCCTGCTGCAAAAGACCCTTACAGCCCCATAGAGACCCAGAGAACCACATAACCTCTCCAATACAAGGCAGGGTGGGGGTCCTAAAGAAGTTTGGGACCACCCAGCTCGCAGAGCCACCCTCCTCTTCATCAGCTCATCAACACCCAATTCCCCAGAAAATGGGCCATTTAACAAGTTCGGAATTGGACCCAGTGTTGTTGCTGCCCCACTGATACAGACATATGTAAACTGTATTTAAACACAGCTTACAGTTTAACACTGAAACGATCAGAGATTATTTCAGGAAAGAAACCTACTGGAAAGAGAAGTCGCACGTTTAACAGCATTTGTTCGAGTTTGTATTAAGGAGCTGAGCCCAGCCTGTGCTTATGGTTGGCTCCTTTCATCCTGACTCCACCACAACATTTTTGGGGGTTTAGTTCTCCTAAGTCTCATAAGCTGAAACTGACACAAAATCAAAATAGAATCCTTGAGCCAACTCACAAATCAGCATAACTTTTACTTTTAGCACTTAATTTGCCCTTGCTTAATGTTGTTTTATTAGTAATGAAAGAATGGAGCCACTTTGCAGATTTCTGGAGCTTAGGCTTTGGCAGAGTTTAAGAAATGCCATTTAAAATGCTGAAAATCCCCATTTCACATGGTAGGAAGTAAAAATGGAGTGCTTTCGTCTAAATATAGCATTAGTCAATAAACATTTATTTTACAGATCTAAGGGGGAAACAGAGTGTGGCTTTATTTCTGCGGGTTCCACATAAACAAACAACAACATCAACGTTTTATGTGGTGCAGGACAAAGATCAGTTGATCTCGGAGATCAACGATATAGGTATAAAATGTTAATATATTTACTCTGTACTGTGCCCACAGAATTATGAGCAAGACTCGCCTGTTTGGACATAACCTGTCCATTGGCCTTGTAGAGTTAAAAAAAAAATGCGGCTGCTGGCTCTGGAGAGAAGGACTTTCAGAGTGAATAAGCCTGAGAAGTGGCAGACACTCTACAATGAGGCGCTACCAGAAAAGACACATTCAGTCCCTGAGTTATCATGCAGAATAAACTCTGCCTGGCAACAGCAGGACAAGAAAATATGAGAAGTAAAAACATGAATAGGACGGTGAACAGCAGCCGTCTTTGTTAGATTTCAACTAATAAACCTTTCTGTTAATATTCTTTTTACAGTGATAATTTTAAGTAAACACAACATCCAAAAACTGAAGGTTAATAAACAGTATTACAACCACTAACAATTAAGCTTGTCTTTCTGTTTTAGTAAATTAATAGCCTCAGCATTTTATTCAGTTTACAAGTCTGCAGTGTACCAATACGTGCTTGTGCAACACACCTCGGTGCTGCGTCTCTGAACAAGCAAGCACTCCCAAAAGATTATGAAGGTGTCTCACCTGGAAGGCTTATTCTCTTCAGAAAGAAATCCAGGCCGATGGTTTGTTTGTACTGCTTCCCAAAGGCCTCCTGTGCAAACCTGGTGGCGAGTGATGTCTGAAACAGAGTTACAAAAGAAGAGACGAGGAGAATGAGTGCTGAACACCTAAGCAGCTATCAGCACATCTAAAAAATACACCATGTAAGGTGGTTAAGTGTTTTAAAAAGAGCATCTCAGGATAAAGGAGAAACTTTATTTCGGTGTATATTATTTATCTAATATTGTATTTATATGTATCAGCACCAAGTTAAAATCACAGCATAACCCAAGGCGAAATACAAGATGCTGCAAAACTCCTTCCAGAGAAAATGTGCTGTATATTAAAGAACTTCCTGAAAAAGTGATATTCAGTGGTGAGCAGAAGCAGAAAAACTTTGATTTCATTTACACTGACCAAATGCCAAACTAAGCATTTTACACTATTTCATTTTCTAATATTTCTAAAAATACAAAGGTATAATTTATCACACCACAACACTTCTATGTGATTCTTTTCCACAATACCGTGTGCAGCTGCAGCTTTTAGGAAATGTAAGCCTAAAGCCCATGCTGCAGGACATTAGTTTCACCACTCAAATCCATTTCAAGCACATTCAGAAACTTCATGATTGATTAGAAAGGTCGCTGATGTAATTGTCCGCCTCCTCTGCTGTCTCACTACTCCGCTTCGAGTGTCACAGTGAAAATCGATGTGAATTACAAAAACAGGTGCCGGGCTATGTGTCATGTCTCCGGACTGCAGACCTAATAATTGCCACAAATTATAAAACCTCCATCACTGTCACTGTTGTGTTTGAGGAGGAAAAAAATAGCATGTTAGGGGCTCTCCTGAAGTCCATGGGAATTCATCGTGCAGGCCTGACATGCCAAGTTTAATTCATTTTGATGGATGAGGATAGGAAAAAAAATGAAGTGCTGAATGTCTATTAGCTATCTTTAGAGCAGTATGCTTACATAAACACAACAGAAAAGTAAAGCAATCGGATTCCCTGAGTGTTCATGTGGGAGCAAATGCATTTTAATGTGGTATTTGACAATCACTGAGGGTTAGAGGATTTAAAACTAAATTCTTTCTTTCAATCCTCTAAGCTTTCACTTGAGTCTGTGCCCTTATCTACCTCCATTCATTCTCAGGAGGTTTAGGTTTAGCCAAATAATGTTTCAAATAAGACAGGATTGCTTTCGAATTACTCCTGAGTAGACACGATGTAATATGAATAGGATAATCCATATCATGTTTTATCCAAATCCTGTTGAAGTAAACAGCATTCTGATTCTGTCACTACTTCTAATATAAAATATTTCATGCTAAGCTTAGCTTGGTGTTTTAAATGTAATCTTTTAATTAAACCTATTAAATCAGTAACTCTGACCTTTGCCAAAAGCTGTCCTAATTAAAATTTCTCTGGAACATTTATCCACCTAATTCTCTGAAAGTTCACTAATATACAGACTTTTTTTAATCTCAGCCCGTGGAGCATGTCACAGGCTCAAGAGTGACTGAGAAATTACTCGAGGTGACTGATGCAACAAGGAGAAAATCGGCCATTTAAGTAGCCCAAACAATCACTGACAACATAGGAATAACAAGCTCGGACAGCAAAAATTTATTCCACATGCTCACGTTGGCCTTGTCGGCCATTTGTCTTGGCATTCCAGTAGCTTTGGCTTTCCTCCCTCAACGTAGTCCTTTTTTTCCACCGTACAATTGGAACTAACCAGCGAATGTAAAAGCTGGCGTAATCCTGACACTCCAACAGAGAACAGTACAGGGTCACCAGTGATACCAATGCCGGGAAATGGGGGAAGTTCTACTGAAACAAGAAACTGGGAGAGAGGGAAAAAATATGGCAAGCTGACTGTGAGCATGTGATGTAACTCAAACGAGGGAGGCAGTGCATTTTTACAGCATGGTATCAAAACTGGCTCCTTATTATCCTTTAACAGCAAAAAAGAAGTTTGACTGCAAAGCACATTTCTGGGATGTAGTGTCTATTAATGTACTTGGCCTGCACCTAAAGCTCCTTTTTACCCTATGGGTCAGAGAACAGCAAATATTGAGGGAAACTGAGAGGCTTGTAACTCAGGTTGAAAAATAGACCTGTGTGTAAGTTAGGCCCTGTGCCTTAAGAGCCTGGCTAAATGTGAGACTCCATATTTTAAAAACATCTCGCTCAGGTGGACAAGCCTTCCCACATCTCCCTGTATTTCTGAATGGACAACCGACCACAAGCACAAATACCAGCGAAAATGCTGTCCAAGAAAAACTGATCCGATTGCAATTTGCTCAGCAAATTGACATTAATAAGGGGGGAAACGGCATTCAAGATGTCAGTCAGTGGTGCCTACTCAAAATGGGGGGTAGGGCTGCTGTTTTCGGCCCAAAACAGACAAGCAGGTAAGTCATTCAGACAGTGACGAGCTGACACCTGGCAGCAGTGTGAGGAGGGTTATTAATGTAGCGTATCTACTGGGAACTGAGTTGTGTGTGTTCTCTGCACACACACACCCCCACCGCCCCCCTAAAAGAAAATGCCGACTTTCCAGAATGAGAACATTCATTTTTCTCATTGGGTCTCACTATTACTGCTACATTCATTTTCTTTCTCCCAGAGGATAGAGAGATTAGTTAGGAAAGGGGATGTGTAGCTGAAAAGCACTTGACATCCCTGCCTTGCGTTCGCATTCATTCGGGGATTGGAGATGCAGTGAAGAAGAAACATAGCTGAATTGTCATGACAACCTCCTTGCTTTGCTGCAAATTATTGTTTGCTTTCACGAGGAAAAATTCCGCAGATGTTGATATAAGTTAGGCCTTTTTATTCCCAGTCTTTAAAATGATTGTAATGAATATGATCCAGTCCAGTAGTTTTGAAAAGGAACAGGGACTAACATCAGTCCTAAAGCTTGTGTGGATATATTCAAGAGAGACAATTGCACTGAGAAAACTATTCTGTCCACCGTTCAAACATCTATAAAACAAAGTCTTCATGTGTGACTCCCTTCCAACTGTTAGTTTATTCTATCAATTGAGAAAACAGCAACATTTCTCATATGGGCTGCCCAGATGTAATTTTCTTAAATGCAGCCTCACTATGGAGCCAAATGCAATGAGAAGTATACTGATGGAAAACAACCGCCAGCTGCAAGAGCCAGGCTAAGGAAACTGTAGCCTTTATCTACTCTGTATAATGCCACATAGTGCAGTGGTTTAACCCACTGAGCAGCAGCAGCCCTGAAGTGTAACACAATCCTGTTGAAGCAATTAAGCAATTTGACTGAAACGAACTAAAAAGGGACATTTTAAGTTGATGTGTTTTACTGAAACATGTAACTTTTCTGTGTTGTGTTTAAGTCCTTAAGCCTGCATGGGTTTCATACTAATATGTTCAAGCATGCACTTTTGGAAGAGTAATTAACTGGCAGATAAATGCAGAAATAGCTACTATTCGTTCACAGTGAGCTTATGATCTCAGTTATAATAAAACACACGGGCAGGCTATGCTCAGTAGTACATGCTGTGAGGATTAAGGACTGGGTTGACTTAATAGGTTTAGAACAATGGATTTGTGTCAGATTTAAATCCAATATTCTATCTCTGAGAGAGGAACAAAACTGCACTTGTCCATCAGTTTGTAAAATACAAGCATCTGGATTTTCAAGACTGATTCAAAATTAATAAAATGCTGATTACAAAGGTATTGTTTCCTGCAGTCCACACTACAGGACAACTTTTAGATTAAATACACATTGGAATTAAGACAAAGAGCTTCCTCTGAACTGCACAATTGATAACAGGTTGTCTCCTTATTGAAGCCTAATTTAAAGAAGCTGCATTTAGATTTCAACAACAACATTCAGCTACAGGGTTGTTCCTGTCCTCTAAGTCTTTTATCTAATGTTTAGAGGTTTTTCCCCATATTTTCTAAAGTATATAAAATGTTAATGCACATTTCAACAGTTTAGGGGGACTTAAAGGCTTGAGGTTAGAGACTTACATCTTAAATTGAGTCCTTAAATAAACTTATTAGAGTTTCAGTATATTATTTCTGCTAAAAATGTGTTAGTTCTTAATTCAGCACCATTCATTACTTTTACACAAAGAAAACAGTAACTCAGCTAGAGTAAAGGTAAGGTGCAGCAATGCAGTGCAAAGTTTATAGCCCACTTTTAGCATCTTTTTGCTTTCATGCGTCTCATTTAAAACTATACTGACATCCAGTGAGATGCTCTTTTCAATTTTCAATCTTCTTAACATCTTTCTAACATCTGGAATTTTTTCCCTCATTTCTTTGTGTGACAACAAATCAGCTCGTTGAGTAGCAGTTATTCCAACAGAATAGGACACAGTAAAAAATTGCAAAAGCTTCAATTTATCTGAAAAGACGATCGAAATGCAAACAATTATTTTATGAAAACCAGTAGTTACACATAATAATCATGACTGACATCATGATAATTTTGACATTTTTAAAGCTGTATAATCCATCTGTGTCTCTCCAGTTGTCATTAATAACCCTGTAAAGTATTTTACAGTTCAGCTAAGCAGTGAAAAAACAGTGGTTGTAATTAAGCTGATGTTGTTACAACCAATATATCTTTGGAGCTTTTAGTGTGTGGATTAAACAGAACAACACAAATAAAGATGTCACCTTGGATTAGGGCTGAATGATATTAGGATGTGATTTGCGATTCGATTTGCTTTACAATCTTTTAAAGCCAAGCTTAAGTTTAATAATAGCAGTGTAATACATTTAAAATGTGACTGAGCAACATCACATGAGAAAGCAGCAAAACTGTGACTCTCACACAAAGAGACAATAATTTATAAAACCACTGACATTAAAACAACAGTTTTAATCGCTTTAGATAATTCTCTAGCACTGACACGGCACTGTGTAGAATGGTCTGGATGCACCTCATCATCATTCTGCTACAGACAGGGAAAAACTCTGGCATGTTTGTATTTTCTCCACAGTAATCTGGAGTGGGGCAAAGAACATTAAGGTGGGAATTTGTTTCAATGAACATTTGCTTGCAGGGAGATGAGGTGAGCACTGTATTTTAAATGAATAATTCACTGAAGAAAAAGAATAGCAGGGCAGCTTTGTTGCACAAGTCTAACCTGCAGAACTTGGAAATTTTCATTGTGATAACTTGCTGTGCTGAGGTTGTTTTTGATTCTCCATGGTGAATGAAACCTGGAAAATGAGAATATGTAGATGGTGGAAGCAGAGGAGAAAGCTGCAGAGAATGCATTGTCAAAGGCATGCTTATGTCCGTGGTCCACATCCAGTGAGTCAGACTTTAATAGTTTTAACCCTGAGTTGCATGCACTGCATGATCTTCATTCTTAATTGCAGCTTTTGTGATTTGCTAATTGCATTGTTATAAAATCGTGATAGCAGTTTGAAATCAATCAATTGTTCAGCTTTACCTTACACTTTATAATCTCAACTGAGAAGATATGTCAGATGAATGAAAATCAAACTGATGAAATAATCATCAGCAGTAGCTCTAAAAAGAACTTTGATAAAAGTAATTAAAATACAAATACACAAACAGAAACCCCAAGCAAATTTATTTCAGTTTTGTCAACACTGTAGAAGCCAACAGGGTCCCAATTTAGTGTGGATTTTTCCTTTAAACGTCTGCTACAGGAGACAAAGAAAACCGGTACACTGTGAGGTAAAAGGTAAAAAATGACTAAAATGTTTTGCCTGTCCGTGCTATGACCCTAAACGACAGCTCTGATGTGAGCTCTCCTCCGGAGTTTTGTCCTGTTGCGTTGTTTTTAGCTCCTAGCCAACTGAGCTACATTAGCGTCGGTCGCCATGGTGACTGGTAGGACCGTGCGGTGTCAGCAGTAGCACCGTAAAGAGCAGATACCGACCAAACCGTTGTGAAAAACACACCGTCAGTGTGTGAATGCCGCACCTGAGGGTCTGTCCTCTTCACTAACGGTGTGTTTGCGGAAGTTATGTGCGTGTCTGTCGTGGTCTCACCTTCCCACACGCTCCGTCTCCAATCACTACAATTTTAAGCTGCTTGTCCTGGCTGTCCTCCTCCGAGTCCGACATGACGCTAAAATGTACCCAAACCGTACCAGTGTGTGAAACCGAAGCACTAGAAAGCAGCCACAGGTCGCTGAGTGTAGCTACGAGGCTAATCACAGATGGATTAGACGAGCGTTGAGTGGGCACACAGACGCCATTTTGACTCCACTACCGCTAGCTGCTGCTTTGCTCGGCAGGATCCACTCACACACTGCCGCCTCCACGAACACCGGGGTCTTTTTTCGGTTACAGCGAGGATAACGGCGACTGAAAGATAAGCCGGAGGCCACGGTTTGGCATTTCAGACAGTTAATATTTCAAGCGTCGCAAAGAAACTCGCTGTCTTGGCAAAAAAAAGAGCAGAAATAGAAACTGGACCACCGGCGTGTGTGGTTGAGTCCTGTGTGTGACGCGTTGCCGTTGTCATGGTAACAGAGGTCAAAGTGCACGTATGAAGACATTAAAAGGATAGATAGATAGATAGATACTCTCCAATAAAATATTTAGACCCTATATATATATATATATATATATATATATATATATATATATAAACAATCTTTATGAGTCATGACAACTATTAAGAAAAAAAGTTCAACCAAAAAATGTAGAAAGTTAGGGAAATTACGTTTTACTCCATAATCAAAGGTGTTTTTAATGACCTGTCTTAACCGTCTGAAATTGTACAAGTGTTTGTGCTAGACTAAGTTATCAAGCCAATTTCATTAAGTTACCTCAGTTTGAATTCACTCTTAAATCAACTAACAGAACTTTTGGTTTAAATTACACGTAGTGTTTAGCTGATGCAATTACCAATATTATCATGTCAAACCATCCTAATCAAAGTAACGTCTGCAGCCTAAAACATATATTAGATTTATTTTTATCTTGCAGCAATGTATGTAATTAGATGGTGGGAATAGGTCATTTGAATTACTTTTATACTGATTGCTTATATGACTGACAGTTCACACACATATATAGTTCCATTTTTCAGTTTCTGCAACTTTATAATTCACTTATCCATACTCTCAAAATCGGATTATTTGTTCCACTGCTTTTATTTGACAGTTATGTTTGTTACTAATAAAGAGAGTTTACAAACATACAAGCATACAAACATATTATAAGCTTAAGATGCTATTTTGTAGAATATACTATACAATGAACAATATACAAAACATTTAAAAACTCCACCTCTACCACACATTAAACCAGTCATGCATCAGTAAAAAGGGCAAAAGGTTTAGTTAATTTTAGGATCCGATGTGATTTTTGAACCCAACTCATTGAATTTAAAAATATACTGCTTTGGCTTTGAGGTGATTGTAGTAACTACTCTGACCACAGTACACTGATTTACACCACAGAGTATCAAACCTGAAGGATAAATGCTAAAAAAAAATTCTTTAATTAACCAGAAGTTGAACATGAACACACGGAGGCATTTACATTATTTTTTATTTTGTTGAAGTCAGTGTTCTCTCTAAATTTTGACACCAATGATTTTCATTTCCTCTGCAAATGTGCATCGTCCCAAATACAAGTTATTCTTCATTACTAAAAATTGATGTTGGTATTTGCCTTAAAATCGGTCGACCTCTATTCCAGGAATATACACTCATAGTCCACTTAGGTACATTTTTAAATGCAGACCATTAAGTTGTCATAGAGTACTTTTTCTGTCCTGATGTGTCATTGGTCTTTTAGTTAATCTGAATATTTCCACTTGTATAAATACAGAATCTATTCTTCCATTCAAACTTAAAATATATGTGTGAACTTAATGACTGAGTACTGCTGTATTTATTCCACAAACAGTCATTTTTTTTTCACCTGGAAAGCCATTTTTACTGTAGTAAATATCTGTAATATACAGGATTTAAAATGTTCCTGTCCTGACATAGTCATCTTCATTTATCCTCTGGAACCTGTAAAGGATAATGTTGACTGATTTAAGCTCCTCAGCAGATGTTAAACTGTGTGAAGACCATAGAGGCAGAGGATTTTCTGCCCTTAAACCATTATAGACTCTGCAGTGTTAATCAACTATTCAGAGGTGGACATTATTCCTGCAGCCGTCCTGTTCATAGACAGACAGCTCTGGGCCATTTTTTCCCCTTCTAGGCAGTTCACAGCTGTACAGTCGCTCAGTCTGGACAAATCTCTCACCAGCTGCGTAATGTGATCGCTCCAGATGACACACTGATGTATTTACCAAATAAAGTAAGAATATCACTCGCAAATTTAACTCCAATCTTGGATAAAGTGATAAAACTTGAATACAGTGCTTTTCTTACATGTGTTGATATAAATCTGAGCAATCGTGATTCATGACCAAATTAGTTTAATGTTTCTACGTGTTTCCAAATATTCGGTAAAATATGCACCATATCTCTTCAGTACATGCAGTAATAAAAACAGTAATTCATAAGGGGAACAGGGATAAGCTCGGTGTGGACAGAGTGGTCATATTTAAAGCGAATCTGTCATAAAGGAGGATTAGGACACAAGAATTTTGTGCAACTTCACCATTAAAAGCTATATTATCTCCAAACTGTGGGGATTTCAGAGGGATTTCTCATATTTCTCACCGTATGCAGCTTTTTCTCAGCTCAAGTGTGATGCTGAGCAATTTATAACCACAATGTGATAAGATCCATTTACTGGAAAATAATAAATGAAGGAGTTTTTTTAAATAGTTTGTCAGTTTCTACCATTTCTCATTGGTATTTTGATAACAGCACTTTCTCACTGATTTACTAACTTATATAAACTGTTTTCCAGCCTGATTTTTTTTTTTTTTTTTTTTGCTTCTCAGTACAGGTAAAGAGTGAGTGTGGGATGAGGAGGAATCTGCACCTGGTTCACTTTGAAGCAGGTGTCAGAGAATGTCAGCTCCCAAAGTGCTTATAAGCATGTGATTGACAGCTGAGCTTTGGTAGGAAAATGAAGCCTAATCGTTTTGCTGGAAGAAGAGAAGTTCAAAACTCAGTCCGTTAGGTTTTGCTTTTAATTTCAGTGGTGTGTGAGCTCAGTCAGCAGCCAAACTGACTTACTGGAGAGTTTGCAAACTGCAGGGTCAAATTATTTTTACAGAAATTAATGAGTTAATAAGGAGGCAATGTAGCATATATAATTATTGCCATATCATAATTATTTTTGCCCAATATTGAAGCTCAAGTATTGCAAGAAAACAAACATAAAGTGTGAAAAATACAAAAATGCATGTGTAAGTTGTACTTTCTCGCATTATTTAATGGTAAAATTGTATATATTTCAGACCGTGTCAATGGAAAGTCCAGTGTTGTGGGATTCGGTTGATCTCAATGTAAAATGGGTGAATTAAATTAATGCAAATAAAGGCGCCATAGTATCACTAAATGTATAGAAATGGGCGACGGAACAGTCAGCATGTGAAACGATGTTCATAAGCTGTGGTGGCAAAAATAAAATACAGTCCACACATCATGAAACCGAGCTTTTTCTAAACAGTTTCAATTTAAAATCAGTTTTTACACACAACCAGACTGATGAATCTTTACCTCGGAGGCCTAAACACGTTCTTTTATATGATCTAAAACTGCAGAGAGAAATATTCTGTTCTTAATTTAGGCTGCAAAAATGATTCTTTAAGTAAATATGCCTGTTACTCAGCTTGTGAGGTTCTTGTGAGTGTTAATCTTGAAATTCAGCACGATACAAGTTGTCCTGGATCCCTACAAAACCAAAGACAAATAAGATTTATTGCCAAACTGTTTGTCACATGGATATTATCCGAGTGTGTGTGAAATCTTTAACTTCTTTTGAATATAAATGAGACACCCGGACATTTTACAATTCACTGGCGTTATTCTGTGCCTTTATTAAGAATATCCTGATATACAAAAGATGAAAAAGATGCAAATGCAACCGATTATGAGCAAAGATTTGCCGTGAACTCTCCTGAAATCGAGCCCAATATCCACTCTCCTCTCTGTAAAATGCGCCAAATTCTCTGTTAAATGTATTTTTTCTTTCATCGATGCTGTAAATCAACTGCTGCGCCACTGCACAAAGGAAAATAATAACCAGCTCAATGGGAAAGTCCAGATCAAGCGGCTGGATTGACTTAAAAGAGACCAGTTAAGGCCAAACTGAAAAGACAAGAATTATTTCAATTAAACGAACCAAAACAGCAAAGAAATGATTTCAACTCAAGAAGGTTGAATTTCTGTTGAATTAAATTCATAATTCCAGCTTTTCATCGTGTTAAAAAATCCCAAAATATACTTCCCCCGCGAAAATAGAACATTTATTAAATCTAGATTGCGAGAAAATGTCTATTTTTTGATGCGTAATCTCCGAGGAAAATACGTTTGACTGGCTCGTGCGTAAACATACGTGCGTAAAATCCAAATACAATACACATCCTCCCACATGTAGACTTTTTTTTTCCCGTGAGGAAACCAACATTCGCTTTACGGCCGCAGCCTAATCAAGAAATATAATATTCCCACAATCGAAGCCTTCAGAAATAACGGGGGGACGCAGGAATGGGGTTAATGCACACCGATGGGGGTGTTTGCATTTCAAGTAGTCAGAGTTGAAAGGAAGAACAGCCGCGATATGCCTCACTATATCAGATATATCCACATGCAGGTATGAAAGGAAGCCATGTGGGACGGTCCACTCCTCGGTATCCGCTCTGTCCTCTGAGCAGCATCAGAGCCGCTGCTGATGGCCTCTGGTGGCGCGGATACCTGCATCAAGGAGATCAGATTTTAGGACATAAAGACGCCGTTCCTGAGTTGGAAGACGTGTTTGATAGGGTTAAAAAAAAAAAGAAGAAGAAGAGGAAGAAGATCGAACACCGATCAGTTAAAACCCATCCAGCTGTTTGTGCGTAAAAGCGCAATGGCACTGAACCGTGCCAACAGATCGGGATACAGATTTATGTCCCAATAAGTGACACTTCGGGGAGTGGAGAGCTTGTGTCCAAGTGTGAGTTTATTAAAGTAGTAATAAGGGACGATGCCTGTATTTTTGCTCATCCACGCTGATCTGTCCAGGAGCCTCCTGGTACGCAGGAGGCTGAGTAGGTGTCTAAGTATTTCACAAGGCCAGAGATGGATGGCCCGTGTGCGGCAGCTCCCTGCTGACCCCGACTTTAACACTCTCAGTACAGAATACCCGCTACGATACGACTCCCGCAATATTTCAGTTCCACTATTGGACCTTAAATTACAAGAAGAAACTTGCAGAAATGTTTTATAGCCTTTCTGTTAGCAGCCCGAGAATGAGAACCACCTTCTCCTTGCTCTGCCTTCATTTCAGGCGCAGTGACATGGGCCTCCTTAACCCCGGAATACTCCTCTCCTTGTGTTGACATACAGCCCTAAAGGTAGCTGTCAGTTTGCCCTGTCCGGGAATCACACAGCTATTCATCACTGTCTGACAGGTGTGTTTGGGAAGGAAGCTACGGCTGCCCGGATGACATCCACAATGTCTCAGTGTGCAACACTGAAGTGAAGAGGAGAGGGAAATAAAAAAACACAACTGAAGCACAATCGCTTTCACAAAGAAACAAAAAGTAATATATTGGATAGTTTGGTTTTGTTTGTTGCTTGATGCTGCTTAGGTTAACATTCCTGTTCCATTTGGTTTTAAAATACAGAAAATCGTTTAAAATTAATCTGTGCCAAAGATAGAAAGAAAAATAAGGCATTTACAAACCGAATTTATTGACCAATTCCATTCATTTTTATTTTACTTTTTGTGAGAATTCTGTATCTGTAAAATTAAAGGCTGCAATCTCAAAAATACGCAGTGCATATTTTTAACAGTAATTTGTGTGATTTCGTGCAATTTCCGGCTAATTCGCTGGAATAAAAGATAATTAGCGTCCAGCGGTGCGTAAAATGAAATCTGAATGTTGTAATTTTTGGTTTTTGAAAAGAATCTATATTTCAGTTTGTAATATAGACATCAATAAAATAAAGTTGCATCCAAATGAAAGTAATGCCTGATATGTTTTTAATGTTTTTCCATCTAAACAGTCATTTAAAACAAATAACACATGTACATTTCAGTTAGTCGTCGGTTTGTTTCTGCCTGCTCACGTTCACCGTCACAAACCGCCTCTTTTCAGCCTCATGCCCAAACTATAATGCATTTTACATTGAAGTAATGTAACGTATATGCTCAAAAGTGCCGAAATATCTTACCTTTACACACACAGCAAGAAATAATAATAATAAATCACAACCTGTAACAGAGACATATATTTGAAATGTCAATGGAATATGCCTATTTCCAAATCACTGCAGAGGTAGGAAGGCGCATGAAAAATAGAAACCAACATAAGGTGACATTTTCAGTCATATTCAGGCCTCAGAAAGGCTTCAGAGGTCCCAGCAAACAGAAGAATACTTTAGTTTTAGTACTGTGTCCCTCCTCACAGGTGAACTCACTGATATTTAATAAGGAGGTCCTGTCTCTTTGCTCACCTGCAGTTCAGACCTTCAGGATTTTATCAAGAGAAATAGCTTCTCTATCAGGGTCCCACGAGACAGACTCTTATTAAATGAAGGGAGGAGTCGTTTAAATGTGTCTGAGGATGTGAAAACCCACAATAAAAATGAAGCTCTCACGATGAGGCGAGACGCTGAGCTCATCACAGTCCAATCAGGTCTCCTCCTCTTGTCAGAGAAAATATGGAAAGTCAGTTTGGTTTCCTGGGAGCAAAAATAATAATAATAAAAATGAATAAATACAGTCACCGAGTTCTCACTGATTCCCCGCACACGCAGAGAGTGTCCAGGCCGGGAGGCAGTAGGCGTACGGGTAGTAGTAGGACGGCTGCAGGGAGAGCAGCGGGGGCCTCAGGATCTCTCCCGGGCTGTACTGTCTCTGGTCGTCCCGCACCAGAACTTTCACCGCCACTTTCTTGGCCGCCGGGGTCGACGCCATCAGGTCGGCGGCCATCTGGCGGCGTTTCGTCTTGTACCGGCGGTTCTGGAACCAGATCTTGACCTGAGTCTCTGTGAGCTTCAGGGAGGCCGCCAGGTCCGCCCGCTCCGGCCCGGAGAGGTACCGCTGGTGGTTGAAGCGGCGCTCCAGCTCGAAGACCTGCGCATGAGAGAAGGCGGCTCTGGAGCGCTTCTTCCGCTGTTTGGGCTGGTCCAGGCTCTTTTCGTCCAGGTTGCTGGAGTCTGGGGAGAGGGAAACATGGAAACATGTAAATTTCCGCATTTGTGTGTCATATCAGTGCAGCTAGAGTCGTATCTGTTGATTACACGATGGGTGGGTTTGGGTTGTGAGTCACTGAAAGAGAAAAATATCCACATTTGAAATACTTTGCACACACGTCAGAGGGTGTTTTCAGTTTCTGTTGTGGCTCATTGTTAGAAATAAACCGCGTGGGATTTTTGATAAAGTCACTGGAAGCTGTTTAAGCTGACAAATGTTTGAAGCGTTTCATTTAGGCCTCGAGATCACAACTTGTGCAGAAAATGTGGAGGTTATTTTGGAAAACAGCCTTTGATCAGTTTTGTGTTTGCTACTTTAGCCAGACATTAAATCGTGTTGATGCAGCAGACTTTAGCAGTATGATGACCAATGATATCTGTTAATATTCGTGCGTAACAGTCTTGGACAATTCGTGCGTAAAAGCGAGCAGGATATGGAGAAGTTTTGCAAAAAGGCCTGATATCCCACAATAACACAATCACAGCATTAGTTTTGATTCTACACAGCTGTAGCAGCAGCACAAAACATCTGCATTAAAATGTTTCTAAGCTGATTCAGTTATAACTGACAGGTTTAAAGCCAGGAGTAAAACTTCGGTTTTTACGCAAATTAAAAAGTCACAATTTCTTTGAGTTTTCTTTCACGTTGGCATGTTAACCACTCCGGCCTACTTACCCGTCGCGTTATTGGGCTCACTGTCGCTCTTTGCGTTTTCCGCAGCTGCAGACTCTTGGTCCGTCTCCTCCTGCAGACTTTCCTCCGGTACATCGGACGCAGGGTCTCCGTCCTTCTCCGACTTGCACGCGGCTGGAGTCTTGCTGTCGTTGTCCTCGCTGAGTCCCGAGTCCGAATCGTAGCTTTTCTGATCGGTCGGCTCGCACGCCTCCCCATCGTTCCTCCTCGACCCGCCGTTCATCTCCCCAAATATTTTCCAGCACGTCGTCTTGGAGAAGCACATGTCCAAATCTGGCAAGTGTCGGCTGTCGTCCTTTTTGTTCAGGATTGCTTGGATGGAGAAAGGCATCAGCGAGTTACCACGAACGGCCATTTTCAAAAAAGCAGAAGTTTGCTCGGTCTTCAACTTGAGTAATTAACCGGCCCGGATAGTGGAGGAAATGTCAGTTCATCCACATTTTAAGCTACTCCCTCCGTGGAGCTCTGCTGGCGCTTAACTGCTTCCCTCCAGCGTTGGTTCCTGGTCGCATCCCAGCGGGTAGAAGCCCTGAAAAGTTTCTGCTACATCCGCAGGCGCGATGCTGCTCCACCGCATAGCTCTGCCATCAGCACGGGCTCCCTCCAGTCTCCGGCCCTTTTCACCCAATTTTTTTTCACCAAATACCCTCACCTGTGACTGACAGGCACTCCTCGTCGCCTCCCATTGGCCCGGGGAGGAGGAACGCCGTTACACGATTGGCCACTGTAAACGACGTCATGTTGCTTTCAACTGGATGGGAAAAAGTTAAAGGCAAGTTTGGTCGAAGCTTCCTGCAGGAGCCTGAACTGGCACACAGGTTGCAACAAACACGTTTGTTTTAACCGAAACTTTATCTATAAATCAGGAGGACAAAATGCATCTCAGCAGGGCTTGTAGAAACAAAAGTTCTTCTTTGTGTATGATTAATTTTGTGATTAATTTAGAAGATTCTGCGCCGCTGAAGTTCAAAATTGTTGCACTCAGGAAAAACGAGGTCTGTGCGTAAAAGTCTTAGATGACAAGAAGACAGATTTCTGCAGCAGCATCAGTTGTAAATAACGAGAGTTGTGTGTCCAATTTTCCTTGCATCACCTGAATGCATCATGAGGACAATGAATTTTGTAGGAAATGTCATCTTTTTCATATTTAACCCTTCACCATCCAAACAGGTCTGAAGGGAGTCCAGTGCGTAACGCGTAAATGTGTCGGTTTGTTTCTTCGGCAACTTATTCTGCACTAAAAAAGAGTTGATACGGATTCACTCTGTCCACGTTTAATTAAACCTTTAAAGTCATGGAGGTGCTAATTTTTGTCACTTTCTCGGCAGCCTGCATCTAAATCTCCATGACCAGGTAAGCCTCGGCTTGTGCGTAAACCACGTTTTTACACCGTTTAAGTAGAATTTGAAGAAAAGGATCCATCTTGCCTTTTGGGAGTCAATGAAACGAGGGAAAATAGATTCCAGACTTCTTATCTTATATTCGTTTAACAGCAGTCAGCCGCCCTAAACACTGACGCATATTTCAGAAAAATGAGTAGCGCAGGAAGCTGAAATTATCTCCTTCTAGCCGAACATTTGGCCCTTTAAACGTCGATTTCTTCATCAGAATAAATTCTCTCACTGCGTAAAAGCAAGTCCTGTTTGATTCTTGCTATCTTCTGTTTATGAATCTGCAAACACCACAGACATGACATGCAGGAGTAGCATTCAGTTTTAGTCATTTTAATAAATATGTAGCAGCAGCTCTGTCGTAGAGTTAAAGTGGACAAACATCTGTGCTGCAGATCCAGATCGTGACCTCTACAGAGCAGTTCTCACAGCTTTTCTACTGTTTTCATTTACGCCAAATTACATTAAAATGTGAGCAAAATATTTTTTCTTTTGCTTTTCGTTGTCTGAATTAACAGGACAATCCATTTACACTGAGACGACTGACCTGTAAGGCTTATTAAAAACACGGTTTAGACTTTTGTCAGGGTTTACTCTTTTTAAAGGAGTTTGCGCACTTTTATATCTTCTGATTTTATGCATATCAGATTATAAAACATCCTGCAGGGAAAAAACTTTGGTTTTGCTTTAAAGTCATTGTCATCGTTAAACCTGGTTTATTTACAGGTATTAATTTAACCAGCTTTAATCTCAAGATGATTAATTAAAGGTATGAAGAAGAATCAATCAGCTTGTCATAATCCGCATGAATTATTTGGCAAAATTACTGAAGTGTTGCTCAAGAAAATGGGTCATTGTCAGTATATTGAGACGCTGAATAGTCATTAAAAAACATCAAATAATAATAAAAAATACTGTTGCTGACTTATTTAGAAATTCAGAAACGAAGTTTTAAGATTGCCAATGCAGGAGATGATTTAGTTGTCGGCAAAATTCTAATTATTGTAATTTTTATTTTAAGATTTTTGCATCCTGGTATGTTTTTTGCACATAAATCTTGGGATTTAAAACTACAGATGCTTGCGCGCAAAACGGACGATTTTAACCCAAAAATCCTCAGCTCAAAAGAACGTAGAAAGACAAAATTGATTTGTCAAGATGCTGGTATTTTTCACTGGTGCCTGTATGGAATCTTTTGGAGACGGTTTGTAGGGAAATAAATATTTAAAAATGAATAAAAATCCACGCGTAAAATAAATAAAAATGTCACTTTTCCATCCATGTCATTTTTTTTAACCATGTGTCCTACAAACACCTGGTGCAGCTGGGATAAATGCGCACAGCTCTGCTCAGATTTGCCAATATCATACTGATATTGAATGAAAGAAAACATGCTATAGCATCCATCCGTGCTGATTTAGAAACAAACCCATCAGTGCTGCTGTCATCTGGTGCTAACCCCGTTGCGTGCATACATTATACCATCTAGTGGCCACTGAAAATACCTCTTGACTCTTTGACTTCTCGCACCTTTAGGGTCAGGTGGAGCTTTACGCAGCGTAATACAGCCTCTGCTTCCTGTAGTGGCCTTTTTTGACTGAACATATCTCACAGATATTCTCCTCTAAACTCGATCCGCTCTTTATTTTCCCTTCACCTAAACCCTATAAGTCGATTTAACTGCGCCGTGAAATCAGTGTAAATGTTGTTGAATGAAATTATGCGGCATTGTCTCCGCGCTCGATGTGACCTCGGGGATGAAAGTCTGCATCACCGCAAGAAATGAAAACACAACTGGAAAAGGGAAAAGCACAAACCGCTGACACATCTGGACAGTTTCACACACCCTGCCCTTGTTCTTTTGGAAGCTGCTCATTCCACCCAAGGCCAATACACGAGTGGTACATCACGCAGTTTTTTTTTCTTTAAATTCTCTTGTATTGTGGATTTTTTCCCCCCCCTTTATGTCCTTCGTGCATTTTTTCATACCACACTGTTGTCTTTTGTCCTAAATGCAGTCTCACACACACACACACTGGGCTTTATCCTGGGCAAAAAAGGAAAATAAATACAAGTGTCTGCCAGTTCTCCAGCAAAGTGAGTCAGTGTGAGTGGGTCAGTGTGATGCCGAGCAGAGCTCCGCGGGTTCCTCTGTGTTTTAGTAACCACACTGCGAGGAAGAGCAAGAAGCTGTAAGCAGCTGCAAGTGGCAGGACGTGTAAACAGCTGCGTGGTTTCATTCAGACATCTGCAGCTGAATGCAGAGAAGATGCACAGCTGGATGGTTCAGCTGATCATCTGAGCGTCTGGAGATGTGTTCAGGGACTCCAGTACTAATCGGATTATGTATATTAGCTCTGCAGTAAATGGAGGTTTGACATCCTTGGTGCCAACATGTCACATGTTTTGTGGCATTTACTGCTGTCATTTGTAAGAATCACAGAAAGGGCTGAGCAGATGATAATTTTAACATTTATTTCTGGCATCAGCAGTTCAAATTATATGGAAATAATATAAGTAATAACTTGTGATGGGATCCAAACAAGCAGGTCTGAGTCAGAAGCTTTAGTATTGGATCTACTTTTGGATGATTTAGGATCTATTTCAGTCACTATAAATTAAACTGATCTGTGATGATGCTTCATATTTTGTTAATATATATTTTTTGTGTGCAAAATATTTTAAAAAATTAATTGTAAATTAACAAATAGCTCCAGTTGTCAGACAAATTTAAATCTCAAAGAAGCATTAAATGGAAATAAGTAAAGTAAAAGTGCCAGAAGACTGTACTTCAGAACAGAATTTAACTTTATTACGCTGCTGGAGATAAATTAATTTGACTGATATCACCCGAAGCATTTGGGATATGGTAGGATTTCATTATTGTCAATATTATTATTATTATGAGGAGTAGTAGCAGAAAGAGAAGGAGTTCATTAAAAGAAGAAAATAGAATTTAATTACCACAAACCCTTTTTTTCTAGTCTCGATGTTTAATTTTTCTCTCCCATTGCCTACTTTACTTTTCCCATATTGACTCAACTCAAAACAGTATCCCGTACATTGAGGGCAATATACCTATGCATTCTATGCAGAAGTGCAAACAACAATTGGGGTGGGGTGGGGGGCACTTAAATGATTAACAGATTATGAAAGTATTTGATATTTCTGGATAATATGTGAACAAGTATTAAAATGGGAAATACATTTTGCTGTTTAAGTCCATCTGTTTGAGGTCAGCATAAAGCCTGAGGTAAAGTTTGGCGTTTCTGTGCAGCTTGGCTCCCTCTGCTGGAGAAGACCTCAACCTGCTGCCACAGAACAAAAGTGGAAAGAGGAGACGTTTACTGTGTAATGGCCATGCCGGGAAGAGGTATACTCTGTTTTCTTTTTCTATCTACAATGACACGATTCCTTAATACCCCCAGACTCTTTGTCTGCTCCCCTCCAGTGCAACACCGCGGTGAAATTGCCCCCTTCCAGTAAAGAAATAAACTTTAATGGCATATTAGGCTATTACGTTTGCCTCCACCCTCCGGCCTCCTCTTTTCCTGCCTCTTCTTGTAACTTCAATCTCGTGTTTTAAACAGAAATCTCGCCTGATGCAGCAACATGGCAGTTGCCGTGGTAACAGCTCTGTTTCCCCTCCTCTCCAGGGTGTGTTTATGACAGGTCTTGAATTTTTTCTTTTTTTCTTTTTTTTCTTGCGTGCTGGTATGAAGAAGGAGGCTCGCAGCACGCCATCCCCCCACCCCCCTCTTCTTTTAGCTGCCAAATTGTGTTCAGATGGAGCAATACATGAGAGGGCACTGCCAAGAGTCATTTGCAGTAAATGCTCCCAAACGCCCTCTAGATTTCTCACCAAATATTAGATCCACTTTGATAGCACCCTTAATCAACCTCAGCATTGGAAAGTGGAAGGAGAGGGAAGGGAAGGGACAGAGAGGGGGCGTTACTGCCAGCTTTAAGTATGCTTTTAGTCACCTAAGATACAACTGAGCCCTCTTTTACCAAAAGAAAAATTATCCTTGCATGCGATGGGGCCCTAAATGGAAGAGCCCTTGGGACAGAACACTTAATACAGTAAATGGAACCAAGAGACAAGCACAGGGAAGTTCCTCCGACTCTTGGAAGCTATTCAAAACATCTCAGCGATGGCTGCATTACTGCAGACACAGGAGCAGAAGTGGGGGGACAGTCCTGTTACAGTCCAATTAATGTGTGTAGATAGTGCAGACGTGATTTATAGTTTATTTTCAGCTCTGCTCTGCTGACAAACGAGCTTCCATCCGCCTCTGGCACGCAACAGATAATGCATGCAGCTCAAGCACATCATGAAAGGCTTCTCGGGTCTGAAGGGCCTTTGGCTGCCTACTCAGGGCTCTGTGACCGGCTCCATTCTCCTCGGCTCACGCTTAAATAAAGACGTCCTTCAAAGCTGCGGACCCCTTTCAGTGGTTTCATGTCACGTGCAAAATACCACTTTTGAACATTGGAGTTGATGTAGTTATGAAAACTTCAAGGACCATTTAGAAATTCTTGGGATATTATGGGCCTTTTCTTTTCAGACGGTGAAGTGGGCGTCACTGGTTGCAGCTGCAGCTTCTACTTGGTGAATACAAGCTTTAGCTCTCAAAGGTGTTTACAGGTCAGAGTTTAGAAGCTTGTCATCTAATAGCGTGTTGATTAAATAAGTAATTATTTGTTCTATGAAATGCCAAGATACTGCTGAAACGTCAGAGCTCCAGATCTCTGGTTTTATGGCATCACAAAGATAAACTATTCAAATGATAAACAACAGAAGAAATCGTCACTATGAGATCCAGGAACCAGTGAATGTTTGGCCTTTTTGCTTGAGAGATTGATTGATTGAAACAAATAAAGAACTGACAATCGAATTTGTTGTTAATCTATCAACTGATTCCTTTAGCTTAATATTTTTTTGAGTGTCAGCAAACAACATGAGCCCTAAACGGCTCCACAGATCAGCCACAACATAAAAACCACTAACAGGTGAAGTGAATAATGTATGTTCTGTTGGGAATCATTGGGTTCTGACATTAATGTGGATGTTACTTTCACACCTTCTACCCACCTAAACATTGGTGTGGACCAAGCACACTCCCCTCTCCCATAGCAACAATGTTCCTCAATGCCAGTGGCAGGACAATACACACTGCGAAAACTGCTCAAGGAACAGGACAAAGAGCTCAGTGCTTTGACTCAGCCCACAAACTCCTCAGATCTTAATCTGATGGAGCCTTTAGGGAACAAGCCTGATCCATAGAGGACCCAAAAGATCCATTGTCAGACACACAGGGTGCTCAGAGAGTCAGAAGTTACAGCATAAAGGGGACCTACAGAAGATCAGGTGGCTGGTTTTAATGTTCTGATTGGTAGAAATCCAACCGCATTTAATCAAAATAGTCAGATTTCGTCTTTGACGCACTAAGCGAGCGCTGTAGGTTTAATCCAGGCAGACTGATACAGATGTGGAGTTAAGACACATACAGTGCAACCGAGCAGCTTACTGATAGGTTTTAGTAATTTTTGGGCAACAAAGGACGAATGAGATAAATCAGATTTGTGATTTGCAGACGTTACTGATTAGAAGGATAAATTCACTGATTTGTTGACAGTCAGAGAAATGCAGAACGTCAACATGCCTTATTGTTTAAAGGCCCAGAAAAAGATTTTTTGCAGTCATCTTCGTAGTGTCAGCCTCTTGTGCCCTTCATAACTACATAAATATGCTGTTTCAATCCACAACTTTGTCTTTCGTGTGCTCTTGTTAAAGCTGGCAGGACTTTGACAAATTACAGCTGATTTGGATCAACAGTTTGGTTTACAGTCCAATAGGATTTAAAAAATACTCCCACAGTCAAATAATCTGCATATTTTTTCCTCTAATTACTCATTTTTTCCGTCTAATATATAACTTTTGAAGGGGTTGTTGCTTAATTGCTTCTTCTATAAAACCCAAAGATAATCAATTTACTGTCACATATAACAGAAATACTTGGTATTTTGCTTTAAAATATCCAAAATGAGTTGTTTATTACCAGAATGGTTCATTTTCTGTTGATTGACTAATTAAGTGGCCATGAGTTATAACAAACAACTGCTAGTGAAGTTTGTTTTCTGAACTTACAATGTGACTGATAAATATTAAATGTGGAGCAATTTCAGGGATTTAATCTGCCCTTATTGAAAATGAGGCTGCACAGTGGACTAGTGGTTAGCACTTTCGCCTTGCAGCAAGAAGGTCCCCGGTTCAAATCCTGGGATGGGACTGGGATCTTTCTGCATGGAGTTTGCATGTTCTCCCTGTGCATGCGTGGGTTTTCTCCGGGTACTCTGGCTTCCTCCCACAATCCAAAAAATTGCCCATAGGTGTGAATGTGAGTGTGATTGTTTGTCTGTATATGTAGCCCTGTGACAGACTGGCGACCTGTTCAGGGTGTCCCCTGCCTTCGCCCGAGTCAGCTGGGATAGACTCTAGCACCTCCTGCGACCCTACTGAGGATAAAAGCGGTGTATAGAGAATGGATGGATGGATATTGAAAATGTAGCATCTAAACAGAGACAAACAACCTCACTAACTAACTTTGTAGCTATTATTACGCAGCTTTTTTCCCTTCATTTTCTTAATTTTGCATTTTAGAAGCAAACTTTTACTCACAAACATGTTTTGTGAAAATAAACTCAGGATCATCATAGTAGCACAAAAAGGCCTAGAAATGAGGTTGTTTGTATTTCAAGACGTAGAATCAAGATTAAAAAGGTTATTTTTCTAAAATTCATAATTGAAAACATGTTTGGGTTTTTGGGGGTTTCTTAACTCCACACAGCACTGACGTCAAAATGTTATTAAGTAAACAAGTATTCCCCAAATATTCCAGTGCTCTGGGGTTTATCTGCTGCAGCTTCAGATGCCACAAGTTCATCCAAATCTTAACTCAACTATTTCAATGCTGCTAAAGCATGAAAAAAAAAAAAAAACTCAGTAAGTCTCTAAGCCACCACCCCTCCCTGCTGCCTGTCGCTGGCTATTTCTGTGACTCTTGTATGAAACACTTCTGACGTTAAACACCTGTTAACTTTTATGTCTTGTGAGAGGAGTGGCTGAATGGGAGCGCATTATGTTCAGTGCCAGTCGGCCTGGCCAAATCCCCAGTAGAGGAAAGACCACTCCCAGTGCAGAGAGGCAGCAGCAGGGGTGAGTGAGCCCCCTCACCCCTGCCTGCGAGGATCCCCTCCGTTCAAAACCAACAGTCACCTCTATTCCAGTTGACAGCTGTGTGAAACCGCCATCTTTCCACAGCTACTCACCAGCAGAGCTGCTGCAGAGGGACAGGAGGGAGATGAGTGTGTTGTCGCCGTCCTGTATCGGTGTTTTTCTGTTCTGGACCTCATGTTTAGATGCCAGATAAAGTGAAAGTAGTGAAGTGTGTCCAAAAAGCCTGAACCACCCAGTATGAAGAGCTAAACTGCTTTAAAGTGAGTCAAAACATGTTGCACAACTCTGTTCCTGCAGCAAACATATTTACTTTTTTTAAAAATATATAATCCATCGGTGGTGAAAGTCACTCTCAGTTTGTTCTGCTCCTTCTTCTACTCTACATTCAGGAGATAAATATTGCACTTTTTAAATCTACTGCACAATTTTAGATAATAGTAGCTTTAAAATTCTTACAATTAATGCAAACTACCACTACAAATTCTGATGGGATTTTCTGCAATTGTACTTCTTTAAGCCCATGTTGCTACTAACACGCACATACCTTTATTTATTTTTTTAATGCAGGATTAGTAACTGATCACTTTTTCCTGTTTATTATTTACTGTTTTCTTTCTAGTTCTACTTCAGGAAAAGATCTCAGTTCCCAGTCTGTTGATCCATCAGGTGATCCACAGATGAGCTTCAACAAGTTCACAAAACAACACTAAAGTCATCTTTTAAAACATCTTTTCCAAAGACATGCTCCTGTTAGCAGAAAGAGAAAAACTTTCATTGTAAATAAACGAGTAAAAGTATTCAGTGCAGCTTCATTTTTGAGATTTAATTCTTACAGAAAGCTATTCCCTCTGTAAATGTTTGTGAATAATTTCGAAGTCATTTATCAGTTTACTGTAAAAAGCTGCTTTGTGCTGTGAAAATGGAGATTTCATCTGTTTAACTGTTTATGAACGGAGATGAAATCGTTAAGTTTCGGGGCATGCTAGGAAATGAAAGGTTTATTTAAATATATAGAGCTTCAATTAAGGATTAAGCTTTAATTTTAAGGACTGTTGAAAAATCCATTTGTAATCCTTTTTTGGTAAGCAGCAGTCCAAAACCCCAAAATTTTCAAGTACTTCCATATTTTTGGTTTAAAAAAAAGAATAAAAGGGGAGAAAAAAATTATTTTTTCAATTTGACTTATACGGACTAATCTACATTTAAATATACAGATTTTTATGGTTCTCTTGCAGATTTTTCAAGTCACTCTGAACAAATGTAGTTTTTTGTTAGAAAAATGCAATAAAAAGATGACGTAATATACTTTGTTTGCTTGATCTATTAGTGACTGATCAGTGGATTGTACAGAATTAAACCACCCTGATGAAGCTGTAAATGTTCAGTGAATGAAATGTGTGCCTATATTACAGCTCACACTGGCTCTGTCAAAAAATATAACAATCATGAAGTATTTGTTACTTTATAGTTTATGTCTCATTGTTAAAAATTAGTGTGACTTGTGATTTAGGTCTGACACTCTACGTGGAAAAGTACACAGACTGAAAACATCTAACAGCAGCTAAGGATTGGCTCAGATTTATGCACCAGCAGATACATACATAGATTTAAATGTTCCTCTTGTGTTGCTTCTTTCTACGTTTTTCTAAAATCCTAATGTGAGGTCCCCACACGGCTGAACACAGCCCTCCCTCTTATCCATAAAACCTGCCGCCTATAAATCTGTCTAATGTGCCTCAAATATTCAGTTGATATTCAGTAGAAAACCTGCTTGGCAAATTGAGAAATCATTCTGGACTACAATGCAAACGACTATAATAAAATGACGTCTCAAGTGGCTCCAACAGCATCAGTGAGTGAAAGGAGCGCTGTTCGTCTGCCAGACTCGGTGGATAAATGAAAGCTGATCCAAACCTTTAAATGAGAGCTTCTGGGCTAATATTTTAAGGTTTGGATTGCAGCACCAGGAAATACCTGAGAGAGGTACACCTTTAAGGAGTCAAATTTAGCAATCCGCAGGAATGGCTGGAAAACTTCAACCAGAGAACTCCGGCTTTCTGTAACCTCGCCGTGATGTTTGGATCCCGAAGGTTCAGGTGCAGCGATTAAAGCCTCCTAACGTGTTAATGATGGTGGAATATTTCACTCCGAGTTTGTCAGTTTTATCCCCCATTAGCAGGCAGGAATGTCCTCTCCTCTTCCCCGCTCCGAGGTGATTGGTTAATGTCTTTGGCTATTTACACATTACAGACAGCACATCCATTTAGGAAACAGAGGAGATAACGTTTGAGACATAATAAGGGCGAATTAATGCAAATCTCTATATTCTGCTGAGTGTAATCTTTCCATAAACACAGATTTCGACATAGGAAAAGTTCAAAAGAACAGAAGCGACGTGGTTCGAGTTTCCTTTAGCAGATCAGCTGAAGGTCAGCTTGTTTCTTAGAAAAAAGAACATCTGTTGAACTAATATTCAGCTAACAGGCGAGAATATTCTAAACACAAAAGATGTGTACGTTTGAACCAGCCGGTATTTGTAACAAATGTCAAATGATAAAATATTAATTGGCATTGCTTCCAGGACTGTGAAAAGACATCAATAAATTAATTTAAAAGAAGAGATTCACAAAAAATATTTCTTGTAAGTATTTAGTATAAAAAAACAAAAAAAATTCTTTACATTCACAAAATGGATGAAATTATGATGAACAACAACGTGAAGTGATTTGTTTGCTTGAAACAGTGAAAAAAGGAGAAATATTTAGCATTTCTACATTCAAGAAACAAATATCTTTACACTGGCTGCTAAATCTATAACATTAAAAAATAACTAAATTGCCTCCATTTAGTTAGTCAGAAACAGTACTTAGTCTGCAGCAGGTGCCGTTGGAAATGTGTCATGAAGGATATTGAGGTTATGGATAAATTTGTGTTCTGCTTTTCTAGCCTGTGAATAATACTGCCGTTAGTTTAATGGAGAAATGAAAAAAAAATTCTTCCCTTACCTTCTGAGAAGGAGGAAAATGTCTGCTTTCATTCACAGAATGAATATTAAATAATAAAATTCATAATGAAGGCCAGACACCTCGCACTGATTAATGTACAAGTGTGTAGATGTGTAACGGTGACATCTGAGACACAATCTGGCCTCTGCTGGGTTGACTCCAATTCACCCTCTTTATCTTGAGGCACGACTCGGCTGCACATTAGGCCTTTGATTGGCCTGAAATACTCAGTGGGCATTACTGAATAAACGATGGAATGATGGAGTCTGATCCAAACCATATGGGCGTAGAGCAGTAGAAGGTATTCTGGGGGATTCTTACACAGATCCTCAGGTTTACACTCAACCATCAGAGGAGAGTGTTTAATACTATCCAGAAGCTTTTCAGTATCTACGGTCAATGAAGCAGAAACAGCTTTACATGCTAACTGAGTGTAGAGGCTCTTTGAGTGTGGAGTGTAAAAACAACACTGCAGGAGCAAACCGTTCTACCGCTGTCAGAAATCTTAGCGTTTGGCTCTCTTGGAAGGGGGCTCCTCTGATTTCGGTCCTCCCCTCGTTCGCACCGCAGGAGGGCTGGCCTCCCGTTTACGGCCCCCCTTCACGGCTGCCTGGCTCCTCGTCCCGCTGCAGGAGGGAAACGAGGCACAAAAGTCAGTCCATTTGTCACGTGCATGTTAATTCTAAAGTGATTTGTGAAAAGTGTTGCAATAAGCCGTACATGCACAAAGACTGGAGCTGATCTACATAACCCCTTATATTAAAAAAAAAAAAAAAGTGCCAGTCATAAAAACACTTAAAACGTCAAGAAAGACTTTTAAACAACAGGATTTGGAAATGGGCTGCACAGTGGAGTAGTGGTTAGCACTATCACCTTGCAGCGAGAAGATCCCTGGTTCGTGTCCTGGCTTTCCCAGGATCTTTCTGCATGGAGTTTGCATGTTCTCCCTGTGCATGTGTGGGTTTTCTCCGGGCACTCCGGCCTTCTCCCACAGTCCAAAAATATGCTGAGGTTAACTGATAACTCTAAATTGCCCATAGGTGTGAATGTGATTGTTTGCGACAGACTGGCAACCTGTCCAGGGTGTCCCCTGCCTTCGCCCGAGTCAGCTGGGATAGGCTCCAGCACCCCCACAACCCTACTGAGGATTCAGTGGTGTATAGAGAATGGATAGAGGGATGGATTTGGAAATTTAAAATATGTGTTAACATTTATCATGGATTTATTGTGAAATAATCCATAAATTCAACTTTTAGTCACAAAGTGTTTTTGAGTTTACTGTGTCAAAACTTAGGTTTAAGAAAGCACTCAATTAGCTACTTTCTACCAAGACATCATCTGTATTAATATTTTGATAAGCTGGTTTTAACACTGTGCTTATGGTTGTAAACAAAAGTTTACATATTTTTGTAAAGACAGTCCTGAGTTTCCTATTACTCCAACAAGTCTTGATTTTAATTGAAAACATATGTTTTGACACAAAAAACAATGATGCATTTTGGGTACTTCAGATACGTATTACAGGTCTGCTAAACTTTTCTCCAGAGCACCTTAAGGCTTGAATGATGTTTTCTGCTAATCACACCGACAAAGTAAAGCCCTTCAGGAGGGAAGTTCTGTGGTCAGATGAAACAAAAATGAAGCTGTTTGGCCACAATGTCAAGCAATATGTTTACAGGATAGAAGATGAGGCCTTTAACCCCATGAACACCAACCTACCATCAAGCATGGTGGTGGCAGTATTATGCTCTGGGGTGTTTTGCTGCCAGTGGAACTGACGCTTTACACAAAGTAAACTGAATAATGTGGAGGAGGATAACCTCCACATTCTTAAAAAAAAATAAATCAACAGCCAACGGGTTATGTCTTGAAACAGTTGAGTGTTCAGCAAGGCAACAACCCCAAACACACATAAGAAATGGTTAAAAAAAAAAAAGCTAAATAAGGCTAGAGTTAATGTTTCAGGCTGGCCTCCCCAAAGCCCTAACAAAAACTTGAATAATCAAGAAACTTGAGAGAGTGAGACCTCTGATTTCCGATGAAATACGCTAGACATTAGATACAGTCTAGCCTTAAAATTAAATTTTACATTATAAATCAATTACATGTTGTGGTTTTAATGTAACAGTTTAATATACCTTCCTTTTAAAACAGCCGAGGCTGTGCAAAAGATTTATTTTTATTTTGAGAGCTAATAATTCAAAAACATCTTCAAATTCCAGGAAAACATTTGGTCAAATGTTTTCTTTCACAGAGCAGCGACCCAGCAGTCCATTTTGGTCGGATTCCCCTTTAAGCTCACTATTTCTGCTGAAACTCAATGAGACAAACTCACCGCGTGCCAGCTGTGGTCTCCTCTTTACCGTTCTGTCGACTTGCCCGGGTGGATGGTTTACTTGGCTTATTTCTGAGGAGCAGTAAAAACAAATATGAAACAACACTTGTTGCTGTAGTGCTAAATCCTCCCCGCTCTCATTTAATAGGATATGACAGCGGCGAAGCCTTGTGGGTGCAAACATTCAGCACCAACACAATCATTCATCACCAATAAAGAGGCTTATAAAACAAGAAATTCATAAATCGGTTACATTTTATTGCTCAGTATCGAATATGAATTACTGTTTCATCCTCTGGAGGTTGTGTGGCAGTGTTTCATCATGTTTCATTGCTGTAAATCTTATTATGAACAACACTTGAACCATTAGATGATGCTTAAATTACCTTTCAGCCTCCAGGCGAGATGCCGACCGTGTCGTAGCTCTGGTTGCAGTTCCTTTTTCCTCGTCTTCCTTCTCACCGTCCTCCTCCTCCTCTTCATCATTCTGATCACTTTCTTTCTCGTCTGCCTTTTTGTCTTTTTTGTCTAAGGGGAAGACAAAAGGTTGCAGGCATCACAGGTTTGAAATGTGAAGTCAAGTGAAGCTGTTTTGCTGAAAAAACTGACACTTTTGAGAGAAAATATTTTAGAGTCCCTCTCTGGCTGTTGATTAAACCGCTAAGAACTCATCTCTGTATAGCAAAATGACATTTAGAAGTTGTTGGTTTTATAAAATGAAAAAAAAAAATCCCTTTGCAATTTAACAGGGCTTAGATGTAGCTCCACACTGATGCTTCCTCTAGAATATCCATATCTTGTTGCAGCTTGAGCACTCCAGCTCGCCTACAAAACATTGCAGACACAATAGCAAGTTGTAACAATGGAGTAATTCAGTCACCATGATGCTAAAACCGATTCTAAAGTAGAATGGTGACAACTCCACCTACAGAATTAGTTCTTTAGATTTCTTATGTATGAAACTCTGGAGACCTGAATCCTTGTTTCTGAGTCTTTAATTACTACACTGTAGCTTCATGGTGGAAACATTTAGCTCTGTTGTTGACTGCTTATTTCGCTCATGACGCATCTTTTAGCATATTAAAAAAATGCAGACATAAAATATATTATTCAATCAGCAAAAAGGAGAAACTTTAATCACTCGCATGCTCATACACAACACTGAGTTGGGAAATAATCTAACATTCTACCAACATTTTAGCGTCATACTTCCCAAACACATGTGTAAATCTTAAAAGTAAGTCATTTCGCAGACGCTTTTATCCAAAGTGATGTACATCTGAGAGTAGATACAACACAAGCAAAGATCTAGTCAGGAGAAAACAACCTGGATAAGAGCCATAAAACAAGTTCAAGTGTGATAATAGGACCTTAGTGCCTCCAGACAGTGGAGGAGGTAATAGGACTTTTTTGTTTTTTTCTTTTTGCAGTCTATCAAGTGCAAAGGTGTTCACTCAAGAGCTGGATCTTTCGTCTTCTTTTATAGAATTAAAATCAAAGTCAAATTTTAGGTTTTCTTGCCTGAATCCTCTGCAGCGGCTGCCTTTGATGCTCGTCCCCTCCGAGCCGGTCTCTTTGAAGACGTCTCTTGGTCGTCTTGCTGTTGCTCTTCCTCGGCCTGGAGAGATAAAACAAATACTTCAGTCTCTAAGTGTACAAGTCACAACCCAGGGAATAACGGCACTAAGATAGCGTATGTATGCAAATATTTACAACATGCAGATATATATTTGTGGGCAGAACAATGAACAAAACAGCTGATTTCTTCATTTCATTTCCAGCATACTTCATCTGGCTTCGTCTCGCTGCAGCTGTCCTCTTTTATATCCTCCTGACCCTCTGATTGGCTCACAGAGGGGGAACAGTCTGAAAACAGATAAATAAAGAGACAGACTACAATAACTTATGTAACTACTCTCAATTCAGAAAATATGTTCTCTCTACATTTAGAAGTATTTAAGCAGGCCCTATGTTTTTAAGATGCAACAATGTCTGTGGGAATGACACACTAACGTGGATGATTTTTTTCATTTCAGATAAGATGTTTCAAGTGCCTGTTCTTTCTCACCGCTGTCTTGGTTTGGCTGGTGCTCACTTTGATCCTCCCCACTGTTGTCTTTCACCTCTTCCTGAGCCTGGATTTCCTGCAGGATAAAATAAATTAAGACACACAAATAGGAATTTGGATAAAAGTAGCTAAAACACAAAGAATATAGGCTGGACAGGAACAATTATAGATCATGACAGTAAAAAAACATGTAATCTACAAAGACAACAAATCTCACCACGCATTTTTCATGTTCCTCTGATCTCTTTCTCATCACTGCCGCGTTACCTGGAATTTAAACCCGGTTAAAATTTATCCTGCCATTTGTTTTGTTTTGCATGCAGAGATCAGTCAAGAAGTAATTTGTGTAGTTTAACTCAAACCAAAGCAGCCAGCCTTGAATTAAGCCGACAAATTACTAATTCATCCTATTTTACAGCTTGGTAACAGCAATGACAGGGAAATAAAACTTGCTTGACTCACGACATGTTGCTATGAAATCCACAAATTAGCACTTGAGGTTTGGCTCACTTATTCTTTGAGTTGGTAATGCATGCTCCAGCAGACATGCAGCCCCACCTTCCCTTACAGTTCAAGTAGCCTTATTTTTCATTTGTAGTGCATTTGTGCACAAATACAAAGATACTGGGATTATTGATCAGTATTCTCAGTCAGTCAAAGAAAGGGGAGATTAAAAAAAAAAAGGAAAACTCACGTGTGTCAGTAGTGTCTTTGGAGCTTCCTGGGTCTTCACTGACTGCTGGAACAGGATTTACCTCAATTTTCTTTGGTTCACTTTCCTCTTCAGTGTTCTAAAAACAGAAAATATGGCGTTGTACTCCATGTTTATGTAGACCACAAAATATCATTCATTGTTGTCAGTTGGCAGGTTCAGTCTTCATGGAGTAAAAACTGCAACAGCAGAAAAAGAACAGCAGTTGTAGACATTGAAGATACGATGCACTTTTCTTAACATACCTCTGCCTTCTCCTCTGGTTTCAGTGACGATGTTTCAGCTGTGTTGTCCTCGACTTCATTCTCATCTTTCTTTTGATTATCTGAAGTGTAAAACAAACTAATATTAACATTAAAAAAACAATAAAAGCAAGTCTTCTGCAGTGGGCTAATCTGTACTCGGCAGCAATTGTAAACTTGGTGCTTGCACTGATAAAGTGACAAAATATTTTATTTGTACATATTTGTGCCACTGTTGTATCCTGGTTGGTTGATACGCTGTCATCTGACCAAATTATCATTGGTCTGACAAGGAGAAAAACACCACATCTGCATTTTTCCAGGATTAAACTATTATTTTTTCAGAGGGAGGAATTGCGACAATTTTGAACTCACTCAATCTAATGTTCACTGCTACTTTACTCAGAATTGGCTCCAGACTAAATCACACAACAACCAACCAACACAGTACATCACCTAAAAACAGTTGGCCAACTTGTCCGTATTTTATTGTTTAACATCATTGAACCAGGATCACCAGTTGGTTTCATTTTCTTATCAAAAACCATATGAATATGGACAGGCTCTTATCATTTCAGTAAAAAATAGTCAAGTTAAAATCATTTAATGTGCTGCAAACACTAATCCTTTGCATTTATAGTTCTTTGAATATATGTTAGATTTCAGTGGGGGAAGATCCTAAAGCAGGGGTGTCAAACTCATTTTGGTCCAGGGGCCACACACGGCCTAATTTGATCCCAAAGGGGCCGGACCAGTAAACTTATAGCATAATTACCGAGAAGTAACAATAAGTCTAAGTTTTTCCGACGTTTTAGTGTAAAGGAGAACAAGCATATTAGAAAAATCTTTAGATGTAATGAACAGTCCTTTTAAAAATTATATTCTTCTTCAGAAACTCTCCCTCGGTAAATGGCCTGATTTGGCTATCTCTTCTGCCACAATAAAGCTTGCTTTCACAGCAGCTTCACTTTGTGTTTTTGCTCTGGTGAAAAACGTCTGCTGAGATGTCAGATTCTTCTTTAACTCTTCTACTTTCTGTAGCTTCTGGTCTGCTTGCAGGTTTTTCAGCTTGTCCTGATGTTTTGTCTCAAAGTGCCATCTTAGATTAAATTCCTTAATAACAGCCACATTAGCTCCACAAATAAGACACACGGCTTTACCGGCGATGTCAACATACATAAACTTTTCTTTTCGCCATTGTTAAGGGCTAGCTGTGACGTTACAATAGGGTTGTAGACAATAACAGACCGCTTGACTTAAATGACGCGGAAATGTTCCCAGGTAACCTATCATTCGGCATTATGGGATCATCAGCGCTTCATATCGTCGGGCCATTAATAACAATAATAATAAATCAATGTGAAATGATCTCGTGGGCCGGATATAATTGTATTATGGTCTGGATATGGCCCGTGGGCCTTGAGTTTGACACGTGTCCTAAAGTGTATCAAGATATTTTAGACAAGAAATTTTCATTTTAGCATTGCATTCTTTAGGCGAATTCAGATCTGGCTTGATTTGAAAACTCATAAAAGTAATAAACTGCTTGGATCAGTAACTACCAAGTACACAGCAGGCATTTGAGGACAAAACTATCACCCACTTCTACATTATAGAACTGGGCAATGTAAAAGATTTTCCTGAATTAATTTAAATGATTGAATTCATTATCTTTTTAACTAATAACAACACACATTTAATTCATTTAAAACTGAAAACTGACCAGCTGTGTCCACTTTGGCTGCAGCTCCTGAGCGTCTTCCCCTGCGGCTCGGCGTCTCCTCTGTCTTCTCCGGTTCTTTTGTTTGGTCTTTCTCTGGTTCCTCTGCAGTTCTGGATGATCGTCCCCTGCGAGGTGTTTTGACTTCCACAACCTCATGATGATAAAAAGTCAATAAGCAAATCAATACCAAAATAAAAACATCCACTTTCACAACATGTTTCCCTCCCCAAGAACTGTTACTTTCCCACTGGGGGACGAGAGTCAAAAGATAAAAACAAGAACACACGTGACACCAGACTTCTGAGAGGTGATATTAAAAAAAGCTTCGTTTACCTCAGTAGACTGCTGATCTTTGCTTTCCTTTTCCAACTCCTCGTCAGCTGAAGTGTTAAATATGAAACTTGTGTTAATTTCATTAGATTGCTGGAATCATTTATTAAAACTAAAACCAAGGCAGTTATCTATGGGCTGTAAACACTTCAACTAAATGGTTTATATCTTGTTTACAAATCGCATTTAAAGGGATAAAAAAAAAACGATCACTGTTATCCAAACAAATTCCTTTCTTTGACTCTTTAAATTGGTTGCATAAATAATCCCAGCTACTGTACCAGATTCTTTCACTGCTGCTACTTTCTGGCTGGACAGCTTTCTTTTGCGTCTTCCTCTTCCCTCCATTTTTTCTTCCTATAAAACAATAGGCGCAGAGGACAGCGTACTGCATCAACACAATTTATTTATTTTTTGGCATAATTAATTCCCCTTTCAGTTTCAAACAAAAAAGTTGGGATTTACCTTTTCTGACAAGTCTGAGCCCTTCTCATCTTCCTGGCTGTCTGTGCTGGAGACGTTACCTGCGAAATTCAAACAATAACTGAGAATAACTGCAAAAATACCAATGTGAGCATATAGTAGAACAGTAAAAAAAAAACAGGACTTTAAAATCGGTATTCTGTTCTAGTTTTAACTTCTTGAAGGTGCAGGAAGCTCTTTATGACACATGCCTTAAGGAAATTTGATAAGATTACACAAGGAAGCAACAAAAACGATCCTCCACACGCATGACTTAAAACTCTAAGAGAGGAAAGAGCAAAATCAATAAATGTGAATGACTCAAAACAAAAAGCCACCTGACTCGCTGATTTGTTTGATCAGTTTAGACTCGGGTTGACTTTCTTCCACCTTCTCCGTCTTTTCTGGAACATCAGTTTCCATCTAAACAAAATTGATACACAGATCACCAAATGATCATGTTAAATATGTAACACTGAGAAGCAGACCAGAATAAATGACTGGTAGTAAATATGACTAAAGGCTGAACACTTACAGTCTGGGGATCACCATTGTCTTCCTCCACTGTTTTACTCTCAGCTTCACCTAGTGGTGAGAAAAGGCAAAGTTACAAGTCGATTCAGACTAATTTTACTGTGTGTGGAGTTCAAAGACTTACTGTTATCTATGTCCATCTTAGCTTGGTTCTCCTCATCTGGTGTCTCCTCTGCCTATTATTCAAAATGAGATGAATTTCAGAGATAAATACATAAAAATACACAAAAACACAAGAAACAGAGCAGTTAGAGTTCCTTTAAGTGCACCACGAACACAACTCACCTCGACGCTTGTCTCTGTGACTGCATCATCCGGCTCTGTTTGGTCTTAATGACAAGATGCCAAGTTAATAAAAGAAAACTGCAGCACTCAATTCAGCATAAATGATTTTCACAGCTCACCTTGATTTCCGGAGATTTCAGAAACTTTCTGAGTGGTGTCAGCAACAACATCCGTCTCCTCTGTGCTTTTCGTGATCTCTTTCGTTTCAGACACAACAGCACCGACAGCTGGAAAAATGTGCAGCAGAAAAACAGGCGTGGAGCTGAAGCACAAACAAAATATTAGAGCAAAAGTTGCATAGGATTTGTGAAAGGATTTAAAAGCTTCTACCGTCTTCGTCAGCCATTTTCTCATCTGATTCTGTTTCTAGAAGAATTTCTGCACTTTTGGCTTCTTCCTCATTTGAAGAAGTCTGACAATTATCTGACGTAGCATCGTCCTCCTGTGATGACGGCAGAACAATTAAAACACGTCAGAAAGTGCCAATCTCCAGAAAAAAAGTTGATTCTCCATTTATTTTGAACACTTGATTTGATACACGAGAGGCATAGGTGTCGGTGAAGCGCCCAAAAATTAATAAAACTCAAAATATATGTACTATTTTCTTCACCATGAAATGTATTTACCTGTGGAGTAAGTATCTCAGAAGCTTCAACCCTTGATGTATCCATTTTTCTTTCTGATTCGTCAGACTCATCTATGAAGACATGAATGTTACGCTTTTTTAGATATAGAAAAACTCTAACAGACTTACAGAGTCATGAATAAACATTTATCTACTTTTCACAAACCTGCAGTGTTTGGTTTCTCATCAGAAAGCTCATCAGGTTGTTGAGATGCAGCTACTGATGGCTCTATGGCCTCACTTTCAGCAGCTGTTTGCACTTCCACTGGAGGAAGCTGCATCTCCTCCTCAGCTGTCGTGGCTTCCATCGGTGGTGTATTGGGCAGATTCGCCACTAATTCTTCTCTTGTGTCTTGACAGACTAAGCTGGAGGACACTGTGCTGTCAGGATCCATGGAGAGCAGCGTCAGAGCTGCCTCCTTCATCTTCATATCAGCATCCTGAATGGCCATCTCAGGTGCTGCTTCCTCTGGGATGCTCTCAGCTGGAAGTCTGGCCTCAGCTGAAGTACAGACGTCCATTAGAGTAAGCAGGGCATCGGCGTCTGCCGGCACAGCTGGCATCTCACTGAGCCGGGACTCCGTCTCACCTTCAGGTGGCTCAGGGGTGATGTCGCTTAAAGCGTCGCAGGTGTCGTCTGAGAACGAGGTGGTGAGAGTGGTGGTGACGGGCTCAGAGTCGGTGCTCACGTCTTGGAGAAGAAGTTGTTTCTTTGGTGGTTCTTCTGTCTCAAGACCCAGAGGAGAAACTGAAGACTTTGAAGATTTATCTGACTTGTCCATTTTGTCTTCTCTTGGTGCTTTCTTCTCTTCTTGACTATCATCTTTCTTTTCTGAAAATTTATCCTTCTTCTCCAGTTTTTTCTTTGCACCTTTACTGTCTGATTTTTCATGTGAGGGTTCCTCAGAGGCTTTATGCTGTTCTTTTGCATTTCCCTCTTTTTTCTTCTCTTTTGTTGCTTCTGCTTTGCTGCTACATGCACTACCTGCACTTTTGACATCTAGACTCTGACTTTTCTTTGACAACAAAGGTGTCTTTGACTCTTCTTTGGATTTTGATTTTGCTAGGACTTTTCCTTTTTCTGTCAGCTTCATCCGTTTAGGGTCTTTATCACTTTCTGAGCCAGACTTATTCAACTTCTGGCTCTCTTGATCTGCTTTAGTCTTTTCCTTCTCGCTGTCTTTACTATCTGTTTTGGACTTTGGTTTGTCTCCTGACCTGTCCTCACTGTGACTCTTTGACCTTTTCAAGACTTCCTTGGAGTGTTTATCTTTCTTTTTGCTGCTGTCGGACCCAGGCTCCACGTCAGATCGATCCTCAGAGAAGCCTGCAGATTCTGGACGAAGCAGCTGCTTAAAATCACTTTTGATTGAGCTTTTCTCAACTTTCGACTTTTCCTTGACTTTTTCTTTGTCTTTTTCCCTGTTTTTGTCCTTCTCTGCTTTGACAGTCTCCACAGCTTTCACCTTCTTGGGATCTTTAGAACCTCCCTCTTCAGCAACACCTTCAGACACAGACACCTTTCCTTCTCTTGTGCTTCCTGGTATCTTCTTTTCACTTTTGATTTTTGGCTTCTTCTCACCTTTCTCCTCAGAGGACACTTTTCCAGCAGTTCCTTCCTTCTGCTGGGATTCATCCAACTGATGTTCAGACTTTTTCTCTTGCTTTTGTTTGAATTTGGCACGCTCATCAGACAAGCTGCGTTCTTTCTCTTTGCGTTCTTTAGAATGAAGTTCTTTGCGGGACAGCCGGTCAAATTTACCAACTGATCGTTGTTTGAGAGCCTCTTGGGATCCTTGCTCCAGCTCCAGGATAAAGGAATGTGTCCGGTTTTTGTCAGGCAGCTTCTTTGTGTCACTGGAATCTTCTGAGATGCTGCCACTCATTCTTCTGTGTCTCTCATCAGAAGATGCGGATTCTGACAAATTTCTCATCAGTTTAGGTTGGAAGGTCTTTGGGGCGGCAGGCTTCATTTCCTATTTTCAAAATAACAAAAACAACAAAAAAAACTGTGTTACAACTCAACAAAACATGGGCAAACGTCAAATGTGTTATATTCCCGGAGGCTTTCACATACTGCTTTCTTGGACATCTCTCCTGTATCTCCTTTCCTCTTGTATGAAACGTCTCCCTCTTTCCTGAAAGGTGAAGGTGACACACTTTTACACAGTGTACAACATTATCTAAACATTTGACTGTGGTCAGAAACTGCTGCATGAATTTGTGTCTTAACTTTCGATGGCGCACCTTGAGTCTAGCTTCCTCTTCCTGCTGAGAGCCATTTTTTTCTCCAGAACTTTCCTTTCTTTGCGGGCCTCTTTAGCTCTTGGGCCCTCCAGCCCTACAGAGTCGCCACTCGTTTGTTTTTTGTGATCTGCGAAGGACATTAGGGCTGGTCAGTGATGCAGTACACATAACTGTTTGCAGGAAAAGATGGAACAATGAAAAGCAACAACAACTAGAGAGAACAGACATTACACACTGCAACAGATTTTGTGATGTGCATATTATATGTACTTATTCCTCTAGTTTTTAACCAAGAAGTCTTGTGGAAACTATTCTGCTAAAAATTGTAGATTTTAAACAATATTTGTGGTTATTAAATAGATCAAGGAGAAAGACTAAATTTAAATTTAAGAAATTCATGCCAAAAATCCCTACACTGCATAATAATATGTAAAGTTACATTAGTCGAATCATTTTTGGTGGTTGCACTCAGTCAATATATCACATAACATGCAGCAGTATGCAGCCAGCAGAGGAACATGAAGATGAACAGCCAAGGAACTGAAATTAAAAATAAAAAAAGCACTAAAACCAATTTCAAGCCACAACTATGAAAGCACTTGACAGCAGAAAGATGACAGAAAGAAAAACCTTCTTCAGCCTGCACTGCTTTCTGTTTGCGTTTCTCTTCCATTCGCTCTCTGTTCTGTTGTCTCTTGAGAAGCCGTTCCTCTTTGTCCTTTGCCTGTGAGAACAGTTTAAGTTATTTTAATGCGCAGGATCACACAAATCATCCGCTTTGCTCAGTATCTATGTTGCTTTTAGGTTGACAATCTCTTCATTTTGCTCCAAACGTATTTAAATCTCTGCTGATACTGCATATAAAATACTACCAGATACACAACACACCGCGGATCTACGACGTTCCTCCACAGTGATCTCATCATCCGAGTCGCTATAGTAACGAGAATATAGGAAGGGTTTGTGAACGTAGGCCTTGCGCCGAGGCTTACGCTCCTTATCTTCATCTCCTGTGTCTCCACCGGTGTGCTTCTTTTCTGCTCTATCACCTTCATCTGGAGGAATAAAAACAAATACACACAAAAAACAATAAACTTCAACATCCAATGTACGTATTAAAACACTCCCAACATTTCAGTGGGAACATCATTTTAAAAATTACAAATAATTGTCAAAAACATATGCAGGAATAGAAAGAGACCATCTGGTGGAAGCTCCCCTTCCTCAGAAGAATCAGACAACAACTCCTCATCTTCGCTTTCCTCCCCAAAGGACGACAGGTCGCTGGTGTGGACAGAGCTCACTGTGATGTCGCTCAGGCCTTCCAGGTCAGAGTCCTCTAAAGAGTATTCTGCAGGGCAAAGGCAAATAAGGTTTTAAATTATTATTTTCTAGCTTAAATTATACATAAAACAAACAGGAAACTTAGCAGTGGGGAGATGAGAAGGAGGGTGGGGAAGGAAGCAAAATTCCCCCAAGTCTCCTGTCCAGGGGCAAGACAAAGAGTGCTGCTAGCAGCCCACTATAGTCACCCTTATAAATATAAAGTGTCATTCAAGAAAAGGCAAGACTACAGAAACAAGAAGTCAAACAACAACAAAATTAATTATCTTAATTTCATGTACTACATTGACAAATCTAGCATTGAGCCATCTAATCTACAGCATCTGTAAAGTGACCGAAATGGAAAACTACATTTAGTTACTAATACATACTGGCTACTAAGTTACACTGTATTACAACAGATATGTTAATGTTTGAGGCATTCAAATCATGTCTGAATAATGTTGGAATCTACATGATTAATATCTCTCTGTTTTGCAAAATATACTTCATTTTCTATTAATGTTATTTCTATGAATGTATTAGATGTCTTCCTGTAGAACTGTTTCTGTTTTTCTATAGAAAAAAGTCTCTTCTACATCATCCATCATCCACCAAAATTTTAAAAAAATGACTTCAATAACACATTTTTAATTGCTTAATTAATCTACTAACATTTCTATATTCGTTTTCTTTATATCCATAAATCCTTAACTGTCATTAGTAGTTTCATGAAGAAGATGAATTAAGCAATGCTGCTTTAAATATAAAAACACAGCAGCTCACCTTCTTTTATCCTCTCTCTGGCTTTCTGCCTGGCCTGGCTTGTAGATTTCAGCATGTCATCATCCTGTTTCTCTTCTGAGGGTTTTCCAGTAATTCTGCTTACAGGGTTGTCTTTCTCCTCCTCTGTTGGCTCCTGAGCGCCTGACTCTTCCTCCTCCATTTTCACCTCCTCCATTAAGCCCTCTTTGCCCAGATCCATCTGCTCCTGTGCATCCTCTGTCTTGACCTCTAATGCCTGGACTTCTGCTGTCAGTTTTGCTTCCTCCGTCTCTTCTGGTGGTTTTCCGTCATGGTGACTGTCACCGTCCTCATCAAGACTCATGTCCTGCTCGCTGTCTTCCAGCTGCATTGGGTCATCAGAAGCTAGGCTTTTACGTCCTTTTTCGGTTGCTGAGCTGGCTCTGACACTAGCCTCCTGGTTGAGGGACGTTATTGTGTCCAGGATGGACATAGCATCACTGGCAGCAGCAGTAGTTGGAGCTGACAATGAAGCTGTAAACATATGAACATGTGAGTGTTAACAAAGATACGTTCATCAGTTTGGAATACACAAATATTCACTCTGTTAGATGAGAAAGCAAATAAGTCTTTCCCTAAATTTTTTTAAATATTCCATCAGCTACAAGTTAACACCTGTATGACCTCTTTATGATAAGGGAAAATACTTTTTCTCCTTCAACAGTCAGAGTCATAATGAAAAAAATCAAATAAACCTAGAAGTTGCAAATGATAAAAGTGAATGTTGTGTACCTGGCTCAGGAATGCTGCTATCTGGTTTAATCTCCACTGGAGGAAGAGGAGCTGGTGGCTCCTCAGAGCAGCTGCCAGGTGACAGGAATTCACGGACCACCCTCTCCACCTGCGGTCGAAAGATATGGTTGATCTTAGGATCCACCACCTGGGCCACAATCCTGTCCACTCCCTGTTCCAGCATCCCAGACCTAAGGGGCACAGTTTGTTGTCAGATTGGGTAATTTACACATACAGTTGGATATAGAAAGAAAGGGATGAGAGCAGAGGAAGGGGATTAGAAGGTGGAGAAAAGGTATTTCTTCTCACTTACTGTAGGACAAGCTGCCTGATGTTGTTCCTCAGCTGGTTTTTGTTCAAATGAGGGCTCCATGTGTGATTAGAGAGGTGATTGGAGACAAAGTTGTCCACTCGTTGTTTTAGGTTCAAGTAAGCGGGCTGAAAAAGATTTGCAACGTTTCCATTACAAGTACCCACACTGATAAACACAATACTATGAACGTACAGTAAATGTTAAAAACAGAACAGATCCAAAAGTAAAGCGCTACATTGGTTTTGGGTCAGGAACCACACAGGCTATACCTTGATATTTTCAGTTGAGCTAATCATTTATCATAAAACCAGGATATCTAGATGTTTAGGGATGTTAAATTCAAGCCTTTTAATAATATATTGTAGATAATATGTCTTGTTTTGTGCACAACTCAAGATATATATACAGTTTACTGACACAGAGGATTAAAGAAACCAGAAAATATAAAAGCTACGAAGCTGGAATAAGAGAATTCAGACTTTTTAAATATTTAATAATGACTCAAACCGATTAAATCGTTTGTTTAATAGTTGATAAATCACCTAATAGTGCAATTATCATCAATAACACAAAGGTGAGTGTAACACCACTTTTCCGTGTTTATCCCACCAGAGAGTTAAATTTTAGCAAAGGAAAACTAACCTGTTCACTCAAAATGGACGACATTTTAGCCACACAGTAAACTAGTATTAGTACTTACTAGTATTACTAGTGTTATAGCGTTGTGTTTATGTTGGGATGTAGCTTTAGTGGCCAAAATAAAACCTCAGTATCAAAACTTCTTCTACAAAAATACAAATAAATAAAGCTAGTTCCCAGAGCTAAAGTCCGCACATTAATATCACATAATTAGTGTAATTACGCAATAACTGAGGTTAAATGTGACATATTAGCTGACGATACGCTGTGAAGATGCTTCCAGCCGTTACCTTTGTATCAACGTCTGCCAGACAGTCCCTCCTGAACTGGTCGAAGAGACCCTGAGTCTTTAGATGGCTGACGATCATGGAGACCAGCTGAGGGTCTCCCGGTGGTAAACCAGCCATGTCCCAGTGAGGTCTAACTATATTTAGCGATTAAAAGTCATAAAACATCAGGTATCATCCAACTGGGCCGCGGTAGTCTTCTGTTGTGGTCTGTGAAGTTCGAAGCAGCGCTGACCCGGAAGAAATATTCACTCTGAGCCGGAAACGCTTTAAAAGGGAGGGAGTTTTTTAATCAAAATAAAAGCTTCCAAATCGATATTAATCAGAATCACACAGCATACAAGGAATTTAGTTTCGGCTGCTGGTGTCACCCGAGGAATAAGGAAAGAGAATAATGATAACTATAGAAAAAATAAGAGTTTTTTCAGTAAATAAATAAATGAAATGTAATGGTAATTGCTAGAGTGATAATACAGTGCAAGAAGCGGAGAGAACTGTTCTTAGTGCTAAAACAATGTACATATACATTGGTTTATTGTACAGGTGACGAGAAATGGGTCAGCTGTTTATCAGGGCTATGGCAGTGGGAAAGAGGTTGTTCTTGTGTCTGGTGGTTAAAGTGTACATGGCTCTAGTGCAGCTGCCAGACAGGAGAGGTCAATCAGTGTCAATTGTTCAGTAAAATCTGTATGCAATTTATTCCACTTGTTTGCACTGTTTTTAACTTATTTGATAAAATTATTTAAATTTTGTGCTGTTTTATTATGTTTTAGCTTTTACATGTTTTTAACCTTTACTTATAGAACACTTTGAATAACAGCTGTGTGTGTAATAAGGTGCTATGAAAATATAATGGCCTGTTAAATAAATTAACAAAAATACAGGAGGACAAGAAGAAAGGATATGAAATTTCCACATGCAAAATGAATAATAAGGAACAACATTATGAAGAAGAAGAAGAAGAAGAAAACATTTTCATGCAGTTCAGATGGCATCAGTAATAACAAAAACATCATGCAGAAAACTTAAGATTGAGATCAAGGTTACATAAAACGTAGCATCTACTGGGAATCCACATGGAACTGTCAAATAGAAGAATAAGTAGCTCATGTGTTGTGTCAAACATATGCATGAACAGCAGGAACTGAAGACATTCATCATTAAACAAATCTCGGAGCACAGAAATATTACAAAAATGAAGAAACTGGATATAATAATATAAAATGATTTTATTTACATTTATTTTCTGTTTACTTCTTAGTATTGTTTTTTTAATGGGGTCATTGTTATATCTGAGTGTCCAAGATTATATAAGCCTCAAAGCCCCAGTTTGCTTGTTGTGGTGTTGATTTGTCTGTTTGTTGGTCTCTTTGTTAGCAATATTACTCAAAAACGGATTAACGAAACTGGAGGAAATTTTCAAGGAAGGTCAGAAATGACACAAGAACCAACTGATTAGAGTTTGGCAGTGATACATCTTATAGTCTGGATTTTGTTAAAGATTTCGGTATCACTGCAAGATAGCACTCTGTCACTGTAACTATGACAACGAGTGAACACTACCTGTGTTTCCTGCTGATGATAACATGATTGTGATCCTCCTACAAATCCACCACTGTGGACTGATCGAAAATGATATGAGAAACAATTGATTAAATTGTGGGAGTGTTTCTGAGTCCCATCAATTCCTGCTGCCTGCTACAAAATTAGGTCACGTGATCTGTACACAACGAACACATGCATAACACATGCCGGTGCTCAGCTCACCGTCATTTTGTTTGTGGGTACATCTATTTTAAATGGCCGCATTCTATGGTGCCATGATTTCTGCATCTTTTTTTCAAGATTTCAGCCATCTGAAATCATATGACTGAGCAGCCTTGGCCAAGTACTGTGCTCTCTGAGTGCTTTTTTTTGTTTTTTTTGTTTAGTTTAGGTTTTTTTTTGTTACAAAAGAGTACTTTATAAAAAATTTTGACCTATTCATTAATTTGTACTTATGTGGTAGAAGCCTTGAAAACAATATCATACAGTTGATCACAAATGTTGGGATGTCATTTCACTGTTTGTAAAAGGATGTTTGCAACAGTGATATTATTGTGTATAAATCAGCTCAGTCTGACCAATAGCTGCTCTCCGGCTCCGTGTTCTGGCTCCAAAAATCCAACATATCAACCAGGAAGTAGTTTTTGTTTTGTTTTGTTTTTTTCCCTGAATGCAGAAACCAACGGCTGACGTCACTGTAGCTACGTCGTTCTTTTTACTGCATACCAGTAAACACACTTCACTTCACTTCCGGTGTGGAGCTCGTCGGGGAACGCTTTGTCGTATCTCTTATAGGAACAAATTTACTTTAAATTTTTGTGTACTGGTAGTCGAAAACTGAAACCATGAGGGCATTTGTCCTGGCCGTTGTCTGCTTGATCTGCTACATTGGTCTTTCAGTGGCCAAAGAAGGTAAGTAATGTAGATCTGTTGTACTTGTGTTAGTTTCGATTTTACAAGTGGCTGCGTCATGAGACGAAATGTGAGTTTCCGACTTGTGTTCAGTTTGTATTTCAAATATAAGAAGAAATAATCCATGAACAGGGGTTACATAGGTTGTCCAATGGGTTCCAAAAACATTTTGCGGTAGAATTTTCCAAGTGTAATTTTTTAAAAACCTTATTTCCGGTGACTCGTAATCGAAGTCTAATAAATTGTTTCGGTGACTATTCGTTTCCTCCATTTTGAACTTCTTAAATAATCAGATCAGTTCTGCACTTGCCATAATGCCACTCCTGCAAGTATCATTGCATTAAAATAACAAAAATGAAAAATCACTAACTAATCCATTTCTTACACTTGTGAAATAACACCGTAATTATCTCGAGGAGACTGTAGTTAGACTTTAGTGTTTCTAGTGTTTTAAGATTTATTTTCTAGTTTTTTAGCCCTTATTTTGTTGAAGTAATGAAGAGAGACAGTATCTTTGAACCTTGGACCTTGAACCGTGAAAATGGCATAGGAATTGATAGGAATCAAGCCAGGGATCTGCTGCTCAGGTTATTGTTTCCATGTCGCATAGACTACAGTCAGGTCCCTCATATATCCATCCTTAAAGTGACTGTTTTCAATCAATCAAAGTTTAAATTTATATAGTCCTTTACAACAGCCCAAAGGGTCACCAAAGTGCTTCACAGTGAAAAGCAAGAGAATAACTTAAAAACAACACAGTAACTTAAGACAGAGACAGCAGTAGAACATACACTAAAACAATAAACATAAACAGCAGTGAAACAGCACTAAAATATACATATAAAAGCAATAAAAGTAATCAAATGTCACAGGTCCACTAGGTATTGAAAGCCATTTTAAACAGAAAGGTTTCGATTTTAAAAGACCCAGGTCAGTGAGGGTGCGCGGTCAGGGGCCAAAAGTATAATCTGTTTTTCTGACCAAACCAACAAACGAAAAAGGGAAAAATGGCTCAATTTTCCTTTTTTCGTTTTCAACCAAAAACGAAAAAACGTTTTTTTCTTTCTCAATTCAAAACCAAAAACGAAACCAACACATGCAAATTACGGCCGAATTTCGTTTTTTGGATTTCAATTTTCCGTTTTTTCGTTTCAGGTCTCAAAACAAAAAAACGGAAGCACGTGACCTCTGACCGTCACGGGTCAAATGGACTCCCTACCAAAAGAAAAGCCTTACTGATAAATGGGTAATAAAAGATAAATTACGTTAAATGGCGTTTTTATTTTTGCACAGTATTTATTATATACACTACTAGGCTTGTGATAATGTTAGAAAATAATAATAATTATTATTATTAACAACAATACTACTACTACTACTACTATAATAATAATAATAATAATAATTACAGGTCCGCTGCCTGGCCTGGATACATCTAATGCGTGGACGCGAGATCGTTAAGTGTTCACCTTTGCAATAAGTGTGACATCAACCGGAGTGCCGGTTGATCCTATGTCTGTTGATCATAAAATACGTGGGTCATTTTAACTTTGTGACATGTCAGCTGCATGGCGTGTGCTGATGAGAAACTCGGTCGTCCGGGAGGAGCTTGGAGTAGAACTGCTGCTCCTCCATGCCGCTTTACGCGTTGAGAACAGCTGGATGAGGCAGCTGGAAAAGAACCGTTTCCCTTAACTTACTAGGCTACCATTCAGACAGTTTTTCCCTTTAATATTATTAGGATTACAAAGGACTACATTTAAACTTACGCATTGATCCAGGCAGCAGTGTTCTCCACGCCGTCTCTCTCTCTTTTGCAGCTGCAGCGGTGTTGCACTTCTTTCTAAAAACGTGTTCAAACTCGCCATATGAGCGCGTTAAAAACTTCCAGTTCAAAAAACGCAGCCTTTCGCTTCCCCGTTTCCATGGTGACTCGTCGAATCGAGGTTCCATGCTGTCTTTTCAGAGTTGCGGTGCACGCGCTTATCTCCGGGTCAAACTACTCCGAGTTGATTAAACCAACTCATATCAGCCGTTGTGAAACCGAAAACTCAGAGTTTCTATCGCAGAGTAGATCAACTCAGAGTTGAGGATTAAACTCAGAGTTTCTTAAAGCTGCTTCGTGAAACAGACCGAGTTTCTCATCAGCACATGCCATGCAGCTGACATGTCACAAAGTTAAAATGACCCACGTATTTTATGATCAACAGACATAGCATCAACCGGAGTGCCGGTTGATGTCACACTTATCGCAAAGGTGAACACTTAACGATCTCGTGTCCGCGCATTAGATGTATCCAGGCCAGGCAGCGGACCTGTAATTATTATTATTATTATTATTATAGTAGTAATAGTAGTATTGTTGTTAATAATAATAATAATTATTATTTTCTAACATTATCACAAGCCTAGTAGTGTATATAATAAATACTGTGCAAAAATAAAAACGCTATTTAACGTAATTTATCTTTTATTACCCATTTATCAGTAAGGCTTTTCTTTTGGTAGGGAGTCCATTTGACCCGTGACGGTCAGAGGTCACGTGCTTCCGTTTTTTCGTTTTGAGACCTGAAACGAAAAAACGGAAAATTGAAATCCAAAAAACGAAATTCGGCCGTAATTTGCATGTGTTGGTTTCATTTTTGGTTTTGAATTGAGAAAGGAAAAAACGTTTTTTCGTTTTTGGTTGAAAACGAAAAAAGAAAAATTGAGCCATTTTTCCCTTTTTCGTTTGTTGGTTTGGTCAGAAAAACAGATTATACTTTTGGCCCCTGACCGTGCGCATGTCAAGGGGAGCTTGTTTCAGAGTCTGGGTGCAGCTACAGAGAATGCTCGGTCGTCCCAATGTTTATATTTTGACATTGGTACTTTCAAGCAGGATAAATGTAAGGAATTTAGGATAAGGTCAAGATCTAGAGTAAGATGATTTAAATGATGACGTGAATGTTGGGCCACCTGTGTAAAGTGCACACAGTCTCCCTCTCAATTTGGAGATAATGTAGATTGTTTTGCTATGTGATGCTACTGCTGTTTAACAAAGGCAAAGAAAGGAATGCAACATTCCACATTCGTTGTGCCTAAAAGCAGATTTCCAAAGTTATGTCGATACACTCTATAACTCTAATACTGAAAGAGAAAGAGCTGAGCTTCTGCTGGTACAACTAGGATGTCAGCTGAGCTCTAATCGAGTCCCTCACCATTATGCCTCAGCCCAAAAATAAAGAAAAAACTCTGAGAAGTGTGATGTATCACAAGACTGCACCAACTTGTCTCATACATTTATTCACAACACATTATGAGTTTGTCAACGACATATTTTTTTTTCATATGTGAACTGATTTATGTTTCTCATTAGCTTCTCCCAAGGTTCAGGTGTATACCCGTACACAAGGAGAAGTCGGGAAAGCAAACATCTTGATCTGTCACGTGAGTGGGTTCCATCCACCAGAAATCACCATTGATCTTCTCAAGAATGGAGTGAACATGACGAACACCCACCAGACTGACCTGGCCTTTGATGAGAGCTGGCACTACTACCTAACCAAGCATGCTCATTTCACTCCCAACCAAGGAGAGAGGTTCGCCTGTAACGTGACTCACATGGGAACGTCTAGGCTGTACGACTGGGGTATGTGTAGTTTCCAGTTCATTTCTCTCTGTCTACTGTCCTTATGAGTTACTGACCAGCACTGATTATAGATTTTAGTATTGTTAAATAAGGTCGTACATAGTTGCAAGGTTTTTTAAATGCAAATTTTAATTTTTTTTTTTTTTTTAACGATACCTACTTAGGCTATGATAAGTAGATACACTTTTGTGCATCTCATACACTTTATATCATGCGTAGTTTTTTAAAATTATTATTTTGTTGGTTTGTACTTGGTTTGTTAGACTTTTTTTTTGCTGATTTTTTTCTGAGCATTTGAAATGTTGAACTTTTTTGTATTTCTGTTTTAAAATTCGAAACCCTTTACGTGGATCATTCCACATTTACAGCATACATTGTCCAGATGTGAGCTAGATATAATGTGTTTTTTGTTGTTTTTTTCTCTACAGATGGCGATATGTAGATGTTAAGCTACACCTCACTCCAGGTATGTACTCTATTCATTGTAAATGGTATTTAGGAATTCAGAAAAAAGTTTCAGTATTTTATATGAATGTGTTTGTGCAGTATTTGACTGAGTGACAGCATTCTGTTTTTACACTTTGTTTACAACAGGTGTCTTCACCGTGAGATGGAGAAGATCAGAATGTGCCTATAATCGTGGAGTTGTCTGAAATCTTGGGTTTCATTGTAAAAGCTTGAACTGCACTTTCATCAGCTGTTTCTTTTTGTATCAGGAAATCCACATCACAGTATCGCTTCATATAGTAATTGTTGGGATTTTCAGATAGGTAGCGAAAACAGATAACTCCGTTTTGATAAATTTTCAGAAAACTTTTTTATTGTTTACTTGAGATAATATCAATCAAACTGAAGTTGAGTGGATTTGACTCAGTAGAAAAATACATGACAAAGTGAAAAAATAAATTATTAGTGTTATTATTATCTCAAGTAAACAATAAAAAAATGAGTTTTCTGAAAACGTAGTTACCTGTTTTTGCAAATGAACTCTTCAAATGTAAACACTGCACTAATCTTGTTTTATTAGTATCTCAGTCAAATGACATATGACCCAAAATGCCCCTTTATGAGTGTGTGTGTTTAAAGGATATGATTTCCATGTGCCTTACTGTCTTGTATGAGCTTTGAAACAGATCTTTCGTGCTTTAGCCATTCCTCCTTTTATAGCACTTAATTAACAAAGGCTTTCTTTAAGGGGTTTCTGTCTAAATAGAAAAAATTGACAAGGGAAGTGTGAAATTTATGCAGGCTGCTTGGTAGCAATAATTTAACAATAATAATTTTGCTTCTCTGCACAGCAAACAACAAATTTGCATTTTTTTTGTGGTCACATTGAGCGCAGTACCATCAGAACTATTGTTAGATTTTTATTTTCAGCCAATATTTCATGCAGAATTGCAATATTTTAAAGCATATCTAGCTAAAGTGTAATATTGACACTGGCCTGTAACATTGACAGGCACTAAATACCTGTCAGGGTAAAAGTTGACAGTTAAGTTTGAACTGTCACATGAAATATTTTGCTTCTCAGTTGAAGTTTCCTTATTTTGTAAATGTGTACATTTGAAAAGCATCAGCAAAAAGCCAAAATGAGTTGGGAAATATTAGCCCATCCAGTCTCATGCATCTGTTGTAATGTTTTCAGGAGTGACATTACTGCAAACTTGGAACCTAAGCAACCTAACATGAATCATTTTCATTAAACATAAATTCACACCAAATTCTGGTTGTTCTGGTCTGTGAGTCCCAACATCACTGGGCAATATCTTCCCATTCTCACAATTCACATTTTAACACTTGCTGACAAGACTTTGTTGATTGTAATTGTGTTTCCTGGAATAATCTTTTGCATGATTTTATAGTCCAAGACGTAAACCTTTGAGAAGGGCAAAATCGCAGCCAGAGAGACACTTGCAGGAGAGCACAGGAACAGAGAGGAAGCTCCTGTTAACATTTTGTGAAAACGTGGTTTACATTCATTATTGGTAAGTCTCATTAATCTGGCCTGCAGACTATCGTCATCGCTGAAAAGTTTCATTTATATAAAAACTCTGGTTTGTAACAGCACTCCGTTCTTAGTGATGTTTATGGACCAAAATTGGTAATAAAATGTGGATAAAAGTCTTACCCGAATGGCTTCACGCAACTCAAAGTACACTACAGTTCAAAAGTTTGGAGTCGCCCAGACAAAACTCACACTTTTACGCATGTGCTGAAATAATTGCACAAAGATTTTCTAATCAGCGATTAGCCTTTCAACAGCATTAGCTAACACAATGTAGCATTAGAACACAGGAGTGATGGTTGCTGGAAATGTTCCTCTGTACCCCTATGGAGATATTCCATTAAAAATCAGCTGTATTCAGCTACAATAGTTGTTTACCACATTAATAATGTGTAGACTATATTTCTGATTAATGTCATCTTCATTTAAAAAAAAAGCTTTTCTGTCAAAAATAAGGATATTTCTAAGTGACCGTAAACTTTTGAACAGTAGTGTATGCCATGCGTATTTGTTATTGTAGCCTATTTACTTCAGAGGTTTTGAAAGTGATGCAAATTATGTGTTTATATATATTATGTATATAACTGAGACTACAGGCCATAGACTGTATAAGTTTATGTCAATAAATGACAAAATATGGCAACAGGTAGGTGGGTAGCAATATAAACACACTTTATTGTAAATTGCAGCAGGTGGACAGATTTTTCAGTATTTTTTCAGCCACACAGGCAGCAGATTTGTGTTATTTACTATCAGTTATTTGTTTGGTGTAATGGCACCTGCATCTCTTCTTCTGGACTATTTAAAGGGTTGGTCACAAAAATTACTCTCATACAAAATGATAACAAGCATTCCAAAGTACATGACTAACCTCTGTAAAATCCTACTGTGCACTTTATGTGGTGTTAATGTTTTGCCAACCACTACCACCTAAGAAGAAGAAGAAAACAAGCGTTTAGTTCCCGCATTCACATGTTTTGTTACGGTTGTAATATTCAGCTTAGCATGGGGGTGTTTGACTGTATCAGGTTCATGGTTTTCTTTGATATTTTGACCACTTTCGCTGATATTAAACAGGACAGACTATTAAATCCACACAGCGCCCTCCAGCAGCAGTGAGGTGCGACGAATATATCTCCGCTTCTTCACGTTTAATACAGTAACTGTGTGTAATTAGATTAATTTGGTTGGCAGGACAACTGAAACTCTGAATTAATATGACTCAGCTTACTAACAGTTAAATATCTATGAAGACGGTAAACGGTTAACCGACGTGCCACGCTTCTGCCGTGTCTCTCGTGTAACTTCGTCAAAAATAATCCACAAATAACGTCAGTTACATCAAATCAGTGGACTACGTTCTGTATTTAGGAAGTGGATGATCGATTACACAGCGCGAATGAAACCAAAAGTAATGGCAGCGGTGGGATTCGAACCCACGCCCCCGAAGAGACTGGAGCCTTAATCCAGCGCCTTAGACCGCTCGGCCACGCTACCGTGTTCCATGAACGGAGACATTATAGGATATGACATGTGGTTGCATAGATGTGAAAAGCCAAATTATAACGCCAGTAAATATGAAGCTGGTTAAGAATTTACACCACGCCTTGTTCCTTCGGGGAGCTATAGCTTTACAACAAATCAATTACTCATCCTTTTCTGAAACCTGATACTCCACTTCAGTGATGTGATATAAACTCCTTTAAAACCCTTACAAACTGCATCCTCCAAAGTGAAGATTTTCTCCAAGCTTCAACAAAGACTAAAGACAACCTCTACACACAATCAATTACTCATTACATGTCCACAAATCCTTTAAGAATATTTATTAGAAATACAGCTTGAGAAAGATAAAGCATGCTTTCCAGACCCCAAGCCCTAAACACATCATCTTAACTATTTGAGAATATACTCAGATCGAGGCAGTAGTACTTTGGCATCAACACCATCCAATACAGAAATCTAAAACACAGCCATGTACATTTTAAAACGTTTCAATAAAGAAATAATAAAAAAACAAACACCTCATGGTAAAGTACTGGACATAGATACTGACATCACACTGTACAATGTAAAAAATAATAAAAAGTGGGTATGCATGTTGACTAGTTGGAGCAATTAATCCGAGTGTTAGGGGGAAAAAAAATCAGCAATTCTTTAATGATCTATTAACTGCTGTCATTTTCAAGCAAGAGTAGTGAAATATTCTTCACATTCTAAAGTTCCAGCTTTTCAAACGACAGATTTTTTTCTCCTTATCTTCATTGTGTACAGAGCACAAGTCTCTTGTGGAGTACAGATAAAACATCCCTCAGAGGAAGTGGGATTCTCAGGTGGGCTCAGGATTTCTTGGCTGGGTAGGTCGGAGGCAAGAGCCGGTGGGAGTTAGAGCGGACCCACGGGTGGTCGATGACGCTCTGTAGAGAGAGGCGATCGATGGGGTTGTGGCGAAGCAGCTTGGAAATCAGGTCCCGAGCACCATCTGAGACGATTTTAGGGAACTTCAGATCCACCTAAAAATGGCAAGATGGAATTTATTCTTCAGTACAGTGACAACTACAGGAAAAATGACACTCCTCAAGATTTTAACTCAGCTAAATGTTGGATGCTACCCATTATGGAGATGCAAGGCACACTGTGGAAAAAACACAGTCTCTATAAACAGTTGATCAGTAAGACTAATGATTCCCAGATTAGTAATTGACCACTCATAGTTGAAGTTACTGTGCACTCAAAAATGTATTTTTGGCCATAATTACTTCTCTTGAATGCCTTCACTTCACTGTTCAGAATGATGTATGTGGAAAGTCTGACACTGGGCTGCTTTCACATTTATCTGGTCAATACTATACAGCCATGGCCATAAGTTTGGACACAAGTACCATGACGCTTGTGAATCTTAGAAAATACCACAAAATCGTCACTTAAAATACAGTACACAACTGCTGAGAACTATATTAAGTTTCATATTTTAAAAAAACATCAAAAGAGTTTGGTGTCATTTTGTTATTCTTACCAAATTCGGTTGTGAAAGTGCTGCATTTTTTTTGTTATTTTCTTCTAATATTATGTTTTGGGAACAAAGTTGTTCCAGTTGTTGTAATTTATTGATAATATTACATCCCTTGTTGATTTGTTGACTAATTAAACTGGTGCTGTCAAAAAATATTAGTTATGTTCTGTAATAGACATCAAAACAGACATAGTAAGTCATGCTGTGTCCAAACTTATGGCCATGGCTGTAAACAGAGAAATGTTTTGAAGCAACAGTTCCAGGCACTGTTCTCAGGAACCGTAGTGTTCCTGAGAATTACCTGAGATTGTAACTGAAGCTGAAAAAAGACACACCTGCCGAGTTATGAAAACAACATGTGTCTTTCATTTCTCTGTTACTGGTTGATGTCTTTAATCAGCCAAACATGTGCGGCATGTTTTTCTATCCTCATTAACTTCCTGGTTCCGGCTGCATGTTTCACATTCTTACATCTAAGTCTTCATACGACGCTGATCAAACTTCTTTTCACAGCTGCTGCAGCCAGAATTGCACATTTATCAGAGTCAAAAGGTTGATTTGATCAGTCAAACTGCTGAATAAATCAGCACAAAAATCTGATAATTTATTAATTTGACTTAAAGCGAGACACTACGGGTAAAAATATGTACATTTTTCATGCACTGTTTTCTGTTTTGGATCTTGAGGTGTTTTTGTGGTTGCCGTGCTGGTGTAAAGGTGAAGGCTAGGAAATGGAGATACAGCCATGGCCATAAGTTTGGACACAGCATGACTTATTATGTCTGTTTTGATGTCTATTACAGAACATAACTAATATTTTTTTTGACAGCACCAGTTTAATTAGTCAACAAATCAACAAGGGATATAATATTATCAATAAATTCCAACAATTGGAACAACTTTGTTCCCAAAACATAATATTAGAAGAAAATAACAAAAAAATGCAGTACTTTCACAACCGAATTTGGTAAGAATAACAAAATGACACCAAACTCTTTTGATGTTTTTTTAAAATATGAAACTTAATATAGTTCTCAGCAGTTGTGTACTGTATTTTAAGTGACAATTTTGTGGTATTTTCTAAGATTCACAAGCGTCATGGTACTTGTGTCCAAACTTATGGCCATGGCTGTACTATACTAATTCTCTGAACTCCTCTAAAATCTGAGTTTCAGGAGGAAACCTGTGAGTAGGAGTCCAGTTCCTAAACTTTTCAAATGAAAAATATTTGTATATTTAGAAATCCTGAATTTTGTGAAGGGAAGCAGGTCATTCCTGACTAGGAAATTGAACTTTAAAGAAAAAAAAAATCATAGAGTTATGGTTTGGAAGGAATCTTCAGTTAACATTGTGTCTCCCAGTTGTTCACATCTGTTGAGTCAATTACTGATTATTTTACACTGGCAATTTAAAAAGGACAATTCAGTGCATGTCATCTTGTATTTTTCAGGTTTAGGCTTTTACTACCATCAGTTCATAACACTGTACTCAAATTAATTCTTAAGAGCTGGAAAAACGATAAAACTCTAAAACGTTCTGGTAAGAACAATTCAAGTTAGAATAATAATTTCCCCTTTGTTTCTTAATACGATTGCATGTAGCTGATCTGTCAGATATGATTTAAGCACACAAACCTGAGATTAGCTACATTTATCTCAGATTTAAATCTGTATCATCATCTGACCGCTTGTGTTTCGTGCTCTGTTGGACTTTTTTTCCAGCAAATATCTTGAGTATAATACTATTATTTCTAACAAGAATAATGAAAAACTGCCAGAATATCCCTTTAACGCTTCATATTAATGTATTGCAAATGTGCATTAACCACTTCAGTGTTTTTCAAACACAAGAATGTTTAAAAGGCTTTCAGAGTCCAGGAGGGAGAGTGGAAGCAGAACAGGTCCTCACTCTTCAGTAACATTACCTGCCAAACACTCATTCCAAGATAAGCACCAGTGTGTTGAGCCCTGCTAGGCCAAAGCTTCACTACCTCGACTGGTGTCAGAAATTCAAGATACCTAAAAGTTCCTTCCACATAGAGCAGAATGACTGTGGTTTCTGGCAGATGCTGCTCTTAGATTTTACTACACCAACATTGACATGACAAATACATTTAATTGATTCAGTGCATCACACACCAACCTTCATAATTCTTTTGTATGTTTCTGAGTGGCTGGCTGCTTCAAATGGTGGGTTGCCAACTAAACATTCGTAGCAAAGGACACCAATGCACCACAAGTCCACTTTCTCACTGTGAGTGTGTCCCTCGACCATCTCTGGAGGAAGATAGTCCAGCGTCCCACACATGGTGCGACGTCTGGAAGAGTATAAAGTGAATAGTGAGTTAAGCAGGGAAGGCAGAGAAGTGGCCAGGTGTAACAGCACAGAGAAGGTTTTATAACAAACCACAGTGATGTGTTGACACTGTGATTCCTCACCTTAGAGATGGTGCATGGACAGACCAGCCAAAATCAGCAATTTTCAGCTCTCCACGATAACCGAGAAGCAGATTCTCTGGCTTAATGTCACGATGAATCACTTTCTTCTCATGGCAGTACAGTAGAGCGTCAGAGATCTCCTCCATGTACTGGGAAGTTAAAGATGTTCAGATTAAATTACATCCATCCATTCTCTATACACCGCTTTTATCCTCAGTAGGGTCGCGGGGGGTGCTGGAGCCTATCCCAGCTGACTCGGGCGAAGGAAGGGGACACCCTGGACAGGTCGCCAGTCTGTCGCAGGGCTACATATACAGACAAACAATCACACTCACATTCACACCTACGGACAATTTAGAGTAACCAATTAACCTCAGCATATTTTTGGACTGTGGGAGGAAGCCGGAGTGCTCGGAGAAAACCCACGCATGCACAGGGAGAACATGCAAACTCCATGCAGAAAGATCCAAGGGCCAGGCCAGGATTTGAACCAGGGATCTTCTTGCTGCAAGGCAAAAGTGCTAACCACTACACCACTGTGCAGCCAGATTAAATTACAACCACACCCAAATAACACTAGCAACATAAGACAATCAAATCCATTTTTGAAGCTGAACACATTACAGTAGAATTAATCATCACCAGTTTGCAAATTTGGTTTAGTTCTTACTGTGGCACTACGCCGGTCATCAAATCTTCCACATCTCTGTAGTTCTTTGTACATTTCACCTCGTGGGGCGTACTCAAGAACCAAGAATACCCTCTTGCGGTCGTGGAAATAATTGTAGAAGCGAAGGATGTTGGGGTGCCTGAGGAATAAAGAGCAGATTTTGAGGTAGTTTGTTGACAGAATTTCAAAAATAAATCTTTGAGCAAGCTGTATGAATACGAGTTAAAATATTGTATTATTGAAGTATCCACTTAATCTAGAAACAGACAATTACATCAAAAAAATCATTTGACTGTTTTTCTTGAGCTATCATTGCCATTAGTCACTCCTGCTGTCACAAAGACATCAGACGTTTTCTTTTTCAGACGAACATCATCACTGTTTCAGCTCAAGCAGTGCCAACTGTCCTGTATGATTTTAGTGTTTAACCCATCATCGAAGTGTATAAAAAAAATCTTAAAAACTATTAAATAAAGACGTATTAATTCACAGTAAAACTTGAGAGGCGTTTAACTAATCAAGCTTATATTTGGCACCAGTTGCATTAGGTGGGTGAATGCGACCCTTGATGAATGTTCCTGAAATACACAGCAGATGGCAGCAAGTACCCTTCCAGGAAATGTGCATAGAGATGTACAGAATTGTCTACAATAGGACACAGGAATTCCAAAAAAGGTAATTTTGAATGCCAAACAGTGTTCAAGTGGCAAAATGTTACTATTATTTTTCTAATTTTAAGTGCACAAAAATAGCCATAAAAAAAGAACTGTAAAATATTTTTTAAAATATAAGAGATTGGTTTAATTTGAGTCAACAATTGTTATCTAAAAGAAAACTAGGGTTTGACTGAATATCAGATCTGATATCCATATTATTGGTATCATTTTTGTTTTGTTTTTTTTACCAATTTTAACCAATTCCCAACAAAATAAATCCCTTTATTACTGCGCTACTTTGGCTCTGATGCAGCTGCCTCCTTTTATCTGTAGTCACAAGTAATAGCCTATCAACACTGAATGATAAAAGATGAAAAGTTCCCTTTTAGTTGAATATACAATAGGATTTTGAAGGTTAGAGTTTGTTTTGTTCTAAAATTTGACATCAACATTTACATTTTTTTCCTGCAGATGTCTGTCATTTCATAGCATTGTTTATTAGTAAAAAAAAAAAGGAAAAACAATAAACATTTGGATTGAACCACGTTTGAAAACCTAAATAGAGCGCTCAAGATACCCAAGCAGCATGTACAGCAACTTTGCAGCAGATGTATATCAACTTCAATACAAGAGATGACAAAAATGTTTTCAGGATACTAACTTGAGATGGGCCTGAATCTCAATCTCCCTCCTGAGTTGATGCTCCACACCTTCCTTCTCCATCTGGGACTTGAACAACACCTTCAGCGCCACAATGGCTTGCAGCTCCTTCACCCTTGCAAGGTACACATTGCCAAATTTGCCCTTTCCAAGCGGGCGACCGATGTCGAAGTCATCAATGGAAATTTTCCTGTATTAAGCGCAAAACATCACTTAGATGTTTGCGAACATTTAACAAAACAACCAATATACAAATAGAGAAGCACTACTCAGATACTTACTTTGAAACTAAGCTGGAGGATGAGCCAACACATTCTCTTCCGGGGCCTAAAAATGACAACACAATCAAAATACGCACATATTCTGAAATGTCTGAAAGGCATCTGTGTTTAAGGAGAAAGAACTTACCTGTGATGGCATTCTTGATTGTCTCTACTCGTGGCTTCACCAGAACACGTTGTGGGCCTGTGATCATACTTGGGGTTGCAAACTGATGTTCAGAGGAAAAACAAAAATGCAGCTACTTAACTGGCACAAAAACAACAGAAAAAAAAAATCTAACTCCAGGCCATAAAATTACAATAGTACTGAATGCTAGGCATTTTTTTTAACACTGATTTCCAGTTTTTTTCATGCCACTTCAGACCATGCTCAATCTGACATGTCCTCTTCTTAAGTCCGACTAGTGATCACTTTTCAATTACTTCTATAGCCAGTCTTTGCTATTATTACTTACCGGTCTCTGAAGACCTCTAGGCTCGTAATTTTCCTTATTCTGTGAAGAAATAAATACCACTCACATAAACTTACGGTAGTAGGAGTAGACACACATTTGCTCTTCCATTAATATTTTCTTTATTGTGCAAGAAATACTGTTTTGTACTGGATTGCATTGAAGTGATCCCTTTTCTATGACATCTTCAGAGTCAGTGTATACAGATTGAGAGATTTGTAGTTGAATATTTAGCTCCACGATGCTAAATGTTCTACCACATTCACATAACTAAACACAATACGACATGTGAGGTATATCAAATTTGTTTAACACATTATTGTCAAATTTAAATTATGTTTTTGGTACAAGTGTGCTCTATTGATACAAATCTGCATCTGCTGAGGACGTGTTGCACGTCCGAGTTAAATTAAAACGTTAAGTTGCTTCAGTTAAACAATGAAAATGGTTGTAGAGGCCACAGTTGAAGAGTTAAGTTAATTAATGTTAACAACTGCCTCAAAACTATGGTTGAATTCTAAGGTTGATCTACTTTAACTAAAATCTGTTTACTTATGTATATTTAGCGGGAAACATATATCACACTACTTGTTCTCATGTTTACCTCAAGCTAACGCTACAAGTTAGCTAGCTAAGGTAACTAGCAAATCCAAGTTTAGCTAACATTAGCTACAATCTGCGTCAACTTCAGCAATATATGCTGCGCTGTCATAAGCAGCTCGGTGTTTTCAATTACTGCCAAATTCTGTCTCTCCAATAAATAATAAAGAACAAATTACCTGCATTGTAGAAAAGGGAAATGATGGTAACTTTACAGCGTGGAAAATCGCGTCTTTCTATTTAGAACTTCCTCGGCCGCCAACGTTTTCAAAAAGCCCGTCTTCGCGACCGTCATTGGTCGGTGTGCTGCAAACAGAAGGCTCCCGTTGGCCAGAATTGCAGCAGGAGGAAGTGTGTGATTGGTTACCCCTGGCAGTCGTCCCGCCCTCTGTCGTGTTTGTCTTTGTATAAAAGAGGGAGTGCTCTGTTAAATGTCGGAAAACTGGATCCCAATGCCATTTAATTTTTTTATTGTATTTATTTATTTATAAAATGCCCATGGTGTCATCAGATGTCTTATGAAATATCAGGCAGATTCTTTACTCTCATTCAAATATAATCCCCCACATCATGGCCTTCTTTGTCTCTGATTGTATATTGTACTGATGATTCTTCCTGATGGCCATAATTACTAAATCGCGACATTTCTTTGTGAAATGTGATGCAATAACTAGTGAACATGTTTAAGGCTGAAGTTAAACAAACATCAAAAATAATCAGTGGTCTATTCTGTAATGTGCTTCTTAAAAACTTAAGTGACATCTTTAAATTCCTTATTTAATCAAAAACCCAAATATGTTTCACTAAAATCGTATAAAACAAGGAAAATATTAATATCACATATGCTAGAAAATCTACAACCAGAGAATAAGGGGATTTTTTCTTAGCTGAAACTAGGTCTTAGAGGTTTTGGGAAAACATCCAGTTGCATTTTTTTCCTATTATTTTTAGTGTGATTTGCCATGTAATTTCTTAAAGTTAAGCTTCTGTTCATTATTCACTGTGTAATAAATGTAAAACACGTGATAGAGCACTAGTATATCAGACACAGACAGGCGACAATTACATTTTTCCTGCTCATGAATTGTATCAGTCAAAACACAAGTCTTTAAAGATGTTTTCAAAAACTGTGAAAGATAAATAATACTTCAGCATTTATTTGATCAAAATAGGTTTATTCAAAACAATTCCATGTATACAAGATTACCCATCCTCAAAAAGGTTTTAATTCACTGTATGACATAGATCTTCCATCAAATATACATGTAATATCACAATTTTTTATTTCACGCCTAAAAAAATTATGTTGGAAAAAGTAAAACAGTGAACTAGGATTTATTTTTTACATTTTAGAGTAACTTAAATGTCTTCCGTTGTGCTTCACCACAACCAAACACCTGCTTGTAATATATATGATCTCTGAATGTATGCAGTGTACAGAAAGTGGTAAATAAACAGGAAACAGGTGGATCATTTCCCACAGTGTGCTTCAGTTCCTGTGCCTTTGTAGATGACAGCTGCTGATCTGTTTCCAGTCCAGCAGTGACACCTCTGTTTTGTTTGATATTGTGAACAAGTTTAAAAGGGTCTCACTTCAACTTATTGACTTGATTTTCCACACGAATAAGCTTCTTGGAAGTGAGATTCTTCTACTGGTTTACCTTGAAAATACTGGTTAAGGCAGCGTGACTGAAGGATATGATTACATATCCTTCGGGTAAACACAATATGAAAGATTTTTGCATACCATTCATAATGTGACAGCTCCCCCTTTAATACCTCTCAGTCTATGAGGCAATCTCAAAAAAAAAAAAAAATCTATGAAAAAGACTACCTGGTGACAAAATTATTTTTTGAACAATGTTTGCATCAATGTGATGAAGTGCCAACATCGCACAATCCTGCTTGGAATTAGATATTTTATAAAATGTATTGTGTCAACATAAACTCCATATATAACTCAAATAAAAGCTAACAGTTTCCTAGGTTTATTCAATAGACACAACAGTGTGTCAATTCTGCATCGAATGGTTCATCAAAACCCTGAAATTTAGTATTTCTGCATAGAAATGATTAAAAAAAATGAAATGGTCATTTAAGCCAGGAAATAATTGATAGTTCAAACTTTTGCCAGTAGTAAACATAACATTTTCTCTGTGTTTAAACTTTGTTGACATGAAAGTCTGAAAAATCGGATTTATCCTCTTTTCAATTTATTCATTTATTTTAATCTTTGGATTTTTGGGGTAATGTCTGACAATGTTAACGTAGCATTCTGAATCTGCTCAATATGAGTTTGTGGTGTCTCATAAGCTGGCTTAGGTATGCCTTAGACAATGATAAAAAAAAATTAATCCAATATTATATCATTAACACTATATGGAACTGAATGAATAATCCTGTGTGACAGAGAGATGGATCCATGTTAGCCACTTGTATAGAGCAGCAGTGGATTTATTCTGCATTAATCTGAACAGAGCAGTTGGTGAAAACTAGTGTGCAGGACGGCAGCAGGGCAGCCAGTGAACGACGCAGACTAGGAATGGGATCGTTCACATCCGGTGTCCTATTTTCTTCAGTGCTGCTGTCTGCGGCTGCAGCTTCCTCACCGTCCTGCTCTTCTTCCTCACCACCCTCCCCCTCTACCACAGGTGGACTCTGTCGAGGCTGGAAGGTCACGTCCAGAAACTCCAGCTGGCGGAGACCTCGGAGCATCCTGCAGCTGCGGACAATCTGCAGCTCGCTGAGTGTGCAGGCCCACAGGCACAGACGTTTCAGGTCCTTCAGACGGCTGGCACAGAGCAGGCCAGGCCCCACCTCCTTACCGCCAAGACTCAGCTCCTCTAGTCCGAGCCATCCTGCCCCCAGGCCAAGGGAGGGCATTTGTGACTGGTAGCCCTGCCGCCCTATAATGCCTATTTCCAGAAACTTGAGCCTGGAAAGCCCCTCCACGCCACAGAGACCATCTTTAGCAGCACAACTTCTAACCCCGTTAGCTGTTACACGAAAGGTGTCGCGCAGCTCCAATCGACGGAGCCCCTCCCATGATGTCAGACTCTGCAGGTGCTGGTCTGTGAAAGAAGGCACATTGTTAAGAACCAACCTTTCAATAGCAATGCCTGCAGGAGAGTCAGGCCCTTTCTTCTTCCGATTCCTTCCTTGCTGCTGGGCACCGACACTGGACGTGGCTTCTGCTTCTTCTTGGGGTTGAGCAGGTGAAGCTGGCAGGCTCTGGCTGAAAAAATTACGAGGCAACTCACAAGCACGCAGCTCCAGCACCTGTAAAGATGGAGGCAGGATCTGGCAATTGGGGAGGCTTCTCAGGTCTGCATGCAGTAGATAGAGCTTACTCAGGCGAGGGCATTTTGTGGTCAAAGCTTTGAGCCAAGACTCAGAGAGAAAGGTGCCGGCTCGGGCAGAGAGCAGCAAACCGCGCAATCGAAGGCACCTTAGTCCACAACCCAGGTACTGACGCAGCAGGACCCAAAGGATGCGGGATGTCACCTAACACACAGAGGACAGTTCATGAATATGTGCGTGCTAAGGGTGGGAGACGGGAGGCAACAGAGAAACAGTTTCTGTCAATAACTGCACAGCCAGACAGCTTGTATGTCATCAAAAGAGGCTTTTAGTTTATTTGCATTTCATACACAAAGTCATTTCAAATAGCTTTACATTAAAATGTATTTAACAGAAATACAGCACAAACTAAAAGCATACAATAGAGAAATGCATACTTGCCAAGAAAAGATGGAAGTGCAAGGTGGATATTGATGAGTGTGTAATGAATTAACAATACCAAAGCCTAACCTGAACCCTGAGAGCAGTTAGAAACCTGCCAAAACGACACTGTAAGTAGCTGTGGTTTCTGCTGTCTGCTCTTTGACTGAGAGAGGAATCGGTAAGAAAAGATAGGCCATAGTTTGTTTCATCGAATTTTGTGTGGATGTGCATTTTTAACAGTTGTATGTCTTTGGACATTGCACTAACGGCCATGTACCATTTTTTGAGAATCTTACTTTTCTGTTGTGCATTAGAGATGTCAAAACAACAGTTACATAAGAATAATATACTACAGGTTCATTGTGGTTTTTAACTGGGGTGCCAGAAATGTTTATATTTTGTGCTGAAATCGCTTAATCACGTCGGACACTAAATTTAGCATTTTTGTTGTCGGTGTTTTTTGCAGTGATTGCTCAGCCTGCTAACACTGTCTCCTACTGTTCTTTTTAAGGTTTTGTTTGTATGATTTGCTTGTTTTAGTTTGTCTAGCCGGCCATGCATGGCTGCGGACTGAAAATACCCAGAGTGCATCTCAGCTGTCTATTGTTCTCACTTCCTTATTTTGAACTGATGCAGCCAATCAATAGCCTTAATCCCTAGTAGTACTGAGACCTGACCTGCATGTCAGCTCGATCAACAAGTAAATTTTGTGTGGTCTCAGTTACAACTGGCCCAGCAGTGAAGTATATGACGAGCCCGTTTTGGGATGAATAAGGCCTGTGATTGTCTGTTATGTGTGTGTGTTTTTTTACTTATACAAATACATTTCCCTGTCAGAGACATATCTAATGGTTAGCCTGCAGGGTGAGCCTTGCAACACTCCCAGTGCCAAGGAAGTGACTGGATTTGATGTCAGTGATGACGTTAAATCACAAGCCCATAGTTACACATAGTTGCTGACTTGTGTTCTGGTCTAACTGATCACTGACTCTCTTAGTCTTTATGACCAAATACATCTCTAAAGCTTTTCCCGTTGTTACAAGTGTTGCTAGTACATGATTTTCATATATTTGCAGTATATAATTTGTACAGATATTTTATCAGAATACATATTTTTATTGTGTAAATGTGATTTTGCTGTATTCACTCAATAAAAACGCACCACACCTCTGTGAGACAAGACAACTGAAAAGAAAAAGCCACATTTCCAGTAACATTCTTACCCCTTTCCATGCAGTCAGGTCGACAACTCTCCACAGTCTTTGGTCTTTAACAAGGCGCCTCCATCTCTTACACACTCTAAAAACACCGCAACAAATGACAAATAACTTCATCTTGCGACGAGAGACACAACAAAGGAAGACCTGGTTGAGTTTTTAGTTGTAAAAGGCGAATAATGTTGACAGTGAAGTTACATCTTCTTACCTCCCAGCTCTGACCAGCTCTCGTACACTCAGATACGACAACACATCAATTAAAATGTTTTCGGGAAAGTAGTCCAGATTACAGGCTTTGAATTCATCCATTTTGTAAACAAAACTCTTAAACCTTACACACGGACTAATATCCGGGCGCACACGGGTTGCGCCTAGATCAGCGATCCCCAGGAAACAGCCGCACACTGACTGTAGGACCGAGTGGCGGAATGAAGCTTCAGGCAAATTTACTTCCTCGTGCTGAGTAAAGTTTGTCTCCTTCAAAAATAATCTTTATTTCTGTTAACATTTAGGGAATATACAAGGATAACTTTGGGTTAGAGTTTACTTCAAAACATCCCGACCAAGAGATGTTGCCACCTAACGTTCGTTAGGTGTACAGCCCACTGCGCCTGCGCGGTTTACCGGACAAGATGGCGACCAGCAATGGTGGAGGAATGGAAGTGGATGGGGCAGGCGAGTATTTATCACTTATCTCGCAATTTCTGCCTAATATTGACATGAAATTGTGTGCAGTTTGGCGCATGTATTGTGTATTCGTGCTGTGAGTGGTTGTAAGTGACGACTTCGTGGTGTTAGAGACAGTAGGTAGCGAGCCTGCTGACATAAGCGGGTTAACGTTCACGGCTCTGCTGTAAACCTGTCAATGCATTCATTACTTTGGATCCAGTTTTCTCCTCTGTTCTGTGATTGGAGTTTAAATCGGCAATGTGAACTTAAATATACCTGCGTAGATGGGTTTGACGAAAACAGTATTGTTTATGTGTAACAACAAGCAAAGCTCAAATTAGGGCTGGTCTTGACCATGAGATGAACCGATCTACCGGCCTGTCTGTATCTCAGCATTCAGAATCAAAATAAACATCTTCATGTAGGTTTATGATGGCTTTTATTTTTGTAAGCATTTTTGTAGTGGGGTGCATTTGAACAACTGTCAGATACATGAAGGGATTTTTTTAAATATATGTGTATAAATATTATTATTTATATCTTTGGCTACACTACTGGCTGCTGTACTTCTTCACGTCTCTTTTTTTGTCTGGTTTGCAGCCAGTAATTGTTTTGAATCTTTGATGGATTGTTGCCATATAATCATTGCTGTTTATTGCCCTAAGGATTACGTAGTTGGGTGTCAATTATTAGATTAATCACTAACTATTTTAATAATCAATTAAGATAAAACATTTTCAGAAAGAAATAAATTCTCAATTCGTTGATTGCAGTTGTTAATATGTGAATATTTTAATTTTTCAACTCACATATGACTGTATCCTGAATATTTTGGGATTGTGGACAAAAGTAGACATTTGAGGGTTTCATCTTGGACTTTAATTCAATTCAGTTTTATTTATATAGCTCCAGTTACAGATCAAATTCTCTCAAGATGCTTTACAGAACCCATATGCCTGAACCCCCAGAGCAAGCCCTAAGGCGACAGTGGCAAGAAAAAAAGCTTCCTTTTAACACTTTAATGTTTGTCACCATTTTCCGACATTTTATAGCTTAAACGACTTGCTGGCAGATCAAGAAAATAAGCAACAGATTAACCCACAATATGTAAATAATTGTTAGTTGCAGACTAGTCGGACTCATAGGCTGTAGATTACAGGTTAAAGTTGGCATTTCTTTTCTTCTTCTGCTGTCTCTATGTTACTTCTTTCATCATCACATTCACTACAGGGAACATCCAGAACCTCAAGGCAGCGACACACACTGGAAATTTCAAGTTTTGTCAAACGTCTGGATTGTGAAATAAAGCAGTTCTGCAAGTTTTTTTCAATGAGTTATCCATTTTCATGACTTTGCTCATCTCCCAGGATAAATATGGTTCACCAAAACAGTTTTGGGTGACCTCCGTTGCATCATCCTGTTGTTACCCCACCCAAGACAACTGTAAATGGGCAAAAGACGTAGAAACAAAGCAGAGCATTTTTTTAATTCCTCTGCATCAAAATCATAATGCAGTGCAGCCACACTGTTCCACAAAGCGCTGTGTCAACACTCGAGAACAGTCTGACTATATGACACAAGTTCCGGCCCGACTGTAGTTGTTGTAGTATTGAAGCCCATCTTGTTTGTGTCTCTGTTTGATTGTAGCCAGCCCCAGTGTCATGGCCTCAGGGGTCACAGGGAGCGTTTCTGTTGCCTTACACCCTCTGGTTATCCTCAACATATCTGATCACTGGATACGCATCCGCTCGCAAGAGGGGCGACCAATGCAGGGTATGTATCACAATACCAGGCATGTAGCTGACAGTGTACTGTCGCTTTCTGTCACGTTGGGCTCAGGTGTTGTGTCATTAAATACGTCAATTTCAGCAGATGTTGTTGACGATGATGTTTGTTTTCTTCCTGCTTTAGTGATTGGTGCTCTGATCGGGAAACAGGAGGGTAGAAACATTGAGGTGATGAACTCCTTTGAGCTGCTGTCTCACACCATAGACGACAGAGTACACATTGATAAGGAGTACTACTACACTAAGGAGGAACAGTGTAAGCAGTTTTCAAGTGTCAAGCACAAGAGTGTACCTCTATTTGTGTGTATTTTTCTGTTATGACTGACGCTACTAAATGTTGTCCAGTCTGTAACACGACGGTGCTGTTTTTTTTCCAGTTCTGTTGAAAGAATGCAAAAGATTTGTTTAGCAATACTGGCAGCAAGCGTCATTCGGAAGATCAGTTCACAGATTAGCTTTTTCTAATTTGATTGTAAACACTTCTGCTTTGTCCTTGCTTGAGTTACCAAAAATGACAGTTACACTGTTAAGCTCCATTTGTAAGTTAAAATGGGTAAAACATGCCATGGGAGTTGACTTTACACTTTACCAAGAACATCAGATCAAGTTGTTAAGCCATTGATAAATTGATGAACTAGTTAATTAATTATTAGTAGTTTTTCTTTAAAATGTCTTCTTGTCTCTCAGTCAAACAGGTCTTCAAAGACATGGAGTTCTTGGGTTGGTACACAACAGGCGGTCCCCCAGACCCGTCAGATATCCACATTCACAAGCAGGTAGGCAAACACTGAAGACTAACCAGTGGCACGTGACCGCTAATCTGTGTGATCTCAGTTGGCTGGATATACACAAGCACAAAAAATGACTATAAAAACGAATAACAGAAAGTATATTTAGTATGGCTTATATTTTGTAATTAATTTATGGCCAGAGAGATTCAATTTACTAATTTAAAGCTTTTAATACTTTAAGTGTTGTCTTACAATCCTGTGTACAAATGCAGGAGAATAGCACACAGCCTGATGGTTATTTCTGATTTTGTACATTTGCTTAGTGTCATTTGTCTACTCCCTGTCAGGTGTGCGAGATCATTGAGAGCCCTCTCTTCCTTAAGCTCAACCCAATGACCAAACACACCGATGTGAGTTCATCTGCACTTTCACTCCAACAATGTGACAATGATACAGTAATGTGTTTAAATACAGCTGCTCTCAACAAAGTGTCCTTTTCTCCTTCAGCTTCCTGTTAGCGTTTATGAATCTGTGATTGACATCATCAATGGCGAGGTAGCGTTCCTGTCTAATTTGATCTACTTTTTATTTCCTGCATCAGTAACTTATTTTCCCATGAATAATTGTTTTGTTGTAAATATTTCCTCAGGCTACCATGTTGTTTGCTGAACTTACGTACACGTTGGCAACAGAGGAAGCAGAGAGAATCGGTGTCGATCATGTAGCTCGAATGACGGCCACCGGCACCGGAGAAAACTCAACAGGTAAGACAGACTGACGCTAATACTGGTAGCTTTTAAGAACTGAACACAGTGAAGTGAGTGAATTCATGCGTTTCCCAGTCTCCTAGTAGCTGTAAATCATTTGCATTAGAAAATAGTTTCTAAATCAATGTTGTTTACTGAACAGTAACACATAAAAGGTGGTCTGTTAACTCTTATTCCCACCTCATGAGAAATGCGAAAGAAACTGAAATATTCTTTCTGCTAGGGTTAGTTCAGTTTCACTGTTGGTGTTCTGACTAATGAAATATCGCAAATGTCTTAAGTTCACTGTTTTGTAGAGCACAATGTCACAAAATTAGTTCAGTTTACACAGTAATAAAACAGGAAAATAAACACATGGACAAGACAGTCAAATGTTAAACAGAAGTGTTCCTTTATGCCTACAAGAAGCAAACTTCAGTCAGTTGCTTTTCCGTGACTTGCCTGACAATAGAAATTGTTATTTATGCTGAAACCAATCTGAGCAGGTTTTAACTTTGATATTTTTGCATTTCTGTCTTCTGTGATAGTTGCTGAACATCTCATAGCCCAGCACAGTGCGATAAAGATGCTCCACAGCCGAGTGAAGATCATTCTAGAGTACGTCAAAGCCGTGGAAGCAGGTGAGAGGACAAGGGGCCCGTTTAAGGAGGCACTAAGAGCAAAGACAGGAAATAAATCATGAGAGCAGCTGTTCTGAAATTAGATGTTTCCTCCTGCTTTTTACGCCGCTCCAGCACGCCCCCATAATTACAAGCTTCTGTTGGAAAGCATCTCTGACAGCATTATCTTATCATTTTTGCAAGCTGTTTATTTTTCTCTGTCACAGGAGAGGTGCCATTTAACCATGAGATCCTTCGAGAAGCAAACGCCCTGTGTCACAGACTGCCAGTCCTCAGCACCACAAAATTCAAAACTGACTTCTATGATGTAAGTGAACTTTGTTGTACTTAGATACACACACAAAAATACGCACTTATTGCATGTTGTGTTCATCAGAATGTCATTTAAAGATAAAACTGGTGTGATGACTGCCGTAATCTAACTTCCTTCTTCATGATTTTTAAATGCACCAATAATGATATAAATTCTAACAATGCACGGACAGGGAGGGGTACAGAGGTGAGGCTACAAACAATAAAAGGTCCACAGTTGCTTTAGAGATCAGCGTTTTAAAGTCTGAGGTGTTTACAGTTGATTGTAAAGCTAACCCTCCAGTCTTGGATTCTGTGAATAGAATTTAGAGCAAATAACAACAGTTCAGTTTTTATTGAATGTTACTCAAACATAAGCAAGTAGTGTATTTCTTGGAAACAACTGATCTGCATTTGGTGCTCCAATAACATAAGACAATAACCATAAGGAGAAAAAATGAAAAAGATTGTATTCAATATTACAAAAGTAAGTTTTTGCAAAAAAAAAAATCAATGTAAAAATGCATCTTAAAAGAGCATTTCCTATTTTAGTGACAGAAGTATTGCACAAATATTGACCAAACAGCCAAAAATGAATACTGTCTGAGGAGATTATCCATCATATTGTGATTTCATTGGCACCTCAGATTCTTCCTCATTTGACCTACAGAAAACCTACCCAGGAATTAGTCTGATTCTTAGTCCTTGTGAGCATTTACAACCCCTTCTTCATTCCAAATCCAGACCAGATGCATCACTTAACCTTTGTTCACTGTTTAAAGCCTGTGAATTAATTTATTATACACAATGCAAGAACACAAAAATACAGAAAGGCACATTGAATAACATTCAATTTAGAAAAAAAAATTCTTGGTTTTTTTTTTTGAAGCCAAAGCACCTGGTGTGAGGTGTAGGTCATGGGACGAGTTTTAAAAGTGAGAAAATACAGTATAAGTATTTACAGATTTGAATGTGCTTTATAGAGTTACTTCTAGTTGATTATTAAAAATAGTAATTGTAGATAAATTCAGATTGTTTTATGCTGTGAAGACGTTACTGTTTTGAGTGAATCTCCATGTTGTCGTGCCAAATGAGGGCTTTCTGCAACTGTGCCTCTTGTTTCCCTGCAGCAATGTAATGATGTCGGCCTCATGGCCTACTTAGGCACCATCACCAAGACTTGCAACAGTATGAACCAGTTCATCAACAAGTTCAACGTCCTGTACGACAGACAGGGCATCGGCCGGAGGATGAGAGGACTCTTCTTTTGAGCTGGCAGACAGACAAACAAGCACTGCAGTTTCTTTTTCTCTGTTCTGTCCTTTATTTTGGGTTTGTTTGTATTTTGGTTTGCTAAAAAGAAATCCTTAAGCCAACAGTAGCTTTTTTTCCAAACAGTGTACCATTTTCAACCACAAGTGTGTCTAAAGGCACCTAAATACACCAATCAGTAAGAGATGTGTACAAAATCACTCAACTCTTTGTGGGTATGCACAGCGATGAATCCACTGTACATGAACGTTATATTATTTTACCCAGTTTGTTTTATTGTTTCATGTTTCTGTATGTAATAAATGATCTGCTAAATTTTTTCATGAGACTTTTGACTCTTCTTCTTTCTAACAGGGACACAGAAAAATGTCAGACCTTAATGAGCCAAAAGTGTGCTACGTGGAGCTGCAGGTTTATTGTGAGCAGCTGAGAGTGAGCTCGTCTTTTGAAGCTGTGATCCTGCTGTTTGATTGCCTCTGGAGCTTTTGGACAGACAAGCAAAATACACTAGAAGATGAGGGGGAGGGCAAGTTATAGCTCCAGACTCTGAGGTGTGTAACAGGAGTCAGCATTTATTTGGGTATTAAATGTACTGCGGAACTCAACATAATGACCCCCAACCTGCAAGTTCCTAGTTTACAAGTCTGCTTTAACCTGCCATGTGGCGCCGGGAGGAGCCAATGTGTTTTTGCACATTTTTAAAAGTGAAGTCAAAATGCTGCTCATTCACAGACTTTTCACATTTTATTATCACTCAAAAATCATTTGCATGAAATGCTTGTCCCAATTGAAAACATGTTTGGTTTACATGCTGACAGTGATGATAAATACATGAAGCTGTCAGCTGAATAACACTACATCCTATCACAACTCTAGTACGTGTTGCTTTCCATGACAGTGGATAAGAAATTGTGCAACTTTTCCATCAAAGTCTGTTTCATTTTAAGAGACGTATCCTGGACGTTTCACTGACTCTCCTCTGCGGGTTCGTCGGCAGGATCAGCAGGCTGTGGGTACTGGAAGCGGACCGGGTCGTACAGATCATCCCTGGGGTCGTAGGGGAGGGGGTGGTAGTTTGGGTAAGAGAAAGGGTAGGTTATCTTCTTCTCTTTGAGTGCAGGGGGTGCTGGCTCCTCCACAGGTACCTCCTCTTCTTCCTCCACGGGTGGAGGTGGTGGTGGGGGAACCACGATCTTCCCCTTGATGGGCCTGGGTGGGTGGTCGATCAGGCAGTCGGGGTCCCAGTAGGGGTCACAGTCGTACTCCATGCCCTTGAAGGTGCGGATCTGGGCCGGGGGAGACTTCTTGACGAGGATCGGGGGAGGTGGAGGCGGGGCGGACTTCTTCGGCGGTGGAGGGGGAGGTTGGGGCACTGCCACGGGGGCCGGTGGGGCCTTCTGAGGAGTGCAGTGGGGGTGGTAGCGGGGGTCGCAGAGCACGGGCACAGCGCCGCTGGGCAGGTAGACAATGTGGGGCTTGCAGAGGGGGTCCTTCTTGTTGCACAGGTAGAGGACATCCGCCTGGGAGATGGCTGGAGCTATAGGGGGAGGAGGAGGGGTGGCTGGGAGCATCGTGGCCTTGGGGAGCCCCTTCATTGGAGGAGGAGGAGGAGCCGCTTTGCACTTCTTGTCTGTGGCTGGGTCGCACATGAGCATCGGCACTCCCAGTTTGCTCTGGAAATAGGAGGCGTTGGGGCCGTAGGTGTGCTCCAGGTACCGCATCTGCTGGTAGAGCATCCGCAGCTTGTCAATCTCATAGAGCTGAGAGGAAAAAACAGACACAGCCTGATGTTACAAATAATGAATTTATCTACAATTCTAGCAGATGTTTTTATCCAAAGCAAAGTACATCTGAGAGCAGATACAACACAAGCGAGGATCTAGTCAAGAGAAAATAACCCAGATAAGATCCATGAAACAAACAAACCAAAAAAAAGGTCTCAAGGTTCTTTACACTCAAAACAGAACTTCTATTATTTTTTTATAACTCCTTGAATTTGCTACACTTGCTATTGATTTGTCTTGCAAGACTTGCTTTATAAAAAAAAGTTTCATCCCTTTAAAAAAAAAAAACTCTTTGCATGTAAGTGTTTATCATTATTCACCAAAAATACCACATCAAACTCCAAGTATGTGAAAACCTACTAGGCAATAAGAAAAAAATTTAAAAATTAGAGTATAGTATAAATTAGTTGAGGGACGGACATATTGTTTCTGCATTGTACAGCTCAGTTTCATTTGGGAATTTGAAGTCTGAAAGCCGAAAACACACAAAGTGTCATGATGCACTGCTGATGTTTATCAGTCAACATTTAGGCTAAAAAAAATCTTCCTTCCAAATGAGCAAAGGAATTTTAGTCATAGTTGACTACACTAAGCTAAAACAACACAATTATGAACTTAAATCTAAATGCAATCTGCTGGTTTATTATTGTAATCTGCAAAGGTTAGTTGTCACAGTTCCTGTCTTGCAATTTTAAGTTTTTCAGGGTGTTTGTAGAGTTATGTAGCAAAGACACAAAACCGGATTCTTGAGAGGTTCCACAGACTAAGTGAAATGTACTGGGAAATAGTGATTTTTTTGCTGCACAGCAGGAGGCCCACAGTCAGTATCTTACCCCCTCAGTGTGTCCGATGCTGCTATAGTATCTGTAGTAAGCCTGGAAGTCTGGGTTTCCTCTGTACCAGCGGGGGTCTGCGTTACGCTTTGGTCTGGAGTGAGTTAGAAAGTCGTTTGCTTTGTCTGAGTTGATACTAACATGGCCGACAGGGACCATCTCTGTGAGAAGAAGACATGAAGTTTAGTTACTCAAAAAGCCCCTAAAACACAGCAATGCTGCAGAGTTGATACTAAAACTAAATCAAGATCTGCATTTACCTTCCTGCTTAATAGCACTCAGAAGAGATTTTGCCTCCAGCAGGCCTGAAAGAGAAGAACTTGGTGAATGGTGATTTCCATTATTTCAACAACATCTGGAAAGGTTAAAGAAGCAGAACTGACCTGGAAGAAGCGTGAGACAGCAGAGCGCCCCCGCCAAACATATTGAAGAAATCATCTTGAATCCCTGCAAACCAGAGAAGACGAGTTTTATGACAAACATACATTTATTTAATTTTGGGGAAAATAGACACATATCACCTAAGTAATTGCTGAAGGATTTATCAGTGAAAGTTACAATTCTTAGTTTCATGAAGAAAACGTAAAAGTGGATTTAAGTAACTGTTTTGTCCTCTACACGTTAGACTTGATGGAAAAATCCTCACAACTGGCAAACATCTGTAAAGAACTACATTATATGTCTAGGTGAGTCTATTCCATAAACCTTATCTCTAAAAACACATTATCCCAAAGAAATAGAATAAAAAGCAGCAACAAAAGAGCTTAACAACATTCACAATGATGAAGCATTGTTTCTAGTTGCAACACTGTGAACTAAAACCATCCAACCATGTTCTACTCACCTGGTTCAGGAGGCCGTCTTCACCGCAATAACAGGACTCAGGGGGCTAAATACGAACCTCTGCATCAGCCACCCTGTAACATTATATCCTGTCCAATAGGATTCCACCAACTTTGAGCCCCAAATCTCTTCTCCGCCTCCCTTTTAATAAGGTTTAATGTTGGCCCTTTGGCGCCAATTTGGAATAAAAAGCCCCTGGACTTCAGCAGCAAAACCATAAAGAGAACAGACTTCAAATGGAAACTCCCAATTAAGTCTGGGAGGAAAACATCACCTGCTGGGATGACTGCAACTGTGGGGAAAATGCTGCCTACTACCACAATACCTCTGCCAAAGAAAGCAGTAAAAATCTTAGATGATAACCCACACGGCCTTAGGCATACGTTTATAATGACTTTTTACAGATTTCCAAAGTGCTGTCAGTTCCTAAAGGTGGTTATTTTACCCTGAAGAACACCTGCTTTTCCAACACTTCAGTGTCTGGGACTGTGGTTATCAGTTCAACTATTAAAATTCTTCATTCTTACAGGATGCTGTCATTATAAATATGTCAAAAACTCAATCCTTGTTTGTCAGGTGAATGTTTTTCAACTCAACACAGCACAGAGTTCCCATTCTATTCCAAAACCTTATTTTGTACCCAGGCAAGACAAACCTTAAATGTGTTTATATCTGGTGTTTCTACGTACGCTGCCTGAGCGAACAACAAGCACAATTAAAGCAAACCATTTTTGGTCAGGGTTTTCTTTATTTTTTATGTGGTCAGCTAAAAGAACTAGAGAAGCATTCAGAGAGAGCAATACTCCACCAAGGCTGCTCAGTTCACTAAAACATCATAGTTTATACATACTTAACGATTTTGGACGACATACTAAACTATGACGTTTTTTTCACATTTTGGACAACAAACTAAACTATGGCATTTTTGTCACATTTTGGACGACATTCTAAACTATGACGCTGTTTTCATATTTTGGACGACCGACTAAACTATGGCATTTTTGTCATATTTTGGACCACATACTAAACTATGATGTTTTTGCCATATTTCTAACGACATACTACACTATGACATTTTTTCCATATTTTGGACCACATACTATGATGTTCTTGCCATATTTTGGAAGACATACTAAACTATGAAGTTTTTGTCATATTTTGGACGACAGATGAAACTATGACAATTTTTTCCACATTTTGGATGACATACTATACTATGACGTTTTTTGTCCATTTTCGGACGGCATACTAAACTATAACGCTTTTGACCATTTTCGGGCAGGAAATGACGTTTTTTGTCCATTGTCCGACGACATACTAAACTATGACGTTTTTTGTCCATTGTCGGACGACATACTAAACTATGACGTTTTTTGTTCATTTTCGGACGACATAGAAAACTATGACGTTATTTACCCATTTTTGGACGACGTATTAAACAATGACATTCTTGTCCATTTTCGGACAAGAAATGATGTTTTTTGTCCATTGTCGGACGATATATTAAACTATGACGTTTTTTGTCCATTTTCGGATGACATGCTAAACCATGACCCTCTTGTCCATTTTCAGAATAAAAATGACGTTTTTTGTCCATTTTCGGACGACATACAAAATTATGACGTTATTTGTCCATTTTTGGACGAATTATTAAACAATGATGTTTTTGTGCAATTTCGGGCAAGAACTGACGTTATTTGTCCATTGTCGGACGACATACTAAACTGTGACGTGTTTTGTCCATTTTCGGATGGCATACTAAACTATGACGCTTTTGTCCATTTTTGGACAAAAAATGATGTTTTTTTTGTCCATTTTCGGACAACATACAAAACTATGACATTATTTGTCCATTTTTGGGTGACGTATTAAACAATGATGTTTTTGTCCATTTTCGGACAAGAAATGACGTTTTTTTGTCCATTGTCGGATGACGTACGAAACTATGACATTTTTTGTCCATTTTAGGACAGCATACTAAAATATGACGTTTTTGTCCATTTTCAGGCAAGAAATTATGTTTTTTGTCCATTGTCGTACAACATACTAAACTGTGACATTTTTGTCCATTTTTGGACAAAAAATGACGTTTTTTGTCCATTGTCGGACGACATACTAAACTATGACTTTTTTTGTCCATTTTCGGATGACATACTAAACCATGACATTTTTGTCCATTTTTGGAATAAAAATGATGTTTTTTGTCCATTGTCGGACGACATACTAAACTATGACTTTTTTTGTCCATTTTCGGACGACATACTAAACTGTGATGTTTTTGTCCATTTTTGGACAAAAAATGACGTTTTTTGTCCATTGTCGGACGACATACTAAACTATGACTTTTTTGTCCATTTTCGGATGACATACTAAACTATGACGTTTTTGTCCATTTTTGGAATAAAAATGACGTTTTTTGTCCAATTTCGGACAAAAAATGATGTTTTTTGTCGATTTTCGGACCACATACAAAACTATGACGTTATTTGTCTATTTTTGGATGACGTATTAAGCAATGACGTTTTTGTCCATTTTCGGAGAAGAAATGACGTTTTTTGTCCATTGTCGGACGACGTATTATACTATGACGTTTTTTGTCCATTTTCGGATGGCATACTAAACTATGACGCTTTTGTCCATTTTCGCGCAGGAAATTATGTTTTTTTGTCCATTGTCGTACCACAAAGTAAACTATGACGTTATTTGTCCATTTTTGGACAAAAAATGATGTTTTTTGTCCATTTTCGGGCAACATACAAAACTATGATGTTATTTGTCCATGTTTGGATGATGTATTAAACAATGACGTTTTTGTCCATTTTCGGACAAAAAATGACGTTTTTTTGTCCATTGTCGGATGACGTACGAAACTATGACGTTTTTGTCCATTTTTGGAATAAAAATGATGTTTTTTGTCCATTTTCGGACAAAAATATGACGTTTTTTGTTGATTTTCGGACCACATACAAAACTATGACGTTATTTGTCTATTTTTGGATGACGTATTAAACAATGACGTTTTTGTCCATTTTCGGAGAAGAAATGACGTTTTTTGTCCATTGTCGGACGACGTATTATACTATGACGTTTTTTGTCCATTTTCGGATGGCACACTAAACTATGACGCTTTTGTCCATTTTCGCGCAGGAAATGACGTTTTTTTGTCCATTGTCGTACCACATAGTAAACTATGACGTTATTTGTCCATTTTTGGATGACGTATTAAACAATGCCGTTTTTGTCCTTTTTCGGACAAAAAATGACGTTTTTTTGTCCGTTGTCGGATAACATACGAAACTATGACTTTTTTGTCCATTTTAGGACAGCATACTAAAATATGACGTTTTTGTCCATTTTCAGGCAAGAAATTATGGTTTTTGTCCATTTTCGGACGACATACTAAACTATGACGTTTTTGTCCATTTTCGGACGACATACTAAACTACAACGTTTTTGTCCATTTTTGGGGAAAAAGAATAACGTTTTTTGTCCATTGTCAGATGACATACTAAACTATGACGTTTCTTGTCCATTTTAGGACGGCATACTAAAATATGACGTTTTTGTCCATTTTCGGAATAAAAATGACGTTTTTTGTCCATTTTTGGATGGCATACTAAACTATGACGCTTTTGTCCATTTTCGCGCAGGAAATTATGTTTTTTTTGTCCATTGTCGTACCATAAAGTAAACTATGACGTTATTTGTCCATTTTTGGACAAAAAAATGATGTTTTTTGTCCATTTTCGGGCAACATACAAAACTATGATGTTATTTGTCCATGTTTGGATGATGTATTAAACAATGACGTTTTTGTCTATTTTCGGACAAAAAATTACGTTTTTTTGTCCATTGTCGGATGACGTACGAAACTATGATGTTTTTATCCATTTTTGGAATAAAAATGATGTTTTTTGTCCATTTTCGGACAAAAATATGATGTTTTTTGTTGATTTTCGGACCACATACAAAACTATGACGTTATTTGTCTATTTTTGGATGACGTATTAAACAATGACGTTTTTGTCCATTTTCGGAGAAGAAATGACGTTTTTTGTCCATTGTCGGACGACGTATTATACTATGACGTTTTTTGTCCATTTTCGGATGGCACACTAAACTATGACGCTTTTGTCCATTTTCGCGCAGGAAATGACGTTTTTTTGTCCATTGTCGGACGACATAGTAAACTATGACGTTATTTGTCCATTTTTGGACAAAAAATGATGTTTTTTGTCCATTTTCGGGCAACATACAAAACTATGATGTTATTTGTCCATTTTTGGATGACGTATTAAACAATGCTGTTTTTGTCCATTTTCGGACAAAAAATGACGTTTTTTTGTCCATTGTCGGATGACATACGAAACTATGACTTTTTTGTCCATTTTTGGACAGCATACTAAAATATGACGTTTATGTCCATTTTCAGGCAAGAAATTATGGTTTTTGTCCATTTTCGGACGACATACTAAACTGTGACGTTTTTTGTCCATTTTCGGACGACATACTAAACTACGACGTTTTTGTCCATTTTTGGGGAAAAAAAAATAACGTTTTTTGTCCATTGTCAGATGACATACTAAACTATGACGTTTCTTGTCCATTTTAGGACGGCATACTAAAATATGACGTTTTTGTCCATTTTCGGAATAAAAATGACGTTTGTTGTCCATTTTCGGACGAAGTATAAAACAATGACGTCTTTGTCCAATTTCGGGCAAGAAATGACGTTATTTGTCCATTGACGGACGACATACTAAACTAGAACTTTTTTTGTCCATTTTCGGACAAAAAAATGATGTTTTTTTGTCCATTTTCAGATGACATACTAAACTATGATGTTTTTTATCCATTTTTAGACGAGATACTAAACTATGATTTTTTTTGTCCATTTAGGATGCTATACTAAACTATGATGTTTTTGTCCATTTTCGGACAAAGAATGACGTGTTTTTTCCATTTTCAGACGACATACTATAGACCAGTTTGATTTGAAAAAAAAATCATTATGAATTTTGTCCAAATGTCAAACAAAAATGAGATGTTTTCAACATGTCGTAAAAACATGCCATATGATGAAATAATATAAAGTAGGCTGTGAAAAACACTATGGTAAGGGTTTCTTTATAAAAAAAAGTAATGAATTTTGTCCAAAAAAATGCCATAGTATACTATGTCGAAAAAAATGGGATATTTTTCAACATGTCTTAAAAGCATGCCATATGATGAAATAATGTAAAGTAGGCTGTGAAAAACACTATGGTAAGGGTTTCTTTATAAAAAAAATTGTCATGAATTTTGTCCAAAAAAAACCGCCATAGTATACTATGTTGAAAAAAATGGGATATTTTTCAACATGTCGTAAAAGCATGCCATATGATGAAATAATGTAAAGTAGATTGTGAAAAACACTATGCTAAGGTTTTCTTTGAAAAAAAAATCATCATGAATTTTGTCCAAAAGAAGTTACGCCATAGTATACCATGTCGATAAAAATGCCATTTTTTTTTAAACTCGTCGTAAAAACATGTCATATGATGAAATAATGTAAAGAAGGCCATAAAATTGCGCTCGTATAGCTCATCGGGTTAAGCGGGAAACTCATGTACAGGGGCTGGTCTGTGACGCACCGGCCACAGTTTGATTCCTGCCCCTGGCCCTTTGCTGCATGTCTTCTCCCCGTTTCCTGTCACTCTACACTGCTCCTGTGACAATAAAGCTGAAAAAAGGGAAAAAGAAAATATTGACAAAAAGAAGGCCGTAAAAAACTATGAAATTCTTGTCCATTTTTGGACAAAAAAATGACCTTTTTTGTCCATTGTCGGACGGCATGCTAAACTATGACATTTTTTGTCCATTTTGGACAAAAAATTACGTTTTTTTGTCCATTTTCGGACGACATACAATGATGTTATTTGTCCATTTTTGGACGAAGTATTAAACAATGACATTTTCGTGCAATTTCGGGCAAGAAATGACGTTATTTGTCAATTGTCGGACACCATACGTGCGACAATTGACGTTATTTTGTCCATTTTTAGATGAGATACTAAACTATGACTTTTTTTTGTCCATTTTCAGACGCTATACTAAACTATGATGTTTTGTCCATTTTCGGAGAAAGAATGACGTTTTTTTTCATTTTCGGAGGACATATTATAGACCAGTCTGATTTTTAAAAAAATCATCATGAATTTTGTCCGAATGTCGAACAAAAATGGGATGTTTTCAACATGTGGTAAAAACAGGCCATATGATGAAATAATGTAAAGTAGGCTGTGAAAAACAGTATGGTAAGGTTTTCTTTGAAAAAAAAATCGTCATGAATTTTGTCTAAAAAAAATGCCATAGTATACTATGTCAAAAAAAATGCCATTTTTTCAACATGTGGTAAAAACTTGCCATATGATGAAATATTGTAAAGTAGGCTGTGAAAAACATTATGGTAAGGTTTTCTTTGAAAAAAAAAACGTCATGAATTTTGTCCAAAAGAAGTTACGCCATAGTATACTATGTCGAAAAAATGTGATTTTTTTCACTGTCGCAAAAACATGTCATATGATGAAATAATATAAAGAAGGCTGTAAAACTGTGCCTGTATAGCTCATCGAGTTAAGCGAGAAACCAATGTGCAGGGGCTTTCTCTGATGCAGTGGCCAGGGTTCGTTTCCTGCCCCGGTCCTTTGCTGTATGTCTTCTCGTTGACGTTTTTGTCCATTTCTCGACGACATACTAAACTATGACGTTTTTTGTCCATTTTCAGACGACATACAAAACTATGTCGTTATTTATCCATTTTCGGACAAAGTATTAAACGATGACGTTTTTGTCCAATTTCGGGCAAGAAATTACTTTTTTTGTCCGTTGTCGGACAACATACTAAACGATGACCTTTTTTTGTCCATTTTCGGACAAAAAATGACGTTTTCTGTCCATTTTCGGACGACATACTATGACGTTAATTGTCCATTTTGGACGACGCATTAAACTGTGACTTTTTTTGTCCATTTTCAGACGCTATACTAAACTACGATGTTTTTGTCCATTTTCGGACAAAGAATGACTTTTTTTTCCATTTTCGGACAACATTCTATGGAGCAGTTTGAAAAAAAATCATCATGAATTTTGTCCACATGTCAAACAAAAATAGGATGTTTTCAACATGATGTAAAAACATGCCATATGATGAAATAATGTAAAGTAGGCTGTGAAAAACACTATAGTAAGGTTTTCTTTGAAAAAAAATGTCATGAATTTTGTCCAAAAAAAACCCGCCATAGTATACTATGTCAAAAAAATGCCATTTTTTCAACATGTGGTAAAAACTTGCCATATGATGAAATATTGTAAAGTAGGCTGTGAAAAACATTATGGTAAGGTTTTCTTTGAAAAAAAAAACGTCATGAATTTTGTCCAAAAGAAGTTACGCCATAGTATACTATGTCGAAAAAATGTGATTTTTTTCACTGTCGCAAAAACATGTCATATGATGAAATAATATAAAGAAGGCCGTAAAACTGTGCCTGTATAGCTCATCGAGTTAAGCGAGAAACCAATGTGCAGGGGTTTTTCTCTGATGCAGCGGCCAGGGTTCGTTTCCTGCCCCCGGCCCTTTGCTGTATGTCTTCTCGTTGACGATTTTGTCCATTTCTCGACGACATACTAAACTATGACGTTTTTTTGTCCATTTTCAGACGACATACAAAACTATGTCGTTATTTATCCATTTTCGGACAAAGTATTAAACGATGACGTTTTTGTCCAATTTCGGGCAAGAAATTACTTTTTTTGTCCGTTGTCGGACAACATACTAAACTATGACCTTTTTTTGTCCATTTTCGGACAAAAAATGACGTTTTCTGTCCATTTTCGGACGACATACTATGATGTTAATTGTCCATTTTTGGACGACGCATTAAACTGTGACTTTTTTTGTCCATTTTCAGACGCTATACTAAACTACGATGTTTTTGTCCATTTTCGGACAAAGAATGACCTTTTTTTTCCATTTTCGGACAACATTCTATGGAGCAGTTTGAAAAAAAATCATCATGAATTTTGTCCACATGTCAAACAAAAATAGGATGTTTTCAACATGATGTAAAAACATGCCATATGATGAAATAATGTAAAGTAGGCTGTGAAAAACACTATAGTAAGGTTTTCTTTGAAAAAAAAATGTCATGAATTTTGTCCAAAAAAAAACCGCCATAGTATACTATGTCAAAAAAATGCCATTTTTTCAACATGTCGTCAAAAAAACATGCCATATGATGAAATAATGTAAAGTAGGCTGTGACAAACACTATAGAGCAGTTTTCTTTATAAAAAAAATCGTCATGAAGTTTGTCCAAAAAAAAACGCCATAGTATACTATGTCGAAAAAAATGGGATTTTTTTCAACATGTCGTAAAAACATGCCATATGATGAAATAATGTAAAGTAGGCTGTGAAAAACACTATAGAGCAGTTTTCTTTATAAAAAAATCGTCATGAATTTTGTCCAAAAAAAAAACGCCATAGTATACTATGTCGAAAAAAATGGGATTTTTTTCAACATGTCGTAAAAACATGCCATATGATGAAATAATGTGAAAGAGGCCGTAAAATTGCGCCTGTATATGTTGGACGACATACTATCTATGATGTTTTGTCATGTTATGGACGACATGCTAAACTATGATGTTTTTTCCACATTTTGGTCCACAGACTAAACTATGACGTTGTTGTCAGATTTTGGATGACATACTAAACTATGACGTTGTTGTCATATTTTGGACGACATTGTAAACTATGACATTTTTTCCACATTTTGGATGACTTACTAAACTACAGTCAACAAAAATATAAATGCAACACTTTTGTTTTGCTTCCATTTTTTTATGAGGTGAACTCTGTTACGATCCAACCTCTAGGGGTTGGCTGGATGCAACAAAATAACCAGATGTGATTGGTTTAGGTAAGGGATTTATTGCTTAGTAGTAAAAGGAACGGAAGAGTGACAATAAAACACAAGACGAGTGGGTGTTGCCAAAACAAAGAACGGAATAAAACATAACAAAGGCTAACAGAGTTTGCAACTCAGCTAAACACAAAGAAAACAACTAAACTCCCTAGCCAAACCGAACTACAGAAGCAACACCCACCACCGGAAACAAAAACTAATACAAAAGGTGTACAAAACAAACTAAACAAAACTGGTGCCTCCAAATAAGTATACATACTGTGCATAGTTCACAAAAGCTCAGTATACGAAATGGCTTCTACACGTAATTGGCCAACTACAAAAGTGGAGCCTCAGTCTCCACTGACACATCGGCCTCCACACTAAACAAAAGCCGCCAACAGAAAGGTCGGAGTTGTCTGGGCACAACCACAAGTGCTTCCAGACCGAAAGACCATACAGAACAGTGATACAAAGCCACGAAACACAAAGAGGGCGCCAGGGTGGACTGGTCAAAGTACCAGCCACCAAGACTGATGGTATGGTGGGTCTTTATAATCGGCAGGTGTGGTGCCTGGCTGCCTCTGGTTGATTGAAGGAGGAGGAGCTGGAGGGTGGCCCAATCAGGACGGCCGAAGGGAGGGGAGAACCAGACGAAAGTGCAGGTCGTCATCAGCTCTGTGTCATCAGCTGCAACGACCAGCAGCTGGGGCTCCAAAGACTCTGTAAAAGCCACAGCTGAACCCACACACACACACATTTCTCCCACACAAAGGCCCCAACAAAATACCCCCTCAAAACGGACGGCACGCCAATACTGGTGGCCGTAACAAACTCAAAGATCTAAAACCTTTTCCACATACATAATATCACCATTTCTCTCAAATATTGTTTACAAATCTGTCTAAATCTGTAATAGTGAGCACTTCTCCTTTGCTGAGATAATCCATCCCACCTCACAGGTGTGCCATATCAAGATGCTGATTAGACACCATGATTAGTGCACAGGTGTGCCTTAGACTGCCCACAATAAAAGGCCACTCTGAAAGGTGCAGTTTTGTTTTATGGAGCAGGGGGTCCACTCCTCTTCAATGGCTGAAACAATTGGTTTGCATAACCAAAGAATTTCTGCACAAACTGTCAGAAACCATCTCAGGAAAGCTCATCTGCATGCTCGTCGTCCTCATCAGGGTCTCTACCCGACTCCAGTTCGTCTTCATAACCGACTTGAGTGGGCAAATGCTCACATTCGACGGTGTCTGGCACGTTGGAGAGGTGTTCTCTTCACGGATGAATCCCGGTTTACACTGTTCAGGGCAGATGGCAGACAGCGTGCGTGGCGTCGTGTGGGTGAACAGTTTTCTGATGTCAGTGTTGTGGATAGAGTGGCCCATGGTGGTGGTGGGGTTATGGTATGGGCAAGCGTCCGTTATGGACGAAGAACACAGGTGCATTTTATTGATGGCATTTTGAATGCACAGAGATACTGTGACGAGATCCTAAGGCCCACTCTTGTGCCATACATCAAAGAAGATCACGTCCTGTTACAGCAGGATAGTGCACGGCCCCATGTTGCAATGATCTGTACACAATTCTTGGAAGCTGAAAATGTTCCAGTTCTTGCATGGCCAGCATACTCACCAGACATGTCACCCATTGAGCATGTTTGGGATGCTCTGGATCGGCGTATACGACAGCATGTACCACTTCCCGCCAATATCCAGCAACTTCACACAGCCATTGAAGAGGAGTGGACCCCCCCCCCCTTCGATGACATACTAAACTGAGATGTTTTTGTCATATTTTGGTCGACATACTACACTATAATATTTTTTCCATATTTTGGACGACATACTAAACTATGACTTTTGAATGACCTTTTAGATGACATACTAAACTTTCATATGATATTCCTGCATGTTTTGGTCTAGTGGTGGAATGAAATTCAGTAGTTTTACACAAGTCATATTTTCTGCTGTTTTATCTGTATTGCAAGACAGTTTGAAAAGGAATTATTGGGCTTTCAATCATGTTTTCAGACAATCCTAAGTTTTACCAGAACTTGCATATCAATAAATGTTATGTAAATTCGTTGCTGCACAAATAAAGCGTGACTTTGGGTGTTGACACAGACAAAACAGGATTTTTGGACAACTAAAGAAGTTGTAATTTTCCCCTTTTTGTAGTCTGTATGAAATATTTTTTAGTTGCACCATGTGTGTTAGCATGTTTTTAGAGCAGGTGTTACTGAAAGCTGAAACTCCACTGCTCCACGACCAAACCAGGTGCGCAGATGTCATTGTAGCACACTTCATCCCATTTCACAAGAGCGCACACACAAAAACGAAAGCCATGTATAGCATTGAACCAACAATTTATTATATCTGTAACAATACAAAGTTCAACGATGCATCTTGCCTGATTTTGAATTTGAAAGCATAAAATGTACAGAAATGCTCAATTTCAACTGGATGCTTTAAGTACTATATTGCAGGTAATTCTAGAGAATACCAACTTCTGACATACATATTTACAAGCAATTTAATGGTTAACAATAATCTTTAACAGAAACAGCTACGGATCTCCAACAGCAGGAAGTCTGGCTTAAAAAGAAGTCCATGTTACTTGACTTGTGATGGGAAAACGCTCGAGGAAGAAAAATAAAGACCCTCATTATAAGTCTGTAGAAATCCCACAATAAACAGTTTTCCCCTCAGGTGGTTGAAACAAAGCGTGCATGGAGATGTATCCTGGGTTGCTCAGACGAAGGTGATGCGAGTACGAGCCTGGTTCACCTGCCACACGTTCAGCTCCTCGTACTCCTCCAAGGCTTCCTGGAACTGGGCAGGTGTGAAGCCTCGCGAGACGCAACGCTGCTCCGCTTCGGCCATCCGAACCAATCCACCGGCCCCACCGCGGCCTGCCACGCCCTCGGTGGCGAGCTCACGTACCAAGGAGAAGATGACGTCGGCCGGGCGCTGGGTCCTGTAGAGAACAAGGTGAAAATAGTTTGAAACTTCTGAGCTTTAGAGGAAAAATACAAACAAGATGATGCCACATGAAATGCCTAAAACTGCAGTCTGTGGATAAAGTATGCTTTTAAAATTTGTATTTTTTTTGTTTTGTGAATCACACCACTCCAGATATTTACTGGCTTGAACTGAATAATAAAAACATATATGATAGTGGTCTGACTCTACAACAACAATGTGCTAAAAAGTCAATTACGTTTTTGAAAAAAAAACATCTAGGAAACTAAGCCAGTGATGAGAGAACAGTCCTTGGTCAGGGCTGTGAACACATCACTATTCTTGACGCCTGTTTTAGTGAACATGCTGCCGTGTGAACAGAGCTCCATAAAAACCCAGAGAAGTTTTACAGCTTCCTCCAGGACATGCAGCTACTGTTACAGGCAAATGAGAACCTCAAAGCGAATTCTGGGTCGGCCGACATCCGGTCACTCATGTTATGGCGTCATTATGACAGGTTTTGGTTTGAACACTAACCTTGTGGTGCTGGACTTGTCGGCTTGTAGTGAATCCTTTGACATCTCCATCAGTCTCATGGCCTCGTTGACGTCTTCCTTCTCCACAGTGTCCATCATGCGAAGCCGAGCCTAGAGGACGGAAAATCGGAAACGGTGTTGAGCACCAAGTTTGACCAAGTAAAGAAACACAAACATCCTGCTACACCCATCTCAACGTAGGCTGCGCTGTGCCGGCACTGTCAGACCGAGACAAGTGCAATGCCCTCTGGGATGCCCGGCAATTGCCCAAGTCTCCGCCTCTCAACACCAGCTAGTCTCTCTACAGGTTGAAATTAAAACACCACACACAACGGCCAAACAAACAAAACCTTCAATACTCTTCATATCAAATTTCTACACAGGAAACACTGATGAGGGCCCTGGCCATGGTCAGTTTTGCATGGGTTTGCACAGCTGCTCCTAACGCACACAGGCTGACTGCCCACCCAGCAAAGCTGCCCAGGACCAGGAATAACATTAAAAACGCAGCTCCCTCGTGGTTACAAAGATACAAATTAACAAAACGAGTCATCAGAACATATATAGAATTAGGCTGATGTGCAGCTGTATTGTCAACACCACAACTACAGCAGTTTTCCCCCCAAACAGGTGCAGTCGTGGCAGAGTTTTGCCCCCTTGTGGACGTCTGTGTGCAGCACATTGCCTACCTGTTCGCCTGAAGTGCTGGTTTTGCAGTAGGTGGATGACTGCTACCTGCACAAACAGCACTTTTGACAACCAGAGGCAGGATAGCAAAAGATTAAGTTCATGATATAACCTTCTTCACAGCAGCCGTTACAAGTACATGTATTTGTCATTACTATGTCACTAGTAATGATCACTTTGATCGACTGAAGAGCTTTTGTCCAGCGTGGGAAAGAAGTGCTCACACTGCAGTAGGCCAGGTTATCATCACTACCTGCACTGTAAGCACTTTATCGCACAACGAACTGTTGACAGAGACGTACTTCAATTAAAACAATTCCATTAAAAAAAAAAAAAACACAACCCCATACTGAATACACTGTTGCACCATTTATATATATATATATATATATATATATATATATATATATCATTGGAATCTATGAGTAATAACACTCCATTGTTTAACCCTCCTGTTGTCCTCATTTACAGGGACCAAAAAAATATTTCCTTGTCTGAAAAAAACCCAAAGATTCAGCAAAAAAATTCACAAAACTTCTGAAAATTTGCAGAACTTTGAGGATGAAAATTCCAATAATTCCTTAAAAGTTCTATGAAAAAAAACAAATTTGGCAAGAAAATTCTTGTAAATATTTTTTAAAAAATAAGTAAAAATTTTCCAAAAAAAATCCTAAAAAGATCTAAAGTGATTATGTATATATAATTAGTAAAACTTCTAAAATATTCTCTTAAGAACATTCACATTAAAAAAATCAACCAAAATCCAGCAAATTTTGCTGGATTTTGAAACTTTAAAACGGGTCAATTTGACCCAAAGGATGACACGAGGGTTAAGAAAACAAATAGACCCGTTATAGAGTTTGATTTAGTGCAGATGGATTGTGAAAGTTTCCAACCATCCATGGCTAACTAGACTGGATGTGTAATTCTCACCAGGGCGGTGGAGAGACGGAGGATGGAGAGGAGGGTACGGGCGGAGGTGAAGGTGGTGTCTTTGCTGACTCGCGCCTCTTTTCTCATTTCCACATAAGCAGCAGTGATGTAATCAGCCAGTGACTCAGGCACCACAGGCTGCCGCTTCTTACACAGAGCTATGTAACGCCTGAAGGGAAATTAATTTTATGATTTAGGCAATATTGCTGTAGGTTTGAAATAACAATGTGAAACCTCGCTATGCCTTTTGTTATTTAAATATCTGAGCGATGAGGAGTAAATATCTTCTTTAACCGCTAAAAATATTCTGACGGAGCAGTGAATTTGCAACAAAAGTTTGGGAATAATGCAAATCATCACCTCATCAGCTTCATGTCAATGGGGGTGAAGTGAGTGGGAGGCTGGCGGGAATGCTGGTGGACATAGGTGATGTGCTGGGCCAGGCGCAGGTCAGCGTCGGCGTCTGGTTTGTCCTGGATGAGCCAGAGCACGTCAAAACGGGAGAGCAGGGCAGCCGGCAGCTGAATGTTCTGCTCAATGCTCTTCCGGGGATTGTAGCGGCCGTAGGCAGGGTTGGCTGCCGCTAGAATAGAACAACGGGCGTTCAGGGAGGTCATGATGCCGGCCTGGAGGGGAGACAAACAGCATTAGTGGGGATGCTACACAGGCATTAGGTTTAAAAGTCTCGGACAGTTACTCCAATTAGGGCCATCAGCGTTACCTTAGCGATGGAGATGGTTTGCTGTTCCATCACCTCGTGGATGGCTGTTCGATCAGCGTCCGCCATCTTATCAAACTCATCAATGCAGCAGATGCCCAGGTCAGCCAGCACCAAGGCTCCACCTTCAAGGGTCATTTCCCCAGTTAGGGGGTCACGCATCACTGCTGCAGTCAGACCCACGCCGGACGACCCACGACCTGTTGTGTACTGACCTGAAAACCAAAGTGATTAAATTAGATGCAGCTCAAACAACATTACTGGCAGAAATCGCCATTCCCAAAAGTTAAAACCCCAATACTGCACTACACTGTTATTAAATCATGTTCAAAACTTGGCCTTAAAACAGATGATAGCTCCAGTCTACCCATCAAAAGTTAATATTTTACAGTGAAAAACCTAATGGAAAGATAATGCCTTACTAGATAAAACATTAAACCAGTTACAGGATTTTTACTCCAGCAAACATGACTCACTTCGAGGAGCCAGACGGTCAATGTAGGACAGCAGCTGGGACTTGGCGACTCCTGGGTCTCCCATCAGACAGACATTTATGTTGCCTTGAGTGACAAGAACCAAAACAGAGCGAAGAGTGTTGCGGTCGTTACAACATTTCATGAGAGTAAACCCCTTCAGAAACACACCCACACATTCAGCATGTGAGAGAATCAGAATCACTGAACTGAATTTTGCCTTTGTTTTATTTAAAATTTGTGTCATTTAAAAGCCTTATCAGACCTCTGTCAGAGCTTTGGATAAAACCTAACATCATATTGTAATATTTAAAACAACAACAATAGTAAACACGGATAATTTCAAACATCTTTTATTTCCTTCAAAAAAAAAAAAAAAAAACCCACAACCGACTGTTTGCTAATAGCTTAAAGGTACGCGTGTTCATACTCACCTCTGATTTTCATGCCTTTGGGAGCCTGTTCAACTCCTCCAACCAGCAACAGCAGCAGAGCCTTCTTTACATCTTCATGTCCGTAGATTTCTGGTGCTATGGAGCCAGCAAGTTTCTCATAGAATCCTTCACCTGTAATATAATAGAGTGAAAACAGAGTTTTCTGCATTGTAATCCTTTCCAGGTAATTTATTCCCTTTGTACTCTAATCTACCACACAGATCCTGACCTGTGATGCTGCGCAGCTCCTCATCAGTCAGCTCTTGGTTACCGAGCACATCGTCCTCCGTTTTGTTCATGAGTGTGATGCAGTGACCCTCCAGATACGTTTCAGACAGAAGTCCCTAAAAACACCAAATAAAAATGAGAGATATATATTAGGTACTTGTTACATCACAAATCCTACATAACAACAATGGAGAAAAGCTCCCATTATATCTGAATTTTCTCTACAGACAGGATGGAGTTGAGGGTTGTAAACTGTGTAGTCTAAGAGTAGGAGGTTACCTGAACAGCCTGACTGAAGCCGGTGCGCAGTAGAGGGAGGAAGGTTCCTGTGACAGCGACGTGGTCTCCTGGTTGGGCAAGACGAGTGTTTTCGCCTCGTGCATAAATCGTCATGCTCCTTGGAATATTACCAACAGGCACCTGGTCACTCTGCGGAACATCACACAAAACTCATGAGTAAACAGGAACTAGAAAACAAGTGAGGATTTCACCGTGTCTGCTTCCTTACGTGTTCCTGAATACGCAGCTCCTGGAACTTGACAAATTTGGAGCCTCTGGTCTGCAGGTAGAGTCGACCTCCTGATTTGTTGGTGACACACTCTTGGCTGGGACACATGATGAGCGGCATGAAGGAGGGAGACTGGATCTGAAGGACAAGGAGAAGACATTGTCATGACAAATACAGATCTTGTCACAAGATCTAAAGGATTAGATGATTAAATCCAATCTTACTGGTTGATAGGTCTCAGCGCCACACTGGTCGCACGTGTACGTTGCTACGGCCATCATTGGTTTCACCTCAGTCGCGCGGGTCACTATGCCTCGGACCGTCACCAGATGTCCGATGCTCTCAGCTCGAATGTCACGCACCACTTTGGGTTTACTGGTGCTCGGCGGCTTAAAGTACAGCTCACTGTGGACGGAGGACTACAATTAGGTATTCATACATGAATGCTCTAATAAAATTCAGCCCCAGATCTGAGTCAGCTTACAATCTTCTCATGAGCTCGGGTGGGTACTGGTTACGAGGGTCCCGAGTATCTGCAGGGTCACGACCCCTTTGTTCCATCATCAGCCTGTGCTCAATGTAGACATCCAGGGAATCTTTGGCCACAACCTGAATAAGAAACATTTATGGGTATGTAAAGCTGGGAATAATGGTCGAAGTCTAAAATTTAATCAGTTTCATTTTTTTGAGAAAACTGATAATAAAATATCAATGTTGATACTTTGTTACAATAAAGAATTTACTGTAATAAAGACCCGCGTCTACGTACGTCTCTTTCTTTGTATTCGGGTAGCAGCTCATGGATGGCGTCGGCAAACAAGCCCGTGTAGCGCTTGGCGTTTTCGCAGATGCTCTCAACCAGCTCAGGGTCTTCTTCTGCCACATCATCCAGCTCCACAAAGAGAGACACCTGCTCCCTGTGGGCCAGCGCCACCTGCACACACAGACAAGTCATTAGGCAAGCTGCTAAACAGTGACACGACTTTGACTGCAGGTACTGCTCAATAACACAACAATGACACCTCTTCAGTGTCTCAGACATAAAACGGCTGTGCCATGGATTCCAGTCATAAATGCATCTCTAACATGATTACAATGTCATCATGTAGTTACATTAAGAACTACTCTCAAATCCAAATGACAAAGCAATCGTGCAGCCGATAACCTCTGTGCCTTTGGTCAACTTAGACGGACCGAGATCAGTGTCCCATCTCCAATTTATACAACATAATCTGAATTTGCAATAAAATTTAATAGGTTCCTTAATTACATTTGCCTAAAAGACAAACAAACAACAGTGAAAACATACTTAACTCAGCCTTGACAGATAAAGACAACATTTGAAGCATTTTTTGCATCCAGATTTTAGCCAATATAAAATTAATGATAAAAAAAAAATATGTTCAAGAGGAAAAACTTCAGCAAAAGACAACTTGAGAGGACAAAAGAAAATCAGTCTGTTCACTTCCCTGACAAATCTATCAGTAGCCATTAGCACCCCGCACCACATTTATTCAGGTTAGTGTGATAATGTCAGTACAATCCATCATCAACAGTCCTCCCACAGTCAGGCCCAGAACAATCAACTGACAGCTAAAACCCATTGTTAATTGCGTCTTTACTTACAAGTTGAGCTCCATATTTGAACACCTTCTTCCCATTGTCATCCTCAGTGTAAAACTCTTGCAGGAACCTTTTGCATTTCTCTGCAAAACACAACAAAAACACCTTCAGCATTATTTCACAGCAGGAGAAGAGAGAGAGAGAGGAAGGGGAAAAAAAACACAGGCCACATCCAGCAGACACTAGGTGGAGATTGTTAGCTCTCCACATACACACAAAGAAACAATTGTTTACTGGAGGTACCTTTAGATTTCTTTAAATATTAAAGCTGTTTTCTGAGTTTAAAGCTGTTGAAAATGGTGATTAAAACCATCAGTAATGGGCCTGCATACTGGGAGCTAATTTGTTGTCCTGCGACGACCCCCTTTGTTGAGTAACATGGCATCCTGTAATCTCGATGAGTCACTATTGCCTACAGTAAAGCACAAACTGCCACTGGAGCACAACATGGAGCGGATTCTGCTCGGCTGTAGCTACTATCACAGTTTTACAGTGAAATAAGTGCCGTTGCACCGCAGATAGCTTCAGGGTGAGAATGTAGATACAACAACAACAACAGGCGCGCTCAGTTCAGTGTCCATTTTTTTGGGAAAATATCCCCCACTTCTCGAAAGAGACACAACTACAAACAATATTCAATTCCACGTCACGGGGAACGAAACTAGCCTTCGCGTTATAATCACAACACTCCACTTACTTTGACGCCGTAGCAGAAAATCTGTGGCTCTGCTTTATTATTTCTCTCTTCGAGGATGTTATTGTAAACAAAGCAGCACATGGCTTTTGTGCCCCGTCACTCCGATATCCCTCCGCGAGTCCTCCGCTCCGGAAACTAGTCCCGACTGTTGTTTTCAGAGCACTGCCAGCCATCTTCTAACGTTAGCTCAGGTTAGCCGCCGTGTCGCGCACAGACAGCTCCGCCACTAACTGACACTGTCTTTAACATAATCACTAAGCGGTAAGCACAAGTCGCTGATTTAATGTTTAACACGCCTGGTTTCTGAAGGGCTGGCGGAGTTCGACTAAAACTTGGAGCGTTTAACGGTTGGATCTATGCGGCTGTTGAATCCACAGATTAGACGGTGACTCAGGTCCTCGTAAAGTTTCTGTTTCAGCCTCGAAGCGAAATATTGAAACTAACAATTATTTAGGCGCATTAGTGATGTAACATCGACTGGAATTGCAAACTTAAGCACTAATATTCACTTCAACGACCATGGTTTTTCAACACATCACCATTATAGTAGTGAATATTAGCAGCGTACGTTAACATGATAGTAAACGCTACACATTTTAGACTTTATGCAACAGAGATAAGAAATGTGTGTCCAAAAATGACACAAACACAAGCCAAAAAAAACAAACAAGCAAACTAGCATTTCTGACTGGTCAGAGACAGAACTAGGAGTCCTTTCCGCAGCCGTTACTGGTTTATTTAAACCGCAAGAAATACAAAATAACACGCTAACTGACAGTAAAGGTAATGAGAGTTAGCTCAGTGGCTAACACGCTAATATAACGCAGCTAGTGGGACACTTTGTGGACACCTGAAATCTGTGTCAAATGAACATCTACATCGTTAAAAAAGAGGGCGTTGGTTAAATTATTGGCGTTTTGCGTGAAAATTGTTTACAACAAGCTAGAACATTTTAACTTTATAACGGTTTATGCAACTTATCACGTTATCTGTGGCAGAACATGCCTCCGACGTTAATTTTCTTCCAAGTAAATGAATCGTGAAGGGTCACTAGTTTTAACATTATTACACATTTGGGAACAAAACGGGCACATGCAGTTAACTTTGACACTATGTGCCGATAAGAAACACAACGTGCCGTCATCAAACGTCCACTGACTTCTCAATAAACAGAAACGGTTAGTTTTTGCAGAATTTTACAACAAAGTCGCAGTTTGTTGTAAATAGAATCCCACAAAACAGGAACGTTTCATGAAGGTTCCCGTTTGCTGGGTTTATCGGCGGACATGTGCTTGCTCAGTGGCGCCTGCTCCTTTGTTTAAGGATCCATCCGGGTCACCGTACAGTCAGTCACAAGCCCCACAGACAATGAACGCTCCTCTCCTTACCAGCAGGTTAGTTCACAAAAGTTTGTGCAACTTCACAGTTAACAGCCGTCCAACATGCAGAGTCTGTTCTATCACACACATGCACACCGACATGCTTATTTAACAGGATGGCGTTTAAGCAAAGTTAAGAAGGAAACTACTGTAGGAGCTCATAATGTTATAAGGTAAGACTGAACATAATGAATTAAGATCACCGATTTTCTACCCGATTATGATGATAACCCCTGACGCACATTCACTAACTTACAGCATTATAAAAGACACTTAGTGAAAAGTTCCAGGGCCAACCTGTTGCTGCCATGCTGTTACAGTGAAGGATAACTCCTTACCTTTCTCTGCCGCATAATCCTTACGAGCCATGGCTGCACACGTTGAGCTTCAGGTGAGATAACTTGACGTTTAAACTTCTGAGGTCCCACAGAACCGAAAATGCAGCTTAAACTCACGGTTTACGGTCACAGGAGACGAGTATTCATTCACTCGCAGCCTGCAGTCTATCCCGGTGCAAAGAAGTGGCGCGAGTCTGACGTCCCCGGCAGCCAATTGCGTCGCTTCTTTTTGCGCGGAGAGGCGGGATTTCGCGGTGGCGCGAAAGTTGCGGCCGATGGCGCGTCACGTGAACGGGCGAACTTCCGCCCTGTTTGTCAGGAATGGCGCGAAATGAGATGATTGGATTACGTCCACAACTGAGTATCAACAGGGTAAACGGGGTGCAAGTTACCCCACCAAGAGGCAAATCTATTTATGCTGCGGCTTTATACGCACACGGTATACACCCAGGGAAGTAAAGATATTTTTGTGAGCAGTGACAAAGTATGGTCATGTACATTTTTAAACTAAATATGTTATTTATCCTGTAAAACTTAATGTAAAAAAACAAGAATGACTACTATGCTCCTCTCCATGTCCATAAATTGTGTGTCATCTTATTTGGTACTTACTATACTAAAAGACTGCAGAAAGGAGTTTAATATTTCAGTTTAATACTTTGCAATATTACTTTAATATTATGTTCAGTGTTGCCTGCACTATTGCTTCAGTTCAGTATATTTGCCAGTATTCTCTTGCTTTCTTCTCAAGCTTTATTTCTGTTTTCTCTAATTTGTATCTTGTTGCTATTCTATTACACATTGCATTTATGCTCATTTGTAACTTTTCTTAGCAATATCTGACACAAGAAATTCCTACACAATTAATAAAATCTCAGCTCATTCTTATTCCCTTACCTCTAAATGGGTGATTTAGATTCTAATTGTATATGTGCACTGTTTGGGTTTTAATATTATAGCAGAAATAATGAAAGAGAACCAGACGTGTAATTTTAGGTTTTTATAAAAAACAATCTTAGCAGTGCTCGAAAACCGTTAGTGACAGCTTTATATGAGGAAAAGTACAGTATTCTCATTTATTTGGGTGCAAAATTCTGTTTTGGAAGAGTATTACAGAATCCTGACCCCACTTTAAACTACAAACTTTACTTCCTTGTTTTTCATTAGCCTGCCCCCACAAAAGCCATGGTCAATAAGTTTCTTGTAGGATTTTCCCCTTTCAAGTGATCAGGACAGTAATAGCAAACATAGGAAAATAACACACTTTTCCACCATGTAGATCATCTAGCTAAATGGCATCATTCACTCTCCAGCACTGTGCATTACTTTTAATGCCTATTTAATTGTCTGATTTGTTAATTGGTCTAAATAAATGCTTTTTGCTTCTTTAACCGTTTTTTCTATACCTTGTACTGTACTGTCGCAGGTGTGGATTTCAGGGGGGATGCAGAGGATACGTTCACTTTCATGTCTTTAAAATAAGAAATATATAAAAACACAGCTGAAACTCATTGTGCCTGAGTTTTGTATTTTCCTTTATTTAAACAGACATTTCCACCATAAACTGAAGCACAATCGGGGTATCTGTCAGGGAAAAAGCAAGGAATCGATAAAAGCTATTGAATATCCATATGAGAACTGCTGAAATCTTAATGTCTCTGAAGAGCATTTAATTTGAATTTGTGTTTTATCTGAAAATAAATGGGGCATTGATCTACCACAATCATTTATATACACCTTGTAATCAAATTAAAAACACTTTGTTTTTGTGCCCAATTAAGCATCTTTTAATAAACATTCGATTAACAAGTATTAATCAAAATCAAAAGGTGCTGTTAACAATAGTGCAAAGTGTGAAATTCAAAATGTTGAACACGGGAGACTTCCAGCTTGCCATTAGCCTACAGAGATCTACCTAAACTTTCACATTTATTTTTGAACATTTGGCAACATGAACTTCCCTGATGTTGCGTTAGAACAGCTTTTGTCTCCAGACTTTATAATCATCCAACAAAATAACAAACTGAAACAGACCTGATTAGTGAACTCAGTACGAGGTCATTCAGAGGAACAACCGACTCGAATATTTAGCACACTTGAATACTGAAACCTTTGGAAATGTGGAAGCGTTGAAGAAATGATGCCGAGCTGACCTCAGTCAAAGAGGTCATCGAGGATGCTGGCTGGGGTGTGACGTGTGGACGGCTGCAAATCAAAAACAGGGTAAAGAAAATTTGAGCTTCCCAAGAATTTAGTCCTTAATGCGTCTTTAATCAGTCAAGTAAAGGAAATGCAAAAAAAACAAAAAAAACAGTGGTCTGAAAATGCTGCTATAATTATACAATAATAGCTTTATTTATATAACACTCATTAAGCACAGCAATCATAGGTGCTTGTAGTAGGTTCCACATACCACAAGTATAATGAATTTTTTTGGACATAAATTTGAATGCCAAATTCAGAATACAAATGTACATTGTTACTGAAATTAAAAGACTATACAGACAAATACAGGGTTAAAAACCGACTACTCAATCATGAGTACGTATATCTGATGCAAATACTTGTGTAATTTGTTTTAAAAATGGGGGTACTAACATATTTAAAGGTATTTAGTTTTTACCAGTGTATATGGAGAGTCAGAGTCACTTTCATAATCTTCAATCTCAGCCTCTTCTCTCTCTCTGTCCTCTATCAGAGAAAGCCTAGGCAGCACAAACACAAATCAGTTCTTTGAGATTACTCCTGGCTCAAAATTCATAAAATGAGACAAATTGTTACATTTTATAATCAGAAAAAAATATTCTGTTGCGAAACAGTTCGTTTTCTGCACTTACAAGTTGAGGTGGGAGTTCAGGTCTTGCTGGTCCAAAGTTGGTTTAGTGAATGTTGACATGCGTCGCTTGGTGGGTTTCACCTTTCGCATCTGTGAACTTGAAGGCAGCAGAGGGTAAATTGTCCACTATCCATGTACTTACTGTATCTGAGTTTACATAGGAGGAAAACTAACATTCTACAACTTATTGTCACAACACAAAGCAAACAAACGCTGTCTATAGGAGCTGTAATGATCAAAACAAATGCTTCTTCTTGCTGATGTAAAATCTGACTCGACGTCTTTTCAGTAATACCTCACAAAATCTTACATTAGAACAGAACACAGACTGAACAAAAGACCCATGACCATTTCCAGCATTTTGTCAGGTTCCTGGCAGTAATTTCCCAACCTCTGCAATAGAGACAGGAGATACACCAGATGTATTGATTTGAAAATCCAACTTACACTGGGGAGAACTCATTCTCTGACTCCAGCTCACTTAAGCCAGTACCAACATCAGACTCCATGGCTCTGGGTTTCCTGGAGACCAGCTGCTTGGTTTGCTGTTTCTGGACAGTGGAGGTGAGGGCCGGGGTGGGCAGGCTGCTGTGGATACTGATGCTGGTCAACCAGGACCCTCTGGCAGCGCTGGACGCTGAACCTGGAGGAGACACGTTACTACCTACGAGTCTTTGTTTTACAAAGTACAGAGAAGAAACTGTCACAAAGTCCCGTTCTGCAATTAGTCAACAAAATTGACAATTTTAATAAATGATTAATCATTTAAGTCATGTGTTGATCATATATATGATGAAACTTGTGAAATCTGCATTTTTCTTTTTTAAATGACTACAAATTGAACATCTGTCAGAGTGCTGGCTGGACATACAAGGGAATGTGAATACATCACCTCAAGTTTGGAGGAACATTTGATATGCATTATCCGTTATGATTAAGTAGAAAAAATATAAATAAAGAACCAATAATTTTTAAAAAATGTTGGTTGTAGCCTCAGTTGCTTCAGAGAATCAGGGACTTTCCTGCAGAACAAGTTTTAACCGTCTCCAAGAGTAGTTTGTGGACCGACATATTGAACTGTTTCAAACTTAAGACTGAATTTTTCATTTAAACAGCAGATGTTAAGTATCATAGCTAAAGTGCACAGTCTATCAACACAGTGTTTTGGGTAACAAGTGTGTCACCTGGAGCAGCGGTCCTCTTGCGTTTGGCTACAGGAGAACGCCGTGAGGACACAGTATCACCTCCATCCTGCTGCTCTCTGGGTTTGGAGGTGGAGCGAGCCACCAAAGAACGCTGATACACTCTGACTGAGGGCCAGGAGAGGGCAGCACTGGGACACTGTGACTTCAGAAAATCAGTCCTAGGAGGGGATGACAGAAAGGCAGGGGATGAGGACAAAGACCAAGAGAACCTGTGAACCCTTGTTTGACTATTTAAAGTATGATTGAAAAATAATTCATACAGCTTAATTGAATAATAACAGAGTATTCCCCTGAAACACTGGCACTACATTACAAGAAGACAGAAAATGTGCTATTTTTTGTCGTGGCTACAGCATTTACTGAATGAATGAGCAACTAAAAGCTTACCATAGGATATGAGCAGAGAAGCGGTTTCCAGTGTGAGAGTAAACATGTTTATGTGCATCTAGATGAGTTTGTGTGTTTTTGTTTCTCACAGTTGGGCGCGGTCCTGTTGCAGCAACTTGAAACTGAACTCGCTGAGGATCTCCAAGAAGGCCACATTTACATGCTGCTCCTCTCCCTCTGGTGAGCCCCGAAATGCAAAACATATACCATCCCTGATAACAGGAAAAAGCAAATAAATGAGTTACTACAGTATAGAAAATAGTTAATGCTTTATTTGCAACCCTCAAGCACAACATAAGGAATCAGTTCTGGATGTTTGGGCTACATTCACAGAGCTATAACTGCCTGTGAAAATACCAATACAGCTGCTAGAAAGTAGAAAAATAGAATCCATACTGCATCAACTAGGTCATGACAGGAGAGGTCTACATGTGTGTGTCAAGAGCATCGTGTGTTACTGACTTGTGTAGGGCCAACAGTGGTTGGCGGACACGCTGCAGATCGATGCCAAAGCTCATGGCAAGCCTCTTGGCCAAGTCTCTAATCTCAGAGAGATCCTCCCTACTGCGGTTGTCTGTAAGCATCTCTGAAAACAGCTACACACACACAGACATGACTTCACAACCGTGTTGTGTAAAAAGACAGCGGATTCAAGCTTTTCTAGAGATACAGTGTTCCACTTGTTTGCTGGTTTGTGACAGTTACAAATGACCTCCAAGAAATTCATACATTGTTTGCATACACAAAAATTACAGATTTGCAGCACAAAACACAGATGTGTTTGATTATGTGTATTTTGTCTGTGTTCAGTATTTTAATCAGTGTTGAGTACCTAATGTGCATGCACTGTGCGCCACATCTTCTGCTGCTACAGCGGCTGATTGACACAATAATAACTGACTTCCTGTTGTTTGCAGAACTCCAGCATGCACCTTTAATTCCACACAGAATCTCTGCCTGACCTCTCTCCATGTGCATCCCCGCTGCAACCCTCCCACACCGTGTCAGGGAGGAGCACTGAACGACACTCCGCACTAAACAATACAAAGTGGCAAAAAGAAATGATTGTGGTGACTTGTGTGCACACCTGCTGCAGACTCAGACAGACGGTCCTGGCGCTCTGTATGGGGTTGATGAGCTTGGTCTTGCTCACAGTCTCTTTAATGATGTCCCCAAAGTCTTTAAAGTACTGGGAAAAAACAGACAAGAACAAAATCTCTAATCTGATTAATTAACAGCACGGGGTAAATGTTTGAAAATGTAAAAATAATCCACTCATTTTTGTCACTATTCTCTGACTCATTCTCAGCATCTCGCTGGTTTTAAAATGGATTTTTCTCACCCTCCTCCACTGTCTTACACATCGTCTTTGCTGTTACTTTTGTAGAAACTTGTTTCCTGTATTCCAAACCCAATCAATTTCTCTCTCAATTCAAAGACAAAAGCTAAACTCACTTAACATTCTTCTACATGCGCACACAATTGTCACACGCAGACAGTCAAAGATCAAGAACTTCAATATGTCTGTGAATTATATATTGGGCTAATTAAACTAAACTATCCTTCCACCTTGTTGTAGTGCTTGAAGACATCGGTGGCAGCAGTGAGGTCCAGCACCCCAAAGATGATCAGTTTACAGTAGCCAGCCAACTGGTTGCGCTTCCTCTGGAGAAGACTTATCTCTGTCTCCTCTTTTTCTTTGGCTATAGTGAATGGAGGAAAGAAAACAATCAGATGTAGGAAAAACAAACCAATAGCTACATTTAAAAATGTCAAGGCAGAGAGACATAATTCAGATGTTTATAAGGCACAAGCAAAACAGGTTGTGTGATGAAAGACAAGCAGCTTCTGTGTTAAATGGTATTTTTCGTGGGAATTGGCAGAACATCATGAAATATGGAAAAAAAAGATTAGTTACAGAAGACGACTCTCAAAACAAGACATCAAAAACTATGTCTGCAGGCACAGAAGAGGGTAGAGTCCTCTGGGAGAGCTCTGGCAGTGTTACAACTGAGCAAAACATTACACATCCACAAGAAAAACGAAATCCTCTCTTTTATTATTCAGTAGTTAGCAAAAGAAGACGACATCTGTTAATGGTGATACTACTTTGTCAACACTGACTGAAACTGCTTCCAGAAAGTACCACAGTTCATGCAAACATTTCATTCGGGGCAGGCATGAGTTTTTTTCATTTACTGTCAAAATACCACTGAGCTCGACATCTTCAGCGTCGATGAAGATGTAGTCCAGAAGGAAAGCGGCCAACTCGGAGCGCAGAGAACCAGATGGCAGGTGGACCAGTGCTTGGAGGGCAGGTTCAGAGCGGACTGAACTCGCACTGTACAGCAGCAGCAAGTCACACAACAACTCAAATGCCTGTGGATGAAATGACAAACAAGAATTTGCTGCTTCTTATCATAAAAAACAAAACAAAACACTATTATTAAGATGTTGAGACTTAACATCTTGGTGGAGACATTTTACGGGTCACCAGAGGGCGCTGCAGGGAGAGTAGAGTGCACTTTTAAGGAGCCACTGATTAGTTCAGGTGTGGTGTAAATGACTTCTTTTATTGCTTTTACAAAGCCTTTGTTTCTTACAATTTAAAATCGAGTTCCCTCCTTGCTTTATTTTTGTTGCTGTAATTTTTAATGCTTCATGCTTTTATTTTGATGCTCTTCCGGCGGAAGCGTATGGCGGAAAAGAGGATGTCGTGACATTGGAAAAAAAAAGCATCTAAAAAGAAGAAAAAGGAGTTTAAGTCGTTAATTCATACGGTGAATAAATCATACGGAAAGGATAGCAACGGATTTATGTTACTTCTAAGCTCCTAGCTGGGCGTGGGGACAAGGTATTGACTTGGTTTATTTATTTCTTTATGAGTTCTTGTGTGGTTAATTACCTGTGTTAATGTATTTTGTGCATTGTTCTCATTGCTAATGTTAGCGTCTTTTGAGAAGTGTGTGTGGTGCTATGTGTTGTTGCAGTTAGCCCTTTGTGTGTATGGTTAGAATTGCATCCCAAGAATTCTGTATAGTTTTAATGGCCCTCATTTATGTTAATTATTTGTTTTGTTTTCCTTTATTCGTAGCTCTTACGGTGTTTCTGTCTAAAGAAAGTCAAAGGCCATCTGGAAAGAATAAAACCTGTAACGAAACATCAGTACGCTTCACCGTTGTCTGGCTGGGTTCGCTATATGTGGCGCAGAAGAGATCCATTCTTTTTGACTGCAGGCTGCCTCAGACTGGTGCAGACTCGCGTGTTCTTTTTACTGGATTTTGGACTGTTTGGATTGTTGTTTTTTGAACCCAATAAATAGATTGGCATATCCAACCAAAGTAAGTGACTTGCTATGTTGTTTGTAGATGCAAGGATTGAAGACGCACGCCAACGTAAGCCACAAGTACAAAACCGGGATGATGTGTCACATCTTATCAGCTTGTCAACACCTCAGAAGGGTAAATCTGTCTGAGGTGTTTTGTGTCATGGGGATATGGTGTCATTGATCAGAAAACTCTTTTTAACCTCGAAATCAACTCAAATTAAAATCTGTCTGCAGTCTAAAAGTGGATTTGCACTGTCCAACAACAACGCTGTTTATCACTATTCTACAGTTTCATTTAGCATTTACACTTCATTTACAATGCTTCTATCCAAAGCGATGAACATCTGAGAGTAAATACAACTCAAGCAAGGATCTAGTTGGGAGAAACAACCTGGATAAGAGCCATAAAACAAGTTCAAGTGTGACGATAGGACCGTTGTGTCTACAAGCAGTACAGACATGATGGGACTTAGTTTTTTTTCTTTTGGTCTGTCAAGTGCAAAGATGTTCAGTGAAGAGCTGGGTTTTTAGTTTTTTCTTAAAGACCAAGAGAAACTGCAAATTGAACAGACTTTGGTAACTCGTTCCACCACTGGGGAACCACAGAAGAGCCTAGCTTTCAACCAGCCCTTTTGTGGTGGTTGGATCAGGAGCCTTTTATGGCCGAGCATAGTGAGCAGGAGGGAGTGTAGACCTGAATGAGAGAGTTCAGGAGTGTTTTCATTGTAGTTTTCAATGCAAGTGTCAGAGTTTTGAATTTCATGCGGGCAGCAACTGGAAGCCAGTGAAGTGATCTGAAAACCAGACGTGCTGCTGCATTCTGGATCATCTGCAGAGGTTTGACCCTATTAAACGTTACACTGCGGAAGGTGGCTCAAATAAAGTCTTAGCCTCCAGCTATGTCAGACTGTACGATACAAACTTGAGGTATGCCAGATTGTGAGACGAAAAGCTGGTGAACTGAAGCACTAGACTGTGAACAAAAGAAGTACAGGAGAAGAGAAGCCTGTGCCAGCATGTCCTGCTTTAAAAACACAGCTTCACATTGGTGTTTTTCCATCGGCCGATGTATTCTACATTATGTAGCGGTGTTCATCCAGTGAGAATTTGTCCTAAATTTTTAACACTTTCTGAATTATGCCGCAGGGCCCCGTGTTCCCGATCTTCTTTCTGGGAATATTTCTCACAGCATGATCTAAGACCACCGTCTTTGGATTGACGACAGAACATTTCAGCATATTTCCGTCATGACTGCCAATTTGTTCCAACGGTGCAGAGTTGCTTTACCTGATCTCTGATCTCAGCTTGGTGCGCAGACAAACATGTCCGACAGACTCGGCAGAACGAACGCACTTCCTCGTTCAGACGCTTCAGTTCCACCTGGAAGAGAGGAGAAGGTAGAGAGATAAATTATCATGTTATTACTGTGTATCTGGGTATGTGGGTCAGCAACGAGGTGCAAAGGAGGTTGCTTTAACCCATCTGAAAATGTACACAACCTTCTTCAGTAGTCAATAAAAGAATATACATTTGTCCACCCATAGGCAAACTAAGAAAAGCAATACCCCTGTTGCTGTCAGAGATGCCCTTTGTGTGTAAAAGTTACATTCTCATTTTCCTATGAAGTCACGGTTTCTCTTAACTGTGCCATTCTGTTGTCAAAGAAGTTAATGACATACAGAAAATGACCAGCAAGAGATCAAATTCAGCAGCATTTGTTTGCATTTAATGTCTTTAATTAAACATTGAAACATGTCCACTTGGGTGTTGCAAAACAACATGAAAGCAAATCAGAGCTGTAATCATTCTTAGTTTGCCATGTTTCTTTATTAACTTATTTTGAACTGGTTTGTGTAATTATTTGTTTTTATGTGAACATGTATTTTATTGTTCTTTTGTAAACTTTTCTGTTATTTTATGATGTTATATATTCTGACTTTTATATTTAAAGGCCCATCTAGGGACAAGAGTTGGAAACTAGCATTTGCTATAAACTCTGTGCAGCACATCAGATTCATGCTTAGTAACGGAACTATGTTAAACTGCATCGTCCCTATCAAATAAATAAATTCAATTCAACACACAATGGAAATAACTAATCATGAGGAAAGAACTTGTATGTGATCTCGCTGAGACCGTTAAGGAAAACACACAAATGGATGCATGAGTAATAATGACGCATGTTAAAATAAGACAGCAAAAAACATGACAATGAGCTCAAAAGAAGATAATAAGAACTACTGAATGAATATTTAACACAAGAATGAGACAACAAATGTATAAAGACAACCAGTAGGACAATGTGTGAACCAGAGACAAATAAAATCCTGAACATCACTGTGGGCTCAGATGAACTCTAACAGACTGCTGTGTTAATTGCCTGCTGTCTGCGCAGCTGGTGAATTGTTTAACAACACAGACAAAAGAGCTCCACAAACACACAGGAAGGCCACCAACATGGTCACCAAGGGTTGGCTGTGATGTGAGACCCATTATGAAAGCACTAATCATGTAGATTGGCTTATCTCATGCAGGTCTGCTGATTCCATCGTGATCCAAGTTAGTGCATGAAAGACACAGAAGGTCACACTACTTCAAAACTTTCAAAGACCCCCTCTGGTGAAAAGCCCCCCCCCCCCCCCCCCCAAATCTTGCTAGAAGACATGATCATGTGTGAAAAAAGAGCCGCACTGATGGCAGTCTCAGAAACAGATTCAGACTTTAAGGGTTTCATACATAAAAAAACGAAAGAATCAATGCTATCAACTTGCATTGATGTCATTATTTTTCTTCAGATTTGTGCTGAGAGGCACTGATCTGGGCAAGGAGGGTAGATTTAGAAAAAGGCACCTGCACGCATGTTAGAGGAAGCAACACTGTAAAGTTCCAGCTAATGTTTCGAGGGCATTTTAAGGCATGAACAGATTATTTTAATGTAAAAATAACATTCAAATATCTAATTCTGGTACACAGACATGATTCTTAATTAATAGTTTAATCAATAAGCGTCAAGAGACTTTAATTATTGGCATATGGAGAAGAATGTTACAATGTAAAACAAGTACCTCAGCTGGCTTAGAGTTGACCACATTTACTTTGGCCCACATCAAGTGAAGGCCTGCACACTTCAGAGCCGAGACCAAGAGCTGAAAATACACAAAGAGAAGTTAAAATGAGTTTAAATGCTTTTATAGAGATTTCAGTGCTATAGGCAAAGAGAATTTTCTCGAACTCTTCCAACCAAATCCTTATCTACAAAAAAATGTATATCCTGTTAAGGTGGAAATTATAAAATTCAGGTGGTACAGTGAAAGCATAGGCAAGGAGGAGGCAAAATAAAACAACCTGGATAAGTCTTGTTTGGGAGGGAATTTGATTTTTTTAGCTTCACAATGCATACTGTAGCCTTTTTGTATCATGATAAATCATACTGCAATATTTCTCTGCATTGCCCTCCTTTCTTATCATTTAGCACCATAATAATCCAACTAAAATCCTCAACACTCTGCCTCAACTTTATCATAAACCTCTTTGTCAGGAGCTATGGACTCAATCCCGCTCTTCACCAACTCGAGACAGGAGTCAAACAGCTTCCAGCCAGTCGGGTCCTTTGCACTGGAAAATTTACACACACCCCTCAGTCACACACATCTGTGTAAGTCACAGTCAGTACTAATGTCATGTGTATTATAGTAACCTACCTGCTCAAGGCAGCAATCCTTTTCAAGGCAGTGGCTGCGCTGTATGTGTCATCTTCATCAGCGGTACCCTGGGTATACAATCACACACTAACACACACTCTAGACTGAAAAGATGTTTACCAATCCAAATTAAGGGCTTTTGATTTGTACAAACAGCAGGCCATTACAAACCTGTTGTGATTTCTAATTACTTGTAAGTGTTTAGACAGTTTTCAAAATTGTTTGTGTTGTGAAGCATCATGTTTTCTTATACCGAAAAAAAGTCAATAATGTGGTAAATAGTTTGGAGGCACTGCAATAAATCTTACTTTTGTGTAGCTTCTCAAATTGTTTTACTCCACCAAGGAATGTGGTGGAGTTATGTTACAATCAGCGTATGTTTGTCTGTTAATCTGTCTTTCTGTTTGTTCGCAACATTACTGAGAAACAGAATAACGGATTTGGCTGAAATTTTCAGTGAAGGTCAGAAGTGATACAAGGACAAAGTGATTAGATTTAGGAAGTGACGCGGCTTTTAGTCTGGATCCATGGATTTGTTAAAGATTTCTGTATCATTGTAAGATAGCAGCACGGCGCCACTGTAACCATGACAACAAGTGAACTACATCAGCTGCCTGCTGATGATCACGATTGCCATCCTACTACAAATCGACTGTTGCAGACTTGTCCATTGGAAATCATAAAACGACTGAGCAGCCTTGGTGGAGCACTGTGCTCTGAGTGCTTCTCTTGTTTTTTAATGTTGAGAAAAGATGTGTATTATAACTCCAAGACTGCTATTTCATTTACTGTTAAACTGCATTGCATACAGAGAGGTGTGTACTTTTACTTTTATATACTGTGTTGTCTTGAACAGCCAGACTATTCTGTTCTGTACAGAATGGTCTGCCTACACTTCATTATCATTCTATAGGGAGAAAAACACTCTGGCTTCTTTGCATTTCTTTAAACCCAGCTTAAGCTAAGCGAAAGATGCAGTGACAATGTTCCCTCTAAACAGCGATGGTGTGAATCACTTTGGTGTACAAGCAGGGAGCTGGGTACCATCAATAAACTAGCTTATTTATCAATAAACGTAGCAGAGCTGCCGACTGCTCAATCCTGATCCTTAGAAAAACTTGACATTTTCAACATGTCTGGTTGCTGCTCTGAGGTTGTTGTAAATGTTTCCTGTAGAGAAAGGGATTGTGAAAACAGTAACAAGCAGATACCAGAAGGGCAGGAGAAATAGTAGAAACACGTTAGACACAATTCAACAGAACCTCCATGAAGGCTGGATTTGCTAAAGGATTGTTGTATTAGACTGGATTAGCTTTAGGTAGGTATCCCTACTAACCTGGAAAATGAGTGTGTTGAAATTTATAACATGTCAGTTTTGGTCAGTATGTAAGCTTCACCAACACTCTCTCTAACCTGCAGCAGGTCACTTAAGTAGCTGCCGAAACACTCCGTCAGGCCATCGAGCAGCTGGCTGAATGCCACGTGTGCACGTGAGGAGAAGGTGTAAGACTCGGAGCAGAGAGTGCTTGCCAGGTGGGCACAAGCCTCCAACACAGTGAGCTCTGTGTGCTTCTCCACAATGCCACATATCTGGGACAGCAGCAGGTCCAGATGCTGGAGGAGAGAAGGGGGAGAGAAGAGACAGAGAAGGTAAAATAGTGGACAGAACAGAAAAATGCGTATGGATCCCTGACGTCAGATTTATGTAAGGGAACTGGTTTGCCTGCTCACACAGAAACACTGAATGGAACCTCTGGATTAGTCACTGTTTGCCTTTGTTTGTTTTGACCACATGAATATTAATTTGTCCGTTTTTGTTCAGTTTATTTTTCTCTAAAGCTTTCAGAATAATAATTTACACTTGCTGTTTCATGTTATTTCATTCATTTGAAGATGCTAAATTGTCACACAACAGAAACCCAAAAAGCCTTAAAAGGACAGAAATCATTACCAAGTGTCCTTTCTTCCAAACCCTTTTGTCCTTACTTTCCCGATTTTATGTATTGTAACGTTTATCATCTTAGAATGAGAGCATAGTAGATGGTGGAATCGTTTCTAAGGAGATTTTTCTATCTTTTTGGGGTAATTAATCATGTTGGTCCCTCCAGATTTGTGGCCCTCCTACCTTTTCCAGCCACTGAGCGCTGCTGTACATCTCCAGCTCGAAGTAGAGGGGAGCTTTGAGAAGAAGGCTCACCTTCCCTGCGTCTGCTGAGTACTGCAGCTCAGTAAAAACAGAAAATCAGCATTAAAAATGTGAAATGGCAATAAAAACACAGTGCTTATGTGTACTTTTAGGAACCATGGCTTTGTACTTTGGCCAGCAGCTGCGGCAGTAAGGGGATGAAGTGTGTGGTGATGCGTCTCCTGTCTTGTTCCTGGATCTTCTTCTCCTTCATACTCAGGATCTTCTCGTACGGACATCCAGAAAGCAGTCACAGGCGAGCAGAGTACATGTGAACGTAGGCCAACAAAAGAATTCAGATACAAATGAATGAGAACTGGCTGCAATGTGCATACTGAAGTTTTAAAAATCAACATTTTGTACCACGGGATTACTTGAAATAAGCAAGAATAAGAAGGTCTCTCGCTCTCAAGCTCCACTGTTCCATAACACATAAACTACACATGATTATGCATGCATTTGTCACCATCTTTTTGCCCTGAGTTCTCCCAACAGGTGGGGTTGCCTGTGCAGCCTGTTTGATGGCGCACATCATCAGCTCTATGAGCACCCCCTCCTCCTCATACATCAGACCTGACAACACAAAGGCACAGACGACAGCAGACGGTTGAGACGACACAAAGCAGCAACAAATAAGGAAAATCACAAGCTGAAAACAGGAGCACAAACCTTTAACTTGGTATCTCTATTTGCAGCCATTTTCTGTAATAATTATTGAAAAGAATTCATTCCTCACCAGCGTCCTGTAGCAGGAAAGCTGTCATAGTCTCCCAGTCTCTCAGCTCTGATCCTGCCACACCCCACAGACTGTCCACCAGGTAGGCTCCATGCTCATGGAACTGTTGAGTAAATGTTTAAGATTTACAACAAGGACTTTCAATTATTCCATCCATTAAGCAGGGTTTATATTCAAAAGTCTTTACTAATGTGTTTCTGCTGCATGATTAACATCTCCTATGCCTTTTGTTTAGTGTTGTATTTAATAGGCGATATTTGAACTCTACCGACAGAGATGGAGTGAAACAGAGAGCAGACATAGAAGGAAAGAAATACTACCTCACTCTGGATATAGAAGGAGATGGCGATTTGCAAAAAGGCTGCACTGTTGCTTCTATTATCCTCCTGGCTGTCACTGTCAATCAAACTTTTCAGTCTGGCACACATAAATAAAAACACAGAAAATAAAACACAGAGGTGATAGATTAGCAATAGAAAATCAATTCCAAAATGAGGTGCATAACCATACAAAAACAACTTCCCCTGCTTGTAAATGGAAAACAGGAGCAGTAGTAGTTTCATCTACGTGTTTGTGGAAAGACTAGGGACACATCTTCAGGTTTCACTGCTTTGTTCTTAGTGGATAGACTACGTTGAAGTAAACATTCGACAACTAGCAATAGAGCAGTGAAATAAACAATGAGATACACCTTAAATGAAGAAAGACAGCGCTGTCTGACAGAGTTCAATATGAGCGTACTTGTTGTAGAGGAAAGTGCCGGCTGCAGACGACAGAGCTCGATGTGAAGCATAAACCAAAGGATAGATGTGGCCGCACTCCTCCTCAGTCAGGCCTTCCTCCGTCCTCCTGCATGTTTGCACACACACAAGCATTTACTGGCCTGTTTAGTTATGAACCTTAAGGACTCCTGTGGTCTTTAAGAAGCGTTTGAAAACTATAAATGTTTGTTAGATACCATCTAGAATGCCTCTAATAAACAAAAATGTGAATTTCATCTTTCTTTTTGATTTTTAACCAAATCATCTAATTTACAGTCAGCGGTGTGAGATGTTGGCAAATGTGAGATCACAACTCATGCTGTGAATCATCAGCGATCATGACAAAGAGTGTTCTCACAGTTTCAAGTGACCATCACACTTCTATTTCTTGAGCGGCTGGACTTGTGAATAAAGATATATGCAGTTACTGATTATTTTGACTTTCTATTCCAGGTGAAAACTTTGTTTGGTTGAATGAGCATGACAAGGATAGTTTTAGTCTGGAGTCTTGAGGAGCTTCTCATTAAGTGGTCTGAGTTGTAGACAAACACTGCCCACATGAAACAACCACCTACATCAAAGAATGAGTTTTATTTCATCTGAATAGACCTTTTTAGGCAAATAAAGCTCAAAACTATAAACCTAAAAACACATAAAAATGTTTCTTTTAGTAAAATGTAATATATTTGCTGTGCTTTGATCTGTTAAAATGAAATTCCTGTACTGCATGCTTCAGATAGTGGCACAAAGAAACCACCAGAGACAGAAAAACCCCTCACTGTTGCATCAGCAGACACAGACTGACCACTTCCACTGCCACGTCTGGGTCCTTGTCCAGCACCATGCTGAGAATCCTTTCCTAAACACACACAGACATTCAGATATGCGGTGGCACACACAGAGACCAGTGTACAATCATGCCAGCAAGCAAATGGGCACAAAAATAACACACACAGACATCCATAAACGTACTCACATCCACAGACATACATTCATACGCACGAGCCCAGTGATTAGGCACTAAGCCATGGCATAAATACCATTTATCTGCAGCAGCACATGTGGATTAGGAGGGTTTTTATGTTTGAGAAGAGCTTATTAACCATCAGTAATTGGCAGCAATTAACATAGCCAGGCACATGCCCAGACAAAGGATGAGAGCTTAACAACAAACAGGAATGGTGAAAAAAAAAATCGACTAAAAAGGCAAGAAAATACAAGGAGGGGGCACAAAATATTGAGGAGAGACAGGCAGGCAACACAACAGAAACAATACAAAGGGCCCGAAACAATAGATTAAAGACAGATGTTGAGGCACACAGACAGACACACAGACTGGGGGAAAAAAGAGGGAGAAAGAGGCATTAAATGAGGCGTGAGTCCATTCCAGAGGGATGCCTGACTTTAAATCTGCTGGTGAAAAGCTCCAGGCGGCCAATGAATTCCTTCTCCTGGTACAGATCCTGCAGGGTGCGAACACACTGCAGACGAACCGGACTTTGCTGAGGGAAAAAAGAAAAAAAAAAAAGTACGCTAACACACTTTCTATAACCTGCATACATACTAATGTCAGAGTCCAGACATGCTTCTTTGTGCAAGTGTGTGTGATTCGTCCTGTGCCTGTCTGCAGATGCTCTATAATGGTGTCTCTTGAGAGAAGATGTCAAAGCATGAATATATATATATATATATATATATATATATATATATTTTTTTTTTTTTTTTTAAAAAGCAGTTTAATTTGGAAAGCAAATTCCCTCCACAGTCCATTGCTTGTCCTTGTTATCCCCAGTGTTGGCCTGAGGAGGGCTGCAGACACACATCTGTTACCTTTGGTGCACATGATGTTGCCCACATCACAGGAACAAATTTACTTTGTGTTGCATTTTCTGTTGTTTTGTTTAGTGTTTGTGTGTTTACTCTGTCATGCAGGGTCCATCCCAGATACTTAAGACACCCATCATTGAGGAAGTCCTCAGGGTCCGTTTTCAGCCAAACGCCCAACTCCTCAATACATGCTGCCCGGATGTCAGGCAGACGGTCGCGGTATCGATGCACAAACACACCACGGAAGATGCTGTTCATCGTGGAGGACAGCTCCTCTCTGTTCTCTTGTAACTACGACACACATACATAAAACAGTTACAGTCAAACAAGCACAAACACAACTGTGAATAAACCCCAGTCACCAAGATCCCATTTCAGGCCCAATTATCTTTGATTACACTGAGGTGTAGTGAGCAACCATTATTAAAGGTGTATGGCAACCAAACATTTAACCATTTCTGCACCTTTCTAGTTATCATTCAAGTTATTCACATTTAGGATAGAAAAGCAGGAGAAATCATGGTATTATCAAGAACACACACACACAAACATACAGAGATATCCTACGTGGTTCTCCTAATATTACTTAACCAAACTTAATATCGGAGCGTAACATTTAGAGCAATTTAATGTTTGTCTGTTGTCTATATGTTTGTATCTGACAACGCATGTGAGCAAGGTAAGAAACTGTAGCAACTTCATCTAGCAAAAGGATATTCGATTAAAAAAACATTTATGATACCACTTACTGCATCAAAATGAAGGAACTGACTACAGTCTTCAACTTCAAATGTTATGCTGGTAGAAATCTTACTAGAACCTCTTCAGAGCTCTGAATCTAAGTGGTGTCTGGGTGTTTTCTGCTCCTTTAGCATTTCTACTCAATGTGGACTGATCTTTCCTTTCAAAAGTCCTGCACCTCAATGGGAACAGTAAAGCCATGACTCAAAAGAACTCAAAAATAAATCCTAATGCCATATACCATCAAAAAAGAAAAGATTTAATTTCTTTGATTATCATTTTGCAAAAAAAAAAGATAAATAAATAAAAAACTAAATCAGTATGTACAACAGGAAAAGTGTCCACAAGCGTTACCAGTACTTCTAAAATGTGTCTCTTTATACTATCGATGTTTAACTACTTATATTTCTAATTTGTCTCAACAGTTGTCTCCTATTTATAAGCAAAACCTGCAGTTAAGCTGTAAAGTCCAAGAATGTCTCTCTAATGGCTTCACAGATGTCAGATGTGTGCAGATTTTAATTAAATGCTTTATTTTTGCTGAATGTTTCAATAAGACTTACAGAATAAAGCCATTTTGATGAAGTATGATTGTATTTGTGATAAATGGTTGAATTTGGACTCTTTTTTTTTTTAAAGGGAACATAATTTTTAAACCCACTGGCAATTTTTTGGGTTCAGAGGGTTAAACTTACAAACAAAATATCTTAAATATGTATATTTCAATTACATTGCTTTGAGCATTTCAAGGACTCTTTGCGTTTTATCCTTTCCCCTTTAAGTTGTTTCCTATAAAGCCAATGAGACTGCTTAAATGTCATGACCTATGTGTTTGTGAAAGTGGCAGCGTGTGTGTGTGTGTGTGTGTGTGTGTGTGTGCGCGCACACGCACACTCAGGTCTGTGTGTTCGTGTACGTCACCTCTCTGAAGGTGGCCTGCAGCTCCTCCAGTCTGTCAGAGGCTCTGTCAAGCTCCCTCTTGCTTTTCTCCGCGTCGAATCGGCGCTGGGTGGTCTGCAGCTGAACAGACACTAGCACAGCGATTTTCACCAACCCCGTCATCAGCTTCATGGCTAGTAGAGAAAAAACATACAGACAGACCAAGCAAGGTAGTACTAAGTGCTATATATAACCAGGAGTGGATCCGATGGAGGAAGACAGGTGATTTCCCATGTTTTATTTTAAAATATACTTAAATATTCCTTAAAAAATGCAAAAAGTCACTATTCTCTAGCATTTGGAGTCTTCAAACTAACAAGCTACTTCACATAGTAGGGTCTATACTAATATCTTCAACAGATTAATGTCTGATAGTTGGATTAAAGAAGTTTTCAAGAACAAAAACTGCCATTTACAACTAAGAGATGTTCACTAAATATCGGAAATATGGGCATGAATTGCAGGCTTGAACTCGAACTAAAAATGTATTTCACAAATCAAACACAATAAACACAAAGTGTCAAATTCAAACTTTAACCACAGCACCCTTCTAAAACCAGTTATCAGTGGGTGTGTATTGTTGCAGTTCATGCACCTGTTCTGGGCAGAATCACCTACCAAGCAGGGTGCTGGTGTGTCTGAAGGCTCGGACCTGGGAGTCTGACAGGCCAGTGAGCAGCGACACCAGGGAAGGGAAGAGATATTCATCATAAATAAGACTATTCTGACAGGAGCGCACCAGAACCCGAACAAATTCACACAGGCCGGCTTTGAAACGCTTCAGCTGTGCACCTGGAGTGCATAGAGGGTAGTTCACAGAATCCTAGAGAAAGAAAGGAAACAAGCAAACAACAACGATTTAAAAAAAAAAAAAACCTAAGAAAACACCTTTAACACACAGTGCTAAATGTAGCTATCTGAAGCAGAAGCCTGTGGTTTGTTCTGCTAATGACAATTACATCAGTGGAAAACCAAAGAGATTACCTCATTTATCAGCATTAGATTTTAATTAGTGTCTTTCATCATGCTGCGCTCCATCCTTCAGATCATAATCTTTTAGGACATTTAGGTTATTTGCGTTTCTCAACTAATTCCAGCAGAATTATTTGTAGAGAGAAGACAGACAAAGGACTATAAACCAGATTCACGGCAACATTTACTTTTAGGATGCAGTTAAACAAAATCTCATTTCTGTCTCGTCTATTGTTTCCTCGTCTCACCTCATCGAACTCTTTGGTCAGTGTGCTGATAATTTCAGCATTCTGCATGCTGTCCAACATCTCTTGGCTAACCACGCCTGGACACACAAAAAAAGTTCCACATCAGGAATTAACGTGAAATATCCATCTGGCTAACAAGGAAAATAATTTATATGTTATGATTTCTTCTCATCTTCATTCCACTCTCACAGAATATTGACATTCTGTTGTCAATATCCAGAGGATTAACGCGGCACCGAGACACTTCATAGTTAGCATAGAGGCAGATCAATACTGTTTATCATTTTCTGAGTGAAAATGGAAAGATAATCTCTAAAACACTGACCCCCCCACCCCCGACCATCCACCTCCTGGCCTCATTCTTAACCTCTGACCTTTGCATCCACAGGACTGAACGATGAAGTTGATGAGCACCAGCAGTCCCGACTTTCGGCTCTGCTTGTAGCTGTCCAGCCACTCGTCCACCACGGTCTTAAAATTGACAGAGGGAAAGCAGTCAATGAGAACACTTCACACAGATCAAAGAGCTGATGGCTACAATAAGAATAGAACATAAACAACATTTCAGATTGCAGCTTTAACCTTTCCTCCCAGTGCTGGCCTTTATGATTTTTTAGTATCATATGTGAGTCTGTGTGTTTTCAGGCTCCTTTAAGGTCCAGTTTAATTCACCAACTGCTTTGCATAATCATTTTTGGCAACCATGGCCCTGTTATAGCTGCAAAGACACTCCTTCTGAGCATCTGTTCTGCTGTTAATAATAGTGTAATTTATGGAAAGTATAAAGGAGTCAAATTTAACTGAAAACTGAGAACCCTTTGTAAAACAGAGTAAAATTTCTTGCATCAGAGCTAAGCAGATTTGCTAAAAGTGCTGTCTTCCTTTGTGCCTTTACATCTGCATTGTTTTGCTGCTCTATACTGTAGTGAAAGGCTCTCTATTGTGGCTGATCACACTTTTTTCTTTCTTTTGTTATGTGGCATTTCTTTTGTAGCCTTTATCCAGAAGAGATTGGCCATAGGACAACAATACTTGGGATGGACGAGTGCTGTCAATCATGATCAATCAATGAAAACACTCTGTCCTCTTTGCGTATCAAAGGCGATTCTGTAGGATCACACCACTCAACCACCAACAGACAGCACACAATAACCTCTCTTCTCATTACATGTGCCTCCTTCAGCACCTGTCTTCCTTGTACATGTTTTTCTCTACGCTACCTTCCCCCTAAGCTGAGTGTTTGCTCACCACCATGGCACTCTTTCCAGAGCGGACAGCATCATAGATATCCTTTGCGCTGATACCCTGCCTCCCCTCATCCACGCTTCGCACAGGTCTAAGAGAGACCTGCCTGGATGTCCCCAGGGAGGACGGCTGCTGCTGCAGGGAGGGGTCAGGAGGAGAAGTGGGGATGGGGTTGTTACTGGGGCTGGACGTCACCCTCAGTGCAGCATTACGCCTGGGTCTCTTGGGTAGCTTGAGATGAAAGAGATTTATTCAGGGATTTAGGGTGAATTAATGTGTAGTTTGATGTTTTACGATTAAAAAACCATGGAATTTCTTTCAATAGCATAAAAATACCAGATCACAGCTCTTATCTACTCCCTGACTAAATGAACAGTATCTAAATGAGAGTGAAATTATATATTAAACTAAACAGACTAGGGAAATTACCAAAGGTCCAGGTACTAGCCGTTTTCGTCGCTTTGTGGCTTTCAGCGTGGCCTCATAGTCGCTGCCAGAGTCTGAGAAGTCATCCAACTCCTCAGGACTAACGGACAAGGAAAACAATTGAATCAAGACGAACCTCAGAATCAACAAACAATAATTACTATGTCTAATAAATGTATAAAGCTGGGCCAGTATCATGATCAAAATTTGATGACTTGACCATACAAGTAACTAATACATAAACTCAATTTAATGCTTAGTTGGATGGTAGCACCCAGAGTGTAAGTGGTAGGTTTAACTCTGTTTTACTATGGAGGGAGGCTGAACAATATGGGGAAAAAATGTTTCTGCAATTTGTCTGACAGATATTATTTGATTTGTGACATAATTTAATTTAAACTGTGTAATAGAATTAAGTGCTCAACTGATTATAATTTGAATTTCCCTCGGGAATAATAAAGTATCTATCTACCTACCTATCTAATGTCTTCAACAACTCCACATGTCCAGGTTTACTTTATGAGAAGGGTCGGGATTGAGAGTCACTTGGCCCACAACACTTTCACACTAAAAACTAAACATTTTTAATGGGCTTGACTAACATACCTGTCCAAAGGTGAGCTTCCTGCCATTTTGGCTGGATAAAAGCATCAACGATGATAAGATGATTCTGGATCGTTGGTTAGCTGGTTGCTGTTAACAATTCAACAGGGAGAGTGGCTTTGCAGGAGAGACAAAATTAAGCTAGCTACAATAGTAGCTAAACTTGGCTAGCACCGTAAGTAAGCCCTATCACAAATTAGACGGACTTATTGACATATTTATAAAGTATATTAATACTTGCAAAGATAATTCTAAAACTAATTGCCTCTTAAATTCTTCGACACAGATATAACTGGATAACACAAAATTTTAGCTACAAAAATCTCACTATGCTAAATGACAAAACCCATTAGCAGACATTCTCGGTACATAAAAAAAAATTGCTTTTGGGCCAGTAGCTAGCTAATTACTACACTGAAAAATAAGCAGTAACCGCAATGAGCAAACTAACAACAATACTTTACCATTCAACAGTATAACTTTCGATCAATATGCTGCTAATTTTCCGCTCTTTCCCGTCCCGGTGACAGCTAAAAGGGCGCACAAGTGCGCTATAATTCTGGCTGCTGATTGGCCAGTGCCTCCTCGGACCAGGAGATGATTGGCTCTTCCAAAACGTCACTCGATGCTGATTGGTCAACACATGGTTACTCATTTGTTGTGCTTTTTAGGCAGCGAGTTAAGCAGGAGTCTAACATCTGGCTTGTGGTTTGCACTTTGCAGTTAATTAAGGGTATTTTCCTACAACAGGGCTGCCAACTCTCTCATTTGGCAGTGGAGCAGCAGAATCTTTTCCACAGACAGTTTTTCTGCCGTTGGCTTGTTTTTAACTAGTTTTCTACCTTCGGCCGATCCTACCAGCAGACACTGAAGGGACTATGCTATTTCGGTAAGTTTATGTTTATTTTCTTTTCAGTGCCGGTTTTAATGACTTCTGTCATGCCAGCTGCGTTTTAAAATAGAGTGCGCGTTTACAACGCTTCATACGGTAAAGCTAGGAAGCCGCTTTGCAGGGCATTCAGGCACATGTTTAGGTTTGCTCTTTTCTCACCTTTTGTTCTTTTCTAGTGTCTGATTTATAAATTTCATCTTTAATGTTTCATATTTGTTTAAAAATGTTTAATTTTATAATTGTTTTGTATCTTCTGTTTAATTATCTAATTACATATTTTGTCTGTTTAATATAATTTAATTGTAATGTTTTCTTTTAAAAGTTTTATTGTATTAAATGTTTTTCCTTTGATTTGATTGCTTTTTGATGTAGTTTTTCTTTAATCTTTTGTCAAGATTTTAACCCTAACTTTAAAAAGGAAACCCTTAAATCACAATGAAAATATGTCACAATCATGAGTTAGTCAGTTATTCAGTTTATCAATTCAACTTTATTTGTTTAGCATCTTTTACACAGATGACAACTAAACAAGAGGGAAAAAAAACAATGCTAAAACTATGATTAAAGCTCAATATATTAAAAAGATTTAACATGGTAATAAAATATGATGTGTCCAGGGGATGGAGGGAGTTTATTGAAGTCTTCTTGGGCTCACACAGTAAATCATTTAAAATATAAGCTTGAGATTCAGTCTAAGGAAACTGCAGAGCGACAGAAGAACCAACAATATCTCCTTTAATGAGTCGACTCTTCTGGTGCTTTCAGACCAAAGAACTACAGACTCTTCACAACCTGCTCAAACTCTTGATACAGGACCTCACCACATGGGTCAAGAAGGTTTCCTTCTCATTTCTACTCTGAAGCTCACCTTCTCCTGCTCAAACTGCTGACAAATGTTTCTGCTGCTCTAAAGTCTGGTCTCCAGAAATTCCTAAAAACTCTCAGTCTCTTCTGCTGGTTGCTTTGTAGAACCGTTACAGAAAACCTCACTAAACCACATGGAGGGGCCTCAAGATAGTCGTCCATATGAAACCGTACAAAAACCAAACTAGCACAACCCAAATGCTGAAGTCTCCTGCAGCCTACCAGAGAACCTCTTTAAACAGAGAATCAGGACAGGACTTCTTACCTTCTGGACAACAAACGTTGGTTCACAAACAAGAATACAGAATGTGTCTGACCAAAAACCTCTAAAGACTCACTACAGCCAAGATAAAGACACAACTCAGCTGAACCAAATCCACTAATCACTGCACACATCAGCACCATGTGCTAACTGTGGCCAAAGAACAACATTTAGCAAGACAACTATCCAGTAAATAGCCCTAAAACTCACCAAGAAACACATTAAAGATGATTTTACTGATGGAAGGTGCAAGCCAACACCTAAAGAACAAACTAAAGCAACGGAGCCAAAGCAGTTCAGTGGTGAAAACAAGCAGGAACTGTTTGACTGCAGCCAAATAAGGCAGGACAACAGTGAGCTGCTCAGGTGTTCCTGATAACACCAAGCAGCCACCTGGACAGCCAATAGGAACACAGCTTACTGGAAGTCCAGAGGGCTGGCTTAGTGAAGTAAATGTAGTTTAAAGTTGAAGCAGAAAGTTAACAAAGAAAGTTGAAAACCACTTTCTGATACCTGAAATCTCTGAGTTTTCACACATAGAACACCTGAACATGCCAAACTGGTTTCACAGTAGAACCATCATTTTAAAAACATCATAGTATGGTGTGTTGCTCTAAAAATATCACAACCGGCTCTGTAGGGTCACCAAGGATCGACACAAAAACAGGACAAACGCTGGTTTCCAGAAGGTTAGGCGGCTATTTATTTGAAAGAGTAAGTTTACAACAATACAGCAAGTGAGCAGAAAAATCACAAAGTTTGTCTTTAGTACAGCTGCAAATATTAGTTTGTGCCTTTTTTAACTGACCAAACTTTTCAGGAAGTAGATGAAGAATAATTAAAGCTCTCATGTAGAAGTCCAACTTATTTTGGATCCTTGTGGAGAGTTTAGTCTTAGAGTTTGTAAACCTGTTGAGTTTTTAGAGTCACATGGATTGTTTTAACATTTAATAGAGAGTTTAGTGTTTGATTGTAATTCTTTTCAGTGAATGGATAATTGAAGTTATGAAGTTGTTTTGCTTTTGCTTTTGAGCACTTTTTCTTGTTTAGTTGGTTGATGTGGTCAACTTGAAGCTGTTGAGTGTGCGCATTAAAATCCTCCAAGACAAATGTTACAGAGTGGTTTGCTGGAGTTATTTAAATTCTGCATATATTTATGGAAAATACTGAAATGTGTTGTGCTCATCCAGCCACAGAACTTTCATCCATATTTTACATGAAGAACCATCTTCAATACTGCCTGCCCTTGCTCTGGTTTCTACTTTTTTTTTTTAAGCTCAATGGGTTTTTTTTTTATTATCCCTTAATGTTATCTCTATAATAAGATTTTTAACAGGCAAAATGTTCTTAATTTACACCAGAATGCAGGAAATATTATCAATAATTTTCTAAATTTTCTGGGTAAGGGCCCCCAGACCCCCTGTCAGCATCCAGCACAAACCAAATCTCACTCTGAAGTCTGGTCACAAGTTGGCAGCTCTGCTACAAGTTATAAGCCACAATGTGTTGTAACTGTGAATAATATTCCAGACTGTCTGCTCCATGTCAGTCCGTCCGGCTTCCAGCAGCCTGAGGTGGTGGTCTCAGCTGCTCCCCGCCCCGCCACCGCAGGCTCCTCACCCCGTCTCCCCTACCGGTGCTTCTCTGCATGGTCCATTGTTCTGTGTCTGAAAGCCTCCGACCACCAGTGTCAAAGCAGCCGGGGTGAACACGCTGCTTCTGGTCTGCACCGCCAAAATAGCACACCTGCACCACCATGATGGAAGGAATAAAACAAAACATGAAAGCCCCAATGGGATATTTGTCTTATATTTTAATATAAAAGTAGTAGATTTCACTCCAACAAGCTTGCCAATTTTCTCTTAAAATTTGTCTTGTTTTTTATAGGCTAAGTCTCGAATAAATATTTTTTAACACTATTAAAACTGATCCTTGTAACATCTATAAACCTGCATTGCATTGTGTGGTGTATCCTGGAATCCTTTTTGAGCATCAAACACATTTTCTGATTTCTGGTGAATTTTTAAAGCAACGTTGTACCTTTTCTACATTGGTTTATGGTGCAAATGTATTTATGTGCAGGAAAACAGATTCCAGGCATCAGATAATATTTCAAAACTATGATGGTCTAGAATCCAGCAGTGCTCTCAGATATTCTGTATCACTTTAAAGTATTCATTCTTCCATATATCAGATTTTTTGTTATCCCTGCTGAGTCAACATAGAGGCCCGTTTTACTTCTTTGTTCTCTGTTGTTTGGGATAGCAGCCTCTTTATTATGCTTTATTGGGGGAGACAGATGATGTGTTTTAAATATTGAAGGTGATTTATCCCCTGCTGAAAAGGCAAGTCTAGCTTAGTGACTTTGTTCATAACTGTGGTTTGGTGCTGCAGTTTGAGTCTTTCTGCAAATAGCTTAATGTGCCAATTAGGTCTGATGAAAATGATCTGACGCTGTTTTTATGCTGAAGGAGAGCAGTTATATTGACTGTAACTTCTACAACACTCTTCCTAATCACAGCATCACTTGTGCTAATATGCACATTTACTGAACATTACTTTGGAACATTCTTGTATTCTGTTTTTGAATCAGGTCAAGTCACCATTATTTACAAATTACATTAAACAATGGACACTGAGCCAAAGTACTGTCCATTCAGGAAATGAGACTGATGTTACAAATTTACCTAGCAAATTTAAATTTTAAAGGACAATGATCAGATAGTGTTAAAGTTCAGACGCTCCAGTGACTATTCAAGACCTCAAAATGCAGCTTTATTCAAACACCACGATGCCACAGATGACAAGAGAAAGAAAAGAACAGACTGTTGGCATGCTATGTGTCAGTTAGGGCTGCAGTTGAGCACTTAATATCCACGGCTCCAGTATTTGTGGTCTAATGAATAGTGTCAGACAGCATGGTATGACAGACAATCTGCCACATGACCGCTGATCTTCACCCGAGTTCAGGATCATCCATTTATCTGCACAATCAGATAAAGAGACTTTAGATGAAGTTGTTGTTGAGCATATTCAGAGAATATCAGGTCAGACTGTTAGGATTCATCCGAGGGAAGCTGGCTTGTGATTTTTTTCGCCCACACCGAGGCCTAGATCAAATTGCAGAACAGTGTCGTGATCAGCTCCAGTGGGCGACCACTCGTGTTCGTTGGACTCTGTACCAAGATAGAGGACAGTCCTGTTTTCTGAGGAATCTTCCTTTCAGCTGCCATTTGGCATCGTGCAGGGGATGCCAGCGTCATACAGGGAGTTGCCCATGAAGAAACAGGAGTGATGGTATGGACAAGAATGTTGACAATCCCATTGCCCATCTACAGCAAGACTACATCCTCACACTCATTGTTATTCATTTTTTCCTCACTTGACATTTTAACAACACAATTTGTGGCCTCATGTCACCACAACATGCACTTCTCTTAAGACAAAGACGCTCTTTGCACACCTTTTACATGAGACAGGTGCACAGAAGAGGTATACGAAGTTCTAAAAGTTGCTTAAAGACTCCTGTACACTGTCAAAATACATGTATTCTGATGCTCTGGTGCTCGACCTTCATCAAGAAAATGGCTTAGTACAAAGAGACCAGTCAACATACCCCACATTCTACAGGAAAGCATGAATTACAAACCCCCATTCCACCAAATAACTCTCAGTGGCATACAGAAAGCAAGAATTGTCAAAATAAACCAAAAATTGTCTCTGTCCTGCAAGGTCTCTAGACATACTGAAGATCTGTGGGTGGCTCTGGATGCCCGACAACATGATCCTTCCCCTGCGAATGTCCAACTTAAAGTCTTTCAAGAAGAGTGAGACATTACACAAGCAGCATCAACAACCTCTTTAACCCTATGTGTTACAGGTTTGTGTTGTTGGTCTGACTTCATTCTCAGTCCTTCCATTATCATTTCCAAGAAACAAGCTTGTTTCATGACATCCATTGTATTGTGGAGATGCAATGTGATAAGTATTCATTTTGTTAATTTAAAAAGAACAGATAGAATTTAATAAACTATTAAGTGTTTTGTTTATATTTTTGTTTGATATATTTCCATCTTATTCCAGCAAATAGGAACACTAAATGTTTGGTTCTGCACGTATATATTTTTTCCTATCAATTTCTTATTCTGGTCAACAGAAACATTTCAGGAACCTTCAGGAAATATTACATTCTGCATTTATATTTGTGTTCAGTATATGTCCTTGTGTTTGGTAAACATCTCAACCCAGGAAGCTGTGAATGTTCCTTGAAGGTTCCTGGAACATTCCCTGAAGGTTTCTTCTTTTCCAGGGCTGTGTTTACAACAAAATGCAGTTTCTTGTAAAAATAATTTCACAAACCCAAACCACCGGAGAACGTTCCCTAAAGGTTTCCCTTGGGGATCTTTGAACGGTCTTATTGCGGTACAAATAACGCGTCTGGATGTCTTTTATTTTGAACCCAGCACTGCTCCGGTGTCACCATGGCTACGTGCCGTGAGTTTGACGCAGTCGGAGTGTCGGATGATGCTGAGGGCCGGGAGTGCCTCTTTCACACTCCCTTTCTGTTTACGCACAGCAGCGGGTCTCCCAGGAAGGACAGACTAAGTGGACGCGGCCGATGGAAGCATGTGTGTGATGTAGAAACCCTTCCTGGATGCTCACTGCACCAAACTGGAAAACTATGACTGTTTCCAACGACTGATGATTTGGGATCCTGTTACTCTTTCTCCACTTTTGCGCGCACCTTAAACCGGCCAGTCCTAAATTCCTTTCCAAGCTGCTGCACCCAGTCTGATTTTATCCGAAGCCACCCACCACCTCTTTCACTGCTTTCTGACTTCTGCGGTGAGGATGGATGCCCGGCTGTCTTTCTCCAGGTACCGGCTGCTGGTGCTGCTCTGCGCGGTCGCTGCCCTGTCGGGGACCCGGAGTCCCGCTGCTGCCGCGGGGAGGAGCTGCTCTGACACCCGGCAGGTGTACTCGGAGAAGGGCTACAGCACCGGCACCGCTCCGCTGACTCAAATCTCCGGTAAGACCTTTACATATAGCCCGCGGCGGGGATAAATTAAAGCATCACACAGCATTTTGGGGAGTCCTGCAGAACAGTCCCACCGCCGTGTTATGAAATCCACAGCTATTTTCAGAATAAAACTCAGGATTAGGTGTCGCAGCACAAATGCAGGCGCGTCAGCATGCTCCAGTTGGCCTCAGCAGGGATAAAAATAACGTTACGCACATTAGGGTCAGTGTAAACTCACTGCTCATCAAGCCCCGCGCAATAAATCTTTATGGGAACATTACAGCAACATGGCAGGTTTATCTCACAGCAACAAACCACTGCAGGAAAGTGATACGAGAAAGTACAATGCGTCTCTAAACTCACTAAAACGCCCCGGAGAGACTGTAGAGGAGCATCATGGTGAGTTTTTTTTCTTCTTTTTCCTCCAGAGAAACAATGCAGTGTGGTTTAAAACAAATTACACCCGCCCCCTCCACCCCTCTGTGCGCCTCAAATAGGATGATTAAGGGGATGAGCAAATTGCCAACACCGGTGCAACAAAGAACCTCGCCCCTAATTAGTCTTTGCCTACTGGCCCACTGCTAAATCCCTGCATATATACCCCACAGGCTCTGCTCACTGGTGATAATCTTATCTGCAGAATGAAAAGATGTCATGTGGATTACAAACAGTTGGGTTTTTGGATAATTTGAAGTTTTGATGAAGAGGTGGGATGGATGAGGAGGAGGAGGAGGAGGGGGAGTAAATTTTGGATGGGACTGTTAAACTGTTAAAATGTCTGAATATAAGGCAGCAAATGTCTAAATATGTTGCCTGCTTCTTGATTTCCTTGTAAATCAATGTGAAAAGTGTTTGCTATCCCAGACAGAGATGCCATGGAGATGCGATTAAAAGTGATTGGGAGTAAATTGTATGTTTGCAGACATTTATTTCATGGTAATTCAGCTCAGGGTGCGAGACAACTGCAGGATTGATTGATTTTGTATATATATGTGTGTGTGTGTGTGTGTTGGGCTATCACTGCCTGAGTCTTGGCTCACTGTCCCGTGGGCCAGGGGAGCAGATGGCTGGGAGAGTGAAGGATGAAGGGAGGCAGTTTAGAAATGGAAATAGAGGGATGAGAGAGGGCTAATAGTGAGAGACACGGAGAGAACAAAAGAGGCAGAGAGGAACATCGGCCAGGGTGGAGTTGGGAACGAGACTTTGCGCCGTATTAAGAGCTGCAATATTCACATCGGATGTAAAATTACAGAAACAAAGAATCCAAACCCTTTCCCACATTGGAGTGCTGCGTGTTTACTCCCCTCCTCCTCCTCCTGGCTGTCGTTTGCATATATCATTACCTCAGACATATCAAAGAGCCAACCTGAGCTGACAAAGAAAGGCAGATTGAAGCTGAATAATTCATGCAGGGAAATTACAATTTTCTATCACACCGTTATCTTTGATAAGATTTCCCCACTGCACAGAGTGATGAGTGGACAAATTGACTTTCTCACTAAAAATATCTGCTCTGACCTGATAATAGACCTGACAGGACTGAGAACAGGCCTCGGTCTTTGTTGAGGCACTGATAATAACCTTTTAGCCAGAAATGAATTCCAAACAGCCTCACAAAACCAGGATTTCTGCGCAGATTCAAAGCAAAATATGTTGCCACGGTTAAACCAAAACTTGTTTCTCCTCACAAGTTTCTACATGTGTGTTCAATCCTCCTAACCTTGATTTCTCCTCCGGCCTGGTTTTAGGTGAACACCTGCGGCTCTGTCCTCAGGACTACACCTGCTGCTCCAGTCAGATGGAGGAGACGCTGGCCCTTCAGAGTGAGAGGGACTTTCTCAAAGCCATCGAAGACAACAGCCAGTTCCTCCTGACCACCTTCACCCAGAGACACCGCAGGTTTGATGGTGAGAGGCTGACGCATACACTCGCTAATCACGTTTTTAATGGGAACATGATTTGGTTTGAAATTGATTAAAAAAATAATTATTCTTCTTGAAGTCGCAGTCAGAAGATTTGAGGAGAAAAAAGGAGCACAAACTGCACTCGGCTTCTCCTCGCCTCACCCTCGCTATCTCCTGAGTTAAAAGCACTGAGTGACAGCTGATTAAAAACTAATTTAGGAACTCAGACTGCACAGTTCCTCTCAAATATATGAGTCAGAGATCTGAACCACAAGGCTGACTTCAAGACACTGAAAGCGCAGCAGTTAATATATATTTTAGACACTCCAGCATGGTTGTTTTTTTAAGTTCAATTCCAGAAATTTCAGCACTGCAGTTTCATAAAGTCGGAAAATCACAAGGGGCTGGTTATAAAAATAGCATTCATAGCAGCAAATATATCTTGACTTTTGTCTCTGGTATGGTCTAAGCTCCAGACACACTGAAGCCTACATCTCCCACAATGCAACTCAACATTGTATTTAACTGGACCCTTATGACCCCACTGAATAATCTCATTGTTCAAACATCACACCTTTACTGGTGACTTCATGTTAACAGTGTGTAATCTCCCAAAAAAATTAGCCAAATAGTGATGTACAAATGTCCAGGTAAACATCAGTAACACATAAGAATAGAGAACGTCAAATAGAAGTAATTAAAGGGTTACATGCAGAACATATTCAATCTGCTTATTACTTTTTGGTGTTTAGTAAACTGAGCTATTTCAGTAGAGTGATTTAGCATATAAACCAAGGAATTAACTGAGAGCCATTTGGATCATCGTATTAACAAAAAATATCTTTAAGGGTCGAGTTTAAAGTTAGCAGCTTCAAAAAAGTGAGAGCTCAGTTCTGTCCAATACTTCTGGGATTTTTCACATTCAAAGAACAGATGAGAAATAATTTCTTTGTCTGGATAAGATACAATATCTATATATCTACAAATATGGCAATATTATAGTTTTCCGGGTATATTTTATGCATATTTTTAAAAACCATTTCTTTGGCCCTGATTTGTAATCTCCTGCAGACCGGCTGAATTGACCGTGAGCCAGAGACTTTTTGTTTCACAGTGTTTCTAACTGTGGGCTGTAAACTGAGCATCCTGTGTGAAAGTAGCTGTGAGCCCCTCACTGTTCGTGTTAGAAGAGTCTAAACTGCTTTAATCACTGTCTGTGTTTGAGAGAACTCAGCCCTCGTCTTACATTCAGCATGTGAAGCCTGCAGGTTTGTAGCAGCCACAGCACAGAGCTGAATTTACACTTCCTCCTCCTACCTGCAGTGCACTGCTATCACCTTTTTTTCCCCTCCTCATACTTTTATATAATGTGTGTGATGAGTCATGTAAAGACGCTTAAGGAGTGGGAGACTGCATATGAGTCTTAAAGATGGATTTTAAATAGAGTGCATGTTGTTACACTCATTTAGCAGTGTGCAGATCTGATGTAACTGTCCTTAGGAGCTGTTAATCTTCAGGCGAGGGGAGGGGGGTGATGGAGCGCCTACGTAGGAACCTGGCTGAGATATTAGAAGAATAGAAGGTGGGTGACCGACTCATGTCTAATCTCTGCCTCTCCTGTCTGTGCAGAGTTTTTCAGAGAGCTCATAGACCTCTCAGAGAAGTCCATGAACCAGATGTTTACCAAGACCTACGGCCGGCTCTTCACTCAGAACGCGCATGTCTTCCAGGAGCTGTTCGTGGAGCTTCGCAGATATTATTCTGGTTGGTTTTGAACACTTCTTTGTCCACCTCGCCACGTATTTCAGATGGTCTTTCTGAAGCGATACCAGCTGGGTTGGATCTGCCTTGTAAAACAAAGAGATTAGGGGTGTCCTGGTGCTTTTAGTGGTCATCCAAATAAAACAAATCCCTGACATGTCTTATTGGATTCAGTTAAAATGGAAAACAAATTTCAGGACACATTCATTCAGCCTGAATCCAGCACCATCAGGTGCAAAGAATAACTGCAGAGAAATGATTAAAAACCTGGTTAGAGGACGTAAAGCAGTCTGCAACAATTCCTGAACTGCACTGATAGTTCAGTGTATCACTCTGTGTCCCTGTCGTAGTAAATCCGCTGCAGCTCTGGGCAGCAGCAAAGAGGCAGCATTGTTTTTTGAAGAGTAGCGAAATGCCAAGAAGAATTGGAGGAAAAAAAAGAGAAAGAGAATTGGATTCCCACGGATGCCAGACCGTTTCTATTTCTGTTCCGGATCACTCTGTTTTGGCATGACAGCCGCTCGCTGGCGAGTCCATCTGCGGGCTGTTGCTGCTTAGTCAACCTGTCTTTGTCTGCCAAACAGCATGTATGGCTAATTTGAGGCTGTATAGTAGACTACAGATTGGAGAGTCACTTGCTCCGCACAGACACTGACAAGCACCCAAACACATTTAAAGGAGAGAATGAGGAAAAAATAGTGCGGTGCTTGACAACATATCATGCCATATTGTTGTGTTGTGCTTAATTCACAAATTGGGGAAATCAGAGAAGCAACAAACAATTTCTGTTATATTTCTGGTTTTTGTGTTTTCTCGTGAGTACTCTGTGGCTATTATATTTAATCCAATTTCATTTCATTTGATTGCACCAAGGACGGCACATTTTCAGATAAAGGAATAGTTCATCCAAAAAATGGTATTATCTTTTCAGAAGTTGTCAACAATTTGTAGAGTAGTGTCCATAGTTAACTACATCTCATTCTGCTCCCTTATTATTCAGTTGAACAGGGCTATTTCCCCATAGTATTAGCAGTGTATTCAGTGGACTGAAACAGTGTCCATCAGATTTATCCAAACAGCTTGGACTGTGTTTAGCCAAGCAAAGAAAACTTTAGTACAATGGTCAGTTATTTGCCAAATTAGAGTTCTGAATTTTCCTCCCTGACAAATGTTCAGATTACATTCACACTCTTCACTAGTAATGCAAAAGTAAGAAGCACAAATGATCTGACCGCTTAATTACATTTTCTCTTTTCAGAAATCAATGCAGAAACACTTTTTTTTTTTTTCAGAGGAGAAAACCTGGATTCTAACGGTCAGTTACTCTTTTGTCCACAGGCGGCAGTGTAAGTCTGACTGAGGTTCTCTCAGATTTCTGGTCCCGTCTGGTGGAGCGGGTCTTTTCTCTGGTCAACCCTCAGTATCAGTTCAGTGAGGACTACCTGGAGTGTGTCAGCAAACACGCTGAACAGCTGCAGCCATTTGGAGATGTGCCACGCAAACTCCGTGTGCAAGTGTGTACATTAAATCAAGTATTTACATGCACCTAGTTCAGTGGAATGACACTGGGCCGTACTTTGTGACTGATCTTATTTTGTTATATTTGGTTTCATATTTAGGTGTCGAGGGCCTTTATTGCAGCCAGAGCACTGTCTCAGGGTTTGGCTACTGGTCGGGATATTGTGAACAAAGCAACAAAGGTTAGTGGTAACATTCTTTATCCAAGATGGTATTATTCTGCCATTTAAAGCGCACTGGCAAGTTTGATGTACAAAAAGTAAAATAAAGCACCCTCATCAACGTTAATCCTCAACTTATGTGGTGCAGTTGCTTTTATACACTGATGTATGTATATCCCCACACACCAAAAAAACATTAAGCACTGTTGAGACCCTGCAAATTAATCCTCGTTCTCTGTATCCATTTATCAGTGTAGTTATCTGCATTTCAAATGGAAAATCAAAACCTAGGGGCAAATGGAAATTATCTCGTAACCAGCAGCAATTGAATCCAGACTCATTAGTTGTCTCTATGGTATCAACTGATCGCTCAGTGGATTATTTATATCAGTCAATTAATCAATCCATCAGTCTGGAGAAAAACTTCAGAAACTATGTCCTCAATCCCCCATTAATAATTATACTGTAAATGAAAGACAAACGCTAACAAAAAAGACACACCGGACATGTTATAAATAAGAAGTTCAGAATAGAAAGCTAAAAGCATAAAAATGACTGAAATGTAAAAACAGATCAATAAAATCAATTAAAAGCAAGACTAAAAAGGTAAGTCTTCAGTTTGCTTTCTACTTTTTAATATCTCAACATTATCTTCTGCCCTCAATGCTCATTTTTTTAAGCATAAAAGCTTAAAGAGCTTTAAAAATGAGCTGAAAACATGTGAAGTTCAGATGTTTACTTATTTAGACTCTCATCCACTGCTTTGTTTTTCAGCTGACTGCAGATTCAGAGTGTGTGCGTGGCCTGATGAGACAGTGGTACTGCCCTCTGTGTCGAGGCATGCCCTCCCTGAGGCCCTGCCACTCCCTGTGCCTTAACGTGATGAAGGGCTGCTTGGCCAATCAGGCTGACCTGGACACCGAATGGAACAATTTCATTGGTGGGTGAGAGGTAGAGGTGGGCTTTGGGAAAATGGAACAAGATGTCTGGCCATGTTGCTCATATATGTTTGTGAGGGGTCAGGTGCATGATGCATTTTAAGTATTTCAGCTGAAGCACCCGCAAACATTCATTTTCACTGATTTTACGTCCTGACAGCCTAAAAAATGTCAGCAGCCAAATTACTTTTAACAGCATTTTGAATTATTAGCATCATTAAACTGAGCATACATGAAACTGGAATCCCTTTATTGCGCCCCTGTCACTCATTTACTTTCACTTCCGTTTCCCCTAATGAATTCCTCCTCCATTAATCATTCATGCCTCTCTGCTCCTTCACAATTGATGTGTCTCCCTGTGTTTCCTTTCCCCTTTCATCAAACTCATACATTCCTTCCATTTTTTTCCTTCTCATGTGAAGTGCTTCCTCTTACCTTTCATCACTCCATCCATGTCTACCTCACTCAAACCCATTCTAGCCACATACGCCCTTTTCTCCAACCACCATTCTTCTCCCTCTTTCACACTTCTCTTTATATGATGAGGGCTTTTTTCTCGTCTTACTGAACACCTCCTGAAGAGATGTAAATCAGACCCTTTCAGCTGGTTAGCCACGGAGAGATTCCAGGCCCACGAACCACTGTCTTGACATTTATTAGGGTCTACAATAGGCCACCTACAGAGAGTCTTTCTTTGCCTGTTTCACCTGACAACAAGAACTTTGCTATTGGAGTCACAGAAAACACCCCACCTTCTCTTCCTCTCTGTCATGTATCAGATGCTCTGTACCAGGTGTCGGAGAAGTTGGAGGGGCCGTTCAACATGGAGCTGGCAGCCGACTCCATCTCTGTGAAAGTGTCAGAGGCCATTATGCACATGCAGGAAAACAGTGTCAGCATCTCCAGTAAGGTAAGAAAGATGGCACCAGCTGAGGATGGGAACATAAAAAGGAAAATAAAATGAATGCTGAAGCATTTTTAATGCTTTCCCTGAATTTTGCAATTGAGCTGTTCATCAAAAATGTTTAACTGAATATTTGAGAGCGCATAAAAATTGCCATCTACTGTCTGCATTAATCTCCTCTTAAAAGTCAAAGCTATAATTTTATTTTTTAAATTTTAATCTTCTTAATGAGACAGCATGCAGTAAAAATGACAGGAATTATAACACAGAGAGCATGACAGCCTCACAGTATGATTAAAACATGGCAGACATCCCAGCAGCCAATCCACCAGAGAGACACCCACATCTTCTTAGAGACAGAAAATCTCCTGATTTGTGGTGGGAGTGCTTTAAGGAACAGGCAGCTTTCTGCTTTACAGCCCAGCTTTGGGTGATTGCAGCCTTTCACTAACAAATCTGACTATTGAGGTTTGGAGAACCTTTTCAGCAGCATTTTATTGTTACGTTTACAGTTCCGTTGCAATGCTTTGAGTAAAGCCTCTGGTTTTTTGAGTTGCTCAGTTATGATTCAGAAACTCGACCGACTCTCTCAGCTTTGATTTAAAGTAGCTTCAAAAGCAGCACATACTCTTGAGTTTGTTTTTTTCCCCATAAAATGCAATATCATGATATAAATCCATATATTCTCTCAAAAAGAGCAAAACCTTCTTTGCATTTGGTTGTGGGGTGATGTCAGGGGCCATCCATAGAAATTATAAATGTATTTTTTAAAGAGGTATTTGTATACCTTACTGATTTTCATTGAGAGAGGTATGGCATTAACAAAGGTCATTGTATGGCCTCAAAACCTTAAGCCTTGTTGGTGTTTCACACTACTGCTAAATGAGGCAGAAGCTTGTACTGCAGATTGAGAATGTATGCAATAAAAAAGGTTTTTACAACACTTTATGGCAAGATATGTCCTAAATCCTACAGAAATCTGTGTAAGAATATCCACTTTCTTTACATTCTCACACATTCTCGCGCATATAAATGGATGAAGGAAGTGGAAAAAAGACATGAAAAACATTCCCTGTTCAGAAAACTGTATGACCAGGATAGTCAAGGTAAAATAAAAATCTGAGATGAGAAAGAAATTAAAAAATGTTTGTTACACTGTTTACTCTGGTGTTGTTGTTTACCGCAGGTATTCCAAGGTTGTGGAAACCCCCGGCCAGCTCCAGCGAGGTCCAAACGTTCACCCAAAGAGTCGGGGGGCAACAGGAGGCCGTTCCGCACCTACACACCTGAAGAGAAACCCACCACTGCTGCAGGCACCAACCTGGACCGACTGGTGAGGAAGAAACAGCTGAACAGTCAGTTAAGCTTTCAATGCTAGGTTCACCAGCTAATAGCTAACTTTGCTGTCTGGTGCTGGTCTGGTAGCATAAATTGCATTTTCTGTGCATTTGTACTAAAAATGGCACTACAGAGAGAAGCAAGAGTTCAGCAAAACTCTCTCACTTCATGCTGTCGGGTGATAATTATCTGCGGGTTCATCACAAGTGACACTTCAAATAATGTAATGAGGAGTTTTTTTTTCTGTTTATTTGAAAAAGGACAGCGTGCAGTTACATTAAAAAGATGGCTGCACCAGATTTAGCATCATGCTAATTTCCATCTGTAGTCCTTGGTCCATAAAAACAAACACATATTGTTTCACATATTGCTGATATAAAAAAAATGTTGATTTTCACTGCTTTGCCCTGTTCATAAATAATCAGTTTAACCTTGTGAACGCCCAAACCTGCCAGTGGGTTTGAAAGGCATGTTATTAGTATTATGCCTTTTAACCATAAACTGCAAACAGAATTGTACTATTTGTGTGGTTCCATCAGGAAAATGGACTAATTCAAAGCTGAAAAGTGTAAATATTTAATCAAAATCACTTTATTCTACATGTTTTATTAAAAATTCAACTAAATAAATTAGATATTGTAACCACATTCTGTAAAAAAAAAAAACAAAGAAATTGCACTTCCCAGGGCAAACCTGAACCAACTAGTGACTCGGCTGCTACCAACAGTCCTGCAACAAAAATTCAGGGAGTTTCTGGATAAAATGGGCTGAACTGCAGGCTGTGTTTATACACAGCAAACAGAGACAAGACTTGACACAAATCTGAAATGTAAATAGCACATTATTTGACTCCAAGACAGCACTTTTGGTAACACATGTGGACATTTGCTGTACAAGTTGATTCCAGGTTTTTAACATCTTTGTAAAACAAAGAATCCCAAAAATCCCACTTTAAGTTTCATTTCCTATAATTTATTAAAGACTGTCGCTTAGTGCACAAAATACATTTTGGATTTCTTCATACTTCTAGCCACAATTTGCTCTTTTCAGTGAGTAAAAATAGGACAGGAGCAAGAAACTGCTTGAGGTTTAGGGAGGTGAAATATTTTTGTTCAGGTTAGTTTCTTGACTGAAGTGGGACTTTAATATGTCAAACATGGACTGTATGTCCATCAGGGTTCAGATAGCAGCTTGGCAGAAAGCAAAGAGAGGGAAAAAAGACAACTTGAATAGGTCCAAGCTTGGTACGTGCAACTAATAGCTGAAAGAGCAGAGGTCAGAGCCCAAACAGCATTCTTGTTATCAGAGGGGTCTTGCAAGATTGAAGTGCTTGAAGAATCTTTGAAATCAAGAGTGGTGGAAATGAATTGTGGAGTTATTTATACCTATTTCTCAGAGAGAAAAGACATTTGATGGAGGAACTGGCCTCGAAGCAGTGTCATGACAGTTTCTCACTTTGCCCAGCATCAGCACTACAGCTTCCATACGCTTCCTCCAGCCAGCCATACCAAACAAGGATACTTTGAAACCAGGTCTGAGTCAGAACCAATTTCCTTCCACCTCCACGCAGGTTACCGAGCTGAAGGAGCGACTGCGGCCCATGCGGGGCTTCTGGGTGTCCCTCCCACACACCATCTGCAACGACGAGAAGATGGCCGCTGACGTCACTAATGAGGACCGCTGCTGGAACGGGCAGACCCGGGGGAGGTGAGCAAGATCAGAGCAAAGGGCTGGAGAGAGGGGGGTTCGGCATAGGCGGAGGAGGAGTGAGTGATCGTGCAGAGGTGGAAGGATGCAACAGATGGAACGGAGTTTATTTAATTTTGCCACCACCAGTCACCCACATGCTCCCTGCGTGGGCCTGCTTGCTTTTATGCACACAGACACAGCCGAACACCGTGTACGTATCAGAGCAGATTTAGAGGCACCGTGAAGTCCTGTGTGTTCCAGCTGCATTTGGCAACAACTGATATAAAAGTACACCCACCTTAACAGCTTTAATCACAAAGTGGGACTGCAGCCAGACATGTGCTGGTATCAAATTGTACACGGCTTTAATTATCCAAAAATAATAACATATCACACATTGCTCATCAGTATTCTTTGCTAAAGTAGGCTAGAATAGAGAGATGTAAATGAATTGATTAATCCAAATCATCTTTTTAGACGTAGTGTTTATAAATTAGTTGTGAAAATGTCCTTTAGCCATTATAGTTTATAGTTTTAAGGAAACCACTAAACATTTTAACCTGAAGCTCTTACAAGTATTGCAAAATTTCAGATAAAACCATCCAATAGCTGCTCAGACAAAATGCCAACCCTCTGTTGGTGTTACAGGAAAAGTCAGGCAATCACCAGAGCCATTAGGATTCCTTCTCAGGGGGCCATGAGTGTGTTCAAAATGTCATGGCAATTCATCAGATTGCTGTTATGATATTTCAGTCTGGATTATCTCTGGAACCAGTGTGAACTAGAAACAGCACACAGTTACAAATATAGATTTGTTCACAGTACCAAAAGCTATCGCTGTGTGCTTTGAGATTAATAAACCTATAGCCCTTGTGTTATACTTCTGTGGTTAAACAGCAGACAATAAGTCGCTTCCCCTTATGAACACCGCCAGTTATTGCAGAGATGACAGTAACTACGAAAATATACTTCACATGTGAATTCCTCCATACGTGCACTTTCAGGTACCTTCCGGATGTGACGGGGGACGGGCTGGTCAGCCAGATCAACAACCCTGAGGTGGAGGTGGACATCGCCCGTCCAGATGTTCGGACCAGGCAGCTGATCATGGAGCTGAGGGTGGTGACCAACAAACTGAGGCATGCTCAGAGCGGACAGGACACAGACTTCGTAGACAGTGAGTGTTCCTGACAGTCAAAATGTTTACAAGTGCATATCTAAAAAAATAATTTTGTGGGACATACAGTGTGTGATCCTTATCAATACACATCAATCAGCCACAGCATTAAAACCACTGATAGGCGCAGGTGCAATGTCATTAGAATGATTTTCTCTCAGGGACAGGACAAATTAGACAACAGCTAATGTGCTGGAAACAGGAATAATGTGCAGCGCAAGGAGTGACTTAGAGAAAGCCCACACTGTATTACTGGACGACTGAGTCAAAGCATCTACAGAAAGGTTTTGTTGGGTGGTTCCAGTTTGCAGTGGTTAGTACCTACAAAATGTGGTCCAAGGAAAGACAACCGATGAACTGGTCACACAGGTTCATGTGTCCCAAGGCTCACTGATGTATCCGAGCAGAGAAAGTCGGCCCGTGTGGTCTGATCCCACTGAAGAGCAACTGCAGCACAAGTTGCTGAAAACCTGAATGCTGAATACCAATAAGAGAAAGGTGTCAAAACATACAGTGAGTCACAGCTTCCTGTGGGTGGGGATGTCTAGCTGCAGACTACTCGGTGTCCATGCTGAATCCTGTCTATCGCCAAAAGCACCTACAATGTTCATGTGGGCTTTAGAAATGAACAATGGAAGTAGGTTGCCTGGTCTGATTAATCTTGTTTTCTTAGACCTAATGTGGATAACTCAGTGTGTATGTGTTGTTTACATGGATGGGAGATGGTAGCAGGATGCACTATGGAAACAAAGCAAGCCAACAGAGGCTGTAGAATGCTCTAGGCAAGAGTCTACTGGGAAACCTTGGGCTATGCATTGACATGAATGTAGCTTTGACACATATCAATTACCGAATCATAGGAGCTTCAGTAGATATTAGCTGGGCTTCTCTTGTAGGTTCTTGAAGACGTTTCACCTCTCATCCACGAGGGTTCTTTTAGTGGGAGTGACAGAATTTATAGTCACTCCAGCTCACATGTTCAGATCACTAGCCATAGAACTGAAGAAGTCTCTTGGATGAGAGGTGATCTTTAAGAACCTACAAGAGAAGTCCAGTTGATTTCTCCTGGATGACTGAGAATCTACACAGACTCCAAGTAGCTAAACATTGCTGCAGAACACACACACCCCTTCGTGGCAACAATATTCTCCGATTGCACTGACCTCTTTCAGCAGGATAGCATGACAAAAAAATGTTCAGAAATGGTTTGGGGAATATGAGCTAGCCTTCAAACAAGTGGGATTGATGGAGGCCTCATGTAGCAACTTACAGAACTTAAAGGACCTTCAGCTAAAGTCTTGGTGTCTGGTACCACAGGACACCTTCATGTCCTGACATGAACCCACACATTAGTATATAGATGGCTCCAACGTTGCAGCTGATCAATTAGCATTTTGTTATTTTCACTTTATAAATCAGTTGAACATGTTTTCCTTGTTTTAGGTGAGGAGGGCAGTGGTTCCGGGGGCAGTGATCATGGAGAAAGGTACAACGATGACTGGCCAGGTTATGGGCCTTACTCTCCACCTTACAGCAAACCTCCACGTAACCCAGCATCCAACCCCGCGAAGCCTCCTCGAAGCCGAGACAGAAACGGGTCCAAGTGGAACAGAAACAACGGCCATGGAAGGGTCCGATCTGCAGCCAGTCTGCTCTCCTTCTCCTTGGTTCCTTTGTTGTCTCTGCCTGTCATGGTCACTGTTGCCTCCATGTGGAGATAGCTGGTTATTACAGTCTGGAGGGAATATTTCTGTCATGCTGGAGTCTTAAGCACATTATGAAGAAGAAAAAACGCCATTCCATTTGGTTACACCAGCAGAAAAACAACAAAACAGGCTAATTTAGCAATAATCAAAAACCTGTTTACAGCACAAAATAAATAGGTGAATATTTTTCCTACTCCCCAAGTAATAAAAGAAGACACCACCAGGCATTGATAATTACAAACAAAAGTTAATAAATACTGCCATTTTTTAGTGCCATTTGTGAGATGTTTGACCCATTGGAGTCTGACGCTGAATGATGTGCTGTGCTGAAAGTCTGGAGGGGAACAAAGGAACAGATGTTTTTTTTTTAACATCAAGTGAATTAGCAGCTTGTTGGGTGATGGAGCTGATGGTTTGGTGGTCTGCAAGGTAGAGATTAGTCATTCCAGTAATTACCGTGTTGTTTCAGTGAGCAGTTGATTTGATCTGAGTGCATTTGTTGGCTGACTGTCTCATGAAATTCAGTTAATTAGTTTCATTCAGTTTTGGTTTGGATGTGGTTCATTATGTTCATTTTTCATCTTGTATAAGTAGTAAGATTTAATTCTCGCTTAATTGAGTTTCCCTATTTTGGCTCAGAAATCTTTAAAAAAAAGGCAAAAGTATGGCTCTTGAAACCAAACAAGGGACTGATTTTGAATGTAAAAGCTCAAGCTAATTTGGGTTGCTTATATGTAATATATTGCTGGTTAATTTATTTGTAATATATTTAGTTTGACTTGTTATTTTTAAGGCAAAGGTTGAGGGTTGGGTCTTCTAAAAGAAGTTCAGTCTTTAACTTTCTCTGGTTACAAAAAAGAAAAAAAATCAAGTTGTATTTATAATTCCTTCTGGTAAACAATCATTTTATAATATTATTGTCACAACAAGAGCAAAAGGATTACTCTCAGTAGGTTGTTTTTTCAGATGTCTTTAGTCTTAACCAGAGATTGTTAATGAGCATCGTGTGTGAATGTGAATGTTTGTATGATATGTTCTGGTTTCAGGTTACAGCTCTGACGTCATGTTGAGAAGATGTTGAATGTTTTTAATTGTGCTCTTTCTACTTACTTTTCCTAAAAGCAACAACAGATGATGGGAGCTATGATTGAATGGTTACAGAAAGACAAATGAAGTTAAGAACTTGGAGACAGTTGTCCTTCACTTTCATTTGCTGAATACATTTTGATGAAGATGAGAAAAAAGTTACAGAAAAAGAAAACAAGCTTGTAAAAGGGTTGTCATCATGCAGAGGGAAAGATGAGACTGGGTTTAAAGGATTACTTAGGCATTTTGGGAAACATGCTTCACATGCTGAGGACTGCAGAGAGTTAGATGAGAAGATTGATTAAAGGAAAATTAATATAACGATGCATCCAGCAGCTGATTAGTTTAGCATAAAAACTGGAATTACCTCGCCTGGCTTTCTCTGAAGGTAACAAAATCTGCATCAAACCCTTTAATACATGATTCAGTTTCAACTGATGTGTAAAAACAACAATTTGTCATTTTATGTCCCATTTTTTGTTGGCTGGAAAGAGTTGCTGTGTGAACTTGTGGAAACTCTCCTGGCCATAACCCCTGTATTGACTCCATGTCTAAAGTTTGGGTGTATTGTATTAAATATGCTGCCAATAGAGAGATAGCATTTGTGTTTTGCAGAACTCTATGATGTTACCTTTAGACAGAACCGGACGAGTGGTTTCTCGAGTTCCAGGCTAAACTTAGGCAGCTGCTCGCTCCAGTTTCAGCTCCGAGAAAATATATTTTCCAAAATGAATTCTGAACAGATGATCTAAGTCAGTTTACCCCAGAAGAGAGTGGACACTGAGGATATAAAAGAATGTATAGATACTGCGAAAAGACACTTCTCTTAAATAAGGAATTATTAAATCCCACTTTGAATGACACTTCTTGTAAAATGAACTAATACACCTGTACAATGCAAAGAAATGCTAGAGGAGGGTTTCATTCAAAAACATATCCATTTTAACTGTTTCTAATGGCACTCTTGGACAATACTCATTGAAAAACATGCAATTTAATATTACTACCAATTGGTGATTAATGCCGACAGTTGGATGAGGATATGTTTGGAACGGAATCCTTCAAGACTTCACCACACACAGTGTTCTATTGCACACACACAAATGATAAAACGTGTTTCACGGTATTCCAGAAGCAACAGTGTTTCAATCATATGCGCTTTCGATGATCAGCAGTCAGATTAGTCGGTAGTGGCTGCAATACTTCCATTGAATTTCAGGAAAGTCGTTATTTAGTCCGACCTCTCATCCATTCCCACTACTCACACATTCCTTCATGGTGAAAGTATAGCACAACTTTTTTCATGTTGTTGTAATGGTTTTTTGGTATCAAACAAGTGATATTTTCTGCTTCATTAAAAAAAAAAAAAAAAGTATCTTGATGTGTCTTATTTTATTTTTGACAAAAGTTGCAAAAAAAATAGAAACTTTTTAAAAAAGTAAAAATCTCAATTGAGCCTTTACTTAAGTTACACATACACTACCCAAATAATTAAAGTTCTACATGTATCCTAATGTAATTTTACAACAATGCTGGATAGTTTGCAACACCAGAGTAGCTGACTACAGCTGAAGCCACAACATCACCAATTCAAGATGTCCATCTCAAACCTCTGAAGCAGCAGGATGTCGTTTGGTTCCACTTTTAGCCCTTAAGAGGAGCCGTCTCTGTGTTTGGACCTTCATCAAGTGGGAGCTTCTTTGTAGGAGCGAGACGTTGGATGTAACCACGCTGACAAAGAAAAGAAAAAAAGACTCAAACTTACATTTACAAGGGCAGTATGTGAAATTAATTCAGAAAGCCTGGTGACAAATGGCTCAGAACACAGTCCATATATATAACACATACAGTAAACAAGAAGATGGCACTTAATTGTTAAATGATTAAAAACTGCATCACCTCTCAAAAGCTGCACTATTTTCAGCATTCCTTCTTATGAACAATCAAAAACAAAAACTATTAAATGGCTATATTGAAAATACAGATGGTAAATTGATTCAGACTTGGTGCTATAACAGCTCAGGCCACGTGAAAGACATTAACAACTGTAGACCGCAAGCAATAAAAAACTGTTTGCTCTTTGGGTACCCTGCAGGTATAGTAAAGCGCTATATAAATACAGACCATTTACCATTTACCATTTTGGGGCAAAACTGCAAGAATGACTTTGCTAAAGAACATGCCATGAAGCCTAATGATTACTGACAGTATATTCTGTAGTCAAATGAGGCAAAAATAAAATGGATAGACTCAGATGAGTTCTGTCATGTTTGGTGTTAACCTTTTCAGGACTGCCACAGTGAATACGTGTTCCTGACAGTGAAGCACTGAGGTGGGAGTGGGAAGACATGAGGCTGTGTGAGTGCAAAAGGCACCATGAATGCCTGTGGATGCAGCAAAATACTGGCTGGCAAGATGATCAACAGAAGCTTGGCAGACAAAGAATATTCTGATATCAATCCAAAGCACACTGCCAAAATCTCACCTTGTAAAGAAGAACAAGGGAAAAACTATGACCTGGCCGAGTATGCTGCTTGACTTGAATCCAAAAGAATACCTTTGAGGTATTTTTAAAGAGAAAAGTAAAGCAACACAACCGCTCCAACAAAGAGCAGCTAAAAACAAAAAAGTCTGGTTAGAATGACAGAACTTCTCCCCAGAAATTCGGTATCATCCATTTTGAGGAGGATTGACTCTGCTGTTAAACCACAAAGTAATAAAAAATAAAGATCTCAGTGAAGGCATACTGGGTTTTGTTACATTGAATTTCTCCTGAAGAGCGTCTACTTTTGATATAGTATCTAGATTGTTTTCGTCTTTACATAAGACAAGCTATCCCACTGTTCATCTAATAATTCATGCACTCATTGACGGGTGATACAATACTTAAATCATTTCACATTTAAGTGACCCTGCTGTGTACTGCATGTTAAAACCCTGCTATCTGTGCTGCACCTGAATGCTTTCACATCGAGGTAATCAATATTGTGTATTTCACATGCTTTTTGTCTTCTGATTATTCATAATTCAGTAAATCAACTATGCTAAGAGTGAAAAACAGCTTAATTGTTACTGCTAACTTGATTGTGACTATAACATATCAAATTACATTTGACCATTTATACTTTATATTTTTGGAGCTGAATGTTTTATTCAGCGTCATGGAATAACAAGAGTGCATAAAACTTTAGAAATGTGATCAATAAAATGAAGAAATAAGGATTTTGGACCCATGAATACATGAAAAATAGCAGCACTATGCTACAAAAACGTTTTCCCATAACTGGTTCACAACAGTTCTCACAATATTCCCTTTTTTGTCGTTACCTTCCACAACAAGACGACAAAAACTGCCAAGAACAGCAGCAATGCAATGACCGTCAGGAGGATTATCCACCACGCAACTTTGACCAAGAATGCAGTCTTTCTCTCCAGGAACACCGTCAGTTTTACCTGTGGACAAAGAAACCACATGTACACACTAAACACTCAGGAAGATTTGCTCACGTTACACTAACATAAAGTATGATGGTAGCAAATGTTAGTCTAAATTAATAGCATCGTCTAAATCCAAAAGGTAGTTGAATAAATTTACAAATATTTGCCAAAGAAATTAAAAAAAAATCCTTTGCAACACTGATGTTTACCTTTGTCCCAAGATTCTCTGCGTTAAGTCCAATGTTCGCTGGAGAGCCTGTTAGACTCAGAGAAGCATCCACGACAATATCAAGGTAGTTCAAAGAGCTGTAGTCCTAAATGGGAGGAAAACTAAACGAGTGAGTGCTGGAAGGTTTCCACTGACAGAAGCAAAAAGTACTAAAACTAAAGCTGAAAAGATTTCTTGGAAATAAGAACCTAAACCTGCAGGAACAGATGTTTTGGCTACATGGTGGCAGTTAGAAACAAGCTGTGAACACGACATTCACAAACTCTTAACCCCGTTTCATTTGTTACACTTCATTTCTGCTACATTAAATTGCAGCTGAAAATGTGTGAACACGCTCAGTAACAGTGTCTGCTGATTTACTGGTTAATGGTTGTTATTTATTCTAATTTAGATCAGACAGAAGTAAAAATGTACATTTCTACTGGACTTTCTTAAATCGTACTTGGGTCTGGTGATGGGACAAGGAGACTTCACAGCTGACGAATGTCTTTAATCCATAGAATCCCAGGAGCTTTATTTTTTCAGTTTAACTTCATGGTTTTGCAGCTGTAAGTGATTAAATTTGGAAATGTTTTTTAGGTCGACTGAAAACTTTAATAGCCAAGGACTTCAAGGACTAAAATGTGCCTGTGAACTGCAACACCTGTGAGACGATGTAAAACTGATATTTCTTTGTCTATTCATGTTTCCTTTAGTTGCAGGGTTCTCTAGAACCTTAATCTCACCCGAATACAGAGTGAAAACATGGGCAGGAATTTGAACAGCACTTAAGGGCACATTCACATTTGTCCTCGTGCAAGTACACGAGAGAAGCAAACTACTTATAGAAATAACAGTTTTGGGCCCTACTACCTCTCCTCAATCTGACTTTATAGCTGCTAAATGCTCCGTTATGTTCTGCAGTTGGTGGCTAGTTTTGCCAGCCTGCTGTTTGGTGTTGTGCAAATTTCGTATTTTGTGATTCTCTGCGGAAAACATTTGATTGCTGTGGCTTTAAGCAAAACTATGAGAGCAGTGAGAATGAACCCAAACAGTAAAGCTGCTGAACAACTAAACCATGAGCTCGCACTCAATGTAAAGCTTCACAAAGTTGGCCAGAGATTCGAAAGAATAATCGCAACAAGTGACCACTTTAACACTGTCATTTCATACACTGTTAATGATATACAAATATAAGCTATGGGTATTTTAAAGACGTGGATTTCATATAAGAAAACGGCGTTTTACAGAAATGATGCACCTCTGCCAAAGTTGCGTTCCAAAGGTGGGAATGCAGAACCAGGAGTGCAGAACTGTCCAGGCCCAGCAGAGGGCAGCGTATCTCCACACACTGGAGTCCATCAGAGCAGCTCTATCAGTGAGGACATCATGTATTTATGAGACATTTGACTTGAAATTACTGACAGATAAGAAGTTTCCACTTAACTATTCTAACTTTCATGCCATATCCTTTAGTAAAGCAAAAGTGCATCAAAAGAAGCTTCAGTTCACATCAGTGAAAGTAAACTAAAATTTCCTACAGCCACAGTCTCTGACTCCTTAATAATTACTTCTTACCAGTGTTTCGTATTTTCTTCTTGGTAGAAGAAATGCGAGTCCATCAGTAGAGAGGGCTTCATGTTCAGCTTCACGTCTGTGCCTTGATGGAGCCTGCCAGCCCTTCATATCGGACACGATCAGGTTAGAAATATGCACTACATTTCTGGCTTAAGGTTTGTGAACAGCAACAGAAAAGGTGGAGCCTTTAATTACCTTCACATCTTTAAGTGGATTGACCTCGTTTGCAGGTGAGCAGGGGACAGATTGTACACCTTTACTGCTGATGTGAGTCAAGTACAGAATCCACTTTCCTACAGAGTTCTCCTTTGGCCAATAGATGTTCAGTGATGCATTTGCGAAAGATTTTAGTGGTCTGCCCAAATTTGTTATCTGTTCGAGAAACAATACACCGGGTGAAAAAAAATGCATTAAAGTAAACACAATTGTACAATGCCATTTAGCAGACGCTTTTATCCAAAGCGAAGTACATCTGAGAGTAGATACAACACAAGGAAGGAACTAGTCACGAGAAAATAACTTGGATAAGGTCCATGAAACAAGTTCAAGTGTGAAAAAAACAAGTTCAAGTGTGATAATAAATAAATGCAAAATAAGTGCATTTTGTGGTAAGAAAGCAGGAAATATCATCTCACCCTGAATTCAAACTGAATTGAAGTTCCTATTTGATCCAGTGATTTTATGGCACTTTCACCCATCACATTTTCACCAAGTGACACTTGGGAAGGCCTGGCGAGGCTGATGAAGAAACACACACCATTATGTTGTGTTATTAGTAATTCTTAATCTTGGGCTGCATAGTGGCTTGGTGGAACTTTAGCCTTGCAGCTACAAGATCTGCAGTTGGCGTCCCGGCCTTCCCAGGATCTTTCTGCATGGCGTTTGCATGTCATCTCTGTGCATGTGTTGGTTTTCTCCTGGTACTCTGACTTCTTCTCACAGTCCAAAAACATGCTGAGGTTTATTGAAAATTGTTGTTAGGTGTGAATGTTTGTCTGTATATGTAGCCCTGTGATAGATTGGCAACCTGTCCAGGGCGTCTCCTACCTTCACCCTATAAGTTAGCTGGGATGGACTCCATCCCCCTGTGACACCAATGAGGATTAAGTGGTATATAGATAATGGATAGATGGATTTTTATCTTTTTTTTAAATCAAATACTTCCATGCATTTTTAAGGTCAAATTTATTGTAATGTATTTTTAGAATAACAGAACAACAAAACCAGGAGTTATCTCTGTTGAAATGACAAGAAAACAACTAATATTTGCAGAAGGAATGACAAAAACAAGCAGGACGTACCCATAAACTCGCAACTCCAGCTCAAAAACCACTTTGGCCAATGCCTCCACTGGCTGTATGGTCTGTACACTTGTCCTACATCACAAAGACACAACATCTTGATTTCTACTTAATTACAGTCCACAGATTTACAGCTGGTCCTAGTTTCCATTCTGGCCAACATACTTACGTTTCAAGCTGCAGGGTGACGTTGACATTTTTTGTACTCAGCGAGATGCCAGAAGTCGAGAGTAAAACATAAAATGTAACCTGAGGGGAACAAAATAAGCGTCATAGAATGAAAATCTAACATCCACATGGGTGAAACTGCAGATTACTACTCACTTCAGCATCTCTTTTAAATGGATTCCCCAGTTCACAGTTTATTAGTGTTCCTTTGTCGTTGACTGTGCAACTCACTCGTGTTTCCTGGGGATACAAGCAGAAAAACAGACATTACATGAACTTTTTTTTTTTTTTTTTTTTTTTTACCAGTTTTGCTATTAAATGATATTTTATAATAAAACAAACAAACCAAGCTGCTGTGCTGTTTCTATACTTACTGCTGCTTCTGTCTGGACAACAGTTGAGTAACGCAGTGTATCTGGGAGCGTAACGACTGCATGACTCTGGTGTGCATCATCTCCGTCTCTGTTGGTCACAGTGATCTCCAGAGCGATGTCTTCATCAGACGGAGTGATGACTGCATCTCCGTCCTCCCTGGAGATGTGACAGAACTCCACATGAGTATACAGTTTGGGCTGAAGGGGTTAAGTTTCCTTTGAGATATTTTGGTTTACCTGGCAAGTGATTTGAAAACGTCTTGACCATTTTGTGTTTTTTTGGAGCAGAACTTGTACTGCAACTGAAGGTTACTTTGGCAAATGTTGTCGCTGCCACAGCGCTCGTTTATTAACTTAACCTGTAAAAAAAAAAAAGTTTCAATGAGATACAGACAGATATCGTCAGAAACATCTATACATTTGCAGTCAAAATCATTCAATCCTTCATCTGCAAGACTTTGTAGCGATATGAAGAAAATTTAAATGCCCTTGGTAGAGGTTTAATGGTGTGTGTAAGTGATCCTTAAAAATACTAAATTTAAAAAAGCCAAATTTATGTCTCAAATGCTATAATTTTTTTGAGCTTCTTTTGTTCTTTTGACCTTTACAGCCTCAAGTTAACATTTCAAGTAGTTTCTCACAGGTTTATGAATTTTCTTTTCACATTTTAGTTTAATCGTCATGTCCAAAAACCCATTTAAATAAATGTGTTACTCATTTTCAAAGGGTTTCACACCCACAGATACAAGTGCCCACTCCAGGATTGTTCCTGAACCACATTTTGGTTGATCCTTGAATTCACTGTCTTAAGGCGGAATGTTCAGTGATTCCAATCAAAATGTTTCTTTATTTCAAATAATCCATGATGTCAGTCACATAGTCAGCTTTACTGGTTGCTATAGCAACAAAAGTGTTTCTCTTCTCAGACCCCTTCTATTGCCAAATAGATTGATCCATGAGTCTTTGCTATTTCAGTTTTTGTCAATATAGACTCCCAGAACTCTACAGGCTTTTTTTTTTAAAAAAAACAAAACAAAACTTTTATAGTATGCAAGACAACTTTTATGTGTTTTTTGCCATATTTCTTGTTGGCTCATTGTTTGGTGCTCTTCTAATGTTCTTTAAACTTCACAGGTCCTCCTGTAGCTCTTTGGCATAATACTTTTTTTCTTCAGTTGTTTTGAAATGTCTGATGCTACCATGTCTCTTGGAAAACAATAAAATATTCTTTCCGTTACCCTCAGTTTTTCCAAATAGAGTTTCCAAAGAGCTTGATTGCATTTTCCAACAATTTTTCTAGCTGACATACTGGGAAGTAATTTAAAGGTGCTGGCATTGCTGTATTACAACAATATCTGGATATAATTTCATATTTTTATTATCATTTTATCACTCAGCTCATACAAGTATACTTTGTAATTCTGGCTGATAAGAAAATCTTCATTTTGTAAATTCTTACATACTCAACAGGGTAAAACATTTTGGATTTCCACTACAGACGGACACATTTGTACCTCTGAGATAGTAGTGTTCTTCTGGTAGAGGTTGAGGACAGGAGTGAGGTCGGACTGATCTACACTCGTCATGGTTGTCTCACTGGAGCTAAGCAGAGACACAGAGACAGAGATGGGGATCCTACTCAGTTTGTCTTTGATGTCCCGCTAAAACACAAAGAAAAAGAAAAGGTCAGTGTTTTACCAACCATAAAACCATGTATTATTGCTACCAACTTTCCCAACACAACATTTGTCTGTGACTAACTTTTTGTTAATGAGGTTATAATGATTTAAAACAGATCTTTGAGAAAAAAAACAAAATAAAGCAAAAAAAAAATTATATGTCTGACATTCATGTGATTGGTTCTGGTACCAGTTTTCATAAAATTACTTGAAACACGAAGACTCATTTCACCATCATATCCACTCAATGCAAGTTCAAATACTGAAATGCAAAAACATAATTTTTATATTTTGTTTCTCATAAAATAAGACTCTGACTGGCACCATAGTCTACATCTTTAAAGCTCTTACTAGTGCCAATTACAAAAAAACAAACAATCTGTCACTTGGGGTGAAAAAATTAAGGTTTTATAGTTGATGGAATATTAGGATTTAAAAAAAAAAAAAAAATTTGACCAAATTTGCCCCATTATACAACTGGGTTTGTATTGTTCTATAAAAGAAGGATGGCCTGTTAAAGATCACAAGGCTGCAAAATTTTAGGACTCTACGTAGCTAGATTATTTCTCAAGTTATGGCGCTTCAAACATTGAAGAAAACGCTGTAAAAATTGAGTTTCATTTTCACTCAAACAATACCCGAAGTTGCATCTTAATGCTGGTACAGATTTCTCTGCCTTGTCCTGGTAGCTCCAGTTTCCCTTGAGATGACAGCAGAATGTCGACTCTGGGCCTCGTTTTTCTGCTCACAGAATCAGCCTCAAAGGTGTAACTGAGCACTGTGAAGTATATATACAAGTTTATGATTACTGCTATGGAGCACCACTAGAGGCCATTGATATACTAGAATACTGCTAAACATGGGGATAGAGGCCCTCTGTTACATATCTGTATTATCTATTTACATACATGTACTACTACTTGCTCTTACTGCCACTACTTTAGCAGCTTCTGGTAAAATGACTGCAAAAACTACATTTAAGTTTGTGTTACACATCACTTAACTATAAAGGAGAGAAAAACCTTAAACAGATTCAGTGTAAAGAATACTGAACTGGCAGTAAGGAAACTTACTCAGTTTATAGTTGAACGTTGCTCTGTGTGCCGTGTAAGTGAAGCACGCCTGACCTGAAAGATCACTTGACATATAGACAAGGTGGATTAAAAAACAAACAAACATGCCAATGGATCATTTTCTTATTTGTGGCTTCGCACATCCTACCACATCCGTTTATCACACCCTCCCCTTTCAATGTTGATCTCATTTGGTGTTATAATAAAAGAGGTGCTGACACTGACTACGGGCCTCGCTCTGTAACAGAGGAAACATAAATCACAGTGGACAAAAATGAGAATCAGTGGTTAAAAAAAAAAACACGAAACAGGAAAAACAAACATGCAGTGATTTGTGAGAACTGTACATAAATGAGCTACTTCATATATGGATATACTATATGCATACTTTAAAATAGAAAAACAGGATAAAAAAGATAATCAAGAAACCAGGTCATCACCAAATCAGGAAAAACAAAACTATAAAATGTGATATCCTTTTCAAAAAAATGCTGATTTTGGGGGTCAATATATGAAGTTACATGAGGTTATGTTTGAGTCAACTTCCATACACTGACAGTATAATATCAGTATTTATTAAAACAACTCCAACAGAATTAGGCAGTTTCAGCAATGCAGCAACCCCTTCAAATATCTGGATTTTTTTCTAAGCTTTAAAAGTTCATGCTGTAACTATAACATTACCTGAACACAAAATAGAGTCTGACAGAGATCCTACAGCCACATCAGGGTACTGATTGTCATCCACGTCCAAGTTCCCGGTCAGAGAATATCCAAACAGTTTCATTGTTTTGGATCCTGATGAGAGTATCTGAAGAAAAAAAAGAAAGAAAATGCAACTCCAAAGTCTTGTTTTGCAGCCTAAATATTTCCAATCACTCACCTGTGCTGGATTTGTGTTTATGCGACCTGATGAACCATAGAAAAGGAAAACTCGACCAGATCTGTCGTATGGAGCACCAACAGCAATATCTGGCAGCAAAGGTGAACAATAATGAGATAAAGTTGAGTAACAAAAATCAGAGGCAGCAGTTTAGTGCAGCAAACAAAGTCCTAATTGGAATAAAACTGCAAATATGCCTTTTTGGGATTTAAAAGTTTCAAAACATAACAATTACATGACGGTATGTAGCATTTATGTGTCTCTTTTCCCTTCTGATGTTTTTCTAAAACTACTAAAGCTTTGAGAAAAAATACAACGTCCTTCTCGTAATAAATTAAAACTCTTGCTTTACTCAAGAGTGAGTTTATTGCATGTTAGTGTTCCATTACTCAGAGCTTTTGGCTACTATGGCCTTAATGGGTCTGGTATGGCCGGTAGCTTATGTTGGCTAATCCTGTCCAATATAAACTACATATGGATGCAGCTTTATAGCCAACAATTTCTATTTCAAATCATTGAGGGCTCTCTGCTCGAACATGTTTGATTTCATTTTTTTTGTGCTTTTAAATTTGAGGTTATGTTAGGAGGGTGTAGGGATAACCTCTCAGGAACATTAAAACATAAAAGCCTGCAAGTGTCACTGTAATTTCTCCTCATATTGATTCAGAAATTGAATTTGGGGTACAAATTTTGAAAAGCAATTTGAAACCATTATGAAAAGTTACATCTTTGAACTGACTCAGCAAAAAAAAAAAAAAAAAAAAAAAAAAAAAAAAAAAAAAAAAAAATCGATCAAGCAGAATTAAACCAGTTTTATTTTCCTCACCTCATGTAGTTGCAAGTCACAAAACAAAACATGTAGAATCCTTTTTAAGATGAAAAACTTGCTCATAAATACATACGGCATATATAAGTATGTTTTTGCTAAACTTTTGTAACTGAATGAGCAGGGATGACAGGTTGTACCACAAAAAGAAAAATATTGTGAGATAGTCTAATCTAAACAGAACAGGCTTCTGGAATTTTAAGAATATTTTTTAAATGTTGAATAATTCCTGAGAAATTGTCATCGGAACATCTCAGCAAGTATTTGAGATATTAGACAAAAAATAAATAAATCAGACCTCTTTAAATATATCTATATTTTATGCTGTAAAATCTTTAGGTAAATCAGAGATGATCAGGCAGAATGCATTTGACAATTTGACCCATGAACTACTTGTTAGGATAAATCCGGTCAGTGAATCATCACAGGTTGAAGTTAAAATCTATACATTTGGTCTATTTCAGATTCAGATCCCCTTAAGTCACATAAACTGCATCCCCTCAGAACTGTTCACCGTCAGATCAGTTGTTAATTTCAGTAAAGGTGGTTGAATATTTATATATTGGTTGAAAAATGACTGTATTGCTGTAAAAGATTTTTATAAAATTTCCATTGAATCACAAATGGCCCTTAGTGATGAATCCAGCTGTTACTGTGGAACCTCTGGACTCGTCTTGAACATGTCCAGGAGTTAAATTGATTTGTGAGGAGGGGGTTTCTTATACTGTCACATTAGCGCTCGTAGATCAGACTGCAGACACTATAAAATGGGAAATATTTCAACAGTAGAAAGTAGTTCTCATTAAGACTGTTCACATTGTGTTCTAGGGATTGTTCAGATTGACATGAAGACCTTTTCTGGAAAGACTTATTGCAGCTGAGTTGTCTCAGTGCTAGTTAGTAATGTGTTGTATCTGCAGCACAAATAAATCCCATTTACCTTCACTGAATATGACTTTTCATGATCACATCTCAAACTAAACTTGACTTTCTAAATAACCAGATTCCTTGACTGCTAAATATGTTAAGCTGTCATTTGAACATGATTTTTAGAAGCAAGATACTAAAAAGCCCCAACCTTCATAACCGTCTTGATTGACGTCTCCTATATTTTCCACTGCAAGACCAAACATGGAATCTTTCTGTCCAAGAAGTTTGACTGGAACAATCTTCTCCCAGTTTTTTCCCTTGTTGTTGATGTAGAGAAAGACTGCTCCTCCAACCACGCCATCTTTAACAAAGTACTGTGGTGCTCCAACGGCAAGGTCCTCCCATCTGCACACACAGCAACAGCAAGTAAAATTAATGTAATAAATAGGGATCCAGCGGAGTACGTCAGATTATATGATGCAGATTGTGTACCTTTATGTAAAAGTCACAGATTCAGCATGACAAACCACTGTTACTGTGCACGGTGGCTACACAAGGGAGGTAAAGTTCATTCCATGAACAAATCAAAAGAGAACATGAAGAAAGACTCAGTAACATTATTAGATTAAGTTTTGTTTAGATGAATTTATGTTATTAAGGCCCTGATAACATAGCTTAAAATCTAAAATGATCGCAGAGGAGGAAAGCTCATGGCTTAAACTGCAAACTGGCTCTAAGATGACTTTTTTTTTGTAATTCTGCTATTAGGTTTGGTTATTTTCTATGAGTAAATGACCACAAATAAATATGCTACACAGAAAGGTATGGAGTCACAGCAACATTATAAAGACAGAATAAGAATCATTAAATCTTCAGCTACTCTTTGAAATCTGACTCTTCATTATAGACTTTGAACCAAAACGCTGTCAAATGCAGATTTTTTAAATGTCTACACTCATGAAAGTCACAAAGGAAACATCTATGGACATCATTTTAAACATAAGATAAGACCAAAAAAAAGTCAGAAACAGCAATTATGACATTTTTCAGACAGTGACCAATATACTCAAGTTTACCTACTGAAGCCATACAAAAGCAAATTAAATACTTGGAACAAACATCTCAGGTAAAGTTTTCACAGTAGGGGCAAGACCGATTTGTGGCACTGGCAGCTAGCAGTGACACTTTTTGTGGATGCCACAGTTAATGCCACTGTTTGGACGAGATGCCACCGCCGCAGCGGCATTTCCAGTGGCCTCTGGAGATGCCAGCAGAGATTCCGCGGTTAATGCCACTGTTTAGGGAACATGTCACGGTTAATACCAGTACTTTTACCGCTGTTTGGGCGAGATGCCATGGTTTATTCCGCTGTCTGAGGGAGATGCCACCAGGGGTGAAAGTAAGCCGGGACGGTCCGGAACTGCGTACTGGCAAAAGATCTGGTGGCGGAACGCAGTTCCGTGAAAAGATCTGCTGGCGGTACGCCGCTCTTCCACCGTTACCTATGGGTACGCCGGTACGCCGCCCGGCCTGTCTGCTATCCATAGATATCGACCGGAGTTCACTCAGCAGTACGTGAGTGCGCATGCGTGTCTACTTCCGTAACACAGCGATTGTTATGGTCAGTAGCAGCCAATAGCAAATAGGTGCGCTTGATTTATTGCACTGGGGCAAGCAATAAATTACACCTGAAATTCCACACGTTCTTCTGATTGGCTGAAAAACTTTCAACAGGATTTACAATGGTTAGCATCGACGAAATGGGGTAAAAGTAAGCCGGAACGGTCCGGAAATATTACTAATAGTTCCGGCAAGAATTTAAAACTACTTTCACCCCTGGGTAAAAGTTACTGGTATTAACCGTGGCATGTTCCCTAAACAGTGGCATTAACCGTGGCATCTCTGCTGGCATCTCCAGAGGCCACTGGAAATGCCGCTGCGGCAGTGGCATCTCGTCCAAACAGTGGCATTAACCGTGGCACCGCGGCGGTGCCACAAAAAGTGTCACTGCACAGTGGCATTAACCGTGGCATCCGGCGTGGTGCCACAAAAAGTGTCACTGCACAGTGGCATTAACCGTGGCACCGCGGCGGTGCCACAAAAAGTGTCACTGCTCGCTGCCAGTGCCACAAATCGGACCTGCTGTCTCTCAGTTTCAATGGCTCTAAACTGAACCTACCCATCACCGTCGAGGTCCACCACTGCCACATCATATCCAAAGGAGGAGACCAGGCCCGGCCCGGAGATAACCAGCTCCACAGACAGATTTCGCTGAGCCTTGGGGTCGGCCTTCAGAAACGCCACCTGACCACTGTAACCTCCCCGAGGGGCTCCGGATACGATCGTCAGCTCACTCTTACTGAGGAGAGCGAATCCAGAGTCGAGAGAGAATCCTGGATGACACGAAATCAAGTTGCAGTTTGTAATGACATAAAAATAAAGTTGTATTAATCATTACAGATGAAAAATCACATCCTCATTTTAATTCTACTTCTTCTTCTTCGCATTTTTGATTTGGCCAAAGTTTTACGTCGGATGCCCTTCCTGCCACAACCCTCTGTATTTATCCGGGCTTGGGACCGGCACAATAAGACACTGGCTTGTGTCCCCTTGCGGCTACATTACTTATTGTTTACTAATAAATCAAATCAAAATTATTATAATTTAACCCTCTGAAGCCTTAAACCCACTGGTGGGTTTGACTGTCATTAAAAAAGGTTTAAATTATATTATCAGAGCCAGAAAGAACAAACAGAAAGATAAAAAAAAAAACAACTTTGAAAGTCCTTGAATAACTCATGTGTGACGTGTTTTATAATTGTGATATTACTTTAAAATGTCGTTATTCTGTGTCTCCTCTAAAAATTTGCTCAATGATATTAAGCTAGGGTTAAAAAAAACAAATAGAAAGTTTTATTTTATTTTTTTTAACCCTACTTTTCAGCACAACCAGGGAGCCCTGACTGAGTTAACTGATAAAAATTCTAAGAATTTTTGGCAGAACTGGAGGCAGTGTTCACACAGAGCAGGTAGGAGACAAAAGCTAGCTTTAAAAAAGTAAATGGTAAAATATTTTCAGGATGTACAGACATTATTATTTCAGCTTTGGTAGCTTATGTGGCACTTGTACACACGTGGACAAAATTGTTGGTACCCCTCAGTTAAAGAAGGAAAAACCCACAATTCTCACTGAAATCACTTGAAACTCACAAAAGTAACAATAAATAAAAATTTATTGAAAATTAAATAATCAAAAACAGCCATTACTTTTGAATTGTTGATTAACATAATTATTTTAAAAAACAAACCAATGAAACAGGCCTGGACAAAAATGATGGTACCTCTATAAAAGATTGAAAACTATTTGACCAGAGTGACATGATTAACTCAGGTGTGTCATTTAATTGACATCACAGGTGTTTCCAAACTCATAATCAGTCAGTCTGCCTATTTAAAGGGAGACAAGTAGTCACCCTGCTGTTTGGTGAAAAGGTGTGTACCACACTGAACATGGACAACAGAAAGCGAAGGAGAGAATTGTCCCAGGACATCCGAAAAAAAATTATAGACAAACATCTTAAAGGTAAAGGCTATAAGACCATCTCTAAACAGCTTGAAGTTCCTGTGACAACAGTGGCTCATATTATTCAGAAGTTCAAGACCCACGGGACAGTAGCCAACCTCCCTGGACGTGGCCGCAAGAGGAAAATTGATGACAAATTGAAGAGACGGATCGTTGGAATTGTATCCAAAGAGCCCAGAGCAACCTCCAAAGCAATTAAAGGTGAACTCCAAGGCCAAGGTACATCAGTGTCAGATCGCACCATTCGTCGTTGTTTGAGCCAAAGTGGACTTCATGGGAGACGACCAAGGAGGACACCACTGCTGAAAAAAACTCATAAAAAAGCCAGACTGGAATTTGCAAAAATGCATGTTGACAAGCCACAAAGCTTCTGGGAGAATGTCCTTTGGACAGATGAGACCAAACTGGAGCTTTTTGGTAAGGCACATCAACTCTATGTTCATAGACTCAAAAACCAAGCATACGAAGAAAAGAACACTGTCCCTACGGTGAAACATGGAGGAGGCTCAGTAATGTTTTGGGGCTGCTTTGCTGCATCTGGCACAGGGTGTCTTGAAAGTGTGCAAGGTACGATGAAATCTGAAGACTATCAAGGCATTCTGGAGAGAAATGTGCTGCCTAGTGTCAGAAAGCTTGGTCTCAGTCGCAGGTCATGGGTCTTCCAACAGGACAACGATCCAAAACACACAGCCAAAAACACCCAAGAATGGCTGAGAGAAAAGCGTTGGACTATTCTAAAGTGGCCTTCTATGAGCCCAGATCTGAATCCCATTGAACATATGTGGAAGGAGCTGAAACATGCCATTTGGAGAAGACACCCATCAAACCTGAGACAACTGGAGCTGTTTGCTCATGAGGAGTGGGCCAAAATACCTGTTGACAGCTGCAGAACGCTCATTGACAAATACAGAAATCGTTTAATTGCAGTGATTGCCTCAAAAGGTTGTGCAACAAAATATTAAGTTATGGGTACCATCATTTTTGTCCAGCCCTATTTCATTAGTTTGTTTTTTTTAAATAATTATGTTAATCAACAATTCAAAAGTAATGGCTGATTTTGATTATTTAATTTTCAATAAATTTTTATTTATTGTTACTTTTGTGAGTTTCAAGTGATTTCAGTGAGAATTGTGGGTTTTTCCTTCTTTAACTGAGGGGTACCAACAATTTTGTCCACGTGTGTATATGTTGATGGCAGATTTTTCCAATTTTTGTAAAATAAATAATCAAAGAAATGCAACTTTTATATTGTTGATATAACTTCTCATAACATTTGTCTACTGCACAGGTATTTTATAGTTCTCCCTATCTCTAACAATGGTTGTTACAAGATTTTAACAAAATAACACAGTCAATAGAAATATGACAGGGGCCAAATATACGCAGGAACTGTTTTGCTTGCTTGCTTGTTTAAAAGGGTTAATTAGCCATTTGATTTATGAAACAAGGTGAAACTACAAAACTCAAAACTGACTCTGAGCAGAGAATAAACTGACCCAGGTAGCTGCTTCTCTGGAAAGGGATGAGCTTCGGGTTGAACTGGTCTCCGTCTCCGGTCTCACGACTGTCTTCACTGTTCATATCCAGGTTGTCCAAGGGCTCCATTCGTACAATTCCTTTGAGCAGCAGCATGCGAGAACATACAACAACATGAAACATTTTAGGTTGGAAAATAAACATAATTTAATGTTTTAACATGTAAAAAGAATCAAAATGAAGGTCACTATGGGCCAAAATGATCAAGAGATGAGTGAAAAAACAAGGATTTAATGAGGGAATATATATACACACACGCACACATATATATATATATATATGTATGTATAAATAATTTTTATCTACCATTATGCTTTTCATTACCACGTGTCACATATATATTTGTAAAAGAATAAAGGATTGGTGATATTTTTTGGCAACAAATCCCATGGAAAAAAAAAATCAAAATTATGAACAAATGGATTCTTCTAATAGTATGACAAAGTATGCATTAATCTTCAATTATAAGTAGTCCCAACAAAACAAATACATTGTCCTGTTTGAATACTGTTAAAGCTGGCAGATGTTTAAGAACATTTTGCAGCTTTAGAAAACAGTCTTTAGTCCTGTCTTGGCAACATACAATATCACCAACACTGTCTTTAAGATTTTACACGTGAAAGTGCATTTTACACAATTTAAAACCTTGAATATGTCTGTTCCTCAAAATGCATTAAAGGCAGCCTAAACCTAATTATTTTGTCTGCCACTAATTGTAAAAATCCGTGTGTCTTTCCTGCAGGGTTGTATTTTACCTCTCCACTGATAAGCTCCAGGTGCTCCAAATATCAGGGATCTGTTGTCTTTGGCAAAAGATGCTCCGTGGCCCTGTTGGCAGTACGCAAACCACTCCTGGTCTTTTTGACGTCTTGTTAGATGTTCATTATCGCAAACTACCCTTCGCCACTTCCTGTCTTCCTTCCCGACCTGCAGATCGTCACGTAAGAGGTAACACTGACCCGTTAGCAGGTGAGGGATTTGAGGGCTCGGACTCGGGATCCACTGCTGATATCGATGCGCACAAGACTGAAAAGGAAGGATGATACATTGACAAAAGCTGTGGATTGCTTTTTAAATGCATTTCTTGAAAATATGGAGGGCTTTTCCTTACCATTACATTTTTACCAGGACCTTGACTTGTGACTCGAACCCCCATCCACTGGTTGTTTATTCCCCTGCTGTCGAGGAACTCTAAAACATCAACAAGATAAACTGACTGTGTCGCTGCAATAGTGGTAAAATTACATTCAGAAACACCAGATTATAAAATTACTATTCAGAAATACTTTAAAATGCTTGAATACCTAATGTACAAAATGCCAAATAATGCCAAGTGACTGATAAATGAACATGCATTGTTATATTATTAGTGATGTATCTAAACAACATTTTATTGTTGTAGCTGGTTGAAGTGAAGCTAATTTTAACTACTTTACCTACAGTTTGGTAGTTTAGCCTAATGTTTGCATTCTAGAGGGGTGGGCCACTCCTAAAAGTCATAAATCTGAGGGCATGTAAGATGAATAATGGCAAGGAAGGAAAAAGCTAAGCGTTTCAACACAAATTGGCATTAGTTTTTTTCCCATAACTTTTGCATTTTTGTGAAATAACATTTATTTGAAATGCTATATAAGAACAGAAAAATTTGAATACAGAGATATCTGATAAAAGACCCTGGGAATACACTCAATTTCTATTGTAGTAAAAGGATTACCACCCATTAAACACACAACAAGAGCTAATAAAGCTTTAGGTAAACAAACCTTCGTCATCGAACTCAATTGGCTGACAGTGCTCAGATGTTGAAGCCAGATCACACTGATAAACAACGCCTGTAACATTCACCTGGCTCTGATGTGTGGCACGTGGAGCTCCTACCAGCAACCTGATGGGGGGGAGGAAAAAAAAAAACACGTGATAAGACAAAAATTTCAATCAAACTAAAACATCGATTGCTGTCACTTACAGGTTCTTTCTGGCAGGATTCAGCTGCTGGTGGAAAGCAACAGAAAATCCAAACAGGCTGCCTGGATCTCCACTTCTCTGCAGTACATTCTGGGTGTCCAGGTTGAAAGGTGCAACGTGAGGGTTGTGAAAATGCCAGACAATCCACAGACACGCCAAGTGCCACTGCCTTGCCATGGTTTTCTGCTTAAAAAAATGAAAAATCTGCTCGTTCTCACAGTGTGCTCTCGGACAGCACAGAGGAAGTGTAAAGCCTCATAGGAAAGAGGTTGGTCTGAGCAGGTGCTGAGCGGTTGACTGTGGACGCAGACAAACAAGGTGTGGCGGCAAGACATTTATCTTTACGGTGACAATGCTGCACTGTTCAGCTTTATGGCTGATAAAGTCAGTTAATATTAACCACTTTTTGTCCTGATGAAAGCTAAATGAGAGACACACCCACTGAGCAAAAGTCTTCTCGGCTGGGATTGTGCCAATATTTAAAATATTTGAGTTCATCTTGCTCCTTTCACTGACTCTACAGAAAACAATAAAAGGAGTAAATAGAGCTTTAGATCTGAGAATGTTTGCTTGTTGCTCCTCTGATAGGTTTGCTGGCCACACTGGACCTTGCAGCTGAACACATTGTAAAATTAGTAAAACGTAAAAATATCTCAGTGGTTTAGACACAGAGGAGTCACATTAAAGCTCAAATGATTCACTACTTTGAGGATACAGTTGAAAAATAAACAATCTTCCATGCTAGAAAGTTTTCTTTAAGTTTAAACTTTTACTAAAAAAAGATACGATGTCAGCTCCGTATATACACACTCCCCTCTCTAAAGTGATGTTTTACGGCACATGAAAGGCCTCCCATTGACACAAGTTACTAGGTTGGAGACTAAACCATCCCAGACAATTTTATCTAAATGGAGATAACATTTTTAGCTGAGGTTCAGGAGCAGGACCACACCTCAGCCACTCTGCCCTTCCCACTAATTTGTTCACATTTCTGGTTCCCCACCCTCTCTCCCTTTATTTCTGCCTCCTCATCCTGTGTTGTACTTTTCCTCGGGGGTCCGTCGGCAAAGGACTTCTGCCGATCCCCAACTAAACTTGTCCCCACACCGCATCAGCTCAACTCATTTGCATCCAATAAACAATGAAGCTTCAAATCGAGGGTGTGGTCCTAGGCAGTGAATTGCCCATAAAACAGTAAAATGTCTCAGTGGTTTAGACACACAGAGCTTAGATACCATTATATTTCTTCTGTGTTGTAGCTTCATGTCTTTTTTTGGAAGTTCATTTAAGGTATAGGTCAAAGCCTAAAATGATTCATTTCTTAGAATATACAGTTCATTCATAAACAATCTTCCATACCAGAAAATTTGCTTTCAGTTTAAGCTTTTACCAAATAAGATACACGATGTCAGCTCCATATATATATATATATATATATATATATATATATACACACCCCTCTCTGATGAGCTTGAATTTAGAGTCTTCATTCCATTTTAAAGCCATGTTTTACAGCACACGAAAAGCCTCCCAGTGACACAAGTTATGAGGTTGGAGACTGAAACATCCCAGACAATATTATTTAAATCCAAAAGAAAGGATCAGCAGAGACAAGGTTTCCAAGGGATAAAAAACAAAGTTGCAAATTTCAAAATATTTAGCTGTCTGCAGAAAACTGGTCTTAAAACACACAAATTAAAATAGCAAGCAACAAGTTTCTTGAAAAATAGTCTCAGCAGTAACTAAAAGTGCTGAATCAGCAGGGCAGGAGCCGTCATATACATCTACAGAAACAAACTGCATCGTTGACTGAAGCAGCTTCTTTACCAAACTGCAGCACATGCTAAATACCTTTATCATCAGCCACAAAATATTGGAGTTAATGAGCTGGAAGTCAAGGGACAACAGCATTAAATAAGCCAATCAATCAACCATTGTGTTGCAATGGAAGAACAAAGTCATCCCTGTGTTTCTGTACATCCAGGTTAGTTACTCAGTTCCTCACTGTCATGAAAACAAAAGTCAGATTCAAATTTCCTTGGCAAAAATGCAGGAAGTTTAACACTGCATTTTAAAAGTGTGCATTATCATCTTTAAAACCAGCAATGTTTCAGTATACTGCAGGAGGAAAAGATTTCATTTTAAGCAAAAACGCAAAAGATCCTCACAAGGAAGGCATCTATAAGAATGCAGAACAGGGACAGCAGCCTATGATTATTTACCATGAATCTTAATCAAGGAACATTAAATATAACTTAACTTCATAGTTGGTCAGATCATCTCTTCAGGCATCAGCAGAGAAACCTGGACGGGTTATTTCCAAACCTGCAGCATCCAGTTTACATAGATTGCAACTATAAAGACATAAATAAATCTGAAACATCAAATATCCAGCGTCAAAGGCAGTTAAAAGAAGACTGAGTTTGACCTTTTGACCACCCATTCACATGGTTTTGTTTTTACTGTGGTGATGTTGGTTTCCAGACCTCCATAAATACATAAACTTCTCCACAGACCCAAAGGAAGAGACGCAAGGTCTTTATTATCACCTGGTGAACAGAAGGCATAAGGAGCTACACCTGCTGCCTATTCAGCCTCATCAGGTTTAAGGTGGACTGATCCTTTAGATGGCCCATTAACGCTGCTGCTCACTTGTAGAAAACACAAAGGCTACAGTAAAAATGACAATTTTCATGCAACACATCATGTAGTGGCAATTTCTATACAAGAACACAGATGTTGCAATACAGGTTATTAACAACCAATCACTAGGTGGCATCAGAGTCTTTGTTACTGCTGGTTCCACATGTTGAGACACCAGAGCGGCTATGCTCGATGAAACAGCAACTAAATGATCGTTTTAGTTGGATGAATTCAGTTGTGATTTTATTAGAAAGCAGCGAGTTACACCAGTCATCATCTGCAGTCGCTATAATGACACTAGTTGTGGTGTTACAGGTGTGTTTTAACCCTGGAAAGTAGAAAAAAAAGTCACAGCCGACCATAAAAAAACAACACAGACAAGTTATTTATAATGAAACTGAATGACAAATGGGTTTATTTCAGGGGAGTCAGTGGGCTTAGACTTATGACACATATGTTGGTTTGAGTTTGTCTCATACTTTCTGCTGCATCACATCAACACTGTTCAGCTTCACGTCTCCCTGCAGTCGTTATTAGCAAAACATCACAATAATCTCACGTTCTAGATTTTATGCTCTATATGACTGTTTAGGTTGAGTAATTTAATAGAAGCAAAATAATGAAGTAATTCTCGTGAGATTCTTTTGCTGATGCTTCACAAAGTGTGAGAAGCAAACAGTGACGCATGGAAAATTCAGCTGCAGTGTGGTCGCGTGGTTGAAATGAGGTGTGAGTCTACGGGGGTAGTTTTTTTCTATCTTACTTTCAAGTCTTAGTTTCAGGGCAGCGGGCTAACACCTTTTCTAGCCTTTTCCAGCAAGACAAGTGACAAAAAAAATTGCATTTTTATTTTTGCAGTAACACTTTACAAAAATAGACACACGGTTGTGCTTTGGGGGTTTCCGTTACTGTAATCAGGGACGTGGTCGTCTTCTTCATTAGTTTTTTGGAAAGGGAAAAGTGCTGCTTAGGCAGCCATGTGTTAGTCAAGGTGCTAAACTTATTAAGCTGCCCCTCACAGGTCAGTTTTTATTAGTAAAGATCAATAAACTTTCTTTATGTTGCACCATTCAAAGATATAGTTAAAAAGTACTTTATGATAAAAAGATATAATAAAAGCAATAAGAGTCAGAACTGAGGATATAAACAAGATAATATAATTTATATTAACAACTGAACAATTTTGAACATTTAAAGCATCATGTGAAAAACAGCAAGTAACTGACCCAAAATGCAGACACAGACAAGTGGAGTAAAACAAATAAAAAGTGAGCTTTAATCAAAGCTGATACAAAACATCAATGGAGAGAAACCAAAAGTACGAGGAGCAGGTAAGAGATGACCAAAAAACCAAGAGAACCATAAACGTGGAAAGAGTGAAAGCAAACAAAAAGGAAACAGAAAAGAGAGAGATCTCAAAAAGGGGGTGGGGCAATGGCAAGATGACAGATGAGCTGGATGTGACAGAAAGTGAAATCTAAAAAGAAACTGAATAGATGATTCTGAGTTTGGGTCAGTTGCTAGCATAGTCGCCTCACAGCAAGAAGCTCCCAGGTTTGCGTCCTGACCTGGGTCTGAGATCTTTCTGTGTAGAGATTGCATGTTTTAACTAGGCCCTCCGGCTTCCTCCCACAGTCAAAAACATCCATCCATTATCTGTAATTAATCCTCACTTGGGTCGCGGGGGAGCTGGAGTCTATCTCAGGTGACTTGGGGCGAAGGCAGGGGACACCTGGACATGTCACCAGTCCATCACAGGGCTACATAGGCTACGTTCAGACTGCAGGGCTTAATGCTCAATTCCGATTTTTTTGTGAAATTCGATTTTTTTGCGAGTTCGTTCACATTTCCAATTAAATGCAACTTGTATATGATCTCCTGTGTGAACCTCACATGACCCAAAAGTGTCCCACATGCGCAGAAGAGGACACAACAACGACACACACAGAGAGCGTGTTCAGTGTTTACGGAAGTAAACATGGACGCTAACAGTAGAGCATGTCTGGCCATTTTAAAGTTGTGGTCCAGCTGGAGCCAGCATATTTATAACTTCATTGTTTTAAGGAGAAGGTCAAGAAGGAAGAGAGCCAGGATTTTGGCCCTGGCGTTTTGTGGGGCAGTGGCAGCAACGTCTGTCCAGAGAACTGTGTGGGTGCGAAGTCGCAGCCAGGAGTGGTGGGATAGTGATGTGAGAGGCTTCACAGATGCAGACTTCATTCAGAAGTTTCGAATGACAAGGGCAACCTTTACGTACATATGTGAGCGCCTCTTTTTAACACTCTCACGGCAAGACACGTCTTCGGCAGCCCGAAGACGCAGAATAGTGATGTTTGTCGTGTACCAATGACGCATAGGTTTGATAAATGTGACCTGGCCGTTCAGACTGAAGTCACATGGCAAAAGATCCGATATGTATCGGAATTAGGACCACATATCCAAGTGGCCTGGGTCGCATTTAAAAAAATCGGATCTGTCGTTCAGACTGTCGTGAAAAGATCAGATACAGGTCGCATAGGGGCAAAAAAAATCGGATTTGGGTCACTTTAGCCTGCAGTGTGAACATAGCCATATAGAGACAAACAAGCACACATTCACACCTACGGACAATTTAGAGTCACCAGTTAACCTCAGCATGTTTTTGGACGGGAGTACCCGGCTTCCTCCCATGCACAGAGAGAACCATTCATGCACAGAGAGACCATCCAAACTCTATGCAGAAAGATGCCAGGCCCAGACCGGGACACAATCCAGGGATCTTCTAGCTGCAACGCAACAATGCTAACCACCGCACCACAGTGCAGCCCAGTCCAAATACATGCTGAGGTCAATTGGTGTGTGAAGTGTGAATAATGAGCGTGCTTGGTTGTTTGTTTCTCTATGTGTAGCCCTGCTATAGACTGGTGACCGAAGGCAGGGTCTCCCCTGCCTTCGTCCTAAGTCAGCTGAGATAGACTCCAGCCCCCCGTGACCCTACAGAGGATTAAGTGGTGTATAAATAATAGATGGATGGATGCTGAGTTTGTCTGTCTGAGATCTTTTGACCTTTCTGACCTTTAGGTTCCCCATCAGCCAACCTCGCTAGTCTTTCGAATTTTGGTTATTTTCTAAAATTAATGTTACCAAATATAACAATAGTCTCAATCTAAAATCTACTACACCATCTGCAAGTTCCTCAGATGCCTGTAACAATCTGTTGACTAGTTTCTACATAAAGGATTTGGGAAGATTTTTCCATTAAAATCCAAAGGATGTGAGGTTTATTGTCACTCCTGGGGGGCTTTGAACAGTGCCTCTCATTTGCTCCCCTACAGTGTCAACAGTCTGCAACAACATCTGCCAATATCTTAGAAACAGATGCAACCTTGTCCAAGCGCATTACAGACTAACTATATAAACTATATAAACAAACCTGAGTTCACTTGAAAAGAGTGCAAATAGAAGTCAAAGTGTGTTCACGTTAACCAGAGGTGTGGCTGGTTGGTTTGGAGATTGTTTTTAGTCCGCCAAACCAACCTGAGCAGTGAGTAGCTAACACTCAACCATTGCTAGGGGTGTGTTTATCTTGTCGCTGCTTTTATCTGCTCAGTTACACACAAGTCAAACGTGTGGTGGTCTGCAAAGCTGGTGCTGAGACGAATGAAGTTTAACCTGACCTCCAAATTACAACTTTTATAATATATACTTTAAATGTTATATATGTAACAATCAGAGGTCACTTCATAAACTTTATTAAAATGGTAATAGATTGATTTACAGCTCACTGTTGAAAACAGATACGGTTGCTAAGCGGTTAAACATGGGTGGTTTAATTCAGTACATTGTTTTGTACTAAACAAGTCCGTCTCCAGGAAGGCTGTCAGGTTAACTGTTTCTGCTAAATTTAGCCTGTGGACGCTTCTTGTGAACTAGCGACATATCCTGTTGATGCCCAAAGTGATGTACTTTCTGAGTAAAGATGCTTCGCGGTCTGTCAGAAGCAGAGAAATGGCCAGCCACAGCCTGCATCTCATGGCTCAACTGCTATCTACGTGGCTTTGCTTGTTGTTTCACAGGCAGTGACGTACAAATACCACAGAGCTTCGCTATGAAAATGACCTTCGCTGGTTCAATCAAACGGTTTTTGCACAGGTGCATGACAATTATCTATTTTTCGCATGTCTGAAGAGAAACAATTTCATCCTCTTTGCATGTTGTTTTAACTGCTATTTCACACATTTGCAAAAACTAGTGCAGTATTCAAATAGTTTGTATGATTAAAGCACAGATAAAGCTGTAGCGTCCATCACACCCTCCCCATCAGACACGCACACACCTCCTCCCCATACAGTGGCTGTTAATGACTAAGTTCCCACGCCTCCCCTCTGCTGCTCCTAAAACCCTCCAACACTTTATCACATAAAATGTGTATGAATTTCACAATATAAAGTCATTACATTAATGCTACAATTTACTGTGCATTCCATTTTTAACTGCACTGATATATTTACACATATATGAATGATGCTGCTTCTATGTTTACATGCTTCTGAATTGTTTTTATTCTGCATTTATGCAGCAAAACCATCTAATTCATTGTGCATTACCTTTTAAATTGCATTCTTTGTACTGTTCCCCTTTAACTGCCTCATCCAAGTGTCCTTTATATATTAAATGTAGATAAAAGGAGCTACTTCTGCATATAGGTTTTGCTTTTATGTTACATTTTTTGCTGGCTTCTGAGAGTCACCAGTTTGAATTTGGTTGAATACTCACAGTAGCAACTTAACATTTTACTCTTCCGGTTCATTTGTACATTTCTGTATACTCCAAATGAATGAATGAATGAATGAATGAATGAATGAATGAATAAATAAATAAATAAATAAAATGCTAGCACTCTCTGCTGATTTTTCTATATTATATATATTTTTAAATATATTTTAAAAAAATCTTATTTCACTTAATTTTTATTTTATTTTATCTTACCTTCACTTTATATCATAATATTCTGTGTTGTCTTATTGTTTACCCCTTTATTGAATATCCATGCTGCTGCTACAACTTATTTTCCCTCCAGGGATTAATAAATTCATCTAGATCTGAGGTCTAAGTCGAAGTAAGTTATATTTTCACCCAAGTGACAAGTTTTTATATTAACTACTTAAAACTCAATTGCCACTTTCTGTAGATACTAAACTGGAAGTGTAATTTGAAATTCCAGATTGGAGTTTTCTCTCTGATCTTCCACAGTAAATTAAGACATAGAAAATATTGGCTTAATCACTGCACACCTGTGCTACGGTTTTATTTTTCAGGCTGGTTCTGTTATGTAACGCGCAGGCAGCGTATTGCCTCTGTCTTAGTTCCTGAGATGAGACGATATGTGCTCTGAAGTGGTGAGGCCGACCAGTAAGCGTGCTTACAGCGAGCTTTCACCACCAAAGCACACGGTTGGCCACCTGTTGTGCTTTTTGGTCTGAGGAAGTTACGAGTATCGCGCCTGTTTGTGCTCATTTCTCACCGTTTCAAAAGGAATCCTCTGCAGAAAGAATCTTTGTGATTGACTTCTACAAGGATAAATTGATATTTCGGTGATATGTGGCGCAGCTTTTATGCTTCCCCGAAGTGCTCATTTTGGCATGATAAGTAATGATTCCACAATTACACACCAAGACATAAACAAAATGATAAAAACGAGATGAAATTCAAAAACAAATCTAATTTATCCAGGGGGGTGTTGAGCAATAACACAGAATTGTCACACAATGGGGGCAAATGTTGGGAGAGTGATCAGCCATGTTGCAGTGTGAATGAGACGTGGAGTAACAGGAAGTGCCACTAAGAGAAAGATTAGAAAGGCTCAGCTTCATGCAAATGATCTCTGCTTGAACTCGTGACCTCCACAGACACGAAAACACAGGATGGCAGAACTGTTTACTACTCCACTCTGTAAAATGAATGCAGATTGATCAGAGGTGACTAGATCACAACAAACCAAATGGGAGGCGAATAGTATGTTTGTCTGGTCAAGTGTAGTTTTTATCTTGATATAGTGTCTCTTTAACTAAAAACGAATGCACACCATAGACTACACAGGTTCCATTTTAGGGCTTTAGCATGTGGAAGACTGTATATATTTTATACTTAAAAAAAATTCCCAACTTTGATGAACCCACATTTACAATCGATTCTTCCCTGTGTGTGAAATTTAAAAAGCAAAAAATAACTTTCACTTTTTAAAACCACCTTCCACCTGATTCACTCAGAAGGTGTTTCTCAGTTTTTGTTGAAGCTGTGTTTATTTTCTTTCTACTAGTAACTGAACTGTGTGGTAATTAAACTTGCACTTTGTCATTTAATTTTATTTCACTTTATCTTTTCAATGTTTTTTTTTGTATCCTTTCTCTTTTCTGGTCATTTTAGTCAATCAGTTTTTATTATTCTAAAAATCTAATGTTCACCTTGTCTGCACTGTTTTAGAGTTACCTAACTGAATTAATGAAGATTTTACTGTATTTTATCTGTTGCATGCTTTATTTGTTTTTTTTTTATACCTTGCCTGTAACGTACGTTGCCTAACCTCCATGTATGATTTGGTACTACATTAATAAATTTGCCTGCTTTCCATTATCTGAAAGCGGAATAGCTTGTGACTTTGTGGTGAGTCACAATTTTCCTAGTTGGGTGGCACGTAGGCAGCAATGGCAGTTAACCTGCATGTGACTCACGTATACACAGATAGACATCAAACACAGCTGTGGAATGACAACCTTCACTGATTTCTTCACAGCCACATTTCAGAAAAGTGTCAATCTAAGTGTCAAATCAGATGATACTGTCTTGATAAAGTCAATATCATCTAATTATGTGGGATGCAGAACAAAGGATGAAAACTCTACAATCCTGGATATAGTGGGACACCTGGTCAACCCATCATTGTTGTGCTGACATGGATTCAGCAACACATACCAAAATAATAAAAAAAAGACAGAGAACAAAGTTAGTTTGGGACACAAAGTGTGCAACACCTTCCTAATGTGAAGCATGGTGGCTGCATCAGAAAGCAACTGTCCGATCTGAAAAGAGTAAGATGCAAGAGACTATGAGCTACTTTATTGGCTGTACAGGAGGTCCTCAATTTATGACGTCCTCAACCTACGGCATTTCATCGTTACGTTGGAACTGGTTATGTGGAACGAGTTGGCAAGCAGAGCAGATGAATACGTCGTTATGTGACAGCTTTGTTTGCATTCGTAGGCTGTATGCCACCTTGGATTGTGCTACATTCGCTAACTTTTGGCCCTCATTATGACGCCCAAGCTTAAGTCAGACTCTTCTGATTGGCTGTGCTTTGAAGAAAAGGAAAGCTATCTCCATGGAAGTGAAATTACATATAATAGACCGCTCAGAATGGGGCGAAACACCAACAAACATCGGAAAAGTTTTAAAAACAGTGCAACATATTGTAGCGACCCTTTGTGACATTTATTGAACTTTCACACAGGCTACTATGGGCTGTAGCCAATACCAAAAATAACTACAAAATCCTGTAACCTAATAAGTATAACTTACCAGAATTAGCCCCCATTCCCAGCTCTCTCATTTGACACACACACATACAACTGCTGACTCTCAGCCAATCAGAGGTGAGATAACTAAACATGAGACGTTCACTGACATTAGGTACACTTCGAACTGAACGATAAACATTGAAACTTCAACATCAACGACAATATCAGTCCATTACAACATTCTACTGTCGTCTTGTGAAAAGACTCATGCATGCATGAGAGTCGTTAGTATTCATGACTTTTCCAAAGAACTGATCGATAACATGATGCACATAATGGCTTTGCTTATATTTTCGCCAGAGTTCCGATTTTTGACGAAAATCAACTTACATCAATTCATAGGAATGGAACTCCAACGTAAGCTGAGGATCCCCTGTAATAGCTGTATTCATGAATGCAATGTGCAATAAAGCTGTGTTCACCCAATTTAGATACCATCAGTCCAGTTTTGCCCCATATCAACGCTCATCATTCCCATACACATGGGTCAATAGGGATGTCCATTACCGCCTAGTTTGCTCAGAAACGTGTCATCATTAATTCTGATCATTGATAAACAGAAAGTAACCCAGATAACGTAGCCAACCTTTTGCAGTTGTGTGACTACGTGCATCTAAAATCTCTTGTCCAGTCGTCACCCTGAAAACATATGAAAATGGAGCTTGGTAAGACATTTAAATGTAGAGACAATGTTTATTTTAAACCAAATCAGGATCCTTTTCTTAATATAATCAAGTAATTTTGGTGCCCAAACTTAACCAAACAACAAGTGAAAAATTATGAGTTTTATGTCAAAAAATGGCTCCAGAATAGGACTCAGAATAATGTCTGTTCAAGAATCTGGTCGTGCTCAGTGTGGATACGAACCAACTGAGTGGTACAGCGTCCAAATCAGGAGGTATTGAGCCCATGAAATTAAAAAATAAACATTATCAAGAAGTGAAATTCTAAGAAGCACCAACAAAATCTTCATTTTAATGTATTCTGATTTTAAATTTATTTCTGTGCTGTCTTTGATGTGAAATTACTTTGTAAAGTTGCAAAAATAAGTAATTATTATTTTGCCTGAATACGATATTAATAAAAGCAGATATCTCTTATCTGTGACTACAACTCCAGACTACTTGTCTTTAATAAACCACATCTGTTACTGATTGACTTGCATTGGATCTAAAACTTCTTAAAGAACTTAAACTCCAGTTTTAATACACGTTTATACAAGTGTGTTTTTGTAGAAACGGAGAACTGTACTGTATAATCACCTACAAAGAATACAGTTATTCATTCAATTTGTTGGTCAAATGTTGCTTAGGGATCTTCATCGATCAATGTAAAAACAAATTACAGTAGAGCTCAGATTTACTGAAAATGGGCTACTGGTATAGAAAATTTCACAGGAAACACATTTTCAGTGTTTCAGCCAATCACTGTGATTTCCTCTTTGTAAACCTTGAAACCCTTGTGATCAGATTTTCCATGTGAGACATCAGTTGTGCAACAGAAGAGTGATGTGCCACAATGATCGGAAGATTTGTTGCTTTGACCTTTTTAAATTTTCTGTGTGAGTTTACTTTTTGTGTGTTGTAAGATGAGAACAGCTATGAACAATTTTTAACAAAATGTGCTTGACTGTGTAACATTTTTAGATTTACTTTTGGCTTTTCAAAAGTGTTTCGCACTGTCGTGTTGTAACTCTGTTATTGTCTGTTTCTTTTCTTCAGCTCTGATTCAGAGTCACGAGGTTCCTCAGCAAATCTCTTTGATTGTGGCTGAACTTGGGGATAACTTGAATCTGACATGTTCAGTCTCTGGGGAGCAACCCAGGTTATTGTACTGGTATAAGCTGAGTTTTGGAAATATGTTCCAAAGGGTTGCTGTAGGATACCTGGACTACCCAGCACTTGAAGGTCCCTTCGACAGCTCAAGATTCAGTGTCACGAAAGCGGGTGATGTGTTTTCTCTCACTATAAGAAATATAAGCAAAGAAGATGAGGCAACATATCTCTGTCAAGGAGGATCTTCATACACAATGGCATATTTCAATGGCACACTTCTGGCTGTAAATGGTAAACTATATTCCTTTTATTTTGTTTTTTGAATCTGCATCAATACCAAAACAATTATCGTTCTTTTCTTCATGCCTTTATTTGAATCACACAGATCCCAAACATCAGCAGAAATTTGTCCGCGTGGAACAAAGTCCAGATGAGGAGTTGGTCCCACTGGGAAACTCAGTGACTCTGAGGTGTTCACTTCTCTACAAGAACAAAGAAAACACAAGTCGGTGTCCAGGAGAACACCGTGTGCACTGGTTCAGAGCTGGATCAGAATCCGATCCAGGCATCATTTACACTGACAGCACCTGTAGTGATAAACCGGAGGAAAGGAGCTGCGTCTACAGTCTGTCCAAAACCATAAGAGAGGACTCTGATGCGGGAACTTATTACTGTGCTGTGGCCATGTGTGGACAGATCCTGTTTGGTCAAGGAACTAAAGTGGAGACAAGTATGATTTAAAAATTTTTTGAATCATTGTTGATGTACACTGATTTTTTAGTTTTGTGAGTATAAGAGGGTATAAGATGTTTAACAAGCCGAGAGAAAAAAATAAACATCTCATTTCTTTTCTACATTTAAAAAAGAAAAAGATCTCTTCAAGTCTTCAAAAATGAGATTTGCTCAAAGTGTTTACAGTTATAAACATTCTATATAACCTGCAAACTAAGGCTGTAATTCAGCTTTGTGTTATTTAAAAGGGCCGCAAATCATAATAGCTGGAAAGCAGTGAACTAGTTTATGCAATTTACAGGTTGCATAAGGAGGTTTCTTGTCTGCCGCCTCCACTATCTTTCCTCCCTTTGTTCTTTGTGTTCTTTTGTTTGTATTGTCTTGACCTTTTCTGCAGTGCCCTTTGTCACACTGAGGCCTCTGCTTCCATTCATGTTCTCTTGTGCAATTTATACAGTAAGTTTTGTTGTGAGGTCTTACTAACATGTGGCCTTTGTAGATAATGCAGTCTAATGTGAATATGAAACAAACTACACTTTAACAATACATTAAAACTGAATCCACAAGCTTCTAGCACATTATTGAGAACTGAATTTTTATTGTGTTAGAAATATACAAAAGCAATGTTGAATTCAGTGGATTTGCAACTTTTTGTTAAGGGGACAACGTATTTTGAAACCCCCTGGTCAGTTATGACTCAATTATTATTTTAGTGTGTGCATTTCTTTTTAAATGAAAGTAGAAAAGAAGAGTAAAAATGTGCTCAGAAAGTTCAAGTGACAGTTATGATATTTGCAATCCAAAATGGTTTCACTCTTAGCAATTTTTTAAAAGAATGCCTGCGTTCATTTCTTAAGGCTCTGAAAAGGTACATGTGAATTGCGTGTTGTCATTCACCTCTTGTTAGACGTCCATGAGCGCCACAAAATTTGTGACTGCGCCATTGTCCAGACTACAAACTTTCCAAATGCACATATGCCAGGAAAACAAACGCTGCTTAAAACCAATGCCTTATATGAGAAGACGCTGTCCAAGAAGATTCATCCAAACCTTTATAATTCATCATCATAGGAGTAAGAGTTGTAAGTGAGGTAGCCTTGCCGAATTTTAGACGTGCTTCGATTTGTGCATTGCAAAACACAGAGGGCAGCTCTAAATTGTCCAGAAATCCTGTGCTTTTTCTTCCCACTTCACTCGACACACCTCAGGAATTATCTTTTTGACTTGGTGCTACAGCTCAGTCTATAATTATTAGCTACTATATCCTTCAAAGAGTGTAAAGTCAACATCCACGGGTGTCTGCATCCGATATGAGGGGCAACGGATACAAAAAGCATGAACTGGCCAATAAAATAAGTATAATCAAATTAAAACTATCTTCAAGAAACTCTATGAAAGCAATTAACATTTTAAGTGTCTCTTTGGAATGTTTTGTGATTACAGGAAAAGAACAGCATCTGCTTGTGATTGTCATTGGGACACTGCTGGCCTGCTCCCTGCTTGTGAATTGTGCCCTGTTTTTCACCAGAAAACCAAAGCAAGCCTGCGAACATTGCAAAGGTAGGTTTACTGTGTACAACATACAGTCGATATATTCACAAGCACATTATCAAGATCACCTGCTCGCTTATTTATGCATTTGTTCAATCTGTCAGTCATGTGACAGCAGTGCCATGCATAAAATCATGCAGACAGAGGTAAAGAGCTTTAGTTAATGTTCACACCAAAGAGTATAGTGCAGAAAATAAGACTATCAATGTGGCATGTTGTTGGTGTCAACGAGGCTGATTTGACTACATATTAAACTGCTGATCTAACAGGATTTTCGCGGCCAACCAGACTGGCTGGAGCCGACAGAATAGCTACAGCAACTCAAAACACCAATATTTGCAACTTTGGTAAGCCAAAAAGCATCTTAGAAAGCACAATATGCTCAGCATAAAGGAGAACAAACTACAGCGGCAGAGCTAAAAACAGAAACAGGCTGCTTGGAGAACAAAGGGAGGCGCTTCTCAGTATTAGAATGAGGAAGTTGTCAGTCTTCAGTAGATGTTAAAATGAAATGACAGTCACTGGTTTTACTGACGTTCTTATTTTTATGAACAGGAGAAGTTACAGCTTCCAATCGTGTTGAACTGGATCGATCAGCTGAGGATCAACGGAACAATGTGGTAAATATAATACAAATATCATTGAATGCACGACTAGACTTCAGACACAATACGATATGGGACTATGATACATTGAAAAAATATCATGGGTGACGAGGTGAATGTTGATTTTCAGGGGTTGAAACACACAGAACTGACAAGCTGCACATTTTGCATGAGAGACATGTAGTCTCCTAACAGGAGGATGATGAGTTACCTTTTGGTGAAACACGGGCAGGTACAGGTGCAGAGAGTGAAAACAAAGAAATTACTTCTCAACTGATTCTGGTGTGGTAACAATCACATTTGACATCTATCCAATACGCCCTTACAATTACATTGTTGGTTTCCTCCATAGCAATACAGCTAAGTGTTTCCTTGTTTTAGACAGCTATGGTACAGATTTTCCTAGAGGTAGGCTGAAAAACAACTTTGGTGGGGCTCACAAACTGTCAGTGTTTAGGGTTAAATGTCTGCCTTGTTAGGATTAAGGGACTGACTTCATCAAGATTGGAGTAATAACAAGAACAACATCACCATCATCAACTGCCATGGTAGGGATTTTTTCTCTTTTTTTTGTGAGCAACTTAGGAAGTCAGTTAAAGAGAAACAGAAACCCTTTACCGAGAAAGCTGGGTTGCATCGATGGGTCAACAAAACATGGAAGTTGAACAGAAGGAGACATCTGTTTGTTTCTGGTTTGCAATCAGCAATTAACATTGCTTTATTTTTCCTGATGCAACCATAATGATTCACTGGAATTGCACGTTTCCTTAAACCTAATCAAAACTTAACCTGAATTAGATAATAAGATGGTGTCTGTCTAGTTCTCAGTCATCCAGGTCATAGTAATCATAAGAACTTGAGTAAAAGACAACTAAACAACTGCTCCACGAAACACAGGAAATCCACCTTCTCAGGATAAGACCCAGCTGTCTATGTGTATCTCAAGCGCAAGAGACGATCTTTTAAAGACAATGTTCACATTCAGGACAGGGAAGGCAGATGGTTTAAGACAGCAGTGATAGAAGAAATCTACGTTAAAATGAAACAACTTCCTGTTAGCAGTAAAGGGGGTCTACAACACCGCTTATCAGACACATGCAATGCAGTCTTGAAACCTTTCCCCAGAAAGTTTCACCACCATTAACATCATGAGTCAGCCCTCACCTGACAGTTTCACTGCCATTCACTCTATGACGCATACAAGTCTTAAGCCGTTAACAAGCCATTAACCACATGATCTGGGAGGTGACAATATACATATCTGGAACTCCCCATCAGTCATTTAGTGTCTTGGATGTGTGTTTAAATGTCTTCAAGAACCAAATAGTGAAATTTAATTTTCTTTCTGTTGACACTCTTGACATTGTGATTTGTAATAGTTTTGGGGCACAAAGGCATCTTTTTTGACCTGCAGACAGGCATCAGATGTGTGTACTATCAGTCCTCACACTTTGTGGCTCTTTTACAACAGCAGACATAAGTCATAAAGACTATATAGCAGTAGAAGAAAACCATACAGTGGATTTGAATTAACAGCTCAATGGATCTCATTACAGGTGGGTGAATGCCGGAGGGATTTGTAGTTGATGAAGGTTGCGTTCTGTGTGTTTGTACCCTACTTATTGCACTCTGGATCCCATAGCATTTACTATATATTGGAAGAATGTTACAAAATGAATTGGTGATAATATTACAACTCTACAACTGTTCCTTTGGAGGATGGTGAGGAGGTCGAAATAAACTACGTGGCACTGGATTTCTCATCAAGAAAAGCTAAAAGATGGAAGAATAAGCGGGATTTACCAGAGGACTGTATGTACTCTGGCATGAGAGAATACCACTGAAGTGCAGTCCAGAAGAAGAATGAACATCAACATAATATGAACATGCACCACGTGATTCCTGCTGAGGTAAAGGAACAGACATGAAACGTGTGACAGAAAATATAATGTATGCACAGATAAGATTTTTGCAGCAATATTATTGCAAGTAGCCATTTATCATAGATTTGGATAGTGACAGTGCTTGTTTTTCCACATGCTGTTCATTGAAGCTAAAACATGTGCTAGGAGTTTGCTACTATTTGTATGTATTTACTACTGTTATGTCTGATCAGATTTTACTATCCATTCCAAACTGAAATACATATGTTTAATGCAAGAAATTAATTTACTGTCATTAAAAAGAAAACACACATTCTTGTTTCTTCATATTGTATTAAGCTGTTTAGTGAATATTTATTTTAATGTGTAACATGAATCAGTTGGGGTTATCCAAGGTAGGGTGTTGGTGAGAGTGGCTCCATGTCATGGGTTCTGCTTTTGTTTCCCCTATTCCTAGTTTGTGAACCTAAATTTTGGCAGTGATCAAGATGTGATGGTAAATCCAAATTTGAGGTATCCTCAGACAGAAGGTATAGTACAACTAGGTTGCAACAAAGAACACATGGCTAGTAAATTAATTCACATTTTCAGGCTTTGGTGAAATAGTGAATTATTCTAATGGACTGTCTACATTGTCGACATTATGTAACTACGTTATCCAGCTTCATCTCATTTGCTCACCTCAATCTGGTATTAAAAAATACCCAGAATACACTGGCAGCATGATTTATTATTTTATGGTCATTTTATACTGACGTCTGACCTCCTGTTCTGCTGCATCAAAACCTTCCAACATCCTAAGTCCCAACCTCTAGCCCACACTTGAGAATCCATGTTTCTGCCGACTTTCTTTGGTTTCCTACAGTACATAGAATTCACTGCAATGTTGACCAAGTTTGATCTGCACTGCCATCCTACTGTACCGCTACCGTATTAAGCATTCAACCTTTCTCCATCTCTGAAGATCGTCTTATCAAGTCACTCAAATGAAGCAAAACCAATTAAACAGGGAATCCAGTTCCTATTGTGTACTTCAAACGGGACTCATGTCTAAGCCCTTACAAACCTTTAATACATTGAATAGAGAACATTAAATCTCAGAATGCTTCCCCTTTCCACCCTCTGTTTATTACAGAGACTCATCAAGTATTGACCTGATCCTGGTTCCTCTTCGAGCATGACAGCATCCACAATCCCGTCTACTTGCTGGCCACTCTTTCCATATTTACGCAGTTTCCAGCCAAGAGGTTCCGCATCACATAGTCAAGGCCATGGGCTGTTGGTCGTCGTAAGCATATCAAGACCTACATCACACCAAGTCTTCTTTCCATTCTTAAAGGCAGCTTTTTGGGAGCCACCACAGATCCCTGATGAATGCTTCCAAAGCACTGCTCACAGCTCAACCAAGTCGTCAGCAATATAGCATCCATTTGCTTTTATTTTGCATTCAAGCTTCAGATTAATGGTGTGGTCCTTGCTAGTGAAATTAATAAAGTAAAATTACAAAACTCACCCTGTCATAAATAAACTGTTGGCTCAATGTATGAGTCCAGTTTCCTATCCATCCATCTATCCATCCATCCATTCTCTATACACTGCTTTATCCTCACTTGGGTCACGGAGGTGCTGGAGCCTATCCCAGCTGACTTGGGCGAAGGCAGGGACACCCTGGACAGGTCACCAGTCTGTCGCAGGGCTACATATACAGACAATCACTCTCACATTCACACCAATGGACAATTGAGAATAATCAGTTAACCTCAGCATATTTTTGGACTGTGGGAGGAAGCTGGAGTACCCAGAAAGAACCCATGCATGCTCAAGGAGAACATGCAAACCCCATGCAGAAACATCCTGGGAAGGCTGAAACGCAAACCGGGATCTTCTAGCTGCAAGATGAAAGTTCCTAACCACCAAGCCACTGTGCAGCCCCCCAGTTTCCTGTACCTATTAAATAAATAATGTGTGGAGTTTATTTCAATATACAGGTGACTGATTCTGTCAATTTTGGCTGACATGCATAGCTTTAAGTACAAAATTAGCTTCACAACATTTTTTGTGACATTCCAGGAGGATTATTGCTGTCATTTTTTTCATAAAGGGCCCCATTTTTTCCAGTAAAATATCGTAGGTAGGCCTACCAACAGCAGCCCACAAAATTAGAGGTTCTGCAGCATTTTATCAAACTACTTCTGGTCTTAAACCTCTATTGTAAGTCTTATATTCACGACAACCAAACCGCATCCTGCTGCGCACAATATTCTGCTAAGCAGCTGCAAAATGAGAATTTAAACATTTTGTGACTGACAGGTCAGTCAGACCGCCTCTCTCTAACAAGCTGAATATTGGAGATCCTCATCATTTTGTGAGTCACAGTTCAATTGGACTGAACCGTCTTCAAAGTGAAGGTGACAAGTCAAATTATAGTCAGAGGTGAATGCATTTAATCTTATTCACCGTGGAAATGAACAGGGAGTGAATTCTGGTTTGACTGCTGAAGTGGAGCGTTTCTGACAGACAGGTGGACCTGATCAGCAGGTTGATATCAGCAAAAATGCTACAAAACTACTGTAAGTAAACATCTTAGGGAAAACAGCTGACCAACATGCAGCTTAGCATCTCTAAGTCAAATGAAGTTTAGATAAGTCTTCTAAGTCTTCTGTTATTTATTTTTTCAACCTCAGAGCTCAGCGCAGTGAGCTTCACTTTTTCATAGACACTTTTAGATTTGGCATGAATCGTGAGAAAGCACACTTTCTGTCATCAATTCTGCCTTCATCATTGCTTTTCTAATATAACTGCCAAAAGTCTTACAGTCAATGTTATCTTTTCTTCAAAACACATTTGTTGTTGCATTAACTACATTTCTAGTAGACAGCGTTGCCACTCTGATCTGCAGCATTGTGAATTGAAAAGCTGCAGTGGAAGTGCACTGCAATGACAATGCAAACGACAGAACAGTGGAGAAAACCTTACTCTGGATTTGACAGATTAATGGATCTCCTTTCAGAATTTTGTAGCTGATGGCGGGTGTTTTTATCCTACTTATTGCACATTGGATCCCATAGCATTTACTGTATTTTGGAAAAAAAAAAAAAAAAGTGTACATTGTCAGAGTATGTCAGGAACAAAACAAAATGCAGACACACACACAGCAGGGTGCTTGCAGGTTGTGACAAAATGACCAACTTTAATAAAGAAACTTACTGGAAGGTTATATGTGAACAAATGAAAGGAAGTTTGTACTCCGGGGAGAAATGCATGCATAAATGAAGAGGGTAATACAACGAAGCAAAATCCATCTGGCAGGAACCAGGCAGGTGAACAAGTGGTAAACAAACAGGACTGGAGACAGGACAAACTGACAAAAGACAGGAAGACACAGGACTTTTTATACACAGATAACTGATTAGGAAAACAAGACATGGATGTAACTAATGAGGCCAATTAAAAAGAGGATGGAAAATATACAAAGGGAGGAAGTTAACTAGCTAGAGACACCCAGTGACAAGGATCCTTTTTAAAAAAATAAAACTGTAAGTAAAGCAAACCAAACCTCGACAAGTGAGGCTTCATCACAGACAGAATGGAGGAGATTTTGTCTTTTGCCATTTAACAGGTTGCTTTTAATAAAATAAGACTGTAATCAGTGATGTGTATTATTATTTTTTCAATTTAAGAGCTCAGTACTATAAGTAAATTATCAGTTTTTCATAGATATATTCACATTTGGTATTTAACTTGAGAATAAACACTTTCTTCAGGCGTCAACTCCGTCTTCTTCTTTCCTCGTGAAGCTTTCCTTCCAGAGAGATGCAGTGCAGCATAGTTCAGATCATGTCCACCTTCAGTCTGTGCAAACAAAAAGAGTCCTTATTAAGTTAAGGGGTTCAAGATTGAATGCAAAATGACTGTTTCCCGAGGCCGTGCAATAACAATAAGATATAAAAGAGCATTCTTTAAAAACAATTGAAAAATAGAAAATAAAGTACCAATATTATAAATCATGAGGTAAAGGTTTTGATATTAAAGTGCAGTGTGCATTATGCAGGAGTGCAATTGTGTGGGAATATGGATGTGTATTGTGCATCAAAGCGTGAATGTGTATCTGTGCATACACATGTTATTTACATATTTCCATGATCAAATTGTTATATTGAACTGTTGGGAACTATTCATGTCATAATTAAAAATAGTATGATTTGGGATTATTACTTACCACATCAACCGCTAGTTGGTTTACATTGTCTTGTCCTGTTTGTGAAGAGGTGAATTCTATTCCAAATGACAGATAAAAATAAGAATATTATGTCCTAGAATTACTTAACATTATTTATGTACACAGATCTATTAAATTAGACCAGATGTTTGAAATGTTTAGGCTAAAATTACAGCAATATTTAATGCTATACTCAATAAACAACATTTACCTGTGAATTGTTCTTCTGCTGCTCTTGGAATTCGGTAACAGATGAAAATGATATTCACAATCACAGAAATGGCCAAGCAGATTATTAACACCACCAGAGCAATCATTTCTGATCGTGTTGTTTCTGAAGGAGAAATAGAATAATTACTGATGATGTTATTAACATATTTTGTATATCTTCAGTACTGAACATAAAATCATACCATTAGTCAGAGTAGTTCCATTTCCAAACAGTATCTGTCCACATGTGGTCACAGCACAGTAGTAAGTCCCAGCATCAGAGGAGTTGAAGGTCTTAGGGGAGCGATAAACACAGCTCTTCTGAGTGTCAGATCTCTTCTCACATTCATCAGGTCTGTTTCCATCAGTGTAGATGATGTCTGGATGAGATTTATCTGATCCAGGTCTGAACCAGAACACACTCAGATCTCCTGAACATGTTTTCTTGTCAGAGTCAGAGAAGACTGAACACTGGAGAGTCTGTGATTCTCCTGGATGGACTGAATGTGATGCTGTGGACTGAACAACAGTGTAGTCTGATGTCTTCTGACTGTCTCCTGTGTATTAATAATAATAATAATAATAATAATAAAAACTGTTAACAGGATGATACTTCAAAGCACAATTTGAAAATAAGTGGATGGAATGCATCCTACATTAAAAGAGGAATTTCAAAAAGTTTTCAAAACACACTCAATTCTCCTTAAACTTTTACACAGTACAGCTTTGGTAGGTGAAGCACTTCTTCTGAAAATAGGTTATTACCTTTTATTACCAGATATGTCCCACTCCATTGAGATCTCATGCCATACAATGCAACGATTGCACAGTGATAGATTCCCTCGTCTTCTTGGATTGTCCTTAAAATAGTCAGGTTGGCAAAATTGCCATCATAATTAACTTGCCATCTTGAGTTATTAAACTCTGGCCCATATTTAGGTGTTACAGAATTCCACAGTGACACAATTAGTTTCAGAGTATCTCCAACACTCTGCTTGTACCAGTGGACTTCTGCATGGCTGAGTTCAACATTAAACAGTGCACATGTGAACATTGTAGATTCACCAATTTGAACTGGGATCACTGGAATGAGTGTATCTGAATTGAAAGAAAACATAAGACAGTAAATCACACTAATATAGGAAATACAGCTTGCAAAAATATATATAATTTAGAAAGCACTTACGTCCTTGATGAAGAACAAGCAGTGTAATCCACAACACAATCATCTTGACATTGCCTCCTGTCAGGGACCTTGTTGCTGTTTAAATGAGTGTAGGAGGGGATATAACTTGCCCAAGACCCTCTGCGTCACACTGACAAATACATCTGATTGGCTGTCACAGACTAAAGATTTATAAATGCACTTCCTGTCACACAGTATTTTCCCCAGGCCTTTGAGGGACATCTTTCCTTCTACTTATTCATTTAATCACTCATTTGAATTTTGACATTAAATCTCTTTTCTTTCATTTTACATGTTTTTTCTTTATCTTTGTCTTGATGTAAAGTCTATCTTCTGCCTTCACTTTTAGCTGCACAGCTAATCACACAACCAGCAACTATAGACAGCAGAGACTAACCGTGATGTTTCCACTATGAAAGTGTGAGTGCATAAGCATTAGTTTGATCAAGCATATTGTTAAAGTGAATTTGGGAAACCCTCTGGTAGCCAAGTGGTTACATCTCTGTCTAGATAACAGTTTCTCCCTCCCACTCTTCCCCCTCTCTTAGGTGTTTGTGTGGGTGTTCGACAGAAGAAAAAACAACTGCAGTTGTGGGCTCACCTGTGGCCAGTTACCTACCTACTCTATAAAACATGGGCCCAGACATTCATTCTCTGCAAGACTGTTGACAAAGACACATCAAAAACCTCAGGCTCTGCACGGTTTCCAGCTACTTGCCTTTGTTTGTTCTGCCTTACTTTCTTTGACCAGATGCCTTGTCTATCTCAGTAACACCTATCACAAATGAGGTGAAGAAAGACTGAGGTACTGGTCAGTGACACTACCATCACATAGCAGGACAGCATTGCCCAGGCACAACCAGCTGTACGGTGCACTGGGAGTGATCCACTGGATTGGAGAACCCCAGAGGCAGCGACCAGACACCGGTCTTCAGTACTCCACAAGAAGAAACCTCGAAAACACCCAGTGCCCCGAAAAAGGCCCTACAGCAAAGAGAAGTTACTTCCAGAAAAATGGATATGATGGCTTGGAACATAAACACCGTTACACCAAGTCCTCATGATATCCATGTCTACGTTTGCACTTTACAAAGGCCAATTGTGGAATACTCACCACAACTACACTCCCTGTCAAAAGTTTTAGGACACTTTCTCATTCAAATGAAGTAGAACCTGTCCTACAACTTTTGACAGCGGGTGTATCTACCAAATTTGGTACACATATGCAGCACATCAGGCTGAACAAAAAAGTCAGTGACAGCCACATTCCAAACCCAACAGGAAGTGAGCTATCTTGCGTTGAATGTCAGATTTTGCCAATTTTTCATTTTTTTCTAGAGCGAACTCCTCCTAGGGGGAAAATCCAATTCACCTCAAATTCGGCCAGTACATACAGGAGGCCTTAATGATCCAAAGTTATTAAAATCTTTTTCCAAAGTCAAAGGGCGTGTCCGTGGTGGCCTCTGGAATTTTGATCCTTTGCCATGAAATTTCAGATGCTGTGTAAATGCCCTGAACATGCTCCAATCTGCCTGAAACTGTCAGGGTTTTACAAGGAAGCTCAGGTGCAGGGAATACACAGACAGATGGTTTAGAATGAAAGAGATTTATTTCTCCCCACAAAGACTACAATTTCCAGAATGCAAACTCAGAACAGGAAGTAGTTAATCTGGCACTTGGGCCGAGAACCACAGCGACACTAGAGGACTGGAAGACTACTCAGGAAAACATAGAACTAAGTCAATGAGGCTCTCTAAACAAACGAAGCTAAACCATCAGCTTTACCAAGGAAGTCAAAAACGAAACTCACATAATCCAGCAACCGTACAATCTTAATCTAACTATTACCAAGTCTCCTACTACACTAGTCAGCAAAACTAAGCTATCAGGTTTCAGTACAACAAGACAAAAACGAATGGAGATGCTCGAACTGGGTTCCAGCGAGCCTGGCGGAACGAATGGCTGCGGCTTGGGGAAGCTGGCGATGGGTACGATGTGGCGACAACAGGTGAGTGGAACGAACGTCTGACGGTGGGATTTCCAGAGGTGACGGTGGCGTACTTGGACCCGGTCGGAGAGGTTGGAGATGGTTTGGAATACGAACCAAGCAGGAGCAGCGGAGCCAGGAGCTGAGACAAAGAGCAGAGAGCGAGGTTAGAGTACCGACAGGCTGGAGTGAGACAAGATAACTGACAGAGATGTTTGACAGGTGAGGTTGTTACTATCCGGCACCGAGAGATGGCTGCTTATATAGTGCTTATACACTGCTTATATAGTGAGAGGTGGAGATCTGATTAAGCACTCCCAGCTGCTCCTGCACCAGCTAATGATTACAGCGATAGGGAACACCTGTTGTCAAGCATGCCACTTGATCAACCTAGACAGAGGGAGAGAGCAGGGAAAACAAAACTAACAGGGCCCAGCAGCTGCTGGCCTGACAGAAACTTTACATGTATGATCAGAGTCCTGCCCTGATCACATCTATATGATGAAATACACCCCCTGTCAAAAGTTGTAGGACAGGTTCTACTTTATTTGAATGAGACAGTGTCCTAAAACGTTTGACAGGGGGTGTATGTTGTCCTTCTAGTGGGCCAAAATGGCACAGAGCTCCAATCCAAGTGCATTCAAGACTTTGTCCGATCATTAACCACACTCTCTAATGAGGAGGTTCCCTTCCAGTGGTGAAGTGATCAAGAAGTGCCATGAATGATAGAAATGGCTCCTGTGTGCTGCACCCTGCCTAGCCTACCCAAACCCAGACAAAGACTTTCACCTACAAGCAGGCTTCTCAGAACATTACCCCAGTACAAGACTGTACCACCTATCAAGACAAAAAGAGTGGTTGCCTTGCAAGTAAAGAGCTCCTGGCGTGAGAACACAAATACTTAGATTGTCAAAAATCACTATGTTCAATGTGGGCCATAAAACATTTTTCCAAATACAGTGAAGGACAAAAGATCATCATTTGAACATGCCACCTGCCAATAACCCCACATCTCATTATATGTTGAAATGGCAGCAGTCCTAATCACCCTCCAAACCACAGCCAAAAATGGGATCCATAAACTGCCAGTCTGTGAGGATTCAAGCTATGCACAGCTCAGCTTTACCCGTCACCTCCCACCGTGGAAACAAAATGTCTCCAAGACATCCAGCAACAAATCAGTGAAGCACCAATATCTTACACATGCATGCGATAGCCTTGTCACTCGACACACCAGGCAAGTTGACTGGAAAAAAGTCAAAGGCCATTCATGCCTTCAAGGATCTGACAAGATCTTCAGTGATCACACTGATGCACCAGTCAAAGCAGGTGCCCTGCAGGAAAAACATGGGAACTCCAATCCGTTTCACCCACCCATTCAACCCACGCACTTCATGTGGTCAGTCATCATCAAAATCAGGTGCCTGCTATGCAAGAAGCTTCAGCAATATTGAAAATGTCTCCCCAAATATCCTCATCCAACATAGCATCCTTTGAAAGTCAGATGCTGCCAAACTTAAGCTCATCGGCTATCTCACTGAACCTGTTGCCAACACTATCTCATACTCAGACTTACACAGCTTACCTGACCTTTATGACTTCCTCTGAATCAAACCATTGCTAAGTGTTACAGATGCCCTGCTTCTTTGTGTTCCCAAAATCACACTTTTCCAAAGCTACTGGTCAAATCCAGCAAATAGAAACCATAAGGCTCCCCTCAAATGAATGAAAACCAATTGTTAGGGTATCCGAGACAGAAATGGGCCCCATAAACATCCACCAAGGCTAACTGGCACTTTGCAAGTAATCATCTTCACGGACTACAAACTCCCTGACAAGAGCACACAGACAGCCCCCAGACATTAACTTATCGTACTCAACCTACCTTCTCCTTCTATCTTCAATTCCACCATTCAGGTTAAACAGTGACTTGAAGTGCTGTGTTGCCAAATGATGTGTCTGTTTGATCCTTACCACCTTTTTGAAGCACCTAATGAGGTCAATGATACCATCATCTGACGTGGAGTGCATGTAGGATCAACAAAGAGAGAGGAAATCCCGAAGCATAGAAGTGCTTCACATGCAGCACGGTTCCAGTAACCTGATTTTAGTATTTCAATGGTTGAATCTCTGATTAAGTAATAATTCCTCATAAACCTTCATGGATCCACTTGAGCAAACTTTTACCCTACAGGGCTAAAGTCAGGACTTTGTAGAGGCCAGTCTAAAATCTTAAATTTCGACCATCTAAGCCATTTTGTTATCACTTGTGATGTGTGTTCGGGGTCATTGTCTTGTTGAAACATCTGATTCCATTCAAGTCAAAGCCTTCTGTCTGAGGATTTTAGATTTTCCTGAAGAATGTGACAGTAATCCTCATTATTCTACTTATTTCTTGTACAGCATCATTTCCACTGGTAGCATCACAGCCCCAGGGCATAATAATGCCACCACCATGTTTGAAGGTCGGCTTGGGCATACAACAAATTTATGATAGAACCAAAATGCATGACTCTTCATTGTGACAAAGACACATGTCCACCACTCTGCCATGAAAAACTAAATGAGAGGAAAGACTGCAAACTCAAGACTGCCATGATGTACATGGTCTCAACAAGTGCATGTAAACTTTTGCTCTCAGCTGCAGACTGTGTGAGAAAAGTGCTTGTTTTGATCAAAATTAGTAACATAGAAAGTTCATCTGAATGTGAAAATGTTTCTAGTTTTGATATTTTATGAAATACTGAACATCCATCCATCCATCCATTCTCTATACACCACTTTATCCTCACTAGGGTCGCGGGGGGTGCTGGAGCCTATCTCAGCTGACTCGGGCGAAGGCATCGGACACAATGGGCAGGTCGCCAGTCTGTCGCAGGGCTACATACAGACAGAAAATCACTCTCACATTCACACCTACGGGCAATTTAGAGTAACCAATTAACCTCAGCATATTTTTGGACTGTGGGAGGAAGCTGGAGTACCCGGAGAAAACCCACACATGCACAGGGAGAACATGCAAACTCCATGCAGAAAGATCCCAGGCCCAGGCCGGGATTTGAACCGGGGATCTTCTTGCTGCAAGGCGAAAGTGCTAACCACTACAACACTGTGCACCCCAATACTGAACATGTGTTACAGATTATTGCTATTCAAACGTAGGAAAGTGATATTAAAATTACTGTTGTTTTTGTGTGAAGGGCTGCACAGTTAGAGTACACTTCTTGCTTTCTGTCTTTTCATGAAATCTGTATATATTTTTTTGTCAGTCAAAGATGATGTTGGAAACAAAATCTTCAAGAGCTTGCATGGCCAGCAGACAAACAAAGGCAGTTCACAAAGTTGTAAGTTCTACAGCAACTTATTAAAAAATTTCTGGTGTGTAACTTCTGTTACAGTCTTCGCACTTACTAAAGCCAAACTACATCCTGCTGCTTGTCATATTCAGCTAAGTGGTTATAAAATGAAAATACAAACATTTCCTGAATGAATGAATTTTGTGGGTCACAGTACAATTACTCTGAGATGTCGCTGTTCTCAGCTGAAGACGAGCTTTTCTGACAGATGTGAGGATCTGATCAGCAGGTTGATATGAGCAGAAACACTAAGAAACTACTGTAAGTAAGCATCTCAGGGAACACAGTCAATCAACAGACTGCTTTATGAACAAATCTAAGTCTATTTCACACGTTAGGCTTCAGCACACTCATGGGATTAAGTAGGTATTATATTTATTTAAAAAACACTCAAAGATTTGTTGAAGTAAAACTGAGAATTTGCATGAATTTATTCTTATTGGAAGAGATCAGTATTTTAAGCAAATCTCAAGCTTTCTGTAGACATATTCACATTTAGCAATGGACTTGAGAATACACGCTTTCTTCACACTTCAACTCCGTCTTCTTCTTTCCTTGTGTAGCTTTCCTTCCAGAGAAATGCAGTGAAGTATAATTGATATCATGTTCACCTTCAACCTGTGGAGAAAATCAAAGGATCGTTATGACAGTAAAATATTATGTCAAACAGCAGGGAATCGTATTACTGAAATAACCATATTAATGTGATTTAGTATCATGACTTACAGTATCAACCACAGGTTGGCTCAAATTGTCAAGTCTTGCTTGTGATGAGGTGAATTCTATTCCTAATGAGGAAAAAAACAAACAAAATATTATGTCCTTAATCTGACTTTATATTAGGATCCTCAGCTGATTGAACAAATTTAATTTCATTTGAGAATTTTATTTCCCTATTTCTTATTATTGTCATCAGTTCAGTGTACAAATATGAATGAATAATATTAATCAACAAAGATCTTTTAAATTAGGCCAGATGTTTGAAACATTTAAAGTAAAAATCACAGCTGTATTAAAATGTGAAACTCAACAAACAACTCTTACCATTTAATTGTTCCTGTGCTCCTCTTTGTGTTCGGTAACAGATGAAAGCAATATTTATAATCACAGAAATGGCCAAGCAGATTATTGCTACCACCAGAGCAATCATCTCAGGTCGTGTTGTTTCTGAAAGAGAAGAATTATTACTGATAATGTTGATATATTTTGTATATCTTCAGTACTGAACATAAAATCATACCATTAGTCAGAGTAGTTCCATTTCCAAACAGTATCTGTCCACATGTGGCTACAGCACAGTAGTAAGTCCCAGCATCAGAGGAGCTGAAGGTCTTAGAGGAGCGATAAACACAGCTCTTCTGAGTGTCAGATCTCTTCTCACATTCATCAGGTCTGTTTCCATCAGTGTAGATGATGTCTGGATGAGATTTATCTGATCCAGGTCTGAACCAGAACACACTCAGATCTCCTGAACATGTTTTGTTCTCAGAGTCAGAGAAGACTGAACACTGGAGAGTCTGTGATTCTCCTGGATGGACTGAATGTGATGCTGTGGACTGAACAACAGTGTAATCTGATGTCTTCTGACTGTCTCCTGTGTAATTAAAAAAAACTGTTAACAGGATGATACTTCAAAGCACAATTTGAAAATAAGTGGATGGAATGCATCTTAAATTAACTAGATTAAAACAGGAATTTCAAAAAGTTTTCAAAACACACTCAGTGACAATTCTCCTTAAACGTTTACACAGTACAGCTTTGGTAGGTGAAGCACTTCTTCTGAAAATAGGTTATTATTACCTTTTATTACCAGATATGTCCCACTCCATTGAGATCTCATGCCATACAATACAATGATTGCACAGTGATAGATTCCCTCGTCTTCTTGGATTGTCCTTAAAATAGTCAGGTTGCTAAAATTGTCATCATAATTAACTTTCCATCTTGAGTTAGGAAACTCTGGCCCATATTTAGGTGCTACAGAATTCCACAGTGACACAATTAGTTTCAGAGTATCTCCAACACTCTGCTTGTACCAGTGGACTTCTACATCGCTGAGTTCAACATTAAACAGTGCACATGTGAACATTGTAGATTCACCAATTTGAACTGGGATCACTGGAATGAGTGTATCTGAATTGAAAGAAAACATAAGACAGTAAATCACACTAATATAGGAAATCCAGCTTACAAAAATATATATAATTTAGAAAGCACTTACGTCCTTGATGAAGAACAAGCAGTGTAATCCACAACACAATCATCTTGACATTGCCTTCTGTCAGGGACCTTGTTGCTGTTTAAATGAGTGTAGGAGGGGATATAACTTGCCCAAGACCCTCTGCGTCACACTGACAAATACATCTGATTGGCTGTCACAGACTAAAGATTTATAAATGCACTTCCTGTCACACAGTTCTTTCCCCAGGCCTTTGAGGGACATCTCTCCTTCTACTTATTCATTTAATCACTCATTTGAATTTTGACATTAAATCTCTTTTCTTTCATTTTACATGTTTTTTCTTTATCTTTGTCTTGATGTAAAGTCTATCTTCTGCCTTCACTTTTAGCTGCACAGCTAATCACACAACCAGCAACTATAGACAGCAGAGACTAACCGTGATGTTTCCACTATGAAAATGTGAGTGCATAAGCATTAGTTTGATCAAGCATATTGTTAAAGTGAATTTGGGAAACCCTCTGGTAGCCAAGTGGTTACATCTCTGTCTAGATAACAGTTTCTCCCTCCCACTCTTCCCCCTCTCTTAGGTGTTTGTGTGGGTGGTCGACAGAAGAAAAAACAACTGTGCAGTTGTGGGCTCACCTGTGGCCAGTTACCTACCTACTCTATAAAACATGGGCCCAGACATTCATTCTCTGCAAGACTGTTGACAAAGACACATCAAAAACCTCAGGCTCTGCACTGTTTCCAGCTACTTGCCTTTGTTTGTTCTGCCTTACTTTCTTTGACCAGATGCCTTGTCTACCTCAGTAACACCTATCACAAATGAGGTGAAGAAAGACTGAGGTACTGGTCAGTGACGCTACCATCACATAGCAGGACAGCATTGCCCAGGCACGACCAGCTGTACGGTGCACTGGGAGCGACCCACTGGATTGGAGAACCCCAGAGGCAGCGACCAGACACCGGTCTTCAGCACTCCACAAGAAGAAACCTCGAAAACACCCAGTGCCCTGAAATAGGCCCTACAGCAAAGAGAAGTTACTTCCAGAAAAATGGATATGATGGCTTGGAACATAAACACCGTTACACCAAGTCCTCATGATATCCATGTCTACGTTTGCACTTTACAAAGGCCAATTGTGGAATACCCACCACAACTACACTCCCTGTCAAAAGTTTTAGGACACTTTCTCATTCAAATGAAGTAGAACCTGTCCTACAACTTTTGACAGCGGGTGTATCTACCAAATTTGGCACACATATGCAGCACATCAGGCTGAACAAAAAAGTCAGTGACAGCCACATTCCAAACCCAACAGGAAGTGAGCTATTTTGCGTTGAATGTCAGATTTTGCCAATTTTTCATTTTTTTCTAGAGCGAACTCCTCCTAGGGGGAAACTCCAATTCTCCTCAAATTCGGCCAGTACATACAGGAGGCCTTAATGATCCAAAGTTATTAAAATCTTTTTCTAAAGTCAAAGGGCATGTCCGTGGCAGCCTCTGGAATTTTGATCCTTTGCCATGAAATTTCAGATGCTGTGTAAATGCCCTGAACATGCTCCAATCTGCCTGAAACTTTACATGTATGATCAGAGTCCTGCCCTGATCATATCCATTTGATGAAATACACCCCCTGTCAAAAGTTGTAGGACAGGTTCTACTTTATTTGAATGAGACAGTGTCCTAAAACTTTTGACAGGGGGTGTATGTTGTCCTTCTAGTGGGCCAAAATGGCACAGAGCTCCAATCCAAGTGCATTCAAGACTTTGTCCGATCATTAACCACACTCTCTAATGAGGAGGTTCCCTTCCAGTGGTGAAGTGATCAAGAAGTGCCATGAATGATAGAAATGGCTCCTGTGTGCTGCACCCTGCCTAGCCTACCCAAACCCAGACAAAGACTTTCACCTACAAGCAGGCTTCTCAGAACATTACCCCAGTACGAGACTATACCAGCTATCAAGACAAAAAGAGTGGTTGCCTTGCAAGTAAAGCGCTCCTGGCGTGAGAACACAAATACTTAGATTGTCAAAAATCACTATGTTCAATGTGGGCCATAAAACATTTTTCCAAATACAGTGAAGGACAAAAGATCATCATTTGAACATGCCACCTGCCAATAACCCCACATCTCATTATATGTTGAAATGGCAGCAGTCCTAATCACCCTCCAAACCACAGCCAAAGATGGGATCCATAAACTGCCAGTCTGTGAGGATTCAAGCTATGCACAGCTCAGCTTTACCTGTCACCTCCCACCGTGGAAACAAAATGTCTCCAAGACATCCAGCAACAAATCAGTGAAGCACCAATATCTTACACATGCATGCGATAGCCTTGTCACTCGACACACCAGGCAAGTTGACTGGAAAAAAGTCAAAGGCCATTCATGCCTTCAAGGATCTGACAAGATCTTCAGTGATCACACTGATGCACCTGTCAAAGCAGGTGCCCTGCAGGAAAAACATGGGAACTCCAATCCGTTTCACCCACCCATTCAACCCACGCACTTCATGTGGTCAGTCATCATCAAAATCAGGTGCCTGCTATGCAAGAAGCTTCAGCAATATTGAAAATGTCTCCCCAAATATCCTCATCCAACATAGCATCCTTTGAAAGTCAGATGCTGCCAAACTTAAGCTCATCGGCTATCTCACTGAACCTGTTGCCAACACTATCTCATACTCAGACTTACACAGCTTACCTGACCTTTATGACTTCCTCTGAATCAAACCATTGCTAAGTGTTACAGATGCCCTGCTTCTTTGTGTTCCCAAAATCACACTTTTCCAAAGCTACTGGTCAAATCCAGCAAATAGAAACCATAAGGCTCCCCTCAAATGAATGAAAACCAATTGTTAGGGTATCCGAGACAGAAATGGGCCCCATAAACATCCACCAAGGCTAACTGGCACTTTGCAAGTAATCATCTTCACGGACTACAAACTCCCTGACAAGAGCACACAGACAGCCCCCAGACATTAACTTATCGTACTCAACCTACCTTCTCCTTCTATCTTCAATTCCACCATTCAGGTTAAACAGTGACTTGAAGTGCTGTGTTGCCAAATGATGTGTCTGTTTGATCCTTACCACCTTTTTGAAGCACCTAATGAGGTCAATGATACCATCATCTGACGTGGAGTGCATGTAGGATCAAAAAAGAGAGAGGAAATCCCGAAGCATAGAAGTGCTTCACATGCAGCACGGTTCCAGTAACCTGATTTTAGTATTTCAATGGTTGAATCTCTGATTAAGTAATAATTCCTCATAAACCTTCATGGATCCACTTGAGCAAACTTTTACCCTACAGGGCTAAAGTCAGGACTTTGTAGAGGCCAGTCTAAAATCTTAAATTTCGACCATCTAAGCCATTTTGTTATCACTTGTGATGTGTGTTCGGGGTCATTGTCTTGTTGAAACATCTGATTCCATTCAAGTCAAAGCCTTCTGTCTGAGGATTTTAGATTTTCCTGAAGAATGTGACAGTAATCCTCATTATTCTACTTATTTCTTGTACAGCATCATTTCCACTGGTAGCATCACAGCCCCAGGGCATAATAATGCCACCACCATGTTTGAAGGTCGGCTTGGGCATACAACAAATTTATGATAGAACCAAAATGCATGACTCTTCATTGTGACAAAGACACATGTCCACCACTCTGCCATGAAAAACTAAATGAGAGGAAAGACTGCAAACTCAAGACTGCCATGATGTACATGGTCTCAACAAGTGCATGTAAACTTTTGCTCTCAGCTGCAGACTGTGTGAGAAAAGTGCTTGTTTTGATCAAAATTAGTAACATAGAAAGTTCATCTGAATGTGAAAATGTTTCTAGTTTTGATATTTTATGAAATACTGAACATCCATCCATCCATCCATTCTCTATACACCACTTTATCCTCACTAGGGTCGCGGGGGGTGCTGGAGCCTGTCTCAGCTGACTCGGGTGAAGGCAGGGGACACAATGGGCAGGTCGCCAGTCTGTCACAGGGCTACATACAGACAGACAATCACTCTCACATTCACACCTACGGGCAATTTAGAGTAACCAATTAACCTCAGCATATTTTTGGACTGTGGGAGGAAGCTGGAGTACCCGGAGAAAACCCACACATGCACAGGGAGAACATGCAAATTCCATGCAGAAAGATCCCAGGCCCAGGCCGGGATTTGAACCGGGGATCTTCTTGCTGCAAGGTGAAAGTGCTAACCACTACAACACTGTGCACCCCAATACTGAACATGTGTTACAGATTATTGCTATTCAAACGTAGGAAAGTGATATTAAAATTACTGTTGTTTTTGTGTGAAGGGCTGCACAGTTAGAGTAGACTTCTTGCTTTCTGTCTTTTCATGAAATCTGTATATATTTTTTTGTCAGTCAAAGATGATGTTGGAAACAGAATCTTCAAGAGCTTGCATGGCCAGCAGACAAACAAAGGCAGTTCACAAAGTTGTAAGTTCTACAGCAACTTATTAAAAAATTTCTGGTGTGTAACTTCTGTTACAGTCTTCACACTTACTAAAGCCAAACTACATCCTGCTGCTTGTCATATTCCGCTAGGTGGTTATAAAATGAAAATACAAACATTTCCTGAATGAATGAATTTTGTGGGTCACAGTACAATTACTCTGAGATGTTGCTGTTCTCAGCTGAAGACGAGCTTTTCTGACAGATGTGAGGATCTGATCAGCAGGTTGATAGGAGCAGAAAGACTAAGAAACTACTGTAAATAAGCATCTCAGGGAACACAGTCAATCAACAGATTGCTTTATGAACAAATCTAAGTCTATTTCACATGTTAGGCTTCAGCACACTCATGGGATTAAGTAGGTATTATATTTTTTTAAAATCACTCAAAGATTTGTTGAAGTAAAACTGAGAATTTGCATGAATTTATTCTTATTGGAAGAGATCAGTATTTCAAGCAAATCTCAAGCTTTCTGTAGACATATTCACATTTAGCAATGGACTTGAGAATACACGCTTTCTTCACACTTCAACTCCGTCTTCTTCTTTCCTTGTGTAGCTTTCCTTCCAGAGAAATGCAGTGAAGTATAATTGATATCATGTTCACCTTCAACCTGTGGAGAAAATCAAAGGATCGTTATGACAGTAAAATATTATGTCAAACAGCAGGGAATCGTATTACTGAAATAACCATATTAATGTGATTTAGTATCATGACTTACAGTATCAACCACAGGTTGGCTCAAATTGTCAAGTCTTGCTTGTGATGAGGTGAATTCTATTCCTAATGAGGAAAAAAACAAACAAAATATTATGTCCTTAATCTGACTTTATATTAGGAACCTCAGCTGATTGAACAAGTTTAATTTCATTTTAGAATTTTATTTCCCTATTTCTTATTATTGTCATCAGTTCAGTGTACAAATATGAATTAATAATATTAATCAACAAAGATCTTTTAAATTAGGCCAGATGTTTGAAACATTTAAAGTAAAAATCACAGCTGTATTAAAATGTGAAACTCAACAAACAACTCTTACCATTTAATCGTTCCTGTGCTCCTCTTTGTGTTTGGTAACCGATGAAAACAATATTTATAATCACAGAAATGGCCAAGCAGATTATTGCTACCACCAGAGCAATCATCTCAGGTCGTGTTGTTTGTGAAAGAGTTTCTGAAAGAGAAGAATTATTACTGATGATGTTGATATATTTTATATATCTTCAGTGCTGAACATAAAATCATACCATTGGTCAGAGTAGTTCCATTTCCAAACACTATCTGTCCACATGTGACCACAGCACAGTAGTAAGTCCCAGCATCAGAGGAGCTGAAGGTCTTAGAGGAGCGATAAACACAGCTCTTCTGAGTGTCAGATCTCTTCTCACATTCATCAGGTCTGTTTCCATCAGTGAAGATGATGTCTGGATGAGATTTATCTGATCCAGGTCTGAACCAGAACACACTCAGATCTCCTGAACATGTTTTCTTGTCAGAGTCAGAGAAGACTGAACACTGGAGAGTCTGTGATTCTCCTGGATGGACTGAATGTGATGCTGTGGACTGAACAACAGTGTAGTCTGATGTCTTCTGACTGTCTCCTGTGTAATGAAAAAACTGTTAACAGGATGAGACTTCAAAGCACAATTTGAAAGTCTGACATCAAATGTGACTTTAGTAGTTTCACGTCATACTTGTATTTATGTGAACAGGGATTACTAATATTATTCTTTCCTTGAATCAGTGTTTGAAAGCATCTGGATACAAATAGAAGAAATGCACGTTGAATGTAAATTTAAATAGAATTTAAATAAAATTGTTTTGGTGAATTTTAAAACGTGTTGCAATGATTTTTCTATAAACGGTTATACAATATAGCTGCAGTTGTTAAAGCTTTTGCAAAACTTCACAAAAGTAGCTCATATTATTACCTTTTATGATCAAATACATCCCACTCCATTTAGAACTGCCAAACCACTCAATGGCGGCACAGTGATAGATTCCCTCGTCCTCTTGGATTGTACTCAGTATAGTCAGATTGCTAAAATTTTCATCATTATTGACTTTATATCTTGAGTTAGAAAACTCTGGTTCAAACTGAGGTGTGAGAGATTCCTGCAGAATCACAATCAGTTTCAGATCATCACCGACTCTTTGCTTGTACCAGTGGACTTTTCTCGAGGTCACCCTACTATCAGGCAGTGCACATGTGAAGGTCGTAGATTCACTAATTTCAACTGGGATCACTGGAATTAGCATATCTAAATTGAAAGAAAACATCAGATATATAAAAGAGTCAGTCACAAAGATGAAGGAAATTTACCGAAAAAAATGTCATGGAAAAATGATTTTTAAAAAACACTTACATCCTTGATGAAGAACAAGCAGTGTAATCCACAACACGATCATCTTGAAATTGTCTCCTGTCAGGGACGTTGTTGCTGTTTAAATGAGTGTAGGAGGTGATGTAACTTGGCCAAGATCCTTTATGTCACACTGCCAAAGACATCTGATTGGTTGTCACAGAATAAAGATTCAGAAGTGCACTTCCTGTCATGTAGGTTCTTTGAGAACTGCATTGCATTGCACCTTGTTCTTCTCCATTTACTCACTTATTTTAAAATATTTTGCCAAAGCCTTTTGTCTAAATGAATGATACAGTCTCATATCAGAGTTAATCTTTCTTTGTTCAGTAATGTCCATCCTCTGCCTTCACTTCTTGCTGCACAGCTAAAGACACAATCAAGAACTTCAAAGAGCAGAAATTTCCTGTGATGTTTGTCACTGCATTTTTTTGGTGAAAGTGTGAAACTGGATGATAACTTGAATTTATATAAGTCAGGGACTGAAATGTGAACAACAAAACAGTGGAGGCACTGAACTGATATTTATATATAAACATTATTATTTAACCAACAACATCTTACAAACTACATTGCACTATTAACACACACTAAGACAATTCACACAAAATAAACAATGATGTGAATGTGAGTGAAGGGCCAAAAAGTGGCCAAAAAGTTCGATTTTGGTTTCATCTGACCAGAGAAGAGAATGCAATATAACAATGCATAATTTGATCATCATAAGGTTAGACAGCACTGTTTTCAGTAGTTCCAATAAATGAGTTCATTTGAAGAATGGAGTCCAAGACAGTAGAATAAATATCTCTCTTTGTCTTAATGTGAGTCTGGTGTTCCGAGAGGCATTGTCAGTGGAAGTGAAATCCTGTTGACGTTGTTCTCAAGATCATGATCCCTCCACCCTGCAGGGTTGGAACCAGTCGGAGTGTTTCTGGCAGACTTTTGGTATTTTGTAGACCTGATAGTGACTTTAGATGTGGTCCAGTCACTTGGGTAAATTATGCCCGTAATGCATCTTGGATGTCTGGAGGTGTGTGTTGTTGGATCCTCTGAAGGTCTGCCTTGTCACGACCTCCTCCTTGGAGCACAAACTTCACACCATCCTAAAAGATCTGGAAGGCTTCTTCTTTTAAGGCTGCACATCTTATTTGGTGACTGTACTGTTAGCATCCACAACACAGTTTATTACCACAAGCAACACACAATTTGGTTACCGTGGCAGCCAATTAAAATATTTATCGACGTGATAAGTAGGTGCTCGCATTTACAGTATTCAGACAGCAGCATTTGCTATCTAACACAGTTGTCTCCTTTGATGGTGGCAGATCAGACAACATAAAAGAAACAATTCCTTTCAAAATATAACTTCAGGCCACTTTATGTGAAGTTTGTGGTTGTTGTGCTTCTGCGAGCAGACACAAGCAGTCACAACTAATAGGTAGCTAATCTATTAGTTCTAAGGATTTTAAAGTATAGGTGAGAAACGGGAAGTACAGTGCCTTGTGAAAGTATTCGGCCCCCTTGAACTTTTCAACCTTTCGCCACATTTCAGGCTTCAAACATAAAGATATAAAATTGTAATTTTTTGTGAAGAATCAACAACAAGTGGGACACAATCGTGAAGTGGAACGAAATTTATTGGATATTTGAAACTTTTTTAACAAATAAAAACCTGAAAAGTGGGGCCTGCAATATTATTCGACCCCCTTGCATTAATACTTTGTAGCACCACCTTTTGCTGCAATTACAGCTGCAAGTCGCTTGGGGTATGTCTCTATCAGTTTTGCACATCGAGGGACTGAAATTCTTGTCCATTCTTCCTTGCAAAACAGCTCGAGCTCAGTGAGGTTGGATGGAGAGCGTTTGTGAACAGCAGTCTTCAGCTCTGCCCACAGATTCTCCATTGGATTCAGGTCTGGACTTTGACTTGGCCATTCTAACACCTGGATACGTTTATTTGTGAGCCATTCCATTGTAGATTTGGCTTTATGTTTTGGATCATTGTCTTGTTGGAAGATAAATCTCCGTCCCAGTCTCAGGTCTTTTGCAGACTCCAACAGGTTTTCTTCCAGAATGGTCCTGTATTTGGCTCAATTCATCTTCCCATCAATTTCAACCATCTTCCCTGTCCCTGCTGAAGAAAAGCAGGCCCAAACCATGAGGCTGCCACCACCATGTTTGACAGTGGGGATGGTGTGTTCAGGGTGATGAGCTGTGTTGCTTTTACGCCAAACATATCGTTTTGCATTGTGGAAAAAAAGTTTGATTTTGGTTTCATCTGACCAGAGCACCTTCTTCCACATGTTTGGTGTGTCTCCCAGGTGGCTTGTGGCAAACTTCAAACGAGACTTTTTATGGATATCTTTGAGAAATGGCTTTCTTCTTGCCACTCTTCCATAAAGGCCAGATTTGTGCAGTGTACGACTGATTGTTGTCTTATGGACAGACTCTCCCACCTCAGCTGTAGATCTCTGCAGTTCATCCAGAGTGATCATGGGCCTCTTGGCTGCATCTCTGATCAGTCTTCTCCTTGTTGGAGGTGAAAGTTTAGAGGGACGGCCGGGTCTTGGTAGATTTGCAGTGGTCTGGTACTCCTTCCATTTCAATATGATTGCTTGCACAGTGCTCCTTGAGATGTTTAAAGCTTGGGAAATCTTTTTGTATCCAAATCCGGCTTTAAACTTCTCCACAACAGTATCTCGGACCTGCCTGGTGTGTTCCTTGGTCGTCATGATGCTCTCTGCACTTTAAACAGAACCCTGAGACTATCACAGAGCAGGTGCATTTATACGGAACACTTGATTACACACAGGTGGATTCTATTTATCATCATCAGTCATTTAGGACAACATTGGATCATTCAGAGATCCTCACTGAACTTCTGGAGTGAGTTTGCTGCACTGAAAGTAAAGGGGCCGAATAATATTGCACGCCCCACTTTTCAGGTTTTTATTTTTTTAAAAGTTTCAAATATCCAATAAATTTCATTCCACTTCACAATTGTGTCCCACTTGTTGTTGATTCTTGACAAAAAATTAAAATTTTATATCTTTATGTTTGAAGCCTGAAATGTGGCGAAAGGTTGAAAAGTTCAAGGGGGCCGAATACTTTCACAAGGCACTGTAACAATCAAAACTGACTGAATAATGAGATCTCAAGGACATAAAAGACAGGGAGCATCACCTGGATCTGATTATGACGAATTATTAAAATGTGGGCAGGAGAAAAGTTCCAAACGTCTCTGGATCTTGAATAAAACTGTCCACTAGCTATGACCAAGCAAAAAAACAAGCACAACTACACACAATTGAATTTTTGTTCACAAATCACTTTCAATAAATGCCCACATTCTCTACTATCATAGTATATATAGATTTTGGCACAATTGATTAAATTGTAGGGGTGCTTCTGAGTCCCATCAATTCCCGCCACCCACTACTCATTTAGGTCATGCGATTCAGTATCTATACATAACGTACACATGCATAACACACGCCTGTGCTCAGTGAAAGGTCATTTTGTTTGTGGGTTCATCGATATCAAATGGCCACATTCTATGTTGCTGTGACTTCTGTCATGATTTCAGCTATTGCAAATGACACAATGATTGAGCAGCCTTAGCAGAATAGTTTCTGAGTGCTTTTTTTGTTTGTTTTGTGTCGTTGCTTGTTTTCGTGTGTTTTATTGTGGTGCTTGTACTTGTCATTCTGTAGTTAGTTTAATAAATGCTCTTGGTTTCATAAATGTGCTTGATTGCATGTAAGTCTAGCTGTCTCAATGGTTTTGTTGTTCACACTTTGTTTCAGAAATTATATAGATTCTAACCCAGCTATTCAGAATGAACTGTCCCCTTCAATCATTTCCCCAATTATTTCTGAGGCTCTTCTTGACTGCACAAATAGGAGTACTTCATATATAGCCTTGTTCCAGTAACCAGATCTAAGTATTTCACTCGTTGAATATCTGATTAAGTAATGATTCCTCATAAACCTTCATGAATCCATTTGAACAAACTTTTACCCTACAAGGCTAAAGTCAGGACTTTGTGGAGGCCAGTCTAAAATCTTAAATCTCGACTAACTAAGCCATTTTGTTATCACTTGCTATGTATGTTTTCCTGAAGAATGAGGAGGTAATCCTCATTATTCTACTTATTTCTTGTACAGCATCATTTCCACTGGTAGCATCACAGCCCCAGGGCATAATAATGCCACCACCACGTTTGAAGGTAGGCTTGGGCATACAACAAATTTATGATAGAACCAAAATGCATGACTCTTCATTGTGACAAAGACACATGTCCACCACTCTGCCATGAAAAACTAAATGAGAGGAAAGACTGCAAACTCAAGACTGCCATGATGTACATGGTCTCAAGTGCATGTAAACTTTTGTTCACAGTCGCAGACAGTGTGAAAAAATGTTCACATTTTGCTTAGAATTAATAACACATAAAGTTCATCTGAATGTGAAAACATTCTTATTGAAAACATTTATGTTTGATATTCATATTTTGGATATTTTGTGAAATATTGAACATGTGTTACAGATTATTTGTATTCAAATGTAGGAAAGTAATGTTAAAATTAGTGTTTAGTGTTGCTTGTTTTTTTTTGAAGGGCTGCACAGTGGATGGGTGGTTAGCACTGTCATCTCATAGCTACAAGATTTCTGACTGGCCCTGGGATCTTTCTATGTGGAGTTCATATGTTCTTCCTGTGCATGCGTGGGTTTTCTCTGGGTTCTCCGCCTTCCTCCCACAGTCTAACGACATGCATCAATAGTGATTCTAAAATTATCCAAAAATGTGAATGTGATTTTGCTTGTCTGTCTGTATATGTAGCCCTGTGATAGACTGGTGACCTGTCCAGGGTGTCCCCTGCCCTCCCCCGAAATCAGCTGGGATAGACTCCAGCCCCCCTAAAACTTTACAGAGGATTAAGTGGTGCATAGATAATGGATGGATGGATGTTTTTTTGTGAATAATGGAAATTATGGCTACACTGGCATGCATAATATGACCCAATTCCACGTGGTAGTTTCTATTACTGCACACTTTGAACTTCACTTTGAAGATGGATTATTAGCCAAGTATGATTCTCAAGGAGACAGGACATTAAATCAGCAAAATAAATTTACAAAAAACTTGCAAAACTCTTTAAAAATGAAAAGAATCCCCTATGGATTCATCCAATTTATTTGTCCAGTTGCCTAACCATATTAGACACACAATGCTAAGATTAAAAAAAAAAAAAATACAGATACACCTCTGATTGTGTAAAGTTCAGATTGTGGATGTAGTTTTGAGCATAATATTGAATGAATTACATTCTCCAATAATGTAACACTATGATTCCTGGTTTCTGTTTTTTCATGAAATCAGCATTTTTTATTCTGTCAAAGATAAGGTTAGAAACAGAATCTTCAAGAGCTTGCATGGCCAGCGGGCTAACAACGGCAATTCACAAACTTATAAGTTATACAGCAAATGATTGAAAAATATTTGGTGTGTAACTTCTGTTACAGTCTCTTCACACTAACTAAAGCCAAGCTACATCCTGCTGTTCGTCATATTTAGCTAAGCGGTTCGAAATTGAAAATACAAACATTTCCTGAATGAATGTAATTTTGTGGGTCACAGCACAATTTCTCTGAACTGTCATTGTTCCCAGCTAAGGAGGATAGACACGTGTACCTGATTAGCAGGTTGGAATAGGCAGAAACACAAAGAGATTACTGTAAGTAAAAATCTCAGGGAACACAGCCAACCAGCAGGCTGTTTTATTAACATCTCTAAGTCCATTTCACAAGTGAGACTTCAGCACACTATAAAACTGAGAATTTGCATACATTTATTTTCATTGTATGGGATCAGTACCTTAAGCAAATCTCCAGTTTTTCATCAACACATTCACATTTAGCAATGAACCTGAGAATACACACTTTCTTCACACTTCAACTCCGTCTTCTTCGTTCCTCGTGCAGCTTTCCTTCCAGAGAAATGCAGCGCAGCGTAATTCAGATCATGTCCACCTTCAGTCTGTGCAGAAAATTAAAGGAGCGTTATGAAGTTAAACTGTTATATCAAACAGCAGGGAATCGTATTATTGAAATAACCATATTAATGTGATTTAGTATCATTACTTACAGTATCAACCACAGGTTGGCTCAAATTGTCAAGTCTTGCTTGTGATGAGGTGAATTCTATACCGAATGAGGAAAAAAAGAATATTATGACCTTCATCTGATTTTATATTAGGATCCTCAGCTGATTGAACAAGTTTAATTTCAATTTTGAATTTTATTTCCTTATTTCTTGTTATTGTCATCAGTTCAGTGTGCAAATATGAATTGATATTTATTTTTATCAAAAAAGATCTTTTAAATTAGGCCAGATGTTTGAAACATTTAAAGTAAAAATCACAGCTGCATTAAAATGTGAAACTCAACAAACAACTCTTACCATTCAGTTGTTCCTGTGCTGCTCTTTGTGTTCGGTAACAGATGAAAACAATATTTATAATCACAGAAATGGCCAAGCAGATTATTGCTACCACCAGAGCAATCATCTCAGGTCGTGTTGTTTGTGAAAGAGTTTCTGAAAGAGAAGAATTATTACTGATGATGTTATTAACATATTTTGAATATTTTCAGTGCTGAACATAAAATCATACCATTGGTCAGAGTAGTTCCATTTCCAAACAGTATCTGTCCACATGTGACCACAGCACAGTAGTAAGTCCCAGCATCAGAGGAGCTGAAGGTCTTAGAGGAGCGATAAACACAGCTCTTCTGAGTGTCAGATCTCTTCTCACATTCATCAGGTCTGTTTCCATCAGTGTAGATGATGTCTGGATGAGATTTATCTGATCCAGGTCTGAACCAGAACACACTCAGATCTCCTGAACATGTTTTGTTCTCAGAGTCAGAGAAGACTGAACACTGGAGAGTCTGTGTTTCTCCTGGATGGACTGAATGTGATGCTGTGGACTGAACAACAGTGTAGTCTGATGTCTTCTGACTGTCTCCTGTGTAATGAAAAAACTGTTAACAGGATGATACTTCAAAGCACATTCTGAAAGTCTGACATCAAATGTGACTTTAGTAGTTTCACGTCATACTTGTATTTATGTGAACAGGGATTATTAATATTATTCTTTCCTTGAATCAGTGTTTGAAAATATTTGGATACAAACAGAAGAAATGCATGCTGAATGTAAATTTAAATGCATTGAAATTAAAATTGTTTTCGTGAACTTTTCAATCTTTTTGCAATGATTATTCTGTAAACATTTATACAGCATAGCTTCAGTTGTTAAAGCATTTGCAAAACTTTACAAAAGTAGCTCATATTATTACCTTTTATAATCAAATATGTCCCACTCCATTTAGAACTGCCAAACCACTCAATGGCGGCACAGTGATAGATTCCCTCGTCCTCTTGGATTGTCCTTAAAATAGTCAGATTGCTAAAATTTTCATCATTATTGACTTTCCATCTTGAGTTGAAAAACTTGGGTTCAAACTGAGGTATTAAACTTTTCTGCTGAGTCACAATTAGTTTCAGATTATCTCCAACACTCTGCTTGTACCAGTGGACTTCTCCATTGCTGATATCAGTATTAAACAGAGCACATGTTAAGGTTGTAGATTCACCAAGTTCGACTGGACTCACTGGAGTGAGTGTATCTGAATTGAAAGAAAACATCAAATATATAAGAAATTAAGTCACAACAATTTTGGAAATACATGGTATAAAACTGTCTTGCAAAAACGATTTTAAAAAACCGCTCACATCCTTGATGAAGAACAAGCAGTGTAATCCACAACACGATCATCTTGACATTGTCTCCTGTCAGGGACCTTGTTGCTGTTTAAATGAGTGTAGGAGGTGATGTAACTTGGCCAAGACCCTTTATGTCACACTGGCAAATGCATCTGATTGGCTGTCAAAGAATAAAGATTCAGAAGTGTACTTCCTGTCATGTTGGTTCTTTGAGGATTACATTGCATTGCACCTTGTTCTTCATTTGCTCACTTACTTTAAATATATTGCTCAAGCTTTTTGTCTAAATGAATGATCTCATATCAGAGTTCTTCTTTCTTTGTTCAGTAATGTCCATCCTCTGCCTTCACTTCTTGCTAGCTAAAGACACAATCAAGAACTTCAAAGAGCAGAAATTTCCTGTGATGTTTGTCACTGCATTTTTTTTTTTTTTGTGAAAGTGTGAAACTGGATGGTAGCTGGAAATGTGAACAACAAAACAGTGGAGGCACTGAACTGATATTTATATGTAATTATTATTATTAAACCAACGGCATCTGTCTAACTACACCGCACTGTTAACATGAATTCAGACAAATAACAACACAAAATAAACAATGCTGTGAATGCAAGTGAAGGGAAAAACAGAGAAGAGAAAGAAATAATATACTACAATATTTGAACATCATAAGGTTATTGACAGCAATATTTTCAGCAGTTCCAATAAATGAGTTCATATAAAGAATGGAGTCCAAGACAGTAGAATAAATACCTCTCTTTGTCTTAATGTAAGTCCTGCCAGGGGGATGCCAGTCAGAGTGTTTCTGGCAGCCATGTAGTCATTTCTAGGCCTGATAGTGACTGGGCATGTGGTCCAGTCACTTGGGTAAATTATGCCCATGATGCATCTTGGATGTCTGGAGGTGTGTGTTGTTGGATCCTCTGAAGGTCTGCCTTGTCACGACCTCCTCCTAAGATAACAAACTTCACACCATCCTACAAGATCTGGAAGGCTTCTTCCTTTAAGGTTGAACACCTGGTTTGGTGACTGTACTGTTAGCATCCACAACACAGTTTAATACCACAAGCAAGACACAATTTGGTTGGCATGGCACCTGATTAAAATATCAGTTTACGTGATAAGTTGGTGCTCGCATTTATAGTATTCTAGAAACGTTTAATATCCATCCACCATTACATGATGGCATGGGTATTTTCCGAGGTGACAATACCAGGGTTCATGGGACTCACATTGTGAATGAGTGGATAAGGGAGCATGAGAAATAATTTTCACACATCAGTTGGCCTCCACAGAGTCGACCTCAGACCCGTTGAGAATCTTTGGCCTGTTCTGGAGAAGACTTTGTGCAGTGATCCGACTCTCCCATCATCAAAACAAGATCTTGGTAGAAAATGAATGCAACTCTGGACAAAAATAAACGCTGTGACATTGCAGAAGTTTATCAAAAAATGATGCCACGGCTAATGTGTGTTGATCTCAGAGCTAAAAGTGGTTCGATAAAATATTAGAGTGGCAACTTTTTTTTGGATAGGCAGTGTATATTTAGAGTAACTTCTTCATAGTTTACATTCAAGTATCTGTTCTAATAAGTAGATGAATTCAATAAGTGTTACTCCATTACTCCAAAAGGGAGTGAGATTTGAATGAAATGGACAAATGACCACCTCATTAGATTTCGGCAGTGATGCGGTTTATAGTCTAGATCCACAGATTTGTTCAAGATTTCGGTATCATTGTGAGATAGCGGCACGGCGTCACTGTAACTATGAGAACAAGTGAACACTATGTCAGCTGACTGCTGACGATCACATGATTGCGATCCTACCACTAATCCACTGCTGTGGACTTATCAGGACTTATCTTTCGGAAATCACACAAGGAACAATTGATTAAATTGTGGGGGTGTTTCTGAGTCCCATCAATTCCCGCCATCCGCTACTCATTTAGGTCATGCGATTCAGTATCTATACATAACGTACACATGCATAACACACGCCTGTGCTCAGTGAAAGGTCATTTTGTTTGTGGGTTCATCAATATCAAATGGCCACATTCTATGTTGCTGTGAATTCTGTCACGATTTCAGCTATTGCAAATGACACAATGATTGAGCAGCCTTAGCGGAATAGTTTCTGAGTGCTTTTCTTCTTTGGTTTGTGTTGTTGCTTGTTTTCGTGTGTTTCATTGTGTTTGTACTCGTCATTGAGTTTTTAGTTTCATAAATGCTCTTGGTTTCATAAATGTGCTTGATTGCATGTAAGTCTAGCTGTCTCAATGGTTTTGTTGTTCACACTTTGTTTCAGAAATTATATAGATTCCAACTCAGCTATTCAGAATGAACTGTCCCCTTCAATCATTTCCCCAATCATTTCTGAGGCTCTTCCTGACTGCACAACTAGAGGTGCTTCATATATAGCATTGTTCCAGTAACCTGAGTGAAGTATTTCACTGGTAAAATATTCAGTTCCATAATGATTCCACATAAAAAATCCTGGATTAATCTGAGCAAACATTTACCCTGCAATGTTCAAGTCAGTGCTTTATGGATTCCAGTCTAAAATTTTAAATCCAGACTAATTAAACCATTTCTATGCCACTTGCGATGTGTGTTTAAGGTCACCATCTTATTGGAAATCTGACTGCATCCAAGTCCAAGGTCCCCTTCTGGCTAAGAATTTTAGGTTTTCTCAGAGGATGTGGACATGATGCATCTGCTTCTTTAATTCATTTACTTTGTCTAAAGCATCATTTCCACTAGCAGCACTAAAACCCCAGAGCATAATACTGCCACCACCATGCTTGAAGGTACGTTTGGTGCTTTTGGGCATATAATAATAATAATAATAATAATAATAATGATATAACTTATGTAAGAACCAAACTGCAAGATTGTTTTTTGTGACAAAAACAATCATTTCATCATGGAAAATTAAATTATAGGGATCTTTGGAAATTCCAAGTTGCCATGCTATGGATGGTCTCTAAAAATGGAAAACTTAGTTCACAGATTTATGCTGTCAAAAACACTTGTTTCGCTCAGAATCAGTGACAGAGAAAGTTTGTCTGAAAATATTGTGTATATTGTATTCTGTGGAAATATTGTTATTGAAAACAAGATTGATGTTTCATATTTATATATTTTTAAAAAATATATTTTATGAAATATTAGTCATGTGCTACAATTTTCCTTTTTTATTCAAGTGAGTGGATGTAATGCTAAAATGTTTCATGGACTGCGGTCAGTGCCGATCTATATGCAGAGGTGTGTGTGTGGTGCATGCAAGGCTCACTGCAAAAACAAATAAACAAAAAAGGGGAAAATAACCTATCTGGGATTATGCTTTTGGGATTTGCCAAAAGTGGAAAATCAAAGTATGTCAGATGAAAGGAATCTTTGCTTGCAGTCTCTAAATGAACAACATGATAATACAGTGCCCTCCACAATTATTGGCACCACTGGTTAAGATGTGTTGAAAACCGTGAAATAAATTCAATTTTTATTAAAGAAGCATACTCTCACACTGAAAATTGTTGAAAAATGTATTATAGGAGAAGATTAGGTGCTGTTGTACAAAGTATTAACATCAGTCGTGCTAATAATTGTGGCACACATGATTTGAAGTAAATGAATTATTCTTAATGTGTGATTTTTTTCCCCCATTGAATAAATGCACATGAATTAAAGGTTGGATTTTCCTCTTTTTTTCATTGTGGTCCTATATTATTTAGAAAAAAACTGAATTTATTAGAAGCTAAAGAAGACATCTTAACCAGGGTGCCAATTATTATGGAGGGTGCTGTATATGCTTGTAAATGATCAGGCACACAACACATGGTGTAGTTGTCAAATCTATTTTATGAATTGATGCTGCTTTTTCATACTAATCAATGAGACAGCAACCACTAAAAACAACTTGTCATTTAGTCAGCGTTGTTTTTTCCTGAACAGTAGAAATTACTAACTGCTTGTTCACATTAGTACATGCTTTGTACTGTGCTTCACGGGTTCATTAGTAGCCAAGAGGAATTCTGAAGAAGAATTCTTGACAAGTTTATTTCTCAAGTGAGGCTTTATCACAGTGATGGGATCGAGGAGATTTTGTCTTTTCTCAAAAAACACATTGCTTTCAATGAAACTGAGAATTTGCATTCATTTATTTTCATTGTAAGAGGTCAGTACTATAGGTGTATCTAAAGTTTCTCATAGACACGTTCACATTTGGCATTTAACTTGAGAATACACACTTTCTTCAGTCTTCAGCTCCGTCTTCTTCGTTCCTCGTGTAGCTTTCTTTCCAGAGAAATGCAGCGCAGCGTAGTTCAGATCATGTCCACCTTCAGTCTGAGCAGAAGATAAAATGTTCATTATAAAATCATACTGTTATAATGAGCAGCTGAGAATCATTAGTAAAATACCAATAAATAATGTGATTTGGTGTCATGACTTACAGAATCAACCACTGGTTGCCTCAAGCTGTCCCGTCTTGTTTGTGATGAAGTGAATTCTATTCCTAATCATCAACAAAAACAAGAATATTATGCCCTTAATCTGACTCTCTATTTAGGACATAGAATAGGTTTAATTTAATTTTTGAATTTTCTTTCATTAGTTCTTGTCATTGTCATCAATACAATGTGTAAATTTTAATTGGAATTAAATTAAGCGATGATGAAATTTTTATTAAATGTGTTACAATTTTCTTTTGTAAGAAAATTCCCTTACCTGTGAATTGTTCTTGTGCTGCTCTCTGTCTTCGGTAACAGATAAAAACAATATTTATAATCACAGAAATGGCCAAGCAGATTATTGCTACCACCAGAGCAATCATTTCAGATCGTGTTGTTTGTGAAAGAGTTTCTGAAAGAGAAGTAGAATAATTACTGATAATGATGTTAACATATTTTGTATATCTTCAGTGCTGAACATAAAATCATACCATTATCCAGAGTATTTCCATTTCCAAACAGTATCTGTCCACATGTGGCCACAGCACAGTAGTAAGTCCCAGCATCAGAGGAGCTGAAGGTCTTAGAGAAGCGATAAACACAGCTCTTCTGAGTGTCAGATCTCTTCTCACATTCATCAGGTCTGTTTCCATCAGTGTAGATGATGTCTGGATGAGATTTATCTGATCCAGGTCTGAACCAGAACACACTCAGATCTCCTGAACATGTTTTCTTGTCAGAGTCAGAGAAGACTGAACACTGGAGAGTCTGTGATTCTCCTGGATGGACTGAATGTGATGCTGTGGACTGAACAACAGTGTAGTCTGATGTCTTCTGATTGTCTCCTGTGTAATAAAAAAATGTTAACAGGATGAGACTTCAAAGCACATTTTGAAAGCCTGAGAAAAATCTCAAATGTGATTTTAGTAGTTTTACATCTTACTGATATGAACAGGGATTAATAATATTATACTTCAGCTGAATCAGTGGGTAAAATAGCATCTGGATTTATATAGAAGAAATTCATTATATGTGTAATTTTATTTAGATTGAAACTGAAATATGTTTAGCAAGTGATAGTTATTCTTCAACAAGTATACAGGCTTTAATGGTTAAAATGTTTGTCAAACATGATGAAAGTAGCTCATATTATTACCTTGTACTATCAAATATGTCCCACTCCATTTAGACGCTGTGCCATAGAATGCAACGACTGCACAGTGATAGATTCCCTCGTCTTTTTGGATTGTTTTCAAAATAGTCAGGTTGCTAAAACTGTCATCATTATTAACTTGCCATCCTGAGTTTGAAAACTCTGGTTCAAACTGAGGTTTTGCATGTTTCCGCAGAATCACAATTAGTTTCAGATTATCTCCAACACTCTGCTTGTACCAGTGAACTTCTCCATTGCTGATATCAGTATTAAACAGAGCACATGTTAAGGTTGTAGATTCACCAAGTTCAACTCGAATCACTGGAGTGAGTGTATCTGAATTGAAAGAAAACATCAAACATATATGAAGTTAACTCACAACAATTCTGGAAATACACCATTTAAAATTTTCACATAAATATGAGAAAGCACTCACTTCCTTGATGGAGAACAAGCAGTATAATCCACAACACGATCATCTTGACATTGTCTCCTGTCAGGGACCTTGTTGCTGTTTAAATGAGTGTAGGAGGAGATATAACTTGGCCAAGACCCTCTTTGACACACTGGCAAATGCATCTGATTGGTTGTCGCAGAAAAAAAAGATTCTAAAGTGCACTTCCTGTCACAGTGATCTCGTCCAAGGCTTTGAGAATTGTTTCACCTCTTTCTCATCCATAAGCTCACTCCTTTTAGTGACAATGTCAAAGTATTTTGCTTTCATTAATTTTACAAGCTTGTCTTACATTTATTTTCATCTTTGTTCTGTAAGGTCCATCTTCTGCCCTCACTATCACCTGCACATCTGAACACACAGCCAGGAACTTCAGACAGCAGAGACGTCTTGGTTCATCCAAACATATATTAAAGTGAATTTGTGAAGCAATCTGGTAGCCAAACGCAGGATTGCAGAGTGTGCCACAGAAACCAAAAGTCTATTGTTTACACCAGGCTGTAAGTTTTTGCTGTTCACTGTCCAAACAAATAACAAATGTGCTATATTTGCAAAAGCATTCGCTCACCTATCCAAATAATCAGAATCAGGTGTTCCAATCACTTCCATGGCCACAGGTGTATAAAATCAAGCACCTAGGCATGCAGACTGTTTTTACAAACATTTGTGAAAGAATGGGTCGCTCTCAGGAGCTCAGTGAATTCCAGCGTGGAGCTGTAATAGGATGCCATCTGTGCAACAAATCCAGTCGTGACATTTCCTCGCTCCTAAGTATTCCACAGTCAACTGTCAGCTGTATTATAAGAAAGTGGAAGTGTGTGGGAACGACAGTAACTCAGCCACCAAGTGGTCGGCCACGTAAACTGACGGAGCAGGGTCAGCGGATGCTGAGGCACATAGTGCCAAGAGGTCGCCAACTTTCTGCAGTCAGTCGCTACAGACCTTCAAACTTCATGTGGCCTTCATATTAGCTCAAGAACAGTGCTTCAGCAGAGAGGTTCATGGAACGGGTGTCCATGGCCGAGCAGCTGCATCCAAGCCATACGTCACCAAGTGCAATATATAGCGTGGGAAGCAGTGGTGTAAAGCACGCCTCCAGTGGACTCTAGAGCAGTGGAGAAGCCTTCTCTGGAATGACCAATCATGCTTTTCCATCTGGCAATCTGATGGATGAGTCTGGGTTTGGCGGTTGCCAGAATGATACTTGTCGGACTGCATTGTGTCAAGTGTGAAGTTTGGTGGAGGGGAGATTATGGTGTGGGGTTGTTTTTCAGGAGCTTGGGCCCTTAGTTCCAGTGAAAGGAACTCTGAATGCTTCAGCATGCCAAGACATTTTGGACAATTCCATGCTCCCAATTTTGTGGGAACAGTTTGGAGCTGGCCCCTTCCTCTTCCAACATGACTGTGCACCAGTACACAAAGCAAGGTCCATAAAGACATGGATGACAGAGTCTGGTGTGGATGAACTTGACTGGCCTGCACAGAGTCCTGACCTCAACCTGATAGAACACCTTTGGGATGAATTAGAGCGGAGACTGAGAGCCAGGCCTTCTGGTCCAACATCAGTGTGTGACCTCACAAATGTGCTTCTGGAAGAATGGTGTATATGTGTGTGTCTGTGTGTGTCTGTGTGTGTGTGTGTGTGTGTGTGTGTACACGTGTTTATCTATACCGGTGGGGACTTCAACCTGACTATGTGCTATATAGGTGGGGACTCGTGTCACGGTGGGGACCAAAAATGAGGTCCCCACGGGGGGAAACAGTGTTTTCTTGGCCATGTTGTTGTTACTGAAAAAAGTAAAAGTGCAAAAATGTTTCTTTAGGGTTAGGCATTGTTTTGGTCTGGGTTAAGGTTACGGGTAGGGTTAGGGTTAGGGGTTAGATATGAATGGGAGTCAATGGTAAGTATCCACGGGGATATAAGAACCAGACATGTGTGTGTGTGTGTGTGTGTGTGTAAAGTACTGTTTTTTATATATCTTAAACATTTAGTTAAGTATTAATGTGTTCCAGTTCTTTGTATTTAAATGTAGAGCTGCAATGTTAAACTTTTCAAATGGACCATGGTGACTGCTGATATAGATGCAGAGGTGGGTTTGTGGTAAATGTAAGGAATTCATGCCAAAATACATTAAGTAATTAAAAGATCACCTGTTTGCAATCATTGCCAAAAATTGCAAGTCAAAGGATGTTGCATGAAAAACTTTGCTTGCAGACTCTAAATGAGCAAACATGATAACATCTGCATTTTAAAGATGGGGGGACAAGAGTTTGTCTAGTTTTCAAATATGATTTATAAATTGATGTTGCTTTCTCGCACCAATCAATGGGACAGTGGCCACTGAAAATTGCCTTTCATTTAGCCACTTTTGATTTCTGTGAAAGACAAAAATTAATCCTACAAGAACCGGTGGAATATGACCTAAGCTCAAACTGCTAGTTCATATTAGCACAAGCTTTGAACTCCACTTTATAGGTTAAAATATCAGTCAAGTTACATTCTCAGTGAGGAAGACCAATGAAAACACAGCAATAAACGAATAAGAAACCTTGCAAAAATCTTGAATGAAAAAATAAATACAGCTGCTGATGGATTCATCTAAAAATTTTGTCCAGTGATCCAACCATATTTCAGTACAAAATCTGATGATGCAGACTTCAGAGTTTGGTTTTGAGTCCAGTAGGCTACTAGTTGAATTCCATTTTCCAGAAATATTCCAGTTGGACTCATGCTCTCTGTCTTTTACTGAAATCAGATGTTTTTCCCAATCAAAAGTGTGTGCCACAGAGGTTTACTGAAAACTGATCTGCAGAGACTAATGAGAACAATAAGCTCAGAGACTACATGACGAAAGTTTTTATTTGTAATTGGTGCAAATACAGGTGAAAAAAGGTGCAAGGATCAAAAAACTAATAACCAAACCACCCAGTGGAGTGCACTGAGGTAAATAACAAGCAAACTAAGCTACAGGCTAGGTGAGCTAAGGAAACAGAAACATGGAAAACCAAAAACACAAAAGAATGAAGTGCCAAACACTAAATACACACAATCAGGTCCATAAATAAGACTTCACCAGAGTGAATACAGAAGGTTCACCACAAGGTGTTCCTTTGGTGAGCCCAAAAACAGGAAGGCCAGATCAGAGTTTGCCACAAACCATCTAAAAGAGCCTGTACTATTCTGGAACAACATCCTATGGGCAGATAAGGCAAAGCTTAATGTGTACCAAAATAATGGAAAGAGAAGAATCTGGAGAAGGGAAGGAACTGCTCAAGATCCACGGCATACCATCTCACCAGTGAACCATGGTGGGGGTGGGCATGTATTGCTGCCAGTGGAACTGGTTCTCTCATATTTATTGATAATATGACTGCTGACAAAAGCAGGAGGATGAATTTTGAAGTGTTTTAGCCAATGTCATCTGCTCATATTCAGCCAAATGTTCAGAGCTTATTGGACAGTGTTTCATGGTGCAAATAGACAATGACCCGAAGCATACTGCTAAAGCAACCGAAGAGTTTTTGAAGGCAAAGAAGTGGAATGTTCTGCAATGGCCAAGTCAACTACCTAACCTGATTCCACTTGAGCATACATTTCACTTGTTGAAGATAAAACTGAAGGGAAAATGCCATAAGAGCAAGCAGGAACTAAAGACAGCAGCAGTAGAGGCCTGGCAGAGCATCACCAGGGACCAAAACCAGCGTCTGCTGATGTCTATGGGTTCAAGACTTCAGGCTGTCATTGACTGCAAAGAATTTGCAACCAAATATTAAAGTATGAATTTGATTTATGATTATGTTACTTTGCCCAATTACTTTTGGTCCCTTAAAAAATGGAGGGCACATATAAAATGTGCTGAAATTCCTACACCATTCACCTGATTTAGATGTAAATATTGTCAAATTAAAGCTGAAAGTCTGCACTGAAAGCACGTTTTGATTGTTTCTTTTCAAATCCATTGATGTGGTATACAGAGCTGAAATGCTGTAAACTGTCCAAATATTTATGGACCTAACTGTAGAACTACAAACGGAGCAAAGAGCATGAAGAAAATCTTATGGGAATTACAGAAAAGACACAAGATATTAAGTTCCGACGGAGCTAGACAAGGCAAAACAAAATGAATCCACAAAAGAGAATACAAAAGAGAAACTGAGTCAAGTGGACTTTTCTGGGTCTAGATTGTTTGAAACATAATCTGCAGGAACTTGCATGGCCAGTGGTCTCACAACAACAGTCCATGAAATTGTAAGTTATACAGCAATTCATGAAACAATTTGTTGTCTTAATCTTCTGTTACAGTCCTCATAGTTAGTACAGTCAAACTGAATGCTGCTTGTAATAACTTGCTGAGAAGTTACAAATAATATTAAAAGAAAAAACACGAACTGTCATATTTCTAAGCTGTAGAGGAGCTTTTCTAGTGGGAAACACTGAGAAAGTACTGTAAGCAAACATCTCAAGGAACACAGTCGGCCAGCAGGCTGCTTTGTCAACATGTCAAACTCCATTTCACCAGTGAAGCTTCAGCACACTGATGGGATTAAGATTTTGTCTTTTAACAAAAAACAAAACAGATCAAAGGTTTTCATAGACACATTCACATTTGGCATTTAACTTGAGAATACACACTTTCCTCAGTCTTCAACTCCGTCTTCTTCTTTCCTCGTGCAGCTTTCCTTCCAGAGAAATGCAGCGCGGCGTAGTTCAGATCATGTCCACCTTCAGTCTGTGCAGAAAATGAAAGGATCATTATAAAGTCATACTGTTACATCAAGCTTTGGGAATCATGTTAATGAAATAACCATAAATTATGTGATTTAGCATCATGACTTACAGTATCAACCACAGGTTGGCTCAAATTGTCATGTCTTGCTTGTGATGAGGTGAATTCTATTCCTAATGAGGAAAAAAACAGAAATATTATGTTCTCTGACACTCTAATAAGGATCAAATGCTGAAAAACAAATTTAATTATTCATTGACATCAGTGCAGTGTGTAAATATGAATAAACAATATTTATCTACAAAGATTTACTAAATTAGGCCAGATGTTTGAAACTTTTTGAGTAAAATCCCAACTGTATAAAATGTGACTCGATAAACAACATTTACCTGTGAATTGTTCCTGTGCTGCTCTTGAAGTTTGGTTACAGATGAAAACGATATTCACAATCACAGAAATGGCCAAGCAGGTTATTGCTACGACCAGAGCAATTGCTTCATATTGTGCTGGTGGTGCTGGAAAATAAAGAAATCAATAATTGCTTGCTTCTGAACAAAAGGAGAGTTTTTACTGATGATGTTAATATATTTTTTATATCTTCAGTAGTGAACATAAAATCATACCATTAGTCAGAGTAGTTCCATTTCCAAACAGTATCTGTCCACATGTGGCCACAGCACAGTAGTAAGTCCCAGCATCAGAGGAGTTGAAGGTCTTAGAGAAGCGATAAACACAGCTCTTCTGAGTGTCAGATCTCTTCTCACATTCATCAGGTCTGTTTCCATCAGTGTAGATGATGTCTGGATGAGATTTATCTGATCCAGGTCTGAACCAGAACACACTCAGATCTCCTGAACATGTTTTCTTGTCAGAGTCAGAGAAGACTGAACACTGGAGAGTCTGTGATTCTCCTGGATGGACTGAATGTGATGCTGTGGACTGAACAACAGTGTAGTCTGATGTCTTCTGACTGTCTCCTGTGTAATGAAAAAACTGTTAACAGGATGAGACTTCAAAGCACATTTTGAAAGTCTGACATTAAATGTGACTTTAGTAATTTTACATAAAGACAGAATGCTATTATTATACTTTACTTGAATCAGCAGTGGAAGGAACATTTGGATACAAAGAGAGGAAATTTATACTCAATTTCATTAGAATGAAATTTTAAAAATGTTTAGTGAGTTTCCAAAACATGTTCAGTGACAGTTACACTTAAACATGTAAACAGTACAGCTTTAGTGATGAAAGCTTGTGCAAAATATGAAGACAGTAGCTCATATTATTACCTTTTACTATCAAGTATGCCCCACTCCATTTAGATCCGACAAGCCACTCAATGACGGCACAGTGGTAGATTCCCTCGTCCGCTGAGATTGTCCTCAAAATAGTCAGGTTGCTAAAATTGTCACCATTCTTAACTTTCCATCTTGAGTTATTAAACTCTGGTTCATACTTAGGTGCTGAAGATCTCAGCAGAGTCGCAATTAGTTTCAGATTTTCTTTGACACTCTGCTTGAACCAGTGGACTTGTCCATTCCTGATATCAGTATTAGACAGAGCACATGTGAAGGTTGTGGATTCACCAATTTGAACTGTGTTCACTGGAATGAGTGTATCTGAATTAAAAGAAAACATAAAAAACAGAAGAAGGTAAGTCAAAATAATTTTGGAAATCCAGTTTGCAAAAACATCAAGTAAAAATAGAAATCACTCACTTCCTTGATGAAGAACAAGCAGTGTAATCCACAACACGATCATCTTGACATTGTCTCCTGTCAGGGACCTTGTTGCTGTTTAAATGAGTGTAGGAGGTGATGTAACTTGGCCAAGACCCTCTCTGTCACACTGCCAAATGCATCTGATTGGTTGTCAAAGAATAAAGATTCAAAAGTACACTTCCTGCCACACTGGTCACATCTTGGGCTTTGAGGATTGTATCAGTTCATTCTTATCCATTTACTTACTCATTTTAACCCCTTGACGCTTGAATTTATTTACAATTAATTAAAGAACATATTGTTTATGTTTTTGCTTTCCAGCTGATACTAAAATAAGTCGAGATTGTAAATTTATCTATTACACATAGAACATAGATACATACATATATAATAATAATTATAATAATAACAGATATATAATAATTAGGTCTCACTCCGACTGGTCCTACAAGAAACCAGTGCTTGCAAAAGGTCCCCAGGCTGAGCAGTACTTTGTTGGTGTTCTCCCCAGAGAACGAGGGGATTGCCTCTCTGCGACTTCGTGTTGCAGAGTGGAAAACTCTGACTGTTGTCTGTGCTTATGCACCAAACAGCAGTTCAGAGTATTCTGCCTTCTTGAAGTCTCTGAATGGTGTCCTGGAAGGGGTGCCACCTGGGGACAACATAGTTATCCTGGGTGACTTCAATGCTCATGTGGGCGACGATGGAGTAACTTGGAGGGGGGTGATTGGGAGGAATGGCCTGCCCGATCCGAACCTGAGTGGTGTTTTGTTATCAAACCTCTGTGCTAGTCATTGATTGGCCATAACAAACACCATGTTTGAGCATAAGGTTGATCATAAGTGTACCTGCTATCAGAGCACCTTAGGCCAAAGGTTGATAGTGGTATCACCAGACTTGTGGCCGTATGTCTCAGACACTTGGGTGAAGAGACTTGCAGAGCTGTCAACTAATCACCACCTGGTGGTGAGTTGGATCTGATAATGGGGAAGACTGGCGGACAACCTGGTGTGGCGAGATTGAAGTGATCTCGTACCTAATCAGATCATTTATGGTCCTGACAACGCCACCTGGGACTTGCACCGAGGAAATTCTAGCTCAGGTGAGTTTCCATCGTCATTAAATCACTTAAAGGGGAACTTCGGTTTTTTTCAACCTGGGGTCTGTTTTCATATGTCATTTCATACATGTGAGTGATGGAGAAAAGAATTTTCGACATAGCTCCAGTATTTAGCTCTTTGTTGTGGTCGGTATCCAAATCTCAGGACGCTAGAAAGCAAATCTCGTTCCGAAATCACGCGATTTCGTGAGCTATCGCGCGAGAGCTCACGCCAAAACACCGGTTTTGGTGTGAGCTATCGCGCGATTTCGGAATGAGATTTGCTTTCTAGCATCCTGAGATTTGGATACAGACAACAACGAACGATCGCCAGGTAATGTGGAAGTTTTCGTTCACTTCTCATCTCTAGTATGTTGTGGGACACTCATTGAGACTATCTGAGCCGGTCAGTGTGGGGAAAAAAGCACGTTAGGGCAGACTTTGACGTGGGGGGCGGGGGGGCAAGTTGCCCCATACTTTTCACTAGCTGAGCTTCTAGCTGAGCTGCTAAGCTGCCTGCCTGGCTAAATACTGGAGCTATGTCGAAAATTCATTTCTCCATCACTCATGTATGAAATGACATATGAAAACAGACCCCAGGTTGGAAAAAAAACGAAGTTCCCCTTTAAGGTCACACAGGTTCTATTAACACAGGGGAGCAAGACGTGTTCTAATTTAACAATGTTTATTAACAAATTATATGAAAAGAAAATCAAGTCACACACCAGCTAACCCAACACATACTGCATAAAAGGAAAAATGGGCAAAGGGGGAATAATAGCAGGGCTGAGGAAAACTCTTGCAGTGTCTCACTTTCAAGTTGGTGCCAAGAAAAGAAAGTCAGCTGTAGAGTACCATAGGACTGAGAACAGCCATAAAGCTCCTTCAAGATAGCGATTACCTAGGTGGGACCTCCTTGCTCTGCACTAGAACGAAACTTGATCTCCTCCTTCGCTTCTCCCTCGAAATGGTCAAAAAGGAAAAGGGCTTGGTCAGCCACGGAAAGGGGACGGGTATGCACACACGCCTGAATTTCCTCCAGCCACTCATTTATACCAAGATCCCATTAATCATGGGACACTTATGATCCCTTGGTACAACAAATAACCGCTCTATGACAGCAGTGGCAGCATCTACAGGTGAGGCGGGACCAGCTGGATCAGAGGAAGAGGAAGCAGCCTGCTCCTGAGGAAGCTGCTCGTTATCTGCCCTAAGCTGTAACACAAGCTCCTTAAGCTGCTGCATCTCCTCCTCCATGTTTCTGTTTTGGTTTTCAGTATTAAAGCAAATAAATTCTGAAACACCAGACAAAAACACAAACGAACCAGAATACCAAACGATGAAGTAAGCAATAAAAGGAAAAAAAAACAAAACACATCTCAGCCCCTTTAAACTGTGTAATCCTGCCGACACTGGTAAACCCAAATGTGTATTGAGGGTAAACTGGGAACGTCTGGCGGAGGACCCTTTCCGTGGGGGTTTCTTCTGCTTCCCAGAGGAAGTTGGGGACATGGACTTTAAGTGGGTCATAGTCAAAGCCTCCATTGCAGAAGCAGCTGTTAGGAGCTGTGGCCAGAAGGTCACTGTGACGGCAACCCAAAAACCCACTGGTGGACACCTGTGGTGAGGGAAGCCAGCAGGCTGAAAAGGATGCTTTTCGGGCCTGGCTTGCTCAGGGGTCTCCTGAGGCAACCGACGAGTACTGGTCGGCCAAAAGGACTGCAGCTATGGCAGTTGTACAAGCTAAAATTTGGGTGTGACAAGAGTTCGGAGAGGCAATGGAGATGGACTTTCGGTTGGCCTCTAGGAAGTTCTGGCAAACCGTTTGACACCTCAAGAATGGGAGGCAGGGCTTTGCACAAGCTGTGTACAGTCAGGGTGGAGAACTGCTGACCCACTGGGGACATTGTTGAGTGGTGGAAAAATCACTTTGTGGAACTCCTGAATCCAGTAAACACGTCCTCCGTGGAGGAGGCAGGGCCTGAAGACTAGAGGGAATCTTTGTCCATATCCGTTTCAGGGGTTGCTGAGGTAGTTAAGAAGCTCCTCGGTGGCAAGGTGCCAGTTGTGGACAAGATTCACCTTGAGATGCTGAAGGCTCTGGACATTGTCGGGCTGACATTCCTCGCCTGTGTGTTCTCTGCTCGGGTTCACTCCACTCGCCTTAACATTTTGACAGAATTGGTGCAGCAGAACTAAAAAATGTCTCAGAAGGACTTGTTTCTTCAGAACGGTCCACAGATCTTAGATGGCATTCTGACCATCTTAAGTCAGGATGCCAGGAGGCCAGTCTAAAATCAGAATCCTAGAAAGGATCTTTGTGAAGTGTTACATCAAGTGGTTGGGAATTATATCAATAAAACCATCTTAATTGCTGTGATTCAATATACAGTAAGTACTTACAGTATCAAACACTGGCTGGCTGAAGTTTCATGTCTTGCTGGTGACGAGGTGAACTGGAGTAGTGTTAATCCTCTCAGTCTCTAAAGCTAATGATAAAGTTCCTGAGTGAAACTGTGTGCACACTGATGTCTGATTTTTGCTTAAATTATACTTCACATAAGGTTCCACCCTGTGTGTATCCCTTATAAGACAATAAATTTAAAATTTTGTTTTATACAAAATACCAACAGACCATTTTTCTCTAAACCTAAGAAACATATTACTCCTCATCTCCTGAATGTCAGAGAGTAGTCAATTACAAAAAAGAAATTATGAATTGTTCAAATAAAATAAAGATTTTAGCTCATTTGGCCAGCCTCAGTGGTAATGTTAAAGCATTTTGCTCTCATTAAAGTTACAAACTTATTTTACATTTATTTTCATCTTTATTTGGAAATGTCCATCCTCTGTCCTCACGATCAACTGCACAGCTGAACACAACCAGGAACTTCAGACAGCAGAGATGTCTTACAATGTGTCCACTGTAAAGGTTTGAAACCAAATAAGTTCAAACAAACTTATGTTCAAATTTATGAAGACCTCTGGTAGTCAAATAGGTACAGGCTTGCAGAGTGTGCCACAGAAACAGAATGTCTATTGTTTACATCATGCCGGGTGTGTAGTGTTGCGTGGTCTAATTTTTCACTGCCTAGTGTCCAAAATTACATGCATTCCATTTTCCAGTAATATTCCAGCCGTACTCTTGCTTTCTATCTTTTACTCAAATCCGCTATTTTTTCAATCAAATATCAAGAGTGTGTGTCACAGAGGTTTACTGAAAACTGATCTGCAGAGACTAATCAGAACAATAAGCTCAGAGACTACATGAAGAAAGTGTTTATTTGTAATTGGTGCAAATACAGGTGAAAAAAGGTGCAGGGATCAAAATACTAATAACCAAACCACCCAGTGGAGTGCACTGAGGTAAATTAACATGCAAACTAAGCTACAGGCTAGGTGAACTAAGGAAACAGAAACATGGAAAACCAAAAATACAAAAGAGTGAAGTGCCAAACACTAAATACACACAGTCAGGTCCATAAATAAGACTTCACCAGAGTGAATACAGAAGGTTCACCACAAGGTGTAAACCTTTGGTGAGCCCAAAAACAGGAAGGCCAGATCAGAGTTTGTCACAAAATTGAATTGAAGAAAAGAATCTGGAGAAGGGGAGGAACTGCTCAAGATCCACAGCATACCATCTCACCAGTGAACCATGGTGGGGGTGGGCATGTATTGCTGCCAGTGGAACTGGTTCTCTTATATTTATTGATAATGTGACTGCTGACAAAAGCAGGAGGATGAATTTTGAAGTGTTTTAACCAACATTATCTGCTCATATTCAGCCAAATGCTTCAGAACTGATTGGACAGTGCTTCATGGTGCAAATAGACAATGACCTGAAGCATACTGCTAAAGTAACTGAAGAGTTTTTGAAGGCAAAGAAGTGAAATGTTCTGCAATGGCCAAGTCAACTACCTGACCTGAATCCAGTTAAGCATGCATTTCACTGGCTGAAGATAAAACTGAAGGGAAAATGCCATAAGAGCAAGCAGGAACTAAAGACAGCAGCAGTAGAGGCCTGGCAGAGCATCACCAGGGACCAAAACCAGCGTCTGCTGATGTCTATGGGTTCAAGACTTCAGGCTGTCATTGACTGCAAAGGATTTTCAACCAAATATTAAAGTATGAATTTGATTTATGATTATGTTACTTTGTCCAATTATTTTTGGTCCCTTAAAAAAATCAAGGACACATATAAAATGTGTTGTAATTCCTAAACCATTCACCTGGTTTAGATTTAAATATCCTTCAATTAAAGATATTCATGGGCCTGACCAGAGAACTACAAATGACATTGTAAGTTATACAGCAATTCATTGTCCTTAACTTTTGTCACAGTCCTCATATTCACTACAGTCAAACTGAATGCTGCTGCTTGTAGTAACCCTAACCCTGTTGAGAAGTTACAAATAATAAAAAAAGAATAAAATTGAACTGTCATATTTCTAAGCTGTAGAGGAGCTTTTTCTGACAGACATGAGGTTATTATCAGCAGAAACTACTGTGAGAAAGTACTGAAAGTAAACATCTCAGGGAGCACAGTCAACCAACAGGCTGTTTGTCAACAAGTGAAGCTTCAGTACACTGATGGCATCAAGGAAACTTTGTCTTTTGTCAAAAAATAGAAAGTTTTTCATGGACATTCACATTCACATTTGACTTTTAACTTGAGAATACACACTTTCCTCAATCTTCATGTCCATCTTCTCCTTTCCTCGTGCAGCTTTCCTTCCAGAGAAATGCAGCGCAGCATAGTTCAGATCATGTCCACTTTCAGTCTGAGCAAAAAATAAAAGGATAATTATAAAGGCATACTGTTACATCAAGTTTTGGGGAATCATATTAATGAAATAACCATATATAATGTCATTTAGTATCATTACTTACAGTATCAACCACTGGTTGGCTCAAATTATCAAGTCTCGTTTGTGATGAGGTAAATTCAATTCCTGATGAGGATTAAAAAGAGAAATATTACTGCCCTTTATCTGACACTTGCATTAGGGTCAAATTCTGAAGGAACAACTTTAATTCATCAGTGCAGTGTGTAAATATGAATGAACAATATTTATCTACAGAGATCTATTAAATTAAGACAGATGTTTGACATTTTTTGAGTAAAATCCCAGCTGTGTAGAACGTGACTCAATAAACAACGCTAACCTGTGAATTGTTCTTGTGCTGCTCTTGAAGTTCGGTAACAGATTAAAACGATATTCACAATCACAGAAATGGCCAAGCAGATTATTGCTACCACCAGAGCAATCATTTCAGATCGTGCAGTTTGTAAAAAAGCATCTGAAAGAAAAGTAGAAAAATGACAAATGATGCTATGAACATATTTTGTATATCTTCAGTACTGAACATAAAATCATACCATTGGTCAGAGTAGTTCTATTTGCAAACAGTATCTGTCCACATGTGGCCACAGCACAGTAGTAAGTCCCAGCATCAGAGGAGTTGAAGGTCTTAGAGGAGCGATAAACACAGCTCTTCTGAGTGTCAGATCTCTTCTCACATCCATCAGGTCTGTTTCCATCAGTGAAGATGATGTCTGGATGAGATTTATCTGATCCAGGTCTGAACCAGAACACACTCAGATCTCCTGAACATGTTTTCTTGTCAGAGTCAGAGAAGACTGAACACTGGAGAGTCTGTGATTCTCCTGGATGGACTGAATGTGATGCTGTGGACTGAACAACAGTGTAGTCTGATGTCTTCTGACCGTCTCCTGTGTAATGAAAAAACTGTTAACAGAATGAGACTTCAAAGCAAATTTTGAAAGTCTGAGAAAAACATCAAATAGGATTTTAGTAGTTTTACATCTTACTGATATAAACAGGGATTATTAATATTATACTTCAGTTGAATCAGTGGTTGAAATAACATCTGGATACAAACAGAAGAAATGTATAATAAATGCAAATTTAATTAGATTGAAACTGAAAAATGTATAGCAAATGTTTTCAAAACATCTTCAGTGACAGTTATTCTTCAACATGTATACAGTCGTGTTTTCATGGTTGGAGCATTTGCAAAACTGCAAGCAAACTAGTTCACATTATTACCTCTTACAATCAAATATGTCCCAATCCATTGAGATGTTGTGCCATACAATGTAATTAATGCACAGTGGTAGATTCCCTCGTCCTCTTGGGTTGTTCTCAAAATACTCAGGTCAGTGAAATTGTCACGACTCTTAACTTCCCATCTTGAGTTTAAAAACTCTGGTGCATATCGAGGTTGTGCATTTTTCCGAAGACTCATAATTAGTTTCAGATTATCTCCAACACTCTGCTTGTACCAGTGGATTTCTCCATAGCTGATATCAGTATTAGACAGAGCACATGTTAAGGTTGTGGATTCACCAGTTTGAACTGTCTTCACTGGAGTGAGTGTATCTGAATTGAAAGAAAACAAACAAACAAAAAAATATACAGAAATTAAGTCACAATATATTTGAAAATCTAACTTGCAAAAATGTCAAGTAAAAAAGTAGAAAGCACTCACATCCTTGATGAAGAACAAGCAGTGTAATCCACAAGACGATCATCCTGACATTGTCTCCTGTCAGGGACCTTGTCGCTGTTTAAATCAATGTAGGAGGAGATATAACAAGACCCTTTATGTCACACTGCCAAATGCATCTGATTGGTTGTCAGAGAATAAAGATTCAAAAGTGCACTTCCTGTCACATTGGGCACGTCCAGGGCTTTGAGGATTGTATCACCTCATTCTTATTTGTTTAGTCACTCATTTTAATGATTTTTCACCATTTTGTTGACAAGTATGTTACAAGCTCACATTAAATATTTTCCTCTTTGTTAAAGTAATGTCCATCCTCTGCCCTCATATTGTGTGGTACAGCTAAACACACAAATATCAACTTTTGATAGCTAAGATTTCTTACCATGTGTCTGATGTGAAAGTGTGAAACCACAAGGATTAGTTCAACCAAGCACATTGTCAGAGAGAATTTGTGAAGCCCTCTGGTAGCCAAAGAGTTACAGGTTTACAGAGTACACCACAGAAAATGAAGTCTGTGGTTCAAATCAGGCCATTAGTATCTGTGTTGTATGTCATACTTTAAACCTGATAGTCTAAAAAAGTAACATATGTTTAATACACCTTAAAAATGAATCAACATCGGATTCATAAAGATATTAATTTTTAATAATAAGTATAAGATCAATATTAAAGGGAACCTCAAGACAGTTTTTTCACCACACACACACATGTACCTTTCAGCTCCTGAAAGCTTGGTGAAACTCTGTCAGCTCTTTTGTTGACTCTAAAAGTGAATTCCTATGAGTTGCCAAATTAGCCTACCATCAAATTAACAGGTACTCACAGGTGTGATCTATTCAGCGATTCATCTCAGAACACCATAATATTGACTACAATATTGCATCACAATATTGTGTTCTCTGCCTTCATATTTACCTCACTCACAGTGACAGTAGTGTTTGTTTTGTGTTGAAGTTCTTCTTGACAGCGCGACAAGGGGTGATTCACAACCAGCATTGCTACAGTAATCTGATCGAAATATATCACTGGTTCAGTAGCAGTTAGATTGCATAATAATTCTTCATTCGCATTAAAACCCTATCTGAACAAACATCTCCCCACATATATGCGTATATTAATGGTGGAGAATGCGGGCATATATCTAAACTGTATTTGTGCTTGTTTTTTGCATGGTCATAGTTATTGGACAGTTTTACTTAAGATCCAGAGACGTTTGGATCTTTTCTTCTATGGGTGTGTAATAGAGATACACAGCACGAACCAAATCACAATAATCAACTGAAGTAGTCAAATTTGGGCGATGCTCCCCATCTCTTATGTCCTTATATCTTTGCAGGATTTTTAGCCATTTATTTAGATAATGGTGCAGGCTCTACCAGGTGAGCTACCAAAGCGCCCTGATCAACACTTTTATAACTTCCTGCCCATTGTTGCACCTGAAATGTCAAGACCTGAGAGAAGTAGAGTGGAGATTTCGGGAACATCTTCACCAACTTGCAAAATGGAGAGAAAATGTTAAATAGTTAAAACTGCAGCAACATTTGTCACACTGGAACATTTGGGTTTGCAGCCTTCATCAAGGTCAACATACTGTTGACCATGAGGCAAAACATGCCGGTCTGACAACGACGTTTTTCACACAAAGCTCCTCAGCAGCATAAAACCACAACATCCTGGATTCAACTTCAGCTGTGAAACTGCACCACATGTCCCACTTTCCTCTCTAACCCCCTGCTGTCTTTTCACTAGTTCACAGCCCAATAAAGTAAAATTTAAAAAAAAGTCAAAAACTATCTATAACAGTTTTTGTTTCTACTACAAATGCAACTGAATTGTTGACCATAAATATTGTCCTTTCAAAACAACTAGTAACCTCAATCAGTGATTCCTAACATCCAGTCAGTTTGCACAAAATAAACATGCAGTCCCACATACAAGACAGTGGAAAAAGGAGAAGTAACGACGATGAAATGTAATTTGAAACAAAACACCAACATATAAAATTTTCATTTACGTCATGTCCGCTATTTTACTTTATGGCTTCTCTTGTGTGCATAGCACTGTTCACACCTGAAACATAGAAACACAAACACACAAATTCAGTCAGCACTGACAAAGGATGAATGGAAACTTTAGCACTGCTGTGGTTGGTCTTCTGAAGGTGTGAATACAAAGGGGATGTTCTTCCTTTTTCATGTCTTTCACGTCAGAAAGTTGGTCTTGTGTATCTATTCTAAATATAAAAGTGGAACAACACTATATTATTGTTGTGCATAATATTAATATCAGAAGAAGTCCCATAAAAAATTAGAGATTAGACAATATACAAGAGTGATGGTCACGCACTAATGCCTACTCAGTCATACTGGCTTGACCATTTTCATCACACATCTCTGAAGTTTGCTGTTTTCATTGGTAATGGCTGATACACAAGGGGAGGTGCTAATCACACACTTGTCCCACCCTCATCTTTTTGGCAAGAGCAGAACTTTATCATCAACTATTGCTTTGACTTCCTCAAGTCTATTGAAGTTTGTTTTACTTGGCACAGTGTCACATCTGTCCAAATTAATGGTCAATGAATCAATGAGTATGCATTTTAATTAAAACTAATATGATCTATATACTGTGTATTGGATAATATAAGCTTGAAGATGTGTATGTTTGTAGTATCCTGTGGTTTAAAAATAGAAGAAAGACACTGTTTTTAACTTAAAACAAAAGGAGGTGAAATGAAAACAATACTTCCAAATTGTTGAGGTAATATCAGAATGCTAAAGTCTTTTTAGTTCTTCTTCAGCCATAGTCCGGTCTATTCTGAGTAAACAGCTTCAGTTGTTGGTCAAAGGGCAGAGAAATGGTTCACCACAGCTTTTCTCTGTCAGTGCAGCTGCTGCATGTAGCTCTGCTTGTTGTTCTCATGACAGACATATATAGAAGGCCTTTACAAAGTGCTGTGAGACCAGGAAGATAAAAGATGTTTTCATCAAAGCAGACATCTTTACTGAAATGAAAAGAATCCCTAGAGTAAAAAATAAGATTAATACCTTTTACAAATGTCCAGATAGTGGTTTTATCTGCTAGAAGACATGAGGGAAATAATCTTTAAAAGTCATAGCTGAACATTTTCACCTTAAAACTGCAGTGTACCAATGACTGTCTCAAAAAACATGAATTCTGACAGCCAGAGTTTCATACACAGAGATACGGTTTTTGGGGTTTAATTTATGACCATTGCTAAAATGAAAACAGATCCTTCCTACCTGAACTCTCTCATTCAGGTCTAAACTCCCCCCTGCTCACGACACGTGGCCAACAAAAGGCGCCTGATACAACCACCACAACAGGGTTGGTCCATACAAGACTCTTCTCCTCTGTGGTTCCCTGGTGGTGGAATGAGTAACCAAACTCTGATCTGCAGAGTCCCTTTCAATCTTTAAGAAAAGACTAAAAAACAAACTCCTCACTGACCACTGTTGCATTTGATAGACTGCATCTTGAGTTATTAAACACTGGTTCATACTTTGGTGTTGTTGATCTCAGCAGAGTCACAATTAGTTTCAGATTATCTCTGACACTCTGCTTGTACCAGTGGACTTCTCCTCAGTCGAGGTCAGTATTAGACCGAGAACATGTGAAAGTTATAGATTCACTAAGTTGAACTGGGTTCACTGGAATGAGTGTATCAGAATTGAAGGAAAACATAAAATACATCAGAAATTAACTCACAATAATTTAGGAAATCCACCTTATAAAAATGTCATGTATAAATTAAAAAAATACTCACGTCCTTGATAAAGAAGAAGCAATGTCATCCTGACATTGTCTCCTGTCAGGGACCTTGTCACTGTTTAAATGAATGTAGGAAGTGATATAACTTTGCCAGTATTCTTGTAGAGGAAATAGCCTCATACGTAGAAAATCTGGGCCACTTAAAGCTGCTGTCCGGAGTTTGAATCGCAGCCTCTCCCAAAACGCTGTTGGTCCCACCCTCCCTCCCTCTGATTTCGCCCCTTTATTTGTGCACGCGCGCAGTACCTGACAGGAGTGCCCGGAGTGCTGCAGCATCTTGCCTGTTTTGCTGTTTTCCCCTCTTCTGCATTTAGTACATTTAGTAAATAATAATGGAATTACGTTAGAATGCTGTATTGAGTCTAACTTGTCCTAATACCAAAATAACATGAATCTGCTAGGACGAACGAGTAAAGTTTCAATATGTGATTACACTCATGTATCCCTCTCGATGACGTTGTTTATCAAACTTAGTGCATTTACGCGTGTATATGTGTTACATTGTTTATTTATTTCTATCTAGAGTTCAGAATTGCATGACTCCTCTGACGAAGAGTATGTCCCAGACGCCCCAACATCTTCCTCCAGAGGTCGGGCATCTAAACGAAGCCGTCAGGCGGGCTATGGAGGCCGTGGTCGGGGAGCGAGGCGAGCACCCCGACCACGGCATCTAAACGAAGCCGTCAGGCGGGCTATGGAGGCCGTGGTCGGGGAGCGACGCGAGCACCCCGAGCCAAAAAACGTCCTGCAGTCTCTTGGCCTGACAAGCCGTGGGATTGGTAACTTTTCTGGAAGTTGCTGATCCCTGATGCTCTCTCCTCCACAAGCAAAACAAATGTGCGCGCGGTTGCGTAGTGCGTAGCTCGCCCACCTCTGCATGGGCTTGCTTGCTGTGCGCGTAACCGTTGATTGACAGCATGACAAAGCTGAAGCTCGAACTTGATTGGTCGGCAGCAACCGGCGCTTTTTGGAATAACATGGGGGTCTATGAGAGGAAGGCGGAGCTCAGGAATAAATTTTCAAATCACGTTATACTAACTTTATATTATAGTATCGAACTAGACTAACACATTTAAGCTTTGTTAAAAATGATACATAAATTGAAAACAAACGGAAACTCCGGACAGCAGCTTTAAGAGACCTTTATCAAGAATGTTTCAGGTTTAATAATCACTAATCAATCAAATTTTCTTGTATTGATCAGTTTCATGATCAAAAGTCGTAAACTCTGATTTCACTGACCTCCAGATCCCAAACAATGAAATACATAGAATGGACGATAGTTCTACACAAATATTTACGTATTAACTAATAATATAAACAAACAATGAACAACAATGACCTAATAACAACAACCAACAGTAGATGCACTCAAAATTATAAACGCAACACTTTTGTTTTGCTTCCATTTTTATGAGATGAACTCAAAGATCTAAAACCTTTTCCACATACATAATATCACCATTTCTCTCAAATATTGTTCACAAATCTGTCTAAATCTGTGATAGTGAGCACTTCTTTGCTGAGATAATCCATCCCACCTCACAGGTGTGCCATATCAAGATGCTGATTAGACACCATGATTAGTGCACAGGTGTGCCTTAGACTGCCCACAATAAAAGCCCACTCTGAAAGGTGCAGTTTTATCACAGTACAATGCCACAGATGTTGCAAGATTTGAGGGAGTGTGCAATTGGCATGCTGACAGCAGGAATGTCAACCAGAACTGTTGCTCGTGTATTGAATGTTCATTTCTCTACCATAAGCCGTCTCCAAAGGCGTTTCAGAGAATTTGGCAGTTCATCCAACCAGCCTCACAACCGCAGACCACGTGTAACCACACCAGCCCAGGACCTCCACATCCAGCAGGTTCACCTCCAAGATTGTCTGAGACCAGCCACTGGGACAGCTGCTGAAACAATCAGTTTGCATAACCAAAGAACTTCTGCACAAACTGTCAGAAACCGTCTCAGGGAAGCTCATCTGCATGCTCATCCTCATTGGGGTTTCAACCTGACTCCAGTTCGTCTTCATAACCGACTTGAGTGGGCAAATGTTCACATTCGATGGCGTCTGGCACGTTGGAGAGGTGTTCTCTTCACGGATGAATCCCGGTTTACACTGTTCAGGGCAGATGGCAGACAGCGTGCGTGGCGTCGTGTGGGTGAGCAGTTTTCTGATGTCAACGTTGTTACAGCAGGATAATGCACGGCCCCATGTTGCAAGGATCTGTACACAATTCTTGGAAGCTGAAAATGTTCCAGTTCTTGCATGGCCAGCATACTCATCAGACATGTCAACCATTGAGCATGTTTGGGATGTTCTGGATCGGCGTATACGACAGCATGTACCAGTTCCCGCCAATATCCAGCAACTTCGCACAGTCATTGAAGAGGAGTGGACCCCCCCAACAAAACAAAGCTGCACATTTCAGAGTGTCCTTTTATTGTGTGCAGTCTAAGGCACACCTGTGCACTAATCATGGTGTCTAATCAGCATCTTGATATGGCACACCTGTGAGGTGGGATGGATTATCTCAGCAAAGGAGAAGTACTCACTATCACATATTTAGACAGATTTGTGAACAATATTTGAGAGAAATGGTGATATTGTGTATATGGAAAAAGTGGAAAAAGTTTTAGATCTTTGAGTTCATCTCATAAAAAATGGGAGCAAAAACAAAAGTGTTGCATTTATATTTTTGTTGTGTGAATGAATGAATGCATATAAATTAACTGTGATCATCACTGGAAGCAGTTGATAGAAAGATGAATTGAGAATCACTCTGGAGCTGGAAAACCAACTGTAATGATAAATTCACTTTAATGATGCTTGCAGAGCCTTTGTAAGAGGGAGGATGTGAAGCTGTGATGATCTGTTGGATGAGTTTGTCCAGGAAACACAGAGACAAGGAGGCCCTTTGGGACGTTTGCATTGCAAAAGTGTCCCAGAGTAAAAATACTAAGAATCGATACTCAGTCATAAAGAAAATATTTGTGCTCTTGTAGTATTAAAGTGAACTTATGGCCAACTTTAAATAAATCATAGGAAACAAATCCCAAGTTTAAATTTAAGCCATCATAAAAGAACTCAGTTTTGAGCCTTTGTTTTAATTATTAAACATCATGAATTTCTCTGAACTTGAGCCCCTGTCGCTTCTCAAAGGCCTCGCATTGCAGTGACGTTCCTTTATATGGGAAATTTTGGACTCAAATTCAAATCAGCATCTAACCATTGTGTTTCTCCCAAGGGTTGATGTTGAGCTTCACTGTCCATGAGAGCTCAGAGGACAAACACCTTTACAACTTAATTTGAGGTGATTTCTTCAACATACAAATCCAATTGTAAAACACCTATGATGATCACAGATCTGAAATACCACTGAACAGGTGATTAGAATGACAGAAAACATATGTTCATCTCATATGGTCCTTGAGATAACAAAAAGGTGTAAACAACAGAATAAACTTAGAAATTGTAGACTTTGGGCTACATGAAAGTTAATTCATGACATCACTAAAGTACAAGCATATACATTCAATGATAAGAAAAATAAAACCTAGCAAGTCTACACACGTGGACAAAATTGTTGGTACCCCTCAGTGAAAGAAGGAAAAACCCACAATTCTCACTGAAATCACTTGAAACTCACAAAAGTAACAATAAATAAAAATTTATTGAAAATTAAATAATCAAAAACAGCCATTACTTTTGAATTGTTGATTAACATAATTATTTAAAAAAACAAACTAATGAAACAGGCCTGGACAAAAATGATGGTACCTCTATAAAAGATTGAAAACTATTTGACCAGAGTGACATGATTAACTCAGGTGTGTCATTTAATTGACATCACAGGTGTTTCCAAACTCATAATCAGTCAGTCTGCCTATTTAAAGGGAGACAAGTAGTCACCCTGCTGTTTGGTGAAAAGGTGTGTACCACACTGAACATGGACAACAGAAAGCGAAGGAGAGAATTGTCCCAGGACATCCGAAAAAAAATTATAGACAAACATCTTAAAGGTAAAGGCTATAAGACCATCTCTAAACAGCTTGAAGTTCCTGTGACAACAGTGGCTCATATTATTCAGAAGTTCAAGACCCACGGGACAGTAGCCAACCTCCCTGGACGTGGCCGCAAGAGGAAAATTGATGACAAATTGAAGAGACGGATCGTTGGAATTGTATCCAAAGAGCCCAGAGCAACCTCCAAAGAAATTAAAGGTGAACTCCAAGGCCAAGGTACATCAGTGTCAGATCGCACCATTCGTCGTTGTTTGAGTCAAAGTGGACTTCATGGGAGACGACCAAGGAGGACACCACTGCTGAAAAAAACTCATAAAAAAGCGAGACTGGAATTTGCAAAAATGCATGTTGACAAGCCACAAAGCTTCTGGGAGAATGTTCTTTGGACAGATGAGACCAAACTGGAGCTTTTTGGTAAGGCACATCAACTCTATGTTCATAGACTCAAAAACCAAGCATACGAAGAAAAGAACACTGTCCCTACGGTGAAACATGGAGGAGGCTCAGTAATGTTTTGGGGCTGCTTTGCTGCATCTGGCACAGGGTGTCTTGAAAGTGTGCAAGGTACGATGAAATCTGAAGACTATCAAGGCATTCTGGAGAGAAATGTGCTGCCTAGTGTCAGAAAGCTTGGTCTCAGTCGCAGGTCATGGGTCTTCCAACAGGACAACGATCCAAAACACACAGCCAAAAACACCCAAGAATGGCTGAGAGAAAAGCGTTGGACTATTCTAAAGTGGCCTTCTATGAGCCCAGATCTGAATCCCATTGAACATATGTGGAAGGAGCTGAAACATGCCATTTGGAGAAGACACCCATCAAACCTGAGACAACTGGAGCTGTTTGCTCATGAGGAGTGGGCCAAAATACCTGTTGACAGCTGCAGAACGCTCATTGACAAATACAGAAATCGTTTAATTGCAGCGATTGCCTCAAAAGGTTGTGCAACAAAATATTAAGTTATGGGTACCATCATTTTTGTCCAGCCCTATTTCATTAGTTAGTTTTTTTTAAATAATTATGTTAATCAACAATTCAAAAGTGATGGCTGATTTTGATTATTTAATTTTCAATAAATTTTTATTTATTGTTACTTTTGTGAGTTTCAAGTGATTTCAGTGAGAATTGTGGGTTTTTCCTTCTTTAACTGAGGGGTACCAACAATTTTGTCCACGTGTGTATATGCTGAGAATGAAAAGTCTCTCTCTGCCTTTCTGGCCGTGGTCTGTGACAGAGAGAAGGGGGGTGTTGATGTCTTGTTTGTTCTTCTCCACAAACACTTGAGATTCGATGTGTTCTTCTTCCATACTGGTCCTACTAAACCTGAAATCAGAGACTGAGTCCAGATCATCACTCCAGTGATGCTGAATTTCCTTCATGTTCTGATTTAAACTGTTCAGTTCATTCCTGCATTGCAAGTTCTGTGTGTTAGGCAGGGAGATGAGAAGGTCACTGTGAAGAACACAAATCCTTTTCTTCAGAGGTGTAATTTTCCTCACAGTTGACACTGAGAAGCTGCTGGTAGTAAACATCTCAGGGAACACAGTCGATCAACAGGCTGCTTACTCAACATCTCAAAGTCTATTTCACCAGTGAAGCTTCAGTACACTGACGGGATTAAGATTTAGTTTTTATTAAAAAACAAACAAACAAAAAAAAACAGTAAAGTTTTTCATAGAGGCGTTCACATTTGACATTTAACTTGAGAATACACACTTTCCTCAGTTTTCACCTTCGTCTTCTTTCCTCGTGCAGCTTTCCTTCCAGAGAAATGCAGTGCAGCATAGTTCAGATCATGTCCACCTTCAGTCTGTGCAGAAAATAAATGGATCAAGTCATACTATTATATCAAGCTGTTGGAATCATGTTAATGAAATCACCATAAATAATGTGATTTAGTATCATTACTTACAGCATCAACCACTGGTTGGCTCAAATTGTCACGTCTTGCTTGTGATGAGGTGAATTCAATTTCTGATGAGGAATAAAATCAAAATATAATGTCTTTTATCTGACACTCTAAGTAGCATCAAATGCTGAAGGAACAAATTTAACTGTTCACTGTCATCAGTGCAGTGTGTAAATAGGAATGAATAATAATTATCAACAAAGATCTATTAACTTAGGCCAGATGTTTGAAACTTTTTGAGCGAAATCCCAGCTGTGTAGAACGTGACTCAATAAACAACATTTACCTGTGAATTGTTCCTGTGCTGCTCTTGGAGTTCGGTAACAGATTAAAACGATATTCACAATCACAGAAATGACCAAGCAGATTATTGCTACCACCAGAGCAATCATTTGAGATCGTGCAGTTTGTAAACAAGCGTCTGAAAGAAAAGTAGAATAATTACTGATGATGTTATTAACATATTTTGTATATCTTCAGTACTGAACATAAAATCATACCATTAGTCAGAGTAGTTCCATTTCCAAACAGTATCTGTCCACATGTGGTCACAGCACAGTAGTAAGTCCCAGCATCAGAGGAGTTGAAGGTCTTAGAGGAGCGATAAACACAGCTCTTCTGAGTGTCAGATCTCTTCTCACATTCATCAGGTCTGTTTCCATCAGTGTAGATGATGTCTGGATGAGATTTATCTGATCCAGGTCTGAACCAGAACACACTCAGATCTCCTGAACATGTTTTCTTGTCAGAGTCAGAGAAGACTGAACACTGGAGAGTCTGTGATTCTCCTGGATGGACTGAATGTGATGCTGTGGACTGAACAACAGTGTAGTCTGATGTCTTCTGACTGTCTCCTGTGTAATGAAAAAAACTGTTAACAGAATGAGACTTCAAAGCACATTTTGAAAGCCTGAGAAAAACTTCAGATAAGATTTTAGTAGTTGTACATTGTACTGATATGAACAGGGATTATTAGTATTATACTTCAGTGGTTGAAATAACATCTGGATACAAACAGAATCAATCCATAAGAAATGTGTATGTATATATATATATAATTAGATTGAAACTGGATTTTTTTTCATAAATGTTTTCAAAATATCTTTAATGACAGTTATTCTTCAACATGTATACAGTAGTGCTTCAGTGGTTGAAGCATTTGAAAATAGCTTATATTACCTTTTATTATCAAATATGTCCCGATCCATTCAGATGTTGTGCCATACAATGTAATGAATGCACAGTGGTAGATTCCCTCGTCCTCTTGGATTGTTCTCAAAATAGTCAGGTTGCTAAAATTGTCATCACTATTAACTTTCCATCTTGAGTTTGAAAATTCTGGTGCATACTGAGGTGTTGTAAATTTCCGATGCGTTGCAGTCAGTTTCAGATTATCTCCAACACTCTGCATGAACCAGTGGAATTCTAATCTGCTGGTGTCACTTTCATGTAAATCACAAGTTAAAATTGTAGATTCACCAAGCTGAACTGTGGTCACTGGAATGAGTGAATCTGAATAAAAACAAAAAACAAAAAATACAGAAGAAGTTAAATGACAAGAATTTTGAAAATCCAGCTTGCAAAAACGTCGTGTAAGTTAGAAAGCACTCACGTCCTTCATGAAGAACAAGCAGTGTAATCCATAAGACGATCATCCTGACATTGTCTCCTGTCAGGGACCTTGTCGCTGTTTAAATCAATGTAGGAGGAGATATAACAAGACCCTTTATGTCACACTGCCAAATGCATCTGATTGGTTGTCAAAGAATAAAGATTCAAAAGTGCACTTCCTGTCACATTGGTCTCATCCAGGGCTTTGAGGATAGTATCACCTCATTCTTATTTGTTTAGTCACTCACTTTAATGATTTTTCAGAATTTTGTTGACATGTTACAAGCTCATTTTAAATATTTTCCCTCTTTGTTAAAGTAATGTCCATCCTCTACCCTCATATTCTGTGGTACAGCTAAACACACAAACATCAAAAAGATTTCTTACGATGTGTCTGACGTGAAAGTGTGAAACCACAAGGATTAGTTCAACCAAGCATTTTGTCAAAATGAATTTATGATGCCTAGTGCGGCGCCATCTGAGTGCGAGTCCTATTGCTGCTGTATAATGGTAATGTCCCCGCTGTGGGATTAATAAAGGTTTAATCTATACCACAGAAAATATAGCCCATGGTTCAAATCAGGCTATTAGTATCTGTGTTGTAGGTCATTCTTTATATCCGACTGTCTAACAAAGCAACATATGTTTAATACACCTTAAAAATGAATCAGCCCCTTAATAAACCCCTAAAACTGGATTCATAAATACATAAATTTTTAATAAGTACATCATCAATATTATAGGGAACCTATAAGTTGGTTGGTCATGTTATCTCAACAGCAATAGGTTGTAAACAGGGGTGAAAGTAGTTTTAAATTCTTGCCGGTACAATTACCAAAACCCTTGTCTCGCTCCAACTTCAAGCATTTTAAAATGGTGAAGTTAAAACACAAACAAATAAAACTTAATATTTTACTGTAGCCCAATGGAATAGGTAGGAATTAATAACACTTGAAAATATGGTAAACTTTTTGCTTTAATTGAAACACTGATAAACATCCAGAATACAAAACTGTAAGAGCAGACATGAGGTCACAAGCAAACACTCAGAACGGAACTAAACATCAAAACACGTCACCTAAAAGATTTTCCACAGAGACCCAAAATAGTTATAGTATTTAGTTTCTGATTTTCTGTGGTAACCCATCTTCAGTGTCCGTGTCTTTTCCTTTAATCAAAGAGGTTATTTTCCTTGCATTATTACTTTGACAAAAAAATTTGATTGTTTTGTCGTGCTTCTGTTTTTATTACCGCCCGGCAAAACTGCGTTTTCACCGCCCGGCAAAACTGCGTTTTCCGGAAGGTATTGTTTTCAGCTGCATGGTCTTGCTTGCTTGTCTGTCTGTAACAATTTGGTTTCCACGCGATAACTCGATAAAATATTGATGTTGCCTCACCATATTTGGTACACAGGTGTACCATAATAAGACACAGGTCAAGTTCGCATTTGGTGACCGTGACCTTATTTTCAAGGTCACAGGGGTCATTTTTGTCGCTGGGCGGTCCAAGTTTGGTAAAACTTCTAGTTTAAAATATGCATCTGTCGATGATAACCGCTGTAAATCCAGTTGAATGTTTTTCAGCCAATGACAAGAACGTGTGGAATTTCAGGTGTAATTTACTGCTCGCCCCGCCCCAGTACAAGCAGCACTTGTTGATGTCTATTGACGAGTTGGGGGAAATGTCCCAGTGCAATAAATCAAGTGCACCTACTTGCTATCAGCTGCTATTGGCCATAGCAGTCGCTGTGTTATGGAAAGTAGACACGCATGCGCACTCACGTACTGCTGAGTGAACGTTCAATAGCAGGCAGCCGGGCGGCGTACCCATAGATACCGGTGGAAGAGCGGCATACCGCCACCAGATCTTTTGCCGGTACGCAGTACCGGACCGGCTTACTTTCACCCCTGGTTGTAAACCTTTAAAGACAGGGGGGGAAAAAATCAACACCATCAAACACAGAACCAAAAAGTTCACATATTAACCATTTAAATGAAAAAGCAAATAAGAACAAGAAGTTTTACCAAACTTGGACCGCCCGGCGACAAAGATGACCCCTGTGACCTTGAAAATGAGGTCAAAGTCACCAAATGCAAACTTGACTTGTGTCTTATGATGGTACACCTGTGTACCAAATATGGTGAGGCCACGTCAATATTTTATCGAGTTATCGCGCGGAAACCAAATTGTTACAGACAAACAAGCAAGCAAGCCATACCATGCAACTGGAAACAATACCTTCCGGAAAACAGTTTTGCCGGGTGGTAATAATCTAATTTCTATCAAATGCCACGTTTTAAGCCTTCTAAATTTAAAAAAAATTAACATTTTAGTCAAGTTTAGAAGTTTAACATTTAACAGAGCACAAATTCTATAGTTTTGCTTTAAACTCAAAATGAAATCTTAATTCAAACTCTCTTAATATAAAATCAAATAGGCAAATGCTACAGTGCCTTCACCAACCAATCACACACCAGCCAACAGAATCTTGACCATATCAACACCTTAAACCACCAAGAAAGCAAACATTTCACCAACCACTGGCGTCTTTGGAATGAATCCATGAGTGGACTTGGATTTCCTTTCTCCTTTCTTGCTTCTTTTTCTTCTGAAGGTTGTTTGATTGAGTGAGCTCTCTCCAGTCCTTCCCAGGTGCTTTAAATCAGCGATCACTGAGCTTCTCCCAGTCCTTCCCAGGTGCTCTAGATCAGTGATGACTTCTTTGCTGCTACCAGTGCATTCTGGGAAGTGTAGATTTTAGACCCATGTCCTTGGATTCAGCTCAACAATATTGCATCACAACATTGTGTTCTCTTCCTTCATGTTTCCCTCAAGCCACATGTCCACTAGAAGTGATTTTCCTGCTCGTCAACGCCGCACATCTCAAAATTGCTTGGGTGGCGGACAGTCACTAGGGGGTCACAATATTGTAACGTAACAGTGCTTTCAGCTTGATGGTCCATCAGACGTGTCGGATAAACGCAGTGCGGCTCAAAATTTCTCTTTTATTTCGAAAACACTTCAGCAAAAAGTATTTCTGAAAGCATTTGAGGTCAGAAATAAGCTGTGCAGCAGCTGAATCTGTCCTCCTTTGAGGTCACCGACTGCTAGTTTAGATGTTTGAGGAATTTCTGCACGCCACATTGAATTTACATAAAGTAGAAGTCAAGTCTACTTTATGCAAATGAGCTCCGGGTAAACACACCGAACCGCAGCTTGAAACACACCGCATGTTGCACGCTGGTCCATTTGCGGTGCGTTTCCAGCTACGATTCGATGTGGTTACCTGGAGCTCATTTGCATAAAGTAGACTCGATTTGTAATTTTTGAAAATTCAGTGTGGAGTGTGGAGATTCCAAGCATCGTGAAACTTTCTTCAAATTTTGAGGAAGCTACTGCACAGCTTATTTCTGGCCTCAGATGCTTTCAGAAATACTTTTCCCTGAGGTTGATGCTAGAGGTACGGACCCGTACCCGTATCATCTGTACTAGAGGTACGGACCATTAAGGTCACTGAAGAGCTGGCGCCGGTTAACTACTATTTGCTGCACATTACAGGCAGTTTATATGAATGACTTTGACGGCGAACATTGTATAATTTAACCAAAAATACACCGTCTCTTCTCACACTTTAGACAATGTAGTTTTTACGCTTTTAGACGCCGTGTCTAAACTGTTTGAAGTCCAGTTCCTATTAATTAGTTTACCGCATTCAGTGGTGGAAGCGGCTGACGAACTCCATTGCAAATGTTCCCATTTAATTTCGGACGCTAATTTACAAGATAAAATTAAGGATGTCGAATATGAAACAAACACTCGTGAATGGTGAGGAGCAGCTCTTTAATTCGGCATGAATTAAAAAAACCCACAAACTCGATTTACTGTGATATTGTGAGATTTGTTTGTGATCATGTCAATTAGCCATTCAACAGAGTCCACTAACATTAAAGTGACTGACGTGCAGTGTCTGTGTTGACAGACGTAGAAAATACGTCAGGGTTTTGTTTAGGTTGTTAATATGTAATAGTCTGTCGCTACTTTTGAAGGTAAAAAAATACTTGTAGTTTGCTGGCTGTTAGTTCCGCCATTTGTTTTGTTTGCTGTTTGTGCTTTATTAGAACAGGGTCACGTGAATAAAAAGTTTTGCTATTTTTAATAGTAGTGCTGATTTCAACCCCCAAATGTCCGTGAAAAAGACTGACATGACAGGCTCCGCACGCAGATTCACCTCGAATCAGGAAGCGCCTTCATCAGCGTAGCCGGCTCATTAATATTTATGTCCGTCGGATTACCAGCCAATCACGAAGCGCGTTCATCAGCCGGCTCATTAATATTTATGTACGGCTCATTAATATTTAGGCCACAGGCTACGGGTACGGGTCCATATCTGTAGACACTACCTTTCCCTGAAGTGTTTTCGAAATAAATGAGAAAGTTCGCTGCCAAGCCGCTGTGTCTATCCGACATGCCTGCCGGACCATCAAGCTGAAAGCGCTGTCACGTCACCTGCTGTTGCTTGAGTGTTGTCATGTGACAATGTTGTGGCCCATTAGTGACCACCCACCATCCGTGTGATTTTCAGATGTGGCGCGTTGACATGCGGGAAAATCGCATTGAGTGGACACGCACTTTCACTTGCATTCACAGTAGTGTTTGTTTTGTGTTGAAGTTCTTCTTGACAGCGTAACAAGAAGTGATTTATAACCAGCATTGCTACAGTAACTGATCAAAATATATCGCTGGTTCAGTAGCAGTTAGATTGCATAATAATTCTTCATTCACATTGAAACCTTATCTGAGCAAAGATTTCCCCACATATATGCGTATATTAATGGTGGAGAATGCGGGCATATATCTAAACTGATTTACAAACAGAAACAGTTGTGTGTAGTTGTGCTGTATTTTGCATGATCATAGTTAATGGACAGTTTTACTTAGGATCTGGAGACGTTTGGATCTTTTCTCCTATGGGTGTGTAATAGAGATACACAGCACGAACCAAATCACAATAATCAACTGTAGTAATTAGATCCAGGCGATGCTCCCCGTCTCTTATGTCCCAGAGATCTCATTATTCAGCCAGTTTTGATTGTTACTGGGAGTTTAAAGTACAATTAATTGAAACAAGAGATTCGTAGTAACAATCAAAACTGGCTGAATAATGAGATCTCTGGGATGTAAGAGATGGGGAGCATCGATGATAATCACAAATGGAATAATATTTGAATCCCGAGTTTGTGAGGCAGTGTGATAATAAAATGCACCTGAGACTATATAACAGCCCAGTGGGGGTTTCTGGCATAAGTACTTTACATCTACAGTCAAGAGACTGAAAATAAATTGACAACCGAAAGCGACAGACTGAAACGTTTTGGTTTTGGCCTTTATAAAGGTCAACATACTGTCAACCGCAAGTCAAAAAACATGGTGTTGTTCTAAATATGAAAGGTATAAGTAGCTTAAAACCAAAGATTTTAAGCTAGACCATGAGGCAAAACATGCTGGTCTGGCAATGACGTTTTTCACACAAAGCTCCTCAGCAGCATAAAACCACAACATCCCTGGTTCAACTTGAGCTGTGAAACTGCATCATGTCACACCTCCCTCTATAACCCCCTGCTGTCTTTTCACTGTTCACTGCGCAACAAAGGAAAATATACCAAAAATAAAACTACATACAACAGCTGTTGTTATTACTGTAAATGTAACTGAATTGTTGACCATAAATATTGTCCTTTCAAAACAACTAGTAACCTAAATCAGTGATTCCTAACATCCAGTCAGTTTGCACAAAATACGCATGCAGTCCCACATACAAGACGGTGGAAAAAGGAGAAGTAACGACGATGAAATGTAATTTGAAACAAAACACCAACATAAAAAGTTTCATGTCCTCCATTTTACTTTATGGCCTCTCTTTTGTGCACAACACTGTGCACACCTGAAACATAGAAACACAAACACAAATTCAGTCAGCACTGACAAACAAAGGATGAATGGAAACTTTAGCACTGCTGTGGTTGGTCTTCTGAAGGTGTGAATACAAAGTGGCTGTTCTTCCTGCTTCACTCAGCTTTCATGTGAGAAAGTTGGTCTTGTGTATCTATTGTAAATATAAAAGTGGAACAACACTATATTATTGTTGTGCATAATATTAATATCAGATCAATTTACAGAAGAAATTATAGATGAGAGGATACAAGAGTGATGGTCACACACTAATGCCTACTCAGTCATTCTGGCTTGACCATTTTCATCACGTCTCTGAGATTTGGTGTTTTCATTGGCAATGGCTGATCCATGAGGGGAGGTGCCATCAGTCACTTGTCCCACCCTGATCTTTTTGGTAAGATGAGGGTGGGACAACAGCTTCAGTTGTTGGTCAAAGGGCGGAGAAATGTTTCCCCACAGCTTTTTTCTGTCAGTGCAGCTGCTGCATGTCGCTCTGCTTGTTGTTCTCATGACAGACATATAGAAGGTCTTTACAAAGTGCTGTGAGACCAGAAAAACTAAAGGTCTTTTCATCAAAGTCAGCATATTTCCTGAAATGAAGAGAATCCCTAGAGTAAAAAATAAGATTAATTGTACCTTTTGAGACCTTTATCAAGAATGTTTCAGGTTCAATAATCACTAATTAATCAATTCTTCTTGTATTGATCAGTCTCATAATCAAAAGTTGTAAACTCTGATTTCATTGACCTTCAGTTCCCAACCAATGAAATACATAGAATGGACAATAGTTCTACACAAACATTTATTAACTAATAATATGAACAAACAATCAACAACAATGACCTAATAACAACAACCAACAGTAAATAAATGAATGAATGACTGCAGATAAATTAATTAACTGTGATTGTTATTGGAAGCAGTTGGTAGAAGATGATGAATTTAGAATCACTCTGGAGCTGGAAAACCAACTGTAATGATAAATTCACTTTAGCAGAAGGAAAATGATGCTTGCATAGCCTTTGTAAGAGGGAGGATGTGAAGCTGTGATGATCTGTTGGATGAGTTTGTTCAGGAAACACAGAGACAAGGAGGCCCTTTGGCACGTTTGCATTGCAAAAGTGTCCCAGAGTAAAAATACTACGAATCGATACTCAAAGAAAATATTTGTGCTCTTGTAGTATTAAAGTGAACTTAAAAAGACCAACTTTAAATAAAACATAGGAAACAAATCCCAAGTTTAAAGTTAAGCCATCATAAAAGAACTCAGTTTTGAGCCTTTGTTTTAATTATAAAACATCATGAATTTCTCTGAACTTGAGCCCCTGTCGCTTCTCAAAGGCCTCGCATTGCAGTGACGTTCCTTTATATGGGAAATTTTGGACTCAAATTCAAATCAGCATTTAACCATTGTGTTTCTCCCAACGGTTGGTGTTGAGCTTCACTGTCCATGAGAGCTCAGAGGACAAACACCTTTACAACTTAATTTGAGGTGATTTCTTCAACATACAAATCCAATTGTAAAATATCTATGATGATCACAGATCTGAAATACCACTGAATAGGGGATTAGAATGACAGAAAACATAATATGTTTATCTCATATGGTCCCTGAGATAACAAAAAGGTGTAAACATCAGAATAAACTTAGAAATTGTAGACTTTAGGCGACATGAAAGTAAATTCATGACATCGCTAAAAGTACAAGCATATACATTCAATGATAAGAAAAATAAAACCGAGGAAGTCTATATGCTTAGATGTCTGTGAAGGTTCTCATTCATCCAGGTCATCTTAAGGTGAAGGGTTTAGTTCAGGAAACTGGACTATTCTTGTGATCTTGACCAAGGGCGTCAGTTTGTTTTTAAAAGTGGGGGGGACGGAGACCACAGCACTTTGAGAAAATGTCGAAGAACGGCGGCAAAATGCCACAAGCTGGGCTCGAACTCACAACCATCGCACCAAAGGCAAAGGCGCAACCTGCTGCGCTATCAGTGCATGTAGGTGATGGGGTCTGTGGGCCGCTATAGTACTAATTCTCCCGGGCCGAAATTTTGCCCCTGCACGCCTCTGGTCGGAGCTTCCACTTGGCACGGGCGCAAATTTAGCATCTGCGCGTTTTTTGACCTTACCAAGGTGTGCTGCATGTCTGTGCAACTCTCGGCGTGCGGAGTGCGAGTGCGGATGGTGCGTTCAGGAGCGTCGGAATTTTCTAAACTACTGAAAATAACTGGGTTTACAACGGCTTACATGTGAAGAATTTGAATGTGTTGGAGACAAAATGACCCCTGACAAAAAGTGTGTGTGGGGGGGGGGGCCACGTCCCCACCGTCCCCCCCTAAACTGATGCGTATGATCTTGACGATGTTTCACCTCTCATCTGAGAGGCTTCTTCAGTTCTAAAAAACTAGTTTGGAGAGTCCCAGGTTTTTAACCACTAGAGGTGGAGGTGGGGCTAAGGCTGATGGCATCCACTATCAGATAAAAGACACTATCACCTTGCAGATAGTAGATAACATCAGCCTTGGCCTCATCTACACCTCTAGTGGTTAAAAACCTGGGATTCTCCAAACTAGTTTTCAAGATCATAAGAATAGTCCAGTTGCCTGAACTAAACCTTTCACCTATATATACTTAGAATAAAAAGTCTCTCTCTGCCTTTCTGGTCGTGGTCTGTGACAGAGAGAAGGGGGGTGTTGATGTCTTGTTTGTTCTTCTCCACAAACACTTCAGATTCGATGTGTTCTTCTTCCATACTGGTCCTACTAAACCTGGAATCAGAGACTGAGTCCAGATCATCACTCCAGTGATGCTGAATTTCCTTCATGTTCTGATTTAAACTGTTCAGTTCATTCCTGCATTGCAAGTTCTGTGTGTTAGGCAGGGAGATGAGAAGGTCACTGTGAAGAACACAAATCCTCTTCTTCAGAGGTGTAATTTTCCTCACAGTTGACACTGAGAAGCTACTGGTAGTAAACATCTCAGGGAACACAGTCAACCAGCGTTTTGCTTTGTCAACATCTCAAAGTCTATTTCACCAGTGAAGCTTCAGCACACTGATGGGATCAAGATTGAATCTTTTATCGAAAACAGACTGAAGTTTTCCTTAGACGCGTTCACATTTGGTATTTAACTTGAGAATATACACTTTCCTCAGTTTTCACCTTCGTCTTCTTTCCTCGTGCAGCTTTCCTTCCAGAGAAATGCAGTGCTGCATAGTTCAGATCATGTCCACCTTCAGTCTGTGCAGAAAATAAATGGATCATTATAAAGTCATACCGTTACATCAAGCTTTGGGAATCATGTTAATGAAATAACCATAAATAATGTGATTTAGTATCATTACTTACAGCATCAACCACTGGTTGGCTCAAATTGTCACGTCTTGCTTGTGATGAGGTGAATTCAATTTCTGATGAGGAATAAAATCAAAAATATAATGTCTTTTATCTGACACTCTAAGCAGCATCAAATGCTGAAGGAACAAATTTAACTGTTCACTGTCATCAGTGCAAGGTGTAAATAGGAATGAATAATAATTATCAACAAAGATCAATTAACTTAGGCCAGATGTTTGAAACTTTTTGAGCGAAATCCCAGCTGTGTAGAATGTGACTCAATAAACAACATTTACCTGTGAATTGTTCCTGTGCTGCTCTTGAAGTTCGGTAACAGATTAAAATGATATTCACAATCACAGAAATGACCAAGCAGATTATTGCTACCACCAGAGCAATCATTTCAGATTGTGCAGTTTGTAAACAAGCATCTGAAAGAGAAGTAGAATAATTACTGATGATGTTGTTAACATATTTTGTATATCTTCAGTACTCAACATAAAATCATACCATTGGTCAGAGTAGTTCCATTTCCAAACAGTATCTGTCCACATGTGGCCACAGCACAGTAGTAAGTCCCAGCATCAGAGGAGTTGAAGGTCTTAGAGGAGCGATAAACACAGCTCTTCTGAGTGTCAGATCTCTTCTCACATCCATCAGGTCTGTTTCCATCAGTGTAGATGATGTCTGGATGAGATTTATCTGATCCAGGTCTGAACCAGAACACACTCAGATCTCCTGAACATGTTTTCTTGTCAGAGTCAGAGAAGACTGAACACTGGAGAGTCTGTGATTCTCCTGGATGGACTGAATGTGATGCTGTGGACTGAACAACAGTGTAGTCTGATGTCTTCTGACTGTCTCCTGTGTAATGAAAAAACTGTTAACAGAATGAGACTTCAAAGCACATTTTGAAAGTCTGAGAAAAACATCAGATATGATTTTAGTAGTTTTACATCTTACTGATGTACTGATGGAATGATTATTAATATTATACCTAAATTGAATCAGTGGTTGAAAAAGCATCTGGATTTAAATAGAAGAAATTCATTATACATGTAAATGTAATTGAATTGAAACTGAATTTTTTTTAGTAAATTTTTTGAAAACATCTTCAATAACAGTTATTCTTCAAAATCGATACAGTAGTGCTTTAGGGGTTAAAGCATTTGCAAAACTGCAAGCTGTGGAGCTCGTATTATTACCTTTTATTATCAAATATGTCCCGATCCATTCAGATGTTGTGCCATACAATGTAATGAATGCACAGTGGTAGATTCCCTCGTCCTCTTGGATTATTCTCGAAATAGTCAGGGTGGAAAAATTGCCATCACTATGAACTTTCCATCTTGATTTTGAAAACTCTGGTGCATATTGAGGTGTTGTAAGTTTCCGAAGAGTCACAATTAGTTTCAGATTATCTCCAACACTCTGCTTGAACCAGTGGACTTCGCCATTGCTCATATCAGTATTAGACAGAGCACATGTTAAGGCTGTGGATTCACCAGTTTGAACGGGGATCACTGGAATGAGTGTATCTGAATGAAAACAAAACATAAAATACAGACGAAGTTTAGTCAAAATACTTTGGAAAATCCAGATTGCAAGAACATCATATAAAAACAAGAAAGCACTCACATCCATGATGAAGAACAAGCAGTGTAATCCACAACACGATCATCCTGACATTGTCTCCTGTCAAGGACCTTGTCGCTGTTTAAATCAATGTAGGAGGAGATATAACAAGACCCTTTATGTCACACTGCCAAATGCATCTGATTGGTTGTCAAAGAATAAAGATTCAAAAGTGCACTTCCTGTCACACTGGTCTCATCCAGGGCTTTGAGGATTGTATCACCTCTTTCTTATTTGTTTAGTCTCTCATTTTAATGATTTCTTCACCATTTTGTTGACAAGTATGTTACAAGCTTGTATTAAATATTTTCCTCTTTGTTAAAGTAATGTCCATCCTCTGCCCTCATATTGTGTGGTACAGCTAAACACACAAATATCAACTTTAGACAGCTCAGATTTCTTACCAAGTGTCTGATGTGAAAGTGTGAAACCACAAAGATTAGTTCAACCAAGCATATTGCCAAAGTGAATTTGTGAAGCCCTCTGGTAGCCAAAGAGTTACAGGTTTAGAGTACAACAGAGAAAATGAAGTTCATGGTTCAAATCAAGCTTCGGGCATCTGTGCTGTATGTCATACTTTATACCTGATTGTCTAACAAAGTAACATATGTTCAGTATGTTTATGTTTCAACCCCTGAAATTGGATTCATAAATATATTAATTTTTGGGAATAAATTAAACATTAATATCAAGGAAAATTCCAGACAGTTTTTTCTCTTACACAAAATCTGGTACAAACTCATATACTTTATAAAGGCATTTTTTGCTGAAAATTAACATCACACAAAATTAATCTGAATATCAGAATGATCAGCTTTTTTCAGATTTATACCTTCAATAATTTGTGAAATATTGAACATGTTTTACATGTTTTTGTCATAAAACACCCTGGATTTAAGCTGTAAATTCTTATCAAAATGTCTTATCAACCTTTTATCATTAACTTTTCAATATTTCTGACCTCATAAACAGGCATTTTACAGGAGTGGTCACAGTAGTAATTTCTTTCTTAAATGTAACTGTAAATGCAATGTAAAGAAATCTGAAATACAATAATAATGGAATAGTCAAATCAAAACAAAAAAAAAATCACCTTTGATCAGTCAGACATGGACTGGAGAATGACATGAAACTGGGAGACACTGGCAGGACGGCTCTGCAGGATGGGTCACTTGCAAGGCTGGCGGCAAAGGTGGAGATCCTCTGGAGGCCAACGGCAAAGGTTAACCACCACCAGAGGCTGATGCCAAAGGTGGACCACCTTTGGAGTCTTGACAGGATACCAGTGGCTCAGGTAGAGGTGTAGCTCCTCTGGAGACCAGCAGCAGCATGAAAGGGTCAGATCCTGATGGGACCCAGCTGGGAGCACAGACTCTTTAGCTCGTGCAACGTCTGCATCCTCTGGAGTTTAAACTGGAGCTGAGGTGACGTCTGCAGACCTTGGAGCTGGGATGAGGTCTGACAGGTCTAAGAGTACATTTCCATGAATGATGCACTCTCATTTCAAAATTATTTTGAAGATATATAACCCATCAGAAAACATTTTAAAGGTGTAGCTGTGTGAGAGACATCTTGTCATCAGCCGTCCATGACTGATGTTGTACCACACTCTGTCCTGATCAGTGTCATGCACCAGTCCCCTTTAAAAGGCCACACCTGAAAGCACCAATCTGATTACTCCTTGACTAATTCCTGAGTCCGTCATCCCAGAGTCCTCCTTCATACATTAATTCCTAAGAGCCTTACCCAACTCCTTCCTAAATTCATCAAGGCTGACTCAGAGGCCCAACACTGTCCACTGCTATTCTGACCCGCATCCAAAGACCAATCCCACCATCCTTCAGGAGGACTGCCACAGCATCACAGCAAGCACACAAGTAACTTTCATTTTTCATTTTAACTAAAAAGAACTACACTGTAAAAATAGCTTGCAGAAAATCTTTCCAGGATTTTTGACGTTTATGGTGCAGGTTCTACCAGATGAGTTACCAAAGTCACTTTTGTGACTTCCTGCCCTTTGTTAGGGATTTGTAGAGTGAAAGTTTCTGGAACAGTTTCACCAACTTGCAAAATGGAGAGAAAATGTTAAACAGTTAAAACTGCAACAACATTTGTCAGACTGTAAGAGTTTGGGTTGCAGCCTTTATGAAGGTCAACATACTGTTGACCATGAGGCAAAACATGCTGGTCTGACAATGACATTTTTCACACAAAGCTCCTCAGCAGCATTAAACCACAACATCCTGGATTCAACTTTAGCTGTGGACCTGCATCACATGTCACACCTTCCTCTATAACCCCATGCTGTCTTTTCACTATTCACTGTCCAATAAAGGCAAAAATACCCAAAAACGATCATCAAAAGCTGTTGCTAATACTACAAATGCAACTAGATTTTTTACTATAAAGATTGTCCTTTCAAAACAACTAGTAACCTCAATCAGTGATTCCTAACATCCAGTCAGTTTAAACAAAATACATATGCAGTGACATACAAGACGGTGGAAAAGGAAAAGTAGCGACTATAAAATGTAATTCAAAACAAAACACCAACATAAAAAATTGTTTTCACTTTGTATCCTTATTTGTACTTTATGGTTTCATGACAAACAAACGATGAATGGAAACTTTAGCACTGCTGTGGTTGGTCTTCTGAAGGCGTGAATACAAAGGGGCTGTTCTTCCTGCTTCACTTTAATGTCAGGAAGTTGGTCTTGTGTATCTATTGTAAATATAAAAGTGGAACAACACTATATTGTTGTTGTGTAGAATATTCAGATTGAGAACAACTTTATTTGTCCCCAGGGAGCAACTATGATATTAATATTAGAAGAACTTACAGAAGAAATTAGAGAATACAAGAGTGATGGTCACACACTAATGCTTACTCAGTCCTACTGGCATGACCTTTTTCATCCCACGTCTCTGAGGTTTGCTGTTTTCATTGGTAATGGCTGACACATGAGGGGAGGTGCTAATCACTCACTTGTTGGCAAGAGTAGAACTTTATCATCAACTATTGCTTTGACTTCCTCAAGTCTATTGAAGTTTGTTTTACTTGGCACAGTGTCACATCTGTCCAAATTAATGGTCAATGAATCAATAAGTATGCATTTTAATTACAACTAATATGATCTATATACGGTACATTGAATAATATAAATTTGAAGATGTGTATGGTTGTAGTATCCTGTGGTTTAAAAATAGAAGAAAGACACTTTAAAAAAAGAAGTGAAATGAAAACAACAATTCCAAATTCTTCAGGTAAAATTAGGATGTTGAAGCATTTTGCAGCCGTCTTTGACTAAATATCTGGTTAAAGGCCATAGTCCGGTCTGTTCTGAGTAAACAGCTTCAGTTGTTGGTCAAAGGGCAGTGAAATGTTTCACCACAGCTTTTCTCTGTCAGTGTAGCTGCTGCATGTGGCTCAGCTTGTTGTTCTCATGACAGACATATAGAAGGCCTTTACAACGTGCTGTGAGACCAGGAAGATAATGTTTTCACTAAAGTGGACATCTTTACTGAAATGAGAATAATCCCTCAAGTAAAAATTAGGATTCATACCTTGTACATATGTCCAGATGGTGGTGAAGTCATGGCTGAGCATTTCCACCTTAAAACTGCAGTTTACCAATGACTGTCTAAAAAAACGTCAATTCAGACAGTCAGGGTTTCATACACGGAGATACGTTTTTAGGGGTTTAATTACTGACCAAAAATTCAATAAAGACAGATTAACAGTGTCTGTTAACAGTATCTGTCATAAATGCTCCATACATGTTTCTACGAGGCACACTTTTGCCTACAGTTGTGTCATTAGTGCATTAAGATCTAATGAGAAAGATGAGAAATTGATGCACACTTTTCATCACTTGTTTTCTTATTAACTGTATGCACTGATACAAATGTTGCATTAACTCTTCTATCATGTCCTGTCCTGCATTCCCAGCTTTAGCTTTCCTCTTGGCATGTTTCCCATGTTACTATAACTTCCCATCTCCCAGTTAGGAAAGTCAGCAGTTTAGCTTAGCCTGCTAGCTGCTTCCCTTTCCCAACTTTCCTGGTTTGACTGTTGTCCAGTTCACCTCCCATTTGTATCTCCCGTAGCCACTGTATATACTCTCACTTACATACATGAACATTTTTATTTATTTATTTATTTTTGCTGGTTTTGCTCTCCTGATGATTTGTTTGCACTGAAGTTTTCCATACATATCATGGCAGTCTTGAGATTCCAATAACTTCTACGACTTTAAAATTTTTTATGATGGAATAATAAGAACATATGTTTGTCACAAATCAAATCAAACTTAATTTATACAGCACTTTTCATGCAGTTAAAAATGCAACATGCATACAACATTTCAAAACATTAAAAACAAGAAAAAAACATCCCTCCCTCCCTTCATATACACATATATGCACACAACTGGATAAGCACACACACATATGCATGCCCACACATACACAGACACACACGCACACACACTCTCACCACTGACAGTAGGGAGACATGGCATAGCACTGACACTTGTGGAAAACGCCTCCATTGGAGTCATCCACACTGGGAGGATGACTCCAATGGAGTCCCCCCCTCCAACAGACAGGGGAACCCCCACACTGAAGTGGGGAGGCCCCCGACCAGCCGGACTGAAGGGACCCATGGACAGCACCCCCAGCAGCAGACCAGACACATCCCCAGTGTGGAGGATGTGTCTGAAAACTAAAACTTTTCTGACAAGGACTTGGTCTCTTCGACACAATTCACAGGTTCCTAATGGAGTTTAACTGAGGATGCAGGGAGGCCAGTCTAAAACCTTAATTCGAGCTTGATTTAGCCTTTCTTTACCATGTTGGGGACTACAAACACCTGAATGCATCCAAGACCCAAATTTCTAGCTAATTTTGAGATTTCCTGAAGAATTTGGAAGTCATTCTCTTGATAATTTAAGTTTCACTGGAAACAAAACAGTCCCAGAGCATAATACTGCTACCACCATGCTGGGTGGTAGGTTTGGTCATTAGGAGTAAGCGCCCCACCATCTCTCTTCAAAGACACACTAAGAAACTACTGTAAGCAAACATCTCAGGGAACACTGTCAAAAAAACAGGCAGCTTTGTCAGCATCTCCAAGTCTATTTCTGAAGTGAGGCTTCATCACACAAATGGGATCACGGACATTTTGTCTTTTGTCAAAAAATACATTGCTTTTAGTAAGAAGAAGTAAGAAGTAAGAATTTGCATTCATTCATTTTCATCGTAGGAAATCAGCATAACTAGCAAATCTAACATTTTTCATAGACATTTTCACATTCGGCATTTAACTTGAGAGTACACACTTTCTTCGGTCACCAGCTCCTTCTTCTTTTTTCCCTGTGGAGCTTTCCTTCCAGAGAAATGCATCACAGCATAGTTCAGATCATGTCCAATTCCAGTCTGTGAAAAATAAAAGGATCATTGTGAAGTCGTACTGTTATATCAAGCTGTTGGGAATTATATCAATAAAATCATCTTAAATGCTGTGATTTGGCATTATTACTTACAGTATCAATCACTGGTTGGCTCAAATTGTCATGACTTGCTTGTGATGAGGTGAATTCTACTCCTAATGAGGAATTAAAACAAAAATATTATGTCCCTAACATGACTTTCTATTATGACCCACTACTGACTGAACAAGTTTACTTGATCATTGTCATCAAAGCAGTTTTATTCCATCCATCCATTATCTATGCACTGATTAATCATCTGTTGAGGGCTGGACGCTTTCCAAGCCGACTCAGGGGGAAGACAGGGACACCATGGACAGGTTGCCAACACAGAGACAGATAACCAAGCACACTCACATTCACACCTACGGACAGGCCAGGATGCGAACCAGGGATTTTCTAGCTGTGAGGCAGCAGTGATCCACTGTGCAGCCTGAGTGTGTAAGTATGAATTAATGTCTATCTACAAAGATCTATTAAATTAGGTCAGATGTTTGAAACTTTTTGAGTAAAATCACAACTGTATTAAAACGAGAAACTCAACAAACAACACTTACCTGGAAATTGTTCTTGTGCTGCTCTTGAAGTTCGGTAACAAATGACAATGATATTCACAGTCACAGAAATAGCCAAACAGATTATTGCTACCACCAGCAGAAACATTTCAGAACGTGTTGTTTGTGAAAGAGTTTCTGAAAGAGAAGTAGAATAATTACTGATGATGTTATTATATATATATATATATATATATATATATATATATACATATACACGGTATCTTCAGTGCTGAACATAAAATCATACCATTGGTCAGAGTAGTTCCATTTCCAAACAGTATCTGTCCACATGTGGCCACAGCACAGTAGTAAGTCCCAGCATCAGAGGAGCTGAAGGTCTTAGAGGAGCGATAAACACAGCTCTTCTGAGTGTCAGATCTCTTCTCACATTCATCAGGTCTGTTTCCATCAGTGTAGATGATGTCTGGATGAGATTTATCTGATCCAGGTCTGAACCAGAACACACTCAGATCTCCTGAACATGTTTTCTTGTCAGAGTCAGAGAAGACTGAACACTGGAGAGTCTGTGATTCTCCTGGATGGACTGAATGTGATGCTGTGGACTGAACAACAGTGTAGTCTGATGTCTTCTGACCGTCTCCTGTGTAATGAAAAAACTGTTAACAGGATGAGACTTCAAAGCACATTTTGAAAGTCTGACATCAAATGTGACTTTAGTAGTTTTACATCTTACTGATATGAACAGCAATGTTTATGAATATAGTTGACTTGAATCAGTAGTAGAAATAACATTTGGATAAAAAAAAATAGATGGAACTAATTAATTATTTAGAAATGTGTGTACATTTGTTCGACTTAAAGATGATGTTTGTGAATATTTAAAACATGCAGCATGAGAGGTATTCTTCAACATGTAAACAGTAGTGTTTTAGCGGGTATAGTGTTTACAAGACTTTATAAACATAGGTCCTATTATTACCTGTTACCATCAAATATGTCCCACTCCATTTCGATGCTGTGCCACACCACTCTATGATTGCACAATGGTAGATTCCCTCGTCCTCTTGGATTATTCTCAAAATAGTCAGGTTGCTAAAATCGTCACCTCTTTTGACTGTCCATCTTGAATTAGAAAACTCTGGAGCAAACTTCGGTTTTACAGATTTCAACAGAGTCACAATTAGTTTCAGATTATCTCCAACACCCTGCTTGTACCAGTGGACTTCTCCATTGCTGATATCAGTATTAGGCAGAGCACATGATACGGTTGTAGATTCACCAAGTTGAGCTGGGATCACTGGAATGAGTGTATCTGAATTGAAAGAGCACAAAATGTACAGTGTAAGACAATAAATCACAATTATGTAAGAAATCCACCTTATATAAGCATCATGTACAAATGACAAACTCACATCCTTGATGAAGAGCAAACAATGAAATCCACAACACGATCATCTTGACAATGACGCCTGTCAGGGACCTTGTCACTTTTTTAATGAGTATAGGAGGGGTTATAACTTGGCCAAGCCCTCTTTGTCACACTGCCCAAGGCATCTGACTGGTTGTTACAGAAAAAGAAAAGATTCAAAAGTGCACCTCCTGCTACATTGGTCTCATCCAGGGCTTTGAGGAGCATATCATCTCATTCTCTTCCATTTACTCACTCATTTGAAAGATACTGTTAAAGCATTTTGTTTTTATGAATGTTACAATCTCCTCTCAAAACAGTTTTTCTTATCTTTGTTCAGCAATGTCCGTTCGAGGCCTACACTATCAGCTGTACTACTGAACTCAACCAGCACACGTCATTAGTTCAGACCAAGCATATTTTCAAAGGGAATTTCTGAAGCCCTCTTGTAGCCAAACAGTTACAGCATTATAGACTATGTCACAGAAACAAAGAATCCATGGTTCATATCAGCCCAGGGGTGTAGTGTTCACGTTATCCCTCCTTACAGTTGACTGTCCAAAAAAGTAGCACATGTGCCATAAGCCTTAACAAAGAATCAGTCCCTTAATAAGGACACAAGACGCACTTACTTTCTGACGTTTCAATATCTTTGACATCACAATCACATAAAAAAATCAAAAAGAAAATCTCAAAACAGGCAGACACAACCTGAAGAATGGCTTCCTCTGGAAGCTGGTGGTGAAAGTGGGGATCTCTGTAGGTTGACGGACAAAGTGAAGCACTTCATGAGGCTTTGCAGGAGGCCGGTGGCTCAGGCAGAGGTGTTGCTCCTCTAGAGACTGGCAGCAGCAGTGACACAGGGCCAAATACAAATGGGGCTAAAAGGTCAAAAGGTCAAAGGTTCTTTATTGTCATATCATTCCACATTTGCACATGAAACAATACGAAATTGGACCCTGGTCCCGGTTTCAGCCATAAGACAATATAAAAACACTTTCATAAAAGACAATATAAGTATAAAGAGACACACTAATATATACAAACCTACACCATAAATATATGTACAGTGAACCATCAGTTAGTACAATATTTAGTAGATAAATAAATAAAGAGCCTCGTGCAGTAGTGCAGTGTGTGTATGAATGTGTGTGCCTGTTTGCGTGTGAGCATGTATGTGTGCGTGTGTGTGTGCATGTGTATGCACGTGTGTATGCTTGTGTGTGTATGCGGGGATGTGTGCATGCATGTGTATTTGTGGGGAGAGGTGCTGATGATACGAAAACAGAGTCTACAGAGACCTGTTCAATAGCCTGACAGCTTCGGGGAAGAAGCTGTTTCTTAGTCTTGAGGTTCTAGTCTCCCTGAAGGGAGAAGGTTGAAGTGTTTGTGTGCAGGGTGGGTGAAGTCCTTCAGGATGGAGGTGGCCCTCCTCCTGCATCTGTTGGTGTAAATGTCAGTGGTGGTGGGTAGGCTGCCTCCTACAGTCCTCTGAGCAGCTTTCACCAGCCTCTGCAGAGCCTTCCTTTCTGCGGCCGTGCAGCTGCCATGCCACACTGTGATGCCAGTGCTGAGGATGCTCTCCACCGCCGTGAGGTAGAAGCTCTTCAGGACTGGGCCTCCCAGACCAGCACGCCGCAGCTTCCTGAGGAAGTAGAGGTGTTGGTGGGCCTTCTTAATTAGCTGGGAGATGTTGTGGCTCCAGGTGAGGTCCTCAGACAGGTGTACTCCCAGGTATCTGTAGGTGGAGACCACCTCCATGTCAGCGCCGTCGATGTGCAGGGGACGGGGGGACGTCTGGCTCTGCGGAAATCCACCACCATCTCCTTGGTCTTCTTAACGTTGATGCAGAGGTTGTTGTCTCTGCACCAGCCAACCAGCAATTCTACCTCCTCTCTGTAGTGGGACTCATTGTTAGTGATGCATCCCACCACTGCTGTGTCGTCCGCGAATGTCACTATATGGCAGCTCGCATGTTTTGCAGAGCAGTCATACGTGAGCAGGGTGAACAGGAGGGGGCTCAACACACAGCCCTGGGGCGAGCCAGTGATGATGGTGATTGGGGAGGAGGTGGTGTTGTGAATCCGGACAGTTTGGCGCCTGCCTGTCAGGAAGTCCAGGACCCAGTTCCCCAGTGAAGGACTGAGCCCCAGGGTGGATAGTTTTCCCACCAGCGTCTGTGGAATGATGGTGTTGAAGGCGGAGGAGAAGTCTAGGAAGAGCACACGGACACATGCGTTCCTGCTCTCCAGATGGGTGAGGTGGGAATTCCGAGTCTGGAGCTGGCGCTATTTCTACAAACTCTGGAGTTACAGATGGAATGATGTCTGGAGCCTCTGGAATTGAAGTTGGAGCTGGGATGAGGCCTACAAACTCTGAGGCCTGAAAAAGAAAGACATTAGCTGACTCTAAACCGGGGAAAGTGTCAGCTGGCTCTGGAGGAGTCTCTGGACAAAGAGAAACATCAACTGACTCTAGCAGGGCCCAGGACTTACCATATCAGGGATTTTGCTGTCCTTTGAGATTCTATGGCCAGTTTGTTTGATCAGTGAAAACAGACTGACAACAGAAAAACAGTAAAAATAACAAAAGCACTCACAGTGCGCAGTAATTTGTCAAGGCTGCTCAGTTGCATGATTTCCAACGGATAAGTTCACAGTGTAGGATCCTTAACAAATCTGTGGATTTAGACTACAAGCCGTATCACTGCCAAAGTCTAATCAGGTGATCCTTGTGTCATTTCTGACCTTTCCTGAAAATTTCACCAAAATCCGTTCTTCCATTTTTCAGTAATGTTGTGCATAGACAGACAGATTCACAGACAGACAAACGTACACCGATTGTCACATAACTCCACCGTGTTCCATCGCAGTAATAAAGAAAAAGTGAACTTCAATCCAAAGCTGATTCCAAAGGAGCACACAGCAATCCAGACTAAACAAAAGCACAGGAAGCAGGCAAAAGTAAGTCAAAAATCTAATAGATAACACAAGCATGGAATAAACAAAAGCAAATAAGAAAGAAACAGAAAGGTCTCACAAATTGAGCACACAGGTAATAACGAAAGATCACAAGGAGAACTAAATTAACTAAATGTCTGAATGCAAGATGTGTATACTGTGGTGTTGTTACTCTACAACAGTGTGTCTGACAGAGAACTTTAATTTCGGTCTAAACATACGCTTGATCCCCAAACTACTGTCCAGCCAAAAATAACATCATTTGTAGGTGACCCTCTGGAAAATAAAATGTGCTCTGCTCAATCACAAACAATAAAACTACTCACAGGTTCAGTGAATGATATTGTTTGTTTTCTTTTCCAGTGTACATTGTTTTGCTGGGAAATGAAGGCATTCATGTGGATGTGACTTTGTCATGGCAGGTTTTTACCAACAGTCGAAATCCAATGAGTCAGACTAGTTCTGACTTTATCATCATTATTGACACAAGACAGCTTCTGTTCTACTCATATCTGTAATATCCAGATGGGGATGTTATTTTTGGGTTGATTGAATACTTGTTAATATATCTACATGATTAGTTCCAGCAACTAAAATCACTATTTAATTTTACTTTACTGTAGTTAATACCCTCTGAGTCAATTTTAGTATATATTTATACCGTGTTGTCTAAAGTCATTCAACACGATTTCCAAGTCAGTTTCTTTTTACTGAACTCAAAGCAACCTACACTGATTTAGGGGTTTTCAAAATAAACACAAACCATCTGAAACTATTAGATGAAATCTAGATGTATGTGTAAAAGCAAAGTAACCACATAAAACTTGGTAAGAAAAATGGTGCATTACAATTTATTTATATCATTTTATATAAAATTGTATACTCAGTTTCATTATAGCTTTGATATTTTGTGCCATATCATATCATTATAGTACATATTGCTGAATATACACTCACTGGCCACTTTTACACCTTGCTAGTAAAAGGTTGCAGCCCCTTTTGTCTTCAGAACTGCCTTAAATCTTCATGGCATACTTTCAACAATGTGTTGGAAACATTCCTCTGAGATTTTGGTCCATATTGACATGATAGTATCACACAGCTGCTGCAGATTTGTCGGCTACACATCCAAGATGCCACTGATCTCCCATTCCATCACATCCCAATGGTGTTCTATTGGATTGAGATCTGGTGACTGTGGAGGCCATTGGACAGGCAGTGAACTCATTGTCATATTCAAGAAACCAGTTTGTGATTTGAGCTTTGTGACATGGTGCATTATTCTGCTGGAAGTAGCCATCAGAAGATGGATTGTGGTCACAAAGGGATGGGCAATCAATACTCAAGTAGGCTGTAGTGTTTGAACGATACTCAACTGGTACTAAGGAGCCAAAAATGCCAAGAAAATATCCCTCACACCATCACATCACCACCACCAGACTGAACCGTTGGCATAAAGCAGAATGGATCCATGCTTTCATGTGGTTTACACCAAATTCTGACCCTAGCATCTAAATGTTGCAGCTGAAACGGAGACTCATCAGACCAGTAAACAGTTTTCTTCTATGCTTAAATTTTGGTGAGCCTGTGACAATTGTAGACTCAGTTTCCTGTTCTTAGCCGACAGGAGTGGCACCCGGTGTGGTGTTCTGCTGCTGTAGCCCATCTACATCAAAGTTAGATGTGTTGTGTACTCAGAGAGGGTATTCTGCATTCCTCGGTTGTAACAAGTGGTTATCTGAGTTACTGTTGCCTTTCTATCATCTCCAACCAGCCTGCCCATTCTCCTCTGACCTCTCACATCAACAAGGCATTTTCATCAACACAACTGCCGCTCACTGGATATTTTCTCTTTTTCTGACCATTCTCTGCAAACCCTAGACCCAATTGTGTGTGAAAATCCCAGTAACTCAGTGGTTTCTGAAATACTCAAACAAGCATATCTGGCAGCAACAACCAGGCCACGTTCAAAGTCACTTAAATGCCCTTTTTTCCCCATTCAGATGCTCGGTTTGAACTTCAGCAAGTTGTCTTGACCACGTCTACATGCCTAAATGCATTAAGTTGTGGCCATGTGATTGGCTGATTAGCTATTTGTGTCAAGCAATTGAACAGGTGTACCTAATAAAGTGGCCGGTGAATGTATATTGCTTATGTTGCATTATAATTATTTTTCTTTGCATACAAATATAAATAAAACATCAAACAGAGATATAGCAATATTTTAGATTATCAAAAAAAAAAAAAAAGACATTTCTGACAGCATGCAAACAAAATCACAGCAAAGCAAATCTGGTGTCAAGATGTTAATCCAAGAGTGTTGACATCAGCGTAGATGCTCTCCTCTTCTTCAGGTTTTGTCTGCCTTCTTACTGTTTTAGTAGCTTTTCTACTGGTGAAAGTTGGTGCAGAATAAACCAAAGATTCCTCGTCTGTCTAAAGAAACAAACAAACAAACAAAGTAAAGTCTGCAGATGTTACTTTAAAACATGCTGATAACTAGCCGCTATATTTCTTCTTTATAAATACCTGCTGGTTTTCCTGAATACCACTGGCTGGTGCATTTGTTTGCAGAGCAACGGCAGCTGTATCTTAAAATGAAAAAACAAACAAACAATATAAATATAAATACAGTTTTGCCATCCACTGTTTGACACATTAATGTATGAGTGACTTTGCTTACCATTACAATACGCATGCAATTCTCTCTTCAGTTTCTTGATTAAATAAATAACAAAGGTGATAACAAGCAGACTTAAAGCTAAAGCAGCACACAACAGATAGAGAGCCGTACTGATCTTCATTGAATCCAACGTATCTGCTGACATGAAGTGAAAAATAGCAAATAATGAGAGTTAACAATTATTATAAGTTTAACAAAGAAAAATATAACAAATTTATTGCTTAATAATGCATTACAAAGTATTACAATTAAACACATGACCCTAATTAAATACACACGTTTATCTTCCCACTTCATAAAAATATAGTGCAGTTACCTTGAGTGTTGAGTTCTGATGATTTATTTCCTAAAAATATCTCCCCACATGCGACCACAGCACAGTGACACGTCTGAGCATCAGAGTAGCTGACGTTTCTGAAGTAGCCGTAGAAACATTTCTTTGTCGAATTCCCCTCATTTTCATCTCTCCTGTTGCCTTCACTGTAAATAAAACTTGGGTGAGACTGATGTGATTCAGCACAACAGAACAGGCTGTCTTCAGCTGGACATGTTTTCTTCTCAGAGTCATGGAGGATTGAACACTGCAGAGTCACTGAGTCTCCTGGAGGATCAGATGGAGGGACTGTAGTGACAGCAGGTCCTGGTTCTGATGTATGGAAAAGAAATTATTAATTTCTTGACAAATTAAATTTAACATACACAAATAAAAAAATGGGACAAGTGTTTTATTGTCTGTGATTTAAGGATTATAAAAATCTTTAGGTTTTTTCTGGTGTACTTACCTTCAACTCTCAGATTTGTTCCTTTCAAAAATGTAATGTTTTGTTGTAGAATTTTAACACAATAGTAAACTGCTGAATCACTTAATTTTGCTTCACTAATATAGAGAATCAAAGTTCCAGGCTCAGTTGTAACTCTAATGCGATGGTGAACAAACTCAGAGCGAAATGATTTTCCTAAGATTTCAGGAAAGTTTCCAGAACCAAGTTTGATCCAAAACAAGCTTCCTAATGCTATGCGAGGACAAGAGAACTGCACATCATCTCCAACATGAACAGTCTTTGTCTCAAAGATCTGCTCTTCTGTGAAACCTGAAAAGAACAAAGAAAAAAAACACATCAGTGATGAACAAGACAGAATCGTGTACCTTCTCTATTTGATCTTCTGAAAAACAATACTTTAAATACTTAAAAGAAATAAGCCCAACCTTCTTACATATACTTACACCCCACCGTGAGCATCAGCAGTGAATATAATACAGTCTGCATTTTCTTGTTATTCCACTGGAGTTTGCTGTAATTTAAAGCGTATCAAAATTGCTTCACCTAAATATAATGATATGAAGTAGGAGGAAACAAACTCAGAGCAATCTGATTGGCTTCTTGTTATGTTGGCGTGTCTCTGCGCTACCCCAGTGGAAATAAAATCAACCGTCTTTCGAACCTAAACACATGAAACAACACCAACAGTGAGCCCCTGTCATCTCAGATTTGATTCTCATTGTGGGTTTCAGTAACTGAAACTTAAACATGACTGATCACTTTACACCGTGTCTGATAGGAGAAACTGAGCAAAAGCAAAAGAACAGTATTTTTGCCTCCTGGCTCTGACGTCACGTGATGCTGATATTGAAGACACTGTTATAAAATGTCCTCCACACACAACTTCAAACGAAATACAATTAAATGATGTGGAGGTCATGTGAAGTCAAGAAATGATCACCACTGAAGAGACAATATGACAAAAAACATTGACATTACATTTAATGTTGCTGTAATGCAACACCGCAGTTTTAAGGGATTTGTAAGCTTCACACAGAAGGATCCTAGGCCAGGACACATCTGTTTATATATTATATGATATCTGTGACATTGATACAGAGAGTAAGAAAAGCCACTTTGTCCTGGGAGACTGTCCAGACGATCAGTGCCACCCACAGTGATCACTCTGTCTCTCATGTACCTTTAGCCAAACACATCAGCAGGAAGAGCAAGTGAGAGTGAATGATTTCAAATTCCTACCATTTATATCAGCTCAGTTCTTGACCAGAGGAATGAAAGTAGCAGACAATCACAGAAATACAAAAAAAATCCACAGTTTTTGAGTGCACTGACCTCTGTGCTTTGATCTAAAGAAGAGAACCCTAACCACCATAAATCTTGATGAGAATCACAAAAGGAATAATATTTGAACCACAGAGTTTGTTGTGAGGTAACACACCACAACTGGCACTACAAACCTGACAACCTAAAGCAACATTCATTAGACTGAAACATTTTGGTTTGTGGCCTTAATAAAGCTCAACATACTGTTAACTGCAAGTTTAAACCTGGTGATTCTAAATGTGGAAGGCCTAAGTAGCAAAAAACCCACAGTTTCCCCTAGTTAACTATCAGTCGAAAATCTGTGTGTTGCAAATCAGTTATCACAACTACATAAACAGAAACATGGGTACAGAAAAAGAGCTACTTTGAAATGCAATTTTAAACAAAAGAACAGCAATAATAAAGTTTGCAGATTATTTTTCCAGGATTTTTGGCTTTTATTTTGATACGGATGCATACCAAGCTACCAAAGCTCCCTGATATAAACTTTTAGAACTTTATGTCCTTCTTTGTACCTCAAACTCAAAGAGGAAAACAAATCAACAGTCATCACTGACAAACAAATGATGCACGGAAACTTTAGCGCCGCTGTGGTTGGGCTTCTCAGTGTGTGACTACAAAGGGGCTTTACTTCCTGTCACACTCTGCTTTAATCTCAGGAAGGTGGTCTTGCACTGTTGTTTTATCTTTTAAATATAAAAGTGTAATACTAAGATATTGTTATGTATAATACTATTTTCAGAGCAACTTATGGAAGAAGTTAGAATATTTAAGACGGATAGACAAACACTCAAACCTGCTTGTATTCATCACGTTTCTGAGGTTTGGTGTTTTCATCGGTAATAGCTGATACATGGGCGGAGATGCTAATCACTCACTTGTCCCATTCTGATCTTTCCAGTATGACGAAGACTTTGTTATTGACTCTTGATTTGACTTGCCAAAGTCTGACCCAGTTTGCATCACTTGGCACAATGACAGCAATCTGTCCAAATGACTCATGAATTAATCAATAAGTATACTTTCAAGTTAAAAGCTACATGAACCATATATATTGGATAATATAAGCTTGAAGATGATGTATGGTTGTAGAAGCCTGTGGTTTAAAAATACAAGAAGGATATTATTTGCATTTAACAAATATAAAGAAGCAATCCAAACTAAAACAATAATTCCAACTTGTTAAAGTAAAATTAAGTTGCTGAAGCCTTTTGCATTCCTTCTTTGACGCCATATCTGGTTAAAGGCCATAGTCACGTCTGTTCTGAGAAAACAGCTTCAGTGGTTGGTCAAAGGGCGGAGAAATGGCTCACCACAACTTTTCTGTGTCAGTGTAGCTGCTGCATGTGGCTCTGCTGTGTCTGTGTGTGTGTCAGTGTTCAGAATCACATTTCACTTTTTCTTTTTAAACACTGATTGATTGTGTCAACAGCACAACATTTTCTGCTTCCATCCACAGCTGTATGAAGTTGTGGTGCTGCTGTCTGCCTATAAGTTCTTGTCATTTCTCACTTTGTGTTCGCGCACAAATAGCAAACACATGGTGTGAAACACGTCAAGGGTAACTACAATCGTTGTCAGTGTCATTTGTTGCAGGCCAAGCCTGCCTCCTTGAAGGAGGTAGGTTGCGGTCTGTGTGTGTGTTAGTGTGTGTGTTGTAAGAGGAAGTACATGCAGTAGTAGGAAGAAAAACAGTAAAGTCGACACATGGCAACGTGTGTGACGTAGCCACAGTGCATAGAATTGTGTCCAAAAACAGGAACACTGAGTCAAATGTGTTCTAGGGAAGCTGAGTGTATAGTCTGATGCAGGATTGGCTAAAAGTACCTTGTCCTCCAGTGCAGAGTTGATCCAGATTCTTATTAAATCTCGTTACCAATAGCTAGCCAAACTAAGCTAAGTGAGCCAGCATCATACCTGAAACTGCCTAACTGTGGTTTGGAAGCCGGCAAAACTGTGTCGGTAACACTGGGGACCTGTCTGGTATGTCAGTCTACTCTGTATGACAATGGCGGTGCAGCTTAGGTTTAGTTTGACCTGAGAAGTAGGTGCAGTCATCCATAAAAGCCCGGTGAAACCCTGCATGCACTGAAAAATGACTTTGATGATGAGGTCGCTATTGTGTAGTCTGACTGCACAGACCAGGAGCAGGATACCATCAGTGTAAAGATTTTCAGTAATGCTATAGCTAATGCAGAAATGGTACAAAAGCTCTTAGAAGAGAAACCATGTACCCTGGCCAGCGCCTACGACAGTGCTCATAGGGATGAGACAGCTAAAAAGGCTGCTATAGTGCAGGAAGGTACGCGCAATACCATAGAGCACAGAGCTAGAGCGATGACAGTGCTTGGAGATACCACTAAGAGCCAACAGGGTAACTGTGAGGCTTGTTAATGCACTATAGAAGAAGGAGGCTAGTCACTGATGTGGTCCAGCCTGCAATGGTGTTGGGAGACGCACACCTGGCAAAGTCTTGGCTGTTTCTGGATGCACTAAACATGTTTCTACTCCCACACCTCCCCACCTGCAGGCCCTGTATGACAAGAACTGCAAACTTACCTTTGGGTGATCACAGCAGGCTGGCTGGGTCACTGCATTCCTGCACTAGTGTTTAAATAAAAACACAAAGAAGCTGGAGGCACAGGCCTACACTGCATGCCTACATACCTGACTGGTATGGTGGATTTTGAGCTGCAGGAGTGGAAGCTTGCTATGGAGGATTTCAACAAGTACAAGACCATCTCTGAGAGATATGCGGTTTGATTTGCATTTTCCATTTGCACAATTGGACCTTTAACCACGATAAAAGAAACATTTCTAATATGTGCAATTCAATTTAATGCAATTAATTAAAAGTTTTATCAGTATTGTTGTTATTATTCTTGAACTTTCTGTCTCCGTCACAAACACTGTTGTCCCCCCCCCCCCCCCCCCCCCCATCCCTTATAACTTCATAAGTAGAGGGAAAAAAACACAAAGACTTTTGGGGTGAAAAATATATTTGAGTTCTACTCTAAATGGCAAATAAATTAACTTTACAACTTTGAGCATAGGTATGATGGGATATATCTCAGTCTCAGTAGCACAACTGCAGCAGTTTAATGTCCAGAGTAATGCAAAGCAAGTGTTTGTGCCCCGGATGTGTCAGTTAATAATAATTCACTGCAGAAACCTTTGAAAGTGCACCAGGCTTATTTCTTACTATGATGTCTTGAAAATTATTGTCAATGTTTTTATAATAATTTATAGAATTCACATCGATGAACAAGTTTGAAGCATTTAGTGCTTGTTTGAGTGTATTTCTACTCTGATAGTGTTCAGTTCTTGTTCTGTCAGTTTGTCTGTTACCCTATTTCCATTGTCGCTGTCTTTTCTACAGAACCTGGAAAACAATTACACAGGAATCAGTGTGGTTTTTAGAATTACAATCTTAAATTTTACTTTCTACTTCCTTTAAAATATGCCAATAAACAATGCAAACATTAGAGAAAATATTCAGTCAGACACAGCAACATACGATGTGCTGCAATGAGCAAGCTTTTACTGTCAGATTAGACAAGTGATGGAGAACAAATGAATTGTGAAGCAAAAAAAAACTGAATCAGTGTAAAGGAAAAGTAATGAAAAAACAAAAAACGGAAAATGGTTAGCTTAAAATAGAGCTTGAGGTTTTTAATTTTATGTGAAATTTATTTATACAGGCGTTATCTTTTTTGTAACAATGTATTTTTTCGTTTAAGGAAAGAGGCAACAAATGTGCACAAACAATTTGATTTAGCAGATTTGTTTTTACATTACCTTCAACGGTGAAGAATGGATATTTGACAGTAATTTACAGAAAGAATGGAATTCGACAAAGTAATGTCTATTCATTAAATATACCAATTACAAAATATGAGAATGCACCTTTGGCGACAATTACTGCGTTAAGCCCGTCAGGGAAGATCTCAATCAGTCTCGCACATCTGGACATTATAATTTCATCCCATCTTTCTTTAAAAAAACTGCTCGAACTTTGTTAGGTTGCATCAGGATTGTGAGTGAATCGCTCTTTTCAAGTTCTGTCAATCTCAGATGGATTGAGGTCTGGACTCAATAATGTTGAAATAATACACAAAATAGCTTAAAAGTTATCCAATAGCAAATATTCTATGATGTTTTCAGAACTGAAACACAAGCCCCAGTGCGGCCGAAGCTTTATTCGGCCACATGGTACGTAAATAAAAAGAGGAATTTTACCAAAAATTCGCAAATTCAGTGAGTTGTTAATTTCTTGCAGAAGTCCTGACATCAGTGTAGATCGTCTCTTCGTGTGATGTTTTGCATTTCTTCTCTCAGCTTTTCTCTTGCTGAAGGTCGGTGCAGAATAAACCAATAAGTCCTCCTTTCTCTGAGGAAAAATATGACGTGTTTTTAACATATGAAACTTGAACTGGGAGGTGGTAATTATATAATGTCGGATTATTTCTAATCTATTCTTTCAACACTGTACCTGTGGTCTTTCCTGATGACCACTGGCTGCTGCAGCATCTGTTTGGAGGGATTTAAGATGAAAGATGGTGTTGGTTAAATTACACAATGAAATCATGCAAAACTCAGACCTAGCTTTAGCAAATATGTTTAGATACACTGCAGTGCGGAAAATCTGTATTACCATTGCGGAAAGTTTTCTTCTTGAGATTATAAATGAGAAAGGCTATAACAATCAGACTTGTAGCCAAAGCAGCAGATACCAGAAAGAGAGCTGTACTGACTGTCTCCAAATCCCACATGTTGGCTACTGAAAAGACACAAAGATACAGTCATAAATACTTTGGTAAGATTACATATTTAGCAGAAATGTTTCATGATATCAATAGACTCAACCAGATTCTAAATTAAAAAAGACAAATATTATTTAAGCAGTATATAAAAAATGTCCTGTAGTTACCTTTGATGTCCAATTTTGTTCCGTTTCCAAATAATATCTGTCCACATGTGGCCACGGCACAGTAATAAGTCCCAGCATCAGAGGAGGTGACGGTTTTAGAGAAGCTGTAGACACATTTCTGAGGAGACTGAGCCTCAGGATTGGTCTCACATTCATCTTGACTGTTTCCATCAGCATAAATGAAACTGGGATGAGATTCATCTGATCCAGCTCTGAACCAGAACACTCTGTGTTGTTGTTCTGGACATGTTTTCTTCTCAGAGTCAGAGAGGACTGAACACTGCAGAGTCACTGGGTCTCCTGGATGTTCTGGATCAGATGGAGGGACTTGAATGATGTCATTGATATCTGGTTCTGGTCCTTGGAAATGTAAAAAAAAAAGCAAAAATTAACAAGTTTGAATCAGTTTATTGAAAAGAAAATTTGCTGAAAATATTGTTTCATAGTCAAACTGAAACAAAAGCAGTTTACTCACCTTTGATTCTCAGGAATGTTGTGTTCACAAATTCCATGTTGAGCTGGTTAACTTTTATACAGTAGTAAAAACCAGAGTCACTTAGCTGAGTTTCATGAATTTGCAGAATAAAAGCTCCAGGCCCTTGTTTTGTTGTAATGTAAGGAGTCTTATTAACACCATCATAATCAAAAGTATGTGTTCCTCCCACGAATTCAGGATATTTTCCAGAAACAAGTCTGATCCAGTACAAGGTTTCCTTGTGAGAAGATCTCTGGCGAGTACACGTGAGAGTCACATTTTGTCCGACACCAACAGTCTCTGTGACAAAGTTATGATCATCGATGCTGTCTGAAAAAGCAAAGAAGAAAAAGAAAGAAAACGACTCATTAATGACAACAGACACATTCACATATGTAAAATCATGTACACATAACAGAGATTGATTTGTGCAGTAAATGTGACCCTTCTAAATATACTTACGCCCCATTCTGAGCATCAGCAGGAAACAAAACAGGGCCAGCATTTTCTGATGAATCCACGAGTGACTGCACCTGATTGAAGCAGACGATAAGATGACATGCCTAAATGTAATGGCATCAAGTGGGAGGTAACAATTTCAGAGCGATCTGATTGGTTTCTGGTCTTGTTGGCTTTTCAGTGTATTGCCACAATGGAAATAATACCAAACACCTTTCTAACTGAAACACATCAAACAACACCAACAGCAACAGCAGCTTTTGTTTCATGTTTTTCGAATAGAAGAAATAAAAGAAATCAACTAAAGTAAAACCTAGCGCTGTTGTTCACAACATTTCATTTGTGTTTCCACAAAAGAAACTAACTAATATGGTCAAACATAGATCATACATCTATTTTCCAGCCTGATACATTATTGTATTTTGTACTGTATGAACACAACACAGCACATTTTTGTATTTTTGACATCATTAGTGTTTTGTTTTCGCAGTATTTATGACGGTTCCCTCCACCTTCAGCCAACCAGTCGCATCACCACACCTGGAGGAGATAAATCCTACAACCAAACTCTCAGTTGAGGTGGCTAGGATTTAGTGTGTCCAGTTCGTCTTGGTGCCTCTTTGTTTTTTGTATGTTCCATAGATTCCATAGCCACTAAAGGTGCACGTCCACTAGATACGTTTTTCCCGTATATAAACGTGCCGTATCTGCAAGTGGCATGCATGGTGGGCAGTCACTAACAGACCACCATGTGTCACATTTACTTTCAATGTGGATACACAGAAGTGACATTTTCCCAAGTGTGACTCCCAAAATTTACCCCACAGAGAGGCCACATGTTTCAGACCATTCTGAGTCATTTGGTATCATTTTTTTCTGTATCTCGGGAACTGAAGGGCACAGAGACTCAGGACCAAGACTGGCGTATTCAGCATGGCCAAATTATGTGAACGGATCACACGACCAAATGTCTGGGATGTTCAGTTTGGGAGATATTTGCCAACATTTTTGCCCATTCACTTTCAATGAGGATACGCAGATTTTCCTAAGTGTGACTCCCAAAATTTACCCTACAGAGAAGGGTAAATTTAGGCTTCGGAGCATGTTTCAGACCACTCTGAGTTATTTGTTATACATCTGACATTCCCTATAAAAACTGAAACATTTGATCAGCATTTCCTTGTCTAGAATACCATGTACAAGTGTCTTTTAAAACTGACATATCCAGTGTGAAGGTCCTGTAATAAATCTGCTGTTTTTGAACCCATAGATTGATGTACGTGACACTTCAGGAAATGTATTACCAGGAATGACCAGGTTCCATTACTTTATGTATGTGTGAGAATCAATTTGAGAAATGAATGAACTTCCTGAAAAACAAAATTGTGGCTCTCACACTTCCATGGATGAAATTGGATGAGGTTTGAGCCACAAGACAAAAAACACCTGCAAAATGATTTTGATTTCAAACTCTTCTTCTGGATTCAGATTCAGATTTTCTGAATGTCATGCTGTCTAGGGAAACTATTATTCAGTGCTTTTTCTACATGTAACCTTCTCCCTTTATTATTTTCCCATTTGACTGGATTTGATCCAAATAAATTATTTGATCTCAATGTCATTATTTAATAAAAATGAAAAAGGTTGACAAATGAGTTAACAGTTCAGTGTTTTTACTGACTAAATATTCCTTTTTGACAAGTTATTGTAACCACTAGTCTGTAAACTGAAATGCAACACACTGTATTCATGAATGTACAGGCCTCATAAAGAATAGTACAATGTCTGCAGCACTCAGTTTAATAAAGAATTTACATGATGTCTGATTTGTGTGAATTTATAAGAAAAATGTATCACCCTATCACCACAATAAGTCATAAAGATAAAGGCACCACCTTAAATATTGTGTGGAACAACCAGTCCAGAAGCTCCACATCATCAGTGATGCCCCGCCCACTCTGCTGTCAGTCACTTCAGCAGGAAGATCACAGCAGACAGAGTTGGGCAGGTGGTTGTGGTCTCAGCCTCAATCCTCTACACGGCTTCATCTCTGTTCATGCGGCTGGATAGAAAGAGAAGCAGAGCACCACCTACAATATCACAGAAACACATTCACACTGAAGAGATCAAAAGTTTCTCACTCAGCAGCTCACGTACTGATATGAGACAGAACTCATGTGATTCTGTCAGAAATTAAAACAAACCAGTGGAGACCTGAACTGAAGACCTAACTGACAGGTAGCATGGTAGGCAACATGAGAGCTTTGCCACGAAAATTCAATAAATTAGATGCTTTTGGTTGCAGTTAAAGGATAAAATTACTAAGCTGACTAACATTCAGAAATCCTGTGTGCTGCAGCTTCACTACAACAGTGACAGAACACACGACAGTATACTGCAGTTCAGGCAAACAGCAACAACTCTGGCCTTTAAAAATACCAAGGTGGAGTAGAGGTTTCTGGAACAACTTTCACCAACTTGCAAAAAGTAGAGAAGATGTTAAAACTCCAGCAACATTTATCAAACTGGAACATTTTGTTTGCGACTTTTATCAAAGTTCAGCATACTGTTGACCACAAGGTAAAACATGCTGGTCTGACTATGATGTTTCTAACACAAAGCTCTTCAGCAGCAAAAAACCACAACATCCATGGTTCACCTTCAGCTGTGGACCTGCATCACATGTCACACCTCTCGCTATAACCCCATGTTGTCTGTTCACTGTCCAAAAAGGCAAACTATGAAAAAAATATCTAAAAAAAACAGTTGTTAATAGTTCAAATGGAAATGGAGTTTTGACCATAAAGATCATCCTACAGTCAAAACAGTTAGTTGTCTAAATCAGTGATTTATGACACAAAGCTGCATCCAATCAGAAATGCAGTTCTACAAACAGGAGGGTGGAAACAACAACATAAAATATGACTTAAAACAAATGCCAACATAAAAAGTTGCTTTTACATCGCATTTCTTATATTTTATGGCTTCTCTTTGTGTGCACAGCACTGTTCACACCTGAAACACAGACACACAAACACACAAATTCAGTCACCACTGACAAATGATGCATGGAAACTTTAGCACTGCTGTGGTTGGTCTTCTAAAGGTGTGAATACAAAGGGGCTGTTCTTCCTGTTTCACTCGGCTTTAATGTCAGGAAGCTGGCCTTGCACTCTTGCATATCTACTTATGTCAAAAGTGCAATTTTATGAATTTACATCTGAAAAAATGTTGTTATAATTATTGTAAAATCATAATTTACAGGAGAAGCTAAAAGCTATAAGAGAGATGGACACAAACCTGCTCAGTCAAGCTGTTCTGAACGTTTTTTTTTTTTTTTTAATCACACTTGTCTTTGGGTTTGAGGTTTTTCATGGGAATTGGCTGAATGTTGAGAGAAGGTGCAAATAAGGTTTGAAATATAATAGTTGATTTGACAGCCTCCAAATTAAGGGTTAATAAATATGCATTAATAAGTATGTATTCAAATTAAAACAAAATGAAATATATACTGTTAGCTTACAGAGGCATGTGGTTGTTGATGCTTGTGGTTTAAAAACACAAGAAAGATACAGTTTGTGTTTTATATAAGAAAAAAGTAGAAAAAACAAATTTAATTTTGTAAAGCTAAAACTACATGGCTGAAGCCTTTTGTAGCTCTTCTCTCACTTCATATCCTGTTATAAACAGCTTCAGTTGTTGGTCAAAGGGCGGAGAAATGGTTCACCACAGCTTTTCTCTGTCAGTGTAGCTGCTGCATGTGGCTCAGCTTGTTATTCTCATGACAGATATGCAGAAGGCCTTTACAACGTGCTGTGAGACCAGGAAGATCAAAGGTCTTTTCATTTCAGGAACCATCTTTTCTGAAATAAAAAGAATTTCTTGACAGAAATTCAAGATTTTTCCCCTACATGTAGACATGTCCATATGGTGTTTCTTTTCTTTAAAGCTACAACACATATTATAAAGGAAACAATCTTTGAAAGTCATTCCATACCATCTCAAAAACATGGATTCAGACAATCAGGGTTTCACAGACAGACATGAGTTTTCAGGGGTTTAATCAATGTCCAGAATTTTAATTAAGACAGATTAATGATGTTTGAAACAAAATACTTCTTACACATTTCTACTAGGCACACTTTTGTCTCCAGTTGTGGCTGGTTGTGGTAGACAAACACATTGAAGTTCACGAGTTAACCTATCACATGTCTGTCCTTATCTCTCTGTCACTTTGCTTTTTTCACAGCAGACATTCAGCTTCACAAAACATTAGTGTAACTCGTAACACTGAGCAGCAGCTTGACTCTGACTTCCCTCTGAATGTTCAAGCTCCTCGCTTTACCTCTTAGGCTGAGCCCAGTCATCCTACAGAGAAAACTCATGTCAGCTGTTTGTAACCGAGATCTTGTTCTTTTGGCTACAACCCAGAGCTAATGACCACAGATGAGAACTTCACCAAGTGTCTCAGTTCCCTCTTTACCTTAAATCTGGTATAATGTCTGCATTCCTGCTGATGGTACACTAAGTTATCTGCTCCGATTTCCTATCACACACAAAGAAGATCCCAAGATATTTAAACCTCTTCACGTGGGGCAGCAGCTACCCCCAAACCCAGAGGGAGCAGTCCACCATTTTCCAAGAGAGAACCATAGTCTCAGACTTCAATGTACTGACTGGCATCCCAGCCACGTTACATTCTACTGCAAACCACATGCTCAAAGTGACAGTCTGAAGAAGCCAACAGTAGTATGTCATCTGCAAATAGTAGAGATGAGACCTTGAGTTCTCAAAACTGGACACCCTCCTCACCCTGGCTGCACCTTGAGTTCCTGTCCATGCATATCACAAACAAGATTGGAGACAAGGGGCGCCTTTGGAAGAATCCAACACCAACAGGAAACGTGTTAAGGTACGTGTTCACCGGATCTGTCAATTTGTCACATCCCATTCATTGTCTATGTGAAACGGACCGTGCTGCGATTTTTGGATGCGGTGCATTTGCATGTGGGAAAAATAGATCCAATGGACACGTACCATTAGACTTTGTGCGTAGAATGCAAACATAGCTCTCACTTTGGTTGTATGAATTTCTGAATGGTTCCTAACAATGGCCCTGTTACCCCACACTCCCACAATGTCCTCCACAGGGTCCCCTAAAGGACACAGTTTTAAGCCTTTTCCAAAATCCACAAAAGACATGAGGATTGGCTGGTCAAACTCCCATGACCCTCTTAGCAGTTCTGCAGGGGTAAAGAGCAGGTCTACTGCTCCATGGTCAGGACATAATCCACATTGGTCCAAATGAATCTGAGGTTCAACAATCAGTTAGAGCTTTCCCAGCTCCTTGGAGTAAACTTCCCTCGGGAAGCCGAGTAGTATGATACCCTGATAATCGATACACACCCTCCGGCCTACCTTTTTCAAATTGGGAATCACTGCCCCAGTCTGCCACTCCACAGGCACTGTCCCCGATGACCACTGGACCCAGTAGAGATGTGTCTGCCAAGACAGTCCAACAATGTCCATAGCAGTGAATTTTGTGCACACTTGCTGCCTGACCATAGAGGAGTTTTTTTTTTTACCATCTCAGCGACCTTGAACCCATATATTGGTGAAGGTTCCCCTAAGCCTTCAGGCTTTGTCTCATCAGCAGAGGACGTGTTCGAAGGAGCTCTTTCAACTCCCCGACAAGGGGTTTTCCCACATGGCTGTACATCCTTCACATTGTTGTCCACCAGCAGGCCACAACAGGCACTTGTAATCTTCTGTCCAGAGTTCAGTGGGTTTTGCTGAACCTCCCACCCTAGCTAAGGTTCCCTCCCCACCAGTGATGTGATGCTTCATGTCCCTCCAACCGGTCAACACCACCAGGGGGAGGCATTTCTAGATGTGTTCGTGCTCCTGTCCACGTCCATTGGACGGCAGCCCTATGTTGCTCTTCCAGGCTGTACTTAAATGAGCCCCACAGGGCAAATCTCAGCCACTAACCTCATGGGCTCTGGCTCCAGGAGGGGGCCCAAGTCTCCCTTTTACAGGTGATGTGGTGCCTTTCCTTTTATTTGATGTCACAGGGGTTTGACGAATCGCTCATTGTCTGGTCCTTATCCCAGGTTCAGTGTGGCTCCTAGGATCACAAGGACACTCAAACTCCTCCACCATGATGAGGTAGTGATTCTTTGAGGGGCAATTCATCACTTATTTTCTCAATAATTGTGTGTATTGGAAAAAAAAATGTAAAGCTGTATCTCAATGACAAAGTACACATTTATGAATGATTTTCCTCTCTGTGTCTAACAATCAGTCTTACTTTGAATTCTCCACAACTCATGACTTTTGTTGTGGGTTTGATGGCATTTGCTCTCATTTGCTTTGCAACATCTTCCTCAAATCTGCAGGTAAATACAGCTCAACTAGTTGCAAGTCCGCTTTGCATACTACAAAACCCTGTTCACATATGACTAGTACGACTAAGGACATATAGTAGCTTTTATGAATTGTGAAAGTTGTTTGTGATTTTAATTCCATGTGAACTGACATGTCTGTAACTGGTCTTACACTACACAAATGAGATAATGTGTCACAGCATGTAGACTCACTTAGAGCTCCAAATCATTACAAATCAAAAAGCTTGAAGAATAGTTAGATGGATGTCAGTCATTGTAGCACATGGTAAGAAAACACTTTGCTGTCTTCCAGCACGCCAACCCGTTATCATGTGACAGCTGACCGATATATCTGAAGATATTGCCAGTAAATTCAAGCAAAACACAGATTTCTCATTTCTCCTGTCAATGTGCTGCATGAATTGTAGACATGGGAGGTCATTTGTAAATCAGAAGGTCTTTAGCTAATAGTATTCCAGTGCAAGTCGGGCTTAAGTGTTGATTTGGAAATCTCAACTGCCGCAAATACTGTCTTTGAAATAACTTTTTTTGTTAAACATTTTGACAATCATTTTGAGTATCATACACATAACGATAACAAGAAAACACTCGTTATATATTTTATTAGAGTAATATTGTCTGTATCTCCAAACAAGATTTACAGATGATGATATAAGAAACTTATTTCCAGAAACACACCATGGTAAATACCTTCTCCTGATACTGATACACAACATAGTAACTGTTGGCAGTAATAACATGAAGATTTCTTTAGACTTTAATGGAGAGTTGTGATGAAGAATGACAACAAATGTGGGGAAAAAAGCTGAGAAATCATAGTGAGAACTTTGCTGTTGACAGCATTTGTGCACGCTCTTTGTGCCTTAAACACTTGATGCTCCAATAAAAACCTGAGTTCTGTCATTTACATTAAAAACAAGTATCTGCATTCACCTTCCAGAATGAGAAACAGCACAGTTTATACATATCTGCTTGAAAAAAAAAACATATTACGTTGCCTTTAAAAAATACTTTTTAAAGCCCTTCAGCAGTAAACAAACAACACTACATTACTAAATACAAACAGCTGCCAAACATCTGTTAACTCACTAATCCAGTCCAAAAGCCTTGACAGCAGTGTAGATCCTCTCTCTCTCTGCTGCTTTGGCCTCCTTTATTGCACCACTGTCAGTCTTTACCACAGTAAAGGTAACAGCAGAATAAATCCATGTGTCTAAATCCTTCTGTAAAAGTAGATGAATGAAAAACATGAGCAATGTCAACACATTAATGTAAAAAATATGAGCTGACAGGTGGTAACTATATAATGTAGGGTTATTTCTAATCTATTCTTTCAATACTGTACCTGTGGTCTTTCCTGATGACCACTGGCTGCTGCAGAATCTGTTTGCAGGGATTTATGATTCAAAATGGTGTTAGTTAAATTACACAATTAAATAATGCAAAACTCAGAGCGACCTTTGGCAAAATATTTTAGACACACTGAAGTGCGGGAAACTTGCATTACCATTGTGGAAAGTTTTCTTCTTGAGATTATAAATGAGAAAGGCTATAACAATCAGACTTGTAGCCAAAGCAGCAGATACCAGAAAGAGAGCTGTATTGGCTGTCTCCAAATCCCACATGTTGGCTACTGAAAAGACACAAAGATACAGTCATAAATATTTTGGTGAGATTACATATTTAGCAGAAATGTTTCATGATATCAATAGACTCAACCAGATTCTAAATTAAAAAAGACAAATATTATTTAAGCAGTATACAAAAATTGTCCTGTAGTTACCTTTGATGTCCAATTTTGTTCCGTTTCCAAATAATATCTGTCCACATGTGGCCACAGCACAGTAATAAGTCCCAGCATCAGAGGAGGTGACGGTTTTAGAGAAGCTGTAGACACATTTCTGAGGAGACTGAGCCTCAGGATTGGTCTCACATTCATCTTGACTGTTTCCATCAGCATACATGAAACTGGGATGAGATTCATCTGATCCAGCTCTGAACCAGAACACTCTGTGTTGTTGCTCTGGACACGTTTTCTTCTCAGAGTCAGAGAGGACTGAACACTGCAGAGTCACTGGGTCTCCTGGATGTTCTGGATCAGATGGAGGGACTTGAATGATGTCATTGATATCTGGTTCTGGTCCTTGGAAATGTAAAAAAAAGCAAAAATTAACAAGTTTGAATCAGTTTATTGAGAAGAAATTTGCTGAAAATATGGTTTCATAGTCAAACTGAAACAAAAGCAGTATACTTACCTTTGATTCTCAGGAATGTTGTGTTCACAAATTCCATGTTGAGCTGGTTAACTTTTATACAGTAGTAAAAACCAGAGTCACTTAGCTGAGTTTCATGAATTTGCAGAATGAAAGCTCCAGGCCCTTGTTTTGTTGTAATGTAAGGAGTCTTATTAACACCATCATAATCAAAAGTATGTGTTCCTCCCATGAATTCAGGATATTTTCCAGAAACAAGTCTGATCCAGTACAAGGTTTCCTTGTGAGAAGATCTCTGGCGAGTACATGTGAGAGTCACATTTTGTCCGACACCAACAGTCTCTGTGACAAAGTTATGATCATCGATGCTGTCTGAAAAAGCAAAGAAAGAAAAAGAAAGAAAACGACTCATTAATGACAACAGACACAATCATATATGTAAACTCATGTACACATAACAGAGATTGACTTGTGCAGTTAGTGTGACCTCTCTAAATATACTTACGCCCCATTCTGAGCATCAGCAGGAAACAAAACAGGGCCAGCATTTTCTGATGAATCCACGAGTGACTGCATCTGATTGAAGCAGACGATAAGATGACATGCCTAAATGTAATGGCATCAAGTGGGAGGTAACAATTTCAGAGCGATCTGATTGGTTTCTCATCTTGTTGGCTTTTCAGTGTATTACCACAGTGGAAATAATACCAAACACCTTTCGAACTGAAACACATGAAACAACACCAACAGCAACAACAGCTTTTGTTTCATGTATTTAGAACAGAAAAAAAATCAACTAAAGTAAAATTTAACGCTCTTATTTACAACAGTCGTAAACACAGTAGAATCATGAAACCTGGACCTACCCCCCATTTGTCCACAAGGCCTTTCCAATGAGCCTGCCCACGAGTCTGTATGACTTCAGGAATTGGGTGTTACCTTGGAATATAATTTTTTTTCTGTATCTCGGAAACGGAAGGTCATAGAGACTCGGGAGCAAGACTGGCATGTTCAGCGTGGCGAAATTATGTCGACGGATCACGCTATTGTCACGCAACCAGGCTGAACTCGGGCAGAGAACCACACTACCGAGACCAAAACACACTTAAGAAGGTGATTTATTGGAGAGGAGGGAGGGAGACCGGGTGGTCTGAGTTCCAGCCGGGGATCGGCGGCGAAGGCTCTGGGAGGGAAAGCAGAGTGTGACGCAGGGGGAAGAGAGATCCCTGGCGGCTGGGGAGGGAACGTAGCGTGGGTAAGGGAGCTGAACGTGGGCACGACAGGCTGGAGTTGGTTGGGGTGGCGTGGGTGGTCCGGAGGGAGTGATGTGGTCCAAGGGGAGCCGGAGAGGAACGGTAGGCAAGAGTCCAAGCAGCAGGATTCTGGAGACAACAGAAAAACAAGGTTAGGCTTGGTTTCAAAAGACAACAGATGAGTAGCTAGAAGGAGACTGACAGTATGAGTCGAGTCTAACGATCTGGCAGGGTGTTGCAGGAGAGACCGGTCCTTTATTGTCAGAGAGGTGATTAGCCAGATAATTGTCAGCTGCTTGGATTCTGGTGGAGGCGACTGATTGGAGACCAGTTTCAGCTGCCTGTTGTTCAGCTCTGCAGTCAGGGAGAAAAAGCGGAGTGATTACTAAGGATTGTCAGGCGAGGATCAGTGTGAGGGGAGGGCCCTGACAGCTATCAAACGTCAAAGGATGTTCAGTTTGGAAAATATTTGCAAACATTTCTGCCCAGTCATTTTCAATGTAAATACACAGAAGTGTGACTCCCAAAATTTACCCCACAGAGAGGGCATAGGAGCATGTTTCAGACCATTCTGAGTCATTTTGGATAGATTTTTGGTGACAATTTTGAGTCCCATGCTATGAGTTAGTGTAGGACTAGGGCTACGGGTAGGGTTAGGGTTGGAGTTTGGGAAACCTGGACGTACCGCCTCATTTGTCCACACGGCCTTTTCAATGAGCCTGCTTACGTGTCTGTATGATGTCAGGAAATGGGTGTGACCTTAGAAATTTTTATTATTTTTTCTGTATCTCAGGAACAGAAGGTCATAGAGACTGAGAACCAAGACTGGCATGTTCAGCATGGCCAAATTATGTCAAAAGTTCACACTAGCAAATGTCCAGGGTGTTCAGTTTGGGAGATATTTGCCAACATTTTTGTCCACTCACTTTCAATGTAAATACACAGAAGTGACATTTTCCTATGTGAGACTCCCAAAATTTACCCTACAGAGAGGGCTTAGGAACATGTTTCAGACCATTCTGAGTTATTTGGGATACATCTGACATTCCCCACAATAACGGAAACATTTGATCAGGATTTCCTTGACCTGAATACCATGTACAAGTGCCTTTTAAAACTGACATATCCAGTGTGAAGGTCCTGTAATAAATCTGCTGTTCTTGAACCCATAGATTGATGTATGTGACACTGCAGGAAATGTATTACCAGGAATGCCCAGGCCGCATTACCGTTTATGGATGTATAAGAATCAACTTGAACAATGAATGAACTTCCTGAGAAATCAATGTGGCTCTCATACTTCCAGAGATGCGATTGGATGAGGTTTGAGGCACAGGATATAAAACACCTGCAAAATGATTTTGATTCCAAAGCGTTTTTCTGGATTTTTTGAATGCAAAACTGTCTTGGAAAACTTTTATTGAGTGCTTTTCTACATTTAGCCTTCTCCCTTCCTTATTTTCCCATTTGACTGGATTTGAAATGCAACACGTTGCATGCATGAATGTTTAGGCCTCATAAAGAATAGTACTATGTCTGCAGCAGTTTAATAAAGAATTTGCATGATGTCTGATTTGTGTGAATTTATAAAAATATGTACCAACCTATCACCACAATAATTCATAAAGATAAAGGCACCACCTTAAATATTGCGTGAAACAACCAGTTCAGAAGCTCCACGTCATCAGTGATGCCCCGCCCACTCTGCTGTCAGTCACTTCAGCAGGAAGATCACAGCAGACAGAGTTGGGCAGGTGGTTGTGGTCTCAGCCTCCATCCTTTACACGGCTTCATCTCTGTTCAGGCAGCTGGTTAGAAAGAGAAGCAGAGCACCGCTTACAATATCACAGAAACACATTCACACTGAAGAGATCAAAAGTTTCTGACTCTTAAGCACACATGTACTGATGTGTGAGAGAACTCATGTGATCCTGTCAGAAATTCAAACAAACCAGTGGAGAGTTGAATTCAAAACTTAACTGGGAGGCAGTATGAGAGACTTTACCAAAAATATTCAATAAAAGAGATGCTTTTGGTTGCAGCAAAAATGATAAATTTACTAAGTCGACAAAACTTAAGACATTCTGTGTGCTGCAGCTTCACTACAACAGTGACAGAACACACAACAATATACTGCAGTTCAGGCCAACAGCCACGACTTTGACATGAAAACAATTCCAGAGTAGGTTAGAGATTTCTGGAACAACTTTAACCCTTTAAGCTTCAGTCATTTCCAGCCGTTTTCAGTACAAAAAATCGCTAATATTCTATTTTTAAATTAAAAAAAATTACGAAAAATACGGGGAATATTGGACGGGCATCGCGAGGTGCATTTCCTTGAAAAGGACCGATTCGGGGATTTTATACCGACTTCAGGACATGTTTTGGATAAAATAGTTTCCTGGCTTGTGTCATCTGGATGTAAAAGGTTGGATTATGACCGTTTTTTGTGGAATCTTTTTTTGTGTGTATAATAATGAACCCGGAAATGTGAGTCGCGCTGTGTGCGTTGAAGCCGTGTATAGAGAACGGATGGATGAATATTTGTTTTTGTCAGACAAATGTGTTTTTCTCACCCGCTGTGGCAATCGCATCTGAAAGTGGTTTATACCGGCAGATTCATGAGAATCTAAGCTTTCCATCGGTGTATAGTGTTTGTATAATCGCGTTTGCACCCGTCGGACATTCTTGAAATTCCTATGCAAATTAGTAGGTGTACCGCCGGCGGTACACTGAAGCTTCCGACTTGCAAAAAGTAGAGAACATGTTAAAACTGCAGCAACATTTGTCAAACTGGACTGCTTTGTTTGGGGCTTTTATCAAGGTCAACCCACTGTTGACCACAAGGTAAAACATGCTGGTCTGACAATGATGTTTCTAACACAAAGCTTCTCAGCAGCATAAAACCACAACATCCATGGTGCACCTTCAGACCAGCATCACGTCACACCTTCGTCTATAACCCCATGTTGTCTGTTCACTGTCCAAAAAGGCAAAACTATGAAAAAAAAATCTAGAAAATAGTTGTTAATAGGACAAATGGAGCTAGAGTTTTGACCATAAAGATCATCCTACAGTCAAAACAGTGATCAGTGATTTCTGACACAAACCTGCATCCAATCAGTTTGCACAAAATATACATAAAGTTCAATATACAGGAAAAGTAACAAATATAAAATGTGATTTAAAACAAAACGCTAACTTAAAAAGTTGCGTTTACTTGTATCTGTTGTACTTTATGGCTTCTCTTTGTGTGCACAGCAGTGTTCACACCTGAAACACAGACACACAAACACACAAATTCAGTCACCACTGACATACAAATGATGCATGGAAACTTTAGCACTGCTGTGGTTGGTCTTCTAAAGGTGTGAATACAAAGGGGCTGTTCTTCCTGTTTCACTCGGCTTTCATGTCAGGAAGCTGGCCTTGCACTCTTTTATATCTACTTATGTCAAAAGTGCAATTTAATGAATTTATATCTGAAAAGATGTTGTTATAATTATTGTAAAATCATAATTTACAAGAGAAGCTAAAAGCTATAAGAGAGATGGACACAAACCTGCTCAGTCAGGCTGTTCTGATCATTTTCATCACACTTGTCTTTGCTGTAGTGTTTTTTATTGCAATTGGCTGAATGTTTAGGAGAGATGCGAATAAGGTTTGAAATGTGATTGGTTGTTGATTTGACAACCTTGAGGTGCTCTATTCTGGTTTCTATCACTTTGTTCAGTGATGGACAGGCTGTCTGTCCAAATTCAGGGTTAATGAGTCAGTTATGTATGTCAAGTATGCATTTAAGTTAAAACAAAATGAACTGTATACAGTTTACAAATTCCTGTAGTTTAAAAACACAAGAAAGATACAATTTGTTTTTGAAATAAGAGTAAAGTAAAAAAAAAAAAAACCAACCATTTAATTTAGGAAAACTAAAATTACATGGCTGAAGCCTTTTGTCGCTGTTCTGTCACTTCATATCCTGTTATAAACAGCTTCAGTTGTTGGTCAAAGGGCGGAGAAATGGTTCACCACAGCTTTTCTCTGTCAGTGTAGCATGTGGCTCAGCTTGTTGTTCTCACGACAGACATGCAGACGGCCTTTACAATGTGCTTTGACACCAGGAAGATAAAAGGTCTTTTCAATTAAGGAACCATCTTTTCTTAAATAGGAAGAATAAAAAAAATTTCCTTGTAGACATGTCCATATGGTGTTTCTTGTTTTTAAGCTAGAACACACATGAATCAAATCATCTTTAAAAGTCTTTCCTGAGTGTCTCAAAAACATGTCTGTCCTTACATCTCTGTCACTTTGTGTCTCCATGTATGCATGGAAGAAATATTGGTGACAGCCAAAAAGTCAGAAAATATCTTTTTTTGCAGCAGACATTCAGACTTATAAACCATAAGTGTATCTTGTAACACTGGGCAGCAACTCTACTCCGAGTACCCTTTGAATGTTCAACCTCCTCACTCACACACACTGCTTCTAAGGCTGAGCCCATTCACCCTACAGAGAACGCTCATTTTGGCCGTTTGCAACTGCGATCTCATTCTCTGGGCCACAACCCAGACTAATTACCAAAGATGAGGGATGGAATTTAGACTGACTGTTAAATCGAGAATTTTCACCCTGTGGCTTGGCTCCTCTTGACCACAATGATCTAGTTACTTAAATAACTGGCATCTAAGCCTTGTTGCACTCAATTGCAAACCACAGCGTGCTGAAAGTCACAGTCTGATGAAGCCAACGGCACTATGTCATCTGCAAATAGTAGAGATGAGATCCTGGGGTCCCCAAAATGGACTACCTCCTCACCCTGGCTGCACCATGAGGTCCTGTCCATGTATATCACAGAATTGGAGACAAGTCCAACACCAACAGGAAACGTGTTAAGGTGCATGTTCAATGGATCTGTCAATTTCCTACATCCCATTCATTATCTATGTGAAATGCACAGTGTTGTAAGGTGGTTTCATTGTGGTGCATTGTGTACTGTGAACCAGTGCGTCTACCTCGACCTCATTTGCATAAAGTAGACTCATTGTCTACATTATGCAAAATCAATGCAGCGTGCGGTCGTCTGACACATTGCAAAACTTTCGTCAAACGTCGAAACTAGCTGTCGCTGAACTAAAACAAGGACAGATTCAGCTACTGCACAGGTTATTTCTTGCCTCAAATGCTTTCAGAAAAATTTTGCTGAACCGATTTTGTGATAACAGAGAAAATTTGCGAACAAGTCGCATCTGTTCGACATATCTGCCGGACTGTCAAGCTGAAAACACTGTCATGTGACCATGTAGTGGCCCACTAGTGACTGCCCACCAAGCGGGTGATTTTCATATGCAGTGCGTTTACATGCAGGAAAAATGGATCCAGTGGACATGTACCATTAGACTTTGGTTGTATGAATTTCTGAATGGTTTGTAACAATGGCCCTGTTACCCCAGACTCCCACAATACCCTCCACAGGGCCCCCTAAAGGACACAGTTTTAAGCCTTTTCCAAAATCTACAAAAGACATGAGGATTGGCTGGTCAAACTCCCATGACCCTCTTAGCAGCTCTGCAGGGGTAAAGAGCAGGTCTACTTCTCCATAGTCAGGACATAATCCACATTGGTCTTAGCGAATCCAAGGTTCAACAGTCAGTTAGAGCCTCCCCTCCAGCTCCCTGAAGGGTGAGTAGTATGATACCCCAATAATTGGTGCACATCCTCCTGTCCACCTTTTTAAAATTGGGAACCACTGCCCCAGTCTGCCACTCTACAGGCACTGTCCCTGATGATCACTGGACTTGATAGAAATGTGTCCTCCAAGACAGTTCAACAATGTCCATAGCACTGATTTTTGTGTACACCTGCTGCCTTGCGACCGAGGAGTTTTTTTTGACCATCTCAACAACCTCGAACCCAGACATTGATGAAGTTTCCCTAAGCCTTTAGGCTTTGCCTTCTTAGCAGAAGATGTGTTGGAAGAAGCTCTTCCAACTGCCCAACAGTGGGTTTCAGGTATACTTTTGAGACACCTCATGCTTGATCAGGGTGTTTGTTATGGCCAATCCATGAATAGCACAGAAATCCAATTAGAGAACACCACTGAGGTTCAGATCAGGCAGGCTGTTCCTCTCAATCATCTCCCTTCAGGTTTCTCCATTGTTACCCATATGAATGTTGAAGCCCTCAGGAGAACCCCAGGCAGAACCCTTCCAGAATACCACCCACAGACTCCTGGAAGGCTGGGTACTCTGGCTGAACAAATAAACAACACTCAGAGTTTTCCTCTCCATGATGCATTTGCAATGATTAGCTGTAGACTTGTGAGCATCCCCACACCTGCTTGGTTCTTCTCATCCTGGGCAACTCCAGAAATCCAGAGAGTCCGATCTCTCTCTGCGAGTTTGGTTATGAAGCCTTTGCTGTGGTTGGAGGTGAGCTCAACTATATCTAGTGGGATTTGCTGCACCTCCCGCCCTAGCTAAGGTTCCCTCCCCACCAGCGAGGTGATTTTTCATGTGCCTACAACCAGTCAACACCACCAGGGGGCATGCCTAGCTGTCTTCGTGCTCCTGTCTGCCGCCATTGGGTGGCGGCCACTATCCTGATGGGCTCTGGCTCCAGGAGGTGGCCCCAGTCTCCTTTTTCCGGGTGATGTGGCACCTTTCCTTTCATTTGACATCACTGGGGTTTGATGAATTGCTGTTTGTTTGGTCCATCCCCCAGGATGAGTGTGGCTCCTAGAATCATAAGGACACTCAAACTCCTCCACCATGATGAGGTGCTGATTCTTTGAGGGGCAATTCATCACTTATTTTCTCAATAATTGTGGGTACTGATGAAAATGCAAAGCTGTATCTCATTGACAAGTACACATTTATGAATAATTTTCCTCCTTGTGTCTAACAATCAGTCTTACTTTGAATTCTCCACATCTCATGATTTTGTTGTGGATTTGGGGACATTTCCTCTCATTTACCTTGCAACATCTTCCTCAAACCTGCAGGTAAATACAGCTCAACTATTTTCAAATTTGTTTTGCATATTATAAAACCCTGTTCACATATGACTGAAACTACGAAGGACATATAGTAGTTTTTCAAAATTGTGAAAGTTGTTTGTGATTTTAATTCCATGTGAACTGGCATGTCTTTAATTGGTCTTCCACTGCAAAAAGGTCTGGTGATAATATGCATTTTGTGCAAATCAGCATCTCATAGATTTGTTGTGGTACATATATTTATAGTTATTGTGAGGTTTATTGTTGTTTTCTGCACCTTTCTTCTACCTCCTGCCTGTTACAAAATTACAGGTGCTGCCTGGTAATTTCAAATAAAATATTGATCAGCATTTTGCCAGCAAATTCAACAGACTTGTGTCACAGCATGTAGACTCATTTAGAGCTCCAAACCATTACAAAATTAAAATCTTGAAGAATGGTTAGATGAATGTCAGTCATTGTAGCACATGGGAAGAAAACACTTTGCTGTCTTCCAGCAGGCCGACCCATTATTATGTGGCAGCCTACTGACATCATATCTGAAGATTTTTAAAGTAAATTCAAGCAAAACACATCTCATTTGTCCTGTCAATGTGTTGCATGAATTGTAGACATGGGAGGTCATTTGTAAATCAGAAGGTCCTTAACTAAAAGTAATCCAGTGCAAGTAGGGCCTAAGTGTTGATTTGGAAATCTCAACTGCCCCAAATACTGTTTTTAAAATAATATTTTTCGTTGCAAAACTAAATGATGTTGACAATAATTTTGAGTTTCATACACACAATGATAACGACAAAAACTCTTTATATATTTTATTAGAGCAATATGGTCTTTGTCTCCAAACAAGATTCAAACATGATGATGCAAAAAAACTATTTCCAGAAATGCACCATGGTAAATACCTTCTCCTGATGCTGATACACAACATAGTAACTGTTGGCAGTAATAAGATTTCTTTGTTGGCATTTTGACTTTAATGGAGGTGTGATGAAGAATGACAATAAATGTGGGGAAAAGAACTGAGAAATCATAGTGAGAACTCTGTTGACAGCATTTGTGCATGTTCTTAGACACTTGATGCGCCCCCCACCCCCTCCACCCCACCCTACCCCCACAATACATTTAAACATGAGGATACACTTGTTCACTAAATGTTATTGATACATCATGCTTCAGCATATACAAAGCCCTTCAGAAGTAAATCAGCAACACTACTTTATTCAATACAGCTGCCAAACATCTGTTAACTCACTGTAATGTAATCTAAACACATTTAAACATGAGGATACAACTTGTTCACTAAATGTTACTGATACATCGTACGACAGCATATAGAAAGCTCTTTAGCAGTAAACAACATTATATTATTCAATACAAACAGCTGCCAAACATCTGTTAACTCACTAATCCAGTCCAAAAGCCTTGACAGCAGTGTAGATCCTCTCTCTCTCTGCTGCTTTGGCCTCCTTTATTGCACCACTGTCAGCCTTTACCACAGTAAAGGTAACAGCAGAATAAATCCATGTGTTCAAATCCTTCTGTAAAAGTAGATGAATTAAAAATATGATCAATGTTAATGCCTTAATAACTTTAATTCATTAATATATTTTTTAAAAAATGATGTCAGTCTGAGTTTTCAGTACTCCACCTGTTGATTTTTCTGACCACCACAGTTTTTCTGCTGGGCAACAGCAGCTGTATAATGAAATACATAAATAACAATAATCAACAATGCAGTTGTTTAAAAGTATTGGATTTGTTGAGAGAAATATGAATAACTTGTATTACCTTTGCCACAGTCACAGTTGTTTTCCTTGATGCTGTAAATGAGGATGGCTATAATAATGAGACTTAGAGCTAAGAAGGCGCAGAGCAGAAAAGTAACTGGACTGACTGTCTGTGACCACATGCTGGATCCTGAAACACAATAAAAGGGAGGAAATATTGAAATAAAAAATAAATTATATTTAATGCCACTACTTTTTAGATGATTGTTGATCTTGACTCTATAATGTGACGTCTGAACATTTACATTTTCTGACAAATAGAATTATGATCTGTTACCATGATTATCCCGTTTAGTTCCATTTCCAAACAGTATCTGTCCACATGTGGCCACAGCACAGTAGTAAGTCCCAGCATCAGAGGAGTTGAAGGTCTTAGAGGAGCGATAAACACAGCTCTTCTGAGTGTCAGATCTCTTCTCACATTCATCAGGTCTGTTTCCATCAGTGTAGATGATGTCTGGATGAGATTTATCTGATCCAGGTCTGAACCAGAACACACTCAGATCTCCTGAACATGTTTTCTTGTCAGAGTCAGAGAAGACTGAACACTGGAGAGTCTGTGATTCTCCTGGATGGACTGAATGTGATGCTGTGGACTGAACAACAGTGTAGTCTGATGTCTTGTGACTGTCTCCTGTGTAACGAAAAAAAAAAAACTTACAAGGATGAGACCTCAAAGCACAATTTAAAAGTCTGAGAAAAACATCAAACATAACTTTTGTAGTTTACTACCTCCTGATATGAACAGGGATTATTAATATTATGCTGTACTTTCATTGAATCAGTGGTTGAAATAATATCTTGAAGTAAATAGAAGAAAGTGATAATAAATGTAAATTTAATTTGATTGAAACTAAAAAATGTTTAGCAAGCATTTTCAAAACATCATTAATAACAGTTATTCTTCAACATGTATACAGTAGTGCTTCAGTGGTTGGAGCATTTGCAAAACTGCAAACACACTCGTTCACATTATTACCTCTTACGATCAAATATGTCCCGATCCATTGAGATGTTGTGCCATACAATGTAATTAATGCACAGTGATAGATTCCCTCGTCTTTTTGGATTGTTTTCAAAATAGTCAGGTTGCTAAAACTGTCATCATTATTAACTTTCCATCCTGAGTTTGAAAACTCTGGTTCAAACTGAGGTTTTGCATTTTTCCGCAGAATCACAATTAGTTTCAGATTATCTCCAACACTCTGCTTGTACCAGTGGATTTCTCCATTGCTGATATCAGTATTAGACAGAGCACATGTTAAGGTTGTGGATTCACCAGTTTGAACTGTCTTCACTGGAGTGAGTGTATCTGAATTGAAAGAAAACAAACAAACAAAAAAATACAGAACTTAAGTCACAATATATTTGAAAACCTAACTTGCAAAAATGTCAAGTAAAAAAGTAGAAAGCACTCACATCCTTGATGAAGAACAAGCAGTGTAATCCATAAGACGACCATCCTGACATTGTCTCCTGTCAGGAACCTTGTCGCTGTTTAAATCACTGTAGGAGGAGATATAACAAGACCCTTTATGTCACACTGCCAAATGCATCTGATTGGTTGTCAGAGAATAAAGATTCAAAAGTGCACTTCCTGTCACATTGGGCACGTCCAGGGCTTTGAGGATTGTATCACCTCATTCTTACCTGTTTACTCACTCATTTTAATGATTTTTCAGCATTTTGTTGACAAGAATATTACAAGATCGTATTAAATATTTTCTTCTTCGTTAAAGTAATGTCCATCCTCTGCCCTCATATTGTGTGGTACAGCTAAACACACAAACATCAACTTCAGATAGCTAAGATTTCTTACCATGTGTCTGATGTGAAAGTGTGAAACCACAAGGATTAGTTCAACCAAGCATACTGTCAAAGAGAATTTGTGAAGCCCTCTGGTAGCCAAAGAGTTACAGGTTTACAGAGTACACCACAGAAAATGAAGTCTGTGGTTCAAAACAGGCAATTTGTATCTGTGGTGTATGTCATACTTTAAACCTGACAGTCTAAAAAACATATGTTTAATACACCTTAAAAATGAAGTGGCCCCACAAAAGACTTGTGAAATTGGATTCATAAGCATTAATTAAATATAAATATAAATTTTTGGTAATAAGGAAAACATCAATATCAAAGAGAAACTGTAGTTTGTAGTGTAGTTTCCACCTTTGTAGTTTTTTCCTCTTACACAAAATCTGGTACCAACACATATACTCTACATAAAAAGTGCATTTTTTTGCTGAAAGTTAACATCACACAAGACTAATTTGAATGTCAAAATGTTCAGCTTATTGAGGACATAATTGATGTTATTTTTAACCGAAACATAGAAAAAGGTTCGGTTTTAGTATTTATATCTTCAATAATTTGTGAAATATCTAACGTTTTACACATTTTTTTTTTGTCATAAGACACGGTGGATTTGAGCTGTTATCTCTAATCAAAATTTCTCTTTAACCTTTCATCATTAACTTTGAGTTTTCAATATTTCTGACCTCACAAAAACAGATTTTACAGCAGTTGTCACAGCAGTCATTTTTTTCTTAAATGTAACAGCAAATGCAAAGTAAGGAAATCTGAAACACAATGATGACAGAAGAGTCAAATCAAAACAAAAAAAAATCACCTTTGATCAGTCAGACATGGACTAGAGAATGACATGAAACTGGGAGAAGCTGTCATGGTGGCTCTGGACGATGGGTCACATGCAAGGCTGGCGGCATAGGTGGAGATCCTCTGGAGGCCAACGGCAAAGGTTAACAATCAGAGGCTGATGCCAAAGGTGGACCACTTCTGGAGTCTATACCAGTGGCTTAGGCAGAGGTGTAGCTCCTCTGGAGACCAGCAGCACCATGAATGGGCCAGATCCTGATGGGACCCAGCTGGGAGCACAGACTCTTTAGTTGGTGTAACGTCTGCAGCCTCTGGAGTTGAAATTGAAGCTGGGGCAATGTCTGCAGACCTTGGAGCTGGGATGAGATCTGACAGGTCTAAGAGTACATTTCCATGAACGATACACTACCATTTCAAATTATTTTGAAGATATATAACCCATCAGAAAACATCTTAAAGGTGTAATTGTGTGAGAGACATCTGGTCATCAGCCGTCCATGACTGATGTTGTACCACACTCTGTCCTGATCAGTGTCATGCACAAGTCCCTTTAAAAGGCCACACCTGAAAGCACCAATCTGAGTATGAATTCCTGAGTCCGTCGTCCCAAGTCCTTCCTAAATTCTTCAGTGCCGACTCAGAGGCCCTACCACCCACTAGAAGAAACACACAGCATCACAGCACACACACAAGAAACTTTCAGGTACGGAAAACTTGGTGAAACTCCGTCAATTCTTTTTTACCTCTGAAAGTAAATCCCTGCAAGTTTCCAAATTAGCCTTCAAATGAGCGGATGCTTGCAGCTATATATATATATTTATATGTATGTATATAAACACACACACCTACACACACACACACACACACACACACACACACACACACACACACACACACACACACACACACACACACACACACACACACACACACGCACATATATAGTTGAGAATATATAGCTTTGAGAACGGCAAGTATTTGCGTGACATCCCTTCAATAAGTTTTCTTTCCAGAGTTGCATTCGATCCATGTGTGAAAATGACGTCTGATGCTCCCAGAACCACTCATTCACAATGTGAGCCCCATGAATCCTGGCATCATCATCTTGGAATATGCTGGTGCCATAAGGGAAGAAAAACTCCATTGAAGGAAAGACCTGGTCATTCAGTACTTAGGTCGTCAACTGACCTCATTCTTTGAGCACATAACGTTGCTGAACCTGACCAATCCCAAATCATAAAACTGCCTCCAAAGACTTGTACAGTAGGCACAAGGCATGATGAGTGCATCACTTCATCTGCCTCTCTTCTTATTGTGATGCGTCCATCACTTTGGAACAGGGTAAATCTGGACTCATCAGACCACATGACCAACCACATTTGTTCCTCAAAGATGATGGTTCACCACTCTCCTTCCAGGTTTTAGTGATGCATTGGACGATTCTTAACCAAGTTTTCGTAGTTCCAGAAATCTCCTTAGTTCTTTTCTTTGCTCAATGCAGGTCAATAATTTGACCCTTCTGAGACAGACTAACATCCTTCCATGACCACAGGAAATGTCTTCAAACATGGTTTTGTTTACGAAATGAGAAGCTCCTCACTGCATCAGCTAGGGTTAAATAAGTTGTTGCCAGCCGAAACATATTCATCACTGCAGTAATCATTCAATAGAAAGCTCTTACCTATTTGCTTAGTTAGATCCAGGTGATGACTTGTTTTTTTGGACAGGTGGTGTATATTAACAGTGGAGAATGGGAGAATATGGGCATACACCTAAACTGATTTGTGAACCAAAACACAGTCGTGTGTAGTTGTGCTTGTTTTTTCCATGGTCAAAGTTAATGGACAGTTTTACTTAAGATCCAGAGACATTTGGATCTTTTCTCCTACGGGTGTGTGATAGAGATACACAGCCCAAACCAAATCACAATCAAACTACAGTAATCACATCCAGGCGATTATGTCCCAGACATCTTATTATTCAGCCAGTTTTGATTGTTACTACGAGTCTCTAGTCTGAATCAACTGTACTTTAAACTCCCAGAAGCTAATAGATTAGCTACCATTTAGTTCTGCTTCCATGTGTCCGCTCTCAGAAGCACAATGACTCTGCTGTTCATTCTGCCTCTCATTTACCTTTTGCCAAATACATCAGTGGGAAGAGCCAGTTAAGGTGAATCGTGGCAACATCCTGCTATTAAAACATATCAGAGAAAATAAAGTTGGAGAGCGTCACAGAAATCACAGAATATTGAACACTGAGAAGAAATTTTTGAGATAACTGACCTGTGTCTCTTAATCTGAAGAAGAGAAGCCATGTGAACCTCCATGAGAATCAAAAATGGAATAATATTTGAACCATAGTTTGTTGTGAGGCAGTGCAATGCGACAACTCACATGACACTATATAGCAGCCCAGTGGGGATTTCTGGCATAACTGCTCTACATCGACAGTAATGAGACTGAAAATAGATAGACAACCTCAAACAACAGACTGAAACATTTTGGTTTTGGCTTTTTTAAGGGTCAACATACTGTCAACTGCAAGTCATAACATGGTGTTATTCTTTTTAAAAAAAAAACAAACAAAAGAAAAAACATGGCGTTGTTCTAAAGATGGAAGGCCTTAGTAGCATACGACCGCAATTTCCCCGAGTTAAATATCAGTCAGAAACGTGTTGCAAATTAATTGTCACGGTGACATAAACATTAAGATGGGCACAGAATAAATTAACTTTAAAATGTAATTTAACTCAAAAGAACAACAGTTTAAAAATAGATTTCATCTTTCCAGCATTTTTGCCGTTTATTTAGATAATGGTGCAGGCTCTACCAGGTGAGCTACCAAAGCGCCCCGATTAGCACTTTTATAACTTCCTGCCCATTGTTGCACCTGAAATGTCAACACCAGAGAGAAGTAGAGTGGAGATTTCTGGAACATCTTCATCAACTTGCAAAATGGAGAGAAAATGTTAAACAGTTAACACTGCAGCAACATTTGTTAGAGTGTAAGATTTTGGTTTGCAGTCTTTATGAAGGTCAACATACTGTTGACCACAAGGCAAAACATGCTGGTCTGACAATGATGTTTTTCACACAAAGCTCCTCAGCAGCATAAAACCACAACATCTCTGGTTCAACTTCAGCTGTGAAACTGCACCACGTGTCACACCTCCCTCTAGAACCCCATGTTGTCTTTTCATTGTTCACTGTCCAATAAAGGCAAAATACAAAAAAAATAAATAAAAAATCTACAAAAGCTGTTGTTACTACTGCAAATGCAACTGGATTTTTGACCATAAAGATTGTCCTGTCAAAACAATTAGTTAACTAAATCAGTGATTTTTGACATCCAATCAGTTTGCACAAAATACAAATGCAGTTCCACATACAGGAGGGTGGAAACAACAGCATAAAATGTGACTTAAAACAAATGCCAACATAAAAAGTTGCTTTTACTTTGTATTTGTTATATTTTATGGCTTCTCTTTGTGTGCACAGTACTCTTCACAACCAAAACACAGACACACACACACACACACACAAATTCAGTCACCACTGACATACAAATGATGCATGGAAACTTTAGCACTGCTGTGGTTGGTCTTCTAAAGGTGTGAATACAAAGGAGCTGTTCTTCCTGTTTCACTCAGCTTTCATGTCAGGAAACTGGTCTTGCACTGTTGTTTATTTATTATAAAAGTGCAATTTAATGAATTAATATCTTAAGAAATATTATGAGTATTGTAAAATCATAACTTACAGGAGAAGTTAAAAGCTATAAGAGAGATGGACACACAAACCTGCTCAGCCAGGCTGTCCTGATCGTTTTCATCACACTTGTCTGTGGTCTGGTGTTTTTCATTGGAATTGGCTGAATGTTGAGGGGACATCCGAGGAAGATTCACTTCTCCCACTCTGACTCTTCTTCTTCTTCTTTTCTTCTTCTTTTTTTTTTGCTACAGCAGATCTTTGAAATGTTATTAATTGTTGATTTGACAGCCTTGAGGAGCTCTGTTCCAGTTTGCATCACTTTGTTCAGTGACTGACTGGCAGTCTGTCCAAATTAAGGGTTAATGAAACAATAAGTATGCATTGAAATTAAAACAAAAATGAAATATATACTGTTAGCTTACAGAGGAACGTGGTTGTAGATGCCTGTAGTTTAAAAACACAAGAAAGATACAATTTGTGTTTGAAATGAGAATAAAGTCGAACAAAAACAAACATTTAATTTTGTTAAGCTAAAATTAAATGCCTGAAGCCTTTTGTAGCTCTTTTCTCACTTCATATCCTGTTATAAACAGCTTCAGTTGTTGGTCAATGGGCGGAGAAATGGTTCACCACAGCTTTTCTCTGTCAGTGTAGCTGCTGCATGTGGCTCAGCTTGTTCTCATGACAGACATGCAGAAGGCCTTTACAACGTGCTGTGACACCAGGAAGATAAAAGATTAAAAGGAACCAAGGAACCGTCTTTGCTGAAATAAGAAGAATTTCTCGAGGGAAAATCAAGATTTTTTTTACCTTGTAGACATGTCCATATGGTGTTTCTTAAAAAAAACAACTCGAACACATATTATGAAGGAAACAATCTTTAAAAGTCATTCCTTACCATCTCAAATTCATGGATTCAGACAGTCAGGGTTTCACAGACAGACATTAGTTTTCAGGGGTTTAATCAATGTCCAGAAGTTTAATAAAGACAGATTAATGATGTTTGAAACAAAATGCTACTTACTCTTTTCTACTAGGCACACTTTGGTCTCCAATTGTGGGTAGTTGTGGTGGACAAACACACTGAAGTTCACTGGTTAACCTATCATGTGTCTGTTCTCATCTCTCTGTCACTTTGTGCCTCCATGTGTACATGGAGGAAATATTGGTGACAGCTAAAAAGTTTGAAAAGATCTTTTTCAATGCAGACATTCAGACTCACAAAACACAAGTTTAACTCGTAAGACTGTGCAGCAGTTCGACTCTGACTTCTCTCTGAATGTTCAAGCTCTTCGCGCTACCTCTAAGGCTGAGCCCAGTCATCCTGCGGAAAAAACTCATTTCGGCCGTTTGCAATCGAGATCTTGTTCTTTTGGACACAATCCAGAGTTAATGTCCACAGATGGGAACTTCAGCATACTGACTATATCAGTATCTGAAGATATTGCCAGTAAATTCAAGCAAACCTGATTTTTCATTTCTTCTGTCAATGTGATGCATGAATTTTGGACATGCAAGGTAATTTCTATATAGAAGGTCCTTAGGTAATAATAGTTCGGTGCAAGTAGGGCTTAGCTGTTGATTTGGAAATCTAAACTGCCCCAAAGACTGTCTTTGAAATAACATTTTTCTTTCCAAAACCAAATCACATTGACAGTCTGTTTGAGTTTCATACACACAATGATAACAAAACACTCTTTATGTATTTTATGAGAGCAACGTGGTCTTTGTCTCCAAATAAGATTCACAGATGATGATACCAAAACCTATTTCCAGAAATGTCCCATGGTAAATGCCTTCTCCTGATGCTGATACACAACATAACTGTTGGTAGTAATAACCTGAATATTTCTTTGTTGGCATTTTGACTTTAATGAAGAGTTGTGATGAAGAACGACAACAAATGTGGGGAAAAAGCTGAGAAATCATAGTGAGAACTCTGCTGTTGACAGTGTTTGTGCACGTTCTTTGTGCCTTAAACACTTGATGCTTCAATAAAAACTTGATTTCTGTTATTTTCACAAAAACAAGTGTCTGCATTCACCTTCCAGAATTAGAAACAGCACAGTTTATGCATTTTTGCTTGAAAAAAATATTACTTTGCCTTAAAAAAAACACTTTTTAAATTGTTTATTTATTTTGATTTCATTGTAGACAGGAGTGAGGTGAAATGAGGAAGAGGTGCAAAAAATGTTTTCAGCCAAACTTAAAACTAAGAACATTTCAGCTAGCGGTCAATCCTGTTTGCAGGTGTTTGGATGACAAAGATGCATGTAATCTAAATACATTTAAACATGAGGATGCACTTGTTCACTAAATGTTACTGATATATCATACTTCAGCATATACAAAGCCCTTTAGTAGTAAACAAACAACATTACATGATTGAATATAAACAGCTGCCAAACATCTGTTAACTCACTAATCCAGTCCAAAAGCCTTGACAGCAGTGTAGATCCTCTCTCTCTCTGCTGCTTTGGCCTCCTTTATTGCACCGCTGTCAGTCTTTACCACAGTAAAGGTAACAGCAGAATAAATCCATGTGTCCAAATCCTTCTGTAAAAATAAAATATGAGTAATGTCAGCGCCTTAATAACTTTAATTCATAAAGAATTTTTTAAAATGATGTCAGTCTGAGTTTTCAGTACTCCACCTGTTGACTTTTCTGACCACCACAGTTTTTCTGCTGAGCAACATCAGCTGTATAATGAAATACATCAATAACAATAAATAATAATGCAGTTCTATAAAAATATTTGAATTGATATAAAAAATATATGAACTAGAAAAGCACTCGGAGAGCGCAGACCTCTGCCAGGCCATCTGTTCAAAAAGTCTCATGGACGGATTTTCACCAAATTTTTACAGGATGTCCAGAAGAGCAAAAGTAACAATCGATTAGATTTTGGAGGTGATCCCGATCACCGTCTGGATCCAGGATTTTTTTGAAGGACTCTGTACAATTGAGAGATGGCCGCCCATGACTTTTCGAGTTATGCTGTTAACAGACAGACAGACAGACAGACAAACAAACTCCGATGATTACATAACCTCCTGGCGGAGGTAATAACTTGTATTACCTTTGCCCCAATCACAGTTGTTTTCCTTGATGCTGTAAATGAGGATGGCTATAATAAAGAGACTTAGAGCTAAGAAGGCACACAGCAGAAAAATAACTGTACTGACTGACTGTGACCACATGCTGGATCCTGAAACACAATAAAAGGGAGGAAATTAATGCCACAATGATATTTAAGGCCACCACTTCTTAGATGATTGTTGATCTTGACTCTATAATGTGACGTCTGAACATTTAAATTTTCTGACAAATAGAATGATGATCTGTTACCTTGATTATCCAGTTTAGTTCCATTTCCAAACAGTATCCATCCACATGTGGTCACAGCACAGTAGTAAGTCCCAGCATCAGAGGAGTTGAAGGTCTTAGAGGAGCGATAAACACAGCTCTTCTGAGTGTCAGATCTCTTCTCACATTCATCAGGTCTGTTTCCATCAGTGTAGATGATGTCTGGATGAGATTTATCTGATCCAGGTCTGAACCAGAACACACTCAGATCTCCTGAACATGTTTTCTTGTCAGAGTCAGAGAAGACTGAACACTGGAGAGTCTGTGATTCTCCTGGATGGACTGAATGTGATGCTGTGGACTGAACAACAGTGTAGTCTGATGTCTTCTGACTGTCTCCTGTGTAATGAAAAAACTGTTAACAGAATGAGACTTGAAAGCACATTTTGAAAGTCTGACAGAAACATCACATGTGATTGTAGCAGTTTTATATCTTACTGATATGAACAGGGATTATCAATACTACATTTCAATTTAATCAGTGGTTGAAATAACATCTGGATTTAAATAGAAGAAATACATATTAAATGTAAATTCAATTAGATTAAATCTGAAATATGTTTAGCAAGTGTTTTCAAAACATGTTCAGTGACAGTTATTCTTAAATATGTATACAGTAGTGCTTTAGTAGTTGAAACATTTATAAAACATGATGAAAGTAGCTCACATTATTACCTTTTACTATCAAATATGTTCCACTCCATTTTGATTCCACGCCATAGAATGCAAATATTGCACAGTGGTAGATTCCCTCATCTTCTTGAAATGTTCTCAAAATAGTCAGGTTGGCAAAATTGCCATCACTATTAACTTTCCATCTTGAGCTAGAAAACTCTGGTACAAATTGAGGGAGTGTATGCTTCCGCAGAGTCACAACTAGTTTCAGATTATCTCCAACACTCTGCTTGTACCAGTGGACTTCTCCTCGGTCGTGATCATTATTAGACCGAGCACATGGGAAGGTTGTAGATTCACCAGTTTGAACTGGGATCACTGGAATGAGTGTATCTGGATTGAAAGAAAACATAAAACACACTGGACAGTAAATGAAATGATCAAGGAAATCTACCGTACGAAAATGTCATGTTAACAATTAGAAAGCACTCACATCCTTGATGAAGAACAAGCAATGTTATCCAGAAGACGATCATCTTGACATTGTCTCCTGTCAGGGACCTCGTCGATGTTTAAATGAGTGTAGGAGGTGATGTAACTTGGCCAAGACTCTCTATGTCACACTGCCAAATGCATCTGATTGGTTGTCACAGAAGAAAGATTCAAAAGTGCATTTCCTGCCTCACATCCAGGGTTTGTGGCACATGTCACCCCCTACTTATTGATTTTCTCACTCATTTTAATGATAAAGCATTTTGTGTTAGTGAATCTTTCATGCTCAAATTTAAAAAACAAAAACAAAAACTGGGTTGAAAAGTATTGCCAGCCTTGTCCCTCACTATCAGCTGCACATTTATACACACAACCAGAAACTACAGACAGCAGAGATGCCTCATGTAAAAGTGTGAGCAAGCATTAGTTCAGCCAAACATATGTTCAAGTAAATTTGTGAATCTCTTTCTTAGCCAAATGATTACAGACTCACAGATTTCGTCACAGAAACAGGAAGTTCTGGTTAAAATCAGGCCAAGGGGTGTAGTGTAGCGTGTGGTAATTTTTTCTGTTCACTGTCCAACAAACAAATGTGTTCCTCTCCAACACCCTTCAAAATGAACAATCTCCTGAAGTCAGACTTCTACATATACAGATTGTCCATAATAAGGAATACATCAATCATAAAGGGGAACTCCAGATTTTTTTTCCCCCTTGCCCACAATCTGGGAACAATACATACATTTGTGAATACAATTTCACATATACTTGTAAAACCTGTGTACACCAAGTAGTCTTGAGTTTTCAGTGACTCCTATAACTCTGAATCTTCTATGATGGAATCATTGAAACTCACGTCTCTTTGTCACAAAAAACATTCATACATTTTGGTTCTTTCAGAGATTTATTCTTGGTCTTCTGGAAATAAAGGAAAAAATCTGCTGGGTCAACAATATACATATAGCAATGTCAGTTCTTGGTTCAACATCCTTTAGTCATTTTCAATTTCATTTTGTGATGTAGCCGTCCACAAGCTTCTGGGTACTTCTGGTTATATCTTTGATCAGTCTTTTTTGACAGAATTATTGTAGCAGAAGTACAGTTGTTGGCTCTCTAATATGAACTTGTTTCTTCAGGACAGTTCCCATTTTATAAAGGCCAGTTCAAAAGCTTAGTTCTTCCTTTATTTTATCATTTCTTTACCACTTGTGAGGCTGTTTGAGGTTATTGTCTTGTTGGAACAACTGACTGTGCTAATAATCCAATCTTCTGGCTGATCTTGTAGGTGTTTCCAAGGAATGTAAAGGGAATTCTCCGTCTGTATTTCATTAGTTTGTGTAAAGAATCAATTCCACTGGCAGCAAAACAGCCCCAGAGCATAATACTGCCACCAACATGCATGATGGTAGATTTGGTGTTCTTTCGATTACTACTCTCCTGCACACCTATTGCTGGTCACTGTGGTCAAATAAGTATTCTTTTTGTTTCATCTGATTACAGGACTTTCCTCCAGAAAGCCCTTTGTTTGTGCATGTGACCGCCAGCAACCTTCAGATGACCCTTAAGGTGCGTTTCTGGAGGAAGGGCTTCCTTGTTGCACAGCAGCCTGTCAGCTCATGGTGATGTAAGACAAGCTTGACTGTGAACACTAACCACAACCATCCATCCATCCATCCTCTATACACTGCTTTATCCTCACTAGGGTCACGGGGGGTGCTGGAGCCTATTCCAGCTGACTCGGGCGAAGGCAGGGGACACCCAGGACAGGTCGCCAGTCTGTTGCAGGGCTACATACATAGACGAACAATCACACTCACATTCACACCTACGGGCAATTTAGAGTAGTCAGTTAACCTCAGCATATTTTTAGACTGTGGGAGGAAGCCGGAGTGCCCGGAGAAAACCCACGCATGCACAGGGAGAACATGCAAACTCCATGCAGAAAGATCCCAGGCCCACCCCGGGATTCGAACAAGGGATCTTCTTGCTGCAAGGCGAAAGTGCTGACCACTACTCCGCTGAGCAGCCCACTAACCACAACCAGCAGCTTCTAATTCATTGGAGACCTGCTTTTTGATGACTGTTGGTTGTCTCTTGACTGTCCAGAATCAATTGTCCCTCAGCAGCCTGTGATAGCTTGTGTTTTCTTACTGATTATACAATTGCTTTTACAGATCTGTAGCAGCTTTGAAATGGCTCCAAGTGACTTTTCTGACTTGGTAAAGTCAATGACTTACCTTTTCAGATCTTTGCTGAGGTCCTCAGACTTTTCCATTGTAGTGTTTGTGACTGAGCATAATGATTGTATCAAATGAGCCTTAATTAAATTGGCTCAGAAATGTCAGCAGCTCTGGTCAACAGCAATCACTTGCATGAAGTTTAGAGACAGTGTCACTAGAAAACTTGAATAACATCACCCACATAGACAATTCAAGTTTATGTATGTATTTTATTTATTTATTTATTTGTATTTTTGTCATTTTTGCTTTTTCATTAGATAGGACAGTGAGAGAATGACAGGAAACATGGGTAGAAAAAAAACCCGCGCGGTCTCGCTCTCCAGAACCGCGGAGGAGGCTGGGACTTGTAGGACTCTGGGACGCTGGGATTTTGGAGCATGCGCACAAGCATTTTTGACGGTAAGAGCATGCACAGTAGCGTCCTACACGTCCCAGAGTCCTACAAGTCCCAGCCTCCTCCGCGGTTCTGGAGAGCGAGACCGCGTGGTTTTTTTTTTAATTTTTCTGAAATGCGGAAGTCGGAGAGAGAGCCATATCACGCTGGGGAGATGGCAGCTGATCGTAGAGGCAAACAGGTTGCAGAAATTATCTAGTGTTATCTTGCAATATTTGAAAACGGTATACTTGTTTTACTGTAAAGCACTTTGTGCACTTCAAGGGCACACCATTGAAATGCACTGGCGGAATCCCAGAATCAGGCAGCCACTTACCTCTGGTGTGTGTGTGCCCTGAAGAGATAGTTCACCAGTTTACTTGAAATGTTAAGGATTGCAAAGTGTGTATTTAAAAGAGCTTGTATTTTATTTTTCTATTTTATACGATCACAGACTGTTGTTATTTGAAGATGTTTGTCAAGTTTACTTGAAATTTTATAGATTGTATTTGTTTAAAGTGTGTATTTAAAAGAGCTTGTATTGTTTGGGACCAATAAAACTGACACTTTGTATATCTTTGCTTCTGTGTCCTTTATAAATGCTTTATAAAGCATAGATAGTCCTCACTTTAGATGGGCTCACGGAATATACTTAACTAATGAGTAGTAACCGCATTAATAAGTTATTCATTGAGGATGAATATGTGTTTGTAAATCATATACTAACACAGTTGCTAACCCTTTATAAAGTATTAACATCTGAGATTATCAATGAGCAACAAAACATTTTTAACCGGATTTATTAAGTGCTTAGTAATGCATAATAAATGTCATACAGATCATGAATTCATGATTAATTATGCACGTATAACTAATTAGTTACAAATGATGAGTTAACGATGAATTAAGCACTTTACTAATGTTTAACTAATGCTTAATAATATGTTGGTTGAACATTTAAAACTGTCTTTACTAATGCTTTGTAATGCATTACTAATGGTGAATTCATGATGAGTTCATGAGGATTTAAGGATTAACTAATGCTGAAATTATGCTTAACCAATGCTTAACTAATGCTTAATAGTGTATAGTTATTATAAAGTGCTACCGAAAGAACGCATGATTGTTTTCTGTAACTATGACACACCAGTTTCGATCATTTCACCATGGAATATCAAGCTATAATTTTATGAACTGATGCTTTGCACCAATTGAAAGGACACCAAACACTGTAAACAGCCTGTTGTTTAGTCACTGGTCCTTTCTGTGAAAGATGGAAAATAGTGCTACAAGAATAATATGGTCCAACATAAACTGCTAGTCCTCATTACTGCACACTTTACACTGTGTTTTACATGTTAATTATTAGCCATGTAGAGTTCTCAAAGAGGTACGACATTAAATTAGCACAATAAAATTACAAAAAAATGTGCAGTTTTTCAATATTACTTGAAACATTAAAAACAACCTCTGATGGTATTATCCACTTTATTCATCCAGTAGTCCAACTCCATAAGATAACCAATGCTGGGAAGCTTATTTCAGTACAGATTCAGATTCTGTAGACTTCAGATTGTGGACACAGTTTTGAGCACAATAGTAATCGAATGACATTTTCCAGTAATATTTCAGTAGGATTCATCTTTTCAGTCATTTCCTAAAATCAGCTATTTCCACCAGTCAAAAAGGTATGGTTTGAAACAATCTGCAGTATTCATGCTTATTACAGCCAAACTGCATCGTGCTGTTCATAATATTTTACGCAGCAGATAAAAAATAAAAAACATTAACAAACATTTCCTGAATAAATGAATTTTGAGGGTCACAGCACAGTTACTCTGAACTGTCATTGTTCTTATTTGAAGAGGAGCTTTTTGACAGACATGTGGTTCTGATCCAGAGGTTGGTATCAGCAGAAACACTAAGAAACTACTGTAAATAAACATCTCCGGGAACACAGTCAGCCAACAGACTGCTTTGTCAACATCTCTAGTTTTGTTCTCTCCTTTATATTCCTGCTGTTATTTGTGTACATACATCTGTATTTGTTTGAATACTGTAAGAGAGTGTCAACAGAATTTCATTGTATTTTTATGTACAATGATAATAAACACATCTTGAATCTTTAAGCCCGTTTCTCAAGTGAGCCTGTAGCAGATTGACGGGGTCGAGGAGATTTTGTCTTTTTTTCAAAAAACAGTTCGCTTTCAACAAAATTGAGAATTTGCATTCAGTCATTTTCATTGGAAAAGATCAGTTCTACACACGTGGACAAAATTGTTGGTAACCCTCAGTTAAAGAAGGAAAAACCCACAATTCTCACTGAAATCACTTGAAACTCACAAAAGTAACAATAAATAAAAATTTATTGAAAATTAAATAATCAAAAACAGCCATTATTTTTGAATTGTTGATTAACATAATTATTTAAAAAAACAAACTAATGAAACAGGCCTGGACAAAAATGATGGTACCTCTATAAAAGATTGAAAACTATTTGACCAGAGTGACATGATTAACTCAGGTGTGTCATTTAATTGACATCACAGGTGTTTCCAAACTCATAATCAGTCAGTCTGCCTATTTAAAGGGAGACAAGTAGTCACCCTGCTGTTTGGTGAAAAGGTGTGTACCACACTGAACATGGACAACAGAAAGCGAAGGAGAGAATTGTCCCAGGACATCCGAAAAAAAATTATAGACAAACATCTTAAAGGTAAAGGCTATAAGACCATCTCTAAACAGCTTGAAGTTCCTGTGACAACAGTGGCTCATATTATTCAGAAGTTCAAGACCCACGGGACAGTAGCCAACCTCCCTGGACGTGGCCGCAAGAGGAAAATTGATGACAAATTGAAGAGACGGATCGTTCGAATTGTATCCAAAGAGCCCAGAGCAACCTCCAAAGAAATTAAAGGTGAACTCCAAGACCAAGGTACATCAGTGTCAGATCGCACCATTCGTCGTTGTTTGAGCCAAAGTGGACTTCATGGGAGACGACCAAGGAGGACACCACTGCTGAAAAAAACTCATAAAAAAAGCGAGACTGGAATTTGCAAAAATGCATGTTGACAAGCCACAAAGCTTCTGGGAGAATGTCCTTTGGACAGATGAGACCAAACTGGAGCTTTTTGGTAAGGCACATCAACTCAATGTTCATAGACTCAAAAACCAAGCATACCAAGAAAAGAACACTGTCCCTACGGTGAAACATGGAGGAGGCTCAGTAATGTTTTGGGGCTGCTTTGCTGCATCTGGCACAGGGTGTCTTGAAAGTGTGCAAGGTACGATGAAATCTGAAGACTATCAAGGCATTCTGGAGAGAAATGTGCTGCCTCGTGTCAGAAAGCTTGGTCTCAGTCGCAGGTCATGGGTCTTCCAACAGGACAACCATCCAAAACACACAGCCAAAAACACCCAAGAATGGCTGAGAGAAAAGCGTTGGACTATTCTAAAGTGGCCTTCTATGAGCCCAGATCTGAATCCCATTGAACATATGTGGAAGGAGCTGAAACATGCCATTTGGAGAAGACACCCATCAAACCTGAGACAACTGGAGCTGTTTGCTCATGAGGAGTGGGCCAAAATACCTGTAGACAGCTGCAGAACGCTCATTGACAAATACAGAAATCGTTTAATTGCAGTGATTGCCTCAAAAGGTTGTGCAACAAAATATTAAGTTATGGTACCATCATTTTTGTCCAGCCCTATTTCATTAGTTTGTTTTTTTTAAATAATTATGTTAATCAACAATTCAAAAGTGATGGCTGATTTTGATTATTTAATTTTCAATAAATTTTTATTTATTGTTACTTTCATGAGTTTCAAGTGATTTCAGTGAGAATTGTGGGTTTTTCCTTCTTTAACTGAGGGGTACCAACAATTTTGTCCACGTGTGTATAAGCGAATCTAAAGATTTACATAAACACATTGAGATTTAGCTTTTAACTTGAGAATACAGACTTTCCTCAGTCTTCATCTCCATCTTCTTTTTTCCGCGTGCAGCTTTCCTTCCAGAGAAATGCAGCGCAGCATAGTTCAGATTATGTCCATTTTCAGTCTGAGCAGAAAATAACGGGATCATCATACAATCACACTATTATTGGCAGTCATATTAATGAAATAACTATAAATGATGTGATTTAGTTTCATTACTTACAGTGTCAAACCCTGGTTGGCTCAGATTTTCTTGTCTTCCTTGTGATGACATGAATTCTATTCCTAATGAGGAATAAAAACAGAAATATTTTTAAAACTTACTAAAACTAACAATTTTTTACCTCAATCATTTACATCTATATGATGAAGGTCACATGTGTGCTATGTGTGTATTAATTCATATTTATCTACAAAGATCCATTTAGTCAGGCCACAAATTTGGGACTTCTTGAGTAAAATTTCAGCTGTATTAAAATGGGAAACTCAATATACAACATTTACCTGTGAATTGTTCCTGTGCTGCTCTTGGAGTTCGGTAGCAAATGACAACGATCACAATCACAGAAATGGCCAAGCAGATCATTGCTACCACCAGAGCAATCATCAGAGATCGTACAGTTTGTAAACAAGCATCTGACAGAGAAGTAGAATAATTACTGATGATGTTATTAACATATTTTGTATATCTTCAGTGCTGAACATAAAATCATACCATTAGTCAGAGTAGTTCCATTTCCAAGCAGTATCTGTCCACATGTGGCCACAGCACAGTAGTAAGTCCCAGCATCAAAGGAGCTGAAGGTCTTAGAGAAGCGATAAACACAGCTCTTCTGAGTGTCAGATCTCTTCTCACATTCATCAGGTCTGTTTCCATCAGTGTAGATGATGTCTGGATGAGATTTATCTGATCCAGGTCTGAACCAGAACACACTCAGATCTCCTGAACATGTTTTCTTGTCAGAGTGAGAGAAGACTGAACACTGGAGAGTCTGTGATTCTCCTGGATGGACTGAATGTGATGCTGTGGACTGAACAACAGTGTAGTCTGATGTCTTCTGACTGTCTCCTGTGTAATGAAAAAACTGTTAACAGGATGAGACTTCAAAGCACATTCTGAAAGTCTGACATCAAATGTGACTTTAGTAGTTTTATGTCTTACTGATATGAACAGGGATTATTAATACTAGATTTCAACTGAATCAGTGGTTGAAGTAACATCTGGATTTAAATAGAAGTAATTTGTAATAAATGTAAATTTAATTAGATTGAAACTAAAATATGTTTACCAATTTTTTTCTAACATGTTCAGTGACAGTTATTCTTAAACATGTATACAGTGGTGCTTTTGTGGTTAAAGTATTTACAAAGCACGACAAAAGAAGCTCATATTATTACCTTTTATGATCAAATATGTCCCATTCCATGTAGACTTGCGAAACCATTTGATGAATGCACAGTGATAGATTCCTTCGTCCTCTGGGACTGTCCTCAAAATTGTCAGGTTGGTAAAACTGTGATCAGTATGAACTTTCCATCTTGACTCATTAAAGTCTGGTTCAAACTGAGGTGTTTTACTTCCCAGAGATGCCACGATTAGTTTCAGATTATCTCCAACACTCTGCTTGAACCAGTGGATGTCTCCTCCGCTATTATTATCAGACAGAGCACATGTTAAGGTTGTAGATTGACCAATTTGAACTGGGATCACTGGAATGAGTGTATCTGAATGAAAAGAAAACATAAAAAGTTAACTCATAATAATTTAGGAAATCCATCGAGAAACGTCATGTAAAAAAGAGAAAGCACTTACATCCTTGATGAAGAACAAGCAGTGTAATCCACAACACGATCATCTTGACATTGTCTCCTGTCGGGGATGTTGTCGCTGTTTATATGAGTGTAGGAGGGGATATAACTTGGCCAAGACCCTCTATGTCACACTGCCAAATGCATCTGATTGGTTGTCACAGAAAAAGATTCTAAAGTGCACTTCCTACCACATTGGTCTAGTCCAGGGCTTTGAGGAGTGTCACACCTCATTCTCTCCTTTTTCATCACTCATTTTATTGATAATGTTAAAGCATTTTGTTTATATGAATATTAAAATTTTAATCAAACGGTTTTTCATCTTTGTTCGGTAATGTCCATCTTTTGCCCTCACTATCAGCTGCACAGCTGAACACAACCAGCAGCTTCAGACAACATACATTTCCTTTGATGTGTCCACTGTGAAAGTAGGAAACCACAAGCATTAGTTCAATCACACTTATGGGTGTAATTGTGACTGAACACTGGTGAGCGTAAATACCTCCTCTTCTTATGTTCAACACTTGACCAGACTATACGAGATGGCTGCCAAGGTACAGATACACAATTTGGTACAGTTATGTTCTAGAGTTGTGGACATTGGCCATGTCAAACTACCCCCAGGTCAACAGAAACAATCTGTCACAAGCAGACAATACCTGGAAGCCCTTAATCTCATACTGATGCTGCTTTTGGCTGGTGATGTTGAGGTAAACCCTGGGCCGCAGTCTTCATCATTGCTAGCTGGAATAACAGTAACAGAATCATCAGCTGGATCACCTCCACCGCTGGCTGGGCTGGCACTGCCACTGGCTGGCTATCACCACTAGCAGACCTGCGGCTAATACTGAGCCAGGCACGGAGTGATACAATCAAGGGGGCCCTCTTGGGGTGAGGCAGAAATAATTATGGTTTACCAGACTCTAGACAAGAATAATGAATTCTAATAACTCAAACCAGGTAAGACTAGAAGCAAGACAGTTTATCCATAAAACGACTCTAAGCTATGGACTGAACTCGGAGCCAAACGGTTAAGCGAGAGAAGGATATAAACAATCAACAAGTACTTATAAAATACAAAAATAATGACCAACTGAATACCAATAGTGGTGCTAAGCTAAGCAGAGGGCCAAAGCTACAAAGACAACAGACACATTACACTAACAGACTGAACTGGGTACAGTGATCGAGAACTTAACTGAGGATTGATGAAGGAAAATAGAGCCGGGGAGGCAGGCTGAGGTGGCATGCGGCAGGGATGGCAACAGCTGCTGTATACAGAGGAGCTGTGGGAGAAGGTAATCCAGGAAGTACAGATGACAGCAGACAGACGGAGGATGCGGAGGGTAGTGGAAGGCAGGTGGAGGTCCAGAACTACGGAACAGGGGAAATGACTGTTAGCAAGAGCCGGGTACCCAGGCTCTACATGGAACAAGGATCAGATTACTGACAGTGTTGTTCAACAGTCCAAAGAAGTGTAGTGATTGGTGCCTGGCTATTTACTGAGGCGAGTAGCGTCTGATCATCTTCACCTGTGAGTGATTAGTTATGAGTGGCACCTGTTTCCCTCCTGTATGCATGTACACCTGGGAGAGGGACAGGGAGAGACAGAGAGGAAAACAATACTGCCAACTAACTGGTGTTAGATGTAGAAGGCGTAACGTGGTAAGTTGAGAAATTTGGGAGTTACAGCTGGGGACAAAGTAATACAGGACCTGGGGGATGTTGTAATAGTTGTGAATGATTACTTTATAGACTTACTGGCTAAATTTGTTTGCCCACTAATGGGGCTTGTTCTTGAGGACTTTGCACATTTTTCGTTTACAGAAAAGTCTTTTAAAGAGCAGCACCACACTCTATGGACACCACAGCAAATTAAAACTGCCCTTCAAATACGTGGAGGAGGAATTCAAGGAGTCAAAAGGCTGAGAAATGATACAGTACAGGGACTCAAATGATACAAAGGTGGCCTATGCAGGGATCCAAATGAGGACAGGTAGGAAGTGGAGGGCCGAGGAGGCCGTTCAGGAAGCTGATTCGAGGCTGCCACACAGGAAACTGGTAGGAGTAGTCACATGAGGACGGGCTGGGTTTGGGTCCTTTCCATCTCCGCAAGTGTCTGGGAAAGTGTCTGGCTTGGGGAACTCAGGATTGTGTCTCTGTTTTTTACAGATATTGTTGACCTCATCAGACTGTGACCTTCAGGACACACTGTAGTGGTGTGCAGCTGAGTGTGAAGCGGCTGGGATGCAAGTCAACACTTCCAAGTTCAAGGACATGGTACTGTGCCAAAAATTGTTGGATTGCTCACTCCAGGTTGGGGAGTAGTTGTTTCCCCAAGCAATGGAATTTCAGGATCTCTGGATCTTATTCACAAGTGATGGGAAAATGGAGTGCAAGATAAACTGACAGCTCGGTGTGGTGTCAGCAGTGATGTGGGCATTGTGCCGGACCGTCTTGGTGATGACGCAGCTGAGCTAGAAGACAAAGCTCTTCATTTACCTGTCCATCAACATTCCAGTCCTCAACTACGGTCATCAACTCCGTATAGTGACTTAAAGAACGAGATCCTGGGTACAAGCGGCCAAAATGAACTTCCTCCATAGGGTGATAACCTGATTGGAAAATGTCCGGATCTGCGGAAATAAATGGATGGATGGATATGGAGGTGAGCCTCCTTCTGTGTTGTTTTATTTCCTATTTTATGTTTTCTTTCTTCCTGATAGATGATTTCTTTCTTCCCCAGTGATACAACTGTACCAATGCACTGTATACTTACAAATGTTTTCCAGTAATGATTCTGTTATCTGCAGCAGCTCTGAAATGGCTCAAAGTGACTTTCCTTACTTCAAGTCAATGATTTGCTTTTTTCAGATCTTTGCTGAGATCTATAGACTTTCCCACTATACTGTTTGTGGCTGATTATAATGAGTGTATTAAATAAGCCATACTTAAAGTGGCTCAGAGAAGTCTGCAGTTCTAGACAATAGTAATTACTCCTATGAAATTTAAAACTACGTCAGTAAGAAATTTGAATAACACAGCTTTCTACTTCCACTGAAAAATCTAGTTGCTGTATGTACATTCTTCACCCAGCAGATTTTGCCATATTTGTCATGGCCCCTCCCTCTCCTGCTCTGCTCTCTGGCTGATTAAGAGTGCCTGTGCAGGAGCACAGCCGGCTCAAATCAGCAGTCAGCCACAGTATAAAGCCAGACTCTCTCCACTGCTCAACGTTGGGTCATTGCCTGCAGTTCCCCATCGGATGCAGACCTCCGTTCAAGCTCAGGTTCTCTCTCCCCCGGCCCTTCGACTTCCTCGCCTGCTCCGTCTTTCCCCCCTCCGCCTGGAATCCCATGTCTGTTCTCTACTCCCCTCCGCTCTGCACTCCCCCGTCTGCTCTGGTTCTGCCTGCCCCACTGTCCCCGCCACATCCTCGCCACAGGGTTCATCAGCTCTGCCCCTGCCTTGTCTCCCGACCGTGAGTCACCCCTTTGCTTAGTTTGTTTAACCCCCACCACGGCCGTCTGGTCCGTCGCCCTCAGTTTAGTTTAGTTTAGTATTTCCCGTGCCTCCCATTTGGAGAGCTTTTGTGTTTATTTTGTATATTAAAAACCTTTAATCATACCTGCCTCTCTGTTGTGCCTGCTTTTTGGGTTCACACACCGCTTGGCCCTCACAATATTTCCAGAAGGACAAAGATGCGTGATTGTTTGCTGTGACTAAGACACGTGTGTTTCATCATTCCACCATGGACAATAAAGCTATAAGAATCACTGAAAACTCAAGAGTTCTATGATGTACATGGTCTTGTAATTGTAAGCTTTTGTTTACAGTTGTATACTTTGTGTAGAAAAATTCTTGCTTTGCTCAGAATTTTGAAAAAAATAATCTGAATATAAAAATATTTTTGCTTATCGAAAACATAGTTGATGTTTCATATTTATATTTGTAATGTTTTATGAAATATTTAACATATTATAATTATTTTCTCCATTCATATGAAATGATGTAATGCTAAAATTTTCTAGTATACTGCAGTCAGACCAACTACTTAAGACTGCTGACATATGTATAGAGGTGTGCTGCTGTGAAGTAAGGGAAGTTGTTTCAAAAGAAAAACAAACAAAAACCAAAAAATACATAAACACAAAACAAAATAAAAACACCCTATTTGGGATTACTGCCAAAACTGGGATGTCAGAAGAAAAAAAAATTCCACTTGAAGTCTATAAATGAACAAACATGATAATATATGCTTTGAAATGATCAGGGGCACAAAAGTTTATGGCCCAGTTATCAAATATGATTTATGATGGTATTATATACTTTTTTCAGACAATGGCCTTACCCCATTCAATAACCAATGCTGAGATGTTTATTTTTGTACGGACAATCCAGTAGGATTTGTTCAATCTTGTCCTTTAAATGAGCTGTTTCTTCCGGTCAAAGATCAAAGGTACGGTTTGAAACATAATCTGCAGGAGCTTGAATGGTCAGGAAACTAACAACAGCAATTAATGAAATTAAATGTTACAAAGCAACCCTTTAAACATTTTTTTGTCTTCAACCTCTGTTACACTCTTCACGCTAACTACAGCCAAAATGCATCATGCTGCACAGTACAAAAGTGGGTCACAGTACAATTACTCTGAACTGTCATTGTTCTCATTTGAAGAGGAGTATTTCTGACTGGCCTGGATCTGATCAGCAGACTGGTATCAGCAGAAGCACTAAAAAAGTAGTGTAAGCAAACATTTCAGGGAACACAGTCAATCAACAGACTGCTTTGTCAGCATCTGTAAATCCATTTCACAAGTGATGCTTCAGCACACTGATGGCATCAAAGGAGATTTTGTGTTTTATAAAAAAATGATTGGTTTCAATAAAACTGAGGATTTGCAGTCATTTATTTTCATTGGAAGATAGCAGTTTTTAATAGGAATGTTTACATTTGGCTTTTAACTTGAGAATACACACTCTCCTCAGTTTTCACCTTCGTCTTCTTCTTTCCTCGTGCAGCTTTCCTTCCAGAGAAATGCAGTGCAGCATAGTTCAGATCATGTCCACCTTCAGTCTGTGAAGAAAACAAAAGGATTATTGTGCTGTTATAGTGCTACGTCAAGCTGTTGAGAATCATGTTAATGAAATCACCATAAATAATGTGATTTAGTATCATTACTTACAGTATCAACCACTGGTTGTCTCAAATTGTCATGTCTTGCTTGTAATGAGGTGAATTCAATTCCTAATGAGAAATAAAATCAAAAATATTATGTCCTTTATCTGACACTCGCATTAGGGTCAAATGCTGAAGGAATGAATTTAATTCATCATTGTCGTCAGCGTATTATGTAAACATGGATGAATAATATTTATCTACAAAGATGTACTAAATTAGGCCAGATGTTTGAAACTTTTTGAGTAAAATCACAGCTGTGTAAAATGTGACTCAATAAACAACATTTACCTGTGAATTGTTCTTGTGCTGCTCTTGGAGTTCGGTAACAGATTAAAACGATATTCACAACCACAGAAATGGCCAAGCAGATTATTGCTACCACCAGAGCAATCATTTGAGATCCTGCATTTTGTAAACAAGCATCTGAAAGAGAAGTAGAATAATTACTGATGATGTTATTAACATATTTTGTATATCTTCAGTACTGAACATAAAATCATACCATTGGTCAGAGTAGTTCCATTTCCAAACAGTATCTGTCCACATGTGGCCACAGCACAGTAGTAAGTCCCAGCATCAGAGGAGCTGAAGGTCTTAGAGGAGCGATAAACACAGCTCTTCTGAGTGTCAGATCTCTTCTCACATTCATCAGGTCTGTTTCCATCAGTGTAGATGATGTCTGGATGAGATTTATCTGATCCAGGTCTGAACCAGAACACACTCAGATCTCCTGAACATGTTTTCTTGTCAGAGTGAGAGAAGACTGAACACTGGAGAGTCTGTGATTCTCCTGGATGGACTGAATGTGATGCTGTGGACTGAACAACAGTGTAGTCTGATGTCTTCTGACTGTCTCCTGTGTAATGAAAAAACTGTTAACAGGATGAGACTTCAAAACACATTTTGAAAGTCTGAGAAAAACATCATATGTGACTTTAGTAGTTTTGTATCTTGCTGATATGAACAGGTATTACTAATATTATACTTCACTTGAATTAGTGGTTGAAATAACATCTGGATTTAAATACAAGAAATGCATATTAAATGCACATTTAATCAGATTGAAATTAAAATATATTTACCATTTTTTCTTATATATTCAGTGACAGTGACATTCTTCAACATATTTATAGTAGTGCCTTGTGGTTGAAGTGTTTGTAAACCATGACAGAGTAGCTCATATCAATACCTTTTACTATCAAATATGTCCCACTCCATTTAGACTTGCCAAGCCATTCGATGAATGCACAGTGGTAGATTCCTTCGTCCTCTGGGACTGTCCTCAAAATCATCAGCTTGATAAAATTGTGATCAATATGAACTTTCCATCTTGAGTCAGAAAAGTCTGGTTCAAACTGAGGTGTTTTACTTCCCATAAATGCCACGATTAGTTTCAGATTATCTCCAACGCTCTGCTTGAACCAGTGGATGTCTCCTCCGCTATTATTATCAGACAGAGCACATGTTAAGGTTGTAGATTGACCAATTTGAACTGGGATCACTGGAATGAGTGTATCTGAATGAAAAGAAAACATAAAATACAGAAGACAGTAAGTTGCAATGACGCAGGAAATCCACCATCTCGAAACACCATGTGAAAATGAGAAAGCACTTACATCCTCGATGAAGAACAAGCAGTGCAATCCACAACACAATCATCTTGACATTGTCTGCTGTCAAAGACCTTGTTGCTATTTTAATGAGTGTAGGAGGAGTTAGAACTTGGCCAAGACCCTTTATGTCACACTGCCAAAGGCATCTGATTGGTTGTCAAAGAATAAAGACTCTAAAATTGTCTTCCTGCCACATTGGTCTCGTCTTGGCCTTTGAGGATTGCATCACTTCATTCTCATCTTTTTAATCACTGATTTTAATGATAATGTTAAAGGATTCTGTCCTTATGAATTTTAAAAGCTCATTTTCCATTTTTTTCATCTGTATTTTGTGATGTTCATCCTCTGCTCTCACTTTCAGCTGCACACATGAACACATAACCAGCAACTTTAGGAATCAGATATTTGTTATGATGTATCCACTGAAAGTGTGAAACTGTAAACCTTTGTTCAACCCAGCATATTGTTACAGTGACTTTGTGAAACCAAATTGTTACAGGTTTACAGATTATGCACACAAAAACAGAAAGTCCATGGTTCAAATAGTCTCCTGGGATCTTTCACATCATATTCTTTTCTGTTGGCTATCTAAATGTGTCAGAAATTTTTTATTTGAATCAGCCCTTTAAAAAGCTCCCGAAATTGGATTAATAAATATACAGATTATTGATTTTAAGTAGCACATCCATAACAGTAACAGTTATGGTAACAGTAGTAACAGTAGCACATCCATAATTTTCATCTTACACAAAGTCTAGTACTGTACATTATGTCAAAAGCGCATGTTTTGCTCCAAATTAACATAATTGATGTTGTTCTTTATATTTATATCTTTAGTATTTCAGGATATTTAACATATTACACACTTTTTTCCCATTCAAGTGAATGAAGGTAATGTTCGGTCATAAAACACAGTGGATTTGAGCCGTTAACTCAAATCAAAAATTCTCTTTAACCATCACACTTTTTTTAAAGCAATGAAAAGTAAGTGGTCTTATTAGCAGGACCACTCCAGAAGATGGTCTGAAGGCTGGGGGAATTGGCAGGAATGCTCCAGAGGATGGGTGTGAGGCTCAGGAGGCCGATTTCGAACACAGAGATCCTCTGGAGCCTCTTGGAGTCTGTCCCAGATGACTTAGGGTGAAAGCAGGGGACACCCTGGAAAGTTGACCAATCTATCACTGGACTACACACAGAGGCAAACAAACAGACTAGCATTCACACCCATGGACAATTTAGAATCACAAATTAAACTCAGCATGTTTTGGAACTGAGTGCAAGCTGGAGTACCCAGAAAATACTCAAGCTTGCACCCACGCATGCACATGGAGAACATGCAAACTCCATGCAGAAAGATCCTGGGACGGCCAGGACACGAACTGGGGACCTTCGAGCTGTGAGGGAACACCACTGAACCACTGTGCAGCCTAGTTCTGAAATGAGTGTATAATATCGATGTAATATAATGTGTGTAGTGGACTGAGGGGCAGAACAACAGGATGAGCATGAGAATCCACAGACCTTTTCTCACAGCTGTAAATCTGGTAAGAAACCATTTGAGAAGACAGCTAACTTAAAACTCACATCTAAATGGAACATCTGCATATCAGATTTTTACTGCAGAATTGCCACTCGCGGCCCTCTTGAAGGCAACAGGACGTCTCCTACCTCCCCAAGAACCTGGTAGTAGTCGTAAAGTGTCAACTGTGAGAATAACCACACTTCTGGAGAAGAGGACATTCCATCCTTCAGTGTGACCTTTTGACCTTTCTCCCTATCTAACACTCAGAACTGTCTATGCAACAAATAACTGAACAGTTCAAATCCCAAAATTAAGGAAATTCAGCATCACTGGAGTGATAATCACAACATCTAGATTCAATTTATGATACTGGGACTTCAAGAACAGCACGAGAGAAGATCACATAATATCTTTAGTGTTAGTGGAAGATGTACACACACAAGACACATTGTCATAGCAATTTAGGGCAACCCCTTTAGTCTGTTGCTTTACGATTACTGATGGCTAAGTTGGATTTTTGTCTTGACACATGCAGATAAAGATGAGTAGAAGTGGATCCAGTTCATCCCAACGACATTTATTGCTTTATTGTTGTTGAATGAATATACAGAAATGTATATTGTCTCACAGTGGCTCCTACGTACTGGCCCCTAATTGTCTTTATAGAGGCAGAGACAATTAAATAAATCAAAGGAGCCATTTTCTACTTTCAGTTTAACTTATTTTTAATCATTAATGTCTTAAATCGAAAAAAAAAGTAACTTAAAAATGACTAAGTGCACTTCTCTGGAATTCTTTTAAGCATTCAAGCTCTATCATTGAACATCATCACCCTCGAGCAGCAGACAGACTTTGGACACTGGCCTCTCCAGTACACTTGTCTTTGTTTGAGCTTTGGCACAAAGCTACAAACACATAATGTGAATAATGTGAATGTCACGGGACGTGAGGAAGTTAGAACCCAAAGTGAGATCACTCAGAGGAGTCGGTAGGCAGGTCAAGACAGAATTTTTTGTACAATAAAAATACTCCGGCCAGCACTCACAAGCTGGAGAACAGGCAGGCCGACCGGGTAGTCGAGGGGGAAAGGTCCACGTCCTCTCTCAAAGGGGACGGCAAGGGTCCACTTCCTCTCTCTCTCTGGAGGAAGGCTGGGAATCCACGTCCTCAGTCCGGAGGATGGCTGAGGGGAAGCAGGCTGCTCCGTCAGTCACGGGGTCTTGCTGACACTGGCACATCCCGGTGTCTCACAGTGACTGAGGCAGGACAAACCCACCTACCCTGCCGTGTGAAGCTGGTCTTTATAGCAGGAGATGGGATTGAGCTGCAGGTGTGAGACTCTCGCAGCTGCACCTAATCTGCTGATCAGCAGCTGCAGAGAGCCTCATAGACCGGAGACACACCGGCAGTGGAGTGGATAGCTGGAAGGGGGCGGGGCTAGACAAAGTCCCTGCCTCTGCCCTGATTTGCTGGCAGTCTCTCTCTGTAAAACCCTGGCTCAGACATCACTCAGGGGCAGATCATGAACTTAAACAAGTGTCATAACGGGTTCCTTGTCTTGTACTCCGCTAATAGCTTTGGATACTTTACTCTCTGTTTCTGCTGCCACACTGCCCAAGCATGCAGACTTAGAACAAGCAGCCTGGTTTTCCTGCTTGTCCCTTCGCTTCCCCAATCTGCCAGCTAAGTTTGCCTTTGGTTCAAGCATTGTTGTTTTTCAATTGCTAACCCTTCGATTCTTTTATTCTTCTTAGCATATATCTTATAGTTCTTACCTTGTCGCACTTAGTTTTGGCTATCCTGTCTCGTAGCTCTTAGCCCTGGGTGTTTTTCTGTGTCTTCAGTGTTTATCATTTTCCTCCTGTGGGTTTCGTGTTCTTTTTCAGTGTTCAGTTGCATTGTTGCACTGCATTATTAGAAGGGTCAACCACAAAAGTGTCTCCTGTGCTTTTCATGCCTTGACAAATTGTCATAAAAGACTGACAAAATGATGCATTAGAATATAATAAAAAACAGGCCTGCTCAAAAGTGCTCATAAGGTGACTGAGATTTAGTCTATTAAGATTTATTATGAAAGGACAGATTGTAGGCAGGATCAGGGTGGTCAGCTGGGTGCTGTAAGGTCTGCAGGGGCTAAGCTGAGCCGGAGGGCAGACGTGTTTGGAAAACCTCCAAACAGTGTTCCTGAAGACATCTGAATCAAATGTGTGAAGCACTTGAGCTTCTTTTGATGCAAAAAAGCAGCGACTCTAGCCGGACTTCACCCTACCTCTAAGCCTGAGCCCAGCCACCCAACTGAGGAAACTCGTGTCGGTCATTTATAACCTGAATCTTGTTCTTTCAGTCACTACCCACAGCTCATGACCATCTATGAGAACTGACATTAAGGATGACTGGCAAATCAAACTTTCTTCACCACAGCAGTCTGGAACAATGTCTGCATTACTGCTGATGCTGCAACAAGCTGCCTGTCCATCTCACGCTCTTAAACATTTTCCCATCACTCATGAACAAGATCTGGAGATACATTCATTCACCTTGAGATCCTGTCTATGAAAACAAACAGGCTCAAAGACAAGGGGCAGCCATGGCAGAGTCCAACACCCACAGGAAATGTAACTGACTTTGGGCCAAGAATGTGAATACAGCTCTCACTTGAGTTGTACAAGGAACAAATGGCTTGTAACAACCACCACGGTCCACTCGAGGGTAAGTCTTTGTCAAATCCATAAAACACATGTGCACTGGCTGGTCAAACTCCCTTGACCCCATCAGCAGCTCTGCCAGGATAAAGAGATGGTCCACTGCTCCATGGCCTCCATGAAACTGCTTTCCTCCTCCTGAATCCATGGTTTCACAATAAAAAAACAAACAAACCAAAACAAAGAAGGTAACCACCACCATGGTCTGCCACTCTACAAGCACCGTACTGAATAACCACACAATACTGAAGAAACATTTCAGCCAAAACAGTCGAACACTGTCCAGAAAATTCAACTTCTCAGTATGAATCTCATCCACATCTGGCACCCTGCCACCGAGGAGTTTCTTGACTACTTTGTTGACCTCTGCCATGGATATGTGCAAAGATTCCCCCCAGTCCTCAGCAGAGGATGCATTATCTGGATAAAGGAATTCCTTGAAGTTCAACTTCCTCTGCCTGACTATGTCCCCATTCCGGGTCAGCAGTTCTTACTTCAGAATTGCCCTTTTCATATTTATCTTATTTGTTTTATCCCACAAATTATATCCATAGAGCTCTCCTTGGTTCATGGATTTCTGGGGTCATTTATGGAAAGGTCAAGGCAGCAGATAGGGAAAAGTGTAATGATCATAAATGACTTTCTTTGCTGGGAACAGACTGAGAAGTAGTGACAAATCATAGCCAATATTACCAACCCCTGGACAGCAGGTCAGGTGAAAGGAGTGACTTTAGTCAGTATGAATCAAAGTGGGCGACTGACCAGAACAGCAACAATGAAAACCCTAAAGTCACACCATAAGTGTGGATAAATTTTCATGTCATATATGTAAAAAATGAGAATGTGTTTTTCTAATGGTAAAATCTATGACATGAAAATTCAACTTATTGTCTTTGTTTTGCTAAAGATCTCTTACTGTGTACTTTTGTCTGGGCCTACAGAACCTTCACCTCTCTGTGCCTCACTTTGTTTAGGATCGAAACATTTAATATCTTTGACATATAAACAAGTGGATGCATCTGTTTTCTGAGGAAAGTTTGAAAAGTGCATTTGGGACAAACTTTCAAGGGACATATCACCATTTGAAATAAGTGGCTGGTCAAAACAAGTACAGTAGCATATGAAAGGTCTCTTTTCCCACATTTGATTCTAAACTCATCTTCAAGATATGATTCTTTCTATGTCATAACAATTTTCTAATACAGGCAAATTTGAACAGTTACAAATGTCAGTTACAGCTGTGAAACATTTGTAAATGTTTGATCTGATAATTTTGACAAATCACATTGATCAAACAAGTTTAGAGCATTCAGTGTTTGTTTGAGAGCCTTTCAGATTCTGCTCTGATAGTGTTCAGTTATTGTTCTCTGTTCATCCTGTCGGCCCGTTTCTATCATCACTGTCCTTTGTACGAGGCCAGAAAAACAGTCTCACAGGAATCATCATGGTTTTAATTTCTTGAGTAAACAGAATCTTAAATTTGACATTTTATCAGTGTCAAAATCTGCCTGAAACACTGCAAATAGAAGGAAAATTCAGTCAGATGAAGCAATATGCTAAGATTTATTTCTGCAATGAATGCAAGCTTATGTTTCCAAACGACACACATCTTGGAAAAGAAATTAACCTCAAAGCAAAAAATTACAAATGTGAAGGCAAAGAAAAACAAAACAGCTTTTAAATTGAATGTGAAATTATTTATTGATTTGTTTTTTTCCGATGTATTTTTTTCTTTAAAAGAAAGAAGCAAATATCAGTTTCATTTAGCAGATTTGTTTTACGTTACACGAAGACAAAAACTTAGCATTCTGAAAAAGCCATTAATACAGTGTCAATAGAAAGCAGTCATCCCGCCAAGAAGTTCTCGATTTGAATTGCTTTTCAGCGTTTAATCATTGACTTATTAGATTTAGAAGATGCACTTCATTCAACAATTCTAGCACAAAGCATGTCTGGGTAGCTCTCAATCAGTCTCACACATCTGGACAATGCAATTTTATTGCTTTCTTCTTTGCAAAACCTGCACAAACTTTGTCAGGTTACACTGGAATCGAGTGAATCGTTCATTTCAAGTTCTGTCAAAAAATCTCAGTTGGATTGAGGCCTGGACTCAGAAATGTGAAAATGAAATAGCATGAAAGTCATCCAACATTAAATATTCTCTTTTTTTTCAGAACTGCAACACAAGCCCCAGTGTGGCCTAAGCCTTCTCACAGCATGTCAGAGGAAAAAAAGGAATATTACCACAAATTTGCAAATTCAGTGAGTTGTTAATTTCTTGCAGAAGCGTTGACATCAGTGTAGATCGTCTCTTCTTGTGATGTTTTTGCATTTCTTCTCTCAGCTTTTCTCTTGTTGAAGGTCGGTGCAGAATAAACCAAGGAGTCCTCAGTTCTCTTAAGAAAAATATGAAGTTGTTTTTTAAAATATGAAATTTGAGCTGACAGGTGGCAATTATATAATGTGGGGTTACTTCTAATCTATTCTTTCAATACTGTACCTGTGGTCTTTCCTGATGACCACTGGCTGCTGCAGCATCTGTTTGGAGGGATTTAAAATGAAAATTGGTGTTGGTTAAACTACACAATTAAATTATGCAAAGCCCCACTTGGCAAAATACTTTCAGATACTTTAATATGCGGGAAACTTATATTACCGTTGCAGAAATCACAAGTTTTTGTCTTGATGAAATAAATGAGAAAGGCTATGACAATCAGACTTGTAGCCAGAGCAGCAGAAACCAGTAAGAGAACTGTCTTCAAATCCTGCATGTTGAGAGCTGAAAAAATACAATCATAAATATTTTGTAAGCTCACACAATTGGGAAAACGTTTCATGATATCACTCCACCAGATTCTAAATTAAAGACTAACCAGTATGTAAAAATGTCCTGTAATTACCTTCATTCCCCAATTCTGCTCCGTTTCCAAATAATATCTGTCCACATGTGGCCACAGCACAGTAATAAGTCCCAGCATCAGAGGAGGTGACGGTTTTAGAGAAGTTGTAGACACATTTCTGAGGAGACTGAGCCTCAGAATTGGTCTCACATTCATCTTGACTGTTTCCATCAGCATAAATGAAACTGGGATGAGATTCATCTGATCCAGCTCTGAACCAGAACACTTTGTGTTGTTGTTCTGGACATGTTTTCTTCTCAGAGTCAGAGAGGACTGAACACTGCAGAGTCACTGGGTCTCCTGGATGTTGTGGATCAGATGGAGGGACTTGAATGATGTCATTGATGTCTGGTTCTGGTCCTTGGAAATGTATACAAAAATAATAAACAGTTTTGAGTCACTTTATTGAGAAGAAATTTGTTGAAACTATGAATTTATAGTCCAACAGAAAAAAACATCTAGGTTATTTACCTTTGATTCTCAGGAATGTTGTGTTCACAAATTCCATGTTGAGCTGGTTAACTTTTATACAGTAGTAAAAACCAGAGTCACTTAGCTGAGTTTCATTAATTTGCAGAATAAAAGTTCCAGGTCCTTGTATTGCTGTAATGTGAGGAGTTTTATTAACATCATTATAATCAAAACTAAATGTTCCTCCCAAGAATTCAGGATATTTTCCAGAAACAAGTCTGATCCAGTACAAAGTTTGTCTATTCAAAGATGCCTGGCGAGTACACGTGAGAGTCACACTTTGTCCGACACCAACAGTCTTTGTGACAAAGTTATGATCGTAGATGCAGCCTGAAATAGCAAAGAAAGAAAAAGAAAACGACTCATTAATGACAACAGACACAATCATAAATGTAAAATCATGTATAAATAATAGAGATTCATTTATGCAGTAAATAAGACCTCTCTAAAAAAAACAACAACTTACGCCCCACTCTGAGCATCAGCAGGAAATAAAACAAGACCAGCATTTTCTCATGTGTCCACTGGTGACTGAATTCAAATTGAAGCAGAGGATAAGATGACATGCCTAAATGTAATGGCATCAAGTGGGAGGGAACAATTTCAGAGCGATCTGATTGGTTTCTGGTCTTGTTGGCTTTTCACTGTATTACCACAGTGGAAATAAAATCAAACATCTTTCCAACCGAAACACATGAAACAACACCAACAGCAAGTTCTTCTTTCATGTTTCTATAAACACAATAAATAAATGTGAGATATTCACAATCAAACCAAATTTGCTTTCAAATTTTTGTTCACTGATGTTTTTCAACATTGTGATTCTGGTTTGGTGAAGGTTAAAAAGCTTAAACTATTTTCTGAAGGTCAGAGGAAGATTATAATTGTAAATAAACCGTGATTAAAGGAACGGTTAAAGGCCACTCCAGCACTTTAGAACTGGAATCTCCATGAGTTTGAGGAATTAAAACAGATTTATAAAGGATGATCTAAAGTGAAGCAGCCCAGACAACGACAACCTGTAAGAGATGCTGCAGGAAAAGATCAGGGATGACCAGGCTCAGTTACTAACACTGAGTTTATGTATGTGCAAGAATTAACTTGAGAAATGAATGAACTTCATTGGATTTTATCCAAACAAATTTCCTTTGGTCTTTCTTAACATCAATGTCACCATAAAGGAAAAGTATATACATTTAAAAATGACTCATTAGGTTAACAGTTAAGTATTTTTTAGTTGCTAAATACCCATTTAAAAAGATGTTTGATACTACAAAAACACAATAATATAAAAATAAAGGAGCCATGTGTAGATCAACCAGTCCAGAAGCTCCACATCATCAGTGATGCCCCGCCCACTCTGCTGTCAGTCACTTCAGCAGGAAGATCACAGCAGACAGAGTTGGGCAGGTGGTTGTGGTCTCAGCCTCCATCCTCTACACGGCTTCATCTCTGTTCAGGTGGCTGGTTAGAAGGAGAAGCAGAGCACCGCTTACAGTATCACAGAAACACATTCACACTGAAGAGATCAAAAGTTTCTGACTCATCAGCTCACATGTATTGATGTGTGAGAAAGAGAACTCATGTGAACCTGTCAGAAATTAAAATAAACCAGTGGAGACTTGAACCCAAGACCTGATTTGTGGGGCAGCATGAGAGACTTTGCTAAGAATACATTCAGTGAAATTATTGCTTTTGGCTGCAGTTAAATGAGAAAACTACTAAGCTGACTAATGTGAAAAAATCCTGTGTGTTGCAGCTTCACTACAACAGTGACAGAACACACAACAGTATATTACAGTTCAGGCCAACAGCAGAGACTCATTAAAAAAAAAGTACCAAAGTAGAGTCGAGGTTTCTGGAACAACTTTCACCAACTTGCAAAAAATAGAGAAGATGTAAAAACTGCAGCAACATTTGTCAAACTGGAACATTTTGGTGTGCAACTTTTATGAAAGTTCAGCATATTGTTGACCACAAGGCAAAGCATGCTGGTCTGACAATGACGTTTCAAACACAAAGCTCCTCAGCAGCATAAAACCACAACATCCCTGGTGCACCTTCAGACCAGCATCACATGTCACACCTCCCTCTATAACCTCATGTTGTCTGTTCACTGTCCAATGAACAAAACACAGACATAAAAAGCTGCTTTTACTTGTATCTGTTGTACTTTATTGCTTCTCTTTGTGTGCACAGCACTGTACACACCTGAAACACAGACACACAAACACACAAATTCAGTCACCACTGACAAACAAATGATGCATGGAAACTTTAGCACTGCTGTGGTTGGTCTTCTAAAGGTGTGAATACAAAGGGGCTGTTCTTACTGTTTCACTCGGCTTTAATGTCAGGAAGCTGGCCTTGCACTCTTTTATACCTATTCAAAAGTGCAATTTAATGATCTCATCTCTTATGAAATGTTGTTGTAATTATTGTAAAATCATGACTTATAGAAGAAGTTAAAAGCTATAAAAGAGATGGACACACAAACCTGCTCAGTCAGGCTGTTCTGACCGTTTTTATCACACTTGTTTGTGGTTTGGTGTTTTTCATTGGAATTGGCTGAATGTTGAGGGGAGGTGCAAATAAGGTTTGAAATGTGACTGATTGTTGATTTGACAGCCTTGAGGAGCTCTGTCTTGGTTTCTATCACTTTGTTCAGTGATGGACTGGCTGTCTGTCCAAATTAAGGGTTAATGAATCAATCAATAAGAATTTAAGTTAAAACAAAATGAAATATATACTGTTAGCTTACAGAGGAATGTGGTTGTAGATGCCTGTAGTTTAAAAACACAAGAAAGATACAGTTTGTGTTTGAAGTAAGAATAAAGTAAAATGAAAACAATCATTTAATTTTGTTCAGCTAAAATTAAATGGCTGAAGCCTTTTGTAGCTCTTCTCTCACTTCATATCCTGTTATAAACAGCTTCAGTTGTTGGTCAAAGGGCAGAGAAATGGTTCACCACAGCTTTTCTCTGTCAGTGTAGCTGCTGCATGTGGCTCAGCTTGTTGTTCTCATGACAGACATGCAGAAGGCCTTTACAGGTGATGTGACACCAGGAAGTTCAAATGTCTTTTGATTTGAGGAACCATTTTTTCTGAAATAAGAACTTCTTTTTTGAAAATCAATATTTTTTTTACCTTCTGGAAACGTCTGAAGGAAATAATCTTTAAAAGTCATTCCTGACCATCTCAAAAACATGAATTCAGACAGTCAGGGTTTCATAGACAGACACGAGTTTTTAGGGGTTTAATGAGTGTCCAGAAGGTTATTAAAGACAGTTTAATGATGTTTGAAACAAAATGCTTACACGTTTCTACTAAGCAAACTTTTGTCTCCAGTTTTGGTTGGTTGTGGTAGACAAACAAACTGATGCTCACTGGTTAACCTATCACATATCTGTTATCTCTCATTTCTAGATCAGAAGGTCCTTAGCTAATAACAGTCCAGTGCTAAGGTACTGATTTCTATCTAAACTGCCCCAAATACTGTCTTTGAAATGACATTTGTCTTTGCAAAACCAAATCATGTTGCCAACCAGTTTGAGTTTCATAAACACAAAGATAATAAGAAAAAAAATCTTTATATATTTTATTAGAGCAATATGGTCTTTGTCTCCAAGCAAGATTCACAGATGATACAAGAAACTTAACTCAAGAAATGCACCATGGTAAATACCTTGTAAAAACCTGAAAACTTCTTTGTTGGTATTTTGACTTTAACGGAAAGTTATGCTGAAGATCAACAAGAGGGGTAAAAGGTCTTAGAAATCTTGGTGGGAAGTCTCCTGCTGAGGGCATTTGTCCACATTCTTTGTGCCTTAAACACCTGATGCCCCAATAAAAACCTGAATTCTGTTATTTCCACTGAAAACACGTATCCATATTCACCTTCCAGAATTAGGAACAGCACAGTTATACACTTCTGGTTGAAAAAAAATATTACTTTGCCTCTAAAGCAAATACTGTTTCAAGTATTTATTTATTTAGATTTCATTGTAGACAGGAGTGAGCTGAAATGAGGTGCAACAAATTTTTTCAGTCAAACTTAAAACTAAGAACATTTCAGCTCGTGGTCAATCCTGTTTGCAAGTGTTTGGATGAAAAAGATGCATGTAATCTAAATACATTTAAACATGAGGATACAACTTGTTCACTAAATGTTACTGATACATCGTACGACAGCATATAGAAAGCTCTTTAGCAGTAAACAACATTATATTATTCAATACAAACAGCTGCCAAACATCTGTTAACTCACTAATCCAGTCCAAAAGCCTTGACAGCAGTGTAGATCCTCTCTCTCTCTGCTGCTTTGGCCTCCTTTATTGCACCGCTGTCAGTCTTTACCACAGTAAAGGTAACAGCAGAATAAATCCATGTGTCCAAATCCTTCTGTAAAAATAGATGCATAAAAAATATGAGCAATGTCAATGCCTTAATGACTTTAATTCATTAATTAATTTTATAAATGATGTCAGTCTGAGTTTTCAGTACTCCACCTGTTGATTTTTCTGACCACCACAGTTTTTCTGCTGAGCAACAGCAGCTGTATAATGAAATACATAGATAACAATAAATAACAATGTAGTTCTTTATTTTTATCTATGTCCTTTATCTGACACTCAAATTAAGATCAAATGCTGAAGGAACAAATTTAATAGTTCACTTTCTTCATTGCAGTGTGTAAATATGAATTCATAATATTTGTCTATAAAGATCTATTAATTTTGGCCAGATGTTTGAAACTTTTTGAGTAAAGTCACAGCTGTGTAGATTGTGACTCGATGAACAACGTTTACCTGTGAATTGCTCCTGTGCTGCTCTTGAAGTTCGGTTACAGATGAAAATGATATTCACAGTCACAGAAATGGCCAAGCAGATTATTGCTACCACCACAGCAATCATTTGAGATTGTACAGTTTGTAAACAAGCATCTGAAAGAGAAGTAGAATAATTATTGATGATGTTATCAACATATTTTTATATCTTCAGTGCTGAACATAAAATCATACCATTGGTCAGAGTAGTTCCATTTCCAAACAGTATCTGTCCACATGTGGCCACAGCACAGTAGTAAGTCCCAGCATCAGAGGAGCTGAAGGTCTTAGAGAAACGATAAACACAGCTCTTCTGAGTGTCAGATCTCTTCTCACATTCATCAGGTCTGTTTCCATCAGTGTAGATGATGTCTGGATGAGATTTATCTGATCCAGGTCTGAACCAGAACACACTCAGATCTCCTGAACATGTTTTCTTGTCAGAGTCAGAGAAGACTGAACACTGGAGAGTCTGTGATTCTCCTGGATGGACTGAATGTGATGCTGTGGACTGAACAACAGTGTAGTCTGACGTCTTCTGACTGTTTTCTGTGTAATGAAAAAAATAACAGGATGAGACTTCAAAGCACATTTTGAAAGTCTGACATCAAATGTGACTTTAGCAGTTTTATATCTTACTGATATGAACAGGGATTATTAATACTAGATTTCAACTAAATCAGTGGTTGAAATAACATCTGGATTTAAATAGAAGTAATTTATAATAAATGTAAATTGAATTAGATTGAAACTAAAATATGTTTACTAATTTTTTTCTAACATGTTCAGTGAGAGTTATTCTTAAACATGTATACAGTGGTGCTTTTGTGGTTAAAGTATTTACAAAGCACGACAAGAGAAGCTCATATTATTACCTTTTATGATCAAATATGTCCCATTCCATGTAGACTTGCGAAACCATTTGATGAATGCACAGTGATAGAGTCCTTCGTCCTCTGGGACTGTCCTCAGAATTGTCAGGTTGGTAAAACTGTGATCAATATGAACTTTCCATCTTGACTCAGAAAAGTCTGGTTCAAACTGAGGTGTTTTACTTCCCAGAGATGCCACGATTAGTTTCAGATTATCTCCAACACTCTGCTTGAACCAGTGGATGTCTCCTCCGCTATTATTATCAGACAGAGCACATGTTAAGGTTGTAGATTGACCAATTTGAACTGGGATCACTGGAATGAGTGTATCTGAATGAAAAGAAAACATAAAATACAGACGAAGTTAACTCACAATAATTTAGGAAATCCACCATCTAGAAACGTCATGTAAAAATGAGATAGCACTTACATCCTTGATGAAGAACAAGCAGTGTAATCCACAACACGATCATCTTGACATTGTCTCCTGTCAGGGATGTTGTCGCTGTTTATATGAGTGTAGGAGGGGATATAACTTGGCCAAGACCCTCTATGTCACACTGCCAAATGCATCTGATTGGTTGTCACAGAAAAAAAGTTTCTCAAGTTCACTTTGTGCCTCATTGGTCTAGTCCAGGGCTTTGAAGAGTGTCACACCTCATTCTTACCTTTTTCATCACTCATTTTATTGATAATGTTAAAGCATTTTGTTTATATGAATATTAAAATTTTAATCATACGGTTTTTCATCTTTGTTCGGTAATGTCCATCTTTTGCCCTCACTATCAGCTGCACAGCTGAACACAACCAGCAGCTTCAGACAACATACATTTCCTTTGATGTGTCCACTCTGAAAGTATGAAACCACAAGCATTAGTTCAATCACGCTTCTGGGTGTAATTGTGCCTGAACACTGGTGAGCATAAATATCTCCTCTTCTTAGGTTCAACACTTGACTTGACTATACGGGATGGCTGCCAAGGTACAGATACACAGTTTGGTACAGTTATGTTCTAGAGTTCTGGATATTGGCCATGTCAAACTACCCCCAGGTCAACAGAAATAATCTGTCACAAGCAGACCATACCTGGAAGCCCTTAATCTCATACTGATACTGCTTTTGGCTGGTGATGTTGAGGTAAACCCTGGGCCGCAGTCTTCATCATTGCTAGCTGGAATAACAGTAACAGAACCATCAGCTGGATCACCTCCACCGCTGGCTGGGCTGGCACTGACACTCGCTGGCTATCACCACTAGCAGATCTGCGGCTAATACTGAGCCAGGCACGGAGTGATACAATTAAGGAGGCCCTCTCGGGGTGAGGCAGAAATAATTATGGTTTACCAGACTCTAGACAAGAATAATGAATTCTAATAACTCAAACCAGGTAAGACTAGAAGCAAGACAGTTTATCCATAAAACGACTCTAAGCTATGGACTGAACTCGGAGCCAAACGGTTAAGCGAGAGAAGGATATAAACAATCAACAAGTACTTATAAAATACAAAAATAATGACCAACTGAATACCAATAGTGGTGCTAAGCTAAGCAGAGGGCTAAAGCTACAAAGACAACAGACACATTACACTAACAGACTGAACTGGGTACAGTGATCGAGAACTTAACTGAGGACTGATGAGGGAAAATAGAGCCGGGGAGGCAGGCTGAGGTGGCATGCGGCAGGAATGGCAACAGCTGCTGTATACAGAGGAGCTGTGGGAGAAGGTAATCCAGGAAGTAGAGATGATAGCAGACAGACCGAGGATGCGGAGGGTAGTGGAAGGCAGGTGGAGGTCCAGAACTACAGAACAGGAGAAACAACTGTTCGCAAGAGCCGGGTACCCAGGAGCTACATGGAACAAGGATCAGATTAATGACGGCATTGTTCAACAGTCCAAAGAAGTGTAGTGATTGGTGCCTGGCTATATACTGAGGCGAGTAGCGTCTGATCATCTTCACCTGTGAGTGATTACTTATGAGTGGCACCTGTTTCCCTCCTGTATGCATGTACACCTGGGAGAGGGACAGGGAGAGACAGACAGGAAAACAATACTGCCAACTAACTGGTGTTAGATGTAGAGGGCGTAACGTGGTAAGTCGAGAAATTTGGGAGTTACAGCTGGGGGACAAAGTAGTACAGGACCTGGGGGATGTTGTAATAGTTGTGAATGATTACTTTATAGACTTACTGGCTAAATTTGTTTGCCCACTAATGGGGCTTGTTCTTGAGGACTTTGCACATTTTTCGTTTACAGAAAAATCTTTTAAAGAGCAGCACCACACTCTATGGACACCACAGCAAATTAAAACTGCCTTTCAAATACTTGAAGGAGGAATTCAAGGAGTCAAAAGGCCGAGAAATGATACAGTACAGGGACTCAAATGATACAAAGGTGGCCTATGCAGGGATCCAAGTGAGGACAGGTAGGAAGTGGAGGTCCGAGGAGGCCGTTGAGGAAGCTGATTCGAGGCTGCCACACAGGAAACTGGTAGGAGTGGTCACATGAGGACGGGCTGGGTTTGGGTCTTTTCCATCTCCGCAAGTGTCTGGGAAAGTGTCTGGCTTGGGGAACTCAGGATTGTGTCTCTGTTTTTTACAGATATTGTTGACCTCATCAGACTGTGACCTTCAGGACACACTGTAGTGGTGTGCAGCTGAGTGTGAAGCGGCTGGGATGCAAGTCAACACTTCCAAGTTCAAGGACATGGTACTGTGCCAAAAATTGTTGGATTGCTCACTCCAGGTTGGGGAGTAGTTGTTTCCCCAAGCAATGGAATTTCAGGATCTCTGGATCTTATTCACAAGTGATGGGAAAATGGAGTGCAAGATGAACTGGCAGCTCGGTGTGGTGTCAGCAATGATGTGGGCATTGTGCCGGACCGTCTTGGTGATGACGCAGCTGAGCTAGAAGACAAAGCTCTTCATTTACCTGTCCATCGACATTCCAGTCCTCAACTACGGTCATCAACTCCGTATAGTGACTTAAAGAACGAGATCCTGGGTACAAGCGGCCAAAATGAACTTCCTCCATAGGGTGATAACATGACTGGAAAATGTCCGGATATCCGGAAGTAAATGGATGGATATGGAGGTGATCCTCCTTCTGTGTTGTTTCATTTCCTGTTTAATGTTTTCTTTCTTCCTGATTGGAGCAGTGATACAACTGTACCAACGCACAGTATGCTTACAAATGTTTTCCAGTAATGATTCTGTTATCTGCAGCAGCTCTGAAATGGCTCAAAGTGACTTTCCTTACTTCAAGTCAATGATTTGCTTTTTTCAGATCTTTGCTGAGATCTATAGACTTTCCCACTATACTGTTTGTGGCTGAGTATAATGAGTGTATTAAATAGGCCATACTGAAAGTGGCTCAGAGAAGTCTGCAGCTCTAGACAATAGTAATCACTCATATGAAATTTAAAACTACGTCAGTAAGAAATTTGAATCACACAGCTTTCTACTTCCACTGAAAAATCTAGTTGCTGTATGTACATTCTTCACCCAGCAGATTTTGCCATATTTCCAGAAGGACAAAGATGCATGATTGTTTTCTGTGACTAAGGCACATGTGTTTCAACATTCCACCATGGACAATAAAGCTATAAGAATCACTGAAAACTCAAGAGTTCTATGATGTACATGGTCTTGTGTATGTAAACTTTTGTTCACAATCGTATACTGTGTGAAGAAAAAAAAATCTTATTTTGCTCAGAATTAGTAATATGAAAAAAATAATCTGAATATAAAAATGTTTTTTGCTTATCGAAAACATAGTTGATGTTTCATATTTATATTTGCAATATTTTATGAAATATTTAACATGTTATAATTATTTTCTCCATTCATATGAAATGATGTAATGCTAAAATTTTCCATTTGACTGCAGTCAGACAGCAACTTGAGACTGCCGACATATGTACAGAGGTGTGCTGCTGTGAAGTAAGGGAAGTTGTTTCACAAGAAAAACAAACAAAAACCAAAAAAAATACATAAACACAAAACAAAACAAAAAAAACACCCTGGGATTACTGCCAAAACTGGGATGTCTGAAGAAAAAAAATTCCACTTGAAGTCGATAAATGAACAAACATGATAATATATGCTGGCCCTGGATCTTGGGCTGCGGCGGGGACGCCGGCCCATGCCGGGTGGCCGTCTGGGGTGTCTGTTTCCCCTGGCGATGTTGACCCTCTGCCTGGGGGGGCGGGGGTTGCCTCTTTGGCGCCTGGGGCCCGGTGTCCTGTGCTGGGTCCGCCCTGGGCCTCCGGCCCCTGGCGGGGTCGGCGGCTGCCGATCTTGGTCGCCTGGGGCCCGGCCCTGCTGGACGCTGGAGGTCCTGGCCGGGTTCTCCCTCTGCCCCCTTCCGGGCCGGTCCGTGGTCGTCCTCGTGGTTTGGTGGCTCGGATCTCTACTCTGGGATTGCTGCCGGCTGCCGGTCTTGTGGGCTCTCGGGCCCGCTTCTGGCCTTCACGGAGGTCAGAGGTCATAGTTGCATGATCACAGTCACAATTGCACCGTACTCTGCATGTGAACATAGCAACCATGTTGTCTTGGGGGGTGTTAAGTTTGTCCTGGTGCCAAAATATCAAAAGACATGTTTCCTCAGTTTGTGTGTTTCACATAGATGATTTGAATAATTACTAGCTGTGTTTCCTAACAAAACCCGTAGGATGCGTTCCGGTGTGTCTTTGTTAAGGTGTACTAGCTTGTTATCTGTTGTGTCGGTTTCAATTGAAAGATAATTGTATTCTTGCACTTTTTCTTTTCTCTTCACTATCCCCTCTTGTTGTTGTTTTTTTTCTCCTTTTCTCGTTTCTCTCTTCCTGCCTTTCCCCTGTCAGGTCCGGCAAATTTATGTGTATTTAACTAATCAACAAGTATTCAATCTAAATAAATTACTGTACAGTATCAAGGGGAGTCTTATACTTACGAACTCCCCTTGGAAAAGCAAACTTGTATGGCACAATGCAGCAGCCAGATCCTCATTCTGCCTGCTCTGTTGCCGGACAGGACAAAAAAAAAAAAAAAAGAGAAGTTGATTTCAGTACAGATTCTGATTGTGTAGACTTCAGATGGTGGGCACGTTTTTGAGCAAAATAGTAATTGATATAAAATGACATCTTCCAGTAATAATCCAATAGGATGTTTCCTTTCAGTCTTTTCCATAAAGTCAGCTATTTCTTCCAGTCAAAAATCAAAATTTGGTCTGAAACATAATCTGCAGGAGCTTGAATGGTCAGCAAACTAACAACAGCAATCAATGAAATTAAATGTTACAAAGCAAATCATTTAATATTTTCTTGTCTTCAACTTCTGTTACAGTCTTCATGCTTACCACAGTCAAACTGCATCAGGCTGCCTGTAATATTTTGCTGAGCAAACACAAAATAAAAATATAATCAAATATATCCTCAATGAATGAATTTTGAGAGTCACAGTACAATTTCTCTGAACTGTCATTGTTCACAGCTGAAGAGGCGTTTCTCTGACATAGACCAGGTTGGTATCAGCAGAAACACTAAAAAACTACTGTCAGCAAACATTTCAGGAAACACAGTCAATCAACGGGCTGGTTTGTCAGCATCTCAAAGTCCTTTTCACACGTGATGCTTCAGCACACTGATGGCATCAAAGGAGATTTTGTGTTTTATCAAAAAACAGATTGTTCTTTAATAAAACTGAGGATTTGCAGTCATTTATTTTCATTGGAAGAGATCAGTTTTTAATAGGAACATTCACAATTCGCATTTAACTTGAGAATACACACTCTCCTCAGTCTTCATCTCCATCTTCTTCTTTCCTCGTTTAGCTTTCTTTCCAGAGAAATGCAGCGCAGCATAGTTCAGATCATGTCCACCTTCAGTCTGTGCAGAAAATAAAAGGATCATTATGAAGTCACATTATCATATCAAGCTGATAGGAATCATATTAATGAAATCACCATAAATAATGTGATTTAGTATCATTACTTACAGTATCAAATCCTGGTTGACTCAAATTGTCGTGTCTTGCTTGTGAGGAGGTAAATTCTATTCCTAATGACAAATAAAAACAGAATTATGTCCTTTATCTTACTCTCTAATTAAGATCAAATGCTGAAAGAACAAATCGAATTTGTCATAGTCATCAGTGCAGTGTGTAAATATGAATTAATAATATTGGTCTACAAAGATCTATGAAATTAGGTCAGATGTTTGAAACTTAAGTAAAATCACAGCTGTGTAGAACGTGACTCAATAAACAACATTTACCTGTGAATTGTTCCTGTGCTGCTCTTGAAGTTCGGTAACGGATTAAAACGATATTCACAATCACAGAAATGGCCAAGCAGATTATTGCTACCACCAGAGCAATCATTTCAGATTGTGCAGTTTGTAAACAAGCATCTGAAAGAGAAGTAGAATAATTACTGATGATGTTATTAACATATTTTGTATATCTTCAGTGCTGAACATAAAATCATACCATTGGTCAGAGTAGTTCCATTTCCAAACAGTATCTGTCCACATGTGGCCACAGCACAGTAGTAAGTCCCAGCATCAGAGGAGCTGAAGGTCTTAGAGGAGCGATAAACACAGCTCTTCTGAGTGTCAGATCTCTTCTCACATTCATCAGGTCTGTTTCCATCAGTATAGATGATGTCTGGATGAGATTTATCTGATCCAGGTCTGAACCAGAACACACTCAGATCTCCTGAACATGTTTTCTTGTCAGAGTCAGAGAAGACTGAACACTGGAGAGTCTGTGATTCTCCTGGATGGACTGAATGTGATGCTGTGGACTGAACAACAGTGTAGTCTGATGTCTTCTGACCGTCTCCTGTGTAATGAAAAAACTGTTAACAGAATGAGACTTGAAAGCACATTTTTAAAGCCTGAGAAAAATCTCAAATGGGATTTTAGTAGTTTTATATCTTACTGATATGAACAGGGATTATTGATACTATACTTCAATTGAATCAGTGGTTGAAATAATGTTTGGATTTAAATAGAAGAAATGCATAATGAATGTACTTTTCATCAGACTGAAATTAAAATATGTTTACCATCTTTTTTCGAACATGTTCAATGACGGTTATTCATAAATATATTTACAGTAGTGCTTTTGTTGTTACTGTTTGTAAACCAATACAAAGTAGCTCATATAATTAATTACCTTTTATGATCAAATATATCCCACTTGATTTAGACATGCCAAGCCAGTTGATGAATGCACAATGATAGATTCCCTCGTCCTCTTGGATTGTTCTCAAAATTGTCAGGTTGGTAAAATTGTCGTCACTATTAACCTTCCATCTTGAGTTATTAAACTCTGGTGCATACTGATGTATTCTATATTTCCACTGAGTCACAATTAGTTTCAGATTATCTCCAACACTCTGCTTGAACCAGTGGATGTCTCCTTCGCGATTATCTTTATTAGACAGAGCACATGTTAAATTTGTAGATTCACCAATTTGAACTGGGATCACTGGAATGAGTGTATCTGAATTAAAAGAAAACAGAAAATACAGAAGACAGTAAGTCGCAATGATGCAGGAAATCCACCATCTGGAAACGCCATGTGAAAATTAGAAAGTACTTACATCCTTGATGAAGAACAAGCAGTGTAATCCATAAGACGATCATCTTGACATTGTCTGCTGTCAGGGACCTTGCTGCTATTTAATTGAGTGTAGGAGGAGTTATAAGTTGGCCAGTACCCTCTATGTCACACTACCAAATGCATCTGATTGGTTCCCAAAGAATAAAGATTCTAAAGTTCACTTCCTGCCACATTGGTCTAGTCCAGGGCTTTGAGGATTGTATCGCCTCATTCGTATTCATTTACTCACTCATTTGATAATGATAAAGCATTTTGTTGTTCTGAATTTTACAAGCTCATGTTACAGTTTTTTTCATCTGTATTTTGTAATGTCCATCCTCTGATCTCACTTTCAGCTGCACAGCTCAACACATAACCAGAAAGTTCAGGTAGCAGGTATTTGTTATGAGGTGTCCACAGAAGGTTTGAAACCGCAAATATTTGTTCAACCCAGCATATTGTTACAGTGAATTTGTGAAACCAAATGGTTACAGGTTTACAGATTATGTCACAGAAACAGATTGTCCATGGATCACATCGTCTCCAGGGATCTGTTTTTCACATTGTACTCTTTTCTGTTGACTATTTGCCATCAATCTTAAACTTGATTCATCCCCTTAATAAGCTCCTGAAATTAGATTCATAAATATACAGATCTTTGATTTTAAGTACTTCGTCAATATTTTTCATCTTACACAAAATCTGGGACCAACACATGTATTGTATTTCAAAAGTGCATGTTCTGCTCAAAATTAACACCACAGGAAGTACATTTGAATGTCAAGATATTTAACTTTTTGAGGACATGGGTGATGTTATTGTTCATATTTATATCTTTAATATTTTGGGACATTTAACATGTTTTCCACTTTTTCCATTCAAATGAATGAATTAATGTTCAGAGCCCAGGATGCTGTGCTGTGGTCACATGTGGGGAGCTGTCAACTCGAATTAAAATTTGTCTTTAACCATTGATTACTTTGTCAACTTTCACCATCATAATTTTTTTTTCATTTAAGCATTGAAAAGTAAGTGGTCTTATTAGCAGGACCACTCCGGAAGATGAGCTGAAGGCTGGGGGAACGGGCAGAAATGCTTGGTGGCATTGGCCGGTGGAGATCATCTGGATGCTGGCGGGGAACCACTGGAGGCGATGGTAAAAGCAGAGCATGTCTGCAAGCTGGGCAGATGGGATTCAGCTGGGAGCACAGACTTCAGAACTGGGCAACGTCTGCTGACTGTGATGCTGGTCCAGGGGAAACTTCATCTGACTCCAGATCCAGGGAAATGTAAGCCAAATCTGGACTTCAGTCTGGACTAGAGTCCTGTCAGTTGATTCTGGCAGGACCCTGGACTTGATGTTGACCTCGGTGACCCTCTCAGATGTCAGAACAGATGAGACATCAGGGGTCCTCTGAGATACAAGGACAGGCGAGGAATCTGTTAGGAAGCAGGACTGGTTGACCAGGACTGCACTGCATTAGGTGCATTCTTCCACCATGTTTGCCATGGCGCTGGGGAGTGGTGAGGCCTGCCTTTGGCGAGAGCCACTCTTCCTTCTGTAAGAGCTCAAAAGTGGGAGCCTAGCCGCGCTAGACCCATGTTCTGAAGATGCAAAGGTCTAGGCACACTCGACAGGGAGGGAAGCGGGCTAAAAGGCTGTCTATCAAATCACTCTGCGGCAATTGGGTAGGTATACAACCAATCAGCGCAACGAATAGGCTCCTAGAGCGCCGGAAATCAGAGGATGTGGGAGTTCGGTGAAGCCTTACTTATTCAGTCAATGGGTGAAGTTCAAGTATATTACAGACATGTTAACAGAAAGATTATTCAGAGTCGGTGCTAATGGAGCTCAACGACTGTTGTCGTTTTTGTTGTCGACCCTGGCAGAGAATTAAATTCGTTGCCGTGGGTTGTCTAGCACGACTAGGCTAGTTGTTTCCGGTTGTTTCTGTCAGAATCGTCGCACCTCTGTCTTCACTTATTTACGCCCGCCTTCTGACTCTACACTTCATGGTGATTGGTCCGGCCAGTTTTAGGAGCATCCAACCTCGAGCCTTATGGAGGGTAACTAGACCCACCCTGGTAGAGAATTAAATTTGTTGCCGTGGGTTGTCTAGCGCGGCTAGGCTACAAATGTGGAGGTGTGTTCAGTAATCTTGAGGAGCATGATCTACTGCAGGACTGCTGGAAAATGAAATATTGCAATTTTGAAGTTTGCGGACTCTGAAGCTGGCTTGAGATTCACTTGCTATCCAACCCACTAACAGGTGCCATGATGACGAGATTATCAGTGTTGTTCACTTCACCTGTCAGTGGTCATAAAGCCAGGTTAATGTTAAAGCAAATCACAAATGGAATAACATTGGACACCAGAATATCTGTGAGGCAGCGTGATAATCCACCTCACCTGACACTATGGAACAGTCCAGTGGATGTTTCAGGCACAACTACTCTACATCTACTGAGACTGAAAATATGCCCACAATCTAAAAAGCAGACTGGAACATTTTGGTTTGTGGTTTTTATGAGGGTCAACATACTGTCAACCGCAAGTGAAGACACGTTGGCCTAAATAGCATAAAACCACAATTTCCCCAGTTCAATATGAGCCTAAGAGCTGTGACACGATGCTGTGTCTCGGCTGTACAAGTAACTCGAATATACGTAAATGGAAGGGTGGGTACAGAAAAAGTAATTTTAAAATGCAAATTAAAACAAAAGAACAATGACCATTTGCTGATCATTTTTCAAGTATTTTTGTAAGGGCTACCAGTGAGCTACCAGAGCACCATGATAAATACTTTTGAAACTTTATGTCCTCCTTTGCACTCAGAGACAAACACAAATTAAGTCATCACTGACAAACAAATGATGCGTGGAAACTTTGGCACTGTTGTGGCTGAACTTCTAAAGTTGTGAATACAAGTCGAAAGGCGTGTTTCTTCCTGTTTCACTCTGTTTTTAATCTCAGGAAGATGGTCTTGCACGACTATTTTATGTTTTTGAAATATACAAGTGGAATAACACGATGTTCTTGTTATGTATATTAATAATATGAGAACAACTTACAGGAGAAGTTGTCCATCTTTAATCTCACTAATCGGTGGTTTAGTGTTTAGTACTGGCGTTAGCTGATACATGAGGGGAGGATCTAATCATTCACTTGTCCCACCCTGATCTTTTTGGCAAGAGCAGGACTTTATCAACTACTGATTTGACTTCCTAAACTCTGTTTGAGTTTGATTCACTTTGGTTCAGTGATGGCAATCTTTTCAAATTAATGATGAATAAATCGGTAATTATGCATTTAAAATAAAACAAAAATGAACAATATATACTGTATAGTTTCAGATTATAGATTAACTTTGTTGTAGATATCTGTAGTTTAAAAACAACAACATACATTAGCTGTATTTTAAAAAAGAAGAAAGATAAACTACAACAATAATCCCACTTTGTTCAGGTAAAATTAGGCTGCTGACGCCTTTTGCAGTTCTCCTGTACGTTCATATCTAGTTAGAGGCCATAATTAGGTCTGTTCTCAGTAAACAGTTTCAGTGGTTGGTCAAAGGCGGAGAAATGGCTCACCACAGCTTTTCTCTGTCAGTGTAGCTGCTGCATGTGGCTGTTTGTTCTCATGACAGACATGCAGAAGGCCTGTACAAAGTGCTCTGACACCAGGAAGATGAGGGGTTTTATTCATATCAGTAAATATATTTATATTCACATTTAACTTTATTTAAAACACAGACATTGTGTAAACATAAAATTTCATGCTTCTATCTACTGCTGTGGGAAGCTGTGGTGTACAGATACTTTGTCAGAACTACTGTCTGTCTCTAAGTTTCAGTCGTTCTCAGTTTGTGTCTGCACACATGGCAACCACATAATGTGAAACTTGTAATGGTGTCAGAGTCCCTGCCTCTGCCCTGATTTGCTGTCAGTCTTTCCTCCTCCTTCAGTGTGGACACCATTGCTGCACTGCATTATTAGAAGGGTCAACCACAAAAGTGTCTCCTGTGCTTTTCACGCCTTGACAAATTGTCATAAAAGATCAACAAAAGGATTCATTAGAATAAAACAAACAAAAAAACAGGCCTGGGGTTGGCAGCAGGCATGGACAGACTGTAGGCAGGATCAGGGTGGTCAGCTGGGTGCCGCCAAGTCTGTAGGGGCTCCGAGCTCGAAGTGGATGTCTGAGCACCTCACCATATCTCTAAGGCTGTGCACAGTTACCCCACGGATGAAACTCATGTTGGCCACTTGTTCTTTCGGTTACTACCCGCAGCTCATGACCATCAAAGAGGGCGAGAATTTAGGCTGACTAGTAAATCAAACCCTCATCACCGCTGCAGTCTGGTACGATGTCTGCATTACTGCTGATGCTGCAACAAGCTGCCTGTCCATCTCACGCTCCTATGCATTTTCCCGTCACTCATGAACAAGACCTGGAGATACTTAAAGCTGCTGTCCGGAGTTTCTGTTTGTTTTCAATTTATGTATCATTTTTTAACAAAGCTTAAATGTGTTAGTCTAGTTCGATACTATAATATAAAGTTAGTATAACGCGATATGAAAATTTATTCCTGAGCTCCGTCTTCCTCTCATAGACCCCCATGTTATTCCAAAAAGCACCGGTTGCTGCCGACCAATCAAGTTCGAGCTTCAGCTTTGTCATGCTGTCAATCAACGGTTACGCGCACAGCAAGCAAGCCCATGCAGAGGTGGGCGAGCTATGCACTACGCAACCGCGCGCACATTTGTTTTGCTTGTGGAGGAGAGAGCATCAGGGCTCAGCAACTTCCAGAAAAGTTACCAATCCCACGGCTTGTCAGGCCAAGAGACTGCAGGACGTTTTTTGGCTCGGGGTGCTCGCGTCGCTCCCCGACCACGGCCTCCATAGCCCGGCTGACGCCTTCGTTTAGATGCCCGACCTCTGGAGGAAGATGTTGGGGCGTCTGGGACATACTCTTCGTCAGAGGAGTCATGCAATTCTGAACTCTAGATAGAAATAAATAAACAATCTAACACATAAACACGCGTAAATGCACTAAGTTTGATAAACAACGTCATCCAGAGGGATACACGAGTGTAATCACATATTGAAACTTTACTCGTTCGTCCTAGCAGATTCATGTTATTTTGGTATTAGGACAAGTTAGACTCAATACAGCATTCTAACGTAATTCCTTTATTATTTACTAAATGTAGAAGAGGGGAAAACAGCAAAACAGGCGAGATGCTGCAGCACTCCGGGCACTTCTCTCATGTACTGCGCGCGTGCACAAATAAAGGGGCGAAATCAGAGGGAGGGACGGTGGAACCACCAGTGTTTTGGGAGACGCTGCGATTCAAACTCCGGACAGCAGCTTTAACCTCCTTCACCTTGAGATCCTGTCCATTAAAACCAAAAACAGGATCAAAGAAAAGGGGTAGTCATGGTAGAGTCCAACACCCACCCAAGATGCACTTGACTTTGGACCAAGAATGCAAATACATCTCTCACTTTAGTTGTACAAGATGGTGATGGTGAATATTCAGATACCAAATTAATTTCCTGATAGTGCCTTAGCAAACGAATATTCGGATATTCGGGATATTCGGGTCCAGTCCCAGTAACAACCCCCCGGTTCACTTGAGGGTAAGACTTTGTCAAATCCATAAAACATGTGGACTGGCTGGTCAAATTCCCATGACTCTATCAGCAGCTCCGCCAGGATAAAGAGCTGAGTCCACTGTTCCATAGTGAAACTGCATTCCTCCTCCTGAATCCGCAGTTCCATAATAAAACAAAACAAAGATGTGAACCACCACCATTGTCTGCCACTCTACAAGAACTGTATTCAATAACAACACGGTACTGAAGAAACATTTCAACCTAGACAGTCAAACAATATCCAGAAAAGTTAACTTCTCAGGGTTAATCTTGTCCACATCTTGCAATTCGCCACTGAGGAGTTTCTTGACTACTTTGGTGACCTCTGACATGAATATGTGCAAAGATTTAGCAGAGTCCTCATCAGAGGATGTATTATATAGATAAAGGAATTCCTTGAAGTTCTCTTTCCTTGCCTGACTATGTCCCCAGTCCGGGTCAGCAGTTCTTACTTCAGAATGTCTTTTTTCCTATTACACAATTTTTGTTTTATCACACAAATGATATTCATTTAGTTATCCTTAGTCCATGGACGTTTTTATGGAAAGGTCGAGGCAGCGGTTAGGGAAAGTGTGATGACCAATAATGGCTTTCTGTGCTGGGAACAGACTGAGAAGTAGTGACAAATCATAACCAATATTACCAACCCCTGGACAGCAGGTCAGGTGAAAGGAAGGATCTTAGTCAGTATGAATGAAAGTGGGCGACTGACCAGCAGAGCAACAATGAAAACTCTAAAGTCACGCCATAAGTGTGGATAAAATTGTCATATCACATATGTATAAATGAGAATGAGTTTGTTTTAATGGTCAAATCTATGACATGAAAATTCAACTGTATTGTCCTCATTTTGCTTAATACCTCTTACTTTTGTCAGGACCCACAGAACCTTCACCTCTCTGTGCCTCACTTTGTTTAGGATCGAAACATTGACTATCTTTGACATATAAACAAGTGGAAGCATCTGTTTTCTGAGGAAAGTTTGAAAAGTGCATTTGGGACAAACTTTCAAGGGACATATCACCATTTGAAATAAGTGGCTGGTCAAAACAAGTATAGTAGCATATGAAAGGTCTCTTTTCCCACATTTGATTCTAAACTCATCTTCAAGATATGATTCTTTCTATGTCATAACAATTTTCTAATCCAGCCAAATTTTAACAGTTACAAATGTCAGTTACAGCTGTGAAACATTTGTAAATGTTTGATCTGATAATTTTGATAAATCACTTTGATCAAACAAGTTTGGAGCATTTGGTGTTTGTTTGAGAGCCTTTCAGATTCTGCTCTGATAGTGTTCAGTTATTGTTCTCTGTTCATCCTGTTGGCCAATTTCTATCATCACTGTCCTTTGTACGAGGCCAGAAAAAAAGTCGCACATGAATGATCATGGTTTTAATTCCGTGAGTAAATAGAACCTTAAATTTGACATTTTATCAGTGTCAAAATCTGTCTGTAACATTGCAAATAGAAGGAAAATTCAGTCAGATGAAGCAATATGCTGAGATTTAATTCTGAAATGAATGCAAGCTTATGTTTTCAAACTACACACATCTTGGAAAAAAATAATTTTAAAGCAAAAAATTACAAATGTGAAGGCAAAGAAGTGGGGAAAAATCAAAACAGCTCTTAAATTTTAAGTGAACTTTATAGATTTGTTTTTTCAATGTATTATTCTTTAAAAGAAAGAAGCAACAAATGTATACAAACATCAGTTTCATTTAGCATATCTGTTTTACGTTACAGTAAGACGAAAACTTAGCATTCTGAAAAAGCCATTACACAGCGCCAATAAAAGTATTCCTTCCTCTTGGAAGTGTCCAATTTGAATTGTTTTTCATCATTGAATCATTGATTTTTGACAATAATTTACACAAAAAGAGGTCTTTCCGTGTCAAAGTTACAACAGGTTGCTGAAAACATTGTCAATTAATTTAAAATATAAATTTTTAAACAAGTAGTTGCAGAAAAATTCCCCCCTTCAAGTCAGTATTAGACGCACCTTTGTCAACAATTATAGCACAAAGCATGTCAAAAAAAAATCTCAGTTGGACTGAAATAGCATAAAGGTTATCAATATTAAATATATTACTTTTTGAGAACTGAAATACAAGCCCAATGTGACCGAAGCTTTCACACAGTGCATCAGAGAAAAAAAAGGAATGTTGTTACTTTCTTGCAGAAGCGTTGACATCAGTGTAGATCGTCTCTTCTTGTGCTGATTTTGCATTTCTTCTCTCAGCTTTTCTCTTGTTGAAGGTCGGTGCAGAATAAAACAACGAGTCCTCATTTCTCTGAGGAAAAACATGATGTGTTATTCTGAAATATTCCATTTAAACTTGGAGGTGGTAATTACATAAAGTAGGGTTATTTCTAATCTATTCTTTCAGTACTGTACCTGTGGTCTTTCCTGATGACCACTGGCTGCTGCAGCATCTGTTTGCAGGGATTTACGGTGAAACATAGTGTTGGTTAAACTACACAATTAAATTATGCAAAACCCAATTTGGTAAAAATATTTTTAGGTACAACAATGTGCAGGAAACTTATATTACCGTTGCAGAAATCACAAGTTTTTGTCTTGATGAAATAAATGAGAAAGGCTATGACAATCAGACTTGTAGCCAAAGCAGCAGACACCAGAAAGAGAACTGTATTGTCTGTCTTGAAATCCTGCATGTTGAGTGCTGAAAAAATACAATCAGAAATATTTTGGTAAAATCACACATTTGGGAAAAAAGTTTCATGATATCACTCCACCAGATTCTAAATTAAAAAAGACTAATATTATTTAACCAGTATGTAAAAACATCTGATAATTACCTTCATTGCCCGATTTTGCTCCGTTTCCAAATAATATCTGTCCACATGTGGCCACAGCACAGTAATAAGTCCCAGCATCAGAGGAGGTGATGGTTTTAGAGAAGTTGTAGACACATTTCTGAGGAGACTGAGCCTCAGGATTGGTCTCACATTCATCTTGACTGTTTCCATCAGCATAAATGAAACTGGGATGAGATTCATCTGATCCAGCTCTGAACCAGAACACTCTGTGTTGTTGTTCTGGACATGTTTTCTTCTCAGAGTCAGAGAGGACTGAACACTGCAGAGTCACTGGGTCTCCTGGATGTTCTGGATCAGATGGAGGGACTTGAATGATGTCAATGATGTCTGGTTCTGATTCTAGGAAATGTATACAAACATAATAAACAGTTTTGAGTCACTTAATTGAAAAGAAATTTGTTGAAACTAAGAATTTATAGTCCAACAGAAACAAAAATCTAGTTGATTTACCTTTGATTTTCAAGAATGTTGTGTTCACAAATTCTGTGTCGAGTTGGTTAACTTTTATACAGTAGTAAAAACCAGAGTCACTTAGCTGAGTTTCATGAATTTGCAGAATAAAAGTTCCAGGTCCTTGTATTGCTGTAATGTGAGGAGTCTTATTAACATCATTATAATCAAAACTAAATGTTCCTCCCAAGAATTCAGGATATTTTCCAGAAACAAGTCTGATCCAGTGCAAAGTTTGTCCATGCAAAGATCTCTGGCGAGTGCACGTAAGAGTCACATTTTGTCCGACACCAACAGTCTCTGTGACAAAGTTATGATCATCGATGCTGCCTGAAAAAACAAACAAAAGGAAAGAAAGAAAAAGACTCATTAATGACAACAGACACAATTATAAATGTAAAGTTATGTATAAATAGTAGACTTTGATTTGTGCAGTAAATGTGACCTCTCTAAATATACTTACGCCCCACTCTGAGCATCAGCAGGAAATAAAACAAGACCAGCATTTTCTCATGTGTCCACTGGTGACTGAATTCAAATTGAAGCAGAGGATAAGATGACATGCCTAAATGTAATGGCATCAAGTGGGAGGGAACAATTTCAGAGCGATCTGATTGGTTTCTGGTCTTGTTGGCTTTTCACTGTATTACCACAGTGGAAATAATATCAAACATCTTTCCAACTGAAACACATGAAACAACACCAACAGCAAGTTCTTCTTTCATGCTTCTATAAACACAAGAAATAAATATGTGATATTCACAACCAAACCAGGGGACGTTTCGAAACAAAACCTTTAAAATAATGAATTCACATAAACACAAGCTTTTATTCAAAGATGAATTTTCATCTCTGTGATTCTGGTTTGGTGAAGGTTAAAAAGCGTAAACTATTTTCTGAAGGTCAGAGGAAGATTAGAATTGTAAATAAACTGTAATTGAAATAATGGCTAAAAGGCCACTCCAGCAATTTGAATTGAAATCTCCATGAGTTTGGTAACTTAAAATAGACAGATTAAAAAAAAAAAAAAAAAAAAAAAGATCTCCAGTAAAGCAGCGAAGACAAAGATAACCTCTAGGAGACACTGCAGGAAATGATCAGGGATGACCAGGCTCAGTTACTAACACTTAGTTTATGTATGTGCAAGAATTAACTTGAGAAATGAATAAAGTTCCTGAGAAACAAAAATTGTGGCTCTCACACTTCCAAGGATTACATTTATAAATCTATATTTAATTCCAAAGAGTTTGTAATTAATATTATTTTTTGGAGTGTGATGCTTTCAAGGCAAATAGTTTTTCAGTGCTTTTCTACATTCAACCAGCTCCCTTTCTGTTGTTTTCCTGTGTTTCATTGGATCTTATCCAAACAAACGTCACCATAAAGGAAAAGTAAATATATTTACAAATGATTCAGTCGAGCAACAATTCAGTGTTTTTTTTCAACATTCTCATTTTGAACTAATTATTGATACCACAATAGGAAATAAATCAAAGAGTCACCTTAAGTATTGTGTGGATCAACCAGTTCAGAAGCTCCACATCATCAGTGATGCCCCGCCCACTCTGCTGTCAGTCACTTCAGCAGGAAGATCACAGCAGACAGAGTTGGGCAGGTGGTTGTGGTCTCAGCCTCCATCCTCTACACGGCTTCATCTCTGTTCAGGCGGTTGGTTAGAAGGAGAAGCAGAACACTGCTTACAGAGTTGAATTCAAGACCTGATTGTGAGGCAGCATGAGAGACTTTGCCAAGAATATATTCAATAAAAACAGATGCTTCTGGTGGCAGTTAAATGATAAAACTACTAAGCTGACTAATGTGAAGAAATCCTGTGTGCTGCAGCTTCACTACAACAGTGACAGAACACACGACAGTATACTGCAGTTCAGGCCAACAGCAGAGACTCTGACATTCAAAAAAAAATACCAAGGGAGAGTCAGGGATTCTGGAACAACTTTCACCAACTTGCAAAAAGTAGAGAAGATATAAAAACTGCAGTAACATTTGTCAAACTGGAACATTTTGGTTTGTGGCCTTTTTCAAGTTCAACATACTATTGACCGCATGACAAAACATGCTGGTCTGACAATGACAGTTTTAACACAAAGCTCCTCAGCAGCATAAAACCACAACATCCATGGATCACCTGCATCACATGTCACACCTCCCTCTATAACCCCATGTTGTCTGTTCACTGTCCAAAAAGGCAAAACTTCAGAAAAAAATATCTCAAAAACTGTTGTTAATAACACAAATGGAAATGGAGTTTTGACCATAAAGATAATCTTGCAGTCAAAACAGTGAGTTTCCTAAATCACTGATTTCTGACACAAAGCTGCATCCAATCAGAAATGCAGTTCTACAAACAGGAGGGTGGAAACAACAACATAAAATATGATTTTAAACAAAACACAGACTAAAAGATGCTTTTACTTGTTTCTGTTGTACTTTATTGCTTTTCTTTGTGTGCACAGCACTGTTCACACCTGAAACACAGAGACACAAACACATAAATTCAGTCACCACTGACAAACAAATGATGCATGGAAACTTTAGCACTGCTGTGGTTGGTCGTCTAAAGGTGTGAATACAAAGGGGCTGTTCTTCCTGTTTCACTCGGCTTTAATATCAGGACATTGGTCTTGCACTGATGTGTATCTATTTCAAAAGTGCAATTTAAAGGCATTATGGAGGATGTTTTTTTTTGTTTAATTTGTCTGATTCACATAAAATGAATATACTGACCTTTGGCGGACTTGTATGGATGATTTTTAAAAGAATAAAAAATAAAAAAAATAACTGTGGACATGGCAGGACCTGAAAAACATCAGCCAATCAACACGCTCGGACCGAGGCGTTTGGTTTGCTCCCTTTCCTGTCAATCAAAAATCTTCCGGCTCAGGCCGAGTTACGTAGATTATGTATGCCTTGGACTTACGTGTTTTCTGTACGTGTTGCTTTGGTATAGCTTCGTAGTTAGCTGGCGACTTGTTTTGCTCATCTTTTTTTACATAATGGCAGCTAAAGATCCAGGGGGACCCAGCCGTAAAAGACAACTTCACGAGTGCTACGCACGTTTCTGGAGGGGGGCGTTTCTTCATAAATGTTAAGAGGGGGGAGGCCAGAGGGGGGTGAGGGAGAGGTTGTATGTGCGCATGCGCATGCTACGTTCAAAGTCGTAGGAAATTAAATCTCGTCTAATGCCTTTAATTACCTTCTATCATACTAAATGTTTTTATTATTATTATACAATCATAACTTACAGGAGAAGTTAAAAGCTATCAGAGAGATGGACACACAAACCTGCTCAGTCAGGCTGTTCTGATCGTTTTAATCACACTTGTTTGTGGTTTGGTGTTTTTCATTGGTATAGGCTGAATATTTCGAGGAGGTGCGAAGAAAGTAAACTTGTCCCACCCTGATTCTTTTTTTTTTTTTTGCAACATCAGAGCATTGAAATGTTATTAACTGTTGATTTGACAGTCTTGATGAGCTCTGTTCCAGTTTGCATCACTTTATTCAGTGTTGGAGTGGCAGTCTGTCCAAATTAAGGGTTAATGAATCAATAAATATGCATTCCATTTAAAACAAACATCAACTATGTACTGTTCGCTTACAGATGCAGAGAAATGGTTCACCACAGTGTTTCTCTGTCAGTGTAGCTGCTGCATGTGGCTCTGCATGTTGTTCTCATGACAGACGTGTGGAAGACCTTTACAAAGTACTTTCAGAAGAGAAATATGAGGGGAGTTGGTATTGCCAACCACTCCCATGATTGTAGGCAAAGCTTCCACCAAATCTTAAGGTTCTGCTTCTTTAAGAGAGGACACAGTAACTGGATTATGAAGTTCCTCGAAATCCTCTTTCCACTGCTTGACAATGTCCCCCGTCCAGGTCAGTAGTTCTCCCACCTCGCTGCACACAGCCTGGGCCACGCCCGGCCTCCAAGAACCTCTTTTAGCACACCAGAAGTCCTTCCACATTGCCTCTCCAAACAGTTCTCAGACTTGAGACTTTGCAACTGCCACAGATGTAACCCTTTTGGCTGACCGGTAGCTATCCACCATTTCAAGAGACTCTCAAGCCAACAAGGCCCAAAAGAAATTCCTTCTTCAGCCTGACTGTTTCCTTCACCGCTGATGTTGACCAGTGGATCACAGCAAGCACTAGTGACCTTCTGGTCACAGCTCCTAACTACCACTTTGGAAAGGTTGGCTTTGAACATAGCCGAGACATCAGGCCACAGGTCTGATGACATGACTACAAAGTCAATCATCGACCTTTGGCCTAAGGTGCTGTGGTACCAGGTACACTTATGAGACACCTTATGCTCGAACATTTTGTTTACTATGGCCGATCCATGACTCGCACACAAGTCCAATGACAGAATACCATTCAGGTTCAGATCAAGTGGGCTGTTCCTCCCAATCACCTCATTCCACGTTTCTCCATCATTGCCTATGTGATCTTTTGACATTCCTCATCCAGGACAGCACCCAGAAACTCTCAGAAGGCTGGGTACTCCGAGCTGCTGTTTGGTGCATGAACACAAACAACAGTCAGAGTTTTCCTCTCCGCAACGCGTATTCAAAGTGAAATGACCCTCATGGACTTCTCTCCTTAGCCTCGCTCCAAGAGGGGGCCCCGTTCTCCCTTTTCCAGGTGAATTGGCACCTTTCCTTTATCTTGATGTCATTTGGGTTTTATAAATTGCTCTTTGTGTGGTCGTTCCCCAAAAAACAATTTGCCTTGGGAGACTCTATCAAGGGTCATTGCCCCTGATGACAAACATCTCAGGATCACAGAGACACTTGAATTTATGATAAGGTGAGGATTCCTAGGGGGGCAATTTATCACTTGTTTTCTCAATATTTGTGTGCACTGATAGAAAGGCAAATATCTGAATGACAAATTACACATTTATAAGTGATTTTTCTCTCTGTGTCTCACACAAACAGTCTTATCTTCAAGTGATGCATCTCATGACTTCTGTCGTGGGTTTGGCAACATTTCCTCTCACTTTTACCCTGCAGCTTTTCATCAAACTCAAAGGTGAACACAGCTCACATACTTTCAAGTCTGCTTTGAGCTATGAAGCTCTGTTCACACAGAACTAGTATTTCCTGGGGACCTCTGGCAATTTGTAATAATTGTGCACCTTTCTTCTTCCTCCTTTCTAATAGAAAATTATAGAGGCTCCCCAGCAATTTCAATTGAAAGTTCAGACAGTATTTTGGTTGCAAATTCAGGGGAATTCAGTAGTCACAGAATCGAGACTCATTTACAGACAGAGCTCAAATCTGTTTGAAAACAAAATACTTAAAGGATAGTCAGATGGACGACATTTAAGGCAGTGTGGGTAAAGGAATATTTTTCTGCCTCTTACTAGGCTGAACCATCATTATGTGTCAGTCTCCTGACATCATATCTGAAAATGTCAGTAAAATTGACATGTAGATGTAGATGTGCTGTTTCTAGGCAGCGAGGTCCTCAGCTAATAGCAGTCCATTGTGAAGAAGCCTTAAGTGTTAATCTGAAAATCTAAAATCACCCAAATGCCATCTTTAAAAAAACATCTTCTGGCTCTTATGAAGATAGTCCTTCAGTTTTGGATCACTGGTTACACAAATAATTCATGATGACAATCAGTTTGAGTTTCACACACACAGTAAAAATAAGAATGAACTCTTTATAGATTTATTATATGGTATTTGTCTCCAAACAACATTCAGTGATGATGACACAAGAAACTTAATTGTAGATATGCAGCATGGTAAATACCTTGTCCTGAAACTGATAAAAAACAAAAAACAAAAAAAAAAACATATTGACAGTAGTAAGAACTTAAAGATTTACTTGTCGGAATTTTGAATTTACTGGAGAGTTGTGATGAACATAGGCAAGAAACATGGGGAAAACAGCTGAGAAATTATAGCTGGAACTCTGCTGTTGACAGCATTTGTGCACGTTGTTTATGATTTCTGTAATTTCCACTTAAACCAAGTATCTGTATTTAACCTGAAGAAACATGAACAGCACAGTTTATATATTTATGCCTGAAAAACATGAATTGCTCGCCCTTTGAAGGAACCTTTTGAAGTTTTTTTATTGCTTTATTACAGACAGAAGTGACAAAATGAGGAAGAGAGGTGAAACAAATATTTTCAGTCAAATTTCAAACTAAGAACATTTCAGTTTGAGGTTCTTCCTGTTTGCAAGTGTTTGGATGAAAAAAAAACATTCAGTCTGAAGACATTTAAAAACAATGACAACTTCTTCACTAAATGTTATCAATGCATTGTACTACAGTAAATACAAAGCCCTTTAGTAGTAAACAAACAACACTGCATTATTCAATACAAACAGATTCCAAACATCTGTTAACTCACTAATCCAGTCCAAAAGCCTTGACAGCAGTGTAGATCCTCTCTCTCTCTGCTACGTTGGCCTCCTTTATTGCACCGCTGTCAGTCTTTACCACAGTAAAGGTAACAGCAGAATAAATCCACATGTCTAAATCCTTCTGTAAAAGTAGATGAATGAAAAACACGAGCAATGTCAAAATATGAGCTGGCAGGTGGTAATTATATAATGTAGGGTGATCGCTAATCTATTCTTTCAATACTGTACCTGTGGTCTTTCCTGATGACCACTGGCTGCTGCAGCATCTGTTTGCAGGGATTTATGGTGAAACATAGTGTTGGTTAAACTACACAATTAAATTATGCAAAACCCAATTTGGTAAAAATATTTTTAGGTACAACAATGTGCAGGAAACTTATATTACCGTTGCAGAAATCACAAGTTTTTGTCTTGATGAAATAAATGAGAAAGGCTATGACAATCAGACTTGTAGCCAAAGCAGCAGACACCAGAAAGAGAACTGTATTGTCTGTCTTGAAATCCTGCATGTTGAGTGCTGAAAAAATACAATCAGAAATATTTTGGTAAAATCACACATTTGGGAAAAAAGTTTCATGATATCACTCCACCAGATTCTAAATTAAAAAAGACTAATATTATTTAACCAGTATGTAAAAACATCTGATAATTACCTTCATTGCCCGATTTTGCTCCGTTTCCAAATAATATCTGTCCACATGTGGCCACAGCACAGTAATAAGTCCCAGCATCAGAGGAGGTGATGGTTTTAGAGAAGTTGTAGACACATTTCTGAGGAGACTGAGCCTCAGGATTGGTCTCACATTCATCTTGACTGTTTCCATCAGCATAAATGAAACTGGGATGAGATTCATCTGATCCAGCTCTGAACCAGAACACTCTGTGTTGTTGTTCTGGACATGTTTTCTTCTCAGAGTCAGAGAGGACTGAACACTGCAGAGTCACTGGGTCTCCTGGATGTTCTGGATCAGATGGAGGGACTTGAATGATGTCAATGATGTCTGGTTCTGATTCTAGGAAATGTATACAAACATAATAAACAGTTTTGAGTCACTTAATTGAAAAGAAATTTGTTGAAACTAAGAATTTATAGTCCAACAGAAACAAAAATCTAGTTGATTTACCTTTGATTTTCAAGAATGTTGTGTTCATAAATTCTGTGTCGAGTTGGTTAACTTTTATACAGTAGTAAAAACCAGAGTCACTGAGCTGAGTTTCATGAATTTGCAGAATAAAAGTTCCAGGTCCTTGTATTGCTGTAATGTGAGGAGTCTTATTAACATCATTATAATCAAAACTAAATGTTCCTCCCAAGAATTCAGGATATTTTCCAGAAACAAGTCTGATCCAGTGCAAAGTATGTTCATGCAAAGATCTCTGGCGAGTGCACGTAAGAGTCACATTTTGTCCGACACCAACAGTCTCTGTGACAAAGTTATGATCATCGATGCTGCCTGAAAAAACAAACAAAAGGAAAGAAAGAAAAAGACTCATTAATGACAACAGACACAATTATAAATGTAAAGTTATGTATAAATAGTAGACTTTGATTTGTGCAGTAAATGTGACCTCTCTAAATATACTTACGCCCCACTCTGAGCATCAGCAGGAAATAAAACAAGACCAGCATTTTCTCATGTGTCCACTGGTGACTGAATTCAAATTGAAGCAGAGGATAAGATGACATGCCTAAATGTAATGGCATCAAGTGGGAGGGAACAATTTCAGAGCGATCTGATTGGTTTCTGGTCTTGTTGGCTTTTCACTGTATTACCACAGTGGAAATAATATCAAACATCTTTCCAACTGAAACACATGAAACAACACCAACAGCAAGTTCTTCTTTCATGCTTCTATAAACACAAGAAATAAATATGTGATATTCACAACCAAACCAGGGGACGTTTCGAAACAAAACCTTTAAAATAATGAATTCACATAAACACAAGCTTTTATTCAAAGATGAATTTTCATCTCTGTGATTCTGGTTTGGTGAAGGTTAAAAAGCGTAAACTATTTTCTGAAGGTCAGAGGAAGATTAGAATTGTAAATAAACTGTAATTGAAATAATGGCTAAAAGGCCACTCCAGCAATTTGAATTGAAATCTCCATGAGTTTGGTAACTTCAAATAGACAGATTAAAAAAAAAAAAAGATCTCAAGTAAATTAGCAAAGACAAAGATAACCTCTAGGAGACACTGCAGGAAATGATCAGGGATGACCAGGCTCAGTTACTAACACTTAGTTTATGTATGTGTAAGAATTAACTTGAGAAATGAATAAAGTTCCTGAGAAACAAACATGTGGCTCTCACACTTGCAGGGATTAGATTTATAAATCTATATTTAATTCCAAAGAGTTTGTAATTATTATTTTTGGCGTGTGATGCTTTCAAGGCAAATAGTTTTTCAGTGCTTTTCTACATTCAACCAGCTCCCTTTCTGTTGTTTTCCTGTGTTTCATTGGATCTTATCCAAACAAACATCACCATAAAGGAAAAGTAAATATATTTACAAATGATTCAGTCGAGCAACAATTCAATGTTTTTTTCAACATTCTCATTTTGAACTAATTATTGATACCACAATAGGAAATAAAGACAAAGAGTCACCTTAAGTATTGTGTGGATCAACCAGTTCAGAAGCTCCACATCGTCAGTGATGCCCCGCCCACTCTGCTGTCAGTCACTTCAGCAGGAAGATCACAGCAGACAGAGTTGGGCAGGTGGTTGTGGTCTCAGCCTCCATCCTCTACACGGCTTCATCTCTGTTCAGGCGGTTGGTTAGAAGGACAAGCAGAACACTGCTTACAGAGCTGAATTCAAGACCTGATTGTGAGGCAGCATGAGAGACTTTGCCAAGAATACATTCAATAAAAACAGATGCTTCTGGTGGCAGTTAAATGATAAAACTACTAAGCCGACTAATGTGAAGAAATCCTGTGTGCTGCAGCTTCACTACAACAGTGACAGAACACATGACAGTATACTGCAGTTCAGGCCAACAGCAGAGACTCTGACATAAAAAAAATACCAAAGGAGCGTCGAGGTTTCTGGAACAACTTTTACCGACTTGCAAAAAGTAGAGAAGATGTAAAAACTGCAGCAACATTTGTCAAACTGGAACATTTTGGTTTGTGGCCTTTTTCAAGTTCAACATACTGTTGACCACACGACAAAACATGCTGGTCTGACAATGACATTTTTAACACAAAGCTCCTCAGCAGCATAAAACCACAACATCCACGGATCACCTTCAGCTGTTGACCTGCATCACATGTCACACCTCCCTCGATAACCCCATGTTGTCTGTTCACTGTCCAAAAAGGCAAAACTTCAGAAAAAATATCTCAAAAACAGTTGTTAATAACACAAATGGAAATAGAGTTTTGACCATGAAGATCATCCAACAATCGAAACAGTTAGTTCCCTAAATCACTGATTTCTGACACAAAGCTGCATCCAGTCAGTTTCCACATAATACAAATGCAGTTCTACAAACAGGAGGGTGGAAACAACAACATAAAATATGATTTTAAACAAAACACAGACTAAAAGATGCTTTTGCTTGTATATGTTGTACTTTATGGCTTCTCTTAGTGTGCATAGCACTGTTCACACCTGAAACACAGACACACAAACACACAAATTCAGTCACCACTGACAAACAAATGATGCATGGAAACTTTAGCACTGCTGTGGTTGGTCTTCTAAAGGTGTGAATACAAAGGAGCTGTTCTTCCTGTTTCACTCGGCTTTAATGTCAGGACATTGGTCTTGCACTGATGTGTATCCATTTCAAAAGTGCAATTTAAAGGCATTATGGAGGATGTTTTTTTTTGTTTAATTTGTCTGATTCACATAAAATGAATACACTGACCTTTAGCGGACTTGTATGTATGGTTTCTAAAAAAATTAAAAATAAAAAAAAATAACTGTGGACATGGCAGGACCTGAAAAACATCAGCCAATCAACGCGCTCGGACCGAGGCGTTTGGTTTGCTCCCTTTCCTGTCAATCAAAAATCTTCCGGCTCAGGCCGAGTTACGTAGATTACGTACGCCTTGGACTTACGTGTTTTCTGTATGTGTTGCTTTGGTATAGCTTCGCAGTTAGCTGGCGACTTGTTTTGCTCATGGACCCAGCCGTAAAAGACAACTTCACGAGTGCTACGCAAGTTTCTGGAGGGGGGCATTTCTTCGTAAATGTTAAGAGGGGGAGGTTAGAGGGGGGTGAGGGAGAGGTTGTATGTGCGCATGCGCATGCTACGTTCGAAGTCGTAGGAAATTAAATCTCCTCTAATGCCTCTAATTACCTTCTATCTTGCTAAATGTTTTTTTATTATTATGCAATCATAATGTACAGGAGAAGTTAAAAGCTATCAGAGAGACACACAAACCTGCTCAGCTAGGCTGTTCTGATCATTTTAATCACACTTGTTCGTGGTTTGGTGTTTTTTATTGGTATAGGCTGAATATTGAGGGGAGGTGCGAAGAAAGTAAACTTGTCCCACCCTGATTCTTTTTTTTTTTTTTTTGCAACATCAGAGCATTGACATGTTATTAACTGTTGATTTGACAGTCTTGATGAGCTCTGTTCCAGTTTGCATCACTTTATTCAGTGTTGGAGTTAGCCTAGCCGCACTAGACAACCCACGGCAGCGAATTTAATTCTCTGCCAGGGTGGGTCTAGTTACCCTTCATAAGGCTCGAGGCTGGATTCTCCTTAAACTGGCCGGACGAATCACCATGAAGTGAAGAGTCAGAAGGCGGGCGTAACTAAGTGACGACAGAGGCGCGACGATTCTGACAGAAACAACCGGAAACAACTAGCCTAGCCGCGCTAGACAACACAGGGCAACGAATTTAATTCTCTGCCAGGGTCGACAACAAAAACGACAACAGTTGTTGAGCTCCATTAGCACCGACTGTGAATAATCTTTCTGTTTACATGTCTGTAATATACTTGAGCGTCACCCATTGACTGTATAAATAAGGCTTCACCGAACTACAGCATCCTCTGATTTCCGGCGCTCTAGGAGCCTATTCGTTGCGCTGATTGGTTGTATACCTACCCAGTTGCTGCAGAGTGATTTGATAGACAACCTTTTAGCCCGCCTCCCTCCCTGTCGAGTGTGCCTAGACCCTTGTGCCATCAGAAACATGGGTCTAGCGCGGCTAGGCTATGTTGGAGTGGCAGTCTGTCCAAATTAAGGGTTAATGAATCAATAAATATGCATTCCATTTTAAACAAAAATCAACTACACACGTGGACAAAATTGTTGGTACCCCTCAGTTAAAGAAGGAAAAACCCACAATTCTCACTGAAATCACTTGAAACTCACAAAAGTAACAATAAATAAAAATTTATTGAAAATTAAATAATCAAAATCAGCCATCACTTTTGAATTGTTGATTAACATGATTATTTAAAAAAACAAACTAATGAAATAGGGCTGGACAAAAATGATGGTACCCATAACTTAATATTTTGTTGCACAACCTTTTGAGGCAATCGCTGCAATTAAACGATTTCTGTATTTGTCAATGAGCGTTCTGCAGCTGTCAACAGGTATTTTGGCCCACTCCTCATGAGCAAACAGCTCCAGTTGTCTCAGGTTTGATGGGTGTCTTCTCCAAATGGCATGTTTCAGCTCCTTCCACATATGTTCAATGGGATTCAGATCTGGGCTCATAGAAGGCCACTTTAGAATAGTCCAACGCTTTTCTCTCAGCCATTCTTGGGTGTTTTTGGTTGTGTGTTTTGGATCGTTGTCCTGTTGGAAGACCCATGACCTGCGACTGAGACCAAGCTTTCTGACACTAGGCAGCACATTTCTCTCCAGAATGCCTTGATAGTCTTCAGATTTCATCGTACCTTGCACACTTTCAAGACACCCTGTGCCAGATGCAGCAAAGCAGCCCCAAAACATTACTGAGCCTCCTCCATGTTTCACCGGAGGGACAGTGTTCTTTTCTTCGTATGCTTGGTTTTTGAGTCTATGAACATAGAGTTGATGTGCCTTACCAAAAAGCTCCAGTTTGGTCTCATCTGTCCAAAGGACATTCTCCCAGAAGCTTTGTGGCTTGTCAACATGCATTTTTGCAAATTCCAGTCTGGCTTTTTTATGAGTTTTTTTCAGCAGCGGTGTCCTCCTTGGTCGTCTCCCATGAAGTCCACTTTGGCTCAAACAACGACGAATGGTGCGATCTGACACTGATGTACCTTGGCCTTGGAGTTCACCTTTAATTTCTTTGGAGGTTGCTCTGGGCTCTTTGGATACAATTCGAACGATCCGTCTCTTCAATTTGTCATCAATTTTCCTCTTGCGGCCACGTCCAGGGAGGTTGGCTACTGTCCCGTGGGTCTTGAACTTCTGAATAATATGAGCCACTGTTGTCACAGGAACTTCAAGCTGTTTAGAGATGGTCTTATAGCCTTTACCTTTAAGATGTTTGTCTATAATTTTTTTTCGGATGTCCTGGGACAATTCTCTCCTTCGCTTTCTGTTGTCCATGTTCAGTGTGGTACACACCTTTTCACCAAACAGCAGGGTGACTACTTGTCTCCCTTTAAATAGGCAGACTGACTGATTATGAGTTTGGAAACACCTGTGATGTCAATTAAATGACACACCTGAGTTAATCATGTCACTCTGGTCAAATAGTTTTCAATCTTTTATAGAGGTACCATCATTTTTGTCCAGGCCTGTTTCATTAGTTTGTTTTTTTAAATAATTATGTTAATCAACAATTCAAAAGTAATGGCTGTTTTTGATTATTTAATTTTCAATAAATTTTTATTTATTGTTACTTTTGTGAGTTTCAAGTGATTTCAGTGAGAATTGTGGGTTTTTCCTTCTTTAACTGAGGGGTACCAACAATTTTGTCCACGTGTGTATGTACTGTTCACTTACAGATGCAGAGAAATGGTTCACCACAGTGTTTCTCTGTCAGTGTAGCTGCTGCATGTGGCTCTGCATGTTGTTCTCATGACAGACATGTGGAAGACCTTTACAAAGTACTTTCAGAAGAGAAATATGAGGGGAGTTGGTATTGGCAACCACTTCCATGATTGTGGGCAAAGCTTCCACCAAATCTTAAGGTTCTACTTCTTTAAGAGAGGACACAGTAACTGGATTATGAAGTTCCTCGAAATCCTCTTTCCACTGCCTGACAATGTCCCCCGTCCAGGTCAGTAGTTCTCCCACCTTGCTGCACACAGCCTGGGCCACGCCCGGCCTCCAAGAACCTCTTTTAGCACACCAGAAGTCCTTCCACATTGCCTCTCCAAACAGCTCTCAGATTTGAGATTTTGCAACTGCCACAGATGTAACCCTTTTGGCTGACCGGTAGCCATCCACCATTTCAAGAGACTCTCAAGCCAACAAGGCCCAAAAGAAATTCCTTCTTCAGCCTGACTGTTTCCTTCACTGCTGATGTTGACCAGTGGGTCACAGCAAGCACTAGTGACCTTCTGGTCACAGCTCCTAACTACCACTTTGGAAATGTTGGCTTTGAACATAGCCGAGACATCAGGCCACAAGTCTGATGACATGACGACAAAGTCAAAGTCAATCATCGACCTGACGGCTCGGGTGCTGTGGTACCAGGTACACTTATAAGACACCTTATTCTCGAACATTTTGTTTACTATGGCCGATCCATAACTAGCACACAAGTCCAATGACACAACACCACTCAGGTTCAGATCAAGTGGGCTGTTCCTCCCAATCACCTCATTCCACGTTTCTCCATCGTTGCCTATGTGAGCTTTTGACATTCCCCTTCCAGGACAGCACCCAGAATCTCTCAGAAGGCCGGGTACTCCGAGCTGCTGTTTGGTGCATAAACACAAACAACAGTCAGAGTTTTCCTCTCCGCAACGCGTATTCAAAGAGAAATGACCCTCATGAACTTCTCTCCTTAGCCTCGCTCCAAGAGAAGGCCCCGTTCTCTCTTTTCCAGGTGAATTGGCACCTTTGCTTTTCCTTGATGTCATTTGGGTTTTTATAAATTGCTCTTTGTGTGGTCGTTCCCCAAAAAACAATTTGCCTTGGGAGACTCTATCAAGGGTCATTGCCCCTGATGACAAACATCTCAGGATCACAGAGACATCTGAATTTCTCTATGACAAGGTGAGAATTCCTAGGGGGGCAATTTAACACTTGTTTTCTCAATATTTGTGTGCATTGATAGAAAGGCAAATATCTGAATGACAAATTACACATTTATGAGTGATTTTTCTCTCTGTGTCTCGCGCAAACAGTCTTATCTTCAAGTGATGCATCTCATGACTTCTGTCGTGGGTTTGGCAACATTTCCTCTCACTTTTACCCTGCAGCTTTTCATCAAACTCAAAGGTGAACACAGCTCACATACTTCTAAGTCTGCTTGAGCTATGAAGCTCTGCTCACACAGAACTAGTATTTCCTGGGGACCTCTGGCAATTTGTAATAATTGTGCACCTTTCTTCTTCCTCCTTTCTAATAGAAAATTATAGAGGCTCCCCAGCAATTTCAATTGAAAGTTCAGACAGTATTTTGGTTGCAAATTCAGGGGAATTCAGTAGTCACAGAATCGAGACTCATTTACAGACAGAGCTCAAATCTGTTTGAATACAAAATACTTAAAGGATAGTCAGATGGACGACATTTAAGGCAGTGTGGGTAAAGGAATACTTTGCTGCCTCTTAGTAGGCTGAACCATCATTATGTGTCAGTCTCCTGACATAATATCTGAAAATGTCAGTAAAATTGACAAATGTAGATGTGCTGTTTCGAGACAGAGAGGTCCTCAGCTAATAGCAGTCCATTGTGAATAAGCCTTAAGTGTTAATCTGAAAATCTAAAATCACCCAAATGCCATCTTTGAAAAAAAACATCTTCTAGTTCTTATGAAGATAGTCCTTCAGTTTTGGATCATTGGTTACACAAATAATTCATGATGACAATCAGTTTGAGTTTCACACACACAGTAAAAATAAGAATGAACTCTTTATAGATTTATTATATGGTATTTGTCTCCAAACAACATTCAGTGATGATGACACAAGAAACTTAATTGTAGATATGCAGCATGGTAAATACCTTGTCCTGAAACTGATTTAAAAAAAAATAAAAAATTAATTGACAGTAGTAAGAACTTGAAGATTTATTTTTTGGAATTTTGACTTTACTGGAGAGTTGTGATGAACATCGGCAAGAAACATGGGGAAAAAATCTAAGAAATTATAGCTGGAACTCTGCTGTTGACAGCATTTGTGCACGTTGTTTATGATTTCTGTACTTTCCACTTAAACCAAGTATCTGTATTTAACTTGAAGAAACATGAACAGCACAGTTTATATATTTCTGCTTGAAAAACATGAATTGCTCGCCCTTTGAAGGTACCTTTTGAAGTTTTTTTATTGCTTTATTACAGACAGAAGTGACAAAATGAGGAAGAGAGGTGAAACAAATATTTTCAGTCAAATTTCAAACTAAGAACATTTCAGTTTGAGGTTCTTCCTGTTTGCAAGTGTGTGGATGAAAAAAAAAATTCAGTCTGAAGACATTTAAAAACAATGACAACTTCTTCACTAAATGTTATCAATGCATTGTACTACAGTAAATACAAAGCCCTTTAGTAGTAAACAAACAACACTGCATTATTCAATACAAACAGATTCCAAACATCTGTTAACTCACTAATCCAGTCCAAAAGCCTTGACAGCAGTGTAGATCCTCTCTCTCTCTGCTACTTTGGCCTCCTTTATTGCACCGCTGTCAGTCTTTACCACAGTAAAGGTAACAGCAGAATAAATCCATGTGTCCAAATCCTTCTATGAAAATAGATGAATGAAAAACATGAGCAATGTCAAAATATGAGCTGGCAGGTGCTAATTATATAATGTAGGGTCATCGCTAATCTATTCTTTCAGTACTGTACCTGTGGTCTTTCCTGATGACCACTGGCTGCTGCAGCATCTGTTTGGAGGGATTTAAGATGAAAGATAGTGTTGGTTAAACTACACAATTAAATTATGCAAAACCCAATTTGGTAAAAATATTTTTAGGTACAACAATGTGCAGGAAACTTATATTACCGTTGCAGAAATCACAAGTTTTTGTCTTGATGAAATAACTGAGAAAGGCTATGACAATCAGACTTGTAGCCAAAGCAGCAGACACCAGAAAGAGAGCTGTATTGTCCGTCTTCAAATCCTGCATGTTGAGTGCTGAAAAAATACAATCAAATATTTTGGTAACATTACACATTTGGGGAAAAAAAAGTTTCATGACATCTCTCTACCAGATTCTAAATTACTAATATCATTTGACCAGTATGTAAAAAAACTCAAAACATCTGATAATTACCTTTATTGTCCGATTTTGCTCCGTTTCCAAATAATATCTGTTCACATGTGGCCACAGCACAGTAATAAGTCCCAGCATCAGAGGAGGTGACGGTTTTAGAGAAGTTGTAGACACATTTCTGAGGAGACTGAGCCTCAGAATTGGTCTCACATTCATCTTGACTGTTTCCATCAGCATAAATGAAACTGGGATGAGATTCATCTGATCCAGCTCTGAACCAGAACACTCTGTGTTGTTGTTCTGGACATGTTTTCTTCTCAGAGTCAGAGAGGACTGAACACTGCAGAGTCACTGGGTCTCCTGGATGTTCTGGATCAGATGGAGGGACTTGAATGATGTCATTGATATCTGGTTCTGGTCCTTGGAAATGTAAAAAAGAAAAAATTAACAAGTTTGAGTCACTTTATTGACAAGAAATTTGTTGAAACTAAGAATTTATAGTCCAACAGAAACAAAAATGTAGTTGATTTACCTTTGATTCTCAGGAATGTTGTGTTCATAAATTCCATGTCGAGTAGGTTTACTTTTATACAGTAGTAAAAACCAGAGTCACTTAGCTGAGTTTCATGAATTTGCAGAATAAAAGTTCCAGGTCCTTGTTTTGCTGTAATGTGAGGAGTTTTATTAACATCAATATAATCAAAACTAAATGTTCCTCCCAAGAATTCAGGATATTTTCCAGAAACAAGTCTGATCCAGTGCAAAGTTTCTTCATCCAAAGATCTCTGGCGAGTACATGTGAGAGTCAGACTTTGTCCGACACCAACAGTCTCTGTGACAAAGTTATGATCATCGATGCAGCCTGAAAAAACAAACAAAAGGAAAGAAAGAAAAAGACTCATTAATGACAACAGACAATCATATATGTAAAATCATGTATAAATAATAGATTGGTTTGTGTAGTAAATATGACCTCTCTAAATATACTTACGCCCCATTCTGAGCATCAGCAGGAAATAAAACAAGACCAGCATTTTCTCATGTGTCCACTGGTGACTGAATTCAAATTGAAGCAGACGATAAGATGACATGCCTAAATGTAATGGCATCAAGTGGGAGGGAACAATTTCAGAGCGATCTGATTGGTTTCTGGTCTTGTTGGCTTTTCACTGTATTACCACAGTGGAAATAATATCAAACATCTTTCCAACTGAAACACATGAAACAACACCAACAGCAAGTTCTTCTTTCATGCTTCTATAAACACAAGAAATAAATGTGAGATATTCACAACCAAACCAGGGGACGTTGAGAAACAAAACCTTTAAAATAATGAATTCACATAAACACAAGCTTTTGTTCAAAGATGAATTTTCATCTCTGTGATTCTGGCTTGGTGAAGGTTAAAAAGCGTAAACTATTTTCTGAAGGTCAGAGGAAGATTATAATTGTAAATAAACTGTAATTGAAATCCTGGTTAAAAGGCCACTGAAGCTACTTAGAATTGAAATCTCCATGAGTTTGGTAACTTAAAATAGACAGATTTTTAAAAAAAAAGGATCTCAAGTAAAGCAGCAAAGACAAAGATAACCTCTATTAGACACTGCAGGAAATGATCAGGGATGACCAGGCTCAGTTACTAACACTTAGTTTATGTATGTGTAAGAATTAACTTGAGAAATGAATAAAGTTCCTGAGAAACAAACATGTGGCTCTCACACTTCCAGGGATTACATTTATAAATCTATATTTAATTCCAAAGAGTTTGTAATTATTATTTTTTGGAGTGTGATGCTGTCAAGGCAAATAGTTTTTCAATGCTTTTCTACATTCAACCAGCTCCATTTCTGTTGTTTTTCTGTTTCATTGGATCTTATCCAAACAAACGTCACCATAAAGAAAAAGTAAATATATTTACAAATGATTCAGTAGAGCAACAATTCAATGTTTTTTTCAACACTCTGATTTTGAACTAATTATTGATACCAAATAAAGACAAAAGAGCCATCGTCAGTATTGTGTGGATCAACCAGTCCAGAAGCTCCACATCATCAGTGATGCCCCGCCCACTCTGCTGTCAGTCACTTCAGCAGGAAGATCACAGCAGACAGAGTTGGGCAGGTGGTTGTGGTCTCAGACTCCATCCTCTACACGGCTTCATCTCTGTTCAGGCGGCTGGTTAGAAGGAGAAGCAGAACACTGCTTACAGAGTTGAATTCAAGACCTGATTGTGAGGCAGCATGAGAGACTTTGCCAAGAATACATTCAATAAAAACAGATGCTTCTGGTTACAGTTAAATGATAAAACTACTAAGCCGACTAATGTGAAGAAATCCTGTGTGCTGCAGCTTCACTACAACAGTGACAGAACACACGACAATATACTACAGTTCAGGTCAACAGCAGAGACTCTGACATTAAAAAAACAAAACAAGGTAGAGTAGAGGTTTCTGGAACAACTTTCACCGACTTGCAAAAAGTAGAGAATGTAGTGGGTTGCTTGCCACATCTCTGGCAAGTCCAACGTGGTCGCGGACTGCCTCTCCAGGGCGTTCGTCAGCACGGTCCATTTGGGGCTGGACTACGCCCGCATGGGGGCGGAGCAGGCCTCTGACCACGAGATTCGAAACCTTAAAGCCTCGGACTCGGGGTTGCGCCTGAAGGAGGTCGCGGTCGGCGACTCGGGTGCCCGGTTGTGGTGTGACCTTTCCACTGACCAGCCCAGGCCGCTGGTTCCTGTTGGTTGGCGGCGGGCTGTTTTCGAGGCTGTGCACGGCCTCTCACATCCTGGCAGGAAGGCGTCTGTGAGACTGGTGGCTCAGAAGTTCGTCTGGAGGGGGCTGAAGAAGGATGTGCGATCGTGGGTCGATTCGTGCGTGGCTTGCCAACGTGCCAAGGTGCATCGCCACACCAAAGCCCCGTTGGAGCCGTTTACCTTCCCTGCCAGGAGGTTCGACCATGTTAATGTCGACCTTGTGGGCCCTCTTCCCCCCTCCCACGGTTTCACCTACCTCCTTACCATGGTGGATAGGACGACCCGTTGGCCTGAAGCCATGCCCCTCACTTCGACCTTGTCCACTGACGTGGCCCATGCGTTCGTCGGGACGTGGGTCGCGCGCTTCGGGACCCCCTCCGACCTCTCCTCGGACCGGGGCGCGCAGTTCACCTCGGAGATCTGGAACGCGGTAGCCGACGGCCTGGGGGTCAAGCTGCACTGCACGACGGCCTATCACCCGCAGGCTAACGGGTTGTGTGAGCGGTTCCATCGATCTATGAAGGCTGCCCTGCGTGCCAGTCTGACGGATGGCGGTTGGGTTGACAAACTTCCCTGGGTCATGCTCGGTCTCAGGACTGCCCCCAAGGAGGACCTGCAGGCCTCGTCGGCCGAGCTCGTCTATGGACAGGTGCTTCGGGTCCCTGGGGACTTCATTCCGGAGGCCACGACTGCTTGGTCGGCGGCCAGGCAGCGGTCCTCCCTGCTGGAGGCCGCAGAGGCTTTCGCTCCTGTCCCCACTTCGCAGCACGGCACTCCTGCCTCCTGTGTGCCTCCCGCCCTGCGTTCGGCGGGTTTTGTGGTCATTCGCCATGACGCCCACCGGGGGCCTCTGCGCCCCCCCTACGATGGCCTGTTCAAGGTCCTACGACACGGGGATAAGACTCTGGTTGTGGACGTTGGTGGACGGGCTGAGACTGTGCCTGTCGACAGGGTAAAGCCCGCCCACGTGGACGTTTCTGGGCCGTTGGAGTTGGCTCGGGCTCTGCGCAGGGGCCGCCCCCCTCTTCCCCGCCCCGACCCAGTCCCCGTTTCCTCTTCGGGATCGTTGCCTCCCGGACCGGTGGATTGTTTTGTTTCGCCCGCCTCCCCCCTTTTTCCCTCCCTGCCTCTGCTGTGTGTACCCGTCGGGGTCGGGCCGTTGTCCCTCCTCGGCGCGCGGACTTTGACTATGGGTGAATTCTGGGGGGGCTTGTGTAGTGGGTTTACATAATTCACCCACGGAACGTTGGGAGTTGTGGTTGTGTTTGGACACGGACTGTTTATGCTGTTACTCTTGATGTTGATAAGTTACGCTCCACATGTACTGAGTATTAGTATTCTGTCGACTGATGTCAGTAAAGAAGTTAGCACCTGCTTTTGACACTCCGCCTCAGACTCCTGTTCTTCAGCACTACAAGAAGATGTTAAAACTGCAGCAACATTTGTCAAACTGGAGCATTTTGGTTTGTGGCTTTTTTCAAGTTCAACATACTGTTGACCGCATGACAAAACATGCTGGTCTAACAATGACATTTTTAACCCTTTAAGCTTCAGTGTACCGCCGGCGGTACACCTACTAATTTGCATAGGAATTTCAAGAATGTCCGACGGGTGCAAACGCGATTATATATATATTTCACGTTTAGACGAGCGGTTTTGAAGGAAATCTGCGTATACATGGTGACTCTATAGTGTGTGGAATTCGATTGGATATGCATGCCAGGCAGCTGGGTGGCGCTGTGATAAAACTCTGCCATGTCTACGCGCATGCTTACTATCTCCCTTTTCGGATCTCCGCCGCGGTAAATGTTCATGAATGGAATCTGTACAGATTCTGTACGTTTGTTGGTACAACTCCTGTAGTGTACATAGAGCTGCCAGAGTTGCTTGAAGGTACAAAGGATGGAAATAATCACACATCTTTGTTTACGTCCTTGTACCGGCCGGCAAACCAAAGCACGTATGTGACGTAATCGCGTACGCGACGTGGTCAGATCTCGGCAAAGTTTTGCGTTTTGCTGTTTAGACGGAAACGTAAAGGCGGAGCGTTTTCTACTTTTCCACTCTGGAGGCCGGTTTCAAATTTTTGCGTTTTCAAGCCCCCAAAACGCCGTCCTCGTATAAACGGTAGGGTGTTTTGTTGAAATATTTTGCCGTTTTCACCTGCAAGCGTCCTCGTGTAAACGGCCCCTCACAATCACACCTACGGACAATTTCGAGTAATCAATTAATCTCAGCATATTTTTGGACTGTGGGAGGAAGCTGGAGTACCCAGAGAAAATCCACGCATGCACAGGGAGAACATGCAAACTCCATGCAGAAAGATACCAGGCCCAGGCCGGGATTTGAACCGGGGATCTGCTTGCTGTAAGGCGAAAGTGCTAACCACTCCGCCATTGTGCAGCCCACACAAAGCTCCTCAGCAGCATAAAACTACAACATCCCTGGTGCACCTGCATCACATGTCACACCTCCCTCTATAACCCCGTGTTGTCTGTTCACTGTCCAAAAAGGCAAAACTACGAAAAAAAATATCTCGAAAACTGTTGTTAATAGCCCAAATGGAAAATGAGTTTTGACCATTAAGGTCATCCTACAGTGGAAACAGTTAGTTCCCTAAATCACTGATTTCTGACACAAAGCTGCATCCCATCAGTTTACACATAATAAAAATGCAGTTCTACAAACAGGAGGGTGGAAACAACAACATAAAATGTGATTTAAAACAAAACACAGACTAAAAGTTGCTTTTACTCTGTTGTACTTTATGGCTTCTCTTAGTGTGCACAGCACTGTTCACACCTGAAACACAGAGACACAAACACACAAATTCAGTCACCACTGACAAACAAATGATGCATGGAAACTTTAGCACTGCTGTGGTTGGTCTTCTAAAGGTGTGAATACAAAGGAGCTGTTCTTCCTGTTTCACTCGGCTTTAATGTCAGGACATTGGTCTTGCACTGATGTGTATCTATTTCAAAAGTGCAATTTAATTAACTTATATCTTACTAAATGTTTTTATGATTATTATAAAATCATAACTTACAGGAGAAGTTAAACAAATAAGAGAGATGGACACACAAACTTGCTCTGTCAGGCTGTTCTGATCGTTTTCATCACACTTGTTTGTGGCTTGGTGTTTTTATTGGTATAGGCTGAATATTTCGGGGAGGTGTGAAGAAAGTAAACTTGTCCCACCCTGATTCTTTTTTTTTTCTCCAACATCAGAGCTTTGAAATGTTAACTGTTGATTTGACAGCCTTCATGAGCTCTGTTCCAGTTTGCATCACTTTATTCAGTGTTGGAGTGGCAGTCTGTCCAAATTAAGGGTTAATGAATCAATAAATATGCATTCCATTTTAAACAAAAATCAACTATGTACTGTTCGCTTACAGATGCAGAGAAATGTTTCACCACAGTGTTTCTCTGTCAGTGTAGCTGCTGCATGTGGCTCTGCATGTTGTTCTCACGACAGACATGTGGAAGACCTTTACAAAGTACTTTCAGAAGAGAAATATGAGGGGAGTTGGCAATGGCAACCACTTCCATGATTGTGGGCAAAGCTTCCACCAAATCTTAAGGTTCTTTAAGAGAGGACACAGTAACTGGATTATGAAGTTCCTCGAAATCCTCTTTCCACTGCCTGACAATGTCCCCCATCCAGGTCAGTAGTTCTCCCACCTCGCTGCACACAGCCTGGGCCATGCCCGGCCTCCAAGAACCTCTTTCAGGCACACCAGAAGTCCTTCCACATTGCCTCTCCAAACAGTTCTCAGACGTGAGATTTTGCAACTGCCACAGATGTAACCCTTTTGGCTGACCGGTAGCTATCCACCATTTCAAAAGACTCTCAAGTCAACAAGGCCCAAAAGAAATTCCTTCTTCAGCAACTGTTTCCTTCACTGCTGATGTTGACCAGTGGATCACAGCAAGCACTAGTGACCTTCTGGTCACAGCTCCTAACTACCACTTTGGAAAGGTTGGCTTTGAACATAGCCGAGACATCAGGCCACAGGTCTGATGACATCACTACAAAGTCAATCATCGACCTTTGGCCTAAGGTGCTGTGGTACCAGGTACACTTATGAGACACCTTATGCTCGAACATTTTGTTTACTATGGCCGATCCATGACTCGCACACAAGTCCAATGACACAACACCACTCGGGTTCAGATCAAGTGGGCTGTTCCTCCCAATCACCTCATTCCATGTTTCTCCATCGTTGCCTATGTGAGCTTTTGACATTCCCCTTCCAGGACAGCACCCAGAAACTCTCAGAAGGCTGGGTACTCCGAGCTGCTGTTTGGTGCATGAACACAAGCAACAGTCAGAGTTTTCCCCTCCGCAACGTGTATTCAAAGAGAAATGACCCTCATGAACTTCCCTCCATAGCCTCTCTCCAAGAGGGGCCCCGTTCTCCCTTTTCCAGGTGAATTGGCACCTTTCCTTTTCCTTGATGTCATTTGGGTTTTTATAAATTGCTCTTTGTGTGGTCGTTCCCCAAAAAACAATTTGCCTTGGGAGACTATCAAGGGTCATTGCCCCTGATGACAAACATCTCAGGATCACAGAGACACTTGAATTTATGATAAGGTGAGGATTCCTAGGGGGGCAATTTATCACTTGTTTTCTCAATATTTGTGTGCACTGATAGAAAGGCAAATATCTGAATGACAAATTACACATTTATGACTGATTTTTCTCTCTGTGTCCTGCACAAACAGTCTTATCTTCGAGTGATGCATCTCATGACTTTTGTTGTTGGTTTGGCAACATTTCCTCTCACTTTTATCCTTCAGCTTTTCATCAAACTCAAAAGTGAACACAGCTCACATACTTTCAAGTCTGCTTTGAGCTATGAAGCTCTGTTCACACAGAACTAGTATTTCCTGGGGACCTCTGGCAATTTGTAACAATTATGCACCTTCCTTCTTCCTCCTTTCTAATACAAAATTATAGAGGCTCCCCAGCAATTTCAATTGAAAGTTCAGACAGTATTTTGGTTGCGAATTCAGGGGAATTAGTAGTCACAGAACCGAGACTCATTTACAGACAGAGCACAAATCCGTTTGAATACAAAATACTTAAAGGATAGTCAGATGGATGACATTTAAGGCAGTGTGGGTAAAGGATAGCCTAGCCGTGCTTGACCAAGGTCCGAAGACGCAAGGGTCTAGGAACTCTTGACAGGGAGGGAGGCAGGCTAAAAGGTTGTCTTTCAAATCACTCTGCAGCAATTGGGTAGGTATACAACCAATCAGCGCAATGAATAGGCTGACGTAGTTCCTAGAGCGCCGGAAATCAGAGGATGTGGGAGTTCGGTGAAGCCTTATTTATACAGTCAATGGGTGAAGCTCAAGTATATTACAGACATGTTAACAGAAAGATTATTCAGAGTCGGTGCTGATGGAGCTCAACAACTGTTGTCGACCATGACAGAGAATTAAATTCGTTGCCGTGGGTTGTCTAGCGCGGCTAGGCTAGTTGTTTCCGGTTGTTTCTGTCAGAATCGTCGCGCCTCTGTCGTCACTTAGTTACGCCCGCCTTCTGACTCTACACTTCATGGTGATTCGTCGGTCAGTTTAAGGAGCATCCAACCTCGAGGCTTACCGAGGGTAACTAGACTGACCCTGGCAGAGAATTAAATTCGTTTCCGTGGGTTGTCTTGTGCGGCTAGGCTAGATAAAGGAATATTTTGCTGCCTCTTTGTAGGCTGAACCATCACTATGTATCAGTCTCCTGATATATCTGAAAATGTCAATAAAATTGACATGTAGATGTAGATGTGCTGTTTCTAGACAGTGAGGTCCTCAGCTAATAGCAGTCCATTGTGAAGAAGCCTTAAGTGTTAATCTGAAAATCTAAAATCACCCAAATGCCATCTTTGAAAAAAACAGCTTCTTGTTCTTATGAAGATAGTCCTTCAGTTTTGGATCATTGGTTACACAAATAATTCATGATGACAATCAGTTTGAGTTTCACGCACACAGTAAAAACAAGAATGAACTCTTTATAGATTTATTATATGGTCTTGGTCTCCAAACAGCATTCAGTGATGATGACACAAGAAACTTAATTTTAGACATGCAGCATGGTAAATACCTTGTCCTGATACTGATAAACAACATAATAACCGTAGTAACCATCAGTAATTAAGTGAAGATTTCTTTGCTGACATTTTGACTTTAATGGAGAGTTGTGATGAAGATTGACAAGAAACGTGGGCAAAACAGCTGAGAAACTCTGCTGCTGACAGCATTTGTGCACATTGTTTGTGCTTTAAACACCTGATGGCCCAATGAAAACCTTAGTTCTGTTATTTCCACTTAAAACTGTATTTAGTGAGTTAAAAGTATCTGTATTTAATTTGCAGAATTATGAACAGCACAGTTTATAAATTTCTGCTTGACAATGCGACTTGTTCGTTGTTTTATAGTACCTTTTACAGTATTTGAAGTTTTTTTTTTTTAGCTTTATTACAGACAGAACTGAGATGGAATGAGGAAGAGAGATGCAACAAATGTTTTCAGAGAAACTTAAAACTACAAATAAGGACAAAACTTCTTCACTAAAGAAGAAGTACGACAGCATGTATGAAGCCCTTTAGCAGCAAAGAAAAACACTACATTATTCAATCGAAATAGCTGCCAAACATCTGTTAACTCACTAATCCAGTCCAAAAGCCTTGACAGCCATGTAGATCCTCTCTCTGTCCGCTGCTTTGGTCTCTTTCATTGTATCGCTATCAGCCTTTACCACAGTAAAGGTAACAGCAGAATAAATCCAAGTCCCTGAATCCTTCTGTAAGAATATATGAATTAAAAATATGAGCAATGTCAATGCCTTAATAACTTTAATTCATTAATATTTTTTTAAATTATGTCCGTCTGAGTTTTCAGTACTCCACCTGTTGACTTTTCTGATCACCACAGTTTTTCTGCTGAGCAACAGCAGCTGTATAATGAAATACATAGATAACAATAAATAATAATGCAGTTCTTTAAAAGTATTTAGTTTGTTTTGAGAAATATGAATAACTTTTATTACCTTTGCCACAGTCAGAGTTGTTTTCCTTGATACTGTAAATGAGGATGGCTATAATAATGAGACTTAGAGCTAAGAAGGCGCACGGCAGAAAAGTAACTGCACTGACTGTCTGTGACCACATGCTGGATCCTGAAACACAATAAAAAGGAGGAAATATTGGAAGTGAAAGATGAGTAAAATAAATGATATTTAATGCCACCACTTCTTAGATGCTTATTGATCTTGACTCTATAATGTGACGTCTGAACATTCAAATTTTCTGATCAATAGAATGAGGATCTGTTACCTTGATTATCCAAAGTAGTTCCATTTCCAAACAGTATCTGTCCACATGTGGCCACAGCACAGTAGTAAGTCCCAGCATCAGAGGAGTTGAAGGTCTTAGAGGAGCGATAAACACAGCTCTTCTGAGTGTCAGATCTCTTCTCACATCCATCAGGTCTGTTTCCATCAGTGTAGATGATGTCTGGATGAGATTTATCTGATCCAGGTCTGAACCAGAACACACTCAGATCTCCTGAACATGTTTTCTTGTCAGAGTCAGAGAAGACTGAACACTGGAGAGTCTGTGATTCTCCTGGATGGACTGAATGTGATGCTGTGGACTGAACAACAGTGTAGTCTGATGTCTTCTGACTGTCTCCTGTGTAATGAAAAAACTGTTAACAGGATGAGACTTCAAAGCACATTTTGAAAGTCTGACATCAAATGTGGCTGTAGTAGTTACACATACACGTACACAGTATAACCTAAGTAGTTAAAGCATTTGCAAAACTTTACAAAAGCAGCTCATATTATTACCTTTTATGATCAAAAACATCCCACTCCATTTAGAACTGCCAAACCACTCAATGGCGGCACAGTGATAGATTCCCTCGTCCTCTTGGATTGTATTCAAAATAGTCAGATTGCTAAAATTTTCATCATTATTGACTTTATATCTTGAATTAGAAAACTCGGGTTCAAACTGAGGTGTGAGAGATTCCTGCAGAATCACAATTAGTTTCAGATCATCACCGACTCTTTGCTTGTACCAGTGGACTTTTGTAGAGGAGAGCCGACTATCAGGCAGTGCACATGTTAAGGTTGTAGATTCACTAATTTCAACTGGAATCACTGGAATGAGTGTATCTGAATTGAAAGAAAACATCAAATATATAAAACAGTAAGTCACAAGGATGAGGGAAATTTACTATAAAAAAATTGTCATGTAAAAATGATTTTTAAAAAACACTCACATCCTTGATGAAGAACAAGCAGTGTAATCCACAACACGATCATCTTGACATTGTCTCCTGTCAGGGACGTTGTTGCTGTTTAAATGAGGGTAGGAGGTGATGTAACTTGGCCAAGATCCTTCATGTCACACTGCCAAAGACATCTGATTGGTTGTCACAGAGTAAAGATTCAGAAGTGCACTTCCTGTCATGTTAGTTCTTTGAGAACTGCATTGCATTGCACCTTGTTCTTCTCCATTTACTCACTTATTTTAAATATATTACCAAAGCCTTTTGTCTCAATGAATGATACAATGTCATCTTAGAGTTATTCTTTCTTTGTTCAGTCCTTTTTGTCAGTAAGATTTCTTGTAATGTTTTTACTGCAGTTTTTTGTGAAAGTGTGAAACTGGATGGTAGCTGGAAATGTGAAAAATCGAACAGTGGAGGCACTGAGCTTATATTTATATATAAATATGATTATTTAACCAACAACATCTATCTAACTATATCACACTACTAACACGCATTAAGACAAATGACAATACAAAACAAACAATGCTGTGAATGTGAGTGAAGGGAAAAAGAGGGAAGAGAAAGTAATAACAATGCATTATTTGATCATCATAAAGTTATTGACAGCAATGTTTTCAGCAGTTCCAAAAAAACGTGCGCATATAAGGAATGTCTGAGTTCAAAATAGTAGAATAAACATCTTTCTTTGTCCTAATGTGAGTCTAGTGTTTCTAGTAGCATTGCCAGTGGAAGTGAAATCCTTTTGATATTATCAAGATTTTGAATCACACATCCTGCAGGGTGTTTCTGGCAGCCATTTGATCTTTTGGCCTGATAGTGACTTTAGATGTGGGCCAGTCACTTGGGTAAACCACACCCATCTTGGATGTCTGGAGGTTCGTCTTGTTGGATCCTCTGAAGGTCTGGTTGCCGTGGCAGCTTACTAAAATATTAATTTACATGAAGTTGGTGCTTGCATTTACAGTATTCAGACAGGAACGTTTACTATCCATCACAGTTGTCTCCTTTGATGGTGGCAGATCAGACAACATGAAAGAAACAATTCCCATTTAAATACAACACACTTCAGGCTGCTTTATGTGAAGTTTGTGGTTTTCTGCTTCTGCGAGCAGACACAGGCAGGTACAACTAATAGGAAGCTAATCTATTAGTTGTAAGAAGTTTAAAGTACAGATGATTGAGACTTGAGACTCACACTAACAATCAAAGGTGGCTGAATACTGAGACCTCTGGTGAGACTGGATGTGATTACTGCAAATGATTATTATGGTTCGGTTATGGCTGTGTATTTCTATTACACAAACACAGGAGAAAAGATCCTACCATCTCCAGATCATAAATAAAACTGTCGATTAGCTATGACCATGCAACAATTGAACACAACTACACACAACTGTTTCCAGCTTTATCTGCCTCTAGCTAATGTGAGGGTATACAGAAGGCCAGGTGAAACCTTATCTCCAGCATGTACAGTACATACTATCAAGCATGGTGGAGGCAGTATCATGGTTTGTGGATGCATGAGAGTCATCTCACTGTCTGTGATGGCACATTGAACTCTGCCAGGTAGAGTGCTGTTCTCGAAACCCACATGCTCTGTTCTGAATATGCACTGTTCCATCAGGGTCAAAGCTGGACGCTTTAACAAGACAATGCCCCTTTCTACACATCCAGGGTCAGTAGAACTTGGCTGCAGGAGCTCAGTATCCAGGTCTTAGAGTGGCCAGTTGAATCCATGGACATGAGCTCCATTGAAAATCTGTGGTGGATTATCAAAAGGTCTGTTTCAAAACGTAAACCAAAGAATTTAGAAGAATTAAAAACAATAATTCAAGAGGAATGGGACAAGATCAAAAGTGTGAAGGGGTTGTGGGGAGCATGCCAGCCAGAGCTCTGCTGATGCTAATGGAATAACTACTAAACATTAATTTGATGATGTTATGGTTTATTTATCTTTTGTTCAGTTTTGAACACATTCTGTGTTATTTGTTGACTTTGACACCGAAGATCTTGAGAACTGATTTATATGTAATTAATCTGATAATTTTGTTAAATAACATTGATCAAACAGATTTGGAGCATTCAGTGTTTATTTAAGAGCCTTTCAGATTCTGCTCCGATAGTGTTCAGTTATTGTTCTGTATTTGTCCTGTCGACCTGTTTCCATCATCACTGTCCTTTGTACGAGGCCAAAAAAACAATCGTACAGGAATCACCATGACTTTGATTCCTTGAGTGAACAGAATCTTAAATTTGCCATTTTATCAGTGTCAAAATCTGACTGAAACATTGCAAATATTAGAAAAAAATATTCAGTCGGAAAAAGCAACATGCTAAGATTTAATTCTGCAATGAATGCAAATGTATGCCTTCAAACTAGAGACATCTTGGAAAACAAATTAATCTTAAAGTAAAGGCAAAGAAATGAAAAAAAACTTTACAGCTTTTATGTTTTATGTGAATTTTATTTAGAGATTTGTTTTTTCCATGTATTTTTTCTTGAAAAGAAAGAAGCAAAAAATGTATAGAAACATCAGCTTAATTTAGCATATCTGCTTTACGTGACATTAAGACAAAAAGTTAACATTCTGAAAAAGCCATTATACAGTGCCAATAAAAGTATTCATTACCCTTGGAAGTTTCCCCTTTTTAAATTAGTTTTCAGCATTGAATCAGTGATTTTGACAATAATTCACACAAAAAGAGTTTTTTCCATGTCAAAGTTAAAACAGATTTATACAAATAATTGTCAATGAATTAAAATATAAATTCTTCAACAAATAGTTGCACAGAAATTTCCCTCCTGCAAGCCAGTATTTAGCAGATGCACCTTTGACAACAATTCTAGCACAAAGCATGTCTGGGTAGCTCTCAATCAGTCGCACACATCTGGACACTGTAATTTTGTTGCTTTCTTCTTTGCAAAAACTGCTCAAACTTTGTCAGGTTACACTGGAATCGAGTGAATCGCTCTTTTCAAGTTCTGTCAAAAAATCTCAGTTGGACTGAGGTCTGGACTCAGAAATGTTAAAATGAAATAGCATAAAGATCATCCGATATTAAATATTCTATTATGTTTTCAGAACTGAAACAGAAGCCCCAGTGCAGCCGAAGCTTTCTCACACTCTGTCCGAGAATAAAAGGAATATTACCACAAATTTGCAAATTCAGCGAGTTGTTGATTTCTTGCAGAAGTGTTGACATCGGTGTAGATCGTCTCTTCTTCTGCTGTTTTTGCATTTCTTCTCTCAGCTTTGTTCTTGTTGAAGGTCGGTGCAGAATAAACCAACGAGTCCTCAGTTGTCTGAGGAAAAACATGACGTGTTATTCTAAAGGATGAAATGTGAGCAGTGAGGTGGTAATTATATAAAGTAGGGTAATTTCTAATCTATTCTTTCAATACTGTACCTGTGGTCTTTCCTGATGACCACTGGCTGCTGCAGCATCTGTTTGGAGGGATTTAAGATGAAACATGGTGTCGGTTAAATTACACAATGAAATTATGCAAAACCCAGAGCTAGCTTTGTCAAAATACTTTCAGATACATTATTTGTGTGGGAAACTTATATTACCGTTGCAGAAATCACAAGTTTTTGTCTTGATGAAATAAATGAGAAAGGCTATGACAATCAGACTTGCAGTCAAAGCAGCAGACACCAGAAAGAGAGCTGTATTGTCTGAAAAAATACAATCAGAAATATCTTGGCAAAATTACACATTTGGGGAAAAAGTTTGATGATATCAATTGATTCAATGAGATTCTAAATTAAAAAAGACAAATATTATTTAAGCAGTATAAAAAAAACCATCTGATAGTTACCTTTAATGTCCAATTTTGCTCCGTTTCCAAATAATATCTGTCCACATGTGGCCACGGCAAAGTAATAAGTCCCAGCATCAGAGGAGTTGAAGGTCTTAGAGAAGCTGTAGATACATTTCTGAGGAGACTGAGCCTCAGGAGTTGTATCACATTCATCTTGACTGTTTCCATCAGCATAAATGAAACTGGGATGAGATTCATCTGATCCAGCTCTGAACCAGAACACTCTGTGTTGTTGTTCTGGACATGTTTTCTTCTCAGAGTCAGAGAGGACTGAACACTGCAGAGTCACTGGGTCTCCTGGATGTTCTGGATCAGATGGAGGGACTGGTTTCTGGTTCTTGGAAGAGTATGCAAAAATAATAAACAGTTTTGAGTCACTTTATTGATGAAACTATGAATTTATAGTCACACAAATAAAAATCTAGTTTACTCACTCACCTTTGATTCTCAGGAATGTTGTGTTCATGAATTCCATGTTGAGCTGCTTGACTTTTATACAGTAGTAAAACCAGAGTCACTTAGCTGAGTTTCATGAATTTGCAGAATAAAGCTCCAGGTCCTTGTTTTGCTGTAATGCGAGGAGTCTTATTAATAGTCTTATCGTTAGAATCAAAAGTATGTGTTCCTCCCAAGAATTCAGGATATTTTCCAGAAACAAGTCTAATCCAGTGCAAGGTTTCCTTGTGAGAAGATGTCTGGCGAGTGCACGTGAGAGTCACATTTGTCCGACACCAACAGTCTCTGTGACAAAGTTATGATCATCGATGCAGCCTGAAAAAGCAAATAAACAGACAGAAAGAAAAAGACTCATTAATGACAACAGACCACATTCATATAATGTAAACTCATGTATAAATGACAGATATTGATTTGTATATGTCATCTGCTGGATTAAAGAATATGGCAATAGTTATCTTGTAGTACTTAATATACAATCTGCAGTAAATATGACCTCTCTAAATATACTTACGCCCCACTCTGAGCATCAGCAGGAAATAAAACAAGACCAGCATTTTCTCATGTGTCCACTGGTGACTGAATTCAAGTTGAAGCAGACGATAAGATGACATGCCTAAATGTAATGGCATCAAGTGGGAGGGAACAATTTCAAAGCGATCTGATTGGTTTCTGGTCTTGTTGGCTTTTCACTCCATTAACACAGTGGAATAATATCAAACATCTTTCTAACTGAAAGACATGAAACAACACCAACAGCAAGTTCTTCTTTCATGCTTCTACAAAAAAAAGAAATAAATGTGAGATATTCACAATCTAATCAGTAGGAGTTCAAACCCATTTAGAAATAAAACCTTTAAAATATTTAAGATAAACACAAGCTTTTGTCCAA